>NC_066364.1:26512733-27774608 GCF_013377495.2 Cygnus atratus | reverse complement strand
TCTTCCAGATAGAGTTGTGCATGCTCCATTTAATAGTTTACATATCTAAAGTCCCCTTGACACAAACTTGTATTATGTCCTTAAGTATTTGCATCTCTGATTTAACTGAAATACAGAGCATTCAAAAATTCAGTCAGACAAGCATTCCTCACTTGGCTACATAGCAGAAAGGCTCTAATTATTAATGGCAATAAGTGCTTAGAATAAACGATGGCTTCAGATACCCTAATTTCAGATGCAAATGAAACTGAATATTCAGAAAAGCATAGTTCAACAATAATAAATAATAAAAAATAAATAAAAAAATAAAAAAGCAAACATATTCATACTCTTTTTAAAGTTTGGTGAAAATTACCATAATTTGCAAATCATTATTAATAAGCAACTATCAGGCAAATCTGTCAGACCTGAAAATCAGAACTCAGATGTATCCCTCTATTACCACAGAAAACATCACAAGTTAGATCCAACTTCCTGTTACCACAAATGGAACAGAACTGTAAATCCAAGCATCTGCATGATCTAGGCAATGACAAGATCAACATTTTTGCCTTTAGGACATGTCCTAGCTCTCCAACAAGTAACTTCTTAATTCTGGATATCCGTTTTGTGGAGCTAAAATGAAAGTCTTCTTAGAAACAACTGTATGTCTGTATAAAGCATCTCCAGACCGAGCACACACTTTTTTCATAAGAAAATATCTTTTCATAAGAAAATATCCTAGTGAAAAAGTTCTCGGAAGTAATCTACTCATACAGCACCATCAGAGATATCAGCAAAAGCAGTTTCAGTTTCTGTGCCAATCCATGCTCTGCAAAGTCTCTTCTACATTAGAGGAGATATTTTCCATAGTATCACTTGCTATTTACTTAGATATAGAAGTTGTAACTACTAAAAAGTGTAACTTTGTGGATATACCGATCTTCTCCATAATTTAATCGCAAACTGGCCAAGTAGAATTGCACCTCCAGCATCCCACCACCTCCCGTGAGTAAATCCATTTGCCAAATTCAGGATCGCAAACTCACACTCTTATCACATACTCCATATCCATAGCCAGCCATACCTCAACAGAACAGAAATATCCATGACAGCAGTGCAGTAGGTCAGAAGAAAGGAGGCTGTGCTGTGAAGAGGAATCAGCAATGTTTGAAGAGGTTAAGGGGTTATGGAGGGCCTGATGTCTCAAGAAGGGGTACAGGGAGACAGAGAAGGTAGTGGTAGAAAAGCCAGGACACAAAAAGCTTATCTCAAGATTCCCTTTTTCTTTTAACTAAATTCAAAATTATGTTGTCTTTGCAAATATTTCTCACAATTTTAGCTTTCTCCCTTGCATGCTTGTTTTCCTAATTTAGGTTTCATAGACACAATAGTTCAACAGAATCAACCAAAATCCTCAGAGTTGAGTCTATCATCTAACAGGACAAAAGAACAAAAACAAATAAAACAACAACAAAAACACAGAAAAAAATACTTTTTTTCTTTTTTTTGAGCAATTTGGTAACAGATAGACAAAAGGCCAGCAGTGGAAGTTTGTTCATATGAGATAAATATCAGACTTCATGGTAATAGAACAGGAGCTACTATACCAGAAACATGGAAAACAACTGTCAAGTCAAGCCCTACAGGGCAATGTTCCATATGTAAGAGAAACGGTGGGGTGGGAAACTCAGGAGAAGTTTCACACATCAATAGCAGCCGCTATCCATAATCCCATCCAGTTTACACAGCCTGCCACATTAGCACAGCCACGCCTTTTGCCACATAATGCTGCCTAACCTTACTGAAAATGATCCAAGATCTCAGGTTACTTGCGGACAACAGGCCACCATTCCTACTACAAGTTCTAAAAGGCATAGAAAAAGGTGAAATCTAACAGTCTAAGATCAAACTGAATAAAAAAAAAAACTTTATTTTTTTCTTTTTATTTTATTCAAAGTTTTAAAAAAATAGGGAGGAAAAGCCAAATTATAAATAAATTTGAGAGAAGTACAAGAGACACTTGACTGTATTTGCTGATGTTGCAGCTGAATTTGTCTCTTCATATTGTTTTGAGAGGCAGTAGCAAATCTATGCAGGTTGCCCGTATCCTCTTGAGTAATACCAAATACGATATCTAAATGCTTGTCTTAGAAGAAACACCAGTGCAACTAAAAAGAATTTCCCAGTGTTTACATATAATTTGCAAAGTAAAATCCTAGGCCAATATGTCACTGCAAACAGCTCTTTACTATTATGATTATTATTTTTTTTTTCTTTGAATGGCATTTGGGAATGAGAATCAGAATACATATCAAAGAAAAATATCTGAAATAAAAAGTGAGTGACTACAGAAATGCTTCAGGAATATTCTAATCATTTCTGCCTAATCTTCCTGATTCTCTTTTGGAGAGTTTAGCTGGTGCTTTCAAATACTAGAAAAGAGGAAGTTTGTACATAGGAATTTGAAAAAATATTCTCTTGTTATTATACTAAAATGATCAAGGTTAAGTATTAGTATTATTATACTAAAATGATCAAGTTATACTAAATGATCAAGGCGTAGCCAAGCATATAGATTTGTCAAGGGTACCCTGTTTCTCAGGGAAGGCAACAATTTCAAAAATTGTAATCTAGCTCTCAGTTATATCCGTGCCCCAGGCAGAAGTAAATTTGTGCCAGATCTATAGAGAGAACAGTGATTTTTCCAAGGGTGCAATGTCTTCTCAATCCCCTGTGTGAAAACGAGAGCATTAGAAAGACAGTTTTCCCTCCCATGCTGCTATCTGTTCCAATTTTAGAAGAGTGGTGGCCAGCTCTAGTTGGGATACAATTTGATCTGTATGTAGGATGTCTATACTAGAGATGCTAACAGACTGAACTAGATGTAATAATCCTGCAATTATGTTCTAGATATTTTTCATTTCTTTATCAATTCCTGGAATTATTGCTAAATAAAGCATGGGCTTTTAGTAGATTTGAAGTGTTAATTCAGATCTATCTGTCCCAACAGCTACCAAAACTTCTGCTTAGGTGGCTGTCCAGGAAGGAGACGACCAGGATGAAGTATGAATGAATTATGATTGTTGGTCAGAGATAGAAATTAGCTTGATATTCTCTCTTCCTTTTTCAATACTTTCTGTTTTATCTTTATCTCAAAATAAATTTGTATTCTTGGTGATGAATTAATTGAATCACATTATTTGAATGATGGGAGGCTGTCCTAGCAAAACTACAAAAGGTTTGTGTGTACATATACTTATATGTAAAAGATCTAAAAAGCTAAATTTCAGATAAAATTAATGAATGTACAACATGTTTGTTTTCTCTTGAAGAGTGTTCTGCAGAGTTTCTGGAGTTCACCTGAATAGGGCACTGAGTGCACTGAGGAGGCAGATGCAAGATCTCCTGTTTCTCCTGTGCAGGTCTTCAGCTTGTTCCCCTTGAGAATGCTATACGTCAACAAAGAAATTTCATTAGTGTTCATCAGGCCTGAGCATAGCAAGGGTGGTACAAAAGCAGAACTCACACAAAATACGACTCTGTAATTCCTGGGGTGCAGGCATTGTAAGTAAATTGGGCAAACATGACAAAGCCAATGCTGTTACTGATGGTGCTGATCTGCTGGCAGTGAGCTGAATAAGCAACAGCAGCACAAACAGTGTCTCCAAGACTCTAGAGAAGATTAGGTAAAAATGGTCAGATGTGTGGTGCACATGTGGCATCTTAAGGCTTTGTGCCAGTCAATCATTATTGTTTTATTTGATACAGAGATTTTTTTTTTCCAGATGTATTATAGACCTATCCCGTACACCTCTCTTCACAAATTTATGTCAAAGTACTGCCAATATGTATTTTTTTTTTCAAATTATTTAGACATACTTTTAAAAGCAAGATGTTAATACTGCTTGAGTAGCTCCAAATCAATTTGCCTAGTATATTCATTAAACTGCATATCACTCTATCCAAAATATTATAATATAGCAACCTATAAGATATGCCAAAGAACAGAAAAAAAAAAAAAAAACAACAAAAAAAAACAATCAAACAAACAAAAAAAAACATGGTTATTCTTTCCAAATTGAAGGCTAGAAGAACATTTCCAACTTATAGAATAGAAACTAGAATACCTACTTTGCTATGTAGTGAAATAAAAATGTCAGAGATGACTAGTAAAAAGTGTATGAAGTAAAGCCAGTTTTGAGTTGGGACAATGATGTATAAAGATTTTGTTATTTTTCTGATATCTTTTCTATCTTCTCTCTCATTACAATATTTGCTGGTAAAACAAATGTAGCATTAAAATATAACTAGAGCACATAAGTCCGTTGTTGCACATTAAAATGTCTGTGCAGACATTTTACATAACTGCAGTCATGTAAAATGTCTGCTCTGAATAAAAATTGTTAAACTACAAAGTTATTGGCAAAAAGTTTTGCTACTATTTGTGGGCTTAAACTAAACCCTGAATATTAACCCTGGTACTTTTTGTTTGTTTGTTTGTTTGTTTTGTAATGCAGTTTGTGGAATAAATCTCCCCCTCACCAGGGGAGGTTTAGGTTAGATATTAGGAAAAACTTCTTTACCAAAGGGGTTGTTAGGCATTGGAATGGGCTGCCCAGGGAAGCAGTTGAGTCACCATCCCTGGAGGTCTTTAAAAGACATTTAGATGTAGAGCTTAGTGATATGGTTTAGTGGAGGACTTGTTAGTGCTAGGTCAGAGGTTGCACTAGGTGATCTTGGAGGTCTCTTCTAACCTAGATGATTCTGTGATTCTGTGATAAATGCCACATGGTTTTCCATTTATTTGGTGCTATTTCTGACTGTTCTGACAATCATTGGAAAACAATTATAAAAAGTATATAAAAGACAAGAGAAATGTGGATATTTCTGTTCTTTTGTCTTCTGTAATTAAGAAATTCTGTGTGTTTTCTTTTGGTTCTGGTTACAGTTATGAGTTTTTTTTTGTTTGTTTGTTTGTTTTTTTCCCTATACTATATGTGGTAGATTATGACCAGAATGCATGCTTGTAGTTTAGTTTGATAACCATGAAAACAGAAGTATTTCGTGAAAATGCTGAAAGTCTCTATTAAACTACAGAGATGTAGTGCTGCTGATGTAGTTATAATTAGGTTTTTATGCGAAGCTACTTTTATAGTGAGTTAAATTAAAAAAATAAGTATAAAGACACTTTAGCACTCTAGCCAGGTGTTTTAGCTCTGAGCATGTAGTTGCAATACTGAAAACTGAACAGCAACCAGACCATACATCCTTTCTTTGGACAGTTATTGGTTCTACTTGGTAGCTATAACAGTCTTGTTTCTAAGGGTTACATGGAGATCGATTCTGCTAGTTAAATCCAGGAAAAATATTTTTCCTAAGTACCTATTCTAACTATCTCATTTGAGAGTAGAGCTGAGAAGACTGTCTATCAGATAGTTCCATTTTACTGTTTACTGTCATAGCTCATGCATCAGATGTAACTTAGAGGCATACTCAGAACAGAAACTGGAGAACATTGTTATTGCTAATTAAAACAATGATGAATGACTTTAATTATAATTGCAGCATTCGTCCAGGGACTTATACTGTGTGTTGAACTGAGACGAAACTGGAGTATATGATATTTTGGAATGCATTTTCATTTAAGCAAAAATCTCTTCCCTACACATCTGATTGGTATGCATCTTTCTATACACAAAATATTGTAGAGAGAATATGTATAGACAATTACTTATTTTGCTATTGTTATTTAAAAGATTGATCTAACCTCTAGAGATTCCTCACTTGGAAAAAAAATCATACTAACTCATGGGTTGGATTCTCTGAAATCCACATGCATTATTTTTGCAAAAATCAATAGAATAAAAAATATATATATTTTAATTTTTTTTTTCATTTGCAGAGAAAGACATTGCATGATACGCCGGGTTATAACTTGCAAGGGGGTAAAAGGTATCTTGGAATACAAATGCCTTAATTTTTGAGGGAAGCAACCAAGAAAAAACAAGAAAAATTCCAGCCTTGAGATTCTGACCCCATGAACTAGGAAAGTAAGATTTTACCTTTCTCTGCCTGTCTGTCTGTCTGTCCCTCTCTCTTATCTATTCTTTGAAATGAAATACTCATCTGTGTAAAATTCTTTGTAGCACCTAGCTTTTTCAACCATTACAATTTTTCAGAATGTATTTTTTCTAGCCTGTTAATGGAGTGTAACAGTGTTCTTCCATTTTATCAGAATTATTATTTCATGTACAGTCAGTGCCATTAAGTAAGAGTTTATCATCTGCACTTCTGAACCTCTTTACTGTGGTCCTAAAACACCAGAATGAGGATAGAGTTAAACCGAGGATACAGCTTTTGTGACATCTTATTGCATAGAGCATCCAGGTTCACCAATGTGACACATGATGAGAGAATTTCAAAATGTATATATAAATGCATATTCTTACAACAAACATAATGACACTTAAAAGTTAAGTGCCAGATTTCATGAAGGATTATATCTTAATGCTGAACCTACTTCTGTGCTCCAAACAACAAATTGAGAGTGTTAAGTACCCAATGCTTATACAACATCCAGCAAATTAAGCGAGGGATAGATGAATGACACTGAGCCTCATTAAAGTGAGGCAGACCTTAAGTAGACAACTTCATCTATATTGTCTTGATTCCCAGGCCTGACTGCTCAGTCTGAAGAAGGTACAAACTGCCCAAGGTAAGCATATACCAGACCAAAATGACCACATCTATACTGCATGACAGGTGAAATAGTTCTCCAGTAAACCTTGTATCTAGGTAGCCTGGGGCCATTCTAGCGTACATCATATTCACCATTTGAACCTCAGTCCTGAGGCTCATCTGTCCTTGATTTAAGTCCCTGATTTAGTGCAGCATGAATGTGGCATCTTGGCTTAGTTTTTACTAACAAAGCTGGTATGAAGAAAGAAGAAAGTAGGTAAGCTGAAACAAAATAAGATTTGAAAAGCAGAACACAAATTGTAATTGTTAAATGGTAATAATAAAGTATACAAAAGGAAAAAAATACTGAGAAGTTATAAAAAATGAAGTAAAAAACAAAACAAAACAAACAACACTTAGAAGTCAGTAAGGTGCAAGGGAGCCCATCCTTTCCCCATCTTACTTTCAGTTGCTTCACTTGCTTATTGAGTATCTTAGTGTGGATTAGTCTTAGGTATCTATAGTGTGAATCTTTCTTTCAGAGTCTTTTTCTAAACATTAAAGGACACTGGATCATAAATGGGGTTTATCAGAATAGGGGTTACATGCCAGTCTGCCTAACGTACAGTCTGTTATCCTGTCAGCACTGAGGATAACATACTCAATGCACACTGGAAAACTCTGTTTAACCCTCACTGCCAAAAATGTGCAACCTACTGCTGCTACTGCCTCTTCCAGTGCTGCTATCCCTGCTGCCACTACTATTCCAGAAACTGTAGTTGCTCTTCTCATGCAAGTGACTGGGAAACCATGACAGAACCGGAGTCCCATTATTGTGTTACCCTCATCTTTTGAGATGAGTCAGAGGAGTCTATTCATCCTTCAGAATATGGGAGGTGTTGTGTGAAGCATCCAAAACTGCCAAGAAGGTGGTCATTACCCTCTTCAGCATTCCAACACATTACTTGTACAAACCAGACAATCACAGTAAAATGTTTTGACTGTGACTTTCTTACAGATCCTTCAGTGGCAGTCACAGACTTTGTGTGAATAGTCATTCCACTTAGATTCATCATTGTCAGGGGACACTGGGATTGCCATACACTGACGTGCATGTGGATCTCATGGCTGTGTCACTGGGAAGGGTAGCCATGCCACTGCTGTTTCAGAGAATTTGGAGGCATACGTTGTCCTACAGAGAGTAGCATCATCTTGAAACTGTTGTTGCATCTTTTGCTCTGTGTGTATGAGATTGATTGTTGGTCTTTATATACAGATGTGCATAGTTACAAGGTGATCCACACTCATATTTTGGTCATGAAACACTCATCCACATATTTCCTGATTTTCCACTGAATTATGGACATCAGTGAGCCAACCTGCATCATAGTTTTTAGGTTTATGGAAGTTTTGCTATTGAGGACTAAGTCATCAACAAATAGAATGAACACAAACGTAAAACCCTCTCAGCCATATTGTGATTTTTTCTTAGGAAGAACTATACAGCAAGTAAGACAATAGGACAGTATCCTTTTTTTTTTTTTTTTTTTTTTAAATTGAACTTTTGGCACTGTTCACAGCCAATTTTTTCTTCCATTTCTGTATAAGTGCTCTAACTACTATGTTGTTACCTAAGCAGTGAGTTGCAGCATCATCCTTTCTGGATTTTTCAGTGAAGGGCATAATAATTTCAGTGCTTAGTGGTCAACTTAGTGCTTAAAGCAAAACTACTAGACTGGGCCTCTTGGAGTACTTATAGGCAATAGTTTGTGAATCCTGAATGACCATCCACAAGAGTGTGAAGAAACTCTCACAGTGGTCTCGTGAATACTTCTTAAAGGAATTGGAGGAGCCAACAAGGCGGGGGGTGCCTCTGGACCTTGTTCTTACCAACAGGGATGGGCTTGTTAGGGATGTGAAGGTTGGGGGCAGCTTGGGATGCAGTGACCATGAGATGGTGGAGTTCAAGATGGAACTTGGTGGAAGAAGTAAGGCAAAAAGTAGGATTGCTAACCTGGACTTTCAGAGAACCAACTTCAACCTCTTCCGGGACCTACTTGGGGGTATCTCATGGGCTAAATTGCTAGAAGGCAAGGCTGCTTGTGAGAGCTGGGAAACTTTTAAACAGCACTTCTTCTAAGCTTGGGATCGGTGCATCCCTAAGAGAAGGAAATTGGGGAAGGGGGGCAGGAGACCTGCGTGGATGAGCAAGGAGCTCAAGAATAAGATCAAAAGGAAGAGGAAGGTCTATGAAATGTGGAAAAAGGGCCTGTCCTCTTGGGAGGAGTATAGGAGTGTTGTCAGGGCCTGTAGGGTTGTGACGAGGATGGCTAAAAGCCAGCTGGAGGTGAAGCTGGCAAAGGAGATAAAGAATAATAAGAAGGTTTTGTTTTGTTTTGTTTTGTTTTGTTTTGTTTTAAGTATGTAAACAGTATAAGGAAGACAATGTAGGAAGATAAACAGTAGAAGGAAGATAATGTGGGTCCCCTACTGAACAGCGGGGTTGTCCTGGTAATGGGGGACCCTGAGAAGTCAGAGGTACTGAATGCCTTCTTTGCTTCAGTGTTTGCTTCAAAGACTCCCCACCGGGACTCCTGGACCCTGGAGGGAGGAGAAAGAGTCTGGGAAATGTAGGGCTCCCCTCTGGTTGAGGAGGGCATGGTTCAGGAGTGTCTGAGTGGGATCAATGCACACAAATCCATGGGTCCCGATGAGATGCATCCACGTATGCTGAGGGAGCTGGCAGAGGTGATCACCGAACTGCTCTCTATCATCTTTGAAAGGTCTTGGAAAACAGGAGAGGTGCCTGAAGATTGGAGGATAGCCAATGTCACTCCGGTCTTCAAGAAGGGCAAGAAGGAGGATCCGGGAAACTACAGGCCAGTCAGTCTCACCTCTGTCCCTGGAAAGGTGTTGGAACAGCTTGTTCTGGATGCCATCTCCAAGCAATTGGAAGAGAAGAAGGTTATGAGGTGTAGTCAGCATGGATTAACCAAGGGGAAATCATGCTCAACCAACCTCGTTGCCTTCTATGATGGCATCACCAGCTGGGTAGATGGGGGAGGAGCAGTGGATGCCATCTACCTTGACTTTAGCAAGGCTTTTGATACTGTCCCCCACAACATCCTGCTAGCAAAGCTGAGAAAGGGTGGGATAGACGAGTGGACAGTAAGGTGGGTTGAGAACTGGCTGACTGGCTGAGCTCAGAGGGCGGTGATCAGTGGCGCAGAGTCCAGCTGGAAACTTGTGACTAGCAGTGTTCCCCAGGGGTCAGTGCTGCGTCTGGTCTTGTTCAACATCTTCATCGACGACCTAGAGGAGGGAAGAGTGTCCACCCTCAGCAAGTACGCCGATGATACAAAGTTGGGAGGAGTGGCCGACATGCCAGAAGGCTGTGCTGCCATTCAGCGAGACCTGGACAGGCTGGAGAGCTGGGCAGGAAGAAACCAAATGAGGTTTAATATGAGCAAGTGTAGAGTCCTGCACCTGGGAAGGAACAACCGCACATATCAGTACAGGCTCGGGGATGACCTGCTGGAGAGGAGTTCTTTGGAGAAGGACCTGGGGGTCCTGGTGGATGACAGGTTGACCATGAGCCAGCAGTGTGTCCTGGTGGCCAAGAAGGCCAATGGGATCCTGGCATGCATTAAAAGGAGTGTGGCCGCAAGTCAAGGGAGGTGATCCTCCCCCTCTACTCTGCCCTGGTCAGGCCTCACCTGGAGTACTGTGTCCAGTTCTGGGCTCCCCAGTACAAAAAAGACAGGGATCTCCTGGAAAGAGTCCAGCGGATGGCTACAAAGAGTCCAGCATGGGGTCTGGAGCATCTTCCCTATGAAGAAAGGCTGAGAGACCTGGGTCTGTTCAGCCTTGAGAAAAGAAGACTGAGAGGGGATCTTATTAATGTTTACAGATATCTTAAGTGCGGGAGACAGAGGGATTTGGCCAAGCTCTTTTTCAGTGGTCTGTGGGGACAGGACAAGGGGCAATGGTCAAAAAATGGATCACAGGAAGTTCCGCACCAGCATGTGAAAGAACTTCTTCACGGTGAGGGTGACGGAGCACTGGAACAGGCTGCCCAGGGTGGTTGTGGAGTCTCCTTCCCTGGAGATATTCAAGGCCCATCTGGATGCCTACCTGGGCAACCTGCTCTAAGGAACCTGCTTTGGCAGGGGGATTGGACCCGATGATCTCTTGAGGTCCCTTCCAACCCCTGCAACTCTTCTGTGATTCTGTGATAAAGTAGATAAATTGGCTACAGTTGACTGCAAAATCAAGACTTACTCTGCTGAGATTGAGTAAAAATCCCCATTGTTGTCAGTTTGAGCAAAATTTGGCCTTCAGCTTATATGACATTCATTAAAATATTAATAAGTTGTAATATAAGGTTTAATAGAAACATCTTTCATATTTCATTAATATGTCAAGGTGACAATTAATAGACTACAGATATGACAAGTTTGAGAGCATTTTTTTTTTTGTTCTGCTTGACATTTCTCTCCTTAACCCTTTAGGCATTCTGGGCTGTGCCAAATAACCACACCACTTAATTTGCACCACGACCCCAGCCCCCTCTCCCACCAAAAACCTTTGGAAATACAACTGAATGGATGAAAATGGATGAAACAGAAAGATGTATTCCTCCTTTCCTTAGACTCAAACAAGCAAATGTCACTGGGTTAGAAATCCTCCTTACATAGGAGTCTGTGCCAGCAGCAAGAGTTTTGCCATTCATAATGATCACATCAGGTTGCACATAACCAGCAGCACTCAGTACAGAACCATGACCTGCAGGAAACCATTCCATTTGTAAAAGGTCAAACATTCTTAGCCTTAAGCTTTTGAAATGAAGCAGAGAAAACAATTTCAGAGCTATTTACTACCCAGTTCCTTGACAGCTTTTGTCCTAGCTTCCTGTAAGAGATATTTGCTTTTATAGTCACAATCCTTTAAGTAAATATGATGCTTGTGGCTACAAAAAAAAAAAAAAAAAAAAAAAAAAAAAAGCATTTGATTGTTTTCTTTGAGTCATAAAGCTTTTATCTTGCTTCTAAAATCATAAAGTCTGCCTGGCAATGCTTTTTTTTTTTTTTTTTTTTTTTTTTTTTCAGAGATAATGACTGATATCCCTTCTATACATTTTAGGTAATAAAATCAAATAAGAGTACCGATGATCATAGAATAATGCTAGTAATGTAGGAAATGATTTATAATGTTTTTGCTACTGATGTAAGTACGACCATTCTAGAAATCAAATAAAAATTACAATTGCAAAGTTACAATTTTTATGTTGCATTTCTAATCCTTTTCTATGCTGCTGACTATGGGGGAATTTTTGAAAATGAGATATAACACTCCTTCAGCACTGTTTATACACAAAGATACATACAAAATCAATATCATTTTTAAATAGGCTATTAAGTCCACAAAGAATTCTAGTTTATCTGACAAAATAAGTATACAAAACCTACGAAGAAAACCCATAGTCCCTAAATGAAAGTACAAAATGCCTTCCTCACATTTCTGGAGATATTACTCTGAGACAAAATGTGTTGGAGAGATTATTGTTTTCAAGCCTCCTACCACCTGTAGAACCTAAGAACTAGTGAGCCTTTTTAGTGTTTCAGAAAAACATGGTATAATTATTAGCCTTTGCCAATGGGAGAAGGAGGCAAAGTATGGAAAGAAGAGCGTGTATCAGAAAAGTGGTATGTTTACAAGAGATAGTGGGAAAGTTTGCATTATAATCCCCAAAACATATCCCAGAATTATTAGTCACTTTCATAGGTCTCTTGATTCTCCCCTCAAAAGTGAAAACAAAACAAAACAAAACAAAACAAAAAAACAAACAAACAAAAAAACCAAACCAACAAACTAGAGTGTCCAGCAACACTTTGCTTTCCAGAATTTCCCTTGTCATTCCTTCTGCTTTCTTTTTAAAAGCATCCCTAAAGCACCATCAGTTTTATGAGTCCATAAATCTGCAAGAAAGACAGTGAAATAATGGTCATCTGCTTCTAAATTAAAACTGTATCATAACACTGGAGGCTGATATCTATAAACTTGTTAATGCTGATAAGGAAAACATTAAAAGGAGAAAAAAATCCTTCCCCAACATGATGTATATGACACAATTATGGTGTCAGTAGAAGACTTCAATGTAACAATGATTTTTTTTTTCTTATATAAAGAAATTTGAGTGAAGCTGTTTATCTGCATTTAGTTTGTAGCTACGTTTGTGATAGTTAAGAATGTTACAGAAATTAAAATCAACAACTGTTTCTAACAATTAGTGTAAAACAATTACCTAGTTTATTGATGAGATACCCTTTGGCTAAGGGTACAGATTAGGAAGGAAGCAGGATGAATTAATGTGTCTTCATTAAAATAGCTAACCAGTAAACCTGAACTTAGGAAGAAGCAGAGGACTGTAGATGGCAAGGCACTCGCTAATAATTAATTCCTCATCCTGGTGCCCAGATGATGCAATGGTGTTATATAATACTTTTTACATTGCATCAATGTTTTGACTATTGCTGAGATGTGCTGGCACAGCATCAAGGCTGTGTCCCTGCCCCGTTCCACAAAAGGCCAGTAGGCTGGAGGTGGGCAAGAGGTAGGGAGGGGAAATTGCCAGGACAGATGACTTAAACTGACCAAAGGGATATTCCGTATGGTATAATGTCACACTCAACAATAAAAGCTGAAGAAGGGGAAGGAGAAGGGCTGTTTGTGTGTGTGCGCGTGCATGTGTATGTTTTTTGCTAGGAAAACATTTGTCTTGTCAAGCAACTAGTATGCGTATTGAGGCCCTGCTTCCCAAGATCCAGCTGAACGTCATGCTTCTTATCTCAACCCATGAGTGGTAGTGACAGAGTCATATGGTAGAATATAGCTGTCTATCTGTGTGAAACCAACACAAATTCCCACATATTATTTTTGTATATCATGTTATTGTATATCATATATATATTTACACACATAGTGAGGATTGTATTTAACTATCAGTATAGCAAAAGTGCTTCAGCTCTTGCCCACAACAGAATGAGAAAAGAAAAAGTGTTTTTATCACAAACATTTTTAACAACTAATACTGCATGACTACCCTTGGGTTTGTGATGTCCGTATTACTCATTACAAGGGATTTGTCTTGTATATTTTTCTATTAGTCCAATACAAATTGAGGAAACAAGCTAAAATCAAAACTTTATGGGAAACTGACAAAAGAATCTCTCCGTGTTATCTAAGCATCTTTTGTGTATACAGCACAAAAATAATCCAACTTCTCATTATTGTCCACTGAGACCAAAACAGGCCTATGGTTTAAGGCAGGAATAAAAATCCTCAAGCCACAAATTTTAAATCCTGATATCAAATATCCCCAAATTCAGTGAGATTTTAATGCAAATTTAACCGTCTCAAATGATCTAATAAAATACAAAACAAGCAACCATAAATCATGGAAGACTGGACTAGCAAATTTGAGATAGTCATATTGATTGTAAAAAGTGGAAGAATTAGAAAGTACTTAAAGTAAATAGTAGCATAGCATTCTAAATCAGAATATTTTGTCTGTAATTCCTTTTTTTTTCTCTTTTTTTTTTTTTAGCTTTTCCAAAGTTTTTGTCATTTGAAATGAATAATTGAACTATAAGAAAACCTGGCACAAAGAAGGTGGTTTTTACCCCATTGTTTACAAGCAACACTTTTGAAGATCACTAAAAATTGCCAAAAATAATTTATGCCAAAAAAGTGTGATCTAATTTCTTATTCTTGCTGTAGGAGTGTTCTTAACATTCCTGTAAATCAGGCTTACTATTCTGCTTCACTGCTCAATGTGGCCTCAGATTAATCTACAAAGTGTCAATAAATCATAAACTGTTTTATTCATGTTCAAAGCTCATTCAATCAATTTTACCCACTGCTGAGCTTCTGGTATTATCAAATGTCTGATCTATCTTTGTGCATTTACTAAATAATTTAGGAATATGATATTGACTGATTAGACTTTATTTTGGAGCACAGAGAATCTATAGTTATATAAAAATTTCTCAAGCTGACAAAAACTCCTTGAATTGTTGATGGAAAGATATGACTAACACATTGCTTTAACAGAGCATAAAAGATATGTTCTAGGTAAAAATATTTTACCTATGAGAAAAGTTTTTGTGGACACGTTTCTGTGATACACCAAATCTCTAGTTCACATTTCATTTTCCTGTTCTCTAAGATTTCAGACTAGCTAGTCATATTCAAACGAAAAAAGCAACAAAACCTTCTGCAGGGTCTATCACTTTCAATGGATAAATGGCACAGGAATAAGCAAGATGCACACTAGACAGATACAAAAAGTAATAGGCTTGAGATTTGGCTGAGCTAAACTGGCATAGTCCAAAGAAAAAGGATGGTTCAACACCTACTGAAGAGACTGTCTGTTCTACAGACCTTTATATGCAGTCTTTTGTATTATTTGTAGAGTAAGAAACTGCAGTAATGTCATCGCCAATCTTTTCTTATCCTACCAGAAGCATAATGGTTTAGTGGCAGTAGTAGGGCATATATTTATTAGTATGTACATAAGACAATATGAAGTTGAAATAATGATCTTATCACTTATAACAGAAGAGGCAGGACTTCATTACTTCAGATAATTCCTAAAAACTGATTACTTGTATAACTCAGTTATAGTGTTACCATATGTCAGTGTGAACAGAGTAAAGGTGAATGGCCATGCAATTCTAGTCATTGTCTTACATATTATCACAGTTGTTAGTACACTTTAAAGAATTAAATGAAGTCTACCTTGTCCTCCAGAAAAAAAAAAAAAAAAAAAAAGGCTAAGGGACTTGCACTCAGGGTGTGGATTTTGATATAACAAAATAATCTAAGGTATGCTGAAGGGGAGGAGAACATTTTCTTCTTAATGCTCCCTACAAATTCAATTTGACAGCTCCATGTTGAGTATGAAAATCTTTTAGAGTATCATCCTGAAGGGCTTCTTTTTCTTACTGATTTTACAGTCGTTTCCAGATTGTACCCAGACACCCAATTCTGGCACCAAAGACATAAATATAATAATAATTGTAGTAATCAAGCGATTCAGTGATAAATCCATGACTGCATCAGCATATGGGACCTGGAAAATTACAATAAGAGTTAGAGAAGACCAGGGAGCTCAGGTGTCTCCAGGGTTAGGTAAAATCTCAATGTAGATTTCTAGGCTGAAGTCTCAGACTTTTGATTGTTGCTCTTGGTCAGACCTATTAGTTTTGGGCATCCTTATGTGATGTTATTGGTCAACTTATGTTCTGTTGGGCAGAGCTCTGCAATAAATATTCTATGTCACTAGACCATAATGGTTTATCTCTAGCAGTTTATTCCAATCCAAGTGGATTCTATTATTTTTCATAAATTCTAGAAATTTTATATACTTTATGACTGGAGTAAAGTCAGAGATTCAGGAAAGGGTTTTCTAATTGCAACTTGTTTCCAAAGTTTAGCCTCACCAGTACTTTCCTCCCTTTTCTAAGGGATAATGAAATTTTCATTTTTGCTTCCATCAAAATTCTTTCCACAGCTGAGTGTTGAAAATTCCTTTAACCCCTTTGATGATAACTGACAAACTGCCACCATTGTAGTAAGAGAAGCTGTTCTTGATAGATTACTGTTGGTGAATCTGGGATTCTGTGAAGCTTTTTTTCCAATGGAAAATATTGACTTTCCAAACTGAAGTAATCTGTGGAGCCATATCAATCTCCTACAAGGAAGTTCTTATAGCTCAGGTTAGAGAAAGTGTGACCATTGCAACACAGCACACAGATGGAAAATTAAGACATTGACCTGTAATAGGGCAGCTGACTGTAAATCCTGACTTGAACATTCAAACTGAGGGATTGTTGGTAAAGTGCTTGAAAGTTAGATTTACAGTGTCTACTTTAAATCCTTAATTCTGCTTCCTCACTCCCATGTATAACTGCTGTATCTATAATACTTTTATGTAACTTCTGTTTCTACAGTACTTTTGAATGCATTGATAGTATAGGCTGAAAAAAGTTAAGTGGAATGGGCAGAGCTAGCAGACAAAGAAAGAGCAGAGGAAATAAATTTCAAAGTATTATAAATTCATATTTATCACTTTTAGATACAGAGATTTGGGTAGGCACAGACGGATGAAAGAAGTTTGAAGTTTTCTTTAGAGTAAGGAAATACACTTAGAACTCAGAAAAAAATGCTGATAAAGAATTGAGATAGACACAGCATGTATAGGAGACATGGGAAACGTTAATTGGAACAGACAATGTTTTCCCTTCCTCAACACAGAACTAATAGCTGAATGCTGTAATGAAGTTTTATTTTACTAAGACTTTTTCAAGATGTATTACAGAACATTTATTAGCACATTATGAAGTGTTATAAATAATTGAAGCTGAGCTACAGTTTTCAGGTGAATAAGTGCTTTTGATTCATTATTATTGCTGGTTTTACCCACTTAATAGTCCACAAGTTTCAATAGTTCTCATTAAACTTGCAACTCACTGCAGAGATGTGGGCGTGTTTTGACTCTTCCTCACCTGGCTTCACCGATCTGGGGAAGCAATACATGGAGTGCAAGAAGTGTTCTCTCTCTCGAGTGGATTGTTTCCCTGGAGCCTCTTCTCTGTACCCACCTCCACAGTGACAGAGTAACTCAGAGAGAGGTTACCTGTTGCAGGTTAACATTTAAGTGATGTAATTCTGCTGGGCCAAGTAGCATGCATTTTGGAAATCCTAAATGTGGGGAGAAGAATTGAAGGGATGCCCAGTAACATGCCACAGACTGGTTGCCCCTTCCTTAGTAAGTTCTGATCACTGACAGTGACACAAAAAATGCTCTGGGGACTGTGCATATAATAAAAATATTGCCCTAAATGTTCTCTCTTGTCTCCCTTCCCATCTCACACTAGTTATTAAAGGGGGTGGTGGTGGTGGTGTGTGTTAATATTCAGGAAGCCATCTTTACCAGAAAGACAGTAACTTCTGTATCATCTGCCTATTCTATCCCAATACCCCGACTGCGAACTTTAGTTCAACCAATATTTTGTATTATGTGGTGTGCTACTTTTAGTTTTAATAAGCAAAGAATTGCCTTCTCAATCACTTCTTGTGCACTGAATATAAAACCATCAGATCTTTCATTGTTTCAGCTTGATAACAAAGTGTGCTTGAATTGGTCATTGATTAAGAAGAGCTTTTATCTCAGGCTACAATAGAAACTTGATTGTTATTCCTTTAAAACAGAAGCTGTAGCAATCTAATCAACTCTTTCATTCCTTGAAATTCCAATGTGATTTGGTATCTAAGACAAACAAAACCATGAAAATATTTTCTAATGTTTTAAACAGGTACATTTCTATTGCTGCTCATACTGACAAAAATCCTAAATTTGTGGTACTGCAGAATCACTTTTCAGGTTAGAGTTCTACTTTCTTGAGTGTTACACCTTCAAGCCACCTGAAAATTAGAGTTATTGTAGAGAAAATGTATGATAAACTTATACCATCTTTTTAGAATATCCCATATGCAAACATAGTTTCAAAGTGTTTCCCATACTTAAGAACACACGCAGTGCCAGATTTAAAGATGAAATCTTCTATATTTATGTAAATTATTCTTGTTACTGTTGTAATATGCAACTATATGCTTTATTTTTGACTAAATATACTAAAGGGTTTAATTAATACTACTAGAAATGCATTAATTCTCATGAGAATTTAAGTTTCTCCAAGTATTTATTTGACAAAGAAGAAACATTAGCTTTTGATTAGTGTGTAGCTTGAAAAGCTCATTGATGCTGAAAGGTATTTTTGAATAGTTGTTCCCATTTTAGGTTAAGATAGAAAACTTTTCTTATGTTTTTATTAGAGGGATATTTAAGTGAAAACAAGTTCTATCTTTTAATTTTTAGGAATTCAACTATTTCTCATACTTTTCCTCTAACCCTAGTCATAGTCTGTCTCTGGCATCAAAAATGTCTCTGGCTGTGAAAATGATTATCATATCAAAAAGCAGGATTATGACCTCAAGTGAGGAATAATTAGAAGGAGCAGATGAACTCTTCTGGCTATGAGATACAATCAGATGGGCACTAGAAGGCTTTGAAAACTGCTTTTATATATTTTTAAAATGATAAGGCTGAATTGAAGATCCACTGATCTGTTTGTATTCTCCATGAAAGGATGATTATCTTCAGGTATTCAATAAATACAGTGTGAACATCCCTCTGAAGAAAGGTAGCTTGATGAAAAACATTTAAAAAGAGATGAAGAAAGAGAATAACATTTTCTGCCTTGCTGTATGAGCAAATTTGTACACAGTGTAAATTTAATAGTGTTCTTACTGGATTGGTGTATGTTCTTGATCTTCTGTGGCAGTTTGATCATTAGGAATCCTGAGTACATTTTTTTTTTTTCTATCTGCAACCTACTTCAGGCACCCAAGGGAGGACTGCAGTGCCTGAGACTTTGGGTGAATTCCTAACACTCACTGAAGAATCCTGGATCGATGCAGGTTATAAGGACACAAATACATTCTGTTCTGTGAGGAATGCTCTATTTTTATTTTATTGCTTATTGCGTTAAAGAAATTAAAAATGTTTATTCCAGAGCTTTTTAACTGCTTCCAGTATTTGTTTCTCTCAAACGCACATTGAGAACCTTTCAAACTGTGAAGTAAAAAAGTTTGAGATGATTAAAAATGATGCAGTGATGAATCTTGAATCTCATGAGGTAATCAAAACATATGTCATGCGTAAACAAGAAAGAACTTAAGTTGTTCACTGTACTGGGTGCAGGTGTCCTGGTGTTAGCAGCAGGGTGCTGCAATACGATTTCAGTGAGGAGAGGCTTGGGCTGCCCCGTGCCGGCCCCAGCTGGTTCCAGACGGCTCCAACGGCCCCACACACAGGGCACGGCTGGGCCCAGAAGCCAAGATGGCGGCGCCTCTGGGAACTGTATCAAAGAAAGAGGAGAAAATGTTGCATAGCAGTTGTGAGAGAAGAGTGAGGATGAGAAAGCATAAGAAACAGCCCTGCAGAAACCAAGATCAGAGAAGTTTTAGGGGAAGACATGCTGCAGGCACCAGAGCTGAAATTACCCTGCAGCCCAAAGCGAAGAGCCCATTCAGGAGCAGGGGAAAAGTGTGAGGAGGAAGGAGCAGCGGAGCAGCTAGGTGAACATCTGGCAGTTAGTGAAGGTCAACCCACCACATATTGGTTCTGAAAAAAATTGATACTGCTTACATATTTTGGATCACAAGGATATTGCATGACTCTTCGATGGGTCTCACTGCAGGCTAACACAACTCTTTGATTTTTCTCACCTCTGACTCATTTAGAGAGCACAAGTGAGGTTCAACCATGGCTGCATACTGCCATAATCTGAAACCATACGGCTCTTCTGAGACAAAGGAAGAAAGAGAAAGGGAACGAGTGGAGAGGGAGAGAGGTAAAGAGACAGAGGAGCTGGCTGTAGCTCCCTTTGCTGTGTGAACTGAGGCTAGGATGGTGTTGGCCTAAACCTTGGCATATAGTGTCATTCAGAGTCACTCATTAGTCCTACAGTACCATATCTGGCTTCTAACCACTAGTAAGGGATGCCTGCCTCATTTTTGTCATCTTGTTTGGATGACCTGAACATCCTGTGTAATCTCAAATGGCACTGGGCATATGCACATGCGCAACCTAATCATGACCCCATTTTTTCATTGGTTCTAATGATAGTATAAGCACCTAACACAAATGTATCTCTTAACCTCTAACTGAATCCTACTTCTAAGCTTAGCTATGTTAATCTCAAACTGAATTCTGCTTTCATAAACCTACTTGTAGCATTTTGGATGCAGGCCCGATTCAGTTTAGAAACTGTTAGTTCCATTACCAGGGCACTAAATCTCCTCAATTCCAGCTGGGGAAATGGATTGGTTCTCTACCATTGCTCTCATCCTTTTCTTCCTTTTCAGCTACATTTCCCTTGCTGCAAATACTGTCTTGGCCCAGGCTTGGGAAAATGTGTCAAATTAGATCCACACATCCAGACCTCTCACTATGTTGGCAGAGTAAAAGTGTGACTCACTACACTTACCAGGATTATTGTCAGGATTACTTATTGTCAAAATCAATTGTTAATGAGAAAATATTGTGAGTCTTACACAGAGGTACAATGGAACAAAAATCTGGGCAACCCTTATGTCCTGGTTTCCTCTAGGATAGAGCTAATTTTCTTCATAGGGTACATGCTGTGTTTTGGACTTAGGAGAAAAATAATGCACCAACGTTTCTGTTGTTGCAGAGCAGTGCTTACACAGAGCCATATACTTTCCCGCTTCTCTTGCTGCCCTGCCAGTGAGCAGGCTGGGTGTGTACAAGGAGCTGGGAGGGGACAGAGCCAGGACAGCTGACCCTGACTGTCCAAAGGGATGTCCCATATCATATGGTGTCATGCTGAACAATAAAACTAGGGGAGTTGGCCAGGGGATGCGGAGGGGGGATGCCGCTGCTCAGGGATGTGATGGGCATCAGTCAGCAGGTGTGAGCAATTGCATTGTGAATCACTTGCTTTGTGTATATATGTATATATATATTATTATTATCATCATCATTATTATTTTCTCTTCCTGTTCTGACCTATTAAACTGCCTTTATCTCAACCCAGGAGCTTTACCTGTTTTTTCCAATTCTCTGTCCCATCCCACTGGGGGGGGCGGGGTGAAGATGGGGGTGGTGGGGGGAGTGAAGAGAAACAGCTGTGAGGTGCTTTGCTGCCTGCTGGGTTTAAACCACAACACCTTATTATACTTTCAGAGTTAAACAATCCTACATTGTTCTTGTAAGGAAGCTTTCTTGCTGCACTCAGCAGACTGCCATTTGTGTTAAGCGATTTTTTTTTTAATTTTATTTTTTTTGCCAAAACCAGTAAGAGCTAAGCATGGAAATAATTTCTCAGAATATCCACTGAAATCCTATTTTCTTAACTGTGAACTTAGATTTGGAACAATTTTTATCAAGATAGTTCAACAGAAGAATTATCTATTAATTAAAAAAAAAAAAATCAAATAGAATCCCCCATCTCGTCTAGAAGACTAGACATTATATCTTTAAGAATGAATGAAACTAAAATATTAAGTCTATAATTGACAGAAAAATGAAACATAAAGAAAAATATTAAATCTATGATTGACAGAAAAATGAACATGTTTCCAAAAATACCGCATACAGATAGATCCAGTGAAATCATGGCGAGCCATGGGGAGAGCCATTCATTATACTTTCTTACACAACAATTCAGCTTCTGGCATGTATTGAAAGTTGAGTCTGTGTTTCTTGCTTAAAGAAAAAAGAAGCAAAAAACATATTTTGCTGTTTTTTATTGCTGTTACCTCACATTTAGGAAGGATTTAGTTAAATCCTATTTCTTCCAGTAGAATTGTACATAAATTGTACAAGCCACATTGGACAGCTGCTGGGCTCTGCTCACAGAGGCCACCCCTGCAGCCCCTCTGCTACCGAAACCTTGCCATTTAAGCCTGATATCCTTTAAGTATTTTGAGACCGAGGCTGTCATGTGCTGTGGCAAAACTGCCATAAATGTTTGAAATAACTAAGTTAGATTGCAGAAAAGGACTTTTATAAGCAACCCTAATGTTACAGTTGTGCTCAGAAACATTCTTCAAACCCAGCGTTGAATTATCAGCTCTGAAGTGTTCATCTGAACTTCTGTTGCAGTAGTGAGGAGTATGGGAACATGGCTGGGGAGGTCATGCCGGCAGTTGCAGCTCCTATGGACAGAACTGCGGAGCTCAGCTATCCCATGCCCTGCAGTTCTTCTGGGGCAGTTGGGGAGCTTGGACCTTTTTATTCAAGAGTGAAAAGCAGGTGCAGTTCAGTGTAGTTCAGAGCTTGTGCTTGGTCTTCTACTGGTGCAGCTGCACTTCTAGCGGTGCTGTTTAAAACTGGTGTAGATGCATCTGTGTGAACATACATATGTCAACGTGTGTAAGCAACCAAAAAGCATTTGGATATTCACAAGATAAATCAATAATATGCTCTTTTTATTTGGATGGGTGCTAGTACTGACATTCTTGTCCATTTCCCAGCATGCTCCCCATTCTTAGTGACTCGTTTCTCTTTGACTTACTGTTGTTCTGTTACGCTGCTGTTGCTATGTTGTTGTTATGCTGTTATTGTGTGGAAAGTAATGTGACTGCAGACCATTCACTATCTGTGAAGATTCCCTATTTGTGAAGATAGCCAGAATTGTGTCCTGCTGGCGCACAATTTCGTCAAAGGATATTTGTGCCTGTTCTCCAATAATTTGTATTTTTCCTTAAAAAAAAACAAACATACACACACAAAACTAACAAACAATAAAAATTCTAAGTTACTGTGAAACAAAGTTAGGAATTTAACTGTGTTCAGGTTTGGAAATTCCAATTCCAAAAGCAACAGTATTAAAATTCTCAGGAGAGGAGAGGAGAGAACATGAAACTACCACTTTCTCCCTTTTTCTTGCACACATTACCATTTTTCTATGCTGTAATATGAGAAATACCTTCCATGCAAACACAAATTAAAGATTTTTTATTTGTTTGGTTGTGTACATGAGTTGTGTACTTAAGCCCAAGAGCAGACTATGACCCTGATTATCGATTTCAGATCTCTAATTTTAAACTTGACTTTTTATGTTACCCTAGAATCCATCACACCAAATCTAATACTTGAGTAAAACTTATGCCAATATATTCATTTTGCTCTCATAACCACTGAGCCTTTGCTCTCAATGTTTTATGTTCCATTAAGTCTGTTATTAAATGTGACCTTCTAGCTTTATTTAGTCTCTTCTCTTATTTTTAATAACTGTATTATATTTTTAGTTACCCTTAGAAATTAAATGGTCTTATTGCTATTTTTTTACCAGCAGACAATTTAGAATATTTTAGCAACTTATATAACTGTTCCTGATCTTTACAAAAATGCATCAGTTTTGTCAAATAAATTATTATAACTGTCTCAGCATGTGCTGTCCTACAATAAGATCAGAAATCTTCCTAGAGCTTTCCAGTGTTCTACCTTTTCTAGAGTTCACCTTAAACCATGGCTTCCAATTGGCTTTTTTGTTTTGTTTTGTTTTGTTTGTTTAAATCACTGGATTAAAGTAAGTTATTATTTAGAACCTAGAAGTCATTTACCTCTAAGCTGTTATACTCTAATTAGAAATATAGTTTGGGAGTTCATCAACTCAATACAAACAAATTAAAATAGGTATATCTGAGAGTTACCATCCCATTATGAGACAAAAGACGGCTGTGAAATTCCCTATGGAATTGCCTACTTTACAGAATAGTGTAAATAATAAATACTTTGGAAGTAACAGTACATCAGTTACGGATATCATTCATGTAGAAAAAGTATAAGGAAAAGCTCCTTACAAAACATGTATGTAACATAATTAAGGATTGTATGAAGGGACAGTTAGAGAAGAAAGGGATAAAATCAGAAAGACTGGAAACATAATGACTTTCAGTTAACAAGGCACATAAAAAGTAATAAGAAAAAATTAAGAATATTTTTTAAGGAAGAAAGGAGCAAAGTAAAATAAGCATAACAATGAAAATTATGAATAATACAAAGAAAAACTTCCTTTTGATTTAATCTTTCTAGAAAAAAAAAGACAAAACAACAACAAAAAATGTGAGCAGGTAAATTGAATGAATTTAGTAAAGGATTAGGAAATTAAGGTAAAATCTAGAAAGAAGTGTTCAGAGAATACAGAGATACATAGATGCATGCAAGTTCAGAGAGCCTGATGAATGGGTCTGATAAACTAACCAAAGTATTCTTTGAACTATCGAAGGTTACCTTTAAAATTTCTCTAAGAACAGAGGAAGTATCACTGGGCTGAAACAGAATGAATATTTCTAAAAAGGTAGAAAAGACATCTTGAGGAGTTCTGGATACATCAGTGTCCTTTAAGTCCCTGGAAATATTCTTAAATCAATGAGCATTTATAGAAAACTAAGTGTTAATGAAGTGACAGAAAGAAAAGAAAACGTAGGCTTTTCTGGATCATGACAAATGAGTCTAAACTCATACTTTGACATTAAGGGAAGAAGAAACAGATATATAGAGAGAGAAACAGAAGCCTGAGAAAGCTTTTTGTACTATGCTATATGACACCACTTTAAAAAAGATAAGGTGCTGAAATCTCCTTCCTTGGAAGATTTGAAAACAGATTAAATTGTCATTTGATGAGGATATCTACAGTAAATTAATCCATTATCATTGCAGAAGTTGGTCTGGGTGATTTCTGAGAGGCTGATGTGGTCAGTTCTTGGTTTTAGTTCTTGGTTTGTACCCTACAGTATGCTACCCCTCACATTGCATTGTGTGATAACTAAATAGTGGAATTGTGGCAATAAGTATTTCACACTCTGATGTGAAGACCACACTGAGTTAGCCCACTTTTCTCCTCATATTTCTACAATCTGTAAGCTACTAGCTGCAATCTGAAGTGAGTATGATTTGTGTAGACATTCTTGCAAATGAGCTTGGAGGGAAAAGCAGAAGACACTATAGACCCCCAAACTTTCATTGCAATCCTACTGAGCAAAAAATTATTAAATCTGCATTGTTTTGCCCCAGTCACAACAATGATTTATGTACACTGCCTGAGCAAGCTGCTGTTCATTTTTGCTCTGATAAAGATATCAGAACCTAGTATCCCATAATGCAAAAGTTCACAGAATCATGATTTATCTCAGATGTTTAGGACCTTAAGTTTGGATATCTGATGAAGAAGGCAATGATGTCTGGACATGAATTAATTGAGATACTGTTTAAAGAAGTAGCTAGCCTAACATAGTGTAGTATCCATACCTTAAGGAAAGAAAAGACTGCCTGTCTTTACAAGAATTGAGTAAATAAATGGAACATAATAAATTCCAATTGTGAATGAAAAAAGAAACAACCTTATTTTACTGATTTGCATAGCACCAAATGATATAGATGTTGGGGGACTTTCTTTAATATTACCCTTTGTAGTGCTGTTTTGGTCAACAGAAGAAAGGTTTGGGGCTGCCTGCCCATTCATGTATAAAAAGTTCATTCTACAAGCATCTCACTTGTCTCTGATCATTTTATTTTTAAAAAACTCTGCTGTCTGTGATATTACTGATTTAAGCTCAGACACCTACTCCATGTCAGGCAGTTAATTTAAACTAGAGACCAGATTTTCTATCAGATACTGACATGGTTTTTGCATTGAATCTTTGCTTATATACGAATGCATACAAAATAAGGCCACATATGCAAGGCAGTCACAGTAATGGAGGCCATATCAAAATGTTAGCATTAGAACAGAACAGTTTTCTGAGTACTGTTGTCATCTAACCTGCTTCTGCCCTGTATCTCAAGAGCACACAGAAAGAAATAAAAAATATCCTCCAACCCCAAATTATTACTTTATGTTGATTTCCTTCTCTTTTTCAAGCATCTAACATTAGTTGGGAAACAATTTATAGTGTAATACTCTTTTTTTTAGTTATTCAAGCAATCTGAAGCTTTCAGTTTTCAAGGGAGAAGAGAGGAGAGGAGAGGAGGGGAGGGGAGGGGAGGGGAGGGGAGGGGAGGGGAGACACTGGGAGCTATCACAGAGACTTAAAGAATAGCAAAAGCCAGTGTCAACTGTGTGTTATTGCAGGTCAATATGGCTAATTGTGAGTGGGAATGTTGTGACACAAACTATTTAAGCAGAGGAACTGTTTAAATGGACAAAACTCATGTGGAAATAACCTCTATAAATCAGAAGAGAAGACAGCATTGACAAGAAGTTGGAGGTACTAAGCTGCTAACTTGAATGAAAGCATTCTTGTGCCTATCTTCCCTTGAGATGTGCCCATAATTATTTAAGAAATTCTGTCTGAAATCTGTCCTACAGATCCTCTTTCTCCTTTTGCAGCTAACTTTTGTTCCTAAAACAAGTTATGTTCCTGAAAATTAAATTCAGCTTGAGTTTAAAGGATCTAGGTTAAGATCTAATTCTCAAAGGTCTCAAAGATTTCAGAGTTAAGTGGACAGTTCTAGAAATAACTGTAAAAGGCCGGCAGAAGAAATTTGTAATGCCTGAATATCTTAAGGTCTTGGCACTGACACAACACCCTTTACTTGTTTTATGTTTTGTTTGGCTTAATCTATTTCTCATGTGATTTACTACTAGAGTTTATTAACATGGGAGTTGTGCTAACACAGCTTTATTGTTGCCAGTGTCAGCTGAATGTTTCTTCAAGGCACAGCATTGTTAATAATTGTAGCAGTTCTCTCCCTGTACTGCACCAGACCTCACAATGTGTATTCTTGTCCTCATGCATCTCAGGTAACCTAAGACATACACATCAAAACTTGGACTGACAACTGCCTATTTACTATATACTGTGCTACATATATTCTGTGCTATATCCTACCATAGGGAGCTTTGGTGCCTTAAAATAGATCAAAAAGTGCTAACCTATGGATCAAGAAACTGCTGAAAAGCTCTGTGCATCAGCACCTACAGCTAGTCAACAAAATTGAATACGCTGACTAGGGAACACTGGGTATTTCTACACAGACAGTTTAATATTGTCTCAAGTTCAGACTTATGCCTAAAGAAAACTTTACTCAATAACTTTAGTGCTCTAGCAATGAAGTCATTGAAGTCTAGGATTTCTAACATTCCTAAAAGGCATTTCCAAAAGACTAAGATTGCCCCCTTATGACACACAGATCAAAAGAGTATTGACTGTAGCTCTAACTGTGGGATCCAGTAGGATGTTTACCCATACAGTTATGACTTTGGCCCTCCTGTTTGAAATATCAGCTAAAGGCAACCAACAACAGTTTTCTAAATTTCTTCTTATTCCTTATCACATGAACACACTTAGACTTCTTTTAATTTTTCCCTGAAATCACTCAAGAGGTTTCAAACGAGCTTTCTCAGGTTACAGAAAAGGCTTTAGAAAACTCTTGCTCTCAGCTTTTGGTTCTTACCCTACTCTAATTGCAATGCCAACTTCACCTATGAAAAATGTTTAGTCTGCACTACCATATCAGACATAGTGCAAATTTGGAAACACACTGTCAGACATCTGGAAATCAAAAAGGGGTTCCTCCACAGGTTGCAGCATGGAGATCTGCTCCACCATGGGACCCATGGGCTGCAGGGGGACAGCCTGCCCCACCAGGGGCCTCTCCACAGGCCGCAGGGGAACAGCTGCTGTATGCCTAGAGCACCTCCTGCCCTCCTTCTGCACTGACCTTGGGGTCTGCAGGGCTGGTTCTCTCTACATTTTCTCACTCTTCTCTCCCAGCTGCTGTTGTGCAGCATTTTTTTCCCCTTTCTTCAAACTGCTGTCCCAGAGGCCCACTCAGCATCTCTCTCTGGCTTGACTCTGGCCAGCAGCAGGTCCCTTTTTGAGCCACCTGGAGCTGGCTCTGATCTGACAGGGGACAGCTGCTGGGCTCTGCTCACTGAGGCCACCCCTACAGCCTCCCCCTACCAAAACCTCACGATGTAAGCCCAATATAATCACATAATTATGTAGGTTTTGTTTTTGCTGTTTTAAAAATTTCAGTGAGGTTCTAAGGTTCTTTCTCAGGGTTTCCAGGACATACTCCCACGAACTTCAAATGTGTGTGGTCCTGGGAAACCTGCTCTAGGTGGCTCTACTTGAACGGGGTGAGGTTAGACCAGATGACCTCCAGAGATCCCTTTCAACCTCAACCATTCTGTGATTCCTGTGATTGTATGGTTCTGTAAATGACATATTTATCTTGTAAAGTGCAGGAGAAAGGGAAATTAGCACCCCATTCTTCTTTCATGTGAGATCCTGGTACAGAACACATGATACTGTAGACTGTTAATAGTCCATTGATATCTGACCATACACTCCAGTAAGACAACAGTCTGGAGAATGTGGATGCACTGAACAACATTTATTAACTGGCATATTATGTGAAGCTTGCTTTTTCTGGAAGTATGTGTTGAACAAAATGCACACATTTAGAAAATTGAGATTTTACTTCATGGTCTTCTGCTTATTTCTTCCACAGTTGGGATATGAAGGTGTTCTCACTGAGTCATTACCGAATTTCATTTATTTCCTGGCATGCTCTCGGACAATTTCCTATTCCTCTCTTCTACACACATCAGCCACCTTTGGCTGCAACCAGCCAGGTGGTTCACTAACTGACTTAATAACTTATAAATTCACTATGCATTATATTTTCTGCAGAGCAGACTCTCTCACTACCAACAGAATTTTCCCAGACAGAGCAATAAATGGGGTTACCTCAGGGTTTAAACAAATGTGAAGTGTGTCCTTAATGCAACCAATTTAATCAAACACATCACTGAGTTCTTCTAGTATATTATTTTCATTTAGCTCACAGGAGACCTCCATTATACGTTTGATCAGTTTTAATTCTTCAGAAACTTTAATCCCTGGCACACGCTAAACCTCCATGTTCACAATGAGAAAATATAATAATCCTGTGTCCCTTTCTACTGGGAAGGGTGGACTTTTAGCATGTGAATGCTTTGTGCCTACATTTGCCATAATAGCATAGCATTTAAAAAAACTTTCCTGTACTTACAATGAAAAGCTTAGTTATCTAAGACAAATGTCTATAGGAACTTGCAGTTTTTCAATGTGTAATTATCTGGATTTGTGACAATTTTTCTGAATATTGAATACTTCAGTTACATCTATTATTCACATGCTCAAGTACATTTCTGGCAACACAAAGGATTCCACTGTGAGTTTAACTGACAGGCTCACTATTTGCTTTCAAAATATTTGACAACATTTAAAACTATAGTTCTAAATTCCTTCTGAAATTTGTTTGTGAAGGAGTAACACAGCTTGTTATGTTTAAAACTGGGTAAAAATTGTGAAACTAAGCCAACAGAAAACAGATCATTTTGAGATAATATGTGTTGGTTTTATAAAGAGTGATACTAACATAACCAGTTGATCAAGAGGTCAAAGAATCACATGGGGGCACACAGGGACTGATGTATTCGTAACCTAGTAATAACTGAGGTCAGATTTAAAAAAGGGAAAAAAAGAAAAAAAAAAAAAGAAAAGCAGTTGGGAAAATGTCTTTATATTTATATATTATACTCTTTATATTTCAGGATAGATCCAAGGTCATTAGATTGTTCCTACTGAATGACAAACACTTCATTTTTGGATAGTTGAGAACCTTCTGAAAAGGTCTCTACAACTACTGACATAGTGTTTAGCTGGTTGACTCCTTTAGCTTGCTTTTAATTTTATTATCTTTAAATGTTCTTGGAGGTTTGATTCTGGATCTCAGTTTATTTTTTATGTTGTAAAAACCCAAATCTGTGTATTGTCTTTCTGATCTCTCTCTCTGGTCACATAGTCGCCTCATAGCTCTTTTCATCTAAATTTCTGAAGGTCGAAGAATTTCATCCCCTTCAGTCTGCAGCTCAGACCACTAACCTAAATCTACCTTTGTTGTCACTTCTGTACACATCTTAGTTTAAGACAAGCTGTATAAGTATCATATGAATTATATATCAAGTGAGGAAACACGGTCAAATTTAGAGGAAACTCATCACCTCAAGCCTGTTCCCCATTAATTACATAAACTTTGAAATCCAGAAACCTAATGGCAGCATTTTACATGATCATGTAACTAACTCCTACTTTTAACAAGTAGACAAACCAAGAAGTATGGGCTAGATGAATTGACAGTGAGGTGGGCTGACATCTGGCTGAACTACTAGACTGACATCTGGCTGAACAGTTTTGACGGCTGTTTAGAACACGAAGTCCAGCTGGAAGCCAGTCACTAGTGGGGGTTGATGCTGAGGCCAATATTGCTTAACACCCTCTTTAATGACCTGGATGATAGGATGGAATGCACCCTCAGCAAGTTTGTATGTGATGCTGAACGTGGAGGAGTGGTTGTTGCTCCAAATGGGTGTGCTGCCATTTAAAGGGACCTTGTCAGGCTACAAAAATGAGACAGCAGAAGTTCTCATGAATTTCAAGAAAAGGAAATACCAAGTCCTGCATCTGGGGAAGAAAAATCCCATTCACCAGTAGTTGCTGCAGTCCAACTGGATGGAACACATCTTTGCACAAAAGGACTTGCCGGTTCTAGCAGATACAAAGTTGACCATGAACACACTTTGTGCAATGCGTTCTTGGGGCAGGGAAAGCCAACAGCCTCCAGAGTCGCAGTAGAAAGAACACTGCCAGCAGTCAAAAGAGGTTATCCTTCCCATCTGTTAGGCACTGCTGAGATACATCCGGAGTGCTGTGTCCAGACCTTATGTAGCTTCCCAAGTACAAAACCAAAGTGGAACGAGTCCAGTGAAAAGATGAAGGTTATTAAGGGATTGGAGCATCTCATACAAGAGGCTTTTCTTCTTCCCAGAAGAAGAACTGAGACTAGTTATCCCCTAGAAGAGAAGACTCAGGGAGCTTCTGTTCTTATCAAAGTGTATAAATATCTGACAGGAATGTGTAACAAAGATGAAGCTAGGCTCTTTTCAGTGGTGCCCAGTGACAAGACGAGGCAATGGGCACAAACTGGAACACAGGAGTTGCTGTCTGAACATAAGGAAATGCTTTTTCTCTGTGAGGGTCACTGAGTAACGGCACAGATTTCATGCAGAGGCTGTAGAGTGTCTATCTTTGGAGATATTCAGATCCCAACTGCACACAGCCTAGAGCAACCTGCTCTTGGTGGCCATGCTTGAGCAAGGGTGCTGGACTAGACAGTCTCCAGAGACCTCTTCCAACCTCAGCCATCCTATTATTCTGAAAAATTCAATTTACAGGAAGTGTAGCAAATGGACAGGGAAGTGGAAGAAAAAAATAGGAAAGAGGTGGAAATGGAAGAAATTACCTGGCTGACAATTTCAAATACAGGCAGTTAAGTTTACTGACACCACTGATCCAGTATTGCTTTTCATCAAAGGAGGAGACTCCAGATGACATTTTATCTGATCTCAGTTGTTAACCCTTGCCCCACTTTGCTACTAATAACTTTCCTACCCACAAATTTCTGTAAGTGATAAAAGGAGTGCTTTGGCAAAGCTATAAAATAGTTTGGTGATCATAAGGGATCATAAAGGTGATCATAAAGACGGAAATTCTGATTCTGATTTCAGTTGACATTAGTCCATCTTTTGATTTGATTTGGTGGGATTTGTTAACCCTAGTAGTGTCAGTTTCTGTATTGCATGTTTCAAACCAATGCATTCAATAGAGCAGGAAGTGTTAATTCTATAAAAAAATGCTTCAAAAACATCTGGGGCACATGCTCTTAAAAAGTCAGTGTAGGTTTTAAATATTTCACTACATACTCATGTGTCATTGCACTTTTAAGGCTCTGAACTATATCCCACTGGAAAACTTACTAATGAATTCTCATTCTACTGCATTTAATGCCAGTTTACTACAAAACTTACAAATAAATAAATATATCACCTTAAATAAGGTCAGAAAGGAGCTACTCCCTAAAAATTAGTATTCTTCTAAGAGACTTCCAGTAAGATTTCCTGAACATCTGATCTTCAGTCTTCAGCAATACAATATTTGAGCCCTCCTTGATCTAAAATGTTTGTCGTGGCAACCTTATGCCACCTGAGCTGAATCAACATTTGCAGAAATCAGCCTTCTCAGAATAACAAGTCTTTCTAAAATGCCAAATCAGCTTTTAAGTAAAAGATGAGAGGTTTAATTGTTTCATTTTTTTTCTTTATTATGAAAATGCTGAATGATATTTAGGAGAGAGAAAATGAACCAGTGAAGAATGAAGGGAAACAATTACAAAAAGAGAACAAGAGGTAAGGAATGAAGAGAGAGACTGGAAGCAAGATAAGAAATATGAGCTAATAGTGCAAGAAAATATGACAAAGTTTATACTGTTTAGAAATATTGCATTAAATATGAAAATCAAGAGAAAGAAACACTAATGAGCTCAGGAAATAATGCTCTCCATAAATCAAGAGTAGTTTTGTGGTTTCCAAGATTTGAAATACAATAAATATGCCATATGAGCCTTGAGATCGTTGAATTCACCTTTCAGTGCTTTCCAGACAGAAATGTCCTTTAAAAAAAAAAAAAAAAAAGTCAATAGCTTTCACATAAAAATATGTGTGGTAGCCTCCAGGAAAAAAAAAAAAAAAAAAAAAAAAAGAAGAGTATTGTGAGATACCAAAGACAAATGGAAAGAGAGGGAGAATAACATCAGGAAGAGCTGCTTTCGAAAAGGAATTTTCTATTGATCAAGTCCAGTGTTCATTTCCTCATCTTTTTGATGGTTTTCAAATTTGTTGAAACTTAAAAAAAAAAAAAAAAAAGAAAAGATTGCCAAACGATCTATCTAGGCATGAACACAAAGGAGACGATGTAAAGCTGCCTCAGGAAATCTGAAGAGAAATAATGGTTGGGAAGAGGGAGAGGGGAATGAGGACTGCTGACAGTCTACAGGTAAGGGACAGACAGTGGTAGAAAAGCAGTGTTAGTATTAATATTACTTATTTTGTTATTAAAATGAATATGCTATTTTTTTCCTTTTTTTTTTTCCTATTTTACATTATTCTGGAATTTAATCTACTAAATATATTTTTTGGGGGGGGGAGAGGAGGGGAAGAAAGTAAAAAAAGAAACAATTCTGCTGTGGTGTTACACATGAAATCAGCTATATAAAAAAGCAGGTTAACTGCTTTTCTGTGGGAACTTTTTTGTTGCCCATATGGATGAACAGTGGTTTAGGAGGTAAAAATGAGCTTTCTGTTATCATTGTAATCTATTGCACTGAAAAATATGAGACAGGTGAAAGCTACAACAGAGAGAGTTACTTATACAATTGCCTGTCAAAAGACAACCATCTTGTGTTAAGTGAAGCTATTGTCTACTCATGGAGTCTTAGAGTAAAGAGAATAGAAGGGAATTTGCATATCCTCATTCTTGTAGTTCAACTAAATTCAGCTATTAGAGACACCCTGGAAAAACTGAATAACCACACTTAAGCCAAATGTTGTGAAAAAGATGGCATTTTCACATTTCAGGTCCATCAGCGTTAAAGAAGGATAAGCTTGGCTGCACATTGCATATGTAACAGTGCTTTTTCTGAAACTGAGACTGCACTTCTGATGCTTTTAGAGGCACTTCTAAAGTTTCAAAGACCAAAAAAAAAAAAAAAATCACACCCCTTGGCTGCATGAAATCCAGGCCATTTGCAGCATCTGAGAAATATACCATTTTTTTCAGTCACACATAAACAGAGAAAGCTGCAAGGACACATCTGTTATGGTTCTATGCTACTGCATCCTGCTACAGCTTCCTGCTCATTTTAGCCTGAATTTCAGTCCCTTCTTGTTAAATGAGGCAGGAGAACCTAGCATGTAGCAGCAGCTCCAATGGGTTTGTGAGGTAAATCCACAGGGCAAATTTTCTGCGTGTTCCCCAGTGGATCTCTGGTTTCTTCCAGTAATTACTTTCCCTGTCAGTCACTGCACAATTAAATAGCTACCTGGCTGTGGCAGCTTGAACCTTTGATTCTGACAAGAGGTGGTTGGGGAAGTTAGTATGGAAAATGGTTTAAAATAAACCGCTCCAAATGCCGTATCAGTCATCAGTGTCCTCTGCAGACTTCCAGAGAAAGACAGCGGAAGATCGTATATTTTGACACTACCGCAAAGTTATGCAGGTGATTTTTAATGATTTTTAATTTAAAGAATAATAAATGCAAATCACACTGTCTAGGAAGAAAAAGATATTGTAATTCAATAGAGCTTGTAAGTAAGAAGATAAAGCTAGCATAAAAAATAGACATGTCAAAGAATCTTTAGATGTCAAATGACAGACCATCCCCCCAAAGTTTAAATGGTATTTTATTTGCATTTTTTCAGGTAACCAAAGTCTCAAGAAAATAAACCTCTTCCCAACTAATTTAGAGGAGAAAGAAAAGGGGAAGATTCATGGGAACTGTTTGGAAAATTGTTTCTTCACATAGACATAAAATTATCCCCCGCAAAATGGGTGATGGAGCACTGGAACAGGCTGCCCAGGGAGGTTGTGGAGTCTCTTTCTCTGGAGAGATTCAAGGCCCGTCTGGACGCCTACCTGGGCAACCTGCTCTAAGGAACCTGCTTTGGCAGGGGGGTTGGACACAATGATCTCTTGAGGTCCCTTCCAACACCTACAATTCTGTGATTCTGTGTGTGATTCTGTGATTCTGTGAAAACTGTATGAAAAGGGACTCAGGTTGGGTTTCTCATTCTCAAAGACAGTAATTTCAAGAAGTAGTACTGGTTTGGTCCTTGACTTTCATAACAGAGATGTGCCAATAGAAATGCCTAAGTCACAGCTGGGGCTAAAATATGTGATATCAAACTCATTGAGCTCTAAATTTGTTTTCTTGCTTTCATGGTTTTATTTTATAACTGGCTTCTAATTTTCTCATGAAGAATTTACTCCTTTACCTTGATAGAATATCCTAATTCTCCTGCTGGATAAATATGGTGAGCTCAGGTGTGTTCAAGAAATCACCTCCACTGCAGGCCCAGATTAGTCTGAAACAATCACATGGTTCCTCTTTTTCAAAAAGCAGCATGCACTTTCTCAGTGCATACTTTCTCACTTCCTCTCTCCTCTGCTTTCCATTTTCCCCAGTAACAAGGCTATTACTGCTGTCACTCTGAGCAGCCTGTCTGTGTACACTTCAACACAGACAACAAAATGAAGTTGGAGCTGATGTACTGCAATGAGATAATGTTCTTCCATTGCTACATCCTAGAAGGGTTCAACAACTTTTTCCACAATAACATGTCAAAATAGCAACTCATCATGGCCACACTAAGGTCCAAAATATATCATCCTGGGTCTATTGCTTTATTTGTTCTAGTATTATGATTGTTACCATAAAAGTGGGTCGAAGAAACTATCTAAGACTCATTTTGGAGTTTTAGAAAGCAGGCATTCTTTAATTGCGACACCACCTAGTGTGCATGACAAATTGTCCAAGCTACAGGGGCTATGTACAATCAAACATAAGTATTCATCGATTTCCGAGAAATAATCAACATATTCATACTATTTCCTGTAACTCGTTAAAATATGTAAATGTCCCTGACGCACACACAATTATTTCTGGTGGTGGTCTTTTGGGGGTATCTGGTGGTTTTTGGTAGTCTTCCTCACTATGTTGACTGCTTGAACCCAGTTCTTGTGCACGCTCAGATCATCTCATTCTTTCTTATCTTGTTCCAATTTAGCCACGCACACTAAGCTAAGTCATTTACACACACAAAAATACGTGCATACCATGAGTTCCTCACCTGTTCATTATAGGCACATCCTCCAGGCCTGGGTTATTTTACCCGCCTCCCTTGTTCTGGGATACAATTCTGTATGGTTTTACAGATAAGGCTGACTAATTAGTGAGTAAGGTATCATCAGACATACAAAGTTTCTAGTCTTCCTTTTATCTAATGAAACATAGTAAAATATTTCAAATTTGGTTCTGTTATTCTATCAGGGAGAGAACCATATGTCCTTCTGACTTGGTATCATAATGTGACTCAAACTCACTTGTGGCTCAGTTTTCATTTTGCTGCACATGCTGGCATGTAGATCTTACTTACGTCAAATGGACTGATCTAATTGTAACACCTTAGATTAATCTTTAATGACAGATATGTGCATGACATCCCCATTACCTCAGAAAATCCACAGAAATGACCAGAATCCAGTTCTTCAAATCCTAGCCCCCTCTTAAGGAACAAGAATGTAACTTTCCACTTTTTTTTTTTCCCTCATTATTTTAGTATATATTCAAATTGACACAGAAAAGCAATATCTAAGAAGTGTAATAATATAGATTAAAAAAGCCTCAGGCCCCTAATAACCTGTGCACAAAGTTTAGTGGGATATCTATCTGGGATATGATTCTGATAATTTTAACACTGCTTATTATATTACCTTTAAAATATTACTCATGGAAGTGGCTGTACTATTCAGTTACAATTGTTTAATACTTTGAGGTTACTTTTTTTGGCATCACATACATTACACAGCTGAAGTTAGGAGCAGAGGCCACTGATGGACACAGGCAATAGTTAATGTTCTGCCATGTGTTCCAGCTAAACAGGGAATACAGGCAGCTAGATTAGGTGCTTAAATATTGTGCATCATGAATACCTTTCCTTATCTGCTTTAAACTCATGTTCTTAGGAGACCTTTGTAATAATTTAATGATAGGACTTGTTTTGACAAGGACTTCTTAGCTTATTGTTTTGACAAGGACTTCTCAGCAAGGCAATGGCAAAATTTCTGTTCACTTTAATAGGGAGGAATTTCAATGCCATGTTTTTATCACTTGAAAGTAAGTTTTGGATAGTAGGATGGGTCACTGTGGCAGAGACAGAAAAGGAAAAGATGGAAAATTTGAAAGAAATTTTAAAGAGAAGAAGGAACTGTGAAGAATGCAGGATTAAGATATTATTCCAGTAGAAACAGGAATCTTGAAAAAAATGTGATATATATTGGTCAAAGAAAGAGGAATTAGGACTTCAGATATGGAAAGAGGAGGTGTTTAATGACAAATATGAGCATTGTAAAGCTGAAATGTTAAAAATATATTTTCCAAATTATTTCTCATCTTAGTTATTCTTATCATGCATTTACAGTAGTACTATAAGAGAATTTTTACATGAAATGGCATACATGGTTTTGGACAACTTTTTGAGGTTTTGAATACCTCAAGGACTATGGTGAACTATAAAACTATGCAAAAATTCAGTCTGAAGAAAATTTATATCAAAGGTGAAATTCCAATGTATATTAAGATTAAAGACAAAATAATTAAAAACAATGGTAAAAGAATGATAGTATTACAAAATAGAAAACTCGGAAATTAGGAAATTCTGAAACAGATAGCTGTTGTAATTGAAAACTTTCATAATTTTCTATAACAGACTTCATAAGATAATATGCTACATAATTACATGATCATAATTGTCACTGGATTCTTGCCTCATTTAAGACAGGAGCTAGATTAAGTTCTAGGAATAATCCAGATAGTTTCAACCTGAATATTTTAGATATATTTGAATATATATGAATATTTTAGATTTTAGATATAGTATAGCTATGTGCAACTACGAACAGGTTATTTTAAGGAGAAAGCACCATCTTTTCTCTACTAGCTCTACCTTCTATGTACCTTGAATAGCTGCAAAGTTATATAAGGAACTTATCTGCAGCTTTATACATGCACATGCATTTTAAAATGTCACTAAAAGCATTGCTGGTTTATTTTGGAAAGTGAAGGACCTGTTCCCTCTTGCCCTTTATGCCTTTTTAAAGCACGAAGTTTTTTTTCTTAAACAGGTTTTCTTTAAAGTATAGCTACTTTCCTGTGATTGACAAATTTGAAGATAAAACTAAGTCATTTTGCAGTACTGAGTGCATCTCAACATTTTTTTCCAAAACGTGAAACTATCTTTTTTTCTTCTTTTTTCTTTTTTTTTAAATTCACTCAGACAACTCAAAACCAGAAACATTTAATTTTACAAAACCACTCCTAGAGTCAAAGAAAAGAAATAACCTTGGCAGTGAAAGCATGCTTGAAGAAAGGTCATTCAATCAACCAATAATTTTCATTTTATGAAAGTCTCGAAATTGTGTCTTAAGAGGAAAGTATAATATCCCTTAACAATTCTGATGACCATTGTATGTGCAATACATGTTAGATTCAAAACGGTATATGACCATCATATTGAAGATCTAAGAATCACAGTTAATGGAGTTCAATCCAGATGGTGGCAGGTCAAAAGTGGCATTCACCAGGCCTCAGTACCGAGGCCTGTTGTGTTCACCATTTTTATCAATGATCTGGGTGAGTGTATTGAGTGCACCCTCAGTAAGTCTTCAGATGATACCAAGTTAGGCAGGAGTAGGAAGGCTTTGCAGAGGGATGTGGATAGGCTGAATCAATGAGCTGAGTCTAATCACATGACATTTAACCAGGGTAGGTGCCAGGTCTTGCATTTGGGTCATAACACCCTGATGCAGTGGTATAGGCTAGGATAAAAGTGGCTGGACAGTTGCCCAGCAGCAAAGGACCTGGTGTGATGGTTAACAGACAGCTGAACATGTGTTAGCGGTGTACCCAGGTGGGCAAGAAGGCAAACTGCACCTTGGCTGACCAGGGAAGTGGTGTGATTATCCATGGAGGTATTTAAGGTACATTATATATTACAATATAAAATATATATATATTGTTTTATATATATATATATATATTTATATATATAAAGCGCCTACCACCGTATTGATAAACACTCTTTGGAACCACTCTGATGGCAGGGGTAAGAACAGGAGTTGGCCTGTTACTACCTCAGCACTTCTGTTTCCAACCAATTTAAAAAAAAAAAAAAAAAAGCCACAAGATTTTGCTGCCAGCCTGGCCCGCTGGCTGGTGTTTAATACTGCTACTCCATCAGGGTTGGAGGGAGACTTATTGTGACCTCAAGGTATGTGGACATGGCACTAATGGACATTGTTTAGTGATGGGACTTGGTAGATCAGTTTGAAGGTTGGACTTGGTTATCTTGAAGGTCTTTCACAACCTAAATGATTCTTGAAGTAAAGAAGGTAAAATTGTGGCCTATGTTCAAGCCAAATGGCTACTTCTTCATATTTCTCTTCAAAATCTTATAGATCTTGGCATTATTTACTTGGAACAGGCAAGACCATTTTGTTTTCTGAGTTATGATGTTACTGAAACTCTGAATGCCTTCACTGCTGGCACAGGTGCTGAATAGCCCTACAGCAGAGGGAACTGAATGGAAGATACCTTTCAGTTGCTGCTGCCTCTCTTCTGGTTTCAAGAGAAGCACTGGAATTACATGACCTAACTACCTGTCACAGCAGAGAAATAAGGTGAAGAAAAATGTGAGGATATGGACATACAGAGTTGCTGAGGACCTACAAAAGGGTCCAAAAGATCAGATTTGACTGGAAAGGACAATACAAGATGCATGGCAGATCAATTCCTACCAGTGTTCTCTAAGATGTGATGTCATAATAACATACAGAAAATAGCAACAAGGAAGTACAATGTGAGAGGCAGGCAAGAGCAGCATGGCTTTGTAATAACAGTACGTACACATATAAATAAAACCATCAAAACATACTCCACAACCTGCACTACAAACAGATTCATTACCAAAAAATAAAAAATAAAAATGTCTGTCACTCAGCTGCCTCAAATCTCATATTCTATTGTGACAAAACACATGGAATCAATCTTAGAAGGAGTACAGCTAATTTATCATTCCAGAATTAATTACGTTAAAATTCTAACTTATCCTTAGAAGATATAAAGCACCATATCTTCAGAAACAGTAAGGGTTATATCTAGCTCTCATGCGTGAAACAAGAGGCACAATCTCTAGTGTGGCTCTGTTTAAAGGTACATAAAGTTTTCCATCTCTCAAATCCTTCATCTCAGCTGCTGACAGCAACCAGTTTGGGCTCAACTTGTGTAAGACATAGCCAGTATGTATATATTTCATATATAAATGTATATATACTGGCTATGTCTAGCCAGTATATATATATTTCATATATAAATATACATATACTGGCTATGTCTTACATATATATATGTATATATATGTTGTTATATATATATATTACAGAAAGGCTGTGAACCTGGGGAATGTTCATCAGTGAATGTGGTTGGAAGGCCTTGGGGTGCAGGCCAAAAGGGAGGCTGCTTGTTCAGCAGAAAACTTTGAAGAACCACATGTGAAAGCTGACATATAACAACATAGAAAAGCATGGTAGCACAAATGGTGACCTGTGGTGAAGAGCACAGCCACTGAACAAAAAAAGTCACTCCATGACTGCTGATGCAAATATGTGGTTAGAAAAACACTAGGGAGGTGGGAAGCTGAGGAACTGAAGTGGTTATGCCTGGGATCTACATTGTCTGTCCATCACTAAAGAAACAGTCTTAAGTGAGAACTCTAGCATCAAAGCCTATGAAATAAAGACAATATTTTCTTATATAAACCTCATTATGAGTAAATAATAATATTATTTTTCTATTGCTCATGTGGTGCTATCAAGTAAAAGATGAATTATTACAATTTCTTTTGGTAATCTCTATATATTCCTCCTCTGTCATTCTTACTGAGTATTAGTATACTCAGTTGCTAGTAGATGTGCCTATTTGTTGGAGGCCTGTGTTCACATATAACCCAATTTTATCACAGCTCTTAAAACATTTTAGTAAAGTCCCAAGTATTATGAAATATTAAATGAGAATTTCAGTTTTAATAGACATTAAAACCAAATTCCTAACATAGCGAACCAGAAAAACTTACGAGCTCAGGAACATAGAGAATTCACAGAGTATTTTTACTTGTTTATTATCATTTAAGCCAATCTCATAATTTCTGTGGAAAGAGTTGGCACAAGAGGGAAACCCAGCAGTTTTACTTCTGAGTTTTCAAAAATTCCCAAAACCATGACTCTGAGGTTATGAAATCCACAAAGAGGCCAGGGCTGCCCCATGCCGGATACAGCTGGTATCCAGCCCCACCAACGGCCCCACCACAGGGCACGGCTGGGCCCAGCAGCCAAGATGAAAGCACCTCTGGGAAATATATTTCAGAAAGGGTAAAAAACACTGTCCAAGTGATGAGGGAAAAAGAGCAAGAAACAGCCCTACAGACACCAAGGTCAGAGAAGAAGGAGGGGAGGAGGTGCTGCAAGCACTGAAGCAGAAGTTCCCCTGCGGCCTGCTGAGAACAACATGTCTTACAGTTCAACATTTCCAGGAGTTGTGACCTGTGGAGAGCCCACCCAGAAGCAGAGGAAAAGCATGATGAAGAAGTAGTAGCAGAGTGGAACTGTTATGGACAGACCCCAACCACCCTTCCACATCCCCCCTGTACTGCTCAAGTGGGAGGTGTGGGAGTCTGGAGTGAAGGAGTTAAGCTGAGCTTGGAAAAGGGGGAGGAAAGATGTTATAATGTTTAACTTTTTGTTTCTCACTATCCAGATCTATTTTAATTGGCAATAAATAAAATGATTTTTCTCCATGTTGAGTCTGTTTTGCCTGTGTCTGTAATTGGTAAGTGATCTCCTTGTCTTTATCTTGACCCACAAGCTTTATCACTCCTGTTATTTTTTGCTGCATCCTATCCCAAGGGGGTGGTGGTGGAGAGTCAGCAGCTGGGTAGGCTTTTGGCTTTTGACCAAGGCAAACCTGCCACAGGCTTCTAAATGCTGTCCTCCTTAACTCTGTCTTTACACTTCAAGGTCACAGCACTCTTTTGGGTGAAAGAAATTAATCTGAGCAAATTTCACCTATTTCATCTTCAGTGAGACAAATGCTTCGAAACTGCCTACTCCTGTCCTTGTTTAGAAACAGACCTAATGGGATGGGTGCTGTGGACATGAAAAGTTAGGCAAGATTAATACAATACTTTAAGTCTGCAACTATCCTGAGGTCTTATGTGCAGATGAGTGGCAGTACATTTGATCTGAAAGGAACTTCAAAGAAGTCAATTCAAACAATAGGTTTTGAGCTATTGTATTAGAGAAGCAACTAGTGAAATCTCTCAGCTGAGAAACTACCAGTGAAATTTCTCAGTTAATGAGTTTATTTGAATACTTGGGTTTCCTTTGTAAAGTCTTATGAGTGGAAAACTCTATTTAGATTAAGAAAACGCTAGTCTGGTCTTTAGTTGTGTAGATTAAGTAGATACACTCAAAGAATAATATTAAAATCAATCCTTTTGCATTACAGATAGGTGAGTTCATATGATGAAAGATTTATCTTTTTATATGTACAGATACTCAGATTATAGGAGATTATATTAAAGATATATTAAAGTAACTTCACTGTGCAGTTCCCCAGGTGGGTTGGCCTAACAGAATTATCCTGTGTTCCAATACTTCTGTTTAAAATGGAACAGAAAGTAATTTATTGTAGGATTCTCAATTGGGTGTTCATTCATTATGAAATCCAGATGAACACATGCTGTGGTAATTGGTAAATCTCTGTACTCATTATAAAGCAAAGCAAAAAATAAAGCTGTCTTTTAAAAAATATGGCTTCATCCAAATGCATATGAGCTTGCTGTAATGTCTCTATAACCCCCATTTTTGCTGTTCAGTGTAATGAATAATCCACATTTTTTCCTGTTCAGTGTAATAAACCACTTCCTATAACCTCTTCAGACTGATGAACTGTTGTTTATGAAAGACTGAACTATTTAACAGAACTAGCTTAGTCATAAATACTGTCAAGTGCATAGTTAGAGAACTGTCACATCACTGACTATTGTAGTATTCATTCTACCTACTAGAAAAGAATGGGGACACAGATATTTCCCTTAAAATTTCTCAGTGCCTAACAAGGGTATATACATACATGATCACATAAAGGATGCACGTCAAAATATTAAGAGAGAGCACAGTAGGCTGTAAATTATGTGGGTGTCATGTATATATATATAAATAAATTCAAACATAAAAAATATAAACATAAAGCAAACCTAAGCATCTGTTGAGACCATCCTGAAACTGTAGATTTTTTAAATGAGACATAGACGCATGAAAGATATCAAGCATATTTCTAATACTGATGACTTGACCAATATCAATACTTTTTGCATTACTTTCATTTAAAAGTTATTTTTGACATAGTTCTAACACGAGTTACTGTATGGTTTACCATGATTCAAACAAACAAAATCTTTAATTTAATGTTGTCTTGTAATAAAATGATTAACTGAAGGTACTGTGGGGAGGTGTAGGCAGATTTCTTCCACAGCATAACAGTATTTAAATTGGAGATAATCTGATGTTGCATTATCTAGCCAGTGCAGAAATATTTTCAATACAAAGTTGCGCTAAGCAAAAGACTAATTTCTGACATACATTATTCTGGATCAAATAATTGGTTAAGGATAGTCACTTATTATTCCATTTCAAGAAGGAAAAATAGTGAAACCCAGGTGACTCAACAGTTTATATGTTTTGTAAGTAGATCCCATGCTGGACTTTTGTCATAAAACTTGCAGCAAAGCCACTAGGAATCTTCTACCTGCTTTTATGGGAATGGAAGACAGACACAATTACCACAGCCATCATAACTAAGTTGCTGTGGACTCAAGTACACGCCTGATTTGGCTCTGTCCAGGGGGACCTTGAAGATATAGTCTGTATGGGTGGTTCCTGGAATACTCCTCTGGCTGTGTCAAGGAGGGGATATGTTTCTTGAGAATGTTGACCAATGCACAGTCTACTGGGCCAGGAAAAGAGGACATTCTTGCCATGTTAGATACAATACTTCAAAAATTGGATCTACTAAAGAAATAGAGCACCATTTTGTCACGTGCCATCTAAACAAGCAGATTAAGAAAGAAAAGAAGTGTCATTCAAAGTGACATTTGGTAATTAAAATTCCATGGGGAAGTTCTCAACCAGTTCTACTTAGTGTGCTTTATAATCATCCTTTTTTTTTGAAACAGTATAAGGAAGAACAATATAGGAATGGGGTAAAATTATTAGGGGTTTTTACTGTTCAGGGTTGACCAACTTGAGACCTTAAAATAAATTTTATCACTGGACTTGGCATCTTTATAGGATCCTAAAAATATCTAAACCACAGCATCAGCTGATATTACCTGCAAGCACAAATGCTCATCTGTTCTGCAACTCACAGCCTATGGTATTTGCAGGGCAAACAGAAATAAGGACCAGTTAATGGTCAGCTATAAAAAAGTTCTGTTTAAGGGACTTTTCCTGCCTCAGATTAGAAGTCTGAGGCAGAGATGGGGTAGAATTCTCCCAGCTTTCTTTCTTCTCTTGCAAACCCTCTGCTACATTCATAAACATGGTCTCAGTTACCAAAGCAATGTTTCCTCACATAACAGCTTCCTTCCCTGCACAATCTCAGCAATTGCCCAGGTGCCACATATTCTGACATACTACCCATATTCCAGTCCTTCTTAAAATAAATAAACAAACAAAATAAATAATTAAATAAATATGGATAATGTTATTAAACATTGTATTAAAATATGTAAAACACAAGATAGTGCCTACAAGCAACATGTCTAGTAAAACTCTGCACAGCTACTCTGTAGAATAATACATATACTGTCAAGATGTGTACAAGTACCTTTTGGAGCAAAGCATGTTCAATACAGAACCATAAAATGGTTGAAAGGAACCTCTGGAGTACTACTGAAACCTAAAGCAAGTTGCCTAACTACATCCATGTGAGTATCTCAAAGGAGTGAGACTCCAGAAAGTCTGCGGGTTACCATGAGATAGTTTAACAGACATTTTGATTAAGTGTCTAATAATTATGTAAGGAATATGGTTCATCACAAAGGCAAATAATTTGGGTGATAATAAGGGTGATTTTCACTGAAAGAATTAACATGATATCAGGGCAAAATCCAAGTTTCTGTTGAAAAATCTGGAGGCCTTAAAACTTCTTAAGTATAACTATTGTTGAATAATTTCTTAAAATGGGAAAATAAAACATTTTCCTTATTTCAGTCTGAAAAACTTTTAAATAACTTTTCCTAAAGCTTTCCATTTTGAGACAGATATCCAGCACAGGAAATTTCAGCCTTTAGCAAAGTAGTACAAATGAAAGCCGAATGCTAGGATAGGAAGAACTAAGCAACCAAAATAGAAGTAGGTTTGCATAAACAAATAATAACATGTCATACTTCACTTCTGCAGATGAAAGTGAGGAGTTCTGCTTGTGCAGCTTGTGCAGCTTGCCTTCTCATATAGATAGATTTTTTTCTTTTCTCCAGCACATGCATTATTTCTTTTAACTTTCTAGAGAGCTAGTTCAGACTGCATTGCATTGTATTTTTATCCTCTCTGTACAGCTTAACTGCTCCAAAATATGAAACAATTGTTTTAGTTAAATTCTGGATTAATTTGTATCACCAGAATGTATAGCAAGATGGTATAGACAAGGTGCAGACACTGGGCTGCCTATAGGGGCAATTTGGAGGCTATGAATGTACCAGAGTAATAAAGATATATTACAATCTTGAAGAAGCATTCATAACAGTCGGATGAAACTACTTCCTGAATAGGGGATCATGCTATACAAAGGTTCAGACCACCAGGGCCTTTGGTTTGAAAGAGTGCTGATGACATTTGTTAGAAGAAAGAAAATTCTTTTTCTGTAGAAATAAAGTACTCTCAGAATAAACTAACCTAAACTGAACTAACCTAAACTAAACTAAACTAAAATACAAATTAAATTAAATTAAAAAATAAAATAAAGTACATAGAGCATCATGCAGTAAAGCTCTGAGAGCACACCTTTATTTATAATAAAACAGTTCAGATGTGCACGAGCAGTAAGGCTTGTAATAGCAGATTCTGCTATGGCTTTAGCACCAGCTACCTAGCACTCTCTCAGATAACTCTCAGATGCATGTCAGGAGCTAACACAGGCTGTAGACCCCCTCTGGGTGCAGTGAGGGTGTAGTAAGCCTCTTCCGCAGTCCAAGACAGTCTTATAATACAGTCAAGGATAACCACAATGAACCAGGGGGCTACAAAATTGAAGAAAGGGCTTGGAGCTGTGGGATTGGATAGGCTGCAGAAAGCCTGAAGCCTGTCTACTGAAGATTACAATCTACAGAATGGAGCCCAGAAGCCTGTTACTGTGGAGAAAAAGATTTTGAACCTCCTGTCACCTTACTGTGTTAATTCAGAGGTCTCTTCTTTACATATATAATGCCATTATATGAGTTTGGTAGAAATATTAGATATGAAACATTTGTTACATTTTTTTTTAATAGTCTGTGTTAAGGTCATCTTTTAAATTATCTTTTGTGACTAATCATTTATTATCAACTAAATATACTCTATATATTATTTCTAGCCTGAAAGTTGATGAGTGAGTCTTCATGTAGTACAGTTGCTAGGGAGACAGATTTATATTCTGAAGCCAAAGTAAAGCATTATGGATTGACACAAAGCTTAAAATCTAGAATTTATGTGGACTAGAGCTTGGATGCAAAATGACATTGTGTTTTTAAAGTACAGATGTGTAAACATCAACTGAAGCCATATCTGCATACAAAGCACTGCCAAAATAAAGAGTATAGTCTGGTGGAATTTCTGCTGACCTTACTACATGTAAAGATCTACCAGCTTTTGAGCTTCAGCTTTCCCTCTTCTTAAAGGGCAGCATCTGGAGTAGCCAAACTATAGAGAAGGTTATGATAAAAAGAAGAATAAATGTTCTTCTGCCCTAGATTATTTGGTAGGATTCAAAGGAGGCTGAAACTCAAAAAATTTTATAAAGGTATAAGAGACAAGAATGATAGAAACATTTTCATAAATATAAGTTGAACTGAAAATGTTTGTAGAGAAAAAAAAATACATGTAGCAAATAATATGTCTACTTCATTTTTTCAGGGAAAAAGTTTGTAAAAAATAAAAGATGTTATATAAATGGTTAAATGTTCTTTTAAAAATTATTTTACTTTATAATAATAATGTGCTTATACGCGCCTTGATGCTACACATATGCTTGACTTGAAACTTCCAAGTCAATGTATTCCAAACACATTTCAGAGATCAACTAAGCAGGCAGTTTAACCAAGTTCTTTATTAACATGAAAGTAAACAAAAATAAAATGCTTTTTTTTTTTTTCATTTTATTTTTAATAGCAGTTCTGCTGCCCTTACAGTAGTGTTTTCTGAAGACTGAAGGAATGTGATACATGGAAACCCTGGGACTGCTGCAGTCATTACAAAAATCCTTGTCACAGGATGTGGTCCAGTGATAAACAAGGTCAGGGAAGCATGCCATCTGCCCATAGAATATCATGTTGACATGTTGTTCTGGGTTTTTTGCAACTACATTGTTTTCAGTCATTTAAAAACAGAAGCAAAAATCCATTGGAAAAAAAAATAAATAAAGCTTATTGAGCAGCTAAATAAATGCAGAGTAAAATAGGCAAAAGTAGAAATACAGAAATATATTCTTTGCACAGCAGTGAAACCTGTGGTTTAAACCACAGCCATATCACACCATGCATCAATTATAAGTGATTTAAATGGGAAGAATCTAGGTTCAGCTGTTCTCCTTTGGAAGGTGTCTTTCTGGGAGCTGTTACCTTGTTGGCATTGGGCTGCGTGTTCTGGACTCCTGCAGAGGAAAAAAATTATTATCATTCCTCAGCTGACTGTCTTATGCTCTGTGCACAGCATGACTGAATTGGCTGGAGTAAACCAAAGCTTATTATAACTGTGTTTAAGACTATTTCCAGAATGAGACTTTGAAAAAACAACACTAACAGATTCAGAACTACGGCTCTTGTTTTCATTAGGTGAAATGATTTTTCACAATTCTGCAAATACAAAGTACAATAAAAGTGCATGCAGAGTGAATATAAAATCCTTTTTCTGTTTTATCTTTCCTTATAAAAAGTAAAATTATCTTGTCTTTGATTTTTTTTGAAAGCAAAGAATTAAATACATACAATTTGTATTCATTGAGTTCTATAATTTCTGCACAGTTTATCACTCTTGGAGAGATACAAGTCCTGCTGGCTTCACTTAGAGGCATGTGTGAGTAACTGGTATCTTGTGCTCTTTGGAATTATGAGAAGTAATTGACCTCTTGTTTGGGATACTATGCATTTACACCATTTTCTAAATTCTTTTGTTGCATGGTTTAATTCATAGAATCATAGAATCATTAGGGTTGGAAAAGACCTCCAAAATCATCTGGTCCAACTATCACTCTACTACAAATGTCACCCACTAAACCATGTCCCTAAGCACCACGTCCAAACTTTCCTTAAACACCCCCAGCGATTGACCCCACCACATCCTTGGACAACCCGTTCCAATGCCTGACTGCTCTTTCTGAGAAGAAATGTCTCCTAACTTCCAAACTGAGCCTCCCCTGGTGCAACTTGAGGCCATTCCCTCTAGTCCTATCGCTAGTTACCTGTGAGAAGAGGCTGACCCCCAGCTCCCCACACCTTCCTTTCAGGTAGTTGGAGAGAGCAATAAGGTCTCCCCTGAGCCTCCTCTTCTGCAGACTAAACAACCCCAGTCACTCCTTATAGGACATGTATTCCAGACCCTTCACCAGCTTTGTAGCCCCTCTCTGGACATGCTCCAGGGCCTTAATGTCCTTCTTGTACTGAGTGGCCCAAAACTGAACACAGTACTCAAAGTGTGACCTTACCAGAGCAGAATACAAGGCGATGATCATCTCCCTGGTCCTGCTGGTTACACTATTCCTAATGCAAGCCAGGATGCCATTGGCTTTCCTGGCCACCTGGGCACACTGTCGGCTCATGGCTCATGTTCAGGCAAGCATCAATCAACATCCCCAGATCCACCCTGGAAAAAAAAAAAAAAAAAAAAAAAAAAGGATAAGTGGAAAAAAAAAGGAAAAGTGGAAAAAAAAAAGAAAAAGAAAAAAGAAAGAATCTCAAGTACTTAAGTTTTATTATCACATGTATTTAACATCTCTATATGGGTGCATTACACAGACATCTATCCACATTATAAGACTTCAGCAAATTGCAGTTCTTGCATGGTACAATGCAGAGAGATTTCTCTTTTTTATTCTTTCTTTAGAAACATGAATATCAAAGGACTATGAAGGGATGGGCAGGTGGTTATCAGTGGCCTCACACAATAGTCAGCATAGTTGGCTAGCTTAATCAAAGGGAAAAGAAGAAGCAGTTTTCTATAGGGGGAACAAGAGCCACCTGACTTCACTGCACCCTTGGGTCTGTGTCACAGAGGTGGTGCAGCCCTCTAACTCGTTACAGATTTCACAGTAATACAGGCAAGTACTAATGGGATCTATAAAATACCTTTATTATGCACTTGTTTGAAAATATCACAGATAGCCCAAAATTTCTCTGGTCACTTTGATTTTACACTGTGTATCCAAGGGCATATTTTGTAAGTATTTTCAATGTTTTACTTTCCCTGTCTTTCTAGTTTCAGTATATATATTTGAATTTTGAATCTTAATCAAGTATATATATTGATTATGTATAGAAAATAGATTTGATAAAGAAAATATAGGTAGATATAGACGTATCAAATTCCAAAGATTGTTATAGTGGGTTATTTACAGAAATAAATAAATGGGAAGTTGAAAAGTCTTTTGATACTGATTTTTAGCATGGGTATATTTTCACATGTTATTTATAGATAAAACTTTTACAAGTACTTTTAAGAACATATTCTGATGGTTTTTGTTCTTTCTTTATTTGAGGATTGATCTTGGTAGTGACCATGATAGCTGCTGTCCAGAAAATCGTTCACATACATGCTTATGGTCATGGAAATGATTTTTAAGGTCTGTTGAATACCTGACTATTCAGAGGTATGCATGAGTTTGGGTATCTTGAGAAGATAACCACAAAAACAAATGCAGTATGTCAAGGCTAAAAATAATGGACATATGACCAATCACTATGGTTCAGCGGCACATAGCTGTAAACCTAACATGGTTTGGAGGTCTCTTTGGGAAGTGCCTAAGATCAGAATCCTCCAGCTTTATTCTTTGAATCCATGCTGACTTTATGATGTGAATAGACAAAAGCAGCGGCATCTTTTTACTTTGTCAGTCAGCACACATGCTAAATCACACTATATAATAATAATAATAATAATAATAATAATAATATATAATATATATAATAATAATAATAATAATATAAAAATTACCAATGTAGGGTAGAGCTGTTTTTTAAAGCTTCCTTTTAAATTGGGCCTAAGGATTAGTCAGTATCCTGCAGGCAGGCTTTTCTACAGCTATTTCAGTGAATGCTCTATTGATGAAAAAAGTAGTGATACTGCAGCAACTTTGAAAAGATCAGGGAACTGTATGACTTCTGTACCATCTTAATGATAAATGAAAGAGATAATCAGTTTCAGTTTGTCTGGATAGTTAGGGCAGACAGACATATTTGCTTCCATTTCACAAAGTGTGCATGTGAGAAAGCAAGTCTTTGGTTTTACATTCCTCACTTATTATTCGTAAATTCAGTTTACAATAGAAATGAAAGGAAGTATCACTTATTTTTCTATCATGAACATTGATTTAAATTCCGTTTATGTATACTCTTAAATTATGTTTAGTTTCATGACCCTGGAAACTTAAATCCTGTATTAATTATTCTACGTGCTTGGTTTTTGAATCTTTATTCCTAGAGAGAGTTTCCTAGAGAGAGGGGAAAACAAAACTTTATCTCAGCCTGAATTCCACAATGCAGAGCATGGCATTTTCTTTATCTGTTGACATTTTTAACTTCATTCCTTATGTATGTTGTTATTTTTGCTACTAATCTCATGCATCTGTTTGTTTACCACTAAATTCCAAGTGCTTCTCCCTCAGTTTTGTTATAGCTCAGAGCTCTGATTTTGCCTTGAATCCTTTCACTTCTTCAAGATTTTCTATATTTCTGTTTTTATTTGTGGCACTCCTGTCTACTCTAAGAAATTTATTCATGCTTGTTATTATTCACTTAGCTTCTCATAGACTTATTTTGTGGTTATTTCTCCGCTAGCCACCAATATTTCATTGACTTCAGTAAACTTTAAATTGGCCTCAGGGGAGCTTTGCTGAGCTTCAGAAGTTTACCAGAAGATGAGCTATGATCATTTTCAAAACAGGGTAGAAAAAGTATATTAACTCTAGCAATAAGCTGTTTTGTGTGTGTGTGTGACTGCGGGCAGACAAGAGGGAGTCCCTTCCAGGGTCTAAGGAGTTTGTGTATGCAGACCTTCTCTTAAAGCAGGACTGGATTTCTGTAACCCTTGCTGCAGCAGGAGGAGGAACAGTCATTTCTCTGCAGCCCAGTCCAACATTTGATGTAGAAAGAAGCACTGGAATGGTAATATTTTTAGTAAAGGTCCTGATAAAAGGAAGATTGTTTAGGCACAGTGCTTTCTTAATAACTGATTAAAGAGCAGGCAGAGAGGAAAACGTACACCTGCACAAGCTAGGAGTGTTTGAAAGAGATTTAGTGAGTTATAATGTTCTTAGAGGAAGATTTCAAGGAGCTAGCAATGAAAGCAAACTGCAGAAGAAAGGAGAGATGGGCTCTTTCTAAGAAAAGTATGGAAACCCTTGGTGAATGAAAGAGATGAAAGCTCCTGATTCCTTTGCCAGTGCACTTGGTAAACAAACAAACAAACAAAAAATCTTTAAGACTGATTTTATTGTCCTTAACTGGGAGCAGTGTTTAGTTCTTGGAAATCAGAGAAAAAAAAATCAGGAAACTGGGGGGAGAGAAAACAAGACACTTTATTCTGTTTGCCTGGCAGTATTAGCAGCTTCAATTTGTCTCAACCAGTGTGAAAGGGAAAGCTCATGTCACTGCTTCTAAGGATATTTTTCACGGGATAAGGAAGGGTGGTATAGTTTAACATTACAAAACCTTCCTTTTCCTTATGTTTTAGGGCATGTACAGGTATTCATAGCCAGTAAGAAACTGTTGTGTTCCTTAAGGCAAATATTTGGCTAGACCTGTGTGAAGCACCTATGTCTCTGTAATTTCTCAAAGTAGCACATAGAATTCAGTTAGAACACCTGGAGTTCAGTGTTGGTGATTTTGAGGAGGTAGTGTGGAAGAAATTAAAACAATTCCATTAAATATCTCCCAATGTACTCAGGGATACCCTAAAGTTACTTAAGCCTCTCAAGTGATTCCTACTCTTTTCCACTGTAGGGCAGGGGAGAACAATCTCACAGAAAAGCCAATGAAATGTTTCCTCCTTTCTCTTCCCCAGGAGTGGAATGAAAAAGAAAAATCTGAGCTGCTTCCATGAGGGCAACAGTAATCTTAGTATAAGGTTTTGATGTGAGTTATCCTAAAGGTAGATAAGAATCAGAGAAGATACAAGTCAGGACAACAGTAATTTTAACAGTCTAGCACAGAAGAGTGTTAAAAGGACAGGGAAAAATGCTGTGCAACAGATGTCTGCTTTCATGTGACTGAGCCAATGAATCTTCTCTTTTGGTAGTTTTACATTGCATTGTCAGTCCACACATACAGCCAACAGGAACATTATAGAAAAAAATGCTGATCATATAAATCTAACAGTTTGGTTCAGAACACTCAATGGAATCAGCTATTTATAATGCATAGGCAATGGTGGGTTCCTAACTATATCAGCCCACATACATGGTCATCATAAAGAAATGGAATTATCTGTGGGTGATAAACTTCAAAACACCTAAAGAGGCAATATTTTTTCCCTGCTATTAAAAATCATGTTCCATCTAAAACAACTTATATGGTGCATTCATGCATATTTTCCTCTTTTTATTTCTCAGATATAAGCCTTTTCTTTCTTAAGTCTCCCTTTTTTTTTTTTTTTTTTTTTTTTTTCAGGTTTAAATGGTCATGTGTCATAACTGCATTCCTGACATGAACTTTTGGTTCTTTGATCATTTCTAGCCATTGCTTATAGTTTTATTCTAACTGCTTTTAAATCTTATACTTAAGTTCCTTCCTTGTACTTTTTTTTTTTTTCTGAAGTGATTTTATTTTTTGCTACAAGTCTACACTTAATCTGTGGCTTGGCTTGGATGTTTTAATGTGATGCTCATCTCTTATTCTCTTTACCTCCCATGCTTCTTCACATCTTTCCCTTCATGATCATCACCAAGTTTTTGTGCTTATTATGCTAGTCTTTAACTCCTACACTTGCTGTACATTTGTTTAGCAAGAATTTATTTTATCCTTCCCATGGCATTTAGGCCTTCAGCCTAAGAATTTAAAACAGATTCCCTACTGAGTGTTATCTTAATCAGAAAGGTAGCACTCCAGGGCTCACTCTCTAACAGGTCCCTCTACACAGTGTTTCTCTTTGAGCCTTTAATGTTTTACTCCAATTTTACAGAAATTTAAAAGTTGGGAGACTTACTAGTAAATTAAAATGTTAGAAGATTCAGCTTTTTATCATTTAGAGACACTATCCTGTATTTCTTCTCTAGAGATGCATTTCAAATGTTACAGCTGAGCATTTTAACAGAGCACAGGCCTGACATTTGATTGAGAGATTCCTGTTTATGACAAAGCTTTGAAAGAAATATTCCACATAGGTTAAGAATGGCCACACATCTCATTAGACAACATCATGTTGTAGGCTTTTGTAATACATCAAGAAAAAGAATCTGAGAACTGGGGGGAACTGGGGAAGTGTTCCTTCTAAGCACAGAGAAGTAGTAGAAAAAATGTTAATGAAGTAGTTAATCTTCTGAGCATTTATTCTGGAATTTGATATATATGTTGGGAGGACATAAAATATAATGCATGATGAGCACTGGAATTTAACAGAAAGTAAATTGTGGTAAATATAACTAAGGGAAAGATGGGAAATGTAGCTTGATCCTTTTCCCATTAAAAACAATGGAAGTTTATCACAGACTTTGAGAGCAGGAAAGAAAGGACTTCTGTTGGTTTTGATTAGTATTTAATTCATTACCTTGCTAAAAAAAATAAAATAAACATTTTAAATACAGATTACTAAGTTTTGTTGTAAATTAAAATTGTGAATTTGTTGGTCTTTTCTGCAGACAAGAGAAAGCAGTTCATGGAAAGTTTTACAAAAAATCAGGCAACACAAGTTGATAGGGCTGCATTTTTGTGCAATCTGGATCACAGTCCAAATCTAACTAAAATTTTAGTTAAATTTCTCTTTTAAAAAATGCGAAAATTAACATATTGCTTTCAGTTAAGGTCTTCACTGAAATATAATTCTCTCCCATATTGATGCTCAGTGAGCAGCACCCACCCAAGCTTAATGTTACTATCTTCTTTAATTCTGTAATGTAGTATAGTTAGATATATACCATCATTTATACATTATTTACTAAATACGTAAAGAATTTAAAAATTGGTCATACAAAGCTAAAAATGCTAAGCTTGATCAGGTCTATATGACCTATGAAAATATAAAGATATATAACATATAAAAATACAATATAAAGAATATAAATTTTAAAAAAGCATTGGCTGTCACTTGTTTAAAAAAAAAAAAAAAAAGTGAAAACTGAATATTTGCTCTTCCTTTATGTAGTAGCTATGGAAGACCTTTAAAATCTATGTTTTAACAGATAGCTAGATGAAGTTTGCAGTAAGAAGTTCAACTATGTGGTCAAAGGCAAGAATTAATTTATGATTATTATGTAGCATTTGTGTATATCTGCTTCATTCAATAAAATTTAAAATCTTTTAAGGAAATATATTTTTTAAATAGCTAAGATTAGACTCCACAAAGTAATGAGGGATTAAGGAAACAATTCAGAAATAATATTTTAAATTTTAACTCTGACATCTACATCACCGATAGGTCAGGGATGACTCATAAAAAAAAGCAAAAAAAGTGAGTCGGAAATCATGTCAGATAAAAAATTTTCATTGAAAAATCTCTCATGTATATTTTCATGAAAAACTGAAACAGTATTGAAAATATAGTGACCAGAAGGAAAGATATTCAGTGACTTCAATGACTGCAGGGATTAAGGAAAACTGTAATAAGCACAGATAAACTTTGCTAAAAGGGAAATGTTCTGACTGAATGCATTCTGTGTATCAGGAAACAATGGATGAGAACAAGGAGGAGAAACGCTCGGAGCAGCAAAAGACATACTTGTTGCTAGCACAGAAATCTTATCTGTATCTGGTGAGGAAAAAAAAGTCAAAGATGGTTGGTTTTCTTTGTTTTTGTTTTTGTTTTTGAAGAAAGAAGCAAAAAAATAAGTTCACCTTCAGCACAGGTAAAAATGCTGAAAACTCCTCACCAATTTCTTGAAGTAAGCAATGAAGTACAAGGCAAGAGAGGAAGACATGTTTTGAACCTGTTGTCTTAGCTTCTACTTTGAAATGTAGTATATGGGAGAAGGAATGTGACTGAATGTTTTTTCTGGTTCCTGTAGCCAAAGAAAGAATTAAAAATAGCTCATCAAATAGCTCATCTCTGAATACTGGTAGTCTGGACATCCTGTGCTTTTGAGTTGTTCTTTGAGCCACACTTTAGTTATAAAGAAAATCTTAGTTTGTAGAAGGAAATCTTGGTTATCTGAGGAAAAATCATTGGAGTTAAAGCAGAAGATTCCTAGTAAAAATAGTAGAGGTAACTTCAAGTGAACTTGCTCACTCTCCACTGGTGTTTGTAACTTGGAAAGCTGTCCCCTGACACCTAGGTTTCTGGAAGAGCAGGTCCAACTGCTCTTCTGGCTCCAGAAAGGGGCTGTATAAATGCAACATTCTGTTTTCAATTGCCTAATTCAGAACTCAGTCTTTTGTTTAGTTAGCATAGAACTAGTGCTGTTTTTCCACAGATGAACTAAGTGCAATTAAACATTTTTTGAAAAATACTTGGAGTGGTGGTTGTAATTCAGGATGAGCCTGATAATCCCAGATGTGGTGTTTGTTTCCCACAAACTCTAAAATTTAATTTTGGGATGATGTCATCCGGTACAGGACAGGATTCTCTGTTAATGGTTATCTGTTAACCGATGGGTAATCCATAATCGGTGTAATGCATAGCCTATGCAATTGGTATAATTAAATCTAAAATGTTAATGTGCTGAAATGATTTCAGATCTGAGTGATAATTTGAACTTTCTTGCTGAGAGAAAATGTCTTGTTTGACAAAAAAAATAATTCAAGGATCCATAGGTTAGTTAGGATCCATTTCAGCAGCGTGCTGAATAACACTCTACAAAGCAAGCACAGAAAAAGGGGAATTACAGATTGAGAGGAACCTATATGTTAAATTGGGTAAATGATCAAATTTCCTCTACTTCTGAAATGTAAGATGGTTATAAATCTTAGTTTTAAAAATCTCTGTTAAATCCGTTGACCTAAACAAAAAATCTGTAGTCAATTATGGTACAAAAATAGGCACTGCTGAAAAAGAATACAAAAATGTCCACAGTATAACTGTCAAAACAGTATGTTTTAATCTGTTTAGGTGTTTGAGAACAGTGGCATGGCACAACCTCAATCTATTTTCAGTAGTTTATTAAAAGCCATGTACTGCCCTTGTTCTACATAAGCAATTTACTTCAACAGTACTGTCTGCAGACTGGAATCAGTTTATGGTTCAAAGAACTGGTATTAAAGCTTTAAGAAACTGTCTCCTCTCCTGAGATTATTTTTAAGTATGTCTGGTTCTATTCACTGTCATTCAGTTACCAGATTTGCCAATAATTTACATTTTGCCTGAAGCCAGATAGTCCTGTCATTATTTAATCTCTTTGGGCATGTACAAATATCTAGGTCTTTAGTTATGGGGCTTGAGGAGTGTATGAGAGAGTGTTGTGTAAACAACAAGGCCACAAAAATAGCAAAAATTACAACAAAAAAACAACCAGAAAAATATGAAAGTGGGAAACACACTTCTGAAGAGTACATTTCTTAGCCACTTGCAAATTTGTGCAGTTATTTTATTCACCCTTGCAAAATCAAGGATAACAGATGAACAAAGCATATTCAAATGGAAATATTTGTTTGTTTGTTTGTTGTTATTTTTTTTTAAATAGGTTGACCTTATTTTTTTCCAGATCATTTCCTCATTCATTTCTTGTGACAAAATTCTACACACTGAAATGTGACTTCGAAAACTGCCACATTCTTACTCCATAGGTCTTGTGTGAGATTAGCATTTTGTCCATTCTTTTCAAAATCAGTGTGCTGCTTCTTATGCCATAGCAAACATGCTTGGGTTTCTTCTTTTGTGTGAATCCTAACTCCCTACTGCAAGCAATTTTCTGGGTTAGATCAGAGAGGCAACATGACTCACTTCTCTGTACTTGAACAATCTAAAAGCTGGCTAGAAATAAAATGTTCCATGATAAGAAGTTTCCCACATGATATCCTTGTCTCTAAATTTGAGAGATATGGATTTGATGGATGGAACACTTGGAGATTAAAGAATTGTCTGGATGGTTGCACTCATAGAGTTGTGGTCAACAGCTCAATGTTCAGGTGGAGATCAGTAACAAGTGGTGTTCCTCAGGGGTTAGTACTGGGATTGGCACTGTTTAACATCTTTGTTGGTGACATGGACAGTGGGATCGAGAGTACCCTCAGCAAGTTTGCCAATGACACCAGGTGTGATGTGGTCAACACACTGGAAGGAATGGATGCTACGCAGATGGATCTGGACAGGCTGGAGAGGTGGGCCTATGAGAACCTCATGAAGTTCAACAAGGCCAAGTGCAAGGTCCTGCACTGGTCCTGGGCTGAGGCAATCCTAAGCACAAATACAGGCTGGGCAGAGAATGGGTTAAAAGCAGACTTGATGAGAAGGAGCTGGGGGTGTTGGTTGACAAGAAGCTTGGCATGAGCTGGCAATGTACACTTACAGCCCAAAGTGTCAACAATATCCTGGGCTGCATCAAAAGAAGAATGGTCAGCAGGTCAAGGGAGGTGATTCTCCCCCTCTACTCTGCTCTCATGAGACCCCACCTGGTGTATGGCATTCATCTCTGGGGCCCCAGCACAAGAAGGACATGGGCATATTAGAATGAGTCCAGAGGAGGGCCATGAAGATGGTCAAAGGGCTGGAGCACCTCTCCTATAAAGACAAGGCTGAGAAAGTTGGGGTTGTTCAGCCTGGAGAAGAGAAGTCTCTGGGGAGACATTATAGAGACATTCCAGTAGCTAAAGGGGGCCTACAGGAAATCTGGGGAGGGACTCTTTGTCAGGGAGCATAGTGATAGGACAGAGGGTAGTGTTTTCAAACTAAAATAGGGTAGGTTTAGATTAGATATTCAGAAGAAATTCTTTACTATGAGGGTGGTGAGTCACTGGCACAGGTTGCCCTGAGAAGCTGTGGATGCCCCATCCCTGGAAGTGTTCAAGGCCAGGTTGGATGGGGCTTTGAGCAACCTGGTCTGGTGGGAGGTGTCCCTGCCCATGGCAGGGATTTGAAACAAGGTGATCTTTAAGGTCCCTTTCAAAAGGGACCTTAATGGTTTGGACCCCCAAACCATTCTATGACTCTATGATTCTAAGTTATGTAGTCCTAAATAATTGAGGAAAAAGCACATTCACTTGTCTTTGACTTTCAGCTGAGTCAGTGTAGCTATGTGCTACTCTTTACAGTAGATTGTAACTTTATAATCTATGCTGTTTGTTATATCTTGATTGACTTGCTTAAGAGCAAGATGAGATGTTCCTGAGAGCATAATTTGGCCTTCGGTTACTATATTGCTGAGGATTACAGAGGAGATACAAAGTACCCATGTTGACTCTGAAAGATTGAATTAGAAGGAATACCAAATGTAAAAAAATAACTTTTTCTTATAGAGTTGCACATGTGCAATAGATTCTCTTAACCATAAAAATCCTGAGACCCCATATGGCTACATCTACTGAGTAATTTCTTAGACATGAATTATATTTTAGTTGTCTTTTTGTAGTAATATATGACTTTCACATTGATATAAAAATTGATTTTATTTTCTGTATATTTTAAGTTGATTAGTGATTAAGTTATTTTGGACTACACAGAACTAGTTCTTTTAACAATGTGCTCTTGGTCAAAGTGCCATCAAGCTAATGACAAATAATTTTTTTAATACAAACGTTGTGATAAAAGTGTTGTGTGAGTCAAAAATGCGACATCCACTTTCTTCTGCTCTGCTCATGTGTTCTCACTTCCTTTAGTGTACTGGATGGTTTGGATGAGCTTGCCAAAATGGTCAGAAAATTCATCTCTAATTTTGTGATGTAGTTGTCCATCAGGTTGACAAGCTGATTGAATGGCTGCATGACGGCTGGAAGTGATGAAAGGGAAGAGGTGTCCAAAGGAGGGCTACAAAGGTGGTGAAGGGTCAAGAAAGCGTATGAGGAGCAGCTGAGGTGTCTTGCTTTGTTCAACCCAGAGTAGAGGAGACTGAAGGGAGTCCTTATGGTGGCCTGCAACTTTCTCACAAGGGAAGCAGCGGGGCAGGTGCTGATCTCTGCTCTCTGGGGACAGCAACAGGACCCGAGGGAACAGCATAGAGCTACAAAAGGGGAGGGTCAGGCTGAATGTTAGGAAAAGGGTTTTCACTAAGAGGGTGGGCGGACACTTCAATAGCTTCCCCAGGGCAGTGGTCACAGCATCAAGCCTGCCGGGGTTCAAGAAGGATTTGGACAATGCTCTTAGACATGTGGTCTGATTTTTGGGTGATCCTGTGTGGAGCCAGGAGCTGGACTCAATGATCCTTGCAGGTCCCTTCCATCTCAGGATATTCTTTGATTCTATAATTATGTGATGCTCTTCTAACTAGTCCACTGATTTCAGATCACCTACTGGCTCTTTTTAGATGCATAATGTTGAAAAAAATCCATTTTAAATATTACTTTTTCAACACCTAGCCTGATGAATGGAGGAGTCTATCATATGCATGCATCACTGCTCTTAGTGAGAATTAGCAAATAACTTTGTTGGCTAATTTTGAGATTACATGCATGATTCTTGATTACAGCAATAATGTAACTTCTCTTAAAATACAACACCAAGTTTGCTTGCATACATGAATTTTGAATGGAGCAGGACATATGATTAAAATAAATGGTGCTTCAGGGTTTTAAGAAAGAAGGGATTTGGATTTCAATGTTGATTATCATATTGAATGGCTATCGCTTTTCTAAGAGCCCACCTGGGGCAACACCCACCATCACTTGTAAAAGACGTGTCTTTTGCTACTTTTGCCACAGTTTCCTACAGGACTTGTGCCTATTATTGAGTCTACTTTTATTTATTGTTCAGAGAATTTATTATTTCTTGTGAATGATTTTGTTTATCATGTGTAGAATAATTACTGGAGGTGACTCATTGAGGCTAAATATTTGTCCACATCTTAAGGGACGGTTCAGCATTAAGGAAATTTCTACAGTGAGATGCAGCAGATACTCAAGGAAATCTGTCCCATGATAGTCCCCTTGGCAATATAGCCTGTAACCTTAGGTATTCGGAAACCTAACATTCTCTATAGAGCTTTTTTATCAGTTAGCACACGTGTAGTTCGTTGTATTAGTCATATTTTTGGTATTTGCACATGCTTTGCAGACAGTGTATTTATCACCAGCAATCCAAAAGAACTTGTACTCCTGTTACTTCAATAAACTACACCAGTCATTTACTATATTGTGCTATTTGTGAATCCGTGACCTTGATTAATGTGACCAGATTTATAGTGCTGATTGCACTATTTGTGCATCCGTGATTGTGATAATTCAATATATATTGAATGAGACCAGACTTATAGTGCCAAAGTGGGCATCAGTCAGAATCTAAGCCCAGCCGCCCCCAGCCCCCCTGATATCTAAGGACAAGCTAGAATGCAAGGGGGTTTAGGTCCTGCCAAACTTCCTCACCCTTTAATGCAACAGAGAGAGAAAAAAAAAAATAACATAATGGAGAAGATTGTCATGGATAAACTGCTGCAAGAATAGAAATGTGCCCCTTCCCAGCCTGGGAAGGAATGGGCTTAAAAGTTTTGGAAGGATGAAGAGAAAGTGGTAGAGCAAATAAAGCAATGTAGAAGTGAGCAGAAGATTAAAAAAGGTAAAGGCAAAGGAATTGTTTGCACTATACTGGGGACTTGCTTATCTTGGGCTCAAAAGGAATTTAAAGAATCTCTTCCCCCTGAGAGAATTGCAGATGTAGAATATGTTGCGTTAAAAACAGAAAACAAGGTGCTAAAAATATCACTGTCCTTTGAAAAGGAAAGCCAAGAGAAACTAGGGACAGAAAATAGGGAACTTAAAATGCTATTGGCCTCAGATGAAAGGTGAGGAAAAACAACAGGAAAAACTCTCTCTCTTACTAAACCAGATGCCATCCTCAGTCTTTGCTAAACAAATCCACAGATTGATACACTGTGCAAATCCTGAGACATGGGATGGAGACATCTGTTATAGTAATGATAATTATGAAGTGGTAGGAGATTCTGCTTATGATCTTACCCCAGAAACTGTACCTGTGTCACCATTGATCAAAACTGAAATTGCAAATGATGGAGATAATGACATTCGCACTACAGTAAAAACTGTCCCATGGTCTCCGTCTAAATTAGCAAAGTTACAAGAAAGGTATTCTAGACACCCAGAGGAATCTGAGTATGTGTCAAGTCTTCCCCACCGGTAAGGACAGCGGGATGGGACTAAATCCTACTAAAGGAGGAAGAGGCAGAAGGCTACTGGGAGCCTGGTGAGTTTTTAACCATTGTACCAGGTGATCAAAATCACTCGTTGACTACACGAGCTGCCTATTGGGCCAGCGGCATAGACCCACAAGAAAGAGGAGATCCCTTTGTTATTAAGACCTCAGGGTTCTCCAATTTGGCTGTGTCTGTGCAAAAAACAGCCTGCATACAAGTGATGTATGAGAGGGACGTGTTAAGGAGATCCCCGATGCTAGCACCTATTGATCCAGCAAGGTTAACTCTCCTTATTCGTGGTCTCCCAGATAGCCTAAAGACATATGTAGTTCAGGACCGCATACAGACTGCCCGTGCTATGATTGCTGCCATTGCTGCTGCACAGCCCCCATGGGAGTAGGTCCCTATAACTACCTGGAGTGAGTTTGTGCAAGAGGTTGTGAATTATGGGTGTTGAATGGGCTGGGTCAGGTTGATCACTGGAGAACCACCCAGACTTCCCAGATGGGTTTACCAGGTCCACACCACTAAGCTTAAGCAAGAATTCAAGCCAAAGTTTGATACCGGACACAACAACCTCTGGCATAAAGCCTTGGCATTAGGGGTACCATGACACTTACTGTGTGATACCTCCACCACTAACCTCAAAATTCTGGTACAATCACTGAGCCAAAGAATTAATTCAGCAGGGAGAAGACAGCCAGCAGATGACAGATCAATTCCTATTAGATCTGTGCCTTCAGCCCCACAACAGAATCTTTTATCAGGTACCCTAACAAAAAACTTGCAGCCCCAGGTAGGGCAGTGAGCCATCTGCTTGGCAGGTGTTAGCTATACGATGGCTCTTTGATAAACACTATGAACGTATCATTCCCATCCCAATAGGACCAAAGAAGATTTTTGTATATTTCCTTACTGACACGGGGACAAAAACGTCAGGTCAGCCAAGGACCTGAACATTAAGTCTGGTCACCATAATGTAAAATTTACAGGGATTGACGGAATCATAAAGTAATGTCTTATAGCAAAAATCACCTTGTGGCTCCCAGCTGAAAAGAAACTGACTCATTCTGAAGTATTGGTTGGTGCTGCTAAGACCAATATATTAGGGATCGATTTATTGTGTGGCAGAACATAGAAACTCCACGATGGGTCGGTCTGGAGTTTCGCAGGACAAGGTGATGGGGAAATAGTGTGGTTTGAAGCGGATGAACCTAAATCTATAAATTTGTTAGAAACATCTATACCTTTATCGTACTCCAAAATCACCAACATTTGGCAATATTTATTTCCAGCAGCAGCACTTATGGGAATTAACAGGGTGGTGACAGAACTGGAAAAGATAAACATCATTAGAAGGACTCATTCACCTTACAATTCACCAGTGTGGCCAGTAAAGGAAGTGATTGGGGAATGACGTTTCACAGTTGAGTATTGACAGTTAAACGCTGATACTGCACCTTTAACTGCCTCGGTCCCAAACGTTGCATAAATAGTGACATTGATATAAGTGGCTGCTCATCCTTGGATGGCTTCTTTAGATGTTAAAGATATGGTTTCATGATTCCTCTCCTTGATCAAGATAAAGCACAGTTTGTTTTTACATGGAGGGGGACCCAGAATATTTTTAATAGGCTTCCACAATGTGCATCATGCTATCTCTATTTCATTAAGAAGTATCTGTAGGAATTAAATAGTAAGCTGTTTGAAAGAAAATTCACCATACTATACTTTTTCTATTTCTGTTTCCTGGAAATGTTAGGGAACAATTGCATGGAAGTTTGGAAAAGCCCTTTCAAAATGTCTTAGGAAGCAAGTCAAGTACATTGCACAGGCAGCCTTGTTATCAAACGTGTCTTCTTGTGTATCTTTTTGAAACAACTTGAAAAGGACTTGAAAATGTTTATTTGTGTATTAATGGTGTTTCCTTTAGGTGTGGGGATAGCCAGCTGAAAACCAAGGGCCATGCATATCACTTTGACCATTTCCTTTTCAACTGCTAAAATTAATTTTCATTTTTGAAAATACTGAACATAAATCATCAAATATTAGATGTTACAACTGGTGTTCCGGTAAGGACAACATACATGTTCTGGGATTTTGTTAGAAACAAATAATACACTGCTGATAATACACCGAATTTTTAGTCGTTGCAGGGCAGTGCTTAGAGAGAGCCAAGGACTTTTTAGCTTCTCCTGCTGCCCTGCCAGCAAGGAGGCTGGGGGTGCACCAGAAGCTGGGAGGGGACACAGCCAGGACAGGTGACCGAGGCAGACCAAAGGGATGTCCCACACCATATGGCATCATGCTCAACAATAACAGCTGGGGGGGGGCTTGGCCAGGGTAGGTGCTGCTGCTCAGGGACAAACAGGCTGGGCATTTATCAGCAGGTGGTGAGCAATTGCCTTGTGCATCATTTGCTTTGTATCATCTTCTCCTCCTTCTCCTTCTCCTTCTCCTTCTCCTTCTCCTTCTCCTTCTCCTTCTCCTTCTCCTTCTCCTTCTCCTTCTTCTTCTTCTTCTTCTTCTTCTTCTTCTTCTTCTTCTTCGCCTTCTCCTTCTTCTTCTTTTTCTTCTTCGCCTTCTTCGCCTTCTTCGCCTTCTTCGCCTTCTTCTTCGCCTTCTCCTTCTTCTTCGCCTTCTTCGCCTTCCTCTTCACCTTCTTTGCCTTCTCCTTCTCCTTATTTTCTGTCCTATTTAACTGTTTTTATCTCAACCCACAAGATTTATCTTTTATTTTTTTCTTCTGACTATCTTCTGAATAATTATTATTTTTCAAATTTCATTGCAGTCTATAATTAGTGAAAAAAAATCAATGACACCCCAATCACAGCAGGTATGAGACTTGGGGTTTTTTTGTTTATTTATTTTTTAATTTAGATACTGTAGGAACAGAATTGTGTTTAAAAATATTACAACAATCTGTCAACATTAAAAAAATGATGCATAAAATCATCCACAGCACAAAAAGTAATGGGAAAAAAGTGCCCAGTAATCACATTGCTATTTAGCATTTCAAGATGGGAAAGATTTCTAATCTATCATGCTGTTAAAATGAAATGGTAACATATTTCTTCATGTATGCCAACAGGCAAATATCGAACTATTATTTTCAGCAAACACAGAAGTAATTTGGTATGTTACTTGAACTGGCTGTTATTTAAAATACTGAAATACTATATGCATTTTATAATAGAACACAATTTTAGGACAGCTGATAACTTAGAAATGTATCTGGTAGTTCAAAAACTGTGGTTCATTTGAGACAATACTAAATAACAAAAAATGTAAACTATTAGTAAAATAGCATATTTTAGCAAAGTGGGTTATTTATCAAAAATATTAAATAATTTATCAGATATTAGGTCATGGGAAAAGTTACAGGAAATAATTTTGAAACTTACAAACTTGGTATTTGACGCTGACCTTTAACTATGACAATTTCACTAATCCATTAGATATTCATTGCTGGCAAGTGAGTTTGAGAAGAAAATTAATATATATATATATGTAGAATATTATCTTTGAAAAGTTTTTCTTGAATACACAGTAATAGATTTTTTTCATTACAACTAAATGGTATAGCTGAGACTCTCTCAGAAACTGATTTATTAGATGCCTTAGCAGTTGTTTTAAAGCCTGTTTTGTAATTTGGAAAACAGGCTTTTTTTATTTTTATTTTTATTTTTTTATATATATATAAAGACACAGGTGATTATACAGGAGGGAACAAAGAGAACAACATGTCAATATTCTGAAATGTTTCTAAGAATTTGAACACTGTGTCAGCACAGTACAGAGTTTCTCCACACACTCCAAGTGCAATTTTACCTGACATGTACTTGCATTCAGAAGGGACAAAGTGCTCTTACTGTAAGTCTGCACACTGCTTACATACATATTTATTTCAAACGTGAACCCAAAAGCTTCAACAGGTTTTTTGTCCACCGACTTCCCCCTTCTCCACCTTTCACCACCAGGCAGTTCAGTCCTTCCACCTCTGAGGCCACTAGTCCACGACCTGTAGCTGACAGTACCAGACCTGTACATTGCCAGATCCCAGCAGCATGTATCTGATCCCCTTCATCGTGTATCTGCTAAGAGAACCAGACCCCATGTCATGGCATTTATTCCAGCTTTATGCTTCTAGACCTGCTGGGAAGATAAACAATAACTGGTCTAGCATAAAGCAGCAATCCCTGGTCTGGCATGAAGTCTGCTGCTATAAAGTTAACCAGTCTTCATCCTTTTTGAAGAGTATACAACAAAAAGAGATTATATCAGATTGGCACTTCAGATTGTGTGATTGTAGTGCTTTCAAACTGGGAGCAGCAGTCTTCAAAAGGAGTTTCCTGTGTTGCTGAAGCAGTGTGAGCTAGTTGCTGCTTTTCAGACTGGGTCCTCTGAAGGGAAAGTATTAAAAAAGGTGGGGAAATTATAGACACATTTCCTCAGCACTGCTACAAAGGAAGCTCCTTATCTGTTAACTCCATTAACTTCAGTGACTTTCTGCTTTTATTGCCATGCTTAGCTTTATACATGAATAATCCCATAAAGGGACTTCTGTTTGATGGGGGTGCAGGTACAACTGACTGCTTGATTGTACGCTTTACCTTTCTCCCTCACTCACAGTCTCCATTTCTTTCTCATATAGATGTGAAATGCTCTATAGAAACCTTCACTGTGAGCAAAGATATGCTGATTTTTATTTTTACATGCAAATAAATACAAGCTGCTACTGTGAGGTGCTTTTATATTTTTAGAAAGAAATCATAGAATCATAGAATATCCTGAGTTGGAAGGGACCCATAAGGATCATTGAGTCCAACTCCTGGCTCCACACAGGTCTACACAAAAATTCAGACCATATGACTAAGATCACAGTCCAAATGCTTCTTCAACTCTGCCATGCTTGGCGCTGTGACTACGTCCCTGGGGAGCCTGTTCCAGTGTGCGACAACACTCTCAGTGAAGAACCTTTTCCTGATATCCAGCCTGAACCTCCCCTATCACAGCTTGACACCATTCCCTTGGGACCTCACTGGTCACTAAAGAGAATAGATCAGCGCCTGCCCCTCCGCTGCCCCTCGTGAGGAAGCTGTAGACCGCGATGAGGTCTCTCCTCAGCCTCCTGTTTTCAAGGCTAAACAGGCCAAGTGACCTCAGCCACTCCTCATAATGTTTCTGTATTTTCAAGTTATACTTTTCCAAAGGCATTTCAGAAAATTTTATTGAATAAGTCAAAATGACCGGAAACAAGATAATTAGTTTAGAATTACACATACAAGTTTGCACCACACCAAAGAGCTGTCCTCTGCTCCTCTTGCTCATGCTAGGATCTACTGTGGTTCTGCAGATGTATATAATTGCAGTGGAGTGCAGATGTGAGAACTTTCAGATAAATGATATCCCCAAGTGACCGTTTCATCAGTCACAGCTATGAATCTGTCCTTTTTTTCGTAGACTCCAGGGAGAAAATTGAAAAAAACAAACCAACAATCAACAAAAAAATAAAAGCGAGTACCCTTATTTACATCCTCAAAACAGCATTTAGGGAACTCAAAACAGCATTTTCTAGGGGACTGGCTTTGACCATATTTTGTAGAAAGACCTGCAGTTTTACAAGTGCCATACAGTAAGCAAGCTGACCCACAGTGTGCATTCAGGGCTTCCTTGGGATCCAGTTTATGGTCGGAGCACGGGCTTAGTGGGGTTTGGAGCCTGCAGTTTCTGGGCTCATGTGGACTTTCAGACTCAGCTGAGAGCACTGCACAGGGAGAAAACAAGAAAAACACCTATGCAAGTGTATACAACATCTTATTGAAGTCACTGTCTTCCCTGCTTTTTTCTCGTCAGATGATATTTAGATTGAAAGTATGCAATTGCACTTTTAGTCCAAAACTGCAGCAGTAGCTACAATATACTACCTATTTCAAGCTTAGAGAGGAGTTTGTAAAATGCAGAGATTCCCCTCATTAGTTTCAGAGGCCGTAGGCAGCATATGCCTTCAACTGTACATGGGCAGCCAGTAGAGAAGACAGTTTGTCTTGATGTACTGGTAGCTGTATCTGCTGAGATAAACCAAAATCTGGCTAAGATGAAAGAGTTACTGAAATACTGGTATTTTAGCCACTGTTTTTAGAAGCTTCTCCATAGTTGTGGAAATTGATTATTTGTACAGTGACTTTCGTTGCTTTTGTCATGGATTTATTTGGTTGAAAATCTGGTGGGAAGGGTCTTTGTGTGTTGCTAACTCTGACAGGGTTTGGGAAAAGAATGCTGGTTACTTCTGTTGTCTGTTTAAATCTCTCTATGTAATGCAAATTGAATACCTTAGTCCTTTGATCTTAATGATTTCCTTTGTAGTAGCAGATATACCTAAAAGTGACATCAAAGCTGTCAGAAATACTAGGACTAATACAGTTATGACTAGTTTGTTTTAATGAAAGCATGAGTCTTAATAATACGCTATTAAACTATAAGATGTTTTCATTCTGAAAGTGCTGGGGGAATAGCAATTGGAACATCTGATAAATGTTAAAAATGTTAAAATGTTAAAAATCAATAAAAATTACCCAGAAATCAAAACAACCCAGCAGAGAAAAAGAATACTGACCATTAAGCATCCATTAACATTTGGAAATCAAATAATACATCATTTTTTTAATTGAAATAACTGCAGGTTTAGAAAGTCTCTGGATATATATATGCACTGAAATTATTAGGGTTATTTAAGGAACATATTGTTCTATAAATTCTTGTTTCATATGTTGTGATGTAAGTGGTTGCATATGTTGTGATATAACTGGAGAAACACTCTACATCAAAAAAGTGACTGAGGGAGGACAGCCAGCTTGTTTGTGGGTTCTTGTTTGTTTTTTATAAGCAGGATAACCATTTTTTTTATGAAAATTTAGTTTCAGAACAATTAAAAGTATATGTGAATATGATTTTAAATGATATGGATTAAAAAGACTGAGAAAAGTTAAAGCTGTTTTTGAAATTAAAATTTTCAAATTTGAAAACTGTAATAGGTCTTTTTTGGGGGGATCAAATACAAAAAGTTCTGTTGTTGACTTTTTTTTTTCTTTCTTTTTTAACCATCTTGTTTGACCAGGCAATCAAAATATCAATTTAGAGCTCTAGACCAAAACTGTCGTTCTTTAACAAAATCATCCTGAGACTGTTAAAGGGGAATTGTAAATGAGAACATTGACATTCATATCACAAAAATTCCAGTACAAATAGGCTGTAATGGGAAAGATTCCTATGATATAGATGTCTACATAAGGTTGCTGCCCAGTGCAGTAACTGTTATTGTGTGTAAATCCCACTGTAAACTAGATTTAAGATTGGATCAGATGGGTAGCTCCTTTGAACTGCCTTCTCTCTCCATTGATTATAAGAAGAAGAAATGGAAAACTGCTAGAAACAAGTGAACTGGATCCTACTTGAACTGCTTACAGGGGCAGTAACCACTCTTTTAGCAGATCACTCACAGTATAAATGTGCCACAGACATCTGGTTTGACAACAAATTATTTACATGTCAAGGTTTTTTTTTAATGAATTTATACCGGACTGACCATTTGTGTATGTATGGATACATTACTTTAGTTTGGTACTTGCATTTCTGCAACTGGATTGATTGACTGTTGTCAAACTAGAATCTGAGGCATTCACTACTCTTTAGGTTGGGTCCCATGAACTGTAAATGCAAGAACTATGGGTAAAAAATGTGTCCTTTTTTTGATACAGTGGCAGTCCCCTAGATGGTAACCCTGTCCTGCTGCTGTTTCATTCATAGGTAAAGGCAGATAAATCAGATTTGATCAATGATTTGTATCATATGACCATACCAAATCTGATTTGCATTAGCAGCATGAAAGTAAGCTTAGAGTTACACAGTACATTTACCTTGGTGGAAAATCATACCTCGGTTCTCGTTCTCATCAATATTCTTCAGCTCACATTGTGGGTTGGTGAGGGCAATCCTTTGGTGTGATAAAGGGTGAAAATCAGATCTAGGTCTCTCACTGTAGTGAGAGAAAAATTTCTTGAGTGAGATTTTCCACACAAAAAAACAACCTTTGAAAATGATTCAGATGGCAAACTGTCAAATACTGCCTTTTCCCCAAAGGCACTGGAAATCAATTTCTATCTTCATTTTGGTATATATATATGTTTTTTTTTCTAGAAGCCTAAAATCTTGGCCTTCTGCCAATTTTAGCAAGCATGCTGTTCTGCCATTTCACTGCAACTGCCATCTAAGCTATGTAACAAGTAAGAGCTGGGTGGGAATGAGCATTAACCTTCCTAGATCCTTACTTTAATTCATAAATGATATAGAGAAACAGCAGTCATTTCAACACATAACATGGAAGTTTTAGTGCAAAATAGCAAGGGAGGAAGGGAGGGAGGGACAGAAAAGTTTCAAAGGGGAAGAAAGTATTGGAAGAAAGTATTTCACACAATAACTTACCCTATGGCCAGTACACTCACACAGGAACCAAGAGCCTGGGATTTCAGCTCCACTTGCTTTATCCTTCAGCTACATGAAAGTATTTGATTGTCCATTTCCCAGCGGAATGATCCTGGAATTAAATGAGTAATAAAGTGGTACATTAACCAGTCATTGTATTAATGCATAAAATGTCATGACCAAATCCCACCATAACTTTCCACCAGGTCTATTCCCAGGCTGCTGAGTCAGGACCACTCTCATTTGCTCATGCCTACTTGTTCTCAGCTCTCCTGGCTTGACCCTTAGCAAATTTCTATACATGGAGAAGAGTACCCTTTTTCTTTATTCACTTCTAGACTGTGGTTGCTTGGTTGAGAAGTGAGACATGATAATTCAAATCCACTCTGAACAAGCAGGGAGATGTAGAAACCCTACATTTTCAAGTGTTTTTAAACAATTGTGCAAGAAGGATTTAACTATCTCTTTTTCTAGGTGCTGTGGAATAACTGTTGGAGGTGACTCACTGAGGCTAAATGAGTCCACGTCTTAAGGGAAGGTTCAAGGTTGAGGAAGATTCCATGGTGAGATGTGGCAGATATGCAAGGAAATCTGTTCCATGATAGTCTCCTTGGCAACATAGCCTGCAACCTTAGGTATTGGTAACATCTGGGAAGCTTGGTGTGCTGATCCTAAGAAAGATTGTGTGTGTGGGTGGAGCAGGGTGAAGACACCGTGGCCAGGCTCTGTGCTATCACCATATGGATGGGGAACTGGATGGTATTGTGGAACTGGTAGACTGCATGGCCAGCCCTGACTCTAACTGATAACTAAATCATGTCTTTTGGGTGAACTTTGCTCATTATAATCCCATTACAATGCCAAAACACACCTCCATCCCAAAGGCTACTCACCTCCAAGGTGCAACCACCCCTCATTGAGCCTATAGTTTTAAATCAAGGCAAGAAATATTTATGTCAATCACAACGAAGACACATATGACTAAAGTTACTCAAGTTCCACCTAAAAGTAAGAAAATAGTATTAAATGGCCCAAGGGAAGGAAAATTTGAGGGAAGACACCATCACAGACAAGTTGGAAGGACATTGTTGACTTCTGGGATCAGTCGACGGGCTGAACCTCAGCCCCCCCCCAAGTAGGTAAACCTATTGGGTGAGATTCAAACTCTTAGTCATGCCAAGTGCTTCTCTGGGAAAACTGACATTCTCTATAGAGCTGTTTTATCAGTTAGCACATGTGTAGTTGTCTGTCATATTCTTGGTATTTGCACTTGCAGACAATGTGTCTATCACCGGCAATCCAAAAGAACTTGTACTACTGTTGCTCTATAAACTACACCAGTCATTTACTAGACTGAAAGTGTATTGTGCTTTTTGTGAATCCGTGATCGTGATTAATGTGACTGGATTTACAGTGCTAAATTGGGTATCACTCAGAATCTAAGCCACTCCCAGTCCCTCTAATATCTAAGGACAGCTAGAACGCAAGGTGTTTTAGATCCTGCCAAACTTCCTTACACTTTAACACAAAAGATGTCTTACCACAAGAGTTATCTGATTGTAAACAGGCAACTGGTTTTAAGACGAGTCAGGTAGGCAGAAGTAGCCTTGTGCCTAGCATTTCTTTCTGTATGGCTCCAGGTGGCTACGCATAAATTGCCCTGTGAGGCTGCCTGCACTTCCCATTCAGTCAGGGAATGCTGTAGGCACCCTACGTGGGCATTCTCCAAGTGCTTCCCATTCATCCACGCTCATCATAGGTAACCCAGGCTTTCACATTAATTGCTCTGAATCATACCGCTGGTGTTTTACCCAACCCTGCTGCCTGAACCAATGTGAAAATAGCTCATCATTTGAAATATTCACATTTTAACATGTAGCATGCAGCGTCCTGTAGCTTAGGATCAGCATTTTTAGTTCAGTATATTAGAAATGGGAATCAAAGTAATAAACTGCCATCAACTCTTATTGCCTAATTGAAAGGTTACTGTTGAAAGAGCTGAAGTCTGTGCATAGCATCCTGTTGTGGTTTAACCTGGCAGGCAGCTCAGCACCACACAACCATTTGTGTACTCCTCTATGATAGGATGAGGGAGAGAAAAAAAAAAAAAAAGAAAAAAAAAAAGGTAAAATCTCATCATTTGAGATAAAGACACTTTAATAGGACAGAAAAGGAAGGGAAAACAACTGATGCCTCATCCCTGAATAGTGGCACCCCCTCACTCTGTGGGCCAACTCCCTCAGCTGTTATTGCTGAACATGATGCAACATGCTGTGGGGCATCCCTTTGGTCAGCCTTGGTCACCTGTCCTGGCTGTGTCCCCTCCCAGATCCTGGTGCACCCCCAGCCTCCTCACTGGCACAAAAAGCTGTGAAGTCCTTGGTTCTGTGTGGCTCTGCAACAACTAAAATATTGGTGTGTTATCACCACTATTTTCATCCTAAATCCAAAACACAACACCATACCAGCTACTAGGAAGAAAATTAACTCTATCCCAGCCAAAAACAAGACACATCTATATTTAAACCTCTGTAGGCTTGCAGTAGTTTAAACTAATAGCTATCCTTGACTTTAATAGTATTAAAGGGTTTTGAAATCCACACTAGTGTGACAAGAGAAATACATGTTTTTTCAGTCATTTATGTGGATTATGTGCACAGCATTTGTAATACAGACAATACCTCTATGACAATATATTTAGAATTGATGCCTATTTTTCTTCTTCAGATTATTAAAATACAAAATTTATACCAAGCAAAAACAATTTTCAGAGACTAAGCAGAGGAAGGATTTTTTGTTCTCTATTTAGCACAAAATTTTACGGCAACAAAAATTTTAATATGGAAGTAATCTAATAGGAAGGTAATAGCCATTGTTTCAGCACAGCTGTTACTATATTATGATGCAAATAACAGCCAAAATGAAAGAGAAAACAACTTTTGTTGTCATGTTTGATGCAAGTTGCTTCCTTTGATGAGTCTCTCACAGCCTAATTTTTCAAAAGCTAGAAATCAAAGTGTTAACAACTTTTTTTCTGAACCCTTGAAAGAGAAGCAGATGAGATGACTGAACAGAAATTTCACAGAAACTTGACAGAAGTTGATTTAACAGAAACTTTGGTCTGTAAAAATATTAAATGGCAAAGAAATAGAAACCATGGGTAAAAACTACTACAAAACAAGTATGAGAAGAATGTAATTCCTGAAATATTTCAAATTAGTTATGTACTCTGATTGTTAAGGGATCTGTGTTCAAACTGGTTTTATACTTTGATTATTCACCTTAAACTCCATTCATTGTACAAGAGATATTATTATATCAAAAAGAAATTTCTAATGATGAGAACAATTTGTAAGAAAAAATCACAAACTTGGAACCCAACTTTCATGTTTTATTCCAGCTTTGCTGCTCAGATTCCCTTCCCTTCCCTTCCCTTCCCTTCCCTTCCCTTCCCTTCCCTTCCCTTCCCTTCCCTTCCCTTCCCTTCCCTTCCCTTCCCTTCCCTTCCCTTCCCTTCCCTTCCCTTCCCTTCCCTTCCCTTCCCTTCCCTTCCCTTCCCTTCCCTTCCCTTCCCTTCCCTTCCCTTCCCTTCCCTTCCCTTCCCTTCTTTTTTTTTCTCTCTCTTCCTCACTAAACAACTCAAAAGAAAATCCAAACCACAGAAACCAAACCCTCCATGTCTTCATTCCAGAAGTAACAAATGCCTGTTCTGATTAATTTTGTGCATATCTTTTGTTGTTGTTTTGTTTTGTTCAAATGTAATTTGCCCATAGTGAAATGTTGTACAAGTTAAGGAATTAAAGAGTGTTAGGATGTGGACTTCAACACTCTCAGACAAGATCTCCAAGTTAGAGATACTAAGTAGCAAAAGGAAAAAAAGATGGTAGCACCACAAACTAAATATTTTAGTTAAAAATAAAAAATAAAGAGAGAGAGAGAGATTTAATACCTCCTGATATACATCCCTATGATTAAAGGTGTTTGAGAAAGAGGCAACAGCTACAGTAACTAGGAAGGAGGTTCACAATGAGGAATAAAAGCTGGTCTAGTACAGTGTAAATAAGGACATTTCCTCTGTTTGACCCAAACAGACTAAAGAGAAAAACAGAAACAAAACAAAAATTTACCTTAACAAAAGCTAATTCCAGCAATCTAAATAGCAGGTCTTCCCTATGCAGCCTGTTCTGACTAAAATGACTGACATTTTGGAGTAGACAACTTTGACTAGGAAGGTGGGATGAATGGGTGGGGAAGAGATTGCTTCACTTGGGGCAATCACAGCCAGAAGAAGCTGTATAATTGTATTCTCATTTGAATAGATTTTTGAATCAAAATGCATTTACACTTTGTAGCAAGTTTCAAAGTAAAGCTTGTCTTTCCTTGTGAGTTCCATGCTTCTTCTCAGTCAAGTCACTTTGTTAGTGTGGAAGGGAGGGGAGAGACTTGCCCTTTCTTGAATGTTCCTCACAGTTTTTTCTTCCATATGTATTATTAAGAAGAAAATGCAGTCTTCAAACTGAATGTTGGACACTTTTTTTTTTCCACCTTTCCCCAAAATCACATTCCCCATTCATCATGTGGGACACTGCAACATGATATGCTACACCAAGAAAGGATATCTTCCTGGATTTTGCAGTACACTATGTTCCTTCTATTCCTGTCCACCCTTCTGTCGCTATGGCACATGGCCCTGGCTGTAGTATAAATAACATGTGGCTCTGCCCAAGTCTATCTTAAGGCAACTACCACAGATCCCTGCAACAGCCTCCATTGGGCCTATTTCATAGCTGCCTCCTCTGACCGGGTTTTGCTGCAGAGATGCAGCTATGTAGATGGCCCTTCCAAAATTACCTGTCAGGCTGAGGAGGAATGCTCTGTAATTATTTCATCTTCATATGACCTTGCAGCTTACTAGTGCAGAGATGGGACCTTCCTCAGTCAGAATAGTGGCTTCCTAGTGTAGGTGAAAGCTGTACAGTCTTCATCTATGCTGACAGGGAAGGCACACACTTGATGTGCAAGTGTCCAGATATGGGTGGAGGCCAGTCATTTGGTCTTCTGGAGGACATGTTGGAGCAGGGAGTGGGGAGAGCTGGGTGCAGGTCACCCAAGCAGTGCAGTTCCAGTGCACTGCCATGTCCCTCTGGTTTCTGCTTCTGTGCTCCAGCAGGACTGTGTAGGGCATATCAGGCGCTCCTGAGACCCTCAGGAGTGTTATCATCCAGAGCCCACAGCAAGACCATATAAATACTCTATGAGCATTGGTTATAAAGAATTAATCTCTGTGGGTCTTATTTACCCAAAAGCAAGACGTGAGTGTTTTTGTTGGCAGTATCCTTTCTATTCAGCACTACAGTACCTAGAATAACAATTTTCAGCAACATTGACTTATTTTTCCTCATTCAGAGAATGGTACAGATTGGGAGAAAGTTAAAGGATTTACATTTCTTATGCCTGTGTTTCCTTTAGCTTGTGCCTGTGTGTATAGGTTTATGTAGAAATGTGCTTCCTAGTTAACACAACACTTGGAGGAGTACAGATGATAGCACAAATGCTAACAAGAAAGCTCTCTTAACTATCACACATTAGTAAACTTTTTCTTCCAAGAGTTACTTCAGCCATATAGTTAATTATATGAACATAGGATTCTTTGTTAACATCAAATACCAAGTACTGTGACTTGACAGTAACCAGAACATGACTGGTGATTCAACTTCCCCAAACATTATTTCAAAACATGCATTTAAGCTTGTCTGTTCTGTCTCACTTACATACAGATATTAAAAGCTGTGATGAATGCATATGAAAATAAGACTCCTACCAATCTGAAGCACAGGACAATGTCAAACAAAAAGAGATAATGCATTCGGTCTTCCTTAGGAACACCAAGCTGAATTAAAAACAGGCTAATGCAATAAAGAGCACAAATGACAGTTCATCTGTCTCCCACAGATTGGTCATGGATAACAGCACGCTGACTGTTCGGCTTGCTGATGACCATGAGCTATCCTCCTGTACCCATAAACAAAAGACAAGCATATTAAATCTTCAAGTTAGATAAGCTGATTGATATATCCTAGTACTAAAGAGCACCAAGCTGCACAGTTGTTGTTTGTTTTTTTTTTTTTTAATGTTTTTGAATTTGAATTCGGGAAAAAAAAAAGAGCAAAATACAAAGGAGAATGTGAGCTACTCACACAATGTGCTTGGCAGGCGTTATTCTCTAGCAGCCTCCTCAGACCAGAGTTGTGCACACCTTCACCTCCAGGCTGATGAAACAGACGTAGGGCAGAGGAGCAGTAGCAACAAAGCTCCAGTTTAGATTCTCCCAAACATTTCCAGAGAGCGAGAGTTCAACAGCCCTCTGCAACTGTCTGATCACAGCTGCACATGCACATTCATCCAAACGTGGGAGTAAATACCAGCATAATTAATCCTTTAATTACTAATGATCTAGCTACAAGAGCTACAATTCCTTGTGGCAGTAACCAACCCATTGCTTTCTCATTGATGCTGTTCTCTTTCAACATATCAAGCATATTAGAAAATGTTACATTGTCATTATGTTAGTTTTTTTGGTGTTTGCCTACCTAGCTCAGGAACAAAAAATTCTGAGGACTTAGCTTCAGAAGCACTTAGCAATAGTGAAAGCTGAGGGAACTCAGACTGATACCTATGGTTCAAACATAAAACCCTTCTGTTTTACTGCATTCGTACTTAGCAGAGTGATGTTTCACTATTTTTTTCTTTTCTTTTTTTACAAAATGGTCTTCATAGCACACTTGAAAAAGCAGAAAGAAATGTGGTTATGTTGTGCTCTGTAACAGTGATGCTGTATAAATAGGGAAAATACATTCAGTTATTACAATGTTCTGATATTCATCATTATTGTTGTAGTGATTGTGCTTGTCCTTAGAGAATATTGCATAGCACCACTTTGTATAGCAACACTTTGTATACTACCTCTTGTTCTCTGTGGGTAAATATATCACTCTGTGGCAGATTGCCGCTTAGATGCAAACTGCCCATTGCAGGTCAGAAGAATAAGAAATTTTAACCACAGTAATACGCACACATTGTTAACACAAAAATAGGCTGTTGCATTTGTGGCCACACAGCAGAGTTAATATAAAGTGGAGATGTTTAGTTTACAAAATATACAAATAAATAAAAATAAAAAACAAAAACAATAAATCAATCAAACAAATAAAACCCACTGTTCTACATGATTATGTGCCTTCTTTCTGCTTTTGCTGCCAAACATAATTTATCACTTGTTCTCACCCTTCACAAGCTTAAAAATTTTGCAGGTTAAGAGGAAATTCTTCAAGTAAGGGCAAAATATTTCCTGGATCATGTTCCCTTTTCATAAGCATCACTGACAGTTGTTGGCTTATGTTTATAGGAAAACTAGCTTAGGCTCAGAATTTAAGTTTAGATTTGGAAAGATTCCTTTATAATTAGAATAGGTTCATTTTTAACCTCAAACAAATTAGGAAGATTTAGAACAGTTTTCAGCAGGTGTTGATTTATCTGTATTTCAAAAGTTGTGAAATTTGTTATTTGGCTTCAATATAGTTCTGCAATTTGGCAGAGAAATGGATATATCTTCTCAGTCTTTATGAGGCTGCAATTGCTGAGAAACTATCTGAAGAGCAAGGATTTGCTCGTGGTTATGTTTGTGTAAGGAGCAGACCCTTTCAAAAATATACTTTGTTCTGCACCGAGGTTTCACCGTGGAGGTGAACCAGTTCTTAGTTTATAGGCTGTGATCTCAAATGAACCTAGCATATAGATTGCAGGTGGTTGCAGAACTACAGTGAAAGAAATTGAACTGAATCAAATATCAGTGTGGATGCACCTTTCCAGATATTAAGCATCTTTCTCTCTTTTCCAACAACTCTCTCTGCTGTTAAGAATAATTACATAACAGCACTTCTTACTTTATTGTATGTGCAGTCATTTTAGATGCACCTGTACCCAAGTATAGACACACATGATGCAAAAGTTCGTTCGTGTTGCAAAATCTTAATTTTGTCATTAGCATTTCATTTTAGCATTTGCAAGAATACAGATTTTTTTTTTTTCCTATTCCTTTAAAAAGGGGATTAGAGGAAGAAGAAGAAGAAGCAGCTTCTAGCTCTTCCTATAAACTTAGACTTGCCTAATTTCTGAGTTCAGGGGTAATCTTGTCGACATGAATGAAGAATCATATAGTCCTGCACCATCTATTTTTATGGCTCATGTTTGGTATGGTAATGTAAAAATGCCTCAAGAGTAATTTCACATTAAATAAATAAATAAATAAATCCATTTTACTTATGCTAGAAACAGATATATAGGGACAAAACAAAACAAGACAAAACAAAAAAAAGGTTTTGAGCTCCAAGATTTATCTTTTTGATGTTTTTTGCAGACACTGATTCATTTTTTATCCAGACTATCGTTTCTCCATCCTTAATGAGAGTAGACGAAAGTGAGGGTCTTTTTGTTTGTTACTTTCCCCATAGACTCTTAGCTATAAAGAGAGTTTGATTTATTGATTATAACAAAGTGTTCACTCTTTCTAAACCTAAGTTTTTGTTTTGACATACACTATGCATAAATTATGAGTAAGTTGACCTCAAAAAGAACTATGTCTTAATCAATAAGTTTAAATCTATGCTAAGATCTTTATAACACTTATTCAAAAAATTTATTTTCTTGGAATTCTACAATAACCTCCAAACCTTTTCTAAACACTGACAATGAATTTTTTGTGCTTTGCAAGTCAGTACCTTTGATGTGATCAATACTGAGTCTTGTTCTGTTGTCATTGATTCTTGCTACTGTATTGATGCCATCAAGTTACACCAGTGTTATATGCCATTCTGTTGTTATATATTATGTTAAATATAAATATTTATATTTATATAAACATGTTTTATATATATATATATATATTACATTGAGTCCTTGAAATTTTATTGTGGTTTTCTCTAGAGTTATTGAATGGCAAAAAAATTCACTCAGGAGGAATTGCATTACTGTGAAGGTTCTATAGCATTTTACCCCTAGTGTTAAAATGTTTCCCCAACGTGTCAAAAGAATGATAAAAAATAGACTGTCAGACATTATTTCTGTCTAATCACGTACTACAGCAATACAGTGCTCCTGGACTTACATTACTTTACTGTTCTGTATGTGTACTTGCAGGTAGACTGGGAGGTCAGAGACTTAAGGCCAAGCACTTTCGTCCATGCAGGAAGTGCAAATTAGAAAACAATACTGCACATACAAACTGGAATTCAGTTTATTCAGTGTTATAATATACATCTTCCTTGTCCTACAGCAACTAGATCATATGATGGCAAAAGCTTTTAAAAATTCCAATGTCAGTATTCTCCCAGCAAGGGTTATGACGAGGTCACAACTGTGGGAGGTAATACTGTACCCATACAACCATTATTTTCTAAAAGCTAGGAAAATTACAATAGTGATTTTCTTGTGCTGTTCACTAATGATCTATAATGGCACAGTTTTCAAACACGTCTTGGATCCATTGCAAGTAATTCTGTGCCTTCAAGCAGCAGAGATTTTACCACAGTGGGTAAATAAAATGTTCCAGATCTCCTTATCTCACTATATTTCAGAGAATCTTAACAAACAATTTGCTATATAATGACTTAGGATTGTAAGTTTTTTGCCCTTCAAATTTCACTGACAGCTCAGTAGCACAGAATAGTGGTTCAAGTATAGCTATCTTTTTTATTTTGAAATATTAAAACACTACTGAGTGAATCAACAAACTCTGCAAAGTGCTTTCTCCTTTTCCAAGTGTGTGATAGTGACACATATAGAGGTTCACAGGGGTGTCTGCAAGTCATTACACAGTCCTTATGTCATTCTGACATAAATAAGGATAAGTTTCTTACGCCTGTTTACATGGTTAGTTTCAGACAAAATCTAGCTTGCTCTTCTCATAATCTGAGCTAATTGGATGGGAGCAAGCACTGCTCTAGACACTTTAAATTTATTTACAGAGAATGTTGATTCAGCTAAGGAAGACTAGTTTCTCAGCAGACATTTTCAGTTCAGCCCAATATCATGTCAAAATAGATAAATGGCTTTGGCTTCATAGCTGTTACACATCGAGCCATGTTGCAGTCTCACTTTGTGGCCTATCACTGAGTGCATACAAACATTCCTGGTTTGAAAATAGATTTTCCTGACTCTAAGAGTTTAGCTTTAAATGCAATCATACTTCTACATGCATATCTTTGCCTAATGACTTTGAAAATATGTTTGGTCCAACCTGTGTCAGACAATGGATTTTCCCCAGATGTCTCAGCTAAGGCATTGACAAAATAGCATAAAAATGGTTCTTCGTGTAGTGACTGCATTCATGTTTTGTGATGCCTGTTCTAGAAGACACTTAGGACCACTTACAGATATTTTTTCTGACACTATTTAAATAATTATAACCTTTGAAAATCATTCTAACCTGTGGATTTCCTTCCCTCAGAAATCATGGCTAACATAAAATAGGGGAGTAAAAAAGTGCAACTTTCCCAAAGCAATTGTGGTTTGCTTTTCACTGAGCTATGAAATTTTTGCTCCGGTTTTATCATAGGTAGTAAAGCAATTATTATGAGAACATGAAAGTATTCTCCAGCATCATGAATATCAATTTTAATTTCCTATTTCTTGTGATTGAGTCATTTGGAGGTTGAGATTCCAGAAAAATAATTAGGAGCTGTCATCATGATTTCCAGGCTTTGAACCTCAGAGGACATCTGCTAATAACACCTTCTGGGAATTTCTTGTGGTCTAGTGCTGCTGGTGAGAAATCATTTCTGGAGGGTTTTGCTTCTGCTTTCTGTAGCAAGCAACTTTTATTGGCTGTTTCCTGTTTAGGGAGTGTCTACACCCAGTGTCCTCAGCTGACAGCTGATAAGGGAAAGCTGAGAAACAAGGTGGTGGGTGGGTAGGAGCTCTAGGGTTGATAAGAAGGAGCACAAAATAAATAGGGGCTTGCTAGTTGTTGTTGTAGTGAGAATTGTAACTAGGTGGTTAAGGGGTGAGGGGGGGGAAAAAAAAGACTGGAAACTTTATTTAGAGCAGTGTGGGATTTCCTGGGACAGTGCAGTGATGATACACCATATGGCTTGGCTGCTAGCATCAGCCAGAGGTACCGCATTGGTGCTCTAGGTGCCTAGTCCCAGTGGAGTCCCAGAGCAGGGCTGTGGGGAGTGCCTGGCACCTCTGCCCAATAGAGCTGAGGATGATGGCAGCCTCACCTATGGAGGTGTGCTCTGGATGAGTTACTAGGTGAAAAACCTGTAGAAAAAGTGAGCTGACGGTGCTATCATGGAGGGTGGAAAGGAGACTGACACTGTCTGCAGAGGCAAGGTCTCAAACTGTGTGATATAAAGAAGGAAAAGCAGCTACAAGTTTTTCTCAAAGGAGCAATGAATGCAGGCTCCCAAGAGAGGAGATGCTGGAAAACTGTGGTTTACAGCAACACAAAGAAGATTATTATTCTGTCTGCAGATCTGCCACTACAAAATAAGAATAACATTCTGGGAATAAATGAGGAGAAATTGTTGGAAGAGGCATCAAAGCCAGACGAGCCTGAATACTGTATTTTCACCAAGAGGACAAGGTGTGTGTTGGAGGCTTCCTTCTGTAGAAGGAGCTATTGATGTTTCAGGTGGTTTGCTGCTTTCTGTGACTCAAATATAAGGTGCTTTGGAGCCACTACTAAGGGCTCATGCAGCACTTCAGTTAGGACTACTTGCTGCTTCCCTTTGTGGGCAACTGGGTACCATCAAGACTGCAGTGCTCTGGAGGTAAGGGTTGCAGGCAAGATGGTTTACCTGGTACTCTCTTTGATCTTCCTGGTGAAAGTGAAGGGCACAAGTAGGTCCATCCTCGAAGTTATCATCTTGCTGCTAAGCTATCACTGTAGACAAAGCTTTGGCTTGTATGGTTACAGGACACTCAGTAGTAAGACTACTGTCAAATAGATCCCATTCTCACTCAGAGCAACACAAGAGTATCTATACCATTGTTTGCAAACTTCATGAGGAAGGCTTTAAATTGGGTTGTTTGGAGCAATGTTTACAGAAACTTGAAAGAAAAGTTGCCTTCCTTGAAGGCAAGGAAGACAGTGAGGAAGTGTCTGGGGATTAGCATGCTTACAGAGGAACCTACACTTCCTTTTTGAAAACAGCAAAACTGTGTGTCTGTCTCAAATGCCAGCACCCAAATATATGCAGCATGGGAAGGAAATAGGAGGAATTAGGAGTTCATGAGCAGCTGTACAGCATGATCTCATTGGGATGCTGTGGGAGGTTGCCCTGAATATCGAAAGGGGCTAGGAAAATTTTGATCTTAAAGGACAATATCCTCAAAGCACAAGAATGAACTGTTCTTCTGTTCAGTTTGTGCAGGTGTGGCAAAAGGCCAGTATGAATGAACAAGGAACTTCTGACTGAGCTCAAATCAAAAAGAAACGACACAGAAAGTAGAAGTGGGGATGGATTTCCCTGCAATGGGTGGAGACACAGCACAGGTTTATTTTTATGTATCTGTAAGAAAGGCTTGACAACAAATGGCATAGTAAAATAGTTGTTTTAATAAGATATAATAATAGGAGGAATATAGATAGTGACTACCTCTTGTGTCCCTTCAGATGTTGGGAACTCTGCATTCATGCAGAATTGGATGGACCCTGGATTTTTTTTTTTTTTTTTCACATGACATGCTGAGCAAATACTGTCCTTGGAGAAATGTTTGCTTTTCTTAGTCCTTTGAGCTATTATGTATTTTCTTACAAGAAGGCATCTCAGTTTCTGAAGGTTGCTCACATGAGAACTTCTTCCTGCACAAGGACATCTTGCTGCATCTTTAGGTAAAGGCATGGCCACACAGGCAATGTGTAATCACTGCTATCAAGGAGGAGCTGCTTGCAGATTCATCTGTTACAATGAACTAGCTGAGTTTATGCTGTGGTTAAGAGATTTGTACATCACTATGCTGCCTGGTGGCCAATCTTTACCTGTAGCACAGCACGTGTCTGGGCCTACTTAGGTTAACTGCTTCGTGGATCACTTATGTGTGGGTGTACAATGGTCTCCTGGTCATGATCATCATATTCCATCCCTTGATACACATACAGTTCACCTTTGTTAAAAGTATTACATGGTACTGATAGTATTAGTTACCTACTCAGCTAATAGGAAGTTTCATGACAGATTGGGATATCTCTGTCACATAGCATCCATTAGTGTGTAGCACAGGCCAGCACGGGGCACTCCACCAGGTTCATATACCACATAGCTACTCATGCTAAGTAAAGGGTTTCTCAAGCCCTAAGAAGGATGCTCAGTAGAGGTAGACATGTCCTGTTCAGGAGGATCAAACTCCTCAAATGCAAGGACTTCTGCAAGGCTCCCAGTATAGAGCATCTGGACAATTATGGAGCTGGAGAACAGAAGGTACAAGCAGAGTCTGAGAGAAGCCCACTTCTGAGTCTGAAGAAGAGATATCTGAGGGGAGAACTTATTGCTAGTTATAGCTACCTAATGGGAGTAAATAGAGAGAGTAAAACCAGACTCCTCCTCTCAAAGGTTCACGGTAATAGTACAAAAGGTAATAGACTTAAGCTTCCATAAAGGAAATTTTGATTTGACAGCTTGGATTTTTTTTTTGCTGTTTTTTTTTTTTTTTTTTTTTTTTTTTTAAGATACACTCTAACAGGTTGTCCAGAAACTCTGGGAAATCTCCATCTTTAGAAACATTCGAAGTTTAACTGAACAAATCCTTGGTAACCCAATTTAATGGAGTCTCCTCTGACCAGAAATTCATTAAATGACCTCCAAAAGTCCAACTTTCTTTCTGGAAGCTAACATCCCCTTATTCAAGACATATTGTACCTTGGAGAGAGAGAGAGACAAAGGTTTTGTGTGAAGGTCAAGCTCAAGGTCATATTGTACCTTGGAGAAGGAGAGACAGGTTTTGAGTGAGGGTCAAACTCGTTTAAAATCCTTGCACTACTGAAATCAATGGAAATCACCCAATGAATGTGCAGTGCCTAAGAACATCATCATAGCCTATAATGTTGATGCTCTGTGGCTGATCACAGCCCACTAATTTTAACTCAAAATTGTTCAGTGCTGCTCTTTGCACTGGTTACATTTCTGTTACAGATTGTTGCACTGTCATTTCAGAGCATGATTAAAGTTCATTACTGTCAGAATTAACACAGAAAAAGTAAACAACTTTTTGTTAACATTGTCTGTCCTTGTTATAAATTTTATTGGAAATCTAAATCTCTGGTGTTTACTGTTGGCCTGTATGAGGAAGAAGATTATTCTTTGCCTTTGTACAACTGCTGAGGATAGCAGCATCCTCCAGCATATATCACGGTTATGATTCTGCCCTTTCTGTAAAACAGCTACAATCCAAATATTTCTTGGTGATTCCTCACTGGTTCTAAAGGAGGAAATATCCTCCTCCCTCCTCCATTTCCCTTGCTGAAGATGAGAAAGTTCATTCAGCAACAGTACTAGCTGCATGAAGGAATACTATGTTGCTTTCAGAGGATGTCTTGTTTTTTGGAGGCTATACTTTTACAATGCAAAGCATGCGAAGAGCTTCATTTTTTATTTTCTAATAGAGTTCAACTTCTTGTATTTACAAGAGAATAGGCACTAGTCCCACGGATTTTGCTGAATCAATGTTCATCATTGCTTTTCTTTGTATCTGAGTTATAGAGAAAGGTATGAAATGGTCTAGGACTCACTGTAGGGTGGACTATTATTTCTGTAGCCAGTCTGACTGAACTCTGACATGATTCCCACTGTGGGCTTGGGCTCCAAAACGTGGCTGCTCTTATTTCCATCTAAATACCTTCTCACTTCAGCAATTTTCTCACAGAGATCTCGAGCATGTTCAGTAGATCTTTTACATGTTTATCTCACCCTCTGAGATCTGACAGGAAGATAAGAAATGCAACTTATTAAGATGAGAGAAACTCCTTTCCCCAAACTCATCAGAGAGGAGACAGTGTTAGAAAATTAAAAACTTAAGTTAATTAATGAGTTATTGTGTGAAAGTAGGTTACGACCAAATCCTGTGAAATTTGTAGTCTAAGATTACTGTAAAAATGTACTCCAGATATGTATGATTATATGTAGAAAACATCTGGTTTGTGAATCCAGCAAAGCTAGAGCAAAAAGTAGTCGCAACATAATTAAACTGCTTCTAACACAGCCTTTAAGCAGGTCTGTGTTAGATGATGGGTAAATGGGAATTAAGGAAACTTATGCTTATGTTTCAGACGCAGAAATCTGTGTTCAGATCTGTTCTCCTGAGTCCTGTAAAGACCAGGTGTTCTTCCAACAACAATTGAAAGGTACTACCTTGACAATTGAAAGGTATATCTTGACAAGGCATTAATCAAGGTCATGTCCTGCTAAAGCTATTCAAGTCTGTGTTGGAGACCCAGTCTCTGATCTTTGTATAATAGTCCAAAGCTCTGGCATTCCATTATCATTTTTCAGTTTCATCTATGGTTATATATAGGCTTGTACTGTGATGAAGCAGACCAATATTTCACTATGGTTAGGCTTCATTTGCCTTGAGTTGTTTTGACAAGTTAAGCAGCAATCCATAACTAACTGTTTTTTCAAGATCATAACTTACTCTAAAGTCAAGATTTTGTAAAGGACAGAAAAAGGGGCAAAATAAATCTCTTAATACAAGGTGGTTAACGGGTGAGAGGACATAGTGCTCGACTCCCTAGCATGCTGATGTTCCAAAACACTATTCTGTTTGGTTCTGCATTTGTACTAGATCAGCTGTAATCAAGTTATAGATTACGTTATTAAAATAATAATAAACTTATTACAATATGAGAAAAAATCTAAAATTGCATTGCTGTCCTTATGAGAATTTTGTGCTCGTAAAGATTAGGCATTCATGGAATGCCTAGGGATTTGTGACAGCCATTGGAAGTACCTTTTTGGTAGGAATTGGCATAGAACCATAGAAAAGTCCAGGTTGGAAGCGACCTTGAAAGATCATCTGGTCCAAGTTTTTTTTAAAGTTTCCTACCTGTAGCTTTTATTTATTTATTTATTTATTTTAAACTGGTACTTGCAAAAGAACAACAACAACAGCAAATGTTTCTTTGCTTGTATAAAATCATGATTTTTCACTAAATTTCTTTCCCTGTGAGACAGTGTTAAGCTATTTTTTTTTCATATCAATTCACCTACCAATTTCTACCTTATTTGTATTAGAAAAGCAACTTAAATGAGGCAAGTCTAGAGAGATCAGAAAAAGGCAGTTCTGCCAAGGCCAACAGAGTTAGTTCAGCAAAGTATTTGTCAGAAATAGATAAAATAAGCGTTACCTGAAAAAGAAAAGAGACCTCTGGAAACGTAAGTGCAAGTCTGGAAGGAAAGAGGAGAAACTTGGAATAGCATTGTTAGCTAGTGAATGGCTAAGATACTCCTTTCTTAGAACAAAGTAACAAAGGTGACAATATTTTGAGGCTAAATATGCAAAGACAAAGGTAAGAAATAGAAGATTATATTATAATCTGGTATAACATGGTACATTTTAAACAGCAACATATTTAATTTACTGGGCTCAGCAAATTGTTTACTCAGGCAGATGGGCTATTGTCATTCAACCTGTTCTAAATGATAAGTAAAACACTAAATAAAATAAATGATAAGCAACCTTAGTGAAATAGGCAGTATGAGATTAAATGTGGCTGTACACAAAAAAGAAAAAAAATATCCTGAGGCATATATTAAGGTAAAAGATATTAGGGATGATGAATTTAACTAAAAAAAGAAATGAGACTAATTTTTGAAATACACTAATTATTACAATAAACAAACAAAAAACAAAACAATGATAATCAGTGGAATGAAAAAATCAGAACATAGAAGACAAAGATGTACAGCAATGTAGGATAGCAAAAAAAAAAAAAACACCAAAAAACAAGTCAGTGACACATATACGACACATATGCCATTTGATATAAAGCCATTATATCAAAAGCAGTAGTCAGTTCAAGTTTTTTTGTTTGTTTGTTTTTGTTTTTTTTTTTTCCAAAATCTATGGTTACATTTCTTTAAGCTTTAGCCAAGCAAATTAAAGCTTCCAGTCAACATGGGGGTAAAAGTCCATTCCATTCAATCATGATGAAATCGAAGTTGTCATCTTCCTTCAGTTCAACCTGAAGTTCAGCCTTTGAAATTTTATAATTTGAAGTAACTTTAGAGACAAGCAATAAGAATGGCTAGAGAACATAATAAATTAAAGTATTTGTTAGTGTCCTACCTAATGGCAATTAAGTAACTTCATGAGAAATACTAAAGCTTTCATTTATGAAAGACCTTCCAACCTTAATGATTCTATGATTCTATACTTGCTTTTAAACATTGTGTACACAGAAAGTGTTGATATCCCAGAACACAAAGATTAAAAACACATGCAATTCTTTGCTAGGTATGTTAGGGCATATACTTAATACTATAATACTTGTCTGAGGATGACGGAAGAATATACAATGGAGCCAATGTAATTTCGGTGATATTGATATCTACAAGAGAGGAAATAGTTTAGGACAGTGTAAAGCATCAACAGGTAGTAATATTCTAAAGGAGCTTTAAAATGTGTTACATCAGGTTTTCTCTTGCATTACCTATTACTGTTATATTGGATTATCCTTCATCTTTTCTTCTTCAGTAATGACTGAGTTTTCAAGTCCATGGGTATAAAGCAATAAGAAAATATCTAAGGATGCATCTAAAATAATTGATTTTTTAATAAACTGACTAAATACAGATTAATATACATGCTAACTATCTATAAACTTTCTTATAACAAACAATTTAACTGGTTGTTGATCTGTTGTTGATCAACCATTCAAGGGATTTTGAGTGTTCCTTAATTTTTATTTTTAACATCAGCATTGTATAGTATTTAGAGACTACGAGAAATAAAGTGGTGTAGCAGTTTTACCTCACGACAGGGCAGCTGACCTCTACCACAACTGCTCTCTCATTCCCCCTACTAAAAGGAAAAGGGGGAGAAAATATGGTGAAAAGGGCTCAAGGGTGGACATAAGGACAGGGAGATCACTCAACAACTATTGTGATGGGCAAAACAGGTTCAGCATAGTGAGATTAGAGAAATTTATTGCCTATTAATAACAAGATAGAGAAGTAAGAAACAAAGGAAAGAAACCAAAAACACCTTCCCCCCATCCACCCTCTTTCATCCATCAGGAGCAAACTGTTCCAGCACAGGTACCCCACAGGCAGCAGCTCACCCCAGACCCCCTGCTCCTGTGTGGGCTCCTCTCCACAGGCTGCAGCTCCGGCCTGGGGCCTGCTCCTGCAGGGGCTCTCCATGGGCCGCAGCCTCCTCCAGGCCACATTCACCTGCTCCACCAGGGGCTCCTTCACGGGCTGCAGTTTGGAGATCTGCTCCATGTGGGACCCATGGGCTGCAGGGGGACAGCCTGCTCCACCAGGGGCCTCTCCACAGGCCGCAGAGGAGCTGTTGCTGTGCTGCTGGAGCACCTCCTGCCCTCCTGATGCACTGACCTTGGGGTCTGCAGGGCTGTTTCTCACTCCTCACTCTCCTGGCTGATGTTGTGCAGCAATTTTTTTCCCTGTCTTAAATATGCTGTCACAGAGGCGCAAACAATATCACTTAGTGGCTCAGCTCTGGTCAGCAGCGGGGCCCTTACCTTACATGGAGGAGCTTCTGGATTCTTCTCACAGAGGCCACCCCTATGGCCCCCTGCTACTAAAACCTTGCCACATAAACCCAATACACGTGGAAAGTAAACAGCTCACACAAAGAAACTAGGTGGTTTTCATTGATCTGTTTTACTAAACAGGATTTTTTTTTTTAGGGCTGCTGAGAAAGTTCTTAGATTTTCTTTAGCAAGCATATCTGGTTAGCTGTACTAAATGAAAGGTGGAGTTTGAGCTCTGGAGAGAATTCAAGGTAGGCTCAGTAGCCAAACTACAAAGAGACTTTAGGTTAAGGCTGGTTTTGGAATGACATGCTCTCTTACTGCTGTAAAGATCTTAACAAGGCTCTTGGTCAGCTCATTGCATAGGAACAGGTTTTGTCTGGATTTTTATTTTTATTTGTTTATTTATTTATTTTTAATAAGGAGCATTCATATAGCTTAACTTGTCAGCCAAGGCTTGAATGGATATGCTCCTTCTAAAATACAGGAGAATGCCTTGAATAGTATTTCCTGAAGAAAGAATTTTTACTGATTTAGAGGTTGCACTAGAGCTAAACATAGTGTTAGCTTGCCAGCTTTGCCAGATGAGTACATGGAGGAAAGGTGTTTTAAATTCTTCCTTTTCTTTTTCAGTTTTCAGAGCTTTAAAAAAATACTCTGAACAGGTAATTTTATCCACTCAGGATCTTAATCTTCTCTTCAAAGCCTTTCTTTCAAAACTTGTGGGTGGCTGGAGGGCTAAAATTGTGTCTGTGTGACTCAGACTAGTTTTATATTTTTGCTTTTTGAAAGGTTGTAAGATATGGGGTGTATAATACTGGAATAGACCATATATCAAGAACTAAAACTCAGGACTTTCTCTGAAGCCAGATGACAGTCCACACCTGCAAGGCTGTCATTCCATCTTTTTGGTCTCTTATTCAAATTGTTTTAAGAGGTGGAAGGAATCCCACAAAAAACTTGCAGCTATAGGACTGTCTGGGAAGTCTGGTGTATGATTCATGCCCCCAGATCACATGAAGTCCCTACAAAATGGAGTCCAGGGTCCAGCTCCTCTCTCAGATGACTGAATAATAGAAGTGCAGAACAGCACCACTTCCTTCTCTGAGCGTTTTAAGAGAAAGTTGCAGCCAGCATTTTGTTGACTCTAATGATGTATTAAGTCTCTCATTCAATATACATTGAGGAACTAAAGTTTCCTGGTCCTGATGGAGTTTAGACTTAAGATCGGCCCCAAGCCAGCCAACCTAGTCAAGCTGACACATTTCTCTGGTCACGCCACAAACAGGCAGGTCTAGGCGCCAAAGAAATATTACTGTCTTGAAGGCAAAACTACAACAATATAATCCCTAATTAGAAAGTTGCATAGGCAATAAGTTTTGAAAGCTTGAACCCTTTAGGTTGCAAAAAGAGTCCTGACTTTCTGATGGGTTGAAGTGGGTAATGATCAAGACTCTTGCTGCGTGATTAAGTTGATTTGAAAGACTTTGCAGCTGTTTGCTATTTAATGGTCCTGCATAATCCTGAAAGCCTATACTTCAAATAATATGTTTGCAACACAAAACAAATCTTTGTCAATGGGTGGAATTGCTGGTTAGCAAAGAGCTTTCAGGTGTTGCCTGGCTTAAACTCTAGGCCATTTGTTACAGCTGGGTAGTAGCTATGGCTCATGCCCATGACGTTTTCAGCCCAGTTAGAGAGAGACTAATATTAATTCACGCACTGTCAGTGCTGAATGATGGATGAGATGAAATCCTTTGAAGTTCAAAGTCTTCTGGGCCTGATCCTACAGAATACATTATATGCTTAGATGTAAGCCCACAGGAAGAGGCACTAACTTCAGTAGCAAGAGTTACATTTTCCTAAATTAAATTCCTACTCAAGTTATTTTCCTAAAATGCTCCTTATTCTTTGTGATCAAGGAGAAACTCCAGCATGTAAAGGATAGACTCATACCATAACTATGTACTGACTTGTTTAGACACTGAAACATAAAAACAGCAGCCCAAAGGACATGCTCTGCAGTGTTGCTTGTTAATTTTGTGTGATGTCCCATAAAGACCTACTGTAGTGCAATATCCTGTTATGTCCAAAGATCTCAAAGTAGTGAAGAAATACATTAATCCCCACAATATCCCACTAGACACACCTTGCAGGTAGGAAAACTGAAAAACAGAAGTTAAATAAACCATCTTACTTTACATAGCAATTTAAATGCTGATACAGAAATAATATCTTTAATTCCTATAGTTAATGCTGTTAAGACGACCTCTGCTTTTACTGTAATGCTCCTGTATACTTCAACTTTTTTTTTTTAATTATTATTCCTCATTTTCATTGTACATGAGTATTTTAGAAATTAAATTTGATGTCAGTATCAATTTTGTAGCTGTCAAGTAGTATTATTTGGGCCAGTCAATTAATTCAGTTACATATTTTTATTCTGAAAATTAATGGAGGACAAGTATATTTAAAAAAAAAAAAAAAAGTAAAATAATAATAATAATAAAAAAGCTTATTTTGCCTCTAGACCATTTCCAAACTGGGTCATTTTAAGAATCAGCTCTGTTTCTGAGCCAGAAGAATTCCTGGGAGGAAAGAGAGGCTCTGGTACACAGTTACACCCCTTCAGTGATTAATATCTCAGGTTTATGGAAGTGTGATTTCAATTTTCCCTTTAAAATGCGGATCAAGCAATTTTGCCAACACCTATTCTTCTCTGTCAAACATTTCACTTACTCTCAGCTTTGCAGACAGCTTCTGAGCTCTTTCTATTGCCTGGGTTTCTATGGCTGTATGTGCTTTTGATCATCAGAGTCTGGATTTTCTCCAGCACATTGCCTAGAAGCTTTACCCGATGTATAGTAGTATCTTCTGCAAATATGGGGCACCAGGACCATAAGAGGCAGTAGGAATCTGACATTTTGGCTTATTCTCATCTCCTGATACCAATAGTGTCTGTCCTGATATCAGAAGTGAAGCAAAACATAAAAAAGACATAAAAATTGACTAAAGGCAATTAAATGAAAGTAAAAGCGTAATCAGAGTTACAAAAGGAAGAAAGTACAAAGAACTGACTATTCTCTGGAACCTTTTTTTTTTTTTTTTTCAATAAATGCTGCCAACAGTGAAAATGACCAGCCTGGCTTTCCTTTAACAAGTGAGAATTGCTTACTGTGCTAGGGAACAGAAAAGAGAGTTCAAACTGAGGTCGTTGTATTACTGACAATATTTGGAATATTGCTCTGATAAGAGAAAGGGAATTTGAAGACCTTGAGAATTGGCATGGCAGGGGGAAAGAGAGATAGGTAGGACAATTTGTCCTATTGACTGGCATCTGGGAAATGGCAGAAACAGAATCACAGCAGGATTTTCGTTCTCTGAAAGCAGCACAGAATAAAAGCAATTTGATCTTTGAGTGTGAATAGCTGGAAGAAGAGTATACAAAAGAACATATGCTCTTAGAAGGCACTTGACAAAATAAACTTGCACTTGTCTGAAGAAATACCTGTGTAGCCAATAGACTGCAGGTAGCTTGGCATTGGAAAGACGTTGGATTTCACAGAATGACTGAGGTTGGAAGGGACCTCGAGAGGTTATCTGATCAACACCCCCATTTAAGCAGAGAAACCGAGGGTTGGCCACCCAATGCCAGTTGCCAATTGGGAATATTCAATTAACAAAAGCAGTAAGTTAATGCACTGGATCCCGTAACCAGGGCTGTTTTTTTTTTTTTTTTTTTTTTTTTTTTAAGTGTTGTGGTTTGGCCCCAGCAGGCAGCTCAGTGCCACACAGCCGCTTGCTCACCCTCCCCAGGTGGGATAGGGGAGAGAATCAGAAAGGTAAAAGTGTGAGAACTCATGATGTGAGACAAAGACAGTTCACTAGGTAAAGCAAAAGCCGTGCACACAACCAAAGCAAATGAAGGAATTCATTCGTTAATTCCCATCAACAGGCAGGTGTTCAGCTACTTCTAGGAAAGTAGGGCTCATCACGTGTAACAGTTCCTTGGGAAGACAAACACCATCACTCCAAATGCCAGCCCCCCCCCCCCCCCAATCTTTTATTGCTGAGCATGACACCACATGGTGTGGGACATCCCTTTGGCCAGCCTGAGCCAGCTGTCCTGACTGTGTCCCCTCCCAGCTCCTGGTGCACCCCCAGCCTCCTTGCTGGCAGGGCAGCACCAGGAGCTGAAAAGTCCTTGGCTCTGTGTGAGCACTGCTCTGCAACAACTGAAACATCAGTGTGTTATCACCACTATTTTCATTCTAAATCCAATGCAGCATCATACATCTTTGAAGAAAGTTAACTGTATCTCAGCCAAAAACAGGACAACAAGAGTAATCCTACATAAATGAGCAGAATATATAGATACAGATTAGATATAGATATAGTTATAGATATAGATAAAGATAAAGATATAGATAGATATATCACAGATGATTTTTCCAACTGAAGGAAATGTATTTATTTCAAGGGCAGAGCTCAGACAGCCCGGACCCCTTCATGGGTTGCCATTCACCAAACTGAGCTTTCCGTAGTAAGGTGATTTCCTTCAAATCTTATTTTTCTCATGGGCTTTTGGTTCCAGTCTCAGCACCCATCAGTGATTAAGCCTTTTTCAATGTTTGTGAAGTTTATCTGTTAAGTGTGAGAGGAGTGAAGTTAAACCATTTTGGTTCTGATGGCAAACCAAGAGTATTATATGTCATCAAAATATGATTAGCCTGTTGGTTATAATTTAACTGCTTACTTTTTAGCTCTTCTTTCTTGGGAAAACACCCAAATTTAAAAATTTGCAGGTCATAACATATGATGTAAATAGCAATGGAAAATAGTCATCAGGTTAAATCATTGCTATTATAATCTTTTTTTCTTATTTCAATTTTTGTTGAATACTGAAAAATAATTTAAATTAAAAAAAATATATTTATTTTAAATAAATAAATACACAAACTTATGTTGTTTGAGCATATTGGTTTATATCCATTTCAATCCAGGAAACTTTTTAAAATCCACTGTGGGACAACTGTTTAGATCATCATCATTTATCTGCATAATTAAAAAATTCTTCAACAAAAACATTTTCTTCTGCTATAGAATAACAAAATAACTGCTGAGACATGCCCTAAACTTTGAGCATATAGATAGATCTTTTTAATAAGTAACCTTTGCTCGTTTGTAGGGCTGAGCTGGAAGAAAATTAAAAGGCAGAAAGCAGAATTGATTGAAAAATCACTCGTGCACACATTTAGTCGCATAGCATAAAGAACCCCTCCCCTTTTCTGATATCCTATTTTGCTAAGACCTAGCTGCAGCTGAGACGAGCTGCAGAATAGCAATTGTTCATATCTCATTGAAGCAGTACTTCCAAGTCTTCAAGAAACTGCATGTAGCATATTTAACTTTTCTCCCTGTTGTTTCCTTCATCTGTTGATTGCTATGTCCAAGAAATGTTTGGATGAGTCCTACATTTTTAACTGTGTGCAGAACGTGAGGATGCTGACCTTAGCTTATGCTTTTAACTTTCTGGCTTTCTTGAAAGGTCACTTCAGTAACTCACACAGCTTGTTGGAACTAGGTCATCACAGGAACTTGTTAGATTTTAAATAAAAAACATTTCCTGAGAAGTACTATGAAGTGATATGTTATGATAGGGGGGGAAAGATAGTGCTTGAAAGACCATTCTGATGTGACTTATAATGATACTGAAGTGCACTTGGTAGCTGTATGTGATACGTGTAAGTCAGTATCCATACAGACTTCTCATCTTTTGCAGTACTTCAAACAAAAGGAAGTTCATATCCACTGTGTGTACTTTTACAAACACATGCTGCAGCAGTTATTTATTTATGAAAAAAAAGGTTTTTAATGTCTCTATTTTGATTCGGGTGTCCTATGGTCTTTAAATTAGAGGCTGGGTTATTACACACCCCAGTATACCAGAGAATAATGTCAAATGGCTGTAACACATTTGTAAACAATCAATGTGATACCTTATCTTTGTTTCTTTATCCTACATTCAAAGTCACTGAAGTCTATGTTTAGACTGCAGTCTAATTCTTTCAGGAATTTTAATATTGGAGATTATTTTCAGGGTGGATCATGACATCCCATCTAACAACAGTTGCTACAATTATATTTTTGTTTCTTTGTATAATCCCAGCATTGCACAAATTCTCATAAACAGGAAAACAAAACAGATCTATTTTGGTACAAAGTTCTATAAAAGACTGAAAGGCAGAAAAAAACATAAACTACTGTCCTCTGCAGTTTTATATTAGGCTGAGTTTCTCATTCAATTTAATTTGAGTAATTAACCTATTCACAAATTATTAGTCTATGAGGAAGCCCATATTTATTTGTTTATGATAATCACTCTCCTAATTCTTTTATTTTCTTCCCTTCTCCCACTCTTCTGTGATAAGATATGAAAAAAATGTACAATATATATTAAATGCTTAAACAAAGATCTGGATTTCATTCTGAATACTCCCCAGCCATCCTAAATTTGTCAGGAAAAGGAGTTTGAAATTCCTGAGTTTTACGTTATCTGATACCAGCCAAAGCTGAATACAGAATGCATCCATGATTGTTATGTGTAAATTTCTTGCTGAAGGAAAATCTCCTTGTTATCCTTTATGTGAATTATCTAATGAATAGTATTAATCACCAGAAAATATATTAGTAACTACTGCAAATAGGGTTGTGTATAAGTTTCTATCCTAATCCCTATTCTAGTCACATTTGTCAAACTTCTTCAGCTTTAATTTCTGCATTTGAAGAAGACTTTTAATTAACACATACATTTTAGTAATTTTTTCATTTAAGGATATTAAAATCTCTGAACCCTATTGTATGGAATGACTGGAAGGAACCTAGGCTTTCATGAATTTTTCAAACGTTGACATTTTGGTATAAAGGACTCTCTCTGCATCTATTAGAGGTGTCAATGCTATATGGTTTAACCAACTTGAAAAACCTGGTTTATTTTGTACTTGGTAAATATATATTTGAATACATTCCATTCAAGAAGCAATGGGCACAAACTGAAGCATGGGTGGTCCCGTCTGAACAGAAGGAAACACTTTTTCACTGTGTAGGTGACTGAGCAATGTCACAGGTTGCCCAGAGAGGTTGTGAAGTCTACCTCCTCAGAGATCCTCAAAAGCCATCCTGGGCACCGTGCTCATGGTGGCCCTGTTTTTTTGCAGGGCCAGATGCACTCCAGAGATTCTGCCAACCTCAACCATTCTGTGAATTCTGTATTCTGTAGTGTACCTTATTTTAGATACAGGTTATGGCTGTACTTAGTCACAAACCTGCTCTATCCGGGGACTAGGAAAACATACATGCATACACACTCTTAGGATCAGGGATCAGAACATCAGGCTGCTGCCTTGGCCCTGAATGCCTTTCTCACTGGGCAGCAAATGATTAATTTTGGCTGTTGTCCTCTGGCTCAAATCTTGGCTAGTTTAATAAGTAAGCCTCCCTCCCTCTTTCTTTGTGCTCCACTAAAGGATCCAAAGATTGGTGGTTAAAGCACTGTTACAGTATGCAAATTCTGAGACAGGAATTTAACCCAGGTTATCCATCTAGGGGGTGATTCTCTAATCACTAAGTCATTGGGCAAAATGGTAACTTGATGTGGCTTCTAGGCTTTGAAAAGCTTCACCTCTGCTCAACTGGAAATTATCCTTGGAGAAAGACACAGCTGCCTTTACCCAGAATGTAGGAGATGCAGCCTGACTCACAAAACACAAACTCTCAGAAAGGTCACAACTAGGATTATCCTATGCTTAGCAGTTTCTTCTCCCTCTGCTAGTTTGGTCTCCTTCCATCATGAAGACTTTCCTGATTTCCACTTGGAAGCAACAAATTCTGTCCATAATGAGTCTTGGAATCTGAATTCAGTTTTCTGAGTAGTTGTCTGGCCTTAGTACGTATGTTCCATTTATCTTCTGTCCTTTTTTGATTTACAGTATTTGAGCCACCAAGTCATGGAAAATTTCTTGTATCTTTGTATCTTTGTATCATGTATCTTTCTGTTGTGATGGCAGTAAGACTACTTAAGAGATAGCTATTACAACATATAGGGTGGGAAAACTCTAACGGAATGTGTATTGTAATATCAAATATATGGAAATTAATTTTGCCTATGAACCTTCTGCCTAGAAACTGGAAAGGCAAAAGTTATGTGGGCTAATAATTCTTCTTTGTGGGCCATTTATTGATCTCAAAGACTTTACAAAGGATGAGTGCTAATTCTCTTTCTTGTCTGTCTCCATGGACAAAAAATGTCTTCTGGCCTAGTCTCTTCTGTCTTCAAATCTTGCAGTGAGCAGGAAAGGTAAGTAACAAGAGACAATGATGGGGGGCAGGGGTGTTGAACTGTGGCTTTCTTAATACTGCAGGACTGCATTTCTTTGACTTAAAAGTGCTAAATCGTATGTGAACTGTTTTAACTGTATAAAGAACTCTGAGCTGCTGAAGATACAGTCCACCCTCAACACACACTTGTCAAAATCACTAAGCCTGCTCTCCGTAGATCTAGAAATGGATTGTATTAATGTTAATACCTGACAATTTAATATTTCTTTTACTTCTTGTGCACTGGTGCTTTATATGTTGAATGAATACCCAACCCACGTGAAAATTGTGGGTTTATCTGTAGTTTGCTCTCTGGAAAAGTTGTGTGCATAAAATCTGTTCACCTGCTTTTGAAACATATATACTTTAAATTTCTGAGCAATCTATTATACTAAGAGGAGAAACAAATAAATAAAATGTGAAAACAAAAAGACAACAAAATATCTAACAAAAGCACTCTTAGAGACATTTCTTAAAAAAGAAATTTTAGAAGTCAAAAAATGAAGAAATAAGCGAATAAAACACTACTGCAAGTTTTTACATTTATATTTCAACAGATTTATTTACCAATTTGTTTGCTAATCCTATCAGCAAAGCAGAGTGGTCCATAAGCAAGAAACTATTGACTTTAGAATATGATTCATTCAGCCAATACCAATGAGGACTCTTGCTATGCAGTTTTATAGGCTGTGTTCATTTATATTTAATGCTAAAATTTGAAAGCAATCTTGTCTAATTTAGGAATAATGGGCCATGAGTTACAATAACTCAGCAAAATATGTGCCATCTGGATTCTAAGTTAGCCCAGCAAAAATATTTATTTGTATGAAACAGCATAAAAGAGGTTTATATAATCTCATAGTAAACATCAAAAACAAAGAAATCTTATTTGAGTTGCTTGTCAGCTCTCACAATGCATAGTTGAGCAACCATATTTCTAAGAGTGTAAATCTGTGGTATGTGACAGTTTTGTGAAGTATAGTTAAAGAGTAAGTCCATATCTAAACAAGGAATTAAGTGAGAGCCATTGGCTGTTTTATGCTTCATTCTACTTTCAGCCAACAGCTTGGACAAATACATCAGCCAGGAAACAGAAATTCTCTTACATACAGTTACTGATGTAATCATAATAGGAATAACAATTCATTCTTAAATCATGCCTACAACTATTCAGAGAATCTATCAGATGTATTATAATATAGTTTTGTGAAAACCAATTTTTATCATCTTCTTGACATCAAGAGCTGTGTCTGAATAAGACAGTGTTCCAATGTACATATGTACATCATGCTGAAATGTGGAACCAAGAAATAGTGAAGTTCTTATATTAGCTGTAGGTAGTCATACAGACATCTAAATGTTATTAGAGCAAGGAAGAAAAATGTGGGGTTTGCGAAATGATTTTGATTTTACAGATCCATATCTCAACCTGCTGTTCTTTAAGGACAGTGATACTAGAATTTTGGATCTTCTGCTTTTGTGTGCTTTGTAATATCTGCTACAAGTGAAGCTTGGAAAAGTGGTCTCGGACTTGTACTGAAATATCTTTTAACAACCGTAAGAGAATGCCATAAATAGTTGCATACTTGCAACTGATTAAATGCTAAATACCTATTTCTGTTGCAGTTTCTTTCTTTGAAGGACAATGGTTGACCCTCGTTAATCTCTCATTAAAATAAAGATTGTTCACAAAAAATGTAAAATCCCTTAATTTAGTTGAAGAACAATGGCTTTTGACAAGAAAGGTTTCTTACCTGATTAATCAGAATGCTCTAAATAGATACACTTCACAACTCGACTATCATGGCTTTGCTCCTTTTGTTAATTATGGCTTGTTTTAAGCAGCAGAGGAAATGAGTAGCTCTGTGAAATTTAAAAAAAATCTGACTATTTTCATGGCTGCACAGAAAAAACTTCATTAACTCTTCCACTGATAAAACCAACTCAAAATTTGCAGTGTCATTCACCCCTAATTATACAAAAACAACGACAAAAAAACATACCACAAAACATAAGCTACACACCACCCAACCCTTCTTTATTTCATAAACACAGCTTTTCAAATGTATCTTTTATATTTTATATAACTTTTAGTTTTGATACATGCCTGTGAAATCAGTTCCTAAGACCGATACATCAAAACTGTAGTAAATATTGAAGGTCTCTTCTACCAAGCAACTGTGAGGTAGAAGGATGCTACAGGGCACAAATGTTCTGAATACCTCTGACCTGGTTTTCTGTGATATTTTTTCAGTTTTTCTTTTCTAGTCTTTCTGTCCTCGTTATATGAAGACTTTGCTTTTCCCTGCAACCAAAATGACTCTCTGACTCTGCAACATGCCTGGAGGTTTGTGGTTGCATGTTCCTGTCTCTTTTCACTTACTCAGCCCACAGGTTTCTAGCTTCTTTGATGAAGGGATGAACAGATTATTCTCTTTGCATACCTCTTATAACTGCACTTTTAGATTTTCTTTCTTAGATTTCTTTCATGGAGCCCTGACAACAGAGTCCAAAAAACTTCAGTCACACATTGAAAAAACACAGTACTAGAAGTTTTTTGGAAAAAAAAAACTAAAAAGAAAAGGAAAAAGAAAAAAATTACAGAATTTCATTTTTCTTCCTTTCTGCTTGTAAGCAAACCCTTTTTACTTGTATTCTTTCATTTTTTTTTTTCATTGCAAATATATGACCAGGAAGGATGTAAATGGTTCCAGTGAGACCAGAGATGAAGTGACTGCTGGTAAGTCTACTTCTGAATGTCACAGGTGGCAGTTCATCCTTAACACTTTAAAGGAAACAAAATAAAGGCATGGAGAACTCAGTTCTCTCCATCATTCATTCCTTTTTATAAAGAGGTCATGTTAACATTCTACTTTCATCTGCATCCTGTATCTATGTGTAAATGAATGAACACTTAATGAATTAATATATATATATTATTTAAACCACAAGTTCTACAGCATTCAAAAGCTGTTACCATTTTTTTTTTTTTTTTGTGAGACAACTCGCTGTTCTTGTGTTAAATATTCACTGTTACCTCTAAATACTTTGCTGGTGTAGGCAGCCAGACACTGCTGGATAAGATGATTAGGGTTCTGACTTGAATAAGTTAAGTACAGCATCCAGAAATGGCCTAATTCAGTTTGTTCACTCTATGAAGTGTCAAATCTTGAAATATTAACCCACAACTCATTAATAAAGTGCCTACCTATACATTTTTTTTTCATATTTGACAAGTCAAGAAATTCTCATTCCTATCAACTCTTGACTTTAAATCTTTCGGATGTAAATCTGTTAATTACAGAAACAATTCTGTAAACTAGATCCTTTTCTCTGGGTTGCTACCACAGATTTTTGCCTTAAAATACACCAAATGCTTACTAGCCTTGTCACTAATATATTTCTTGTGACATAAAGAATATATATATATATATATATATATAAAGAAAAGACATGTGGTATAGAGAAAAATAGAGCAGTAACAAGAAACCCACAAGGATTTGGGTAGGCTGTAGCCTTCATTCTGGAGCACATAATTTCAGTGTAACTATTGTCATTGGTGAGAGAGGGAAGGCTTATCACAAAAACAGTAACAGCATTGCCAGCATTGCATTACCTGAGAATTGTGGCTCACAGTAAAAATTAGCAGAGTATCACACCAAACATGCTGGCCTGGCACCCCCTTGACAGGTAAGATGTTGGAATATAACCAGTGTTGAAAGTACCTGCTTGCAGCTAGCAGCAAATCACCATAGCAACTATGGCATTAAGAATAAATAAATAAAATAATAATAATTAAAAAAAATTCAGTAAACTGCTAGCAGTTCAAACCAACTTGGAAGGCTTTTCTTTTTCTTTTTCAAAGAAAAATGCATTTTATAAGTATCAATTGTTTGTGAGAACAGGCAGTGGTACTTCCCAATATATATTTTCTTGTCATACTACTTACAGAAACTGGTCATAAAGTGGGAAATGGGATGTCACAGTGCTGCTCTGTATTCCATGCATTAGACATGCACTGTGTTCGTTGACAGCAGTCTATACTTTGGTTCAGTTTGGCTCTCAGCATCAACACTTGGTGTGCTTATTACTTTTTGCTGCAATTGAATAATTCAGTTTCATTGTTTTAGCTGGAACACATGGCCTGTCATTCTATTCTCATGGATATTCAATTTTTGGTAAATGCCAACAGGCAGACTTGAATAAAGCCATTATATGAACTTTAAGAAACTATACGATACCACAGGCATGAGAGGTATCTTTTATTTCTAATGGCTTTAAAAATTCAAAAGTGTTTTATCATTGGCATTACAACTGAGTTTTTTTCCTCATAACAAAGGTTTCTCCAAACCCCCATTTCCTTTTTCTGAACAAATAGCTGCCCAAGGTGAATGCATTAGCAATGTGTAGCACTGAAATGAGTGATACTATTGCAGTCAGATGTCTGATTATTCAACTGAGGAAATACTCTTGGTTGAAAATGAAGTAAAGCATGTTGAACTTTGACAGCTTGTATTGTACTCAGCCAAAAGCTGCCACTAGCATGAAGAAATGGTTATGAACTTTGATATGATGGCACACTGAAATTCTGTGTAACAGGGAGAAACCCCTTCAGGACAGGAAAGAAGATCCTTCTAAGGGCTCACCCAAGACAGTGGAATTAAAATGCTGATAATTATTAAGTAATCTTTATAGACTGTTTGGTCTTGAATATTTTCCACATATTAACTTTGTGATACAATTTATGAGTTAATGTTGCAAAGAATGTTACCACTAGATTTAATGTACTAGATAATAGAATCATAGAATCATAGAATGTCCCAAGTTGGAAGGGACCCATAAGGATCATCAAGTCCAAATCCTGGCACCGCACAGGTCTGCCCAAAAGTTTAGACCATGTGACTAAGTGCACAGTCCAATCTCTTCTTAAATTCAGACAGGCTTGGTGCAGTGACTACTTCACTGGGGAGCCTGTTCCAGTGTGCGACCACCCTCTCGGTGAAGAACCTCTTCCTGATGTCCAGCCTAAACTTCCCCTGCCTCAGCTTCACACCGTTCCCACGGGTCCTGTCACTGGTGATAACAGAGAATAGGTCATCTGCCTCTCCACTCCCTCTCGCGAGGAAGTTGTAGACCGCGATGAGGTCCCCCCTCAGCCTCCTCTTCTCCAGGCTGAAAAGGCCCAGTGACCTCAGCCGCTCCTCATATGTCTTACCCTCTAGGCCCTTCACCATCTTCATCGCCCTCCTCTGGACACTCTCCAACAGTTTAATGTCCTTTTTGTACTGTGGTGCCCAGAACTGCACGCAGTACTCGAGGTGAGGCTGCACCAGTGCAGAGTAGAGTGGGACAATCACTTCCCTCGACCGACTAGCAATGCCGTGCTTGATTCATCCCAGGGTGCGGTTGGCCCTCCTGGCTGCCAGGGCGCACTGCTGGCTGATATTCAACTTGCTGTCAACCACAACCCCCAGATCCCTCTCTGCAGGGCTGCTCTCCAGCGTCTCGTCGCCCAGTCTGTACGTATAGCCAGGGTTGCCTCGTCCCAGGTGCAGGACCCGGCACTTGCTTTTGTTAAACTTCATGTGGTTGGTGATCGCCCAGCTCTCCAGTCTGTCCTGATCTCTCTGCGAGGCCTTTCCACCCTCATCCGAGTCCACAACTCCTCCAAGTTTAGTGTCGTTGGCAAATTTGCTCAGAACACCTTCTAGTCCTACATCCAAATCATTTATAAAAACATTGAAGAGGACTGGCCCTAAAATGGAGCCTTGAGGGACCTCACTAGTGACCATCCGCCAGCCAGATGTGGCCCCATTTACCACAACCCTTTGAGCCCTGCCCGTCAGCCAATTGCTCACCCATCGTATGACGTTTTTGTTTAGCTGTATGCTGGACATTTTGTCCAGTAGGATCCTATGGGAAACCGTGTCAAAAGCTTTGCTGAAGTCCAAAAAGATCACATCAGCTGGTTTCCCTTGATCGACTAGATGGGTGATCTTATCATAAAAGGAAATCAAATTTGTTAGGCAGGACCTACCCCTCATGAACCCATGTTGGCTGGGACCAATGACTGCATTGTCCCCCAGGTGCGCTTCAATAACTTCAAGGATCATCCTCTCCATAATTTTACCAGGCACTGACGTGAGACTGACAGGCCTGTAATTGCTAGGGTCTTCTTTCTTACCCTTCTTGAAAATTGGCACAACATTTGCCAGCTTCCAGTCCAATGGGACCTCACCAGATTCCCAAGATCATTGAAAAATAATTGAGAGAGGTCCCGTGATGACGTCTGCCAGCTCTTTAAGCATCCTGGGATGAATCCCATCCAGACCCATGGACTTGTATGGATCCAGGTGGAGCAGCAAATCCCACACACATTCAGGGTCGGTAGGGAGTTTGTCATTCCCACCGTCATGGTCCTCCAGCTCAGGGTACCCTGGGTCCCAAAGCCCATCATCAGCGTTGAAGACAGGGGCGAAGAAGGCATTAAACGTCTCTGCTTTGCTTATGTCATTGTCTGTGAGGAGACCCTCCACATCTAGTAGCGGACCTATGTTTTCTTTGGTTCTCCTTTTTCTGTTCACTTATCTAAAAAAACCTTTTTTATTGTCTCCCACAGACATGGCCAGCTTCAACTCTAGTTGGGCGTTGGCCACACGAATTTTCTCCCTACAAACACGAACAGCATCCCTATATTCCTTCATCGTCGCCTGACCCTCCTTCCAGCAACCATACACTTTCTTTTTTCGCCTTAGCTCCAGTAGAAGATCCCTGGTCAGCCAGGCCGGCCTTCTGCCCCGCTTGCCTGACTTCCAATATTTTGGAATCACCTGATCATATTTTGGAATTGCCTGATCACGAGACATGAAAATTAGCTGTTCTGGTAAAAGGTCTTTTACATTTTTCTAATATATATATATATATTAATGCATTCATTTGGGAATACGTATATTCTCAGTCTCCATATAGGCCATTATGTTATTTTTGTGTGTTTGACCAGACCAAAATCCACTTTTAAATTTAGTTAAGGTGCTATCAGTGCTATCTTACAACTGTATGTTATTCATGGTTTGTAACGGTTACAACAACAACAAAAAGAAGTAAAATAAAACAGTGTATTAAAATGATGAATTTTAAGGGTGCTAAAGGTTCAAGTTAGCCTTGTATAGTTTATGTTTTCCTCATAGAAAATTTAAATTATGTTTAAGCTGTTTTTTTTTTTCTTTGAAATAAGACTTCTTGTTTTGTTTTGTTTTTGTAAAATGCATTAAGATATCTGCTATTCTGAACAGATGAAAATGAGCTCTTTTTTGCATCAGAATCATGAATGTATTGACATTTAAAATGTAGTGGTTACTCTAAAAAGTATGAAAGCTGGAATGGGGGCATTTTAAAAAGACTTACAGTAATTAGAGTTCTGTTTTATAGTGAACAGTATCTGTGGAACTAAAGCAAGTACATACTTCTGGTAATTATTATTCATTGATTCAGGCAAGTTCTGCACAACTGAAAGGAAATATAAGGAAGCCAAATAATTTTAGGTTTTGGCATCTTAACCATTTATTCCTGAGGATGAAAATCAGATTTTTAATTTTTCACTGAAAGGATAGCTTTTGCCACAAATCTGACCTGTTGTCTTGCTATGTGATATTTTGATTTAAGTTTGTATTCCTTTAAGAACACTGTAAAATGCATAGTTAACTACTATGTGTTACATACTGTTGTATTTGTCAGCTACAATTGAATTGGTATGCATGAGATAATTATATTTCTTGTCACAACAGATATTGTTCATGTCCCTTAGGATTTTTAGAAAGAATCCCTTCAGTTAAACCTGGCAGATTTGCAAAAGAAGTTTTCAAATGTATGTCTTGTTTAAAAGGCATGTGTTTCTATTCAGTCATCATTTTGGTGTGGAAATGAGTACAGAATTCACAAAATGTTCTTACATTAGAAACCAAAATGAAAATATATATATATATATATATATGTATAGTATTGAGAAGGTTCAAAGCTATTTATTTATTTATTTTTCATAGGATAGGATGCTCTAAATCCCTTCTCTCTTTTGAACTAAGAATATTAGTACAGGTAGAGAAAGGTAAGTGTACCTTGAAAGTCTTTTATCATGTTTTTTCCACTCATTCAAAACTGTGCAAACATTTTTACTTTTCAGGCAACAAAGAACTCTGAAATTCTCGCCATCCTTCAGGCTAAATTGGTACTGAATTTTTGGATGCATTCTAGCAGTTTCCATTACTTCTGTTGACACTATGGGGCTGAAAAGCAAGCCACACTCTCCTTCTGAGACACTGTATTTTATTAAAACAACAGCGTTAACTGATGTATGGGAAAGCCACAGCTGTCTGGGACAGCATATTGTGTTTTGGAGCTCTGCTCTTATTGAGGTAGTTAGCCTGGAAAAGAGTATGAGTATTTAGTGACAATAATGACACCGGGGCTGGTGGATGATGGTGGCACATACACTCACTTTCCATGGCTGACTGTGTCTGCATTAAATAACAGGATCATTGCTTTACACTTCAAGTGCCAAGTGAAAAATATTTTTCTAATTGGCACATAAGCACTAAACTCATGATACTCTCCTGTCAAGGAACTAGGCAAAGGAAGTGAGACTGATTTGTTTCTGCTTTTACAGAAATTATGTTGAAAGGCAAAATCTATTCGTAGAACATTACTCATGTATTAACTACGAGAGAGTGACAAATAATGCACTGCATAAGCCATCTACACTGGGTAAGTGTGAGAGTTCTTACCTCTTTACACACCTATTTTTCAATTTTTATGTGTTAGGTTTCTAGCAGAGTTTGGGGGTCTTGTTCCTTTGACAGGGAAAAACCTTTACATCAATACTGGGCTCATCATTTCAACAGAAGTTTTGTAATAGTCTTTTCACTGCCAATCTTCTGCCACATCTGAATTCTATATCTTCTGTATTACCCCACTTTAATAATAAATAAATAAATAAACATTTATAAGCAACAAAAAGTTCAGACAAATTTGTGTTAAATGTAAAATGACCAAGTCAAACTTTTACCTGTGTTTCACACTGTATTTGTGCACCACTATGACCTAGTTGTGACAGTAATTTAGAAAAATGCTATGACAGAGCTTGCACTCAGATATGACAATGATATACATGGAATAGGTTTAAATAAAAAAAAAAAAGATTTATATTTGTCTATACATTCTAGCATTGTATCTTCTTTCTGGGTTATCTTTTGTTTCTGTATTTTCAGCAAAGCAACAAACTGAAAAACAAACAGCCTTGGGAGCAGAGACTGGAACCGGCTTCTCTGACCTCTCAGGTGACTATCCTGACTTGTAAACCAGAGAGGTGTCTTTAGGCCAATTCATCTTTGTTTCTCATAGGCAAGGTGAAATAACTTCTCCACAAGGGATTAAGATTTTGCATCCTTTTTCAAACAGATGAAAAAGTAAAGAAAAAAAGTTTTATTTTTAAAACACTTTTGCTAGAGAGTTGTATTATTGTTTTTGTTATTTGTAACTGCTTTCAGTATTATAAAGGAATATCTTACATCCTGTTATTGCTATTTGTGGCTTTGTGAAACTTTGGCATAAAGAATATTCAGGAAGGAGTAGAACTGTAAGGATATATATATATTTTTAAATTTTATTTATGTTTGCCAGGAATGCTCACCTTAAAAGGGAGCATTCCCTTTCCTCTCTCCTATCCTGTAATTTTCACAGACAGGCTGCTATCCAGCTGGCTCCTCTTGATTAAAAGCCTTTTCTAACCATCTTTTTCACTAAATGAATGACATGAAATAATAATAATTTATGGAGCGGGGAATATATAAAATCTCCAAAGGTGAAACTAGTTCTACAATATACATGGGCTCTATGTTTGTCACAGAAATGATGCATTCTGTGATTTTAATGAAGGAAAAAATGTGATTTTTTTTTTTTTTACCCCTTCTGAACATTAAGAAGCTTTAAATTTTCCAGTGAAATTGCTTCCTGTTTAGTTCCAGAGGAAAGTCTGAGACATGTCCCATTACTTCAGGGCATAATCTGAAGTTAATAGCAGGACCCTCTCTAGGATTTATGGTTATTATCTCTTATATTTTATGAAGGGGGCAAAGAAGAAAGTGGAGTTACTATGTTTATGTTATGAGGGGCTGAGGCATCTGGCACAATAGTCCTATCATGTTGATTTTCCTAGCCATAATGACTACAGGGAGGTGAGCTTCCAAGACTACTCGTTGATGGGACCCTGAAAAGGGATCCAAACAAATCTATTGAAGCCAACTGGAAAGTATCCATGGGCTTTTATTCTTTGTTGCAGTTATTAGCAATAAGAAAAAATCACCTGCTTTGTTAAGGTGTTTTAAAAAACAATTCAGTTATCTTTATTGCAAATATATAAATATTGATAATGTGAACTTTGATTTTTTACTCTTATTGTTACAAACTTTGACTCCATTAACATCTGCTTTCAGACTGGAGAATGCCTGAACGTGTATTTCTTAAGATATGGATGAAAAACTACTTAACATGCAAAACACTACAAAGTAGGATGGCACAATGCAAATGCCTGAAGCAATTAAAAGGAAACGTCTGCTTTGTTCTGATCCTTTAAGCCTCTGGCACTTTCTAGCAGGTGGCAGTATAAGAATATATTCAGCAGTCCTTTTTGTTCTTGCATTAATATTGCCACTACTGCATTTTGTTCCATAATGACACTCTGGAACATTTTGCACATCAACAACAATGAAGAGAAAATGGAGTATATTATTTGACTATTGCAATGGTAGGAATATACAGTGATCTGATAATATTGTGCTGCAGTAGAGAATCTTAAGTGACTGGTAGAAGTGGGCAGTACCTGCCATAGACTTGTGAAGAGTATATGCAGTGTCTCGTTCATGGAACAGAATAACTATGAACATTAGAGTAATTGCTTCTTTGCAAATATATTAGGATAAAATTTTAGAGTTCTTGAGAATTACATATACCTGCAGCTGCACGGTAAATTGCATTCTAAAAACCTTTAAAGTCAGAGTATGTTGGTCTTAGCACATCAAATTGATAAAAGCATAAACTTTGCCTAAGGTTAACCTAAACTTGCAAAATAGTGACATGCACATTCATCTCAAACTTTCTCTTGCTTTGTACACTTCCCTGGGCAAATTAGTCTAAATTAAGTAGTTTGCCCTTTGTTGAGGATTTATTCTAAAGTATTTATATAAAAAATATTTACAAAACCTTGTAGACAAATATTTTGGAAGGATCAGTATGTCTGCTACAGAATTCTAAATTGTCTTGTTAATGGCATCTTGTATATAATTTTCTGAAATCATCTTGAAAGAGATGAATAAAATTCATGGAAAATGAATTCAGGATTCTACATACAAAAAGGAACACTTAATTAAGCACATTCACGATGGGAACCTATAGGTTCTTAAGCAGTTCTTAACAAAAAGCTGGGTTGTACACTGTCCTGCTGCAAAGTAGGCAATCCTCATCCCCATTTATGTGTAACCCATAGAATGGGTGAAGTAAATCCTTTCTATTGTTGATAAGGCCTCAGCTGTGTTGTAAATGGATGTATTTCCGTATACGAAGAATGTATCTGGGAATTTGAGATTTGACATGATTGCTTAGAAATCTGATAAATTTAGTCCAGTTTAAAACAAAACTTTACTAGAATTACATTGATTAAAAATATGCTTCCTGTAAAGTCAGTTCTTTTACATTATTGCTACTTATTTCTAGCTAATACTTTTAGTTCTTAGCACTCGTATCCTACATTAGCTGTGAGTGGACAGCACCAGGTGCTGGTGCTGCATACTTGGCAGCGATAGCCATGGTTCTGGGTGGTTCTCAGTGTCCGAGCTTAAGGTGATCAGGCTTGAGAAACCTTTGACAAGGGATTTGGGAAGTGGAACACAGCACACCGGTCTGCAAACTTCCTCCTTCATGATAAGTACTTTAATGATGCTCACCCCACCTCCAAAAAAAAAAAAAAAAAAAAAAAAAAAAAAAAAAGGAGAGCATCTGCCCCCACTGCTGTTTTTCTTGTTTTTCATTTTGGCAGTCGTCTTTCTTGTACCTAATTCAGGGCATCCTACCTGTTTGCAGAGCCTGGTCCTTCTCCTGTTCTTTGTTATCTTGCAAATTCATGACTTGGGTCACAGTTGATACATTTTCCAGTGCCTGCTGTTAGCAACTGCACAGACAGGTTTGATTCTTTAGCAGTCAAATTGCTCACATTCTTCAGTAAAATGCTATTGCATTTGGCTAGGCTAATACAATGTTACAAAATATTTAGAAACTGTACTGGTTTACATTATTTTAGTACACATGCATTTGAGTTGGAGGCAAGCTACTATTAACTTGTTTATGCCGGCAGGCAGCTAGGCACTACGCAAACCTTCACTCACACACATACATACACCCCATAGTGGGATGGGGGAGAGACCATGAAAAAAAGGGTAAAACTTTTGGGTTGAGATAAAGATGGTTTAATAGGATGGAAAAGGAAGTGAAAATATTAATGATAATAATAATAATAAAACTAAATATTATATATAAAAATATATATAACAAGTGATGCACAGTGCAATTTCTCACCACATGCTGACCAACGCCCAACCCCTCTCCGAGCAGTGGTCCCCTCCCCAGGCAACCCTCCCAACTCTTATTGCTGAGCATGACGCCACATGGTGTGGGACATCCCTTTGGTCAGCCTGGATCACCTGTCCTGACTGTGTCCCCTCCCAGCTCTTGGTGCACCCCCAAGCCTCCTTGCTGGCAGGGCATAACGAGAAGCTGAAAGGTCCTTATCTCTGTGTGAGCACTGCTCTGCAGCAATTGAAACATCAGTGTGTTATCAGCATTATTTTCATTCTAAATCCAAAACACAGCACATACCAGCCCTTATGAAGAAAATTAACTCTATATCAGCCCAAAACAGGATATGACTATATCCTAGTCAAAACACTTATAATTTATAGGTGTCACAAGCCTCTGCTTTGATGACAGCTAGAAAGCCCTGTCTGGTTCTGGGCACGACATTAAAAGACAGATGTGGGCTCGCTATGGAGAATCAAGAAGAGAGCAATGGAATGACCTAGAGGTCTAGGAAACTTGGTTTATGATGAAAGCTTAACTGGCAGAACTGGCATTGTTTAGTCTACATTTTTTATCTTTTACTTCTGTGGAATCTCTCAGAGTGATATTAAGGATGGAGAGGGTACTTACCCAGGCAGGAGAGGATACTTACTACCACCACACCAGGCACCACAGCAAATGGGAGCACAGGTACTGCTGCAGGAAGCACACCACAGTAGCAGTAGCCCTTAGAGGGGATTTCAGAGGATTTATAGCAAATATAAAGTTTATAGGCTAAACTCTATTCTTCAAACACACACACATGTATGTGTGAAGGCTTGGCTGGAGGATGAAACAAGGGGCATAGGAGAATGGTGGAAGACCCAGACATCCCAGATGTTTTGAAATTTCCCTTGTGATTTTATTGTTGCCACTCTAATTGTGTGCTTCATCTTTCCTTTCTAGGGTGAAGTTGAACAAAATAGATTTTTTCTGAAGAAAGCTATTTTCTGTAAATGAGTTACAGAACTCATGCACTTGCATAATAGCAAGTAGGGGATTTTGCTGACTGTTCTCTTGCTTGCAGGGATGGGTATGTGGTAAAGCAAGTTTAACAGAAAGAAAGGCACACAGGACATACTTCAAAGGTCTTCACAAGGAAAATCTGAAGGTGTCTTTTACATGTCACTAAATCACACAAACCTGACCCTTTAAGTAATCTGTACTACACAAAAACACTTTGGAGTTGATAGATTAATCTCTCAGATTATAATCTCTTTGGAGTTGAGAGTTTATAATATCATCTCATTATTTTTCAGGACCTTGAAACAAATAAATGGTCTTCAAAATCTACCCTCATATAGGATAGACACATTAGATAGACAAAGAATAGAGTTTAGTTTATAACCTTTATGTCTGCTATAAACTGCTTACAGACTTTTGGTGAATTCGTATGACTGCATCATTACCAGCAATTGTTGGACTGACCTGTACAAATGTACTCTACTTCTACCAGAGCTATATGAAACATTTAGTTTAAGTTACATAAACCTTTTCAACTGCAAGGTTTGCAGTCCTGGTCTAGGTTTCTAAGGTTTTTCTCTTGGAAATCATTGCAGTAAACAGAAATAGAACTGCCCCAGTGATGAAGCCTGTTTAAATAATACATATTTTTCCTTGCTCCCTGAGAGGGGTTGTTTTTTAAAACCCTTTACAATAGAAGGAAATCCATGTCACCTATTAGGAACAAAACTATTTTTCCTTCCTCCTCTCTATGCTAGAAAAGCTGATTTAAAGAGGTGGAATAGTTTATATATACCTGCATTCATTTTTAATGAGAATTTTTCTGAAGACTTTTGTTCCTTTAGCCATTGCATATTTCTTTCTCTGTCAGTTATCTGCTGCTGTTTTCCCACTTTTTTTCTGCAGTGGATTTCATTTCAGAAATATTACAACTCTTACAAAACTTCCTTCTCAGTTGAAAGGGAGTTTTTGTTCTGTTTTGTTTTCCCTAATCATGGCTATCGAATATTCTGTGTTTCTTAAAAATAATTAAAGAAAAACTCATATTTAGAAACAAAGACTAAACCAAGTGTAGTAAGTACATTTTTATATACTGCTTTATGCCCTCTCTTGGCAGTAAAAGTAAATTCTAGATTGCTTTAAGAAGAACTATAAAAATGTAAATTACTAAGATGTGATTTGATCTTATTGCCTTAGCTGAGTTCTAACAGTTAAACCTAGAATATATAGCTGCTGAAACTTATTAATACAGGGTAATTTACATATTCAGAAGGATCCCATTGTACTCCTTTTTTCTCAGTTAACATAAGATGAATGAGAAAAAGCTCCAGAGGACATTTAAATAAGGTTCTCAACTTGAAATTTTTACCTTCATTTAAATTTTTAGAATTTCTTTATAATGGGATCAGTTCATGGTATCTAAGTCCTTTCCCCCTAAATCTTTTTTTTTTTTTTTTTTTTTTTTTTTTTTTGCGGGGTGGGGTGGGGGCTGGGGGGTGTTGATGCCAAGAATAAGATGTACTATTTTATTTCATCTGGTTTGTAATTTTAGAGAAAAATCACTATATAAGAGAATTTGGAGTTATTGTCATGTTTTTTGATCTTTAAAAATCTGATTAAAATATAATTTGCAAATTCTATCTCTGTAAAGTCACAAGGGAAAGGTATATGTGTATGAAGAATAATGTTCTGTATTTTTGCTGGACTTTTGCAAAATGTAAAATAGAAAAGTGGAGAAAATTATCTTATTTTCTACATTAACTGCACATTATTAGATCCTGATCCAGCCAGTCATCTAAGTGTATACTCTGTCAATGTGAACACAGCAAATTCCATAGGAAAAGGAATTTGCAAGTATACATCAAAGAAGATATGATTTTTATATATCTCCTATATTGTATACAGTAGCAGAAAGTATTAATAATGGTATTTTCTTCATAAATGGGTATTTTTGGGGGTATTTTCTGCATTTAGTTCAAGTGAGCTGGTTAAAGCCTATTTTTTTAGTAGAAATGGCTTGTCTTGACAGTAGTCATCTGATTGATTTTAATGTGGAGAAGATCTGCAAAGAGCTAAAAATGTAAAGCAAATTTCATGGTCCGATAAACATAAATTTGACAGATGGAAATTGCTGGCATGGGATCTTTTCAATCTTATGATTTAAAATAGATCAGACATTTGTGTAGATGGTATCTTCAGACCAGCTACCTAGAATGGAATTGACAGATACAATAAAATCCCATAAACTGTTTACTGGCTGTAATATGTCAGTGATACGGTTTTGATATTCTTGGATATTTGTGGATGGTAGAGACAGAAGGCAGAATAACATGCAGTTAATCTAATTCTGCCTACATCACAGATCACATCAAATGATTCCAGCATTAAGTGCTTAGTTTTGGCAGAGCTGCTTCGTATTTTTCAAATATACCATTTTTAGAGACTTTGGTGATAAAGAACCCACCAGACCTCTAGTATTCTCAAGAGCAAAGGGAATACATTGTTAGTAGATGGAAGGTTAAACCAGTGGTGATCTTTCCAGTATCTTCTTTAGATAAGATTAACTTTCACCATAATAATTATACAGTGAACTTAAAATGAAATGAATGACTGCAGGTCTAACAAGTATGATTACAATCCAGATTCTGTGATTACTTCTGTGTGTTCATTAGAATTTTTTGTGCAAGGAAAGGGTGTATGATTGGACTCTATTCTGATGTAGTGAGTTGCCAGTACATAAACATGAAAAACAAAACAAAACAAACAAACAAACAAAAAAAAACAACAAGCTAAGCCATGTGTACTTTTTTTTGTTTGTTTTAAATGAGATAGATGTGAAGTTAAGTAAAGCTGTGGATGTTTAGATTTACCAAAATGTGCAATAGTACTTGCAAAACACTGTAGAATGAGTTAGTCTGAACTTATTTACATAATTTATCATTTCTCATATTCTCTTCCAGATTGTCTTTAAAACTGCACAAGCAATTCATAATTTGAAAGGAAATTACCTACCTTTAAATATTTGGAGATATCAAATAAAATCTTTATTATTTAAAGAAGGGACATTATAATATTTAATTACTACTAAAACAACATAATATAACAAATTATTTTCCTTCTTAATTTGTGCATATGCCATTTAATCATTTTGTCATTTCTCTACAATGTCATAAAGCTAGCTGTTGGCTGTTTGGAAAATTGATTCAGTGGGAGTGAGAAAACAGTAGTGATGATATAAAGCATTTCTATTATATATCACACCATCACTCTATGAGTAAGACATATTTCTACTGTTCCATTAGCCAATATCAGGTAACATATATTTTAGTACTGCCAATTACACCAGGGGGTCTTTTCTAATGCCCTCATTTTTTTTGTTTGCAGAGAAGCAAAGAATCACAGACTGTCAGAATCACAAAAAAGCTCAACACCTCACAAGCTTCTCAGAAATTTGTGTCTTACCAAGAATAAAATTGCTGCAAGTAGTTTAACTTGACCATGTTTATTCTCACAAAAAGCCAGCATCTGTTGCTCATTAAAAAAAAAAAAAAAAAAAAAAAAGAGGGGGCAAACCACTTGGCACAAGAGGGTTTGGTTAGAAGAGCATTCTTTAGAACAACAGTTTGTGGTATCTTGGTTATATCTCATTCTGACACTTTAATTAGAAGCTTAGACTTAATGCTTTTATCTTTTCCATTCTGTGATAAATGCAAGTAGTATAGTCAAGGTTTCCAAAGGTATTCAGACTCTTCAAGATGGAGACAGTTCTCTAGTACGATTTACAAAAGCCTATAGAAACTAATCAGGAATTTAATAGCCAGGTGCTTTTGAAAATCTCACTGGGTAGATATTTACAGTTTAACAGTTCAGCTTTCCCCACCCTACCCCCCGCCTCCCAAACCTGAGTTTTATAGATTCTTGAAGAAAAATAAGGATATTTATTTAATCTTCTCAATTCAATAACACCAAACACCCCTTGAAACTTTATTTTGTTGTTTATATCTCTGATTCAGATTGCTTTGCTGTTTATGAAGTAGTGTAGTGAGTATCTTCACATGCATTAATACAATTCAGTGCAATTTATTTTTCATAGTAGCTTTTATATCATATACTCTGAAACCATCAATTTTCTAAATGATAGACCATATGACATTGAACAATGCATAGTAAAGAAAAAATGTTTTATTTTGGAAATAGATAATTTGCAACATTTTGGGAGGAAAAGGTAGCATACTATATTTCAAGTGTAACAGAACTGTTGTTTAATATTCCCAACACAAAGTGAAAAAGAGCAATAAAGAGATATATAATCAGATTAAAATATGAAAACCATGTAATTTGGTTATTCAGCTGCACATAACCATTCAACAAGCATAATCAAGGGAGATTTTGTTGATAATTAAATTAAAATCTCCTTGTTTTAAAAAGGCACTTTAAAAGTAAGAACAATAAGTTCAGTGATTGGCGGAGGAAGGGTAGTTTGCATTTTTGGCGGGCAGTTAAGGGACATTTCCTGACAATATTGAGTGGAAAATTTTTCAGTAAATTTACCTCAACTGAAAAATATTTTATTGAGATCAGATGATCAATGGGAAAATATTTTTTCTGTGAGGAGGTTCCTATTTATCAGGCTGAACTGTTGGTGAATATTTAAGAAATAAATGCCTCAACATTTAAAATAAAGTCCTGGCAAGCAATGATGGAGTTTGAAATCCCCTAATACAGTCAGCTCAGTGTGTTCTACATTGATTATCTGATTAGTGGGCTATTGAATGTTGTAGGAGGATTTTCTCTCAGTCTCTCCTCTTGACTTGTTCCATTCTACATAGGATATTCACTGTTCCTTTAGATCAGATTACTATAATAAATAGAGACTTGAAAGAATCTAGCAAAACAAGATCTTGAACTAGAAAATATCACACCCACTGATAGTGCTCTTAACCCTTCAGTAGTGGGAGATCCCCTTTCAGCTTTTTAGTAAAAAATAACCAGCTGGTGGTTTGTAGGTTTTTGTTTGCTTGCTTGCTTGCTTGTTTCTGTTTCTTTTGCAGTTTGATCAGAGTGGAGACAGGTTTTAATAACTCTTTATTTCAATAAAGTAGCTGTTTTCTGAAAACTCAGATCTACAGACTTTTAATTCCCAAAGAAATTTCAACTGGTTTTGAAAACAATGGCTGTAAAGAGGCGTTACATTTTTTATTAAACCTGGGTCTGTAGTCTGTGACATTTAACATAATGTGAAATTGCACTTTTTAGGCTTCAAGAGCTAGAACATCTAGAGTCTAATGAGGAATAATTTCATTTCTCTCTGCTGCTTTGTTTCTTTCTCAGATACAGAATTTCTAACAGCCCTTTCTTCTCCTGAAATAAAAGAGAGGAAAGGAGAGAAATGGAAACACACCTCTCTTCAGACAAATGGGGAAACCTGGTGCAAGTACCCAGAAGTAAAATGTTTGCCTGATTCCACCCATTACCAGACAAAGTATGTTTAACTCCTTGGGTACTTAAAAAAAAGAAAGGAATGTTATCCTTGTGGAATAATTGCCAGAGGTGATTTAGAAATTAAACTTATATTCACATTTTAAAGAAAAGGTACAGCATTGAAGAAGCTTCCAGGATGTATTGTAGCTGCATTCCATATGAGTTTACATGCTTTCAGGAGAGATCCTTGCAATGCAATATATTTAGGCTTGAAAGAATCAGGTCTGAAAAGCAATGTGATTATTTATTTGTTTTCAGAATGCAGCAATTTGCTTGCTCTGTAACACAGGGAGAAAGAGCACTTTGGGCCTGTGAGGTACCTACTGAGTGGACTCTTTCCAACAGCAATTCATCGTAAGCAGTTTTCAGCTGAGATACCCTCTTCAGTCTGCCCACTGAAAAGAGAGTTATTTGGAGATATTTTAATATTTTTATGATTTTATAAAAAATCTGTTTAATTCTATATTCAAAATAAGTATTAATGTCAATTACTAAAAATAGAGACATATATAGAGAGAAATCATAAGTTTTGCATTTGCACCAGGGAGATAAAAGGGCCACAAAGATGATACAGGGCCTGGAGCATCTTCCCTATGAGGAAAGGCTGAGAGACCTGGGTCTGTTCAGCCTGGAGAAAAGAAGACTGAGAGGGGATCTTATCAATGTGTATAAATACCTGAGGTGTGGGAGACAGAGGGATTTGGCCAACCTCTTTTCAGTGGTTTGTGTGGACAGGACAAGGGGTAATGGCCACAAAATGGAGCACACAAAGTTCCGCACCAACATGCAAAAGAACTCCTTGACAGTGAGGGTGACGGAGCACTGGAACAGGCTGCCCAGGGAGGTGGTGGAGTCTCCTTCTCTGGAGATATTCAAGGCCCGTCTAGATGCCTACCTGGGCAGCCTGCTCTAAGGAACCTGCTTTGGCAGGGGGTTTGGACCCGATGATCTTTTAAGGTCCCTTCCAACCCCTACAATTCTGTGATTCTGTGATTCTGTGATAAGACTCTCAAGGCTGTTCAGTAAAGATCACAGTTTTGTCTCTCCATGTGTTCAGTCTCAGAACTAGCAAACTGCAAGAGCAGACTATGGTGGGGACTATGTTTGACCTGATGGGCATGAAGAAAGCTACAATTAAGGAAATGCATTGTAACTCCTTTTTTAGGTCATCATATAACAGATATTGCCATACAAGGAAGATTAAAACATCAATTTTTTGCTAATTTCTTAATTAGATGGATAAAATATAACATTGTATATAACCTGTTGGATATGTATTTTCTTTGGGAGTATGGACACTCAAGGTATCAGATGTAGCTAGAGAGTGGATAATCAAATGCAATTTTAAAATTAATTTATCCTTTTAAATAGTTGAATGAAGGACATGAAGGATATTGCAGATAATATTGTACCCTTAAAAAGTAATAACTGTTGATTAATAATCTCTATTGCTAATATTGGGTAAAAAAATAATATATATATATGTATATATTAACCATTATCTTAGTCACAGCTCTCTATATTAAAATGTATATACTAAAAATATGTAAATGATAGATTTTTGGAAATCCTTCATAAATAAAAGTAATTTTTTCTCATTTTAAATTCCCCGGTCATCTAATTTATACTGTTATTTCTGAACAATTTCTTCTGGTGTACACCTTATATTTTGTTTAATACAACATCCTCTATTGGTTAACGTTACATTTACATCTTTCATATTGTAATACTACTCTCGGACTGGATGGATTTATTCCTCAAGGTTTAAATATATGCATGTCTGAGCCATTCACCCTTGACTCTTATTATATCAATGGAGAGAAGTCAGCACTTTCAGGGTGCTAGCCATATTGATCTGTTTTCAGTGATTGTTTTATTATGAGATGAATTACACTGAAAAAAACAACAACAACAACAAAAAAAAACCACTCTTTTGTCCAGTTGATTTTAAGGATGCAAAAGGCAACTGGCTCAGATGTAGATGTTCTCACTGTAAATATTGAAATTTGATTAGATGTATCAAACACACACACCACTCTTCCCCCCCTCAAGGCTATGATATTAATTTCAAGCTACAAATGTTCATTTCCTTACATTAGAGGGAGTTTAGGTATGTATAGGACATCTATGCTCTTCAGTTTTACTTTAAATTCCAACCATAATGTCACAAATATCCTGAAAAACCCTGCCTGATACTTGACTCCAATTAATTTTTACTTCATAATTAACGAACATTTTACAAACAAAACAAAGTAAAACAAAAAACCTAAAGCTTTGTATTTTTTCATTAAAAATATTAATCTCTTCATTCTTACAAGATAATATCCCATTTTATATCTGTTTCACTTTTGTGACCAAGACCAATACTTAATATGGGAAGCTTTAGTTTTAGCAACTAACAGAACATTGAAGTAAGACTCTCAAGACCTTAATTAATTTCTGTTTAAATGTCTCCATTAACATGATCCTGGAAATCTTTCACAAAACAGTAAATACTTAAATTTAGGCGCCGAACTGAATTTGAGGAAGATGTTATAAAGATAAATGCAGTAGATCATTTTCCAAGCCTTTTATTTATTTATTTATTTTTGTTCTGTAGTGCTAGTTAGCATTTCCATTATCTAACAATTAAGAACCTTGAGGACCAGTGACCAACATCAGAATCAACTATTAAACTTGCCAACACAGTAGGTAAATCCCCAAAACTCGCTGTCTATACAAGATCTAGGTCAGATCTGCAGCAACTATCAATCTTCTTTTCTTCACTGAAAATATATTGCAAGGAGAAAGATTAATTGCACCTAACTTTATATCTGAACAGGTCACTGTAATACATAAAATGGTACATATTTTGTTCACTTCAGTTATGTTATTAAGATATTACAAGTGGAAACCTCATGAGTTTTAGACAGGAATGGAAAGCTAAATGTCTCCAAGCACCCTAGCTCATGAAAGAAATTTGTTTAATGTGGGAAAAAAAATCTTTCTAATAGCAAGACTGTGATTGTACTTTGGCAGTATAGTATTGGTAATTTTCTGGACCTGTGTAGGAAAATGCATGGTATGAAAGATTTACATTGGGTTAGTGGAGGGGATTGAATGCCAATATAAGTTAAATAATACAGCCCCTTTTTTTTTTTTTTTTTTAAGAAATTACAGCCCAAAAGATTACTACCCCCTGAGTGAGCAGAAACAAAATATATGAGACAAGATGTAACCCAAGAGACAAAGTACATATCAGGAGCATGTTTTTCTGCTGGAGAGGGGTAAAATATTAGTATAAATGTAGCTGGCATTGCACTTCCTGCCATTATAGAGAAAGATCATACCTTGGGGATTTTCCAAAGACAAATATTAAGAACATGTAAATAAAATATAACTTATTCACCTTGGTATTGGATTTACCTTGGTAGTTCCTGTCTCTCTCTTTGACAAAATGACAAGCAAAACAAATTTATATTTTTTTTTCCTGCCTTTCATTTTTTCCTTCTTTCATATCTGATATGTCACTTTAAATGGTGGGATCTTTTGTTGTTGTTGTTGTTAGTATTGATCTTGGAGATTTTTTTTTGGAAGTAGAGGTACATAACAAAAATTACTAGAGGGGTCTGTGCAGTGGTGAACTCCTCTGAGCTCTTCTCTCACCGTGGGAAGAGAGGATAGAGAGAAAATGGATACAGGCAAAACATGTTGTGAAGGCTGTAAGAAATCTGACTTCTGTGAGTTGCTTCCATCCTCGAATGCTCTCCCAGCGAGTGCCATCACCTGCTATAAAGTCATTCCCTGCTCTTCCCTCTCCTGCTGGCTGCTGCCAGAGTGATGGCACAGGCTCCCTGTCAGTGCATGCTGCCTGGCGGGCAGCCGTACTTGCATGCTGCTCCCCGGTGGACTGGCTTCCCCTGCCTGCATATGCAGTGCTTAGGAACTGTCTTCCTAAGAGCTCAGACAAACAACCCTCCAGCTCCAGGGCCCCACAGGCAGCATCAGCAGCAGGGGTTGGGAAATGGCCTGATCCAGCTCCATTTTAGGGCTGACCAGAGGAAATTCCCGACCCAATGTAGGAACAGCAGCATTGACTAATGCCACCAAGCAGCTGCCTGGGCTGGAGGGTTGTTTGTCTGAGCTCTTTGGAAGGCAGTTTTCTTCCCACTTAATTCACATTTAGACAATTATCCTCACAACTGGAAGGGGTGAAAAGTATGTTTCGAAATGAAAGGCTGGCCTTGTCAGAGATGATGACATTTTCCAAGGGGAAGATGCCATTTTTGTTATGTGAGACTATTTTTCTAGCCCTAATTATGGTGTATTTAATATTGTCCACTGTTTGTAGGAGAAAGAGACAGGAAAGGAAAGGGAAAGCAAGTATGCTTATAAAGGTGCAAACAAATTTGAACACCAGTGCTGCACCTATAGCTGGATTTAGGAATTAAAATTGGAGCGGGTCACTGGAGTCATTAAGATAAATCCTCTCCTGTCACAGACATTTTACTTTACATGAGCACAGTATCATCTTGCTTACAAATAAGCAGTAGCGCATTCATATGAAGAAAGTCTCTGTTGACCAGAGGTGTGTATTATATATTCTTCTCATCGCACATCTATTGACTAATGAAGATGCACTGTGTTGTAGAACTTTGTTAACAGTTTATTTTTCAAATAATATTATTACTCATTGGACATCCAAATTGACAGAGAAGTGTGGCATGAATAGACATTCCTTTGAAAATATCATTCTTCAGCTGATGTAAACAGACATATGTCCAACAAAGCCAACACCATATTCACCAGTATAGATCTCAACCTCCAATTTTAATATTCTATAAATTTATTTAAACCCTAATCATTGCAATTCAGTTTTCTTTCTGCTAGCAGTCTTTATAATGATATATGATATCACCTTATACACTATGATGGTGAACAGAAACACTGTATTTAAACTGGACTCCTCACACCTGCTCTCTTACTTTCCTCTCATCCTCTCTGTTCAGACCTTCTTGGCCAGCTGCAGCAGTCCTGACTGTATCTTGGCCTCAGGCTGTGCTGCTGAGGTTCTCTGTGGCTACAATTGGTGACAGATGTTGAGGTGTTGATGCAGTTTTACAAAAGCAGCAGTGAAAATAAGAGGTATATAACTTATAAATACACTTAGTATGAAGTACTTTGTCCCAAACAGATCCATTTTTTTAAAATCTCTCAAGTGAGAAATTAATCTTCATTACTTTTTTTCATCATTACATCAGGGTACAGATAATTTTTGACCAAACAGTAGCACCACTGGTGAAAGAGAATCGCTGATATTGTTTATTTGTAGGCATGCAGCAACTAACTCTGGCAATATTTGAGCTCCACCAGCTTTCTGGAAGCATTTGCTTTAGGCTTCAGCCAAAGAGACGGAATTCATTGCTCTGGTGTTAGATTTCCTCAGACAGCTCGACAACTGGACAGACAGCTGTGATCAGCCCATTTGATCACCAGTGCTTTCAGCACACTTCTCGTTAAAGACTGAGCTACTGGCTCATCCTTGGAACTACAACACAGTTGTTTTCCTCTTTGTTTTCTATAATCCCCAGAGGGTCATGATGAGCACCTGCTCCTGTGCTCTGATAAAGCTTGTGCAGAAACTCACAGCTTGTGTAGTTTTCTCTTGTATCCAGCATATGGTTAGCAACCATGGGAAACTGGAAAATGCTATTGGTATGAATGCCTTTTATACAATTTCTAACTTCTATCTGGGGCAATGTCCTGACTAATTAACTTTCAGCTATTCAAAATCTCAGCCTTTGTTTAACAATACTGCTAAAAGCTATAGTTTGAAGATGTTTGTCTTTGTTGACAATAAGATATTGTCAACTGCCTTAAGATATTCTCATCTGCCTTTTTAACATTTAGCGGGCTTGCCCCCATCCATCCCATCCAAATATTTTCCCTGCCCCAGCTTACAACTCAGACTCACAAATGGCTGTGTTGCTGCATCTCCAGTGGTAGCACTGTGATGGGAATAAAGGATTAACAACTAGGCTAGCGTGATGCTGAATAAAGAGTATATGGAACCACAACTTAAGTTCTCCAAATAGTAAGTGAAGGCAAGGAGGAAGCTCCAAATGTCTCCAGAGCGAAGGCCTCCATTTTAATTAGGAGTTAGAATATGTCATTTAGGCAAATAGGATCTTTCTCTGGGCAATTTTCATAGAATCATAGAATCATTAGGTTTGGAAAAGACCCCCATGATCATCGCGTTTAACCATAACCCTACTACCAATGTCACCCACTAAACCATGTCCCTAATCACCAAGTCCAACCTTTCCTTAAACAGCCCCACGGATGGTGACTCCACCACTTCGCTGGGAAACCCATTAAGACACTGTGTCTCATCCCTGACACTGTAAGTACCATGAAAGCTTCATTGAGCAGGACAGCTTTCCTAGGTGTTTTGGAAAAAAGATGGATCCTTATTTTTTTTTTTTTCTTCTCCTTTTCTTTTTCCTGTTAGTAAAGTGTTATCCTCTGGACACTCTTTCAAACTGTCTGAAAAGAACGACAGCTGAATGAAGGGAGCTAGTGAGTAAAGCTGGAAAGTCTGAGCCAAGCTCCCATGTGGAAGGAAGTGAAGATGCCTCTGATTACCTTCCTGAATTGTGAAAGTGGTGGAAAATCTCAGATTTCTGACTTGTTCCTTTTTTTCTGCAATGTCAATGATCCATGCTGGCCACATCTCCTCAAGACTTCATACAGATGCGTCTACCACTCCTGCAGGCAAGCATGTCATAGTAGGTCTTAATTTCATTATATGTCATTGTAGCAGTTATTCAAACAGGGTATTTGGGGAAATGTTTGTGTTATAGCATCCATTATCTCCCCACTTGCTGTGGGAGAATATAGCAGTAGTATATACCCTACTCTTCATCTTTTTTTCTCAAGACCTGCTTCTGGTCAGAGCAGAACACTGACACCCAAGTCCATTATCCTTAATTTCATTATTTGTTAATGTTTGTGTCTTGCCCTTTCATTCTAATTGATTAAACTTCCTCTCTTCATATCCAGTATTTTGGTATTTGGATGCCTCTTCTAGCACAAAATTACTGATGCATTTTTATTTTTAACCTTCCTTGAAAAAATAATCCTATGAATAAAATATATGTACGTGTTTTTCCTTAGCCTAGACAAGTTCCAGCTGGTAAAACACACACAAATATGATGAAAGTTGAAATAACATTCAAATATTAATTATTGTACTTGATACTTAGACACTCTTGTGAAAGAAAATCTATGAATATGCATACAGGGAGATAATTTACTATTTACTGTAACTTTTACAGTCACAGTCCCTTATATAGGAGCACTTTCATGCTTCTGTGTTTTGCAGTTTCTGGATGCTAATTAAACAAATGAGGTGAATAATGAAGTAAAACAAGCTGAATGTTCAAACCCTTTTTTTTTTTCTCATTGAGAAATGTATTGATTTTTGTATTACTCCTAAAAAATAGATATATAAATAAATAAAAACTGTTATTTCAGGCATTGAAAATAGACATCCTAAAATGACAGAAAAACACTGTAGAAGAAAATTATCTTTCTTTTTTTTAAAGGGCTGGATAAGGACTGGATAGAGTCTTTTCCTCTTCTGTGTAGTTTATTATTCACTTCCTGCAGTCAGTGTGATGAAGGGAAAGTGAGTTATGTAAGGCTCCCAGTAATTAAGTTGTCTTGAACTGGTGAGCTAGTACATCAAAAGATAAAATGACCACAAACTATAATGCATTCTGCTCCAAACTACTTTCATTATATTTATAATGCAGAGCAAGAATGTTGTTAAATTAAAACAGGTTTGCTTGAATAAATTTAATCAGTGTGCACACAGTATGTTATTGCTCATTTCCAGAACTTTCATGTCTAACTCTGTAGCCATTTAATTTTTGTTGTTAGTTTTTTTGTTTGTTTGTTTTCTTTCCCTTTAAATCTCTACAGTCCAAAATAATTTCCAGCTTGCAATGTTGCGTTTATGAAGAATGGCCACTAGAGTGCTGCAGGTATCCATTGAAACTGCAGTTGTGTACATTTACTATCAGTAAATAAGTTTAATACATATCTATATAATTCATTTTTTTAAAAAGTAGACTTCTGTGCTAACTATATACTTGAAATATTTTAAGGTGGTTGTGTGTGTAGGAAAGCTCAGACTGGAGTTTTCTGTATGTATAGAAATGAAGGGTATGACTGTTTACAGGATAGTCTAGACTTGGATAATTGCTTAGAGGATGGATAGTTGCATTGTATGCCATTGCCTTTTAAAAGGCTAACAAGTAAACTGTTAAACATCCATTTTCTTGTTCATGCTGTCTAGATCATTATTGATATAACTATAATGTATATGCTTGTATAACTAATTAGTCATCCATCAGGTTTAATGTCTGCTTCCAAAAAAATACCGACAACAGGTACAGACAAATCTTGTTTCTGAAACTTGAGCACTAATGCAAGAATTATCATAAAGACCTTGATCAAAGTTTTTGTCAGTTCCATCAAGCAGAGCAATTCCATCAAGGAGTCACATATTTTCTGTGCCAAAAGAGATGTATGCACACTGCCTGAGATAAGCCCTGAATCCAGTAAGAGCCACTAACCCGTGTTTTAGCACCGTAGTTGTTCGTCCCTGTCCGTGATTAGTCCCCTTTACAGCAGCAGTTGTAAGAGCAGTAGCCTGACTGGCAGAGATGATACAAGACCCTCTGTTAGAGCCTATTAAGCATTGAAAAGAAGCCAAGTGCCATCTCATGTTTCTGTGTTTTCGAGGTTGACCTTGGCTCTGTCTAACCCATCAAGAACTTCTTGGTCAGGCTTCTTCATAGCTGCAAGTCCCAAGATGGGACTGCAGTAAAAAAAAAAAAAAAAAAAAAAAAAAAAAAAAAAAAAAAGTAGTTTAAGATACTCCAGTGCTGAGGATATCTGGTTTAACTCAGTCTAAAAGAGCTATAAAAATATCGCTTTAAAGCTACATGAAGACAAGGCCAAAATATGATTTGAAGGTTAAGAAAGGAAAGATTAAAGCCGGGAAGTCTTGTCAGAAAGGAACTGATACTGGGGTGAAGATGAAAACTGAGCACTCCCAGCCTGCTCTGAGGAGTCTGTCAGGACACAGCACTGGAAAGGGGGACACTGCTGCGACAAATAGATTAAGAAACACAATAACGCTTAAAAAATTGGGCAAGATGGCATAACAAAGCACTGTTACAAGAGAAAGCTTAAAGAATTGCTTGTAAGACCCTGAAAGGTGAGGAGGACTGTGGTCACTGTAACTATGACAACCAGCAAAATGGACAGAGGAAAAGAACAGTCAAAAGAAACCAAAACCAGAAAGATTTGACACACACACATGCTTTTTCCAATCACTCAGGGGAAAAGGAGAGTGCAAAGAAAGAGAAAAAAAAAATATCAGTGATAAACAGAGAAGAGCAGTGCTTCTTTTGCTTTCCTCCTTTGACTGGTATTAAATTCCTTTCCATTTTATACTCTCTGTCCTAAATTGGCAGTGTCAAACTCTGCTGTAAAGTTAATGAAGGATGTGGTTTTAAAGTGTTTGATGTTTAATATATCTTTTAACTGCCATTAGGTGCCAGGAATTTCTAATCATATTGCTAAGTCTTTTATCAACCTTATAATCTTCTTCTTCTACTTTTATGCTGATCCTCTATGGTAAACTCAAAGACTAGCTATGGAAATTTCTGAAAATCCACGGATGTCAGTCTATCTCAAACACATGGATTAATAAGGATTTACCTAATCACCAGTGTGGAATTAATCCAAGGAAACATATGAGAACAGGTTGGCTCAGAAAGTATAACCAGTATGCCAAATTCTTTTTTCATTCAAGTGCATGCCAGCTTATTGACTGATATCATTCTATTTGTTTATCATTCAAGTGACTGTGGTGAGGGAGGGGAAAGTGGAATGGAAAAAAATTATGTCCTAAGGAGGGAGGAGGGGAAATCCATGACACTAATCTTGACATAGAAATGTCCATGTGAACACCTGTGAAGTCAGACATCTTGTCTGGACATAACCACCTTGGTGAGTGGAGTTATTCTAAGGAAAAGAGCTCAAAAGGATCCAGCACTCTGGTTGGCACACTGGCTCATGTTCTGTGCAGTGTGACACACAGAAATGTCTAGTGTCAAATGTTTATGTCTTAAATGTTCTAGGAAAACTTCTTAGCAGAAGGTACTGTCAGGCTATCACAGTAGGAAGGTACATGACAGTTTTTAGGAAAAAAAGGTAGCCATTCAACCACAGCAGAGTTTTTAACCTTTGATGACAAAGACTCTGTTTCACAAAAGTGTTCTTCTAGGAGCTGGTAAAATCTGATCCTCAGTAATTCATGACAAATGTTTTTCCATGATAAGACATGAGAAAAGCACAATATATGGCTTTACTCAGCTACAACTTTGTGCTAATATGATCTCCTGCAAGTTGACCAGCGTTCAGATCATCATAATTTCTCATCTATCACATTATCCCCGTGTTTGTGCTCAGCTTCTGCTCAAGGTTGCTCAAGGTGGTGTGTTTACCTTACCTGTGTTGCTAGAATTGGGGTTAACTTTGATCTTTACTCTACCTTTTTTATAGCTAACGAAGTCCATAGTGTGAAGAGGTAGTGAGATGGAAAACTAGGACCGGATTTGTAGAGGACTTCACATAAGATATGCTCATTATTTAAAACTTTTTTTTTTCCTAAGTTTTCAGTTTTATGACATTTTGACTTCCATGACAATGAGTGAATACCATATTTGATATTTTAAGATGTTGTTTATATGGACAAGCTCTTGTCTACATGCATTTAGGGCTCCATGTATATCCATCAGAATAACATATGCACTGCATCTGTTGCACTTCACAAAATAGAAGGAATTGTTTGTTCAGATTATTTTTTTTCCCTTCTGTTCTAGAGCTAGCTGAAGGTCCAGACAATATGCAAACTCCCCCTCCTAATTTCCTAAAATGTCTCAAATAGTCTAATATTTCACACACAGCTGAATTTCACTCCAGGTGTGCTAGCAGGTGGTTGCAGAAGGAGCTCTAAGTAGACTGCATTACTGTGCCTAAGACAGTATTTTGTGGAGAGAGACAAGGAACAAGAACCAAAGATCAGGAAAAGTTTACTGAAAATTTCTTGGTCATCTTCTGCAACTAAGTGCAGATGGCCCTTTAGGATCACAGTCGTATTTTTTAGCACTCAAATTCAGTTGGAATTTATCTGTGGATAATTCTTAAAATTGGTTTTATTCCAAACATCTCACTGTATGCCAATATTTTAATTGACATGTTTCTTCAGCAGGATATTGAGTCAGAGATGAGCATGGATGAAACGCTGATTTTCCTCTTTTCTCCCTACTTTCCTCTTTTCTCCTTACTCTCCCTACTTCTTCCTACTTCTCCCTACCTCTTTCTTTTTTTTTTTTTTTTTTTTGGTTCTCTGTAGATCTCCTGGGTGTGTAATATGGGGATCATTACTAAAAGAAAAATAAAAAAATAATCTCTTTAGATTTCCCACTGTGTATTACATTAAACAAATCTGAAAGGTTAGACATTAAGCAAAATCTCTAGGAAATCTCAAGTCTCTCTGATTTGCCAAAAGCCCAAGTCTTTTTCATATCTATTTAGAACAGTAATTCAAAGACTATTGTTACTCCTACTTTTGACTATATCACCTCTTACTGTGTACTGCTTCGCTCATTCTTTTTGCTTTATAATGTAAAACATAATAGGATTTTTCTTTTTCAGGATCTTCCATGATCTCCCTTACCCAATCTATCATTTCAAATTCACCATGGGAATGTCAGTCCTGTCCGAGTCTCTCAGCCATTTAATTTTTCAAATATTTTTTCTTCCAAAATATCTTCCTTTCTCCTCCCCCATTGTTTTGAATGAACTCCTTGACAATGTCTACAAGAAAACTTTGCTATTCTTTAAAAGTCTCTTAAGCTTCTCTTTTTTGGCATAATGCCTGCAGGATTTTCACAATTCTAGGTACCACTACTACCATTTAAAGATCTGAAGTTGCTTATTTTCCTGGTGTTTCCATTCTTTGTCTGTTTCTGTACACTTTTTCTTATGTTCAAATTCATAATTCCTGATCTTTTCGTCAAGAATCATGTTTTTGTTTGGTGCTTGCACAGGACTCAGAAGGATGCAGTCATGGATACAAACCTGGTCTGTCACTAGTGAAAAAAAACACCACCACCACCACCACCAACAACAACAACCAAACAAACACAAACACAAGCAATGTTAAAAAGAGTATCTGTGAAAAAAGATCTGGTTCTGTTCTCTGGAAAAATAATTTTCTGAGACCCCAAATGTACAATAAACTGACAAGGAAATGCAAGCTTATTTTCACCTTGGAAAATGTGTCGTTATACCCCAAATTTATGCACTTCAGCTTGTAGGAATGCACACAGCTGTTGAGAATTCATTCCAGAATGCCCAATTAAATAACTACTTCAGCAAAATAAAGCCTCCAGGAGAATTATATTTTTAAATTATTGTATTAATAGATTTCAGAGTTGTGTAGTCTGGAAATTACACCAGAGGTCTGACAGTTCATTACTACAATAACATCAAGTTTTACTGGCAGTTTTAGAAGCTCTGGAGAAGACAAAAGCCCTATAGTGTAGTCAATTTAATCTATTTGTGATAGGGATCAGAGAAGACCTGTTGGGTTTGTTGACAACTGCATAGTATGGGAAGGCTTCAGTTTTCACTAGGATTTGCTAGATCAGAACACGCTTTCTTTCCAAGAAGAAGAAATAAAATGAGGTATTTTAAGAAACAAAGTTGTGTTTTTGTAGTAGAATGTGTTTTTGCAGTGGAAAATTCCACTAACCTTGCATATTCAAAAGTGATTGTGCAGGCATAACAGTGGCATAACAGTGGGGAGTATGTTAAGCAGACAGGGAAGGTCCTACTATCCCAAAATAAGGAGGATAGGTAAGAAAAACAAGACAAGCCGTGCAAAATCAGTAAAAAAAAAAAAAAAAAACTGAAAAGGAGAAATTAAAGGTTGGTCCAATACAATTGTATATACATGGAGTAGTAATAAGCATCGAGTAGTTTGTGAACCTGTAGTACTCAGCCAATGAGGAAACAGGGGAAGAATTAAGTGTCAGGTAACAGGAAATATAAGGTTATGGTATACTTTTCCTGTGAATTCCTGCTTGCAGGATGCCTACCATTGCAATCACAAATAAAAATGCTACTTCGCTGAGGTCTTCACCTGAGCCTGTGTTATTGGCTACAGATTTCTTCTCACAGGTATATGTTATTTTGTTGCACAGATGCCCACATCTAGCAGGAAGGATGAGCTTTATAAGATGAAGAATAGACATAAGACAATAAGATGTCAAATCATTAATCAGGGTGTACTGAACAGGGACAGACAATAAAGAAAAGTCTAAGTGGGAAGTCAACTAGAAGAATTCAGTAACCATTGAATATTTGCAGATGTTTATATAAGTGATGAAAAAAGGTAAGCTTTTTAAAAATATTTTGTTCAACAAGGATAAAAAAGGATTAAATTATAATTGTATCACAACTGAAAAGATGAAAGAATCATGTTTTTATAAAAAAGTAACATTTCTGAATGTGAAAATTATTTTACAATTACTGTAAACTTCTTGCAACAAAAACTATGAAAATTAGACATTATAGTGTTCTATCCTGTGTAATATTTTAACAAGGATTCACTTTTGGTCCTATGCTATTAATAACAGAGCAATTTTTTTTAGTGAAGGGTTGTTTAATACTGTAAACACTTTATTCATACATAAGCCCACAGAATTCCAGATAAATCTTGTGGTTCCATTTGTTTTCAGGACCAGCCTAAAATACAGTTGTTTAAAACCATAAATACACATGATAAAATTTAAACCTAATTAATCTAAGCCATAAACTTTGTTTTGAGGTGATAGTAATTAACACAGAAATACATTTGAAGCCACCTTCTTATTCTAGGCTTAATTTTAGCTGCTCGTACTCTCAAAACTTCGTTAAAACCCTTCCTGCTAATTCCTCATAGTATTTTAGAGTTGTATTTTCCTATGAAGCCTGGAAAAACAATGGAAAAATTAATTTCAAAGTTGTAACGTCAAAATTAAATAAAAAATATTTTTGAAAACACAAATGTAACCTAGCCAATTAAATGTTTGCTCTCAATCATCAATTTCATATTTAGGATTCATGGTGATGAGACTGTATGAGAGTCTCTTGACTGAATACAACTTTGTCTTGGTCTTTCTGGAGGTCTTCTTGTCTTTCATGTGTGAAAAATTGACATGAAAAAGGAAGGACTGCAGCAGGGTACATACACAGACTTGTGCTGGCCTTAATCTAGTGATCTTGTGTATTGACAGGTTCTGGCTCTGACAGCACACAGGCAAGACCCACCAGACATACATCTAGAGCCAGTAGTCCTACAGCCCCCCATACGCCAGATCTGAGAGAGGTAACGTGCATTGCTCTTTTCTTCTCCAGTGTGCTTCTGGGCTTCATTTTCACAGAAACCAAATTAAAATACGTTTGGATGCAGGCTGAGCTGGCAAACAATATGGGGTTGTTCTGAGGACTGGAAAAGCACACCAACCTTTCACATGTAGCCAGATTTAATTATTCTATTATTTCATGCTATTGCATCAGTATAATGGAGGAGAAAATTCAGGTTTCGAGTCACTAAATCAGAATGAAAAACTTTTATTTCAAAAATCAGTGCAATAGAGCTTGAGTATATGATATATGCATAACTATTTTCCACAATAAAGATAACAGTTATAAAAAGCTGAGGACCTGTTTAAATTTAAATCCCAGTCTGGGCAAGACTTCATGGAAAAGACAAGAGCTAAGGCCTTGTTCAGCAAAGCATTTAATCTCACATGTAACATTTAATCTTAACCTCATGCATAAATGCTTTGTGGTTCCGGGACCTCAATGGGAAAAATGAATAACAAATAAATAGCTGCAATACTTTCCTTTGCTTTGGAGATATGTTAAGCATTCCTTTATTCTGGAGTAAAACATTTTTGATAAAGTCTGTCAAACTAAGAAAACAGAAACAGGAGGTTTCAACTACTACATGTAGAAGTGACTGCATTGCATCATTTATTTCAAGGTAAAAACTGAGTCACCCTCACAGAGGAGCTGACTGCTCACAAAGAAATCCTCTGTCGTCTTTTTATTCTGGACATCTGAGGACTTCTCTAGTGCCACCAGACAATTCCTTTTCATCACCTTGGTGGGAGACGTGACTCTCCTCCCACAAGCAGTGCTTCCAGCAGAGTCAGGAAAGCAGCCTGGTGCCACTGCTGCCAGCTCGGTGGGTCTCACTAGAGGGATGCTGTGCAAAAAAAGAAGGGCAGACAGGTGCCTGAAGGAAGAGCAGCCACAGATGACAGCAAGGCATCTCAAAGCCTCTAAACTATGGTGTGGAGCATACTCCAGAGAAGATGAGAAGGAGATCTGTGTGTTGTGCCTGAGCCCACACCAGAGCAGGCATGATTACAGCTCTGTCTCATAATTTCATTGCCACACACTTCACTAATGTGCTAATGCAGTGAAGGGTGGCCAAATATGTTCAGAGACAATACCAGTGAGGAGATAAAAACAAGTCTAAATTAGCTGCCAGCCCCAGAGAAATTGTTCTCTTGTGTATATTATCTGGAAATTATTTAGATGCTTGAAAGGCCATTACTGGCTTGGGAATAATTAATTAAGTTAATTTCATGGTGTTGCCTTTCTGAATTTTTGTCAAAATAAATATTGATTTATAAAGTTTTAAATGCCTACTAATGCCTATTATGTTTCATATCTTAAACTTTATAGTTATCTCAGTTAAGAATTTGCCTACTACACACCTTCATTACAGACAATAACAAGATGTAAGATTTTTTTTCCTGAAACGCATGTACCTATGCCTCTTGCACCCTTACTGCAAGAGTTTCCCTTCATTGTGTTACAAGAATCTGAGCCTTTAGCTGGTCACTTGAATGTACAGTAGTTCTGCTGATGTTCCTCAAATACATAAAATTAAATATTTATCCAAATCTTTCAAAGTTTATAATCCTAATGTAAAATAATAATAATAATAGTAATAATAATAATAAACAATAATAATAATAATAAATCAATATAGCAGAAGTAAAAAGAAAGGGAGGAAAAAGAGGCTTTAGTCTAAAAATGAAGAGGGAAAATGTCATATAATTCACTATGAAACCAAGGTCTGTTTTACAGACTTATATTGACTATTTATACTGTAACACATTGCAACCTCATTCCGACAGGCAATTTTGAGAAATGCAGAAATTTACAGAATACAGAAAAATTCAAAAAAAGCAGTTTTTGTCCCTCACAGTGCAAGCAGAGGAGATAAATGAAAAGGGAAAGATTATTATCAACTTCATCTAAAAGTCAAAGGACAGAGGTGCAGCCAGTACTTGTAACTTGTCTGGGAGCAGGAAGGACCTGTTTTTACAAGAACACTGATACTGATTTCCAGTCATGACGTAACTATTCACCCTTTTGGTTTGTTCCTGGTGACCTCAAATCTAGCCATATGTCCTGGCCTTTAGAACTCACTGTGTGAAAGAAACAGATCACCCACAAAATGAAACCCACCTAAATATTGCGTTAGTGGTAGGTGATTGTCTGTCTGCTAGTTCTGTTGGTTACTACTTCAAATCACCGCAGCTTTTAACCGGTTATTTGCTGGAAAGAAAGCTCCAAGTCAAGATGGGGCTTCAGAGGTGATCTGAGTGGAAAAGGGTATTGGGGAATTGTTGATGTGTACCACGTTTGCTCATGTGTAGGAAGACTCTTAGAAAGAATGGTATACAATGAATCACAAGATTTTGTAGCCCTGACCAGAGTAACAGAGCATCTACCATTAGCAAAACACATTGATTTCCTCAGAAAAAGAGAGGCAGAAAACAGTAAGATTCCTTACAGATGTGTCTAACTCAAAATGTTGTCCCACTGACCTGCTGACTTAGGGCAGTCTTTTCTTTCAAGTTGTTCTAAGGGATGGTGTGAGGTAGCACACATTTGTTCCATTTTGCAGAACTGAACTTAAGGAAGCAGACATTGGCTTGCAACTATGTGCCACAATATTCCTGAAAGAGACTGGTTTTGCTAATAATATTTGACAGAATGTGAGGAGTTATAAATTAAGAAGGAAAGCAAAATTTTTACTTGCTGATAATTTTTAGTAGTTGTGAGTGTCCTCATCATTACAGTGTGTGCAGCTCTAAAAAATGTTTTAAATTACTAGGGATAAAGTTTGCATTCCAGAGGAAAATCCCCTAATTATTTGCTCCACTAATTTTATTATCTTAGATAGTCAAATCTTTTTTGAAATTTTCTCAGTTATTAGAAACTAAATATTAGATCTTTTGTTCAACATATTTACATTACTTATGTTACTTGTTACTTTTACTCACACATATTACCTCTGGTAATAATTCTTATTAAGTATTCCCATATAAGAATATGGAGGTAACTTGCTGTCATCATGTGTCAGTTTTTTTGCCACAGTGATTTTATTTTTTTTCCTTTTAAGTTCTCAGAAGCTCCAAGAGGTTTCCACTGAATTTTCTCTCTTCCCTGTGAGCACTGATGTTCTGTATTGTCTGGATTCCAAGGTTTTGAATAGTACTTTATAATCTTAGTTCCTTCAGCTAAAAGGACCATAAAATGAATCACTGAATATTGTTCAAAGAGCTGAACCCAGACGTCTACTGTGTTTTTCAAGAAGCATAGTGAGGTATGAAACCAATTTTTCACAAAATAAAACTGATATAAAAAATGAAGAAATAACACTTTCTTACAATTTATTCCATAGTATTAGTCATGCTGCTTTGTTACAATGTTAGGATTGACCCACTGAATTCAACCCTCTTTGTGTTTCCAAGGTTTTGAATGCAAAAAAGAAACAGGGTTCTATGACAGGGCTAAAGTTAGTAAAGTTAGTAGTATTGACTGTAAAAGCTGATGTTATGTCCCCAGCGAACACTTTTCTGTAAGAGTGAATTTAGTTATTGGCTTTCTGATAGCTATAACTGTGGTACCATTCTGACATGACATTGCCCCATCTTTACAATTTTAACTTTACAATTTAGAGTTTTAAAGTACTGCTCTCATAGCATCAGCTGTCAGGAAACCTGCCTCTGGAAATGTCTCTGAGAAGAGGCATGGAAACGGGGATGCTGATCATAAGTTATGTTTGTCTGATGCCTACAGTGTGAATATAGTAGACTACAAGGATGGCTTAAGGCTATTTTAACTCCCTCATTCATTTCTGTACAAGGATGACAGATTTGAGAAGAAACCTATGTCATGGACATAGACTGTGATAATATGGGAAAATTCAAAATTGTAAAAGCTTTTCACCAGTGGTATCAAGTTTCAAGTAACGAAGGTTTCTGAAATAAGCAGCTTTGTTTTCTGAAATGCTCACTCCGCCTGTTGACTTCAGTGGTGGCTATGAGCAGCCATTGTCTTTGATGACCCCTTGTCTTGACAATTAGCTTTGACATTGTTGATTTAGATTGAATGATAGGTACAATATCTACAGAAACCACCTTAACTATTCAAAAATAAGCCACCAATTTCAGGAGCTGCTATAGCCATCTTGCTGTTGTTGTAATGATGGTTTCTTTTTTGTTGTTTGTTGTTTTGTTGTTTGCTTTGTTTTGTGAACCACAACATTTTGTCTTTCTATAGTACTTTCCTCAGATTTTTGTTGAAAAACTAAAGGTTTAATGAAGGCTTCTGTACCTGCAAATAGTAATAGTCTCTAGAGAATCTACAAGGCGCACACCAGGTGTTGTGGTTTAACCCAGCAGGCATCTGAGCACCACATAGCTGTTTGCTCATTCCCTCTTCCCAAGTGGGATGGGATAAAGACAGTTTAATAGAACAGAAAAGGAAGGGAAAAAAATAATAAAAGAATACACAAAGCAAGTGATGTACAATGTGATTGCTCACCACCTGCTGATCGATGCCCATCCCATCCCCAAGCAGCGACCCTACCAGTTTATTGTTCCACATGATGCCACATGGTGTGGGACATCCCTTTGGTCAGCCTGGATCACCTGTCCTGACTGTGTCCCCTCCCAGCCCCTGGTGCACCCCCAAGCCTCCTTATTGGCAGGGCAACACAAGAAGTTGAAAAGTCCTTATCTCTGTGTGAGCACTGCTCAACAACTAAAACATCAGTGTGTTATCAGCATTATTCCCATACTAAATCTAAAACAGAGCACCACACCAGCTACTAGGAAGAAAAATAACCCTATCCCAGTCAAAAACAGGATGTTGAAACCATTATTTGTTATAAAAAAATTATTTTCTGTAATACTGTTTTCTACAAAGGAAATTTTTGTTTGCTTGGTTGGTTGGTTTTAATTCTTAATAGTAATTTTGTGTTATACAAACTGTTAAGCAAAGCTGAATCCAGTGAGATTCATGATCTGGGGTTTTCTCCTTCCCAGCCTCCTTGAGCCAGTCAGTGCAAACCAAGATGCAGGGATTCCTCACATCCTAGTCTAATAGATATGGTTGCTGTGGTGCTCATAGTAGCCAGGCTCAAGGGGTATCTCCAGTGGATACAGACACATAGACAACACTGACCACCAAAACAGATAGTCCAGCATGGCTTTCAAGACTGGATGCACATGCATGCATGCAGACACAAAGGGGAGTACACTCACACAGGAAAATAGTTTGGAATAGAGGTTTAAAAGATAAGGCTGTAGTGATCAGGTGCAAATGGTGATTGGCCAGGCAAGCTATGAGTCCTTTTTATCCCCTCTCTTGCATTTTTTCAGGCTTGTTCCTTCCCTTTCTGCTTTGATCCCTCCCTTTCCCTGCCTTTGGCCCTTCCTTAAGCATCCCAAGATATGCTTTGAACATCCCCATAATCCCCACAACCATAAGTTCTATGCGGACCCACAACTTGAGGATACTCATGTATATTATAAGAAACTCAAATTTTCCCATCACATGCACTGTGTTGTCTCCTTTCTTGCTAGCTACAAGGCTCTGGCTGATCCCCTCTGCTCATATGCATGACTGTTTCCTTCAATGTCCCCTGAATTAATGACCTGAGGGCTCTTAGCATTGCTACCATCTCAGTTATGTATTGCTCCTTAGGGTCTGTGTCATTCTTGTTCTGTTTACTACTTTTCCTGTGTCTTTTCCTTTTCCTTTGTCATTACAAACCAGGTATGTTTACATTCCACGTATCTTCACCCAATAAATAAATAAATAAAAAGAGATTTCAGAGCATTCAGGTTTGGTTCACAATGTTGGAAGTCTGCTTGTACTACACACTTTGTATGACTGAATTTATCAACATTTTTTTTTTCTTCATTTTTCCCTCATCTTGAGTTACTAACAAACAGAAAGAATGGCTAGGGGTGACTTTTCTGAAAATATATACCTTTGTGATTTTGGTAAAAGCCCTGTAACTAGAAGTCTGGCAAAGGAGATTATTTTGTAGAAAACTTTAAAAAAGACTTTGCCATTGAAACACTGATCAGCAATGAGATGTCATGATGTTCTCTGTTGCTCAGTGCAAAGAAAAATAATTACAATGTTGTAGGTTTTTGGTTTTGTTTTATGATTATTTGGCTCATTTCTATTCCATAGCTACAATGGAAGGATTGAAGGATTCCTTGAAACCACAGGAAAGTAGTAGAGTGAAGAAAAGCCTCATCAGGGGGAGTAAATAGCTGTCCACTTCCTCAGGCACTTAGGGAAGACTTGTCCATTATTGTAGATACTGGAACAATTTATCCGTAAGGTAAAGTGCAGTGTTGGAGTGATCCTCAACAGTGATCCTGGGAACTGGGAAGAGTTGAATTCTGTTGAAATGATGCTCTAACCTAGGCTACAAAACTGTATTAAGAAAAAAGTGTATTAACTTAGGTGAAACATTTTCAACATGTGCTAACACACACCAGGTGAGAGCAGGTATCCTCACTGAACAACAACAACAACAACAAAAAGACAGGTTTCCTATGCACTGAGCTGATAGCCTAATTTCTGGAGTGTACTTCATTTTCCTCACAGAGCAAGAAGTAGGGAATATGTGTAAAAGTGGAACATATCTTTTAGCACATGGCCATTTCTTGCCTTCATTTCAGTTACATCTCTTTTTGACATGCAAATTTTAAACTACAGTTCTAGAAGAAATTTCACTTACAGTTCCTCATCTTACCTGGGTTACTCCATGCTAGAGTACTATTGTATCTCACCTTCCACATCATCATGACTGTTCTCTCCTGAAATGCATGCTTGACAGTATCTACTGTTTCTTTTCAGCACACAGGAATAAAAATATGAACTAGTCTAATAGAATAGTCTTTGAGCATACAAACTTTGCTAACCCTGAAAAATACATAAGACAAAGTTTCTCTCTTTGGTACATTCAAGCTTGTATATCTTGTTTGTAATTCAAACCTCTGAATCCCTGGTGCAATACACTGAACTTGTTTACAGTACTTTCTGTATGATGTTAGCTAATTGGTATTATCAGCAGGGCATGTAAAAATTATTTATGGTTTCTGTCTGTTGACTTCAATAAAACAGAAGTCGTTCAGGCTGAGGTTTTACTGTTTGGTTGTCAAAACATAACATAACATTATTAAAAGAGTTAAGGTTAATTATGCATCCTTTTGAACCAAGCATTTACAGCAGTCAGATTTTAGCTTCCAGATACAGTCCAAGAGAGTAATATCAAACTAATAAATTTTCTTGTAAAACTCTAAAGCTCCATTAGTTTTGATTTTTAAATAAGTAGTACCAGCCTAAGAAATTACTGAGACCAAAGACAGGAAAAATAAGACTGTGGACTTTTTTTTTTTCCACTTTTTGAAAAGTGTTTTGAATTTTTTAGAAGAAAAAAAAATATAGATGGATTGTCATATGAAGTATGGATTCAGAAGCCTCCCAGCCTGAAACAAAGAGATGGGAACTCTTTTTGCTTTTCTGGCAAAACAATTTGGAGGACACTACAATCAGTTGTAAATATCAGTGTGCCAGAAAAATGTCCACAAATTATAGAGAATTCAAATAAAAAAGAACATAAAGAAAAAATCTATCTTTTAAAGAGACAACATTAAAAAAAAAAAAAAGATAAACTAAAGCAGCAGTTCTTTCTTTCCTTTCTTTTCTGGTTAATGACTGTCAAGGTCAGCAACAAAGATTCTTTTAGGAGAAAAACTAATTGGTTCTCTGCAAATTATAGGTGTAAAGTAGCATTTTGCAGGATGCATGATTAGAATATCATAGCATTTGAGAAAAATAAGGTGTTTGAAAAAATATAAAACTGTCAGTGTAAATTTATCCACAATACAATCATTTTACTGTTTACTGTCTTAAATTTTTTAAATATTTTTCTCCCTATTCTACTGCTTTACCTAAATAAGCCTTACACAAGTCTACTGCTTTTTTACCAAGGGTGGTTTTATTTGCAGATGGCTGTTCTTTAGTCACTAATGACCAAAGGGGTAAACCTCCTTAGGGCAGCAGCTGTCTTCCATGCTGACACTTTTCTGAGATTTTTGTTCGTAATGCTATACTAACACCAGTGCACAAGCAATATCCTGTAGCCTGCAAACAGTACAATTACACTGTGGTGATTTTACTCAGCTGGGCAGATGAGCTCTACCACAACCGTTGTCTCACAAAGGGAAAGGGGGAGAAAATACAATGCACAGGGCTCAAGAGTTAAGATAAGGACAGGGAGATCACTCAACAATTATCAACATGGGCAAAACAGACTCAGCATAGGGAGATTAGTAAAATTTATTACCTATTACTAACAAGTTAGAGCAGAGAGTTGTTGTGAGAAACAACAACAAAAACAACAACAAAATAAAATAAAAACACTTTCCCCCCATTTACCCTCTTCTATGTCCTTCCCCAGTGCAGCACAGGGGAATGGGCGATACAGGCTGCGGTCAGTCTCTAAAGCTTCATCTCGTCCACTTCTTCACAGTCACTCTCTGCCCCTGCTCCATGTGGGGTCCCTCCCACGGGATGCCGTCCTTCCCAAACTGAGCCTGTGGGGGCTGCCCACAGGCAGCAGCTCTTCAAGAACTGTTCCAACATGGCTCCGTACCACAGGTTCCATCCCCCAGGAGGAAACTGCTCCAGCAAGGGTCCCCCATGGGTGGCAGCTCACCCCAGACCCCCTGCTCCTGCGTGGGCTCCTCTCCACGGGCTGCAGCTCTAGCCTGGGGCCTGCTCCTGCGGGGGCTCTCCATGGGCCGCAGCCTCCTCCAGGTCACATCCACCTGCTCCACCGAGGGTTCCTCCACAGGCTGCAGCGTGGAGATCTGCTCCGCCATGGGACCCATGGGATGCAGGAGGACAGCCTGCTCCATCAGGGGCCTCTCCACAGGCTGCAGGGGAACTTCTGCTCCATGCCTGGATCTTCCTGCCCTCCTTCTGCACTGACCTTGGGGTCTGCAGGGCTGGTTCTCACTCCTCACTCTCCCAGCTGCTGTTGCACAGCAGCTTTTTCCCTTTCTTCAATCTGCTCTCCCAGAGGCCCAACCAACATCACTCCCTGGCTCGGCTCTGGCCAGCAGTGGGTCCCTTTTGGATCTGGCTGGATCACACTCTGATCTGACATGGGGCAGCTGCTGGGCTCTGCTCACAGAGGCCACCCCTGCAGCCCACCCGTTACCAAAAACTTTCCATGTAAACCCAATACATACGCATACCGGTGTTTATAGCTAAGGAAGACATTCTATTCATATGTTTGTTTATATTTATGGGGATTTTATCTTTTCTCCATACTGACCTCAGGTTGGCCAGGACTCCCTCTACCCTTTGTCTTTTTCTTGTAATCATGAGAAAAACTTCTATTGAACATAATATAGCCTTTGTTTTTTCCATTTGGTGCCACACCTATTTCCATGTTTGTGCAGTTTTTATCATTGACTTGTTCTAGACAGAGAATGGCCAGTTCAGATACTGCAAATCTAGCCTGCTAGATTATTCATCACTATCAATAATTCTTTCACAATTAATCAGAAAGGTGTTGTGAAGTAACTCATCACACAAAAGAATGTTTTGAAGTTCCAGCCAGACTAGTGTGGAACATACAACTTTATGCTGAACTCTTCTTTATTTTTCTCAAATATTTAGTAGAACTGAAGAAAATGAAATTTAGAATACTGAGAAAACCATTCTGAAATTAGGCTTCCATTTCTATGCCTTTTCCACCCTTGGTGACTGAGAGTATCCCAGACACCAAAATGTGAAAGATGAAATCCTGTCAGTGTGAGTTTTGCCACTGACTTAGTTGAAAATGTAATTTTTTTGCAGTTCCATCTCAAAATCTCAGTGTAGGAAATTAGATGGGCATGCACTGTTTATCTTAGAGGGATTATAATGTCATGTCTTGCCACAGGTCCACCAAAATTATGTAGCATCCACCAAAATTATGTAGCATCACAGGTCTCTCTCCTGTATGTTAATTCACTGATGCAAAACTTCAGAAATCTGGTATATCAATTATCCTATTCGTTTTTCAAAAAACAGTTTTTAGTTTTGGACTTCTGTTAGTGAGTAGTAGTGTGAAAACTGAATTCAGTCTAGTCTCAGATTTATTTTTAAAGAAATCTTTGAAATTCCAAAATTCTTTGTATGCATTCAGTTCAGTACTAAAAATAATATGTATTTTTTATTATTATTATTGAGAGAATATAAACTTTCTCTTCCTTTTCTGTTTTGTTAACAACCAAAACTGAGAGGTTTGTGTGATGAGGTTTCATATATTACACAAAATGCTTTGGAGAAGGTGGCAAGTCTTTGATTCATATACTAATTCGGAGCAGGCAGTTCACTGTGTGAAGTTAATCTTGTAAGGAACAGATTAATCCTGATTCTGTGACCCACCTGGGAGTTTAATATGACTACTATCTATATTCCTGCTTGAATTGTAAGAGTATATTCACATTGATTTGCAACAGTCAAAACCATGGTAACATATCAATGTTCACTCTTTTGTATAAAACAATTACATATAGACATAATCTTTTGAAAAAAAAATAGAAGTCATTCAGTGAAATGCATCAGAATGTAAAGTTCTGTAAATGTAAATTTAATGCAAAAAGTAAGTGACCAGTACTTAGGAGCACTGTAGATATCTTCTATATAGTAAAATTATAAAAAAGTTACCCCATATTATGAGTTTTGCTATGGATTACAAGAAGACATCACTTGGACTTCTTAAGCTTATATTAGCTCTGTTGGAAAGCATACAAATGCCAGCAAGGTGGTGTATTCAGTATAAGATTATTTACGCAGAGATGTCGAGCTCATTTGAGGGACATAAGTAAAGCAGATGAAGTGGACTTATTTTGTGCAAAATATAACTATAAAGACAAGAAAATTGGATTTAATGCAGCAAAAGGAGTACAGCAAGTGAATAAACAAATTAGGAAATAAGCACTGGCCAGAATGATAACTCTACACCCTATGGCTTTTCCACCATTCAGTGTTTTACTCTGGAGTATATTAAGAATTATTTCAGTGTCTACCATTGGTAAGTATGAAATAACACTGGCAGGTATTATAGAAAGTAAAATTCATAATAGTGTATTTGATAATATAAATTGACAGTTTAATTGACAGCATAGTCAACAGGTCTCTGATTCAAATTTATTGTTCCCATCAGGAAATTCACTGAATCATTGATGTCATTCTTTCATATACAGAACAGGAAGTAAGCCCTATAGAAATCTAAACACAGATGAATCCCAGACAAGAATATGGTTAATAATTATGTATTTATTTATACCTTCTATGTCTTTGGGGTGTTTAGGTTAGGTTTTGTTCTATCTCATGTAGAACCTGTCAGTCATAAAGCAGACATAAAGCTAAATCAGCTTTAGGACTTAGCCACCATTTATGTGTCTGGGGTAAAATTCAAAGTAATATTTAAATGTCCATAATACCTATAATTCTCATAAAGCTCCTCAAACATTTTAAACTCTTTTCTGTGTATACCATGGGTGTAAGTTTTTCTTTCAGTCTTCCTTCTAAGGCCATCTGAGAATCATAAACTCTGAACCTTGATGCCTACAAGGAATTTGGTAGACATGCTCTGAGTATAACGAGGAAGCAGTTTTGACTTTTACACACAGTACAGCTCTTTTTTTTTTTTCCTGTGAAAGTGCATGTGGTGATGCCTAAAGTTTGCCATAATAAACTAGCTATTGAAACACATACTCTTACTTAGAAAAGTGACTGAATTTAGTACTTGAACTGTTTAAATGTGAGTCTGCAATTACTGTCTTCCAGTGTCTGTCTCAATAGCCACACTATTTGTGGAATGCTAACTCTGTGAAATGCAACTTTGTCAAAACTCTATGGAGTCAGCAATGTGAACCATTGTGCTGGAAGGAGAGGAGGCAATCATAAACGTGTATTTCTTGCCTACTTTCTTAAATTCTCAGTCTGAAGATGCTCTTCTGGGGTGAGAGTATAAAATTTTGAATTTAAAACTAAGATTTGAGTAGATTTTTTTTCCAGAGTGCTGCTTGATGTATTCCCAAAAGGTGTTGTCTATTTACTCCCATTCCATGGGTAAGTGACTTCATTTCCCAGCTCAGGATTTGAATTCTGAATCTGGATGCTTGTCTGCTAAACATTATGATGTAAATAATTACACTGTCTTACTGCCTTCTTCTGTCTGTCTGATCTCCTGTGTGGAATATAGTACATGGAATATGAGTGCTGGTGTCTTATGTGAAATACAGCAAAAACATTTGTTTCCAAAGAGTGTCACCCTATGAAATTTCTTCTTCAGTGGCAACTGTGAGAACAAGAAACAAGAATATTGGTTTATAGTGTAATGAAGATTTTACCTGGGAAGTCTCTAGTCTCTCCTTTCTGTATTGCTTCTCTATTTTACTTAAAACTTTCTTACAAAAATATGTGACTTTGTGTCGTCTCTCTCAGGAATGGACTTCTGTTAACAGATCTCAGTCATACTTCCTTTCACTTTCTCTCCCTCTCCAGTAATTCTTAAACTACGCTTGCTACACTGTAGTCAAACTTTAGTGGAAGTTATGAACAGTTTGCTTTGCAACAAAACAACTCATAGCCAAGTTTCAAGGCACATTGCTAAAAAACTGCAGAGATAAGTTGAATACTCTCATAAGGCTGACTCCCCTTTAGATGTGTGCTAGCCAAAAAATTATTACATTTAAAAAAAATAGAATTTTTAATTCAGCTCAGAATCTGTTCCTGTGAATTGCGTTAAGTATTTTCTTGGAAAATATACTAAGTAAAGCAGATCTGTTTTCTGAATATTAAGTGGAGTTAGGTGCTGAGCTATGCAGAAACAGAACTCACAGGTGTCTTTCAATTCAAATTTTACATTCAAAACCTGAGACATATGAAATGAATGCAGCAGAAATTCTGTACTTACAAAAAAATTCATTTTAAATATCACTTAAACTCCTTTTCTTAGATTTACTTCATGAAGATTAACCTTGAGGATTATTATGTTGGACTGGGGTCTTTAAACTGTAAAGTAGTAACAGTAAGTCATATCAAGCCCATCTAAAGACCTTAAAATAAATTATGTGTTAGCAGTTATACTAAGCAGAAATTATATTTTCTTTCTACTGGTGTTTCAATTTAGAAGGAAAAAAAAAAAAAAAAAGGATAACCAGGAAATTGATTTAATAAGAGGTACAATGAAAAAGACAGGGAATGACACCTGATGGAGAGTTCTCAAATGAACATACATATCTTCCAGTGAAAATGTCAAATTGTGGGAGCAGTAGGACTTCCACTCCAGCTGAGCTGATGTGCATCCAGCTAAGTGACTCAATGAAAGACTATCTTGGAATGTTCTTTGAGGCTTCTGTAAAGGCATCTTTACGCCTACAGTTTGAGGGTAAGGAAAAAACTGAAATGCACAGATTCTCTTTCTCTTTGACGATACAATTAGATCTTCTGAAGAGATAGCTAGAAGCCCCTTTTTTGCAGTTCTTGACTTACGTGCAACAGAAATCTGTTGCAAAAGACTTTTCATCACTGCCTTTTAAAACATCCTACCATGGTTTTCAGTTGAGAATGGGAGATGTATATGTATGCATGACCTTCTTATGCTTTTGAAGTTAGTCTCTCAAAACATAAAATGGATGCATTTAAATATTTACAATTGTTTTAATTCTCCAAGATGTCACTGAAACTCACTCTCACACTACATAACTGAAGTAGTCATACTGGTATGCTAGGAAATACCCATGAAGTTTACAAGTACTGCTGAATTTTTATGTATAATATGTCAAACACTTTATTTTACAAAATGACACTTAGAGTCTAAGAAATATGTGCTTAGAGATTATGGAGAAATTTCATTTTACAGTTCCAGAGCTCTAGTAGTTTCCAGTATTTTTCCTGTGATTCCAACAAAACCTACTCAGCAAGGAAAGTGACCTTTAATAAATAGCTTCTAAACCCTTACAACTATCAAAACTGAATTTCAATATCAGGAAATCCAATTTTTTCCACATAATAAAGTTTTTGATGGCTGTTTCTGAATGCTTTGAAGCCTTTCAAGAAGTTACAAGTTGGGAGACAAAATTTCTCTTTCCTTTTAAACCATTTTCTTTCTTTGTGACTGCACTGTCTCTTCTTACAATAAATCTATCTTGTTAATGGCTAATAGTACTCCATGAATTTGTCATTAGATGTCAATTCAACAGTGACCGGTTTCTAGCTCAGCTGCTACAGGTTTGTTATAATGCATGAACCTCTTTTAATCCTTCTCTTTCAGACACAGGAAACCCTAATTTCCAGATGTATTCACTGTTGACGTGATGTTTTCAGGTTAAATGGCATTTCAAAACAGATATGTTAAATTTGTTGGTACATACCTAAGAATCTGTGGGATTTTCTGTATTGGGAAAGACTAAAATGCAAATTATTTATTCCCTTGCTTAATATCACAGAGACATATTGACCACTGAAACTAAATGGGAGGTAAATGGCAAAGCATAGCAATCTGTGTCATTTGTTCCCCCTCCCCATTTGGTTCCATTATCTCTTGCAAAATAAGATACTACATTACTATAATTTGGAATTAGAATTCTGTAAATAATAAATGAATAGAATGCTATCACCTTCCTTGGTAGAAATGTGTAACATAAAACTCACCTTGGGTAGAAATGTGTAACATAAAAACACAAGCACTTAATTCTTACTTAAAATAAAAAAAAAAAAAAAAAAAAAAAGATAGTGGTCATACTGACCCCTTCTGACCTTAATGTTCATTAATCAATCTTTAATTTTAAAGTGGAGTAGAGTTAGATATGCACTGTGGGTCTTGCCTTTATTGCTAAGACAATGTTGATCAGTATTTTCCTTCATAAGGAAAACCATCAGTAAATCGAGAGTAAAACATTTAAGCTAGTGCTACCACATGAGGCAACAAATTCTAATGATGCATTTTTAAAAGCAACTATACATATTTTGGTTATGAATGCTAACCTTTGCTAAACTGTAGTGGTAATACAATAATAATTATATTCTCAGTGATAACACCTCTCATCTGTTGATAAATATGTTTTCATGTTACAGCACTCGAACTTTTGTAAGAGGCCTTTAACACATATTAGAAATCAAAACATATTCTTTCTGTAAGCTTGCTATTATAAACAGCTCATTATCTTTCCTTGATTAGATGATGTTATGTGGGGCCCTAAAATTTCTTTATAACAAGTGGAGAAGTATGTTACAAGTAATTCATATGTCCTATTTTGTATGTCTTTCGATAACGTTTCAGATGTTGCTAATCCAGTTATGTAGTGAACGTCCATGGTGTTACATGCAAATCCATGATTTACTAGACAAAGCACAGTTCACATTGTACAGATCATCTCCATATTCCTTGTTGAAATAGAAAGACTGTGTTGTGGTTAAATCCCAGTAGGGAGCTCAGCACCACACAGCCACTTTCTCACTCTCCCCAGGTGGGATGGGGGATAGAATCTGAAAGGTAAAAGTGAGAAAACTCATGGGTTGAGATAAATACAGTTTAATAGGTCAAGCAAAAGCTGCACATGCAAGCAAAGTAAAACAAGAAATTAGTTCACTGCTTCCCATCAGCAAGATGTTCAGCCATTACTAGAAAAGCAGGGCTCCATTACACGTAAAACTTTTGGGGTGAAGAGAAACATCATCACTCCCTTCCCTTCTCTTTCTTTCCCTCCAGCTTTTATTGCTGAACACACCATAAGGTATGGAATATCTCTTTGGCTAGTTGGGGTCCGTTGTTCTGGTTCTGTCCCCTCCCAGCTTCTTGTGCACCCCCAGCCTCATCGCTGGCAGGGCAGCACAAAAAGCAGAAAAGTCCTTGGCTCTGTGTGAGCACTGCTCTGCAACAACTAAAACATTGGTGTGTTATCACCACTGTTTTCATCAAAAATCCAAAACACAACAGTAGACCAGCTACAATGAAGAAAATTAACTCTATCCCAGCTCAAATCAGTCCCTTTGCTTGGCAGAAACTTGCTAAAGCCAATTTCTTTTCATTTGGCCTGGAATAGTTTCCTGGCTGATACATTGGTATCATCTGACTTTTAGAGATATGCAGGCAACAAGCTTATTCCTGCAGTTTTCTAAAAGAGCTAATGAAATCTTCCATAATTGCTGACACTTAGAAAATATCCAGTAAAAAACAGTGCTCCTTTTTCATCAGTTTTCAACCTTCAGCTTTTTCTTGGTTATGATAGAAATAGCAATGCTACATTCCAAAAAGGCACACAAGCCAATCATTGTTAGATCTACCTTAGTGTCCAGGAAGCATGCTGTTTTCATGAATACTATACCACTGATGTGGCATATCAATTTTAAATTCAATTTTGGAAGAGCCTCTTGCCAATGGGACACTTACAGGAGATTTGTCTACTAGACACTCTCTGTACTTCTTTCTACGAAGACAGGCTGAGAGAGTTGGGGCTGTTAAGCCTGGAGAAGAGAAGGCTCCAGGGAAACCTCATAGCGGCCTTCCAGTACCTAAAGGGGGCCTACAGGAAAGCCTGGGAGGGACACTGTAAGGGTCCCTTACAGAGTCACTTACTTGTAGTGACAGGACAGGAGGTAAAGTTTTCAAACTCAAAGAGGGTAGATGTAGATTAGATATTCAGAAGAAATTCTTCACTCGGAGGGTGGTGTGGAACAGGTTGCCCAGAGAAGCTGTGGATGCCCCATGCCTAGAAGTGCTTACAGCCAGGCTGGATGGGGCTTTGAGCAACCTGGTCTAGTGGGAGGTGTCCCTGCCCATGGCAGGGGGTTTGTAATTAGATGATCTTTAAGGTCCCTGCCAACCCAAACCGTTCCATTATTCTATGAAATAACATCCCAAGCATTTCTGAAATACTTAACTGAGTCAGCAATAACAGAAATATAATTATTCTGAAATAAAGGAGGTTTTTCACTTGTAAATGTGAGACGTGCCTTGTATATGTCTAAAGCCTGACTATGTAGTTAGAATGAAATTATAAGAATATTTTCCTTTCAGCAACTATCTTGGAAAAGCTACTAATCTAGAAAGATTATCATTCTATTAAACTGTATAAATAAATGTGAATAATTTGAGTTTAGAAAACTTATATTACTTTGCCCCCACTGATGAACAGAGGATATTCTCTATTCCAGAGGACAGAGTTCTTCTGGAATCATTCAGGTATCAAACAAGCTGCAGTTACTTACATGTGAAAGAAAGTCAAGTCAAAATGTTCTGAGACCTACTTGTGTGCTCAGGTGGATTTATTATTTTTCCTATTAAAAAAAATCATACTATTTTTGACATTTATTTCAAATGACGTTATTGCATTATTTTATTTTTAATGCACCTTACATCTTTTTCTGTTCAATGATGAACATGTGACAAAATAAAAAATAAAGCAGTATGCTGTAAAAAAAAAAAAAAAAAAAAAAGTTATAGAAGGTTCTGCTTAAAGTTCCTCTTGTTTTATAAAAAAAAAAATAAAATAAAAATCCTAAAGTCCTATTCTCTAGCTAAACCATGACTGATGATTTACATCTAATTCATACAGGAGAATGTCCAGGAATGTCCAGCTTTATAAATATTTAAATCAAAGTAATAATTGGAAGAAATGAAGTAGATACATTCCATCTTCTTAATGGACAATGCTTCTCTTTTATACTGGATAATAATGTCTCAATAGACAAAAAAAAACCAGACACAGTGTCTTCAGAATCTATGAAATAGAACTTCTGCTTCTATGTACTGTGCATATCAAATTTTTAATTTTGCATACTTTTAAAAATGTGATTTGCAATATTTCTGACTAGCATTGTGGAAATGGATATTTTGAATCTATCAATGTTTTGATTACAAATTATTCTGAATATATCTAAACAAAGTGAAGTCAAGTGTTATGGAAATAGACCACAGGATCTGTTCAGGGCTAGAATGAGGTCTTTGGATGTTGCCAGTCCTCTAAAGGTTAGAACTTTTCTTCTCATTTCCAGCCCAAATGTATTTATGTATCATTAATTTTTTTTTTGAGTTACTGTTGCCTAGTTCCTAGACTAAAGTTTTATTTTAGTTTTAAAGGATCTTTTTTTACTTTTATGTTTAAACATGCATGTTATTTATTAGGAATGATCAGCTTACTAAGCTCTTTCAGTAGTCATGTTAAATAGAACAAGTCAAGCTTTTTGGTAATTTTTCTTCAGGTGGTTTCACTATTCTTATCATCATTCCACTAGTCCTTCCTTTTTTGAGTTTAACTTTCTTAAACTACACAGGAAGGATAAAATTGCAGTGTAGCAGGACATTTCTTGAAACAATGTTATTTTCAGGTTTTAACGTTTTTGTTTGAGTGCTCCAACCTCTTCATATTTAAACACATATGATGATGAATGCCATATAATAGTGTTTCTGTATACTTCTACACTGCTCTTCAGTGTGACTGATTTGAATTTCACCTTCATTACATTTAATGGAATTGCTACTGTTTAGCTCTGCTGTCTTTTCTAAAGTGACGTATAACTCCATGCAGGAAAACATGAATGTTTTCCTTGGTGGGAAAAAAAAATAAATAGAGAGAGAGACAGAGACAGAGACAGAGACAGAGAGGCAGAGACAGAGAGAGAGGGAATTTCATGTATTTCTTGAGAGTTTCATTCCTCCCAAATCACAGCAATGCAATGGACAGAATTGTGAGATATTGTTTAGTTTGTCCTTCTATAAAACAGGAGTAACTGTACCTAAATCGTTCTGACAGATGTTTTTCTAACCTTCTTTTAAAGATCTTCAGTAAGATTGCCAAAACATCCCTGGGTGTTCTCTTTCATCGCTTTCAGTTTTCCATTAGAGAAAGTTTGCTTGTTCCTGTGGTGGGTTAGCCTTGGCTAACAGCCAAATGCCCACCAAGCTGCTCACTTACTCTCCCTCCTCAGCATGGTGGAGGGAGAAAATAAGATGAAAATAGCTTGTGGGTTGAGATTAAGACAGAGTGATTGTTTACCAATTACTGTTGGAGGAAAACCGACTTGATGAAAATTAAATAAATTTGTGTAGTGAAAAACAAAAGGACAAACACTAAAACAATAAATTTCCTCACTCCACTCCCATGCTTAACTTCATTCCTTCTCTCCAGACTCCTATAAACCAAACAGCACAGGGCGATGTGGGCTTATGGTTGTTTATGGTACTTAATGGTTTAACTCTGCCACTTCTTCCTCCTTAAACTTTGCCCTGCCCCAGCATGGGTTCTCCACTGATGACAGACAGCTCCTTCAGGAATATCCATCTGCTGCAGTTTGGGTTATTTCCCAGACTTCAGGAAAATCTCTGCCCTGGCACCTGGCGCCTTCCCTCCTTCTTCACCGACCCTGGTGTCTGCAGGGCCATTTCCCACTCATTTTTGCCCCCCTCCTCCTTTGTCTGTCTGGTATTTTCTCCCCTTTCTTTGATACAATTCCCACAGATGCCACCATCTTGGCTTCTGGACCCAGCCATGCCCTGCAGTGGGGCCATTGGAGCCGGCTGGAACCAGTTGGGGCCAGCACCGGGCAGCCCCAGCCTCTCCTCACAGAGGCTGCCCTGCAGCCCTTTGCTACTAACTACAGGACACCTGCATCCCATACAGTTCCTTTTGATTTTCAACTTCAAATTAAAATCTCTTACAATAACATTTTGAGTCCATTATTTATGGTACTGCTCTCTGCAGACAGGGTTACCAAATTATTCCCTCCCTCTGTCTTTTGTTTCCTAGACTTAAAAAAATTCTCTCTGTTTTCCCCAGAAATCATGTTTTATAAATCACAGTGCTCTCTAGTATTCCTTCAAATAATACATGTCTTTCTCAAAGTGCAGCACACTTTGGTGTAAACTGAGCAAGAAATCTTTCACTGATGACAGCAAAGACATTTTTCACTGCCCACCCTCCTTCTTACCTCCTGTTCACCTCTTCTGGGAAAGCACGACATCAGCTTCAGCTTGGTGTGCCATATGACTCTCAAAACTGCTCTAAGGAAAGCAAAATTGTCTCCTCAGCTTTCATCTGTCCAGCTGAGTACTCCTGTATAATTAAGATGCCTGGCTGAATCTCATACTTGGTATTTCAAAAAGGGAACAAAGCACTGTGGATGATGTGTGACTATGCTCTCAAAATTCAGAATTAACTTCCATAGCTCTGGTCATTAAAAGAGGCTGAATTCTCACATGATTTCATTGCAGTAATATCTCCTTTTAAAATCACAACATTTTTTGAGTATGTTTACATTTTCTGAATTTGAATAGGCATTGTGAAACAACTCAATTTTGGTATTAATGTGAAAGAATGTTTTTCTGAAGAAAAGCAGATATTTAGAAGTAAACAACTCAATAATTTAAGTTAATAAAATAAATACGTGCAATGTTTTGAATGAAATAATGGTCATAGAAAAACTAGCAGCATGTTGAAACGGTTTGTCAAAAACATGTATAACATTACCAAATTCAATAAAGCAATCTGCTTGATTAACCCCAGAAAGGAAAACATCCTAATATGTATACCCTTACTGATTGAGGAAAAGCTTTCCATTTGTCTTGTGTTGCCTAGACAGACTGTCACCACGTTCTCATCCATCTTGGTTACTCAAAGGATACAACAGAACTATTGATTTGTATTCCTTCTTATACAAATTGTGAAGAGATTTCAGCCTTGACAGACAATTCTGTTGCATTCCTTTCCATACTATGTGCTAAGAGAATTAAAATTGCTTATCAGACAACTGCAGTATATTTCATTATGTCTGTTGTTAACTATGCATTCAAATAAGAAAATATCGAGTTAAGGTATACAGGATCCTAATGTGATTAGTCCATTTCATACACATTTGTGATTAGTGTTCACCACACTTCATTTGAAAGCAACATGCATGGAGAAATTTCTGTCACTATTATATATGTCATTCCTAATTTAGCTCAGCTGGTTAATTGAGATTTTTCACACTGTACCTTAACTTAATAAAAGCAACTTAGTTATTTCTAAAGCACAGGTTTAAGCAGCTTGGAAAACAGAAGAGGCAGGCTGTGTGTATGACTACTTATTTTTACTATTAATCTTTAAAAATACCTTTTTATTAGAAAAATAGATCTGTATTTTTCCTGTGGTTTGTAGTGCAAGAGCATATTCATAACAGATTAAATGAACAATTTACAATTTCTAACATTAAGCAGCCCACAAGGTGAGCCACTATTGTCTAAATTCAAGAATTGATGACCTTGTCTGTACAGGCTTATATTTTCTTGAAATAAAAACATAACTGAATCTAATTCATGGTGATTAATACTGCCCTTCTTTTCTTGTCTTACAACAAAGAAGAGGTATGTTCTTGGACACAGTTTAACAGCACTTTAACTACACTGTGGTTTCAAAGACAAAGCCTACATCTGCCTCAAAAAGACAGAGAAAGCATTAAATGCAATGCTTGAACATAACACAAATTGTTCCCTAATTTTAACTTATTTTACAATAAGAAATATGAAATGTTTGATGAGCTGTATTTCTAGGAAGGAAATAAGAGAATTTATAGGAATTTATAGGAAGGAAATATCTGAGACTGAGGGAGATTAATATGTTGCATAGCCTGTAGACCTACTTCTCCAACAGTAAATCAAATGAGCTTAGGCCATTCTATGGTACCAAGGCCAGCTGGCATCGATCAGCCTGTGCTTACACTACTGAACATTTACACTCCCGCTGCTGGGCTTGTGCTAGCCAGCAGTTAGAACTTGCCCCTGACCTGTGCTGACCACTGATCCATGCCTGACTAGGAGAGGGCCTGCTGCTCTGCCCCAAACCCTTCAGAGAGTCCAGCAAAGCAGACAACCACCTTGCAGTATGGCATACACTTCCAAAATGTTTACCTTGTCATAAAATAGTTGCGACTAACATTTCTGAACAGACTGAGAAGATATTCAGGATACGTAAGCAGTAACTCAGGACATTTATACTGATCAGAAGCAATCAGTCTCTGCCAAGTCAAAAAAATGAGAGTGCTTTCACTGCTCTTAAAGATCAATATGTATTTCATTTCTGGAAACTGTTGGCCTAAATCTCAGCAAAACTAACCTATGAGGCATGTGTAGTCCCAAACAGGAATCCATAAGAATTTCCAGGAATATATCCTGTACTGGTGACTTGCTTCTTCTGTAGCTTCTGCTTCTTTTCTGGGGTCTCTGAGGCCACCATCAGCTTTGACTCATCCTGTCCAGCCTCTGGGGCTCCCCCCACTTGTCCCTGGCCCAGGACTCCATGTCAGCCCCAGGGCCACAGCAAGGCCACAGAAGGGTCAGTCTCCAGCTCCCCACATCCCTGCCCAGCCTTGCCCACTTGTGGGCCCATGTCCTTGCTGAGCCTCATCCTGTCCCCATTCCTGGGGTGTCCAGTGCCTGTGGTTGGGGCTGCCCTGGTGCCCCTGGCTGTCCTGCACCTGTCTGGGAAGGTAGGACTGGAACAGGCCCCGGTATCAGGCCCTTTTCTGACAACACCAGGGAGCCCCAGCTGCTCCTGGCCTCCAGCTTGGTGAGCCAGCATCCCCTGCTGCACCATGACATACAATATCTGCAGCAGAAACCCACCAATCCCATCTTTTTATGGCATTTCTGACCATTCCAAAATATGAGATCCACTTCCAGAATCTGTTACCCCACCTTGAAGACACAGGATCTGAAAGTACATGAAGGGAACAGTTCATTTCACACATGCAGAAAACATTACTTATATCAACAAAGAAATAAAAACTATTCAGACATAAGATGATGAATCAGTGAAGTGGGGAAGTTTTCCTTAAACAACCTGAGCAAACAAGATATGTGTGTGTATGAATATACATATAAATATACGTGCACACACTGTATGTATGTACTCAGTAAGCTGTTCATCTACCATAGCGTAATTGTTGACTTGTAACACTGGTGGACTTTTAAAGGAAAAGTGCATTTGTTAAACAATAATTAAAAGAAGACCAGTTGTAATCCAGTATATTCAATATAAACCACAGTTGTAACAAGTAAGGACAATAATGTGTAAGAATGTATGTTTCAGCTTGAGGTTTATAATAATATTTTCTAAAGAGAAAAGTAAAATATGTGTATTAAAATAGACCTATCTGGTCTATTCATCACAGACTGCAACCCTCTGAGACTTTTAGTATCCTCAGTATCATCACAGCCAGTAAGAGCTGTGTTGGTTTACTGTTTTGTGAGGGATTCTCAGCAAATTGCCTTTTAGGTGAGAGTGATTGAATTTTTTTGGCTGAGGCTTTTATCAAAACAATGACTCATCATAAAACAGAATGAAAAGAAAAAGATTCATTATTAAATGCATGGAATCAGTCACTGATGAATAACACATTGCAGTATCATTTTCATGCTTAACAATGAAAGTCAAGCCAAAATACATTTTTTAAATTTCTTACAATATGTACTGTTCAGAACCATGTGATGCTTCATTAGTGTGTACATGTGTAAGTGCTGTTGCAGTTTTGAATATCGAATATACATAAACAACAGAGAAGACATCTTTGTATGTATTATTAATAGAATTAGAAATATGGCTTCTTAAGTTCTCAGACATATATTTCCCTATTTGCCACATATGCTTTCGAAACCTTAGTGTTCTGTTAACTGAATATATACTTCTTAGTTGCAGGATGTAATGTAGTTTAGAGATGTATTTGTCTCTCACAAGTACAGTTTTCACTGGATCAACATCACCGTATAGACTTTCTGTTTGACATCACGAGTCTTCCCAATCATATAAACAAGGTATGCCTAGCTTTTTAACAGTTGATATCCCATATTTGCCCCTTTCTTAGTAAGCACATACTTGAGATAAGTCACTGAACTACCCCAGCTATTTATTGGGGTTCCAACATTTATATTAAAAATGATGATGTTCCCAAGAATGCACTGGATTGACTGTGACAGAGATTTGGTGTTCTTTTTATTCCAGTCTTCCTGATGCTTAGAGAGAGTTCAAACTATTTCCCCAAGAGCAGCTTTAACATGGTCATTTTCAAACACTGTTCCTCCTGTCACTCCCACAGCCTAGCCAGCTCGTTCATTCTAACAAAGCCATATGCATTCATTTGCTTATAAATTACCATACAATTCAAATACTTCAGAATAGGAGAGAATTAACTCATTATAAATATAGAAGGCAATTATAACACATACAGTAGGTATTCCCATCACATTTTTGGTTATCCCAATTAAAATGAAAAAAATATTCTCTTTTCATTTTTTATTTTTTTTATTTTCTAATTTAATAAATCAAACCACTTATTGTCAAATTTTCTTTTTAATTTAACTCTTTTTCTGAAGGAGTGGCTTTAGTCAAACACAGTACTGCACAGTGTGATATAATAATTTCAGTATAACTTGAGATGGAACCTATTTCTACTATTTCAAGTTTGCCCATCGGATGGTTTAAAATTAACAGCTTAAATTAGGAAGATATGTACCAACTGTTGTCCTCTATTTTTTTGCATACATAAATAAATAAATTTTATAACTCAGAGGCAAAAAGCATAATGTTGATACCAGCCCATTAATAGCAAAATAAATGTTAATTTTTCACACTATTAAAATAAGTGGTGATTTCCCTGTCATTAGATATCTTAAATCAAAACTGGCTGATTTTCTGAAATACATGATTTAGCCATCCACAGTTATTGGACTCTTTAAGGAAATAGCTATGTAAAATTACTAAACTCTTTTTTTCTTGGGAATCAAAGTATTTAATCTGATATTCAAAGCAGTATACAAAAACTGGTTTGTAGAAACCGCACATAGTACATTTATAACTTTTTTTTTTTTAATTTAAAGCAAATAGAGTTTCAGATTGCAGTGGTCATTTTATGTAGTTTCTCATTCCCCAAAAAAAAAAAAAAAAAAAGAGGGAAGGTAAACAGTGGAAATAATTTAGATCTATGTAATAGGTCCATTCTAAAATATGTCAGTGAAGTGCTACAATACCAGCTATACTAATTTGTCCCACTCTTTCACAGGTAATTTACAAAAGGTCAGGATGAAGTAAACCTATGTATCTTTCAATTAAAAATTATATGACACAAACTAAAATATAGAAATTGTTTCAGGTCCCACATATTTGGGACAGAAGTAATAAATGCAAACTGTATATATGAAAGCTCACAAACGTTGACCTCAATGGGACTAGATCAACAGAAGTCAAGGAGAGGCCACTGTTCTGTTCCCCTCTGGGCCAGATGTTTCATTTCCTGCCAAGCTTGTTACTGCTAATCACTGCTGGGTTTGGATTTATTACAGTTAGTTCAACGAAACACTGTAGAGGGAAGCAGTGACATTACAAAAAAAATGTGAGAAGCATTCATATGTCCTTTCAATACTAAACATGTTTTACCCACACATATTTCACAAACATTTGAAAGAGGAAATGAATAGGATCTTAGCAGCACATGCTGATGTAGATAAGTGAGAATTAGTAACTATGGCATATTTTGACACGTGCAACTGTAACAACAGCCCCTTTTTTGTATACATCATCAATTCAGATTTGACACTTACCACTGACCTCAATCACTACTACAGAAGATATAGGATTAGCTATGCTAACAAGTAGGAGGAAGAGATTGGCATCTGATATAGACCAGTGACTAGAAAAGGGGTTCTGGTAAAGTAAATATCTTTGTGATAAAAGACAACACAAACAGAAACGGTATTCCTTTGAGCAATATTACAGAGTCACAAATACATTTTGAATTTCATCTTGGGAAAATTCAGTGGAATATGAAATGCCTCATGAAAACCAAGTTGGGAAAAATCCATGTTCATTCACGTCAGTTGTCCAATGTATTGAGCTGTAATTCATGCTTTCCTGCATATTACATTTATTTGTCTATATCTGAGTCATGTCCCTCCTACTCCTTGGGAGAAAAGAAGTTGCAAATAGGAGATTAAAGATATCCCTCCCAGATCTGTATAATTGCAACTGCAGCTCTTTTTCTTATGACTGAGAGGTTGCCCTGAGAAGCAGAGGGTTGAGATCTTGCTCCCAGTACTTCTGAACTGGTTTTACATAGCAAGGTTTTGGTAGCAGGGGGTCTACAGGGGTGGTCTCTGTGAGCAGAGCCCAGCAGCTGCCCCATGTCAGATCAGAGCCAGCTCCAACCAGCTCCGAAAGGGAACCACTGCCGGCCAGAGCCGAGTCAGGGAGTGATGCTGGGTGGGCCTCTGCGAGAGCATATTAAGAAAGGGAAAAAACTGCTGCACAACAGCAGCTGGGAGAGAGGAGTGAGAAATGAAAGAGAAACAGTCCTGCAGACCCTAAGATCAATGCAGAAGGAGGGCAGGGAGTGCTCAAGGCACCGGAGCAGAAGTTCCCCTGTGGCCCATGGGAGAGACCCTATGTGATCATGGTAAGGGAATGAGGGTGAAGGAGTGACAAAGTGTTAATAAGCAATAAATTACATTAATCTCCCTTATGCTGAGTCTGTTTCTCCAGTGATGGTAATTGGTGAGTGATCCCCCTCTCTTTATCTCAGTTTATGGGCTCTTTTCATCATGTTTTCTCCCTGTGTGCTTCTGAGGAGGGGGAGTGAGAGAGCGCTGAGTGGTGTTGAGCTGTCCATTGGTATTAAATCACCACAACTTCTCACTGCAATGCATGTTGATGTAGCTGCAGAGGACCAGGGTTCCATGCTTACATCATTTGTGGCTTTGGTATGCTGCCAGTCAAAAAGCAATATTGGAAACCCCAACAGGAAAACAGTAATTCTTTGTAGTTTATTACCCAGTCAAGTCTGAACATAATTTCCTGGCATCAGCCAATGGTATTTTCCTGGTGCCAGAACTTTTCCCCTGTCAGAGTTCCTACAAATAATGTAGGTGTATAAGCTACCCAAGAAGAAGGCCCCAACAATGTTTCATAACAGTTAAGTGTTTCTCAGGTACCTAAATGTAAGAACACTATATTTATGATAAAAACAAGATCTTACTATTAGTTCTGTGCAATATATTGAGCCATCTTGGAGATGTAAGAGTAAACAATTTTGATTTCTTTCTGTTTCTTTTAGAATAGAATTATTACTCGTACAAGGAGTTTGTGCAGATATTACATCTGCAATGTACTGTACAATCACGTGAGAGCAAGGAGAAATCTTTTTGTTATTTCTCCAAAAAATAAATGAAGCTAAAAATGCAGAAATACATTAACATTTTGTAAAGAATTCTTAACATATTAACTACTACATCATGTATATTTTTGACATAGCTATAGATATTTTATTTTGTGATGGGTGAAAATAGTTTAAATTGTGAACATGACTAGGCAGCAAATAATTGGGTAATGTCTGTGTGTGTGTATGTATGTGTGTGAATGTCCAGAATTTAGCTTTAAACTGTTTGAAGCCTGCAACTTGTTAACTGCAACTGGTACAAGCTGGATGTAAATTTTTATAACACTTGGACTAGACAGAAATGGCACATCCCAAATCCTGCAATTAACAAAGACACATGACATAGAACCACCAGTTAAGGGCTGGATCACACATTGAGTTTCTGCATGTAGACTATCTATACTGAGAAAACAGGAGGCTTGGTGTTCCAGAGTGAAGACCTGGTGCTGAAAATTAAGGAAACAATGTCTTTGTATTATAATAAAAGGCTTAATATGGGTTTTGAGATCAATGAAGTAAAGGACACTGTCTCCTTTATTTTGGTTTGCAAAAGTCCAGGTATAAAAGACTTAAGTGGATATAGGATCAATATCACTGGAAACTCTTAAGTGATCTCTCTTAAAACTCTAAAGGAGTAGTAAAATAATACATACTTGAACTACCAGATCTGTTAGCATCACTTTTTTTTTTTTTTTAGGTTGAAATCTCTATTTGCAGCACTTGCCCATGAAGAGAAAGGTGTGCTGAAGTTCCCAGGTTAATATATACTTAGGTCAAGTATGTTTTGTGAAATGGCCTTAGGCTGAATTGCCAATTGTCAACCATGGTTCTTCCCAAAATTAACTGAATTGTAGCTTACACTGATCTAAAAAGATGTTGCTGTGAATATGAATAACACATAATATGGAGGAGTTTTGCTCAGTTTAGACCCAGATGTTGGGATTTATCTAACTTAACGTAGTATATGAAAATTAGTTCTTAAATCTATTTTAATCATCTGAAGTTCACTTTGTTGTCAATGCAGATAAATGAATATCTAAGGTAAATGAGATGTGAGAATGACCTTCCAGGTGTGCTTATTTCTCTCTGATTATAAAGGAAAGTAGCATTAACTAGCTTAAAATCAGGTATCTGGCTTTCAGACCTATAGTATTTGTTGAAATTAATCCCAGAATTTTAAAACACAGTCTGGTTCTACAAAAGCTATTTTCTATATTCTTTATTGTCTAATCTGTATTTTCACAGCATAGTCTTCAGGTTTCATCAATATACCTATATTTCTTATACAAGCCATAAGTAATGGCTTCATAAGGAGGTTCAAGGAAGCTGATACAATGTAGGTTATATGTTCAATCTTGTCCCCATCTCAGGTGCACATACAGGACTGAGGTAAACAGAAATGCTTGTTCCATAAGTATTATCCTGATGCTTGGCACCCGAAAATGAACACAGAGTAGATTTTATTTATTTATTTTTAATTCAGCAACTAATACATTAAATCAATGTTCTATTTTTTATTTGAAGAATGTACATCTTGCACCTTGCACAGTTGGTAGATTGTAAACTATTGCAGATGCAGAAAAACTTTTAAAAAAATCTGTGACAGTAAAGTACATTTGGTATTCTCCTGGCCAAAGGAAAATTAGACTCTAGTCTGGCAGTTGAGGGCATTCATTTGTAACAAGAGACCTGGGTTGCATTCCCTCTTTTGATGATTGTTTGTGTATTAGATATTAAGCATTTGCTCATGTGAGAGTTGAAATTGGATTGTCTGTTTCTCTGGAAAGTGCCCTGATCATGATGCTACACTCACACAATAAAATACTCACATAATGAAATACTTCCTTTTTCACTGGTGAATATGTTGTTGCTCCAAACAGTGAAACAGTTTCAACAGAAGGGATTCTAAGGAAGCCTTATAATGGAAGGCAATAAAAAGAGTAAGAAATTCCACAGGTGTTTAAAAAGTCTGGGGAAGTGTTTTGATTATTTTCCTAGAAAACAGTATATAGAGAGAAGAAGAGGTAGACCTCACATTCTTTATCATGAGGACAGCTGTAACTAGCATGGAAGTGACCAAGCAGTGCCACCACTACTGGCATTCCATGGGAAAGGGATGCTGCTCAAGGAAAATGCTTTTAAGACATTGGAGAGTCTTCCCTGCAGTGTGGGAACTATTTGCCAAAGACCATAAGGAGAAAAGGGATGAGAAAAAAACCTGCAGTCAACTCTCATTCAGATCTCTAGTTCATGTGGACACCATTCTCAGCTGCCTTATCCTTCACATATTGCGTAGAAGGCGTATATATCTCATGACTGGCTTCTACCATGAAGCAGCAACTGGGCTTGTGCTGTTCTAGGCACTTTCCTGAAATTATGACAGTGTCAAAAAAGATACTGGAAGCCAAGGGATTACTTTCTGAAACTGCTTTGAACTGACTACTAATTAGTGTTTTGTTTTATAGCCCTTTCATAGCTGGATACAGCTGAATGAAAATAAACCACAAAGGGAGCTTATTTTTGCTTATCATTAATTTTTACTTACTTTTGTAGACACTTGTGAGATACTGCAGTAATTGTAATTTGTCACATACTGTAAATTGATTTAGTAAGTTTATTCATTTCAGTAGTCTTTTTGTTACTTCTCATAAGTCTAATCAAATGAATACATTTTGTAGTGTGTTGTATCATGTGACACTGCTAAAACTAATCTGACAAACTTGTATTTTATTACAATATTAGATATCACTAAAGTTTACAACACAGGGTGAGATAAATTTTCCAATGCCTTGAGGGTATTTTCCATGTAATAGAGAAGCAGGGCTCTAAGATGACATGTTTAGATGTTGAAAATAAAAGCCAGTGCTCCTGCAACACATAAATGAAAAATAATTACTACACTTCACAGAATAAGTGATTAGAATTCTCTCTTTTGCTTTAATATCTATATTCATAAACTATAACTAGATTACAGCATATGTGAATGCTTCTCAGTTCCTGGGTCCTGTCACCTGCCCCAGCTGCATCCCAAATCTGTATCAGGTCAAAAACAAGGTATACACATACTAAAGTAGTACTGAAAACTTTTCAGTAGTACTGAAAACTGAGGTGTATGGGCCAGAAGAAAATATATGTTCAAACCATCCTGAAGGGCCAGAACCTGGGAAAGCCGCTATATTTTAGGAAGAAAGTTTTGATTGTCTTAAAGATTCATCCATTTAGCTAGCAGTAGGGGGGTTGTTTGTTTGTTTGTTTGTTTTCATGAGAAATACAGCCCAGCCTTTGCTTCTCTCCCTATGTAATTAAAGCCATTTTCTTCTTAACTGATGTTCGAAGCACCTCTTTTCTCAGCAACCTAAAGAATTAATGTTTTGATGATAACCCTTGCTGACAGTTTAGCTACTGTTTTGTTTTAGATTTCAGGCACTTAAAGATGTCTCACCGTCAACAGATTATTATTATTTTTTTAATTGCTTTTACCTATAAGCTAATCTACTTAATCATGTTTTAGTGACCTAGGTACAGTTTTCTCCTAGGCTTCAATTCACCTTCACCAATAGAAAAAGCTTGCTTTCACGTTGACTAGGATCTTAGGACATGTTAATGCTAGCTCTCTGACAGGATCTAACAATAACACTTCTGAGTGAAGCAGTTCCACTCCGCAGGGTAGGCTCTTATCATCTTGAATGTGTGATCAACCATGACTCCGGAATTTCAATGAGGAAATAGACTTTCACAGAGTTATGTGAGGGGCTAGCCCTGGCTATGCGGGATGAAAACCTTCAGTTCAAAGAACCTGTGCTTGTGCAGAAATGGGTCATTCTTCTCAACTGTACTGCAATGTTGGCAGTACAGTCAGCTGTCAAATTGCTGCGGTAGTAGGTTTGCAATGTGACTCTTTAAGTGGTTTCTACATAGATACTGAAATTATGAGCATTTGTGGAACTACAGCCTGCTTTCAGAAAATGGAGGTCTCAAACTATCAGTCACTAGTAGCACATTTGTACTTAGCTTTCCTCTGTCAAATAGATGCATGTCTGCCAAGATATAGGGATAGCTCTCTGATACAGTAAGCCCTGGCAGATGTAAAAGTGTTACAGAACTATTTTTTTAAAAAGTGGTAAATAATAGCATATAAATAATTTGGGCCTGCAACACACAATAGATAAAGAAAAATATATTAGAAGGACAGACACAGGGCAATAGCTTTTGGTAGGCTTCAAAGCCACTGATTATCTTTATTTATATAATATCTTTATTAACAGAATATTTTCTGGTTTTTGGCATGGAATCCTTTTAACTATAAAACTGTGTTCATCTGTTTTGACTCATGAGGTATCAGATTATATATATATACATATTTCTAATTGAATAGGTTTTATCTGGTAGTGCAATAAATTTTGGTGTAATTACAGTTACTCAGTTCCTTGAAGGTGGGCATCAACTACATATAGTAAGCCACTAAACAAATAGTATCTGAAAATAGCAGGGTCAGAGCAGCTGCTTCTTAAATTAAAACATTTGCTTTTTAAGCCTAAAGAAAAGCATAGAACTGTAGGGAAAATCTATCAAGCATTCAAAGAAAGTTCCACAAAAACAGGATGATATCTCTTGTTTGCTAAGCTCATGTTTGTTTTCCTCTTCCTTAGTATGTATGTAGAGATTTCAGGTAGGATCCGTGTCTTACTCCTTCCACTGCTTCTTTTCAAACCCTGGAATTACCTATCTCCCAAAGCTGAATTTCCAGTCCCTGAGCAGTCTTTAGCAAGCACAAGCACATAGTAGAACACAGGTACAAATGAAGTGTTCGTATGGAGCTGCAGCATACAGCTCATGACTGTCAGCTCTTCTCTCATGCCTCACATTTTCTGGACCTCTCTAATTCTCTTCCTTCGTTTACAGACAGTGATGCAGCTTTATTGAGCATATAAGTGTGTTTTTTTTTCTTTCTGATTTTTATTAAATGAGTCTGATAACAGCACAAGATATGTCAAATATAAACATCTATCAAATTACTGATGTAAACAACCAGATTTGGTCTACCACTTAGTTTGATCAACCTGAAATCCTGTTTTACTAAAAGATTTCCTAGGAGTGTGGAAAAAATGCAAAAAACTTTGATGAATAGATGAAGTCAGTATTGGGTAATTGATGGTTACAATTGCTACTTATGCTTTCCCTTTGTGTCAAACCAGAATAAATTTCTTGTGAAAGGTCAGAAGGCAACCAGATGAAATCAATTTACATGAACAAGGAGCCTGATAAGGTTAAGAGGACTTGCAGAAATCTGTAATTTTCCAAGGGAAAAATTTTTTTGAAATCATCTAAGAAAGGTAACAACCATTTGATGATTGTAGCAGAGAATCGTCTTTTGAGTAGGGGGGAAGTTCTACCTCTTTTTGGTTTTGTTGTAAACAAAATCACTAGAAATGTGTAAAAATGTATAACTACTAAACATATTTTGTAAATCTGTAAGTTTGAATTTTCCTTGAAATGTCATAGTTTAAAATAATTAAAAAATTAAGATCAGAAGGCAATATTATTGTTAGTCATTACATGAAATTAGTATGATACTGACTGAATTGGGACAGCACTTAAACACGGGTAACTGTGGCATAATCTGTCCTTAAATTTCATCCCCTCAAAAAAAAAAAAAAAAAGTTATATATATGCATATATATGGAGTATATATAATCATGGAGTTCATAGTGCTTTGGAATGACTTATTTGGAGAATTAAATAATAGCGAGATGAGATTGCGCTTAATACTCTGTTCAGAAAAAGAATGACTCATCCATCCATTTGCTCCATGAGTGAACTGAGCTTTGCAATAGTAGGGACTAATACAGTACAGCTCCTGAAATAAAGCAAATCCATTTGCTCTGGCACAAATGGCAAATAAATTCCACCATTATGAGCAGATTTAACAACATTTTCTGAGCTTTTAACATTTTTGTTTTTATTACTTTATAGCTGAAGCTGGTCAGAAACAGAAAACATTTTTTCACAAACTTGCTAAATGTTTGTCTGCTTTTTAAACTTCCTCTCCTTGAAGTTTCCTGACCTACTCTATTTATTATGCATATCTCTAAGAGACCCATTACCAGTACTACTAAATAGTGACAACTTCTTCAAAAAACCTGCTGGGAGCATTAAATGACTTTGCTAATGGAGAGAAGCAAGGAAAAGATGGGAAACTTGCTAAAAGTTTTGAAACTACTTGTGACTTGAAAGTTATAAGATTTGAGTTCATATTGATTTTTTTAAGCTGTACATCTTAAGGGTGACAATGCTATTTAAAATATACTGATACACCTTGATCTTTTCCTTCCGTGTGTGGAAAAGAGGATGGCAAAAGTCTTTCATGCATGAAATTCTATGTAGTCCGTAAGAAATCAATTTTTGAAATGGACTAAAGAAGAGGGATGGGAAGAACTGGACTCGAGAACTAGAGCAGATCATGCTTAATGTGTACTAAGAATATTTTAGGACTGGAAGTGCTCCTAATTACAAAGAGAAACTAGGAATTTAAAAACATTTTTATAGAGGACTGGTTCTCTAAGGACAGGTGACTTACAAAGACAGTACATTGCTTTTTATAACTCTGAACTGAAAATGTCTGCATTGACCGTTACCCATTTGAAAATTGCATTCAGATATACTCAATTTTCATCAAGAAATAGTGAAATATGGTGAAACTTACCATATTTTACCATGGCTGACAGTTAATAAAATGCTAATTTGATGTTTAAATAATTATCTGGCTCTTATATACCTTTTCTTGTATGTTGCTACAAGCCTTAAAATCATTCAGTGAATTTTCCAGAAAATGTTTTTGCTATCATCCTATAAGACTGAAATGTGTGTGGTGTATTGATTCTATTATTTCCTTGAAAATAGATAAATCTTTACAAATAGGTTGAGTACCATTTCACAGCCATCTGCTGAACTAGAATATACATTGTTAAAAGAAATTATTTACTGTCTAATTTGTTTGTCTGTTTGTTTGACAATGGTGGTAAGACTTCCATTTAATTCTAAATTAGACGCCTAACTGGTGCCTACATTTTAGGTGTCTACTGAAATTTCTGCCTAAAAATAGTTCTTTCTATAGTAAATAGAGAAATTTAGGTTCCTTTGAAGCTCCAAAGCTCCTCTCTTTCAAGGTCCTGGAGGATAGTTACTTCCAACCCCATCTTTAAAAAGTAGTACTTTTTAAAAACTCACGAGTTGCTGGTATTGAATTCTCTAAATGGATATATAATGAACAGTGACATGTTTATACTTACAAGTATGTACATTAATAAAGATGTTGTATAGTGTCAAACCCTTCCTCATGTCAGGTTGCATTTTAAACAAAATTTCTATGTTATTTGACTATTGTTAAAGAGTTAATTGAACTCTTTGTGAACTTTTAAACTTAAGAAATTTCTTGAAACTTGTTTAGTGAAGTTTTTTTTTTTGAATTCAGGTTAATTGATGATTTGCATGTTCTGTAGTTTTATATATTTGTTTTTAAGATTGCCAGATGGATGTCATACATAGATGATTTATCTGGGATTTTCTTTGTGCATGTCTGCACTTTGGTAGGTAAGAGACAATTGGCTAAACTCCATGGCTATATGATGTAAATACGCATGTGTTAAATCATATGCTGGATTTGCTCCATATCAGTTGTTGCTGCACTGCAATAGACCAATGGATTAATAAAGTATAACTTTTTCTTGTTACCTGGCTGTGAGCTATAAGTACCTGATCAAACAACTGGTTGAGTTCAGGTAGGTGTGATCATTGGAGGTCACTAAGGAAACAAAATTAACAAAATCAAGCTATTAATTAATCAATTACAGATAAATATTCTCTGAAAAAAAAAATATTAAAGGTCCGTTCCCCTCCCCCCCCCCCCCAAATGGATAAAAAGCTATAAATGTATTGGGAAAAATAAAATAAAATTATATTGTATTATTAGCATTCTTCTATACATGCCTACAAGCCTCCCTTTCTTTGCTTTCTGCTTCTGATGAAATTTCACTTTCCAAATGAAAGTGTAAAAGTAGCTTGTTTTAATCAGTCTACAATGTCTCATACGCAATTTATTTTAATTATTTCTAGTATGTATCATTTTTATCCTCTAAACAATTCTATTCGGACTTGCATATAATATTTTCTTGAGGTGTTTGTAGATTTTCTTACATTTTAGACAAAATAGATTCCTCATATTTTTTTTTCCTCAGAAAAAAACTGTAATTTTAGTTTGAATGTGGTCTGCCTTTCTACTTCTATATGCCTGACATAGAATAGATTTTATCAGAATATATATTATATATAATATATATTATATATTATATTTCATCAGAAAATCACTCACATTTTTGGCAAAGATTTATTTTTTCCTTTCATCATCTGTTATAATGACAGATTCCTCTGGCCACTTTGTTGTCATATACTACTGAAATCAGCTATACTACTGAATTCATTTGCACTAATGTTACATACAAGCTAGATGTTTAGGTTTAATCTAGTTACTGACTTGGTATCCAGTGGAGAGAAATCAGTCTTTGCAAAGGATGACTCATCTCATCCAAAGATAGGTACCTGCAAATCAGATTAATAAACTACTGGAAGAAACTATTTCATTCCACTGACTCTAAAAGGTGTTTATAGTGATTGCAGAGGACTTAGATGTCTGAATTTTACAGCTTTTTTTAATCAGCTTCTTTTTACCTCAGCTTCTACATCTGTTGTTGTTTTTATTGTTGTTACTATTTGTTTAAGAATAATACTTACATACAAATAAGCCTATGATAGCCTTTGTTTTTTTACAGGTAAAATGAGTTTGTTTTCCAAAAGTCTTGTTTAATGGAATAACAGTATCCTGCCATTATTTTGTGCATTAACAAAATGTTTCCTAGCCGTCATTTTAAGTTCTTCTGGAATTCCTTGGCATTCTTTGAATACACAGAAGGAATTAGACTTGTACAAAGAAACATTTTTTCTAACTGCACTGCCATCTTGAAACAAGTAAGAAATAGTTGAGATTTAGGTGTCAAAATAGTAAGATGAAAAATTCATCATATGACAATATAGATTTGCATGTGCGAGTTACTGTTGTTCCATAATAAGCCCTCAGTAGGTATTGCATTGGTATAGTTATCCTTCAAAAGAGAAATTTGTATTGAAGCGGGATTTACATACCAGGAAAGGATGTCACAAACAATAAACAGTAAGGGAGAAAGTAAAAGAAATATACAAAAGGAACCATTTTGCATCATGTGAAAAGGAAAATTAAAAAGCAATGTAATCAGGGGTTTTATATGAAAAGTGACTTCTAAATCTTGGAGGGAAGGGTGAAAGTGGAATTCAAACATCTATTACTTATTGATTGTAGTAAGATTAAAGGAAACTAATGGAGACTGTGCTGTGATCATGGAAAAGATTTTCATGAAAGTGCTTGAGCTACCTGCAATGGATAAGCTGTAATGTAAAGGTTAGAAGGAACAGCAGAAATAAAACTTCAAATATGAGCCAGCAAAATACAAGATGTAGTGATTATCTACACGTGGGAAGGAGAAATTGGTAGTTATGTCACAGATTCACAACTTCTCTGCAAGTTTTGGTAGCATCACAAAGAAGAAAAAAGAGAGCATTCTAGACTGCATTTTTTTTTCCAGTCCTTTTCTGTTTAAGCATTTTCTTCTGTCTTCATCTGCTATTTTATGAATGGAGATATCCCAACTCTGGTGAAATTATGATCTTTCTTCCGAATTCAATCAACTGTGTGTTGGACCATCAACCTGAGCCTTTTGTTGCACACAGTGCTAGTCTGAAGGAGATCTACAGTGAACTTGTTAATGCATGTTTCCTTTTAGAAGTACAACATGTGAACCTGTTGTCAGCAGGAGCTACAGGGTTGATCTCTGTGGGAAGAGGCTGGGGCTGCCCTGTGGTGGGCACAGCTGTTTCCAGATGGACCCACCACTGGACAAAGCCCAGTGCACCATCCCAGTGTTCTTACATGGAAATGAGCTTTGCATTAACAGCCTATGTGTCAATGTGCCCCATAACAAACCAGTGATGCTACATCGTCCCAAGATTAGTATCCACAGGCCACAGTGCAGAGATCAGATGGAGCCTGGATATAGAATTTTATCCTAAGAAGGAGTTAAAGTCAAGAGACATTCCCTCCATCTTGTATATGTATTGTTGCTTCTTTATTCCTTATATCATCAATTATAATTCTACTTTAAGGAAAGGATGTGGTTAGACGACAGGATGAAACAGGTGACAGGAGAAATTTCCTAGGTTTTTAAACCTGATCTAGAGTCAGTTCAGGAACAAGATAACCTTTAATCTTACCTAAAACAGGTGAAACAGAGAAGAAATTTGAAAACAAATGGAATATCTGAAATGGAAAATTCTTGATAAATTTGATCTTTGGTGCATAAGGTCATATGTGTGCTCACATGCCATAAATAAATGTGTTCATCTAAATTAATATAGTGGCTTAAATATGGTGTGTTAAAAGGGTAAGTCATTGTCACTGTGCTCATGCTGGCTCTACTTTCTACTGTATATTCTCAACAGTCTTCATATTTTTTAAAATAAACCTTTGGAAAGTTTGGAGATCTTCCCCCAGTTGTTTGCTTCCACTGCCCTTTGACTTCAGTGCTACATGATAATACCCAGCAGGTATATTTAGTTGTCATTGAGAAAAATCCCTAGTGACATGTTTTGTATATATAGTTGGCATTGGTAAAAATACACAGTGATTTACCTAGTCAGTTACTTGTTCTATCTTCAAATAATTTATAATCTGGTATGCTCTGATCCACTTAATTATCAGACTTAGTAATAAAATACAGTACAGATAAACTTTAATTTGGCTTGACACTTCAAATGAAAAAGTTGTAAAATGTGTCTTTGGTTTTTAGTAGCTATGAAAAAAATTGATCTCCAACTAGCAGTGAAGTCATGCTTGAGGTCTATATTTCCTGACTGACAGATTTTATTTTATTTTATTTTTTAATGAGGTCTAAGGTAAAATTCAGAAAAGCATTTCAACGGTTTTGCAGCCTAAGTGTCACTGGAAGTCAGTTTATACCTTTTGAAAACTGAACTTAGACAAAACTTGTCTCTGTACTTGGCTCTAAAAAAATCTGCATGCAAACCTGCTCTCTACTTCTTTGACCTGAAAAAAAAATAAAAAAATAATAGTTTGATGAATGTAGCACTTCCCACTGCTTAATAAACTTCAAGGTGTTTAAATCAAAGCTTCCAGTAATGGAAGGAAGTTAAGTACAATTAAGCAGGATAAAGCAACACTATTCTCCTAATACTCCAGATGGAAAGCCCTCAAGCTTTTTTTCTGTATACATGACCATATGGTAAGTTTTGAAGGCTACCAGACCAGGATGGCTTGTGAATCAGGATGGTTTAAAGTAGTCTCAAAGATACTTTTAGAGAATACACCTATCACCAGTCTTCTGTCTTTTTGAACAGAAGGGCACCAGCCTGAATTATTCTGATGGAAAGAACTGCATAAGTATTCTTTGAAGACATAAGTGATCTCTCAAGTAAGACAGTTCAGAACTGCATTTCTTGCTCAACTGTTAACCAGAAAAGAAGAACTATTCATGCAGTAAATTGGATTAGGGTAAATTATTAACAAAATAACTTAGCTTGTCTTTATTTTATATGTTTTATTTTTTTAAAGGATGACTTATGCCTTCCCTTTATGCCCACACCCAATTTGTAGAAAACCTGTCTGCCAATTAAATCATTCAGTTCTGTTATCAGTCTTCCTTGCTTCTGAAGTGTTTGACAAGTTTCCTGAAATCAAAATTTTCCTTCTCTTTCTTGGCAGGGCATTTAGTTCTCAGACATTTATTTATTTATTTATTTTTCCGACATGAAAATATGATAGCATAGTAGCACTTCAGTTGCTGACATTCTCCATACATTCTTGAAAAGATGTGTAGTCAATCAATTGTACTGCACATGGAGTAGAAATTGTGTAAAGGTTGCCTGCAGTTACACTGGATTTTGAAAATTTTACAGACCAAATTTCTTTACAATTGTACAATGTCTTCAAAACCTTGTGGATAAATTTATAGACTGTTTTTTCATTGGGGAAAAAGTAAAATTAACTAAAAAAGAAAATTAAAAGCAGCATAACAAAAAATATTTTGAGACGAAGAGCAGTGGGTAATACAAGTCTGAGCATATTATTGTAGCAGCTATTAATTTATTTTGAATAAATGGTAGTTTCGTAGCCTTAGTCTAAGAAAGAATTTTACATGGTCATTGAACATAACGCAACACATTGTGGCAATAGACTTTGTTCTTGAGGTTCTTGAAGTTTTAACAGTTTAAGATCAGTTAAGCATCTTTTGTTTTCTCTCAAAATCATGATACTAAATTTTCTGTTGGAGGAAAATCTTGAACAAATATAACCAATAGTAAATGTATACTTAAAGCTAATTAAAAACAATTAAATTGTCTAAGTAAAAACAATTTTATTTACTCCAACTGTAGACGTTTTAGTTGCACAACAGCTTTAATTCTGCGTCGCTGTGGGAGGTGCAGAGAGCTACTCCTGGAGGTGCAGGATGGCATTCGCTGGCAGAGATAGTCCCTTCCCCTCAGGACCGCCAGTGTCCTGCGCTGTCTCTAGCTGTGCACAGCAGCCGCGGGCAGACATTTTCAGTGCGCTGCTTAAGCAGCCGTGCCTGCTTGCTGATGCTCTGATCACATCCTCAGGGGAGATGCCGTCTCTCAGCTCCAGCACAGGCATGCTGCCGAGGCCGCACCCCATTAGCAGGGCACCTCCCCGGTCCCCGCAGAGAGTCGGCGGGCCGGGGAACACGGGGAGAGAGACAGAGATCGGTGAAGCCGCTCCGTGCCCGGCGGGGCGGGAGGCCAGGGGGCAGCGCCGGCGCCTTGGACTGGCCGCGATTTCAGCACCACAGACAGTGTCGGACGCGGCTTCAACACCACGGACAGCGCCCGTCCGGGTGTTTCAGCACCGTGGACAACGCACGGGTTCAGCACCGCGAACAGTACCGGGGGTTCAGCACCACGGACAGAGCCCGCCCCGTTGGGTATGGGCGCCGCGTTCTGTCGAGACGTGCAGACACGGACAGATGGACAGCCACAGCCACGGACACACGCTCATAACGCGCACGCATAGGCACAGCCACGCACGGCCACCCACAGGGCCAACACACGGCCACCCACACGGCCAACACATGGCCACAGCCGCCGGCACCCGCTGGCACACCGGCGGAGACACGGGGACACGACCCACGCGGGCGTGCACAGCCCCAGAGCCCCCCACGCAGCCGCAGGTGTGCCCACGCAGAGAGGCACGCCGTGACACAGGGGCGCACGACTGTCTCTCCCGCACAGACACAACATACTCGCGCACGCGCTCGCACCTCCACCACAGTACACGTGCTCGTGCTCCCGCGGGCACCCCCGGGAAGCAGGGCCACAGACACAGCGGCGCGGCCAAGACACACGCGCACGCAGTGGCACACGCACGCACACACACATACCCCACACGCTCCCGCAGGCTCCCACGGCCACGCACGACCACTCGAACACACACACACATACACACACATACACACGCACACATACACACGCACACACCCATACACACGCACATACACACACACCCGCACACCCAGCCCCGCGCCCTCCCCCCCGGCGCCCCTCCCACCCCCGGCGCCAGCCAATAGCGACGCCGATCTGCTCCGCGGGGCCCCGCCCCTCCGACGGGTCCCCCACCAATAGCAGCGCCGCGGGGCGGGGAGCCCGCCTCGCCCCGCCTCCCTAGTTAAGGCGGCCGGAGGGAGCGGGTCGCTCACTGGCGGGCGGGGAGGAGGAGGAGGAGGACGAAGAAGGTGGGGGGGGGGGGGAGACGGGTGGGGACGAGCAGTGCGAGGCTCACGGAGCCCGGCGCCCGTACGGCCCCCGCCCCCCGCGCAGCGAAGGGGGGAGGCGGTGCCGGGGGGGCCGAGGGCAGCGCCCCGCCGCGGGAGGGGGCGGCCGGGGCTGCGCTGCGCTGCTCACCTGCGGGGCGCCGAGCAGGGCGGGCGAGGAGGAGGAGGAGGAAGAGGAGGAGGAGGAGGAGGAGGAGGAGGAGGAGGAGGCGGCCGGAGGTGCGGAGCCAGCCGGCGGCCGCGCAGCCCGCCCCCGGCTTGGCCAGCCGGCGCGGCCCCGAGGAGATGGAGCAGGAGAAGTACCTGCCCGAGCTGATGGCAGAGAAGGACAGCCTGGATCCCTCCTTTGTTCACGCCATGCGCCTGCTGGCCGACGGTAAGGCTCCGCTGCCGCCCGACGCGGCCCAACGCCCCCTATCCCATCCCATCCCCTCCCAATCCTATCCCATCCCCGGGGGGTTCCCGCGGAGCCTCCCCGGTGGGAGCAGTGACCTGCGGTTCCCCTGGTGGGGCTGGACAGGCAGGGATTGCGGGGCTCCCGTTGCGTTTTGGGGCTCCTCTTTCTCGGAGAGCTCATCGCGGCTTGTTCCCCGGGCTCAAGGAACGAGGCTGTGGTGCTGCTGGCGCTATTGAGCCCCTAACAGGGCGCTGTGATGGGCGCTGGTGGCATGTGGCTCATCAGCTTCGCAGCACGGTTTCGCCCAGGACGTGATGATCTTGGTTTGGATTCGTGTTGTGATCCGGGATATGCCGCTTGTAGCGCTTGGCTCTGCACTCTAGTTAATTCTGTTCACCTCACTTCGGTCGAACTGGTTCAGGGAATCTTCAGAAAGTTTGCAGTTTCGTGGGTTTTTAGACAACTGCTCGGTGTAGTTATTGAATGTAGGCCTCGTAGTACAGTGCCTCAACTTCCACAGAAGCATAACCTAGTAAGTTCCCCTTGCACTTCTCTGTTTCTTCTGAGGCCCCCAGTACTCATTTAAAAAATCCCTGTTAAATCTGGAAAAGAAGTGACAAAGGATGATGCATAAAGCAAGACAAGCTATTGAGCCCTTAGATGAGATCAAGGCAAGAAACCTATGGGTAGGCCCGTGAGGGAGTCACAAATTCAAATCACCTCACAGTCGGGGAAGTGAATGACTTCCAAAGTTCTGTTACATTTTAGGGACAATCAAACTATTTAAAACTTATTATGCTGGCAGTAAATGTCCTTCCCTGTGTCAGCAGTCTGTGAATTGTCTTCCTTAAATACCTGTTTTATTGATTGTGAATGAATGTACTGAGCCCAGGTTTTATTGGAGTGCCCCTGTTTGATAGCTCAGAAATTCAGGGTGAACAAATACACATTCTGTGCACCTTTTTAATAACTATCTTGCTGCTGAAGTGACAGATGTATTACTTTTTATGGTTGTTTTTCTAATAAAACTACAAGAAACATAAAAGTCTGTATTTCCTATAGGGGTGTAGTTTTTGCACCTTGCAGTTTAGTCTTTTCCCAGAGGGGGGAGGTATCTGCTGAGTGTATGCATGCAAAAGATAGAAAATGCATGAAGGACATCATTGAAAGTGTGCAAAGTAAAGTTTTAAAAATAAACAAGACCAAAATGGGTATTTCTAGGAGTCAAATCCATGCAGAAAATGTATTTTGGGCAAATGTGAGTTTGAATAAAAGATTAATCTTCTCTTTTCCTCTTAAGATAACGAGGACTAGGTATATGTGGATTTTTAAAAGATGAAGGTGAGCTGTCTGTGGAAGCTGTAGGGAATGCTAATGTCAGATTCACACCAGATACCTGGCATTATCCTTCAAAACACCATCTGTCAAGCTTTCTAGAGATTCATTTTAGAGTCTAACATATGATAGCTATTGAAACAGTTTCACTAAAGTGAGAGTATAACTAGTTAAGGAAACGAGTGAATGCACTGGATGCTGCTGGGTATAAAGAGAAAATGCATGGAACCGGCAGATTTTTTTTGATGCCAGAAAATGGGTGCAAGGATCTCTGTAATACTGTATTTCTAGGATGTGTTAGCAATGAAGTGATGCTTCCGGGCTCTGGGCTTGTATTCTTTAAAAAATATGTGAGCAGTTACATCGCAATTGCAACCAGGTGTTGCTTTTGTGGCGTACTAAGCTGTCATGATTGCCAGTAGATTTTGTATAAAATGTGTAAGTGTAGCTTTGAAGGTTTTGGCTTCAGAGCTGAGAGCCTCAAGCTTTCACTCTGGCTTGAAGTGCTGTGATTTTTCATGTCAGCAGCTAGAACCTGGAGTTGAGAGGATTCATGCTGCTATGTGAAAACACAGAAGGGCAAGCAGACATTACAAAAACATGGCTTCAATTATGACACTAGATTTACTTGTAAAGATAAAACCTCACTTTTCTCCCCATTAATTCTTTGCTTCATTATGCTTATTTTAAAAACAACAAATTTCTTACGGTTTTTGATATCTAGGTCTGTGTGTCTGTGTTCTGCAGGTTGACCAGTGTCAGGTGCCTACTTGAATCAGTAGATATTTACCCCTCACCACTGAAAGATGATGTGTAGAAGTAATTTACGTTAGTCCTTATCTAGGCTAGAGCCTCCCTTTTGCAATGTATGGTGAAACCCACAGAAAAGGGATGCTTCTCGAGGCAGGGAATGCACATACTTATCAGACAACACAAACAAAGGTGAGAAAAGAGGTATTAGTGCTACTTATGTATAAAGTGTGAATCATAAAACACAACTTCTCTAAAAATCACAGGTGAATTCTGAAAATGAACCCAGCCTCTTAATGACTAAATGAATACCTGAGTCAGAAGACGTTATTCCTCACTGCGCCCCCCCCCACCCCCCCCCCGAGGTCATTACCTGTTTTGTGTAGGAATAGCTCCTAGTATAGTATGATTATTTCATCATTAGAAATGGAAAAACCATTTATGTCTTCTATTAGAAGGACGTGTGAATTGTGGATGGACGGTGATCGTTTGCCTCTGTGTGCATTAGTTTAAAAAAACTTTTTGCAAAACGCATTGAGCATTTATATTTATACTGTGATCCAGTCAGCAATAAAACCAAAAGACCTCTTTTAACTGTAACTGGTTGCCAAAACCTAAAGGATAGGCAAATCTTTGCTCTTTGGAGAGGATTTTTCTCTTTTAGTTGTGCTATTCTGTGTAGCAGATTGTTTTGTGTTTGTGCCTGGAAGAGGTATATGGAAGAATCACACTGTTTTGTGGATAGTTTTAAACAATTTTATTGTAAACTGCCTTTTTTTTTTTTTTTAAGGTAAGATCATACTGCTTCTAGTGATGGGATCTGTCCTCATGTGCTGGATCAGGATAAATACTTGGTCAGATGAAAAATGTCAAAGTGAGGAGAGCATCTTTGAGCAGTACCTTTTGTGCATGAGTTGTGTTTATGTCACAGCACAATCTCAAGATCCAGCCAGATCTCAGAGCTGTTCTAGTGCTACGTCCCATTGCAGTCCCTAACGAGTGACTGACATACATTGTTTTTGCATATATGTAAATTATTTTAAATAAAAAGTGTCAGTTAATTATTTATATATTGCTTGGGACAAGCCAACTTTATATTTGTAAATGTGGCTTTGGAAATCTTGTACTGTATATTATTAAAGCCATATCTTTGTTTTCTTATACAAACACATAGGAGAAAGACCTATTCGAAACAGCTAGCCAAAGAAAGATCATCTCTCCCCATGGAAATATCAGCATTACTTGGGTAATGAGGTAGCTAATTTCTCTCTATATAATGACAGTACAATTGACCTCAAATTGTCAGTTGGCATTCTGAAGGCAATGAGAGCCAGGCCTTTAACTCTAAACTCGAGTTAAGTCCCTACATTATTCCATGTGGCATAGCATGAGTTTGTCAAACCTCCAGTCATGTCAGTTAGATTCATATAGCTCAGCTTCATAAAGCTCCTTGTAGGACAGGGCATGATTATTCAAAAGATGTATAATTACTTAACATTTACACCCCGTGAGCATTAGTAATGCCTTTCATACAAGGCTGCAACAATTGTTCTAGGTAGCCTGAAAACTGCTGATGTAATGCAAATTCCTTTTGTCTTACGATCAGGATTTCAACTGATATTTTTGCATATGTTGAACTTTTTTTTTTGGACTTTTGGAGATTAATTTGCTTTTCATATGGGAATGCAGATTTCGTTCATAACCGTATGTTCCTATTAAAAACCTTGGGGAAATAATAAGGTCACTACATGAGAGTTATTTGTTTTGGTGATGTAGAAAATTAAGATTGTATCCTTAGCCTAAGATGTGAAAGGCTCTTGGTCAAACCTGTGACCTGCTGAAGTCAGGCCTCTGATACTTTTTTGTTTTCTGTAACAAACTACTTGTGAAAAGATATTTACAAATTTTATTACCTTACTGTCTATTAAAGTCTTTGAATTCAAATAAGATTACTATAAAATGTTAATGTAAACACATAGATTAATATTAATCTGTGAGCAGTCAGTTTTCTGCTTGTTGTTTCTTTTTTTCCTGATGTTTATATCCGGTGAGAAGAAATCTGTGTTCACAGAATAGTTTGTATTAATCATTGTTTACTTTGCTGTCCCACAAAATGCAATGTGAACGACTGGAAGGTTGACTCAGGAAACGTGCTGATGTTTAGAGCATGTATTTTAGAAATCAGTTTCATTAAAAACTAGATTTCCAGAGCTATTATTTGGATCTTATTCAGTAAAAGGGGATAACAATGCAAACTCTAGGTGAATACAAGGTACTTATTATTTCGGTAAAGCAGCTGTGTGCTAGGTATCAGAGACTCAACTCAAAACTTACTGAAGTTAATGGGAATCTTTCTGTTGCCATTTGTGGGCTAGCTGGCAGTCCTTACACAAATCTGATGTATTGATTGATGCAGCTAATATATATGGAATAATGAAAAAGGATATTCTATCACTACTGCTGACTTTTGAAATGAATGTATGTTTCAGTCTTTAAATGTTTTTTTAAAAGGTAAATTGTTGTTTGTCTGTAGTATGACAGCATGGTGTGTGTTCATAATCTTAAGGAAATAGTCTGGGCTTTCAGAATGCAATGTAGATAAGTCCCAGGGGATAACTGGTTTTAGCAAAAATAAAATAGTATAAAATATTAGACTGAGTAAATTATCCTTGCAGAGATCTGAAGCAGTTTAGGACCATTTGATCTGTGATCTTAGAAAGCACATCCTTTGAAACACAGTAAATTTCCTTACAAAGAGGGAACTATATAAATGCAATAACTGAAGGCTAGATTCTGATACCCTTATGTGAGAAGTAGTGCTTCACTTTTTAAATGGTGCTATTTGAATCAGTGGAGCTGCTTAAGGTGTGATTCAGTGTGGGAAGCAGAATTTAGTACCAACTGTTTAAGAGAAGGTCAAAGGCATTTTCTGAGACTGAGGCTTATCTGGATAGCCATAGCCTCAGCAACATTCCAGAATGCGCTGTTTTTTGGCAGCATGAATGTTTTACTCGGAAGGAGAAGAGAGATTTTATTTGTTATGGGAATTCCTTTAGTAAATTTATTTCATTCTCTAGCTCTCCTTGGTGTATTAATTTGGGGAACACTTACCGCAATTATCCATTTCTCTTCCTTTGTGCATCAAAATAGATATTTTTAAGCTGAAGAAACTCAGAAATTGATATAAGCAGCTGGTACCAAGAGAAGGAGGAATAGCTAGTTATATAGCTGAATAGAAAATGAACTTTTAACTTCCTAAGCATTTAATACCTGCATAATGTGTGGCATAGTGGCCATCTGTAACCAGGAGGTGGCATGGTTGGGCTCCACATGCCAAAATAGAACTTCATGTCCCAGCACCTCCTGGGAAAGGGCCAGTCTGGCCCATCAGGTACATCCTGTTCTTGTGCACTGGATGTGTGCTTCTCTTGTTTCAGTGATATGCAGACAACATATACTGATGACCAGATTTGCTATAACAGGCTAGTTGCCTACAGAATCTGATAGGTTCAATAGTGACCAGTGCATAAGACTCCTGAGAAAGGCTAAAACATGTACATAAAAATAATATGTCTACCTAGCCCACTAAGCGATGCAGGAAGAGTAAAAGAGCTCTTTCATGATATCTGCTGAGAGACAGGTTTCAGGCTCAATATGTTGGGTCTTATTTCAGAATGCATAAATATTGCTGTTGTTGGGTATTTCCTGTACAATGCTTGGTAAAGTAGGAGCTTTCCTGTGCCTGGCAGCTGTACCTTAGGCTGAAGGCACTGCCCTGATGAAGCAATGTTTCCTTGACCTGCAGGGTCACTGCAGTAATCCTGCATTTCAGTACAGGGTGAGTGTGCATTTTTTTTTTTAAAGGCAATTTTTAACTGTTTCAGTTCAAATCTCTTTTCAACAAGCTACTGAATTTGAAGAAAATATAGCATATATATGAAGAATATATATGAAGCATATATATGAAGAAAATTAGCATATATATTTCTCTTACTTACTCTTGATAAAAAGTAAGTAATTAAAAATATGTTTTTCTTGGGGATTAATAAAGTATGTGTAATAGCTGTTTTGTGGACTGATCCTGCCAAAGCGGTATGAAGGTATGTGTTCATCTTTTGTTCACATGACATTTTTCAGCCCTTGGATGGGTGTTGTGGCTTAGAGCTCCATAACAGAATAGGTGAGGATGTGGACAGTTTATAAAATGGAATAAACTTTAATGGTGCTTTAATGGAACTACAGTACAGTCTTTGGCATATAATCAAATAAGAACTGTGGAGGACCAGACAACTAAAGAACCTTGACACAGGGATAGAGGTCTGAGGTGCATAGTAGATGGAGATTTGATGTTTTTTTCCTCGTACTATGTACCTCCAATGAATACCCTTTAAAACTTTCACCTGGAAGCTGAAAACTAATACTGAATTTCAGTCTGATCTTTGAGATCTCTGAATGAAAGTAACTGCATAAGAAATGTGTATTCTTATTACTTCTCTTATGAAATTATTCTTTTTAAATCATCAGACAAAAATAATCCTGGTTATTACAGTCTTCCATAAATTCTGTCATAATTTAATTAGAATCCTGCTGGAACTGAGTACAGCTACTTCCTTATCCTAGAAAGGTGTCCATAGTGGAACTAATGATCCAAAACCTAAAAGACAGAGGGCAGGTCACTGCTGCCTTTGAATTTCTATGCACCTGCTGAAGTGTGCATCAATAAAACAAGAAACTGAGGCTAGAGTAAAGGTTACACCTAGAGATGTAAAGCTCAAAAGCTTTTGATTTATCCAATAATTTGAATTCTGGAGATTGATGTGGCTATTGGAGAAAATAATACTTTATGCTAGCCTGCAAAAGATTGATTTATAATCTACATTCCTTCTTTTATCTCTACTTTGAATCTGTAAGGAGAAGAATTCTGCTAGTTCTATTGCAGAAACAGTTTGGATTTGCTAGCTGGTGAAGGCAGCAATGTTGTCAGCAAAAAAAAACAACAACAATGTAGGGGTCAGAGCTGCTGGTTCATAACTGGTCAACTTCCAAAGAGCAGCACTGGGAATGAGAAGAAAAAATGGCTCCCCTAGGAAATTTGAACACTGGAGAAAGAAAACCAAATCCCACTTTGACAATAACTCCTAGTTTAATGCTTTCAGGATTTCAAATACACACTTTCCAAAGCTTTTTCAAGTGCTTGAAGTTAAAGAACTTGCTATGAAATCAGGGACCCTGTGTATGTTTCAGAAATGGCTTTTTGATGTTGAAGAACTTAGTTTCCTTCTTACTTCTTAAAGTGAAGATTTTTACTCTCCATATTTCTGAATATCAGAATACTTATTTTTCTGATATTTCTGATTGTTTCTGAGCAAATTAATTTCTGGCATTTTCTCTTTAGGATTACAGTAAGCACTTGATGCTGTCTGGGCATTGTGCCACATATTCTCAGTGGTCAGGGAGTGAACTCCGTAGCTGGGAAAGAGTCAGACTTCATTTTTCCGAAATACTCAGGACTGTGCTAATTTGCTGCAGCTAGGAAGTTGCCATCCCTAACTTACCAATTTGCAGTTAAAACTGATTTTTTTTTGCTCTCTCTACCAAAATAAGCAGCAACAAACTCTTAAGTGACTTACTGAATTACTTAAATGACTTTATTGGCTCTCAGAGGCTAAATTTAGGACTGATAACATGAAGGAGAATTGCAAGAGCCTTTTCTCCAATGTCTTCAGATAGCTGTTCATCAGAAAAATAGTTAATTTTGGATAAATAATGCTTATTATCCTGGTGTATGCATGGGACTGAAGAACTGTCAATACATTTGCAATTATTTCACTAATATTTGTGTGTAAGCTTCATACTTCAGGCTTCATACTTCAGCTTCATAAGCTTCAGCCTTATTTGAAAGAACTTGCTACTCATACATGCAGATCAGGACAAATATATGAATTGTATATCCATATTACATATTTGTTTTTATGCTCAAAGCCACCATCGTAAGGTTGCTGTGCTCAGTTCTGGTATTGCTCAGTCTCTTCTCTGATCCTTCACGCTCATGTTTAACAAAATTGTCCTGTCTCTGTAAATATGCTATTTTGGAGTGTCCTGTAATTCACTCTATTTTGTTTGTCAGGGGTCCTCCAAATGCTGTATTGCTGCTGTTACTGGGGTGGCTTTGTTTGCTGCAAATGGTATAGGCACAAACAGATCAGGTTGCAAAATGCTCTAAGAAACTTTTAGTGATTAGTGGAAAAAGAAAGGGATCCCTAAGTAAGCAGGGAATGTCACAAAACAGGTGCTCATGTTACATTTTTGTTACCTCTCTTTTTCCAGAAGAACTAAACTTTGAGGTTACCAGGTTATGCAATAGTTTGTATGCACAAACCATCAGTTCCAGTATTAAAATACCCTTGCTGCCCCAAAGTCTACGAATAATCTGAAATATGTCAGGTGCAAGGGAATTATGAGTCTAAGCTTTCCCATTGCTGCAAAGATTTTGATGTAATGCTTTTATAATGAGGAACCATTCGTACTGTCAGCTGTCTGAGTGCTTCTTGTGGTGGGGGTGGAAGGAGATATCACATTAGAAAGTGGAGATGGACCAACTTGATTTAAACGTGAAGCATGAGCTTGATTTGATTCTGCAACTGTACAAACACTAAGAAGTCCTGAGCTGGAAATTAAGTAGAGACTAATACCAAGTTTTGGCTGCAGCTTTCTGCTTCTTTGTCTCTGTCCCTTCTCATGGCCTTTAAGGGTTTATGAATAATTAAAAAGAGGGAGGAACTGAGAGGAAAGGAACAGAAAATAAAGGAATGGTGGAAAAATGAGAGAAAAACAATGGCAAATTGTTACAGTAATAGAGGAGAGTGGCAATACAGAAAAAGAAAAATGAAAAAATCTCATTTAATAGGTATAAAATATTTAGCTACTTTAGCTTTAAGAAACTTGTGGCAGCTAGAAATCTCCAACCTTTGAACTTCAGTGAGGACTTCTGGAAGCTTTCAGTTAAGTTTTATTCATCTAAAATGGATATATCAAAGCTGCTGATAAGCAGTTGAAAAACACTTATCCATTTATTTAAGAAATTAAGATGAGGTTCAAGTCTTTCTGAAAAGCTTCTGTGAATAATTATCATTTCAATACTGTTGTATTTCATGTGTTTAGGGATGCTATAGGTGTCTGTGCCATATATATAATTACATTATGCAGGGATTAAACATGATATTTTGCAGAGATGCTCCCAATTTTATATTAAACAGCAACTGAGATTTTTCCTTTTAACCTTTAGAGTTCTCTCGAAATATTATCAGTTAGTGGTTAATCTGTTTACATTTTCTATTTTAAAGAGTAATACTGTTACATTGAACACCTCACACTTCTACTTATAAAGCTTGTCTGCTTCTTTCTTCAGGTAATAACCATTCAAACATTGCATTAGATTTTTCATCAGTGTTATGAGCTGCAAGCTTGTAAGCCCTTTTATTTGCTTATCTCAGTAGCCTCATTACAGCTGAGAAGAATTGTCCAGATTCTGTTATTTCAGTACAACTCCTCCAGCTTTTTCATTTGCATTGCCTTCCCCTGGCAGCTGACATCTCCCCCAACTGTGCTCCAAGCAGTTAATATAATTAGAGAACTTTCCACTCCTCAGCCACTTTCATTCTGTTTTATACTCTTCTACTATCCCCACAACCTCAGTCGAGTTTTTTAATTTTAATTTTTCCCATGGAGACTTGACTTGGAAGTAAAGCTGGCAGCTTTACTGGAGAAGGATGTCAGAAACAGAAGGAATTATGGTGAGAAGAAAGGCAGGTGAGTGGATAATGTATCTGTAGTAGAGAGGAGGATCAGTAGGTAGGGAGAAACTTGGAAAGACAGAGCAGGGCACATCAAAGAGGTGAGAATGAAAACTAAATTGGGAACTCTTTTCCCCTTAAAAGGCCATAGTGCTTATATAGGTGATATACTTCACTTACTATACACTCATCCATACATGTAGATAAATAGTTCTTGTGTGTATATATTTTCCTACAAAAAAAAATATATAAAAAATAGCAGTACAGTAGTGCATTATCTTAGAGAAAAATCTTTACTTCTATGATTTAATTATTCATGTCTGTAGGCCATACCCCTTTGTGCATGCCCCAGTATGGAGTGGATAATTCAGTGTAACAGTGCTAATGCTGCTTTGATAACATTATGTTAATCTCACAGGGATATGCACTTCAAGGCTTACTATTAAAGACATAGTGACTCCTGCATATCGTATATCAATTGAGATAAACTTACACCGGTGTTCGAATTTCTAAACCTTCTTAAGTGTCCCCCAAGTTAAATGTAACTCATCTTCTGACAGAAATGTGGTTCAAAGTACACAAGCTGCAATTATGAAATAACTTCTCAGCTAAGGATGAGATGATAGTTAGCATTTTATCCAGCCATATGGGACTTCAGAGAAGAAAGAAGAGGTATGCCGAGATTATATTGGAAACAGTTTCTATTGTAGTCTCTACCTGAGTAGAGAGCAGCAACCTTCACAGTGATGTAAGCAGCAAGTTTTCCTGTGTCTTTAAAAGTAACTTGTTATCAGTAAACTGAAACAAACAAACAAAGAGGTGGTAAAAACTTCAAACTGCAAATAGGATAAAGATTATATAAAGCAGTAGGTTAAAGAAAAAAGGACTTGATTGGCACTCCTGAGATTAGATTGTTTTAAGGTAATATCAGTTTTTGCATTTTACTGATGTGCCTGGTAAAAGAAAACAGTTGCAATGACCCTAATTGGGTCATTTAAGTTTCAATAAACACTAATTTTCCTATCTTAATAAATATGAATGCTTAAAAGGTACTTTGGGTATGGCGTTTCCTATTTGCTGCTCAATAGAAAGTGACAGGCTTTCTTCAGTGGTCTCCAAAAATACATTCTTGATTCCTGATTGTATTCACAGAAGGTTTCTGGGGTCTCTGCCAACAGGTAGAGAGACAGAGGACAACAATACTTCAACTCTATTAATATAATAAAGCCTTACTCCAAACCTAACAAAATAATATTAAATGAGATCATTTCCCTAAGCGGAAAAACTATGTACATGCTAAATAACAATACATTGCTAAATAACAATATAAATAACACTACTTGGTAAAAAGCGAGCTTGATTAACTCTGAAACTGCTGACACCTGTGTTATATTGCCTCTACTTACAGCTACAGCTTATGCAGCATGCTGCCACTGATACCAAAATGATTTTAGAATCTGAAAGACTATAATGAAAGTATCTTTGAGCTGATCACTTGCCAAGAGGTGAAGTTTTGATATTTCTTCCAGCATTGCCCAACACTCAATTAATGAACAAAGACAACAGAACTTCAGTCATGGTCTGCAGTAAAAATTTCAGTGTTATCACGTTTGTCCTAAAAGCTTTGCATCTGGGTAGCAGCTGACTATCAATTTCTCTTCTTGGAAAAAGTAAATGAGTAAGGTAAAACAGTCTCAACCTGTGAGACATCTCTGTGGCTTGTGATGTTCCACGGGGTACTCTTTGATCTGGCTGACAAATGGCCCTCTGGAATTTAGTCCTTCATTTGAATGCAGAGTAGTGCAAATGTCATTACAAACCCATGACCTCTGAATTCTAAAACTTCCCCCATCTCTCGTGATTTAAAATTATATAGCCTGAGGTGCATGGACTAGGAAAAGATGTTGGTCCAGAGGCATGTCACAGCACAGCCAAGATGATGATCAAACCCTGAGTAAGAGTTATTCTGAAAGAAAACCAGTACCATTTTCCAGTAACAATTTACTGGAGACCTTTAAAAATAATTATCTGGTGTTTGCAAATATCTGTTCAATGATGTTAGATGCCTAGAATTAAGAATCTTGTATGTGTGTGTCATAAGTTTATTTTTGGCTGCCTTAATGCTGTCATAACAATATTGTTTTTCCTTAAAGAAAAAGGACGACTGCAGGGGAAAAAAGTGGAGCCTTTAATATCTATTTGGGTTGACAAAGGGATATCTTTCAGCTGTTTTGTACAACTGCACAAGCAAACCAATAATTAGAAAAGATTTACTGATAATTCAGCACTTGAGTTCAGTTAATTTTTAAGATTTTTCTTGTGCCTGAACACAAGTTGTAACTCCTGTTCAAGTTGATTATTTTTAGCTCTGTGAAAGTACAGAATTAACCTTATAGATACTGTATTGTATAAACAGACTGAGAGATGATGCAGCACATACCTTCTTGAGAAAAAATTGGAAGATGTATTTAAGGAACGTAATTACTGCTAATGAATGAAAGAAGTATTCTTCAGATGTTGAAATACATAATCTGATTGATGGTACTGCTTCATTTGAAATGGTTGAATATGCCATCCACACTAATAATATTTTCTGCATGCCATCTTGCTAATATGAGTCATGCCTGAAGATATGTTTAGCAAAATATGATGAAAAACTCTCCTATAGTAGTGGACATGCTTAAGTCTCACAGCTCTTGAAAGCTGGTTTGCCAATACAGTAGATCGTCCGATGGCTCCTTCCTACTTTTAGATACAGGCTTATTTTTTTTTTTTTTAAGTATTTTAAGTTTTCTTTAGAGCTCTGTGTAGTTCTTTCCCCATATATTTCCTTGTTGCAATATCCCTTTAGTTTGTATCCCTCCATCCCTTTTGTTGCAACATGTCATAAGGCCCTTCCATTTTTTTTGTTTTAATTTTTCTTAAATAATTCTTCTGCCTTCGTTTTACAAGTGATCTTCTTGTTATGTATCTATCTGAACATACTGTGTCTATATAATTTCTTTTCTTTATTCTTTCATAATCTTTGCACTTTCACTTTCCTGAAATGTTGTCCTGTGTCATGTAATGTCCTTGTTTAATTTACAAATTTAGTGCAGTAGTTTTTTATCACTCCCTGTTTGTCAGGGAACTGACCACTGCAAGACAGAAAAATGGTCTGTAAATGCTATCAGGAGGGTTTGGAATCTCTTTTGGAGATGCCTCCCAAAGTGTCCCTCTGTTCGTACTGTGTTCTTGTTGCCTGCTCATTCACAGTTTCAGCTTGGTGCTGTAACCTTTTTCTTCAACATGCCCATAAAGACACTTTCTGTTGTTGTCACTACTGTTTTGGTGACCTCTGGCCTTTTTTAGTTAAGTATCAAACCCATCATCTCTCTGACCATTCTCTCCATTAACTTCAGAAGTTTGTGATTATCTCTGCAAGAATACCAACCAAGCACTGTTCTTTCTCTTGTAAGAATGACTGTCTTTTACTGTATCTCTTGCAACACACTCATGTTCTAGGCATGTCATTGTTTCTTAAATAGCAAGCTGTTTCAGCCCACTTTCTGATTTTATTCTACCTTTTATTCACCCACACATTGTATTTTAACTTCAACAACTGTCAAACACATTGTTGTACAACATGTATCTTAATCACTCTTCTGTCAGTTGTCTTGCTTGTATTTTTGGCTATGATGTACTGAATTCGCAACTTCAGAAAACTAAGCAGAGGGACAGTAACAGCCTGCACACTTATCATAGAACCACAGAATGACTTGGTTTGGAAGGGACCTTAAAGATGACCTAGTTCCAACTAGGTGATCTTTAGGCCATTGGCAGGGATGTCACTCACTAGATCAGATTGCCCAGGGCCCCATTCAACCTCACCTTAAACAATTCCAGGGATGGCGTGTCCACAGCTTCTCAATACCAACATATCCTGTTTTTCCAAGTTAAAAAGAAGACTGGTATATTCAAGTTACTAAATTATAGGGCTGCAGCAAAGAAGACTGTTAATGGATTGGAAGGACAGTGAAAGGGGAGAAAAAAAGAACACTGGGCTGGATAATACCAATTTTGCTTTGAGGAAAAAATAAGATTTTGAGCTGGGAACAAAAGTATGCATGTAAGACACCAGTGCCTTTCACCTTTGTGGGTGAAAGTTAAGGACCACACCAGTAAGGGACAACATGTGGTTGGGGTCTACTGCAGGCCACCCGATCAAGGGGAGCCTGTGGATGAGGCATTCTTGCTTCAATTACAAGTGTCATGGTCGCACACTCTCATCCTGATGATTGACTTCAACCGTCCGGATGTCTGTTGGGAAAACTACACAGCAGGCTGTAAGTGATACAGGAGATTCCTGGAGTATGTTGAGGATAACTTTCTGGTCCAGGTATTAGGCAAACTAACCAGGAGGATTTCTGAAAATTCATCTTACTGTGCTGAGAAAATGGTGATGATGGTATGCAGGAATATGCCACGTAAATGTACACCTGACTTGTCTTTTTGGTGCTTGGCAAAAGCTAAAAATATACTTTTATTGAAAAATGTTACTTTGCTGCCATTAAATACTCTCAGTGATAAGTGAAATAATTTAGCTACAGCTGTTGTCATGTTACTATATGTTACCTTACTGGCTGTTAATCACACCTTAATATTTTAGCTTTCTCCGTAATGGATTTTTTTTTTTTATTAACTGTGGTTTGTCAGGTACTTGTTTTATAACACCTATTCCCAATGCTCTTATCTTGCTACTGCTACTTGCCCTTTCAGTGGGAAAGGGCATTTCAGGGAAGATTTACTGAGGACACAGATGGGAATCTTAGTCGTCCAGTTACCGTGTGCATTCTTTGTCATTGGCATGGTCCTGCTGTTGTGCAGCACCATTTGAAGAAAGGTTTTGCTTCTGCAGAATTTTTGCTCTGATGGTATCTAATGCATATTTTTTTTCTGGAGTCTGAAATCGTGACCTTCTCTAAGAGTTTTGCGTAGTTATATCAGAAAACTTGCTGTTGGTGTTCAAGCTGGGAGTGAGATCATGACAAACATATTCTAATTTTAAACATATGATGCAGAGTGTGTATAGAAAAGTGGAAAATGTGTATGCATTGTCAAAGCCACTTTTCAGTCTTGGGATCCTCCCTGTCCATTGTCTGACATCAGTTTTCTTCTAGAGCTCTACAAAATTTGAGATGTAATGGTAAAATGATGCTATTAAAGTAAATGGAGTTAACTCTGCAGAGCTGGTTGGTTTCAGGTGGTCTTTGCATGGTTTGGAGGTAGTGGAGAGGAGAGAAAATCATCATCTTTAGTGTCCCATGAAGAAGAATTTTCTTTTCCTGTGAATTCACTCACATTGCCTTCAAAGTACAAATTCTTCTTCCCTTTGTAAAGACTTCTTAGACTTTTGCCTGGTGTAATAAAACGTACATAAACCAAAAAGCAATGCCATTTAAAGATCTGCTGATTCAAAAGAATAAAAGCAAAAAAAAGTTTAATGGTTTATAAGAAAGTTCAGGTAGAAAAAACAATTAGTTGTCTCATGTTTAAATGGAATTTTCTGTATTTGGATTTGTGCCTATTGCCTCTTGTCCTGTCTGTCTCTGGATACCACTGAGAAGAGCATTGGTCCAACTTGTTTGTACCTTCCCTTCAGTTATTTATAGACGATGCTAAGATCCCCCTGAGCCTTATCTTTGTAGGTTGAACAGTCCCAGCTCTCTCAGCCTGTCCTCATGAGATACTCCAGTCCCTTCATCACCCTTGTGACCTCTCCAGTAGCTCCATACCTTTCTTGTACTGGGGAGCCCAGAACTGAACATAGGACTCCAGGTGAGGCCTCAGCAGGTCTAAGTAAGATCACCTCCCTTGACCTGCTAGCCACACTTTTAATGCAAGCCAGGAAGCTGTTGGCCTTCTTTGTGACAGGGACACATTGCTGGCTCATGGTCAGCTTGGCAACTACTGGAACTGGCAAGTTTTATTATGCAAAACTGCTTTCCAACTGTTTGGCATTCAGCTTGTACCAGTGCATGGGGTTATACCAGGTGCGGGACCTAGCATTTCCATTTGAACTGTTCAAATAGAGTAATTCATTCGGAAGGGACCTTCAGCCCTTTACAACCACATGTATCACTACAGGCTGGGGGATGACCTGCTGGAGAGGAACTTTGTGGAGAAGGACATGGGGGTCCTTGTGGACATCAGGTTGGCCATGAGCCAGCAGTGTGCTCTCGTGGCCAAGAAGGCCAATGGGATCCTGGCATGCATTAAAAGGACCGTGGCCAGCAGGTCAAGGGAGGTGATCTTCTCCCTCTACTCTGCCCTGGTCAGGCCTCACCTGGAGTACTGTGTCCAGTTCTGGGCTCCCCAGAATCAAGAAGACGGGGATCTCCTGGAAAGAGTCCAGCGGAGGGCCACACAGATGATATGGGGCCTGGAGCACCTTCCCTATGAGGAAAGGCTGAGAGACCTGGGTCTGTTCAGCCTGGAGAAAAGAAGACTGAGAAGGGATCTTATGAATGTGTATACCTGAAGTGTGGAAGACAAAGGGGTATGGCCAACCTCTTTTCAGTGTTTGTGGGGACAGGACAAGGGGTAATGGCCACAAAATGGAGCACAGGAAGTTCCGCACCAGTATGCAAAAGAACTTCTTCATGGTGAGGGTGATGGAGCACTGGAACAGGCTGCCTAGGGAGGTTGTGGAGTCTCCTTCTCTGGAGATATTCAAGGCCCGTCTGGATGCCTACCTGGGCAACCTGCTCTAGAGAACCTGCTTTGGCAGGAGGGTTGGACCTGATGATCTTTTAAGGTCCCTTCCAACCCCTACAATTCTGTGATTCAAAGATCATCTACTCCAACTGCTTGACCTCTTCAGGGCTAACCAAAAGTTAAAGCACATGAAGGTACTGTCTGAATGATACTTGAGTACTGACAAACATGGGGCATCAGCCACCTCTCTGGGAAGCCTGTTCTAGTGTTTTACCACCCTCACAGTAAAGACATTTTTCCTAATGCACAGTTTGAACCTCCCCTGGTGCAGCTTTGTGCTGTTCCCATGTGTCCTGTCATTACTTACCAGGGAGAAAAGACCAGCACCTCCCTCTCTACTACTTCTGCTCAGCAAGTTGCAGAGAGCAAAGAAGCCGCCTCTCAGCCTCCTTTTCTCCAGACTACACAACCCAAGTTTTCTCAGCCTCTGTTCATAGGACATACCTTCCCACCCTTTTACCAGCTTTGTTGTCCTCCTCTGGATGGTTTCAATGACCTTAACATCCTTTTTATATTGTGGAACCCTGAATTGCACACAATATTTAAGGGGAGGCCTCACCCATGCTAAATACAGCAGGAGAATCACTTCTTTTGATGGGCTGGCTATGTTGCATTTAATGCATCCCAAAATGTCATTTGCCCTCTTGGCTGTCAGGGCATACTGCGGGTTCATGCTGAGCCTGCTGTCAACCGACAACCCCCTTTCTCCTGAGCTGCTCTCCAGCCACTTGTCTCCCAATCTGTGCTTGTGTCCAGTGTTACTCTGTTCCAGGTGCAGCACCCAGTATTTACCCTTGTTGAACTTTATGTTGTTGCTGATCGCCCACTGCTCCAATGTATCTAGATCCCTCTGCAAAGCTTCTCATCCCTCCCAGGAGTCAACAGCACCTGCCTGTTTAGTATCATCGGCAAACTTGAGGTTCCTGTGAATGTCAATAAAATCCTCTGTTTTATCAGTCACTACTACCAGTGTTGTCATCTGCAAGCTTGCTGGGGTAGCAGTCTGTCCCATCATCCAGGTGAAGAATGTTAAAAGGTATTGGATCCAATAAGTGTGTTGTAAGGGCTTTAATCTTTAATTGAATGCTACCCTTACCTGGATTCCAAATTTATTAATTATGAAGAATGTAGAGAAAACATGCAAATATTGACAAGATAAGTGAATAGACTGATTTTTCCCTGGTCTATGATCTTCCCTATGCACTTAATGGAGTTAGGAAGATTAGTATGACAAGTAGAACAGTAGGAGTCTGCACATATTTAATTTGATGCAACCTGTTCCTCGTGAATTGCTCAGAATACATATTTGTCTAATAGTTACAGGGCTACTTCCATGGTAAGTATTTAACTTCCTGAAGACTTTTTTTGTATTTTCTCCTTTTGTTATGATGTTTCTTCTGATTTTTACTATGTATTTTTTTAATTCTAGTCTGTTTCAGTCTACTAATCTAGATTCAGTTAACAGCCTCTTCTGGTATGTTTTATTTTGTCAATGATTGACTTCCTGTATCATTTTCTTAATCTTTCTTCATAGTTTTGTCAGTGGCATCACCAGTGTCTTATGCTGGACTCTATGTTGGCAGGCTTCAATTAATGTTGCCTTCATCTTAGCCTTCAATTATCAAATTAAGATAAATCTTAGCTATTTTCATTGTCTTAGCATAATTATGGCTTAAAAGAAAACTGATAAATTCATTTTTATATGTAGTTTATCTAGCCTTACTTTGAAATATATGGTAAGCACCATAAAGAGGGAGTTCATTACAGGTGGGATGACAGAGGACAACTGCAAGTCTGCAGACCAAATAAAGTATTACTGTCTTCAACACAATAAGTTTAAGACTCTCATACTAATATATATGGGTGGATGCTGAAAGAGAATAGTATAAGTTTTACCAAGAATCATAACACCGAGTGACTGCAGCTGTTTTTCTAGCTCACATAATGAATGTACAAGTGAGGAGTACCCCTAGTTTGCTGACTCCACATTGTGGATGCCTCCTCTGTGGGCTTTCTGCTCTCTTCCAGCATATATATTTATATTTGCTTTCAGTGAGATCAATGTTGTTTAATTCTATTCATTTGACGCTGGAACTTTTTCTCCAGATTCAACAAGGCTAAATTGCTAACCTACTGCAAAGGTTTGAAAAATAGTTTCACAAAACTAAAGCAGCTTACTAGCATTAATCTCTAGTGATGATCATATTTGCAAGCTGAGTGCCTGTTCCTGGTTCCTGTTTGCTGTAAGAACCTTCATGTTCAGTATGTTGCTGTTGTTTTTTTTTTTTCCCCCTGATGTCCTAACTTCTTTTTGCTGGAGTTCTTCCCTGTAGTAAAGAGTTTTACTTTAAAAATGTGATATGTCTTTTAGGGCATGATGGGCTGCAGGTAGTATTTAAACTGCCACTTGCCAAATCACATTTTGCTAATCATTTCTGCATTTAGGTCAGATCATAAAATTGCTACTGGAAGTTCTTGCAGCCAGCAAAGAAAATGAAATGCAATTATCTCAATGACACCAATAAATATGAGCTCTTTAACCTGAGCTTTTAAAGGATACTGCTATAAGCCCATATCCATAGCAGTCAAAGAGATAATTACATTTTGAGTAAGTCAAACATCTGTTTTATGTTTTATAAACTGTAGTAGTAAAGCTTTGTTTGATCTTCAGCCTGAAGTGTCCCCAGCAGATCACCTCAAAGTCCACCAGGGAAGTGGAAAATTAAAATTTAGACATCAAGCTGTAGGGGACAAAGGGGAAAAATGATGAAACTTTAACTTTTTTTTTATGCTATACACTTTCAAATTTAAGTACAATATTGAAAGTTTGATAGGGTACCCAAAAGTTGTGAGTAGCAAATATCTTGTGTGCATGTAATTTCAGCATAAATCTGTGTATGTAGCTGACAGAATTTGAGTAAAACCAAACAAATTCCTATCTTGTTATACATTTTCTCTCACTATCTTAGTGCGTTGTTTTAAATTCAGTTTTGTTAAATTTCACCAGCTGAAAAAATTATAGGGGACATGTTTTGGCAACATCTTTCCAGATTTGGAAAATTGGAAAATTATTGGAAAATTGGAAATTTTTCCATTGCTACCAGCTGCCATAAGGCAATTTCTTTGGCTCCACTTGCACTACTGATAGCTGAGGATGTGATGGGAAGATGCTCAGCCTAGCTAGAAAGGCTTGATGTCACTGATGCATGTTTCCTGGACCACGGTATGGAAAGATAACGGGCTTATGTGGAGCAGGTACAACTTCAGTCAGGATTGTTTGAGCATTGTGCCATGTCTTACCTAGTTTAATATAAATTTCATGAGTTTCAACTAATTTGCAAACACCTCATTCATCAAGGTGTCTTTAACCTGCTTTTTCCCAAATCTGATCCTAGATTTTTCTCTTTTGATGATAGTCTTACCATGTTAATCATCTTATTATAGCAACCTTATTTATTTATTTATTTATTTATTTTATTTACAGAGGCTGAAATAAAAAGAACTAATTAGCTCTGGGTGTCTTAATATCATTTGTTACTAGCTTTAACTTTGCCTCTTGCTAGTCGGAAATAGGGTTAGTAGGGTTTGTGTACACTTCAGTTTATTCTAAAAGCATGATTTGGTTTATGTTCTTGACAAGAATTAAAAAAAAATGAACAGCACCATTCCTAAAACACAGTGCTAGTAAATCTAGATATCTTCTCTATGGATGAACTTCTGAATTCTTGAAGTACAAATTTTCAGTTATATGAAACACCAAATCACAGCATAAAACAGCTGAATAAGAAAATTATAATATTGAACTAACATAGATAAAGACTGGTGCTATAAATGAATCATTTTAAGTAATTTTTCTACCCAAATACAGCTGTTTTCCTCTAAAACCACCTTTTCTTATGGATTTAATTCTCACAAAATTACGATGGTTATTTACATTCTGAATTGAAATGGAAACAATTATTTACAATATTCAGGGATTGAGAAACCGAAAGTTGTTTAAGTCAGCAAATGAGAATGCCAACTGGGAGTCCAGATTTGACAAGAGCTGCAAAGACATGTGAAGGAATTCAGACAGTCAAAAAGCTTGAGGACAGTCGTTACTTAGCAAATACATATCTGTGTAGCTCTGAGACCAGAGTTTACATAGAAATAGGCTTATAAATGCAAACAGTATTTGGTGGTATTTGACAAGTGTTTTTGTTTATGACCTACAAAAAATTCACAGGATTACTGACTACAGTTAGCTGCAGTAATAGTGACGAGCCGTAAAAATGAATACAATAAAATGAACCCAATTAGATAAAACATACTTTCATCCCATTTGCCTGTTCCATACCCCCAAGGTTTCCTTCCTATTTCCAACTCCTATGACTAGAGCTTTACAGAAATACAGTTTTATGGTGTTTTGAACACAGGAGGAGGCTGTTGGTGTGCATTCCCCACATGGTCAGCTATTGCTGTTTTTCATGTGCTTAATGGTTTCATCTACAGCAAGCTAATTGTTTCATTTTCACTTACATTTTCCCCCATTGGTTCTGGAAATAATGGGGGAATAATAAAATGTGTGTACACACACAGATATATTTTTGTGTGTATGGAAAAAAGACAACAGGCAAACAGTAGTTAGCCAAAAAACTCTTAAAAAAAACACACAACAACAAACAAACAAACAAAACCAAACTGCAACAACAACAACAAAAACAAACAAAAAACAGCTCACCTCTGTCTGAAGACAGTATGGCATGTTATAGACTGGTGTACTATAATTCAGCATAAAGTCACCAGCAAAAATTATTGAAACAGATTCAAGTGATCAGTAACATTGATTATTGGGATAACCATGCCCATAATGTAGCTTTTTGTTCCTAAACAATTCCTCCCCAGGAGTCCCACGTATATTTAGTTTGCTTGGAGGTGAAACTCTCAGCTGATTATTTCTCTCCTGTGCTGCTTCAGCTCATTTCCCCCTAGCTGCCAGAGAAGGCCAGTATTCCCTAAGGTGTTAGGATCTTCAGAGGCATTTTGCCTCTGTTCCAAGCCCCTTTCTCTCAAGTCAAGAGGGTGGAGAGATGCCAGTAAGGAGATGCTGTGGAGGGGAGGTTGGGGAGCTGGATTTTCCATTTGAAGTGTAGCATGTACCTCAGTCCATCAAGTATTTAGAGAAAATAAGGTTTGATTGTGAGCTTCATGTTTTCTAACAATAAATCAATCGTGTTTTCAAACCTGATATTTGAATTATACCACTGAAAACTGCCATGAAGTTGTGGTGAACAAGTGGATTTGAGCGTATATTTTGTTGATGGGGATAGTTTCATTTGCAACACAACAGTTTAAGATCAATTATTGGTATATACTTTTTTAGCTTGTTTTAAATAATTATCTAGCCTTTTATAAAGTAGTCGTCAGTCTTTTACATTAAGGGAGATTATATTGGTCGAATAACTATACATAGAATATAGCTTTCTAATATAGTAATATACTTTATTATACTTTCACTTTCTTTAATGCACTAAAATGAGAACTAGAATAATTTCATAAAACATCTGATTGGATTGAAATAACATTATTCATAGAAACAGCCATATGAAATTATCTAGGTTCAATTCACTTCTGTTTCATTGTCCTCTAATTTCATTTATGAACTAGATTATACATTTCACAGGGAGGGGACTTTGCCTGTTTGGTATCTGTGAAACATCATATATGCTTTTAGAGCATTATGCAAATTTTAAATACCATGAACAAAACAATTTATGAAAGTGGAGAATTGGTGTGGCATGCTGTATTTCTTAACCAATACTTGTACTGTTGATTGCAGCATCACTGATTCTTAGGAAATTATACTGTTCTTAGGAAAGGAGACTCTCCGAATGACAGAGCAGGATGTTTCATGAGAATTTCAGGTAAACTGAAGACTAATTAAAGACAGAATAATACATTTGTGTAATGTGATAAGGTGAAAGTATCAGAGTTTCTCTTAAGGAAAATTGTGCTTTTTCTGCCTGACAGAGTTCATAAATAAATAAATAAATAAAACACAGGTAAAGTATATTAAGGTTACCTGTCAGGCAAAATGTTCTAGGATTTTCACAAAGCCTTTAGGGTTCTTTGTAGCAGGCTTCGAAGAAAATTAATAGTGACAGAGTAAGGAACATAACTTAGGTGTGGTTTAAAACCTGATTATGCTTTAAACAGTCACAGGGGTCTGTGTCTGATAAAGCAATAGGAGTAGAGCCTCTGATAAAGCAATAGAGGAGTAGAGTAAACGCTGCTGATTCTGAGGAAGTGGGTTGCACACTGGCAAAACTTCCTTATGTTTGACGTGTGATTAGGAACAGCTGTTCAGAACTATGAAATTCCAGATTATAAATGCATTATGAGAAACCGTGTGACACAGTCAGATGCACCTGCATTTGAGTAACTAGCTTAATGGGTAAGACCTGGTAAGACCTGGTAATGGGTAAGAAATGGTAAGACCATTGAGGCTATCATTTGATGTGGATACTTACTACAGGATGAAGTAGAAAGGGGCCAACTGTGTTTATGAAACTCAGTACTAACAGAAAATAGTTATAACATTGTTTTAGTGAACACTTTACTTGGTAAGGATGAGATATGAAATTACATTAATTTTACTAGAAGCAATAGGTGTATTTAGTGATTTTATTTTAAAGAACTAGTGAAGTACGAAGTACCCTTTACAATGACATGACTGACTTGCAATGAATTATGCAAAAACAACTTTAATTTATTTTTCAGGAAGGTTAAAGACATGTTTTAGCCAGGTATTAAGGAAAATTAATCGTCTCATTTCATTTTCAAACAACAACAACAAAACACCAAAAAACAGGTAGACAGTTGTAAAATTAAGAAGTGAATTAAAAACCTATATACCTATAAAATGAAATAATTATGCACTATAGTCATCACATGAAAATAATTAATTCCACAGGGCCTTTAATCAAAAGCTGAGGATTGACTTTCATTTTCTGTTAAGTACTGCATACCTAGAAACAAATAAAGTTGACTCTTGACTGCACTGTGCTGTATATATTCTTTTAAATATGTGTAAGATTGTTGAAAAAAATGCTGTCAGTTTGGGAGAAAAGTATTTTTCTTTTTTCTTTTCTCAGGTGGAAATGATTAAGTAAGTTCAAAATCAGTGGAAGTTCAGACTGCATCCATTTGCAAGTTTGACTAGGGACTTGTATGCTGGTGTTCTTTCTATGTATTTTAACTTTTGAGAAGCATTGGGTTCAGTTAGTCTGGGAATAGTTCAGTAGATTGGGAATAGTCTCATGCCAGAATACTCCTAATAGGCGACTCTGTTTGTGTTTGCCATGAGCTTTTTAGGTCATGAAATAATCCTGGTTATTTTGTTATCCGGAAGTCTTGCATTGCTATTGCAAAGAAACATAGATGGTTATTTCCATGTACCCATACATTTATATACATGTTAACAAAGTCTTATGTGTAACTGAATTCACGCGTGTTGAGTGCATTGTTGTGAATTTTGTGGAATTAATGTTGACGACCTTCCACTGGATCATGTTTACCTGATATGCTGGCACAGAAATGAGGTGAAATACTTGGAAACAAGAATATGAAAACTCTTCACTTTAGGTAAATTGGAATGCATCTCTGCTATGGAGCCTATGTATGGTGTGGAAAAGTGGTGAAAGAATCTACGTTCATGCTCCTCTCCTTTAATCCCCCGTCTGTCCTTTCCACCATACATCATGACCGTATCTACAGTAGCAAATGAAACAGGTACAAGGAACAGGGGCTCTTGTCCATTCTGTGAAATTTTAGGAAGTTTCCTGGTATGGTTTTGGAGCAATCCAACTGGAATTCTTCCAAACAAGTCCTGGGCATGGTTCAGAGTCTAGCACAAGCTAGGAGCTGCTCAGTATAAGTAGTTGCCTTGGTTGGAAGTGTTCAGATGAACAGATGTGAGTTGCACGACAGTTAATCTCAGGGATGGAGAATGCTTGTTGGCCCTTTTGTATGCCCCTAGCATAGTTGTAAAGTAAGACGTTGATAATGCCAAGTCCCTATCATCTGTCTTTTGTCCTGCTTTCAGGCTTGTACGGCTCCAAATTATGAGACTACATCCCTCATCATATGCTTTCCCTCTCCGTTCTCCACAAAATTGCTTTCATGCTACAGTTGACTTTCGTTATCCCTACTCTTGCTCTTGAGTATATCTTTTCATTCCACCATGTTTCCTTAAGGTGCCATGCCTGGTGCTCCCTCCTTAAAAATTCTACATTATTTAATACATGATTCAGAACTTCTACAATTTGGATGAAGGCTTTAAAAAGCAGAGCACATAGTATCTCAGTCTAGTTGCACAGCTTTCTCCTCTTCTTTCCTTTTGCCCTCTCACCTTTTCTCCCACAAGGTTTTACTTTTGTTAGATTTTAGGCTGTAATTTCCTTAGGCAGAAAATATCTGTACCTTGTTCTGCTTGTTTTTCAAGAATAATTGGAAAAAGTGATAGGAACATCATGCTTTTCACAAGCTTCTGTTAATCTTTCTAAAGAAATAATTCTACTGATGGCCTCAGAGTTTTCCATACATATTATTTATAACTAAGTATGAGCTATAGGAGTAGATAACAGAGAAACTGGACGTTAGAGAAGAATTTTGAAAATACTACATGCAGAGAAAAAAGTCTTACTGCTTCTAATTTACTCATCTTCCAAAAATATTGAAATATTCCTTATTGCACAAAATTAAAATAAAGGTTCAAAACACTGGACAAGAGAATAGATTAAAGGTAATTTAGATTTAAATTACATCAGTAAGTCAGAGTAGGATGTTTGTAACAGTATCTTTGTTTCCAATGACTGTTGCACACAGACTATTAATGCAAATTAAAAGCCACTCTCAAACTTCCATGCAGACAGTGGCTAAAGAGATGGTCTGCTTTTTTGGGTGTTATTACTGCAGCTGGAGAATAAACAAACAAATAAAAAAAGTGAAGGAGTGTCACCCTTTTGTTTGGGTCTTCTAGCTAGTGAACACATTACAGTGTTTGGACATCAAAGGACTGGTCCAGATGTTATGGAGTTTGCATTTGCTTTAAGCTGTTGATGTTGCATATCTACAATTTCAAACGGTACAGTTTGGCAATATTCTGTGAATAGCATTGTATCTTTCACATACTTTTGGGGCAGTTTTTCTGCCAGAAAGGTTAGGATGTCTGGATTTGAAGGAGTTAAGGCCTCAAATATAAACAACCCAGGAGAATGTGCATGGTAGCACAAGGGAACAGAAAATCCAGTAAATTTAACTATTGGAATAGATGCTTTTTCTTTAATCTTTTTAGGCTTGTTGAAATGTGAAGGCATAACATATGTGAGTCATTTCTGAAAGAGCATCTGTCCATGTTAAGAGAGTCCTAAAAATTATTCTTTTTCAAGTCAGCTCAGGGCTAAGCACCAGGAATCGTTCAATTCTGAATCTAGTTTCTATCTGTTTTTGTTTGGTCAAATTATTCTACTTGACTCCAGCATTAGGTATCTTTTACCATTTTAAAAAGTTATCCCAATTGCACAGATTTCTGAAAATATAACTCCATTTTTATCTGATAAAGCTTGCTAAATATGGATTTAAATTTTGGAAAAATACAACCTAACTTTCCATGGTTATGTTTCCACAGGTACAACTGTATTATACTGTACACTGTCTGCTACCTGGTAGTATTATTTATGCCAAGATTTGTATAACATCTGGAAGACTAAGCGTGGAATGAGTGTTTCATTTATAACTGTCTGAATGGAGTAGAATACTGACAACTCTATATCGGAACAACTCCCGGGATGTTTAGGGAGAGGGTGATGTCTGTGGTGTATGTGGTAGTGGATCCAGAAAAGTTCTGGGAATAGATTTTTCTAAGGACCTGTAATTCTCTAGCTAACAAATATATTTTCTTTTTAATCTTTTCTGTTGTTAAAATATTTCTGAACTATAAATGTGTATCTGATTTTGCTTTCTGTAGTCACTGTGAGTTATTTTGTGGAGTAGGGGTGGGAAGAAATAGTTACTTTACTTTCAACATGTTGCTAAAATTAAGAACAAACATGTTTTATAAGTGTTGCACAGATTGACCAATCTGTCTATTAGTATGTCAGACAGATTGGTGCTGCTAAGTTCAGTTAAAGTCAAGATATTGGACTAGAAAATAAGTATGGCATATTACATCAAGATTGAAAAATATGTGATGAGGTATTTCTTACCTGTCACAATGTCTATCTGAAAGTTGGCTGGCTTGGATATTTCCCAGCCTGCTTGAAGCCTGAATGTGCCCTGTATCCGCTGTTTGTAGCGGCAGTGGTTGGCTTCTCTTTTTCATGGACAGTAAGAATGGTGAAAACTGTTAACCCACGTTTTGTGCTAATTCAGCTCTATTAAACTTTCATGAATAATAGTTATCTAGGAGACCAAGGAGTGACAAAACAGGTATTCTGTGGCATTAAGGTAGTCTGAAGAACACCCTGCTGCTAGAAATGTTTTTATTTTTTTTATTTATTTTTTTCACGAGGAAAATGATGTTATGTTTTCCTGTAGTCCAAAGGTAAAGTAAGGTTGTTTTCTCCTTGAGCCGAGGCAAAGAAAGTTCATTTTTCCATTCTTCTATTACAAAAACTTTGAAGTCTGTATTAAAACTGCTTTCTCTTAGCTTAAGAAACAATTCAAAGCACTGAAACGAAGTAGACATAGCTGGGGAGAGTCCATCTTATGTTCAGTTTGTCTTCAGTTTCTAGCCCCAGAAAGAAAGATTAAATTGCTGAATCCAGTGGTTCCGATCTAAGTATGGGAGCTGAGGTGCTGTTCAAAGTTATCATCATATATACAAAGGGAATATGGCTTTCTAATTTAATTCAGGAATGACAAATGAGCTGAAATAATCATGCTTTCAGGGACATACTGTTGTACAGAAGAATGCTTAGAAGGACTGCACTGCAATATATCTTATTTGAAATATTAGGAAACTGAGTTGGAATTTGAGTACTAATATCCCAAAGTAAATGTTACTGATAAAAAGCTTCAGCTTGATTATGTGGACTTTGTAGAGGAGATAATTTTGAAACCCTGAACAGAAAGCAGACAAATAGTAATGTTTGAAAGACGTCTTCCTTCTGAAATAGATTTTATATCACAAAGAAAAGTGACTTTTAAATCAGTAAAGCATATATATTAGGGAAAAAGAGAAACACTTGTTAAAACTTTGTTAATAACTGACAACTCACAGGTAACTAATAGACCATTGTTTTCATCATACTCTGAACCATAATGTTGGGACCATGTGCCATAAAACCTTCAGTTACAATACGTTTAAAATGGCAACTTCCTACTGAATTAGGTGGCAGGTATTATCTGTGAATAGAGCATGATGTGTCTAGACTCTGCCTGTCTCTAGATGGGGTAAGTGTTCTCCTCTGTCACTGTTCTGTCACGTGCAGGGCAAGCTTTGTGAACATGTTTCGGTCAATGCAAATGTAGTTAATACAGTCCATAAAACATGGAGAGATCCAGCTGAATGCCTTCTTTAGTAGGCTGAGCCACTTAACTTTGCTTCATTATCTCTGATAAGATACCTCATGTGGCATTGACTTGTTTATCTGAACATGGTCCAGAGCCGTTTTAGATGTCGTGTGGTATTGGAGACATCCATAGAACTGACAGGTATTACAGGGCGTACCAGGAGACCTTTGCCTTCTGGCATTGAGCTGAAGGCTAGACAGGGTATCTGACATCTCAGGTGGTAGTAAATTGCTATATTTATGCAACTAAATTAAATCCTTACATTTTTCAATAGACATCTAAATTGAGGTATCTTAATTTGAAGCTGAATTCCACACAGATCTGAGACATCCATCAAAGACTTGCAAGACATGAAATCCTATAGCAGATCTGCATTCTGCTTCCCTTTCAGTTTCAGGACAGGTGAGATGTCCTTGCGTATCTCAAACTGCACAACATGCTTCTGTTTAAGTAGCTGAAGGAAGGCCAGAGTATGTACTATCATGTAAGTTTCTCAGATGTGATAAAAATAAAAAATCATGGAAATGTGGAGAGAATCAGTGAAGTCAGTTAAATACTATGCGGTTGTTCCAATTCAGCTAAATCTTTGTAACCAAATGGTCTAAACAAGAATGGAGTGTTGATGCTATTGTGTGTTCCAGAATTAAATCAGTCTGCCCACAACTAAAATGTTTATAAAGTGCAATTTACTTTTAAATTTTATCTTGCATTTAAGACTGAATTCATAATTACAATTACCAGGATTTTTAAACCTTATTTTATTTAAAATTTACTTTTAAGCCTGTATAGTAAAGTTTATATTAAAATTTTTGAAAATAATGTATCATTTTCTTATCAAATACCTTATGAAACATTATTTTACCAAAAATTATCCTGAATACTAGCTAACAATATATGTCAATATAAGGAAGCGTTTTTTTTTGTCGTTTTTTTTTGTCGTTTTTTTTGAGAAAATGATATGCAACTTGAATTCCTGTGTGATATGGACATATCTGATAACCAGTAGGTATTAAAGAAGAAAGTAGCAGGAAAGGAAATGGCAGAAAAGAGAAAATTCCCAGGATAAACACATTCAAATAAGATAGCAGTGACGACTGCTGTGTCATTTGGGAAGTAATTACTTAGTTGGCTGTATCCTGGCTGGTATGTTCTATTATCCCCAGTGCTGGCAGCCTAGAAACTAAGGTGATCCTAAAACTGAAAATTATATCAAGTAAACAGAAGAATTAGTGTATTATAAGATTATAAATAACTGGCTTGTACAAACAGAGTGAGTTAGTAGGATAGGGTGGCTGTCCTTATGGCAATACACTCAATTGCCATACACTGTATATTAAAAGTTTAAGAATTGGAGAGGAATCATGCATTGAATTGTTTCATTGCCTTTTTTTTCAGCCTTTGCTACCTGACTGTTCAGTCTTTTTTTTTTTCTTTTTTTCTTTTTCTTTTGGTTGAAGAAGCAACAGGTAAGATCATAGAACCGTAGAATGGTTTGAGTTGGAAGGGACCTTAAAGATCATTGAATTCCAATTCCCCTGTCATGGGCAGGGACACCTTTCACTAGACCAGGTTGCTCAAAACTGTACCCAACCTAGCCTTGAACACTTCCAGGGATGGGGCATCCACAGATTCTCTAGGCAACAACTTCTCTGGGCAAGATCTAATCAAAGGTATATTTGGGTCATGGGTAAAATTCTTAGCTAGTAATTTTATTAATATATTAAATTATTTATTCAAATTATTATTAGTATTTTTTAAAGCAAAATGAATGACCCTGAAGTAATTAAATTCAGGGAAAAAAAATCTTGTCATAAACACAATGGCTCTCACGCCCTCATACAAGAGGAAAACAAAAAGCAGCACTGTGCCCATTAGGTCAACTGAAATTGATCATAAAGAATAACATAACATGTCTAGTTTAACTCTTGAACTTTTGGTTTAATCTTTCATATTGAACTGTCTGGGTAAAATGGCAACTTAATTTAATACTAAGTTTGAGGGAAGCATCATTGTTATTTGAGAAATATTGGGAAGTGCTTATTGGAGACTAAGTAGGGAAGATTTGTGGCAGGAAATTTTGATGGCAAAATTGGAAGGATGCAAGATGTCAAAGAAGAGTTTTTAGTCACATGAATTTCAGAGAGAAGGCTGGAAGGAAATGGTATGCAGAACATTGAATAGTGAGAAAGTCTCTGCCTGAGAACTTCTGAAACTGCCAGTCTTGCATGTGATGTTTATCATCAGCTTTCTCAAGTGGGACCTCCTTTCTGTCCTTGCTCAAGGCTGACTCAAATGTTCTGATATCCAAATGCATGAGCAGTGATTGCTGTAGTGTTGTCATTTTTTTTTCATTATGCTCGGCGTGTTACCATTAAAATTTGGAAAGCAGCTTTCTTAAGTTAATGTATATACAAAGAAACACAAAACAAAACACCAACTATTTATATATAAAGCAGTCCAAGTCTTAAATAGCCATCCAAATTAATAGGAAGAAAAGGGGACAGAGAAAGTTGAAGATACCTGTTTATAGCATTTATGAGGTTAGTAAAGGGTGAAACAAAAAGTAAAAAATCACAGAATCACAGACTGGTTGAGGTTGGAAGAGACCTCTGAAGATCATCTTGTCCAACGCCCCCTGCCAAGCAGGATCACCTAGAGCACGTTGCACAGGATGGCATCCAGGTGGGTTTTGGATATCTCCAGAGAAGGAGACTCCACAACCTCTCTGGGCAACCTGTTCCAGTGCTCTGTCACTCTTACAGTAAAGTGCCCCCTCATATTGAACTGGAACTTCCTGTGCTTCAGTTTGTGCCTGTTGCCTGTCATCCTGTCACTGGGCATAAGTGAAAAGAGTCTAGTTGCATCCTCTTTAAATTCTCCATTCAGAAATTTATATGTGTTGATGAGATCTCCCCTCAGTCTTCTCTTTTCCCAGCTCTCTCAGCCTGTCATGGTATGACAGATGCTCCAGTCCCCTAATCATCTTTGTAGCCCTCCTCTGGACTCGCTCCAGTAGTTCTATGTCCCTCTTGTACTGGGGAGCCCGGAACTGGACACAATACTACAGGTTTGGCCTCATCAGGGCTGAGCAGAGGGGGAGGATCGCCTCCCTTGACCACCAGGGAGGTTGGTCAGCCAAAAATGCTTGTGGAGAAGCAACAGAATGATTACAGTGAATTTGGTAATCTGATACTCTGTACAGGTATTTATTTTGTCAGTGATTTTAATACATTAATTGACATTTCATGGCTATGCAAATCAAGATGGATCTCAGACCACATTTATTCTGTGGATGTTTGTAGGTGATGTCTCCCTTGGAGATTTCAAGGCCAGGTTGGCTGGGAGCAAACCTGTTCTAGTGGAAAGTTTCCTTTGCTGAGGCAGGAGGTTTTGAACTAGATGATCTTCAGAGGTCTCTTCCAACCTTAACCAATCTATGTCACTAATTTATTAACTTACGGGCACTGAACGCCCCTGGTTTTAACGGTCTATTTACAATTTCTTAAAACCTTTCTTCCCCTAGCAGAACTTTAACACACAGGCCTACTGAATTTTTTTCTTCTTCTTTTAAAAGCTTAATAAGAATGCTGATAGACCAGTATTAAGCTTTTTCGTAAATAAAAAGTAGCTATGGGTGAGCCTTATTGAAATTCATAGCTTGATCCAATTATTTTTATAATTAAAAATGAGAATTGAGATTAAATTAGGATTTTTAATTCTGCAGGCAAAACAGTTATGGAGTCTAAATTAGGTTTCATTGCAATTTGGACGACAGGCCTATTCTGTTCATTAGATTGTGCTTATATTCTGATCATTTTTGACCCTCACTTTCACATACCCTGAAATTCACAGAAATACCGAGAGAGATGTGAAAAATAGTCATATTTCCCTGCCATTCTGTTATTACAGGGCTAAGAGTTAACAGAGTTGCAAAACTAATATTTTAATTTAGATCACATTATGGAACTCTCATGTCAAAAATAGACCAGAACATTTTAAAGCAGGCTTTTATCTCAAAATGCAGGGGATTCTCCTCAACCTTTGATTTCATTGCTGTTGTTCTGGTGAACTTCCCCAATGACATCAAAAGGCCATAGTAATGAACACAAGACAGTCTCTACAGGTGCATATGTCATTAAAATTTGTTAGCATGAAAGACAATACAAATGGAATATATATTTTTTATAAATAATGTAGTTGTAATGGGTGAATGTTAAACAGTGGTCACGATAAAAGTAAAAATTGCCATATGATCATATTAACTTAGTATTTGTGGATGAAGAAATTTGTTCATATCTAATTCATAACAGAAAACTGTGTATTGGGTTTACATGGCAAGGGTTTGGTAGAAGGGGAGCTGCAAGAGTGACCAATGCAATTAGTAATGATTTTTTTTTTCTAAAATATATAACCACTCACTTCAGGTAAAAGTTCTCAGCATCTGCTTTTGTTTTATAAAAGGTAGATTATACATGCTGCTGAGACCTATTGCTTGGTGTCAGTGTATTTAACCAGAGTTCAGTGCGTGTAATTCAGTGTTTCCAAATACCCCTAAATATGCCATATTTTTTCTTCAGACTTCAGTACTACTGGTAGGCTGAAGTAGTGCTCAGATTTAACTTCAATATGTTGCTCAAGAGTGCTTTATATTATTTAGTTCTCTTAAAACCTATTAGTGCCAAGAAGAAATGCCTCAGAGCTAATTTGGTTTTCAGTGCAAACAAAATGCAGGCATCCTACTCCAGGACAAATTACCCTGAGGATGCTTATCATTGTAAAGATCGATCACTACAAAGATGTAATCTTTCTGAGTTTTATGGGAAAGAATGGGAAGGAACTGTGCTAACCATCAGATGAGAGCAATTGCATGTCTGTCTTCAACTTTATAAGCACTACTGCTTTGGGAGAAGTATTACTGGCTTAGTCACAGGCCCTTAAGAATTAATAGTTCAGTTAAAGAAATTAGACTAATCATTTTAGGTTTACATGGAACAAAAAATTGCTCCTTAAATAATAAACTGGAAACATCTTGATGCGATTCGTTCTACTGATCTCTTGTGACTTGCATAGCAAAACAGTACTGTTATTACCAATACATTTAATATCCTAATAACACCAAATCTTAAATCATTTACCAAACCTAGAAATAGTGTAAGATGAGCAGAATCACGTAGCATACACAAACATTCTTTTTTGTCCCTCTATCCTATTCTCTTCCCAATTCATTTGAACTCACGTGTTGAAAGTTGCATTCTAGGACCAGTAATGCTGCTAATACATTGTGAGGCTCTAATAGTTCTGTAGGACTGTGGCTTCTAAACATAGGATAACACAGTCTTGATATCTTTAACAAAAAGGGGAACCAAAGTGTCATGTCTTTTTTTTTTTTTTTTTTCCATTTCAGATAGGAAAGAAAACACATGAAAGTACAGTAGAACAACTTGCTTTCTTTTCATATGTCCTTAATCACAGATACCTTTCTCCTTTGGACTTTATTGGCATATATATCTTTTAAAACAGTTCTTAACTATCAGTCACCATCATCTACCCATCTGCCCTGTGCATCTCATTAAATATATATATATATATATATATATATATATATATATCAACTACCATTCATTCAGAAGGCTTTCATTGTTCCGTGCACTTAACCTCTAAGCCACAGTGATTCTATTAGCTTCCAGAATTTCTAAATACCTCTGGTGGTAGTGTTGAAAAGGTAATTCTTCATTGTGGAATGCAATTTGATATTTGAATTTGCTTTAAAAAAGATATGTACTCTGATTCACTGAACAGATATGTAGGCCTCCATCTGTTGAAGCTGTTTACATGATTAAGTTCATGAATTAGAACAGTGAGTCTGTTATGGAAAATAATCTATCAGGAGCTAGTTTTCCTCGAGGAAAGTTGTGGCAACTCTGTTATAAAATTTACTCTAGTAACAGAAAGATGCTTGACAGGTCAAAGATGTTCTGTGAATACAAGGAATCACTGACAATTAGTCCTTCCTATGATAGAAGAATATCAAAAACGCTGTTTAGACTGGACAATCCATTTAGTTCCTTTCTCTTAGGTCCTGATTACCCAATGGAGAGGCTTGTTGGCCCTCTCCATCAGTTTGAAGAGATGAGCTCTCCATTTTTTCTTACCCCCCAAATTTAATTTTTTTAACACAGAAAACTGATTTTGTCAATGTATCAATCTTGTTTCTTTCAATCAACTGAGGAATTTCAATCATTCTGAGGAATTACAGTGCTGAAAAAGCCACAAATATTTGCACTCCTTCTGGCTGAGAGGATATGAATCTGTCCTGGAGGGATTTCATATGAAGTGTGTTTTTTTTGTTTGTTTTTTGACTTTCATTAAAACTGACCTATACAGAGCAATCTACTTGTAACATATTTTAGGTAATTAGTAGAGATACCAGTTAGTGACAGGTATCAGTCTTTTGATAGTCATTTAAGGTTGGAGACTGAGAAATCAGCTTCCGTTAAAACTACAATATTTTTATTTTTTTTTAACTGGGAATTTATTCTATTTTCTATTTTTTCTAAATGTCAGTGCCAATGCTTAGTGTGGAGAGGAATTGTAAACTGTCACACTTCATAAAGATAAAATATATTCTATGTTAAACTTTGTCATTGGTTTGGAGTAGAGTTCATCCTGACTTTATTTCAGTTGTGCCAAGGAATCCATCATTAAGCCCTGCTTATACCATACAGAACATGGTATATTACGAAAGTTCATGCATGCAGTGGTTACTGTAGCTTGGATTTTGACTGTTACTCCTATAGATTTGGGGCAAGTTGTATGGCCTCTACTGCTTTATTTATTGTAACACTGCCCAGTTATGCCAGAGGCTTTCCGTGTCAACAGAATCACAAAGAAATCCTTTTTTAATGAGACACCAGGATGTTTTATATGTGAATTACACATGGATAATACATGACTGAAGTACCATTTTACATTCCTTGCAAACTTAAAGTAAACCAGACATATAGAAAAAAAAAGATTTTGGGAGTTGTGTGACACTTTTTGTGGTAAACTGAGCCAGAACACTTTTGAAAGAAAATGATTTTCACTGTACTGAATATGTTGTATTTTTATAGAAATTGCTTCCTGTGCCCTAGCGGTAGTGGACTTGCACATTCTCAGTTAGAGGTGTAAAGTCAAAACAAAGTGCCTAGTACGTTTGTTATTTTTTGGATTTTTCAGATTGCTTATTGCCAAAAGATATGTAGAAATATAGAGCTACACTTATTAAAACTTCAAAATTACCCATACTGTATGTAGTTATAGGAAGACAATAGCTCTCCTTGTTACAAGAAAATATGCAAGGCAGTTTTTTATTTAGATGTTCAATTGACAAACTTATGACAAAATGTAAATGGAATCTGATTGAATAATATTTAATATAGGGAGGATAGCACTTTCTCTGTGACAGCATGACCAGGGAGCTCTATCCATGAAAGCCCTCTAGTACTTATTCTCTTCACTTCTAGTACTTATTCTCTTCACTGATTTCTTTGCTATTCCTTATGCACTCCCTGTTTTGTAAAGCTTGTTTTCAATATTAAAAATAATAATAATTGGAGGAAAAAAGTGCAATTTTCAGGAAGGAAAGGATTCACCATTTTTTCCCTTTCCCTGAAAGGCATTTCATACCATAGTCTCTGTATAATCACCATAAGCAATCCCTGTGCTATTGGCTGTACTATAAAGGATAGTGCTCTCTTTACTTCATTTAGTGTGAAATTATGAAATATGATGCAGTGACTTCAACAGAAGATATTCTCCAAAATAATCTGGTGATGAGAGCACTCTTCTCAGAATTAGTAGATGTATATTTATATCCCTTCAGAATGAAAAGGAAGTTAATCTATGAATGAGGCTGGCTGCCTTAAACCCTCCCAAGTCCCAAATGGCAATTTTGTTCACCTCCTTTCTTCGCTCTGCCTGGCTGTAGCACAGGGCACTTCCCTGCTAAGTTGCAAGGCTTTTTGCCAATATTACTGGAGTCATCCATAAATTCTCAGAACAGCCTGCCTGAGGGAAATCACTGCCTGTGTCCTGAGTGCAACACAGTACAGCCCAGCATTATATGGACAACCACTACACACTAAGTGCAAGGATTTGATCTCATCAGTTTTATAGCTATCACTAGCCATCAGTTATGGGGTAGGTGAAGGTACCTTATTTTTACACAATAGCCTAGCAGCTGTAGCAGACTGGATTCATCAGTCTCAGAGTATCCAACAACACCTTGAGATATAGGCCCTTCTCTGCAGAGTTGACTTTAAGCTCTACCATTAATTGACTATTCTGTATTAAATAAAACAAAATAAAAAAGGAAAAAAAAATGATTGCCATTGCTATCTTCATACCCCAGAATTATATCCTGTGGTGTTCCATGTAGTAAGCGGTAGTTCCCTGGATGCTCAATAGAGCAGGCACCAAAATTCAGTGGACTGGATCTCTTTTGGTCTAGTCAGCATGTGAGCAGAAAATAAGGATTGTCACAGAATATCCCAAGTTGGAAGCGACCCACAAGAATAATCGAGTCCAGCTCCTGTCTCCTCACAGGACCACCCAAAAATCAGACTGTATGTCTGAGGGTGTTATCCAAATGCTTCTTGAACTCTGGCAGGCTCGGTGCTATGATCACATCCCCAGGGAGCCTGTTCCAGTGCCTGACCACCCTCTTGGTGAAGAACTTTTTCCTAACATCCAGACTGAATCTCCCGTGTCACAGTTTCGTGCCTGACTGGTTCTAGTCAGGTCTCACTTGTGTGGAGTACCCATCTTTGGAGGTTTTCCATCCCACCTGCTTCTGTCCACTGACTAGACAGGAAAAAGATTCCTATTCTAAGACATTCACTGCCAGGACTGCTTACCCCAAATCTAAACAAAGCAAGGCAGCTGAAATTTAAAGAAGTGAATCCTTTTCCATGATTTCCATGATTCCATAAGACTTGCATCTTATGTGAGTGCTATAATGATTGAGCTGTTGAAATAGAAAGGTAATTGCTTTTACCGCATTAATTTCTTTTGCCTATCAAGCCCTCAGCAGAGTTAATCCATACCCATATGTCAGTCTCGGTTTTGAAATGTAGAGATCTTTGACTTTTACTCAGAAATTAGTTAATGAGTGCCTTACTGTCTTCAGAGGGTAAAGGCTATTACTTTCTATAGGGTGGGTAGCCTGAGAAATGTTGGCTTCTAGGCACTGCTTTGTGTTAGTTTTGTATTCATAATAGTGCAACAATCAGTAAAGCTGCTAATGCCTGCAGAGCCAAGGGCAGAACGCTGATCTAGCTTTGGTAATAGCATTATCAGAGCCTGTGACACTTAACCGAGTTACCTCACAATTTTATTTAACACAGAGTGATGCATAATTATTGCTACACTTCATCTGATCAAGTACAAAATCATAAAACAAAATATAGAAAAAATACTACTTCAGGATTTTTAAAAGAAAAATTAACTTCTAAGCCTTCCATAACTGTATTGCTATTACTCACTCATGTTTATATCTATTTGCTTTTCTTCAATTTCCATGACCACTTTTAATTAAATTTTCATTGTGTATAATGAGAAATACTTGTATTTCTTTCCCTATATTCCTCTGTTACTTTCTCTGTCTCTCAGAAAGGTATAGTACTAAATTCACTATTTTAATCGTTTTTCTTTGGAAAATATTTTATTTTCTAACTGATTAGGATTTTGAAGAAATGTTAAGAAGCTTCCAGGATATTTACATAGCTACAAGATAAGCACTGGAAATAAATCAATTTGAGGCATTTATGCATGCAGAGCTCCTGGAAACCAAATTTTAACTGTTGGCAAAACCAAAGTTTAACTGTTACTATAACATTCCTTTGTCCAGATTGATCTTCAAAATGCCAGCTGATGAAGATTGCACAGCCTGTTGTCCTAGATACTTTTTTTTTCTGAGAAATATTTATTCTTCCATGGTAGCCTTTTGCAGATACATTCTGTGTAGTTCGAAATACTGTCACTTCTTCACACAGTTATTCCTTCTCAGCTGTGCATCTTTGATTCCTTTCACTCAGCCCCGCAGTGAAGCTTGGAAAGCAGTCTAGTAAATTTACTCTGCAAACCCTGGGTATGTACCAGTCAGCTTAGTAGTCAATTTTTCCAGCTTTTGATGGGATAATGGGTATGCATCATATTCTCAGATTGTGAACTCATTAAAAGGATAGTCAGGCATTTGAATATGTGCTGATGAAAATGTCCGATTGCAGCTATCAGTCAAAAATTATGTGAATTAGGGACACTCTTGGGAGGATTTTACATCCATAAAATAAATTGGTACTTTATAATGTATACGACCATTCTCCCATAAGCTTTATGTAATTTTGGATGAATTTCCAATTAATTGCAACACGATGAAATTCTAGTGTGTTGTATATGAAAATGAACTTGACAGCATCCATGAAAATTTAGGCTTCTCGACTAAAGAAGTCAATCCAATGCTTTTTCATCAGTGAAGCTGGAATGATTTTTGGCTGCTGAGAATCTCAACAGGAAGCTGTGTAGTAGAGATGTGGGTGTGCATGAGCATGAATATAACACAACAGGAAGATAAAAAAGTATGCAAAACAAGAACAGCATGGGTTGCTCATCCAGATGATCACAAAAAAAAAAAAAAAAGAGAATGTTTAATTGTTACAAACTGGAAAACAGCAAATGGCCCTTTCCTTGTAAATGACTTACTACCTGTCTCCCAGATGGCCCTTTTCATGCTTCCCTTTGGAGCTGCAGCATGCATATTGCTGCATTGGTGGGGCTAGCCAGGGGAGGAGCAGAAAGCTACTGCGCAGGCATTGGCTGCAGTAGGTACTCTGTGGTGTGTTGTGGTGCCAGCCTCAGTGCTCCTGTATGCACTCTGTGCCCCATGAGAGAGGAAGATAACACTTGAAAGGTTTTTATTGATGGTTATGGAATTGTAGAGGTGGAGTGTACCCGTAGTAAGAGCTGGCCCTGCTTCTTATGTCACGTAGCAAACTATTTAAGTGCATAGCTTAAATGTGTTTAATTTGTCTCTAACCTTAACCTTTGCCAAGTTGTTCCACTGGTGTAAGAGTACCATGCTTTTTCAAACATCTAAAAAGCAGCTAATTAGAATTTCTTTTTATTTCTTCCATGCTGTGTTCCATCATACATTTCAACACTTGTCATTTTGTTCTCAGTCTCCAGGAGGAAATGCAGAGATCCTCTCATTTGCATAATTTCACATGGGTAATCAAAGAACATGCCATGGAGGAGGATTCAAGAATTAGAATTTATTGTTGGTTTAATTAATGCTTTAACGATCTAATCAAAATATAATAGCTACTGATTTTTACTCCAGTTGTAACAGTGCTAATAATACAGTTTGCGTTAATGCTCATTAGTAATACAATGAAATCAGTAGCTGCAAGTCTTCTGTCTTCTGATTTTAATTCCCCACCTCTCCAGTCACCCATAGTCCTGGGTCAAGGGCCTCTGATCATCAAACAGGATGATCTAGTAAGTTTTCAGCATCCTAGTTCTTCACAAGGAATACAGCATCAGTGGTGAGGTAGGGTTTCTTCCCTGCTACTGAGTTCGCTCAGAGTTATTTTTTTAAATCTATTTCAACCTCACTTGTGGTAATGGATTACACTTTTTGCTTCCTTGTTGATCCATGAGGCTGTTAGATTGCTTAGGTTTGTTTTTTTTTCCCTGTATGGTATTATTTATTTTGGGGAAGACAAACTACACAAGTGAAAATCTAAGGAGAAGTTAAGCTTAAAAATAATAATTAAAAAAAAAGGCAATAACCTAAGTAAACAGAAAAATCTAATCAGAAATTTACTGTTGGAATGGATAGTTTATTCCTCTGATTACCTTAAAAGTGGTATTTCAGAGACACTTTGATCTTTCTCTATAGCTAAAAGTAATAGAACAACCTGTAAAACAGGTACTAATTTTATAGATCTATATTTGTACAATTTATCTACTATAACATAAAAATTAAATATTTTTTTCAGAAATTATTATCAACTAATATATTGTTACATGCCGTTGCTATGATTACACAGAGGTTAAATCGGTCTGGGGAAGCAAAACAACTTCACTGGAACCAACAAAATACCAGTTAAGTCTTCCATTATACCTGTATGTGCTTGTGATTTTTCACATGCCAACACTTCACTTTGCTCCCATGTGTTTTTTCAGTGACAAGAAAGCTGAAGAGTGAAAAATGGGAGGGATGTTTGTATGAGTTAGAGAAGAGCAGATGGAGAATTCAAGTAGGAATGTGAAATAAGCCCAAAAGAAAGTACCCAATGCTGCTGGAAAAGGAGAGCTGGATAGAAATGGCTCCTGTGGTCAGGAGACCTTTTCAGGGTGTTGAGCCTTGGCTGTATTTCAATTTGAGGGCTGTCTTCTCCAGTCTCCCCAGTCAGCTCCCTGTCTGTACCATTAGATCGCTTTCTTGCTGTCCTCCTCTTCATGTGCTTCTGCTGCCTTGTGTACCTCCTGGCTTCTAACTGTGCCCAGTGAGATCACAATATGCATAACGACAAGTGACATGAAAACAGAAATGTCATTAAAAACACATTCCACTTGAGATGACAGATGCTTTATTTGTTAAGTGTATCAATGTTTCATGATGCCATTAAAAGATGGAGAACCTTACTGGTGGATTTCCACAACTTGAACTGAAGGGATTACATCTAACATTGGCTTTAGAAGTGTTTGCTAATAATGACCACAGTCTTGTCATTTTCATTATCCTTAGGGTACTGAAAAGTTCTAGGGTTTTCCTAAATGCTGTCATTGTATTTTGACATCCTTTTATCTTCCTTGTGGCACGTATCTGTGTTTAATTCACTTTTTTCTTCAAATAATTTTTCTTTCTTTATAAATATGTCACTAGTTATTCTGCTCATTTTACTTTGATATTTATGTTAAGGTCCTGTGTTTTTTCACTTGAGTGTTTTATCAGAACTCTTGATGTCAGTGAAAGATATGCTCAAATTAAGGCAATTTGGGCCATATATTTAGGGAGTATGTGTACAGATTTGCTTATAAACTCTGAAGAAAAGATTTGGAGTAAGGTGATGTTTCTGTATTTATCAGTGATTTATATAATGATGTAGATGAGATGATCAGATTCATAATTTTCCGAGGAATTATGAACACATTCAAGTTTTAGTACCCTAACACTGTGCTTTAGCATCGGGTCACATTGGAGAGCCAAAAAGTTTCAGAAGATATTAATGTATTCCAGCATGCCTATATTGATTATGAAAAATAGCATATTAATGTTTATAAGAAATATTTATAACATCACACTGTAAAGAATTCATCAGAAGGCAATCAAGACAGATTAGTGGTTGAGGAGTACTTAAAAATAGAAATGCAATGTATTTTAACCTTATCATAATAAACATAAGTAAATACATTTTTAATAAAGGATAGACCTGCTATCATTGGAAAAGAGGAAAAAATACAATATCTAAATTATGTTCATTGAACTTGCTGTGTCTCATCCTGAGAATTGAATAGAAATTTAAATGATCAATTGTGTAGATTGCAGGCACAGTTACTTTATTAATGTCTGTTATTATGCATACATATATACATCTATATATGCATACGCAGATGTAGTGCGCTGTAACCTGCTGGATCAACACTTTTTGCTTAAACTTTGATAGTACTTTAACATTCTTTTTGTTTGAAGGATCACATGGATTTTATTAAATAAAGTATACTAAAACACAGCTTTTCTTCCACAGTAAAATTTAGATTTGTAAGAAGACAAGGGATAAGGTAACATGGTACTGTTTGTACACACCCTCTCTTGGAATAAACTTATTTACACCCATATATTAGCTGAGATCTTAGACACTGTGAGAAACCAGCTTCTAGGGCTTGTTCTAAGTCACGTCTCTGACAGATACTGCTGCTAAAATTCACTCTTATCTTCCAGTTCACTGTTCCCCTTGTGTTGGTGTACAAAGGATGAGGTGCTGCAATCTTCATTCATTTGACTCTCTGATGATCGGGCTATTCTGGCATTATTTAGGCCTGTCTTATGATGTGGGCTGTAAATTGCTGTGGTACCACTAAAAGTGCAGTAATTCTACCTTTTTGAACGTAGAGTTTCTAAGATCTATTAAATGGGCTGCAATTCTGTGTAGTTATACTGATATTTGAAAATCTAGATATTTTTGTTGTTGAAATCTCTATCAACTTTTTTGTGAAGTCAAATTATAAGTAACATGAGTAATGAACACCTCCAACAAATACATTTTTAAATACTGTATTTTTTAATTAAGTCTGTAAATTAAAATGCTGTAGTTTATAGCAGAAGGCTAAAATAGTAGTGATCACATCATAATTTTTTTATTCGAAGTCTCATATGAAGGAATGAATCTTGTCTTCTTTACTCTGTGTAGCACATCTTTGCACTTTGTATTGGTCTGTGATCCAGACTTCTGTGCTATCTTCAGTGGCATTGACCTTAAGATTATTGTTATTCATCTGTACAACATCAATGTAATTTGAATGCTGTAGAGAAAGCACACAGCACATGGAAAACCTTGGAAAAATTCTGATTTTCCTTATGAGCTCTTGGAGGTGTACATTACAGTACACAGATGGCTGCAGAATATCAGCCTTTATCAGGTACATCATAGTTTTCACTGAAAACCAGGGAGCACAGAGTGCAAATACGTCATATCTTTCTAGTGTTCGGTGGAGCAGAAAATCAGATATCATCCCTGTCATGATTTAATTGATTTACGTGGAGCCATTCAGATGAAATGAGTATGTTTTGAGTGTGGTGACAGTGTGCAACCAGGGTCTAATGTATGTGAACTAGTCTGATGATGAGACTTGAGACCTGTTGTGGTAGTTTTACTCAGGTGGGCAGCTGAGCTCCACCACAGCCTCTCTCTCACTGTCCCTCCTGAAAGGGAAAGGGGAGAAAATACAATGAAAACAGTTCAAGGAGTGAGATAAGGACAGGGAGTTCACTCAACAATTATAGTTACTGCCAAAACAGACTCAGCATAGGGAGATTAGTAAAATTTATTGCCTATTACTAACAAGCTAGAGAAGTGAGAAACAAAGAAACCCAAAACACCTTCCCCCCAACTACCCTCTTCCACCTCCTCCCCCCAGGCAGCACAGGGGAATGGGGAAATGGGGGTTGGTCAGTCTATAGCACTTCATCTCTGCTTCTCCTTTACGTTCACTCCCTGCCCCTGCTCCCCGTGGGGTCCCTCCCACGGGATGCTGTCCTTCCTGAACTGATCCTGTGTGGGTTTTCCACAGGCAGCAGCACATCAAGACTACTCCCATATGGCTCCGTACCACAGGGTCCATCCCTCAGGAGCAAACTGCTCCAACCTGGGTCCCCCACGGGCAGCAGCTCCTGCCAGGTCACCTGCTCCTGTGTGGGCTCCTCTCCATGGGCTAGAGCTCTGGCCCAGAATCTGCTCCAGCAGGGGTTCTCCACAGGCTCCAGCCTCCTTCAGGGCAGATCCACCTGCTCCACCGTGGTCTCCTCCATGGGCTGCAGCATGCAAACCTGCTCCACCATGGTACACCATGGGCTTCAGGGGGAAGACCTGTTCCACCACGTGGGCCTCTCCAGAGCCTGCAGGGGATCTTCAGCTCCAGCACCTGGGGCACCTCCTCCCCCTCTTTCTTCACTGACCCAGGGGTCTGCAGGGCTGTTTCTCACTCCTCGCTATCCTAGCTGTTGTAGCCCAGCAGTTTTTTCCCCCCCTTTCTTAAATCTGCTCTCACAGAGATGCAAGCAACATCACGTATTGGCTTGGCTCTGAGCAGCGGTGGGTCCCTTTGGAGCCACCTGAGACTGTCCCCTTCTAACATGGGTCAGCTTCTTGATTCTTTTCATGGAGGCTACCCCTGCATCCCCCCACTACCAAAACCTTGCCATGTAAACCCACTACACATGTGGACAGCGAGGTGAGTGCTTGGCAAAAAGGAAAATCGAGCACATGGCTTGGTAGCTCTGCTGTTAGGGGAGGAGTGAAGCAAGGTTAATTCTGTAAGATGATAGGATGATATTTTAAAGATTCGGAAGAAGCATTGTGTTCAAGACCACCTTTAAGGCGACCTCAGATCTTTGGGTTTTTATCATCTGCCATATATTCAGTGCAGTGAATGAAAATGTTTTAAAACCATATTTAAATCAAAAAGAAAAATCACCAACATACAGAAGATACTTCTGTGTTACTGGACCAGTTTTTGCCATGGTCATTTTGACTTCATTGTGCCATGACTACCATTATGCTGTGCTCAGGTTATTTTGTGCCTCCTGTCATTACAGTATCTTCCATCACTCTGTTTAATTAAGGGACTAACATCTGCTGTGAGGTCATTTTCTTCTTTCTGCATTACCCATGACTTAATCAGTTTTGTAGTATGACAAACATAACACAGTGCAGAATAATTCATAGCATTGGCTATAAATTTGATAGCAATAATGTTTACATTATTGTTTTTGTAATTTATTTATGCATCTTTCCTAGTTAATAGCCAGATTGGACTATTAGAATGTTTATTTATGCTTCCTTCAACTTGCTTCTTTACAATTATGATCCTAACACCAATTACTATAAATAATTATCTTTCTTTAAACCAAAAAAAAAAGTGATCATTACTCTACTAGTTTATTTTCCAGTTGAATCATGAATTCAAAATTAATGTAATGTGAACACACAGTACTCATCTTTCCTGCCTCAGTTCAGTATGAATTCATACACAAGGAGCAGCTGAATTTATTTACATTGCAGAGCAATCCTTTTTGCAAAATTACAGGTTTTATTTAAGGTAACACTATGACAATGAATTGATATCCTAATAAAAATATTTCAGAACATTGTGTGGTTTATTGAAGAATAATTATTGTTATTTACGAAACCAAACTGTCATTGTGTCTGATGACCACCTTTTGCCTTAAAAAAACAATTTTAAACAGTCACAGTGGAAAGCATGTCCCAGTAGCACAAGGCATGAGGATGTAATTCACTGTGGAATTTCACTGCTGCTGTACCCACAATACCTAATATCTATAAAGAAGTTTGAGAACTGTAATAATTATCATTAAGGATTAGAGTTTTACTTATGTTATCAGTTTTTCACACAGAACAAGGGAGATGCGTAAAAAAAAAACAAACCAAACCAACCAACCAAACAACAACAACAAAAAAGGCAAAAAAAATCTTAAGTGTATTTGCTCATATTTCCTCATCTTTCCTGCCTGCATTTATTAAGAATATGAAAAACATTCGTCTGCTAGCAGGAAAGAAGGAGTAAAACGTGATAAAATGTGCCTGAACCATAAATAGAACTAGTGACTTTATTTAATAGAACATGGTTATTAACATTATGTTATGAAAAAGCTTGATTTTTAACCATCTGTTTTTATGATTTAATTCATATATGGGAGAAACTTTCTAAAATTAAGAAACAGGTTTTCTGGCATTGCATAATTTTGTGGTAGATTAATATTTATCAGTTGCTAAGGATGAGAGTTTGATCTCAGGTTCTGATTAGAGAATATCACATTGCCTTGACTGCCAAAATAGATGCAATACCATTTAGGGCACTACCCAAGCCCAGGAGAGAATGCTGGTTCACTTCTCTCTTTCCTGCCATAAGCAGGAAAGCAGGTGAGCAGTGTGTAGGATCAGTCTTTCTAAACTGAAAATCCATTCAGCTAGTTTTCTTCTGTAGATTGTTTTCTCCTCTTGTTGCTTCAACATCCTTCTCTCTGGATGACGGTTTAAATCTGCCTTCTTTGTATCCCTTCAAAAAGCTCCTGATAATTTCCTGATAAAAAAACCTCCTTTTTAGTAGCTATTGTTCTTCCTATAAGTTTCATCAGTGATTTTCTCTCTTCTTTTTGCACCAAACAGGATATATGTTTCTGTCTTCAGATCTGTTCGTAGCCTATTCTCTGATCTGCCATACCACTCAGCCATTCATCATTCATTACTGAGATGCCATACCCCAGCTAAGATCTGCCTGCCAAGCTAGCCTTTATCACCCTTGTCACAGATTCTCAAGGAAATGTTTTCATGCTCTTTCATTGTTAATGCCATGTTAATACCTGTAAAGTACATCTCAATCCCCACACCTTTAATCATTGCAGAAAGTTCCCCTCAATAGTGACAGCAACAAAATACTAAGCAGCAACAGATGAATTATTATAGTTAAATGAATAAATAAATCTATTTCTGTGGTGATATATTACCATTCCATTGTTCAAAACAGAGGGGCTTCCTGCTTACCTTTTTACGTAGTTTCATGTTATGAGTAATATTTCAAAAAGATAAGTCTCTGTTGGTAGTGACTGTATCCATTCTACTATTCATGTTTCATATTGGAAAGTAGTTCTTAAACTTTAAATAAACATTTCTATTTGTATCTCTTTCCTAATTTTTCCTATAATGCTACTTAATTATGTATGTAGCAATAGCTGTATTATGTATATTTAGTATTTAAGTACTAAGAACACAGCATAATGGACCATTTTTTAAAGCATGTGACCTGCGGTGTAGTTTTTAGTCCTTAATCCTTATATTTGAATAGGGCCCAGGCTCATTTAAATGCCTAAGGGAAAAGAGGAAGACATGCCTAAGAAGACATTTCTTAGTTAGACTTCTTATCTTCATGTTGCTAATGACCTTTTTGTTTGTATAATATTTGCATTTTTCATGTAGCCATTTAAAAGTCATAATGCCGTTACCTCATCCTTCTGCAGATACCTTCTGAAGTGTCATCTCCACTTCAGTGCCACCAAACACTGTGGCATGACAGTCTGCAGGTAGGTGGCAAGCTGAGATTTCTCCCAGTACATAAGATAGGTTGTTTTGATGTAACTGCAAATTCCCATTCCCTCACTAGCATCTCTGTTTCTGTTCTCCTAATGTGTCTCATTTCATAAATTGATGGGAAATTATCAGGAACAGGTTCTGTATGCTTTTTTTGTTTTGATTTGTTTTGTTTTGACATATAGTGCTTAATGTAATGTAGAGCAGATTTGTTTCTGGAACCAAACTCATAGTCTTTACAATATTATTGAACAGCTTTGCTTTAAAGATTTACAGTCTCCAGAATAGTTAAACCTTTTCAGAATTTTATTCTACTTTTATTTTTAATATAATTTTATTATACTTTTTACTATTCTGTACCTGGTATAATATATTCTATGCCCAGAATTCATATAATTGAATTGGTTGCTTGTCTGATTAGACACTTACACTCCCTCAGAAATCTTGTTCTAAGAAGAAAATGCCCAATCAGTTGAGCTTAGGTTTAAGGTTAGAATAAGGTGCCTTTTCAAGCTTTAAGAGTAGGAACTGGGCTCCTAAATAACACCATGGTTTTGAAAGTATCACCCTTCTTGTTTAGTGCCAACATTAAAAAAAGATAAAAAATAAAAAAGTACTAATCAGTGAAACATTTTATGTTTTACCAAGTGAAGGAGAAAATATGATGTGATTCTGCGATTCTGACCATTCCAGGGAGAGATTCGGTTCTAACACAACAACTAGGTCTATTTGGGATCCAGATGTGCATTTATCCATGGGTTGAACTCTGTGTTTAGGAAATAAGCAGACTTCAACAAAGGTTTCCTTCTCCCTTGTGAGAACTAAGTGTACATGATAAAAAAAAAAAGAAAAAAAAAAGAGTTAAGTATGTGATCAGTTGTTGTTTGTGTACAAAGATCAAGAATAGAAGAAAGAAATATTGTTGCTATGTGTGGAAGATTTGTTGCCTCAAGTTCTTACTGTGATACCAGTGTAAAGAAGATGAAGTATATGAAGAATAGTCCTTTTTCTTTAAACAGTAGTATTGAAGAATGTAGTAGGTGTTCATTGCTCAGATACCACTGGTTGGGATTTTGCATAACAAGAAAAGTGGAGGGGCAAAAGCAAGGAAAGAAGTCAATTACTTCACTTTCACCGAAAGCAAGTCATGCGTTCTCCTTGGCTTTTTCTGGCTGTTTTTCTAATGGTACTAAAAAAAGGGTGTTTCTTGATCTGTGTGTATTTGGTGGAATCTCATCTCCAAAGAGCACTTTTATTCTACAAATGAAACTATGTTGGTGCAATGATGTGAACCATACAAGTTGTATACAGTTGGATCTACTACTAGAAGTTTATGATCCAGCCTTGGCCTTATAAATAAACATTAAGGGCTAGGCTTCAGAAGATATTCAGTCATCTGACTCATTAACTTCAGTTAGAATTAAGCACTTAAATACCTTTAAAATCCAGGACTAAATTCATTTTTCCTTCAACGTGGCAGTTTTAGAATGTATCTGTTAACATTAATTTGTTTTTATATTTCTATTTAACTTAGGACTTTCACAGTAGGTTTTAATGTTTATCCCCATGGCATACAGTTGTTAGAGCTGCTATCACACAAGTAAAAGACTGCTACGCTTCCATGATGTCTTTTTTTTACTTCATTCTGCACTGCTTATGATTTGGTTTTGTCAGTTAAGTGTTTCTACTGACTCTTACACGTGACTTTCTCTTTCTCTCTGACTTTCTCTCAGACACTTCTCCTTTAATAAAAACAGCGTAGTTTCTTCTGAAACATTTATTTTCAAATCCTTAGAATTTTTCATCATTAAATATTTTCTGTATGGTATAAGGAAGAGAAGGTTAAAAGAGGACAATAGACAATACCCAAAATACAGTATACATCACAAAAATAAATCTGCATATTTTATATTTCCTCTTGGCAGATAGCCAGACAGCCACTTAGTTATGACAACTTATATTATTCCAAGGATTTCAGTTAACTACATGAATGATTATACCATTTTTTGCTTGCATATATGAGTCTGTCTTCATATTATAACAATAGCCTAGCCTATAATTTGTGTACTGCAGTTTTAATTGGTAAAGATGTTGACTGTAGCATTTTTTGAAATATGTGGATTAATGCAGCCTAAGTCACTGGAACGTTCATGGTAGCAGTATCAACTTCTAGACAGAAAAGCTAGAAAACAATAGCTAGAAGGAATAGCATATTATTTATAAGATGATGTTTGAAAATCCGATTTTTATTTTTTATTTTTGCCTGCTAATGTTTAATCCAAACAACATTTTCTATTAGCTAGTTGATAACTTTTTTATTTTGATTACAGTGATGTGTTTTTCTTGCACTGTTCTGAACTACCGATAGCTGGACACATGAACTAAAATGTAACTAACCTTTTTTTCAAAAGCTGAAATAATTCTATGGGAAATTCTTTTGTCTGTTTGTATAATTTCAGTTGTACCAGTGTTTTTGAAGTAGGATATTGCTATTATCTGAATTACTGAGCCAGCCTCATTTGTTTTCTTGACCTTGCTTGACTATGATGCGTTGGATTTTCAAAGATGCTGTAGCGCCACAGTGGTATTTAACATGTAGCCTGTTCTTAAATTTCATTTATATGAAGGATGTTATCTGATATACTGGATTGTTTCTGTTTAGTTTTACCTTTGGCAGGTTCCTTGTAGGACCTGATCTTGATATCTTCAGTTCATTGGTTTGCTACAGCTTCTTTATCAGGTGTTGCTTCTTTGCGGTAACACTAACCAGTTTGTGTCTTTCAGGGTTTCCTCTGCCATATTTGAGATATTAGGACCGGTTTTGATAGTCTGCAAAGGCTAAACATACTTATCTCTCAGGTTTTACTGTTTGTTTTTGAATCTTCATATATAAATCCCCTTTCTCAGAAGAAGCTGTTAAGGAAATGACATGGCCACGAGAGAGAGGCAGAAATGACCTAACCTCAGAGTGAACCCCACCCAATATATTTAATCATAAAAGAAATTAAATGAAATTCAGAATGACTAAACTGTAATTCTTATTGTACATGGTTCTGATCCATGCAGACATAAAACTGTCTAAGTATATTAAATATACCTGGGAACATTCATTGGTACTGTAACTAACTGGCATGAAAATTGCTGGATCCATGCTATTAATTTCTTTTGCTGTCCAAAATAGAGAGTGCATACAGACATTTTATTGCAGATGGTCCCTGACTTTTGATAGTGTTCTCCTCAACCATACCCCAAAAATGTCTGAGAGAATGCTAGTGAGTCTAAGTCCTGCCAGTTCTCTTCTGACAATTCAGTGATATAGTTGGTCAGGTTCCAGTTCACACTGACACTGCCTGATGCTCAGGGATTTTGTAATTTGAAGAAACCACTGGTTAACTTGTAATGTAAAAATATCACCCACTCTTCTGTCTTTTTGCAGTAGTTTGGTCACAAACAGTGAGAGAAGGATAGATGGTCTCTCCAGTGCTCCTGAGTGTCCCCTGCACTCTTATACACGTTAATTGGTGAACCTGAATATATACTCCCAATCAGGATAGTGCTACGTGTCCTCACCCGTCCAGGAGGCAGGAGGAATTGTCAGGCTTCTGACTGTCTTGGCGTAATTTCAATTTTGCTGTCTGAGAATTGCCAGACTCAGCTTTTTCTCTGTACTGGCATGTTTAAATAGAAAGACATCATATAAACCTAAGGATATTGAGAGAGGAACCAGGTTTATTAGCAGGTTAAATTTAGTTCAAGGAGACACAAATAAATGTATATTTTAGTGTTTATGTATGTATGTGTGTATGTACGTATATTAGAAACCTATATATGTAAAAATAACAAATTAACGTTTAACACTGAGTTCAAAGTATGCTTAATCAATGAAAGGGTCTGCTTTTGCACATTTCTTTTTCAGCTCTCCTTCAGAAGCAATTCTGTTTCTCCTCTCTGTTTGATATTTGGGCTTGCTCTCCACCTCAGGCACAGTCTTCAGATTTGTTCCCTTGATTTCTCACGTCCTGCCCAATAACTTGCTGTCTTCTTCAAACAGAAGATTGACAAAGTATGACATGAACTTTTGCCTTTCCTCTCTCTTCCTTTTTATTTTTTTAAAACTTGATTGATCCTGCCATCTCTTTTCCTGCTTATCTGCTTCTTATTTCCTTGAATGTCACTTGACCATCTTTTGACATCTCTCTCTCCAAATTCCCGTATTATTTGCCCCTACCTTCCAGCTTCATCCTGGATTCCCATTTTTCCATAAGCTTACTAAAATGGAAAACAAGGTGTATCTACAGAGTGTCTAATATCTCTTTTATTTGCAAGCTGTCAGAGTGCTTCATTTTACTTTCTAGAACTGATTTGAAAGAAAGTCTTTTCAGCCAAGAAAGAATTTTAAACCATTGGAGGATTCTGAGAAATCAGGAGAAAATCAAAATGCAAATATTTCTTTCTGTCTTGTCTATCCTATCAGCCTTTTTTTTTAATTATTTTTTTTTCTTTTAAAATTGTTCACACTTTCCATTGTCATTAAAAGACCCATATTTTTTCCTTGCAATATCCTTCTAAATAAGCACTTCTAAAATGGACATTAGTGTTCTCAGCACCCAACTGGGCAACCATGAAGCTGTGTGTCTGCAAGAACACACATGGTCCTTGTGATTATCAATAATTCTATCTCTTGGACAGATGTTTTCTGACTGAAACAAAATCTGTCATCTTTTTCCATTTCTCCATAAAATTGAAATGATGAATCTGTGAGAGCTGCCAGCTGTTGCTTGTTGCAGCATCCATCCTTAACAACAGGAAGGCTATATGATTTTTATCAGCATTAAAAAACAAACAAACAAAAAACACTGTACTTAGCCCTGCTGGTGTATTTTTGTATAAAATGGTTACAATTTATTGAGAAAAGGAACACTTGTACAAAAATCCTGAATTCCTCATTGGGTTGCAGTTCTTGTGTTGAACTGAGCCAGAGCAGAACTGTTTTGCAGTGGAACAGATTGTCTTGCAATACAGTGTTCCCCTGGATGTTTTCTTCTTTAAGAATGAGCCCTTGGCATTTTGTGAACTCAAGAGGCTCTTTCCTGTGCTAATCAAGGCAGCTGACAAACTCTTCATCATGCTTGAATCAATACGGGTTAGCCCAATTTCTTTCTGTGCCATGTGCATTCTTAGAAGCAGCAACAGATTGACAGATGTTTCTTTTTATCAGGTGCTGGGATCATCAGTGACAGAAACATAACCAGATGAAAGGTTTGTTAGTTTGAGACATAAAATGCAGGCAAAACGAGCAATTTCTTTCAACATTTTCTTTGTGAATTGTATTTTTCCCTGTTTATTAAATATTTCATGATGTGTAAACTATAGTAGTATAAGCCATTTCATCTGAACATAGTTAATTAGGATGTTTGTTATGAAGCAGGACAGTTCTCAAATCTGGCCAGCCTTAGAGAGTTTATAGTTGTTTAACTAGAGTGCTAGGGGAAAAAAAAAAAAAAAAAAAGAGAGAGAGAGATCTCAGCAGAAGAACTTATTTATGTGCCTGGTAATGAGCAGTAATAGTGAGTTAATTCACAAAGATGACTTATAAAGTGGAAGAGACAGGAAGAAAGAAAAGATGTTAACAGACACACAGAAATATAACAAGCATTTTCATTAGCTTGACAAGTCTAAGCATGGCAGTTTTCCTTTTCACGTTTACAATTAAAGGCTTACCTGCCAGATACTTTTACTGGAGGAAAGAATTGCTTCTAAAGAAAAGCAGGGCATATGTTAGATTTGTATGGCTAGCTTCTAGATGGCAAATAAAATGGCATTAAATTGGTGGGAAAAAAAAAGAAAAGCTGAAAAGTTCTGCCTTTTAGATTAAATTTAATGTTTTGATTCAAGTACTTTTTAAAATTTCCATTTTAGTTCTTCTATTTTACTTCTTTATCCTGTTCTACACAACTATTATTAGGTTTGTTTTACGTTACCTGGTTGCTTTATATTATTCACTAAGCAGTTTAGTTATATATATGCTAGTAAAGAGGAAGGCAGTTAAGAGCCTATGGGCTCCTACATCAAATAACATTTCATTACATCTCCTCTCATTCATGTAACCTGTGCCTCTGCATTTTTCATGTATTTAGTATTTTCACGTTCTGGGGAAAAAGAAGAGAAACAATGGCATGTCTTTTATAGGAATTCTAAGGAAAGATTTCCAATGAAATACAGTTATTTTGTACAAATCAGTGGTCAATTTCATAGAAAGGCTTGGGTGGCAAGGGACCTTAAAGATCATCTACTTCAAACCACCCTGCTGTGGGCAGGGATGCCACCCACTAGATCAGGTTGCCCATGGCCTTGTCCAACCCTATCTTGAACACCTCCAGGGATGAGGAATCCATGACCTCTTTGGACAACCTGTTCCAGTGCCTCACCACCATTTGACTAAAGAATTTCCTCCTGACATCTAACCTAAATCTCCCCTCTTTTAGTTTGAAACCATTCCTCCTTATCCTATCATTGAACACCTGTGTTAAAAGTTGCTCTCCATCTTTTATATAAGCCCCTTTTAAGTACTGAAAATCTGCAATGAAGTCACCCTGGAGCCTTCTCTTCTCCAGGCTGAACATGCCCAGCTCTCTCAGCTGTTCTTCATAGGAGAGGTGCTTCAGCCCTCTGACCAACTTCGTGGCCCACCTCTAGACCTGCTCTAACAGGTCCACATCCTTCTTGTGTTGGGAGCCCCAGACCTGGACTCAGCACTCCAGGTAGGGCCTCATGAGGGCAGAGCAGAGGGGCACAATCACCTCCCTCGACCTGCTGGCCACTCCTCTGCTGATGCAGCCCAGGATGCAGTTGGCCTTCTGGGCTGCGAGCACACACTGCTGGCTCCTGTCAAGCTTTTCATCCACCAGAACCCCCAAGTCCTTCTCTGCAGAGCTGCTCTCAATGAGTTCTTCTCCCAGTCTGCCTTCGTGTCTGGGATTGCCCTGACCCAGGTGCAGCACCTTGCACTTGGAATTGTTGAACCCCAGGTGTTTCAAGTGGGCCCACTTCTCAAGCTTGTCCAGGCCCCGTTGTATGGCATCCCTTCCTTCTTTTGTACCAACTGCACCACTCAGCTTGGTGTCACCTGAAAACTTACTGAGGATGCACTTGATCACACTGTCTATGTCATTGGTTGAGATATTAAACAAGACAGACCCCTGAGGGACACCACTTGTCACTGACCTCTACCTGGACGTAGAGCCATTGACCACCACTGTCTGGGTGAGACCTTCATGCCAACTCCTTTTCCACTAAATGGTCCACCCTTCAAATCAATATCTCTCCCATTTGGAGACCAGGATGTCTTGTGGGACCATGTCAACGGCCTTACAGAAGTCCAGGTAGATGACATCGATTGGTCTTCCGTTGTCAACTGATGTAGTTACTCCATCATTGAAGGCCATCAGATTGGTCAGGCATGATTAGCCCTTGATGAAGCCATGCTGGCTGTCTCCAATCTCCTCCTTGTCTTGCATGTGCCTTGGCACTGCTTCCAGGAAGATCTGCTCCATGATCTTCCTAGGCATAGAGGTGAGACTCATTGGTCTGTAGTTCCATGGGTCCTCATTTTGACCCTTTAAAAAAATGGGAGTATTTGTTTGCCAGTCTCCTTTTCCAAAAGAATATTTTAACATGTTGTCTAATTTCAGCCATGTATGATATACAGATAAAAATCCATGCATTTGAATTTCCTACATGTTGTTAAGAAGGAAGACTGGTCTTTGTGGCCAGGGGAGATATTCCAAAGTGGCCTTATTGAGGGAAAACACGGTGGCTCAGCACTCTTTCGGTTCTGAAAGGTAGAAAAATGCTAAAAGTAGCTTCTACATCAACCAAAATATCTTCTGCCTCCTTTTCTACCTAAGCAGATGAGAGATGTGGGAGGAAGCTGAGACGAAAAGGATACATAGATAAGAATATTATATGGGGAGACATAGTGAAAAATACTGGTCAGAAATCTATAGGAAATAGAAATTAAATAGTTCTCTCTGTCTGACACATATTTGTGGTAGTGATAAGGTAAAAGCAATGCATGACGTCAGATATTTGGGAAAGAATCATAACAGATTCTGGGAAATCTATATCTCCCACAGAGCTGAAGCCTATCTTTTCCACACTGATACTACAATGAATCACAGAATCATAGAATCATTAAGGTTGGAAAAGACTTCCAAGATCGTCTGGTCCAACCATCCCCCTACCACCAATGTCACCCACTAAACCGTGTCCCTAAGCGCCACATCCAACATTTCCTTGAACACCCCTAGGGATGCCGACCCCACCAGTTCCGTGGGCAACCCGTTCCAAGGCCTGACTACTCTTTCTGAGAAGAAATGTCTCCTAATTTCCAACCTAAACCTCCCCTGGTGCAATTTGAAGCCATTCCCTTTAGTCCTATCGCTAGTTACCTGTGAGAAGAGGTCGACCCCCAGCTCCCCACACCTTCCTTTCAGGTAGTTGTAGAGAGCAATAAGGTCTCCCCTGAGCCACCTCTTCTCCAGACTAAACAATCCCAGTTCCCTCAGTCGCTCCTCATAAGACTTGAGTTCGAGGCCCTACACCAGCTTCGTAGCCTTTCTCTGGGCGTGTTTCAGGGCCTCGATGTCTTTCTTGTACTGAGGGGCCCAAGAGTGAACACAGTACTCGAGGTGTGTCCTCACCAGAGCTAAGTACAGGGGGGTACAGGGGGACCATCACCTCCCTGGTCCTTGTTGTTACAACATTCCTGATACAAGCCAGGATGCCATTGGCCTTCTTGGCCACCTGAGCACACTGCCTGCTCACATTCAGGCAAGCATCGATTAGCAGCCCCAGATCCTTTTCCTCTGCACATCTTTTAAGCCACTTTCCCTCAAGCCTATAGCATTGCATGGGGTTGTTTTGACCAAAGTGCAGGACTCAGCATTTAGCCATGTTGAACCAAACTGAGTTGCACAGTACTTGAGGAGTGAACTCGAATTCTCATGAGGCCTGTCATGGATTTTTATTCCATTTTTTAGATGTCCTGGGCCATGGTTTATGATATGCCTTGAAAATAATTGGACTTGGAGTTGACTTGAAAATTTGCAAATTCGAATTGGGAGCTGAGAATTTATTTGGTCTTATAATAAGTTGCTGGTGCATGTGCAGCATTTCAAAGCAGAGAAGAAGAAATGCATCTATGAATTTTTGACAGTGTGAAAAATGATCACCAGCTACTGTGCCAATGTAGGCTCTTCCATCCAGCTGGAGTTAGAAGTACAACTCCTAGGTCTGGGTGATACACTTCTGTAAGATCTCAACGTCAGCAAAGATTCAAAAATATGCAACAAATTAAACAGTTGTGTATGTTCCTCAGAAGCAGTTTTCACTGCCATTGTGAGCTTTTCAGGTTGCTTACCGAGTTTCCTAACTGTCAGCTCTCCTGCTTCCTCTGGGCTCAGTTTCTAACTGCTCTGTGTCAGTGAGCTTGTCTGTGAGAATTGTATTCTTGGCATATGAATCTATACTGTCTGATTAGTATGGCTATTGACATGGATCTCAACGTTCAAAGTATTTTTTTATTGAATAAGAAGCAGAGGATCTAGTGGGGAAAAAAAAAAAAAAACCACCAACAACAAAAAAAAAACACCACCACCAACAAAAAAAAAAAAACAGAAGTTTCCCATCACTGATTTTTGAATATGTGCCTGGAGCACACATATGCATATTATTTGAAAACATTGTCCTGCTCCCGTTCTTTCCCTATGGCAAGATAAACAGCCTTTTATGTTTAGCAGTGATAAAGTGGGTGGCAGGCAGGTTCAAATAGGCGTTCTTCACCTTTATAGAATTGATTCCTAGAAATGTAGTTGGAGGAATTGAGGGATATTTGCAGGAAATGAAACAAGTCTCCTTGACATCTGTACATTCTCATTTATTGCTTTGGCCTCTGCAGTGAAAAGAAGTACTCTTAAGGCAAGGTGACAAGCCTATGAAAAACATGCATCCTGTTTACTGCCATATGAGGTTGTAATACCACTCTAGGATGAGTTTTAATTTCCCACGTCAAATAGTCTGGTGTAATGAAATCACATTACCTGGTGATAACGTGTTTTCTTTCCTATGAAAACAAGTTCTCTTGCTTGAAATTTTGCTTTCTACGGTTGCCATAGAGAATCCTATTTCCAGGCAAGACCCAGGTTTCCTTGTTTTTGTTGAATGGTTTTGTATTGAATCAGAAGACTGTCTCTTATCTTGGCTCAGTTCCAAGTGCTCTTTACCTTGTAGACATGGTAGCTGAGAACACTCATTGTCACTTAAACTAAGGTTTATCAGCTACACGTATCTGCTATAAATAGCACTTGTTCCCTTTCTGGGGTGGTAGCTGGACTAGCTTCTGTATCCTTACATTATGGGCATTTCATTAAACTGAACAGGGACAATACACTGGCCAAATTGTTGTCACCTTGTTAGCATGCCCCCTGTCAGTCTGCAAGTCAATGTTTTACCAGTTAATGCTAAGAAATGGCCTGAAGAGTAGTATGGGTGAGGAAAACCTAACTAGCCTGGTATTGGTATGAGTGTGTTCTGTCAAATTTAGTGAAATTCTACAGAAAAACACGAGAGACTTTATACAATAAAATCTCTATAGATTTTAAAAATAATCTCAAATTGTATTACTTTTTTTCTACTTCCTCAATTTTAATTGCATAATAATAAGTATATGAGTTTATGTAGCTGAATAAGCCACGTATTTTTAGCTTTCACTGACAGTTTCTCCTGAAGAGGCAGTACTGGAAGTTGGATGATCTTTAAGTGTACATTACTGATACCCTGGAGCAAGGATCTATTTGTACAGACTTCAGAGTGGAGGCTCAGAGCAGATATGACCTCCAGTGTGGGTTTTTTTTCGTTTTTGTTTTTTTTTTTTAATACGAAAGGTGTTATTTGTAATTGTTGCTTCCACTCTGAAAAAAAGTAAATTAAAATGTACAGCAAGAGAAATCAAATATCAATTATGATGCTTTTGTAATAAGAAACAATGAGATCTTTTGGATGAATTATGAATTCCTGGAAACATCTAGTGAGCCTCTGAATATCATTAAAATTGACCTTTGCCACAAAAAAATCTGGAATGTGTCTGTTGCCTATGTAGTACTAATGAGTACCTGGGTGCAGCTTCTGTATAAATTTAACTCCTGCTTGTGATAAAATCAATGAATGTTTAAGAGAGAACATCACTCCAGATAGATATTGTGTATATGGTTATATATACCAGTACCAAATATTCAGTTTCTCTCTTTCATGATTTTTAATAGTTAAGAATAATAAATATATTTAATATATAATTGTTTGTTTTATACTGTATAGTAGCCAGAGCCAATCTTTTCTATTTGCTGACAGAAGCATGTTAGGAATCTAAGGTCTTATTTTGAGACACTGAAAATAATTTCCACCTCTCAGCAATTCCTCACAGTTACTTGGGGTTTCATCATCTCTTCCTTGGTGAAGAGTGACAGTTTTCCTGTCACTATTTCAGATACAGTCAACTTTCCAAGCTCAGGATCTGAGATCACATCCTAAATGGAAACTGCTGTTTCAAAGGTTTGTAAAGGCTCCTTTCGTATACTTTTATAACTGTGTGAGCTGAGGTTATTAGCTCATTAGTTGCATTGCTAACTGAAAAACAAAAGAGGTCAGTGAGAAGCCTGAGCTCCAAGCAAAATTTTATACCTGGTCTTTACTTCAGTAAGTTGCATTTATTCATAATTTTCAATTCTGTGCACTTTCAGATGTCAGTCTTATTCTAGTCAGCTATTCTACCTCAGTACAGAAAAACCCTAAAGCATCTAAGTTAGAGCATGGAAAAAAAAAAAAAAAAAAAGCCTGCTGTTCAACTCACTCTCTTGCTCTGAGGACAGAATAGCAGACATTTTTATCACTAATAAGTTCTAGGACTGAGGAAGGAAGAGAAAGGCTTTTCTCCTTTATGGAAACTGTGAAGAGACAGAAAAGCTTCCTTTTTTGCTAGTTGCACCAGCTGGGTAGAGCGCCTTCTCAAGAATACCATCAGCTTTCATATAGGAAAGGATAGATAATGAATATCTCACTGAGGAACTTACTGGTGACTTCACCGATTGATTCATCTTTCACCCCTACTTATCTGTTCCACACCATACAATATGTAACATGGCATTGATGTTTTCTCTCCAGATTAATCCAAAAGAGCACTTCAGCATGTCTTAAAATGCCTTGTTGAGTGGGCTTTATCGTACTAGAAGCTACAAAAATCTTTGTTGACAAAGAAATGCTTTCTTTTTCTTAAGCATCATAGAAATCCAGTTTTCTAGGATGTTAAATTCAAGGACACCTACAGATACTTTCAGAAATAAATACTCTTGATATTTTTTGGTGTTTTTTTGCTTTGTGAGTAAATATTTGCACTCTGTACTTTCTCCTTTTATGGGTAGTCTCATTCCCAGATGAAAGAAAAACATAACTAAATAAAAAATACCTTGTCTACTTTCAAGCTGGTCTTTCATCTAACTGGTAGCATATTCGTAATACTATCAGGGACAACTATATTGAGTTCAGTAACCTAGTGAACGGTACACTGTACTGTTCTAGCAATACAACAGCTGCCAACATCAAGCCTTCATCACAGCCTGTGCAGGCTAACTCCCCAGAGAAAGACACATTTGACTTCAAAGACACATTTGAAAGAACCTTAGTCTTAAAAATTTCACCTAGTGGCTTGCTTTCTTTTTAAGTCTGGTAAAAAAAAATAATAAAATAAAATAAAATTTAATCAGTGTTATAATTTCTCAGTACTTTTAATATAGAAATGTACAAAACAATATTCTCCCCAAAACAATGAAGAAATTCATGTCTTGTAACTAATGTTGTTATGACTTTAATTTCATCAACAACTATATTTCAGTATGTTATTGCGCTCAACATTCATCCTTGATCTTTTCTTCACAGTGTACACACTAATGATGACCTTGAATGATTGTTACCATTTTTACTGAGGAGAAAAAGATTCTACTGATTTGTTTTCGTGTGCTACAGTAAATTTCATCATAAAAGCTACTTTTTTCTGAGATATACATATATCTAGAATTACATGGAATAGTGTATTGAGGAATAATTACCTGGCAATTAAACTAGAATTACTTGGTATAGTGCATGAAAGAATTACTTGGCAATTGGACTCAAAATTCTCCCTAGAAAGCTGTATGTCTGAGCAGATGATGTTCAGAAATTTAGCAAGATGTGATATTTCTACATGAAAAATCTTTTTAGTTATTTAACACTATTAATATTCTCCTTATAGCTTTTCTGATCTATACTGATCTAGCCATAGGTCAATAGATAGATACACTAGATAATTGTATTTCTGCTGTATTTCTATAATCTGTATTTCTACAGTATTTCTATAATTTGGAGACCACTTTTGCTTACCCATGCAAATTGCTGAGAGCTCTATTAGCTCTGTTTTGAGAAATTTCAAAATATTAAACTGAGCAGTAAAAATCAATTGTCTATATAAAGAGGAAGATAGGAAATTTTCAATTTTGTCCTCCTTTATTTTCCTGTTATTTTTTTTTAACCAGTTAAAAATATTAATGCCTTTAGATCTTTAACTTCTTCTCTGTCTATATTTTGTCTGTGATAGCATTTAAATTTTGGGGGCAAGTTCAAGCAAATTTGACAGACAAGTATCTGAATGGTATTACATTCATAGGATCATCGGATAGTTCAGGTGTTCTCTTGCTTAAAGCAGGGCCAGCTGTGGAGTCAATCCAGGTCATTCAGGGCTTTACTCTAGTGAGGTCTGGAAAACCTCCAAAGGCAGAGATGGCATAACCTCCTGGGGCAGTCTGCTCCACTTCTGGGTTGTCCTCGTGGTGAGAAAGCTTTTCCTTATATTGAGTCCAAATCTCTCGTTTCACTTTCTCTCCTTTTCCCTGTTGGGTCTCATCCTGTGAAGAACCTGACAACATCCTATAACTGGGGGGAGGGGGCCTGCTGTTAGGTCCCCTAAAGCTGTCTCTTACCCACAAAAACAGGTCTAGTTCCCCTAGCCTCTTCTTACTTGGCAAGTGCTCCAGCCCCGTATCATCTTGGTGGCCTCTCCTGGACTCATCTCAATTTTCAGTGTCTTTCCTGTTCGGCGGGAAAGGGGACAAATCTGGAAACAGCATTCTAGATATGGTCCAATGAGTGCTGATTAAAGGGAGTAGTCACTTCCCATGTTTCCTCTATGTTTTGTAAAATATCAACTTGATAGAAAATAATGACCGTTAGGACCAGCAGTGAAAAAGGGCTTTAGTATATATTGAACTTTTAAAAGACGCTACATTTTCATCTGTGTCTAACTTGAAAGGACCTTCAGTAGAACATTATGCCTTATGGGACATCATGGAATCTAATCATAAGTCATAATGTGGATGCTTTCAGTAGTTCAACAACATAATTGAATGTTGTATGTAAAAGTTATTTTTTTGTTTGTTTTCAGTCTGTAGCATGGCAAGTTGATGCTTTCAGCTTCTGAGAAACTGTAATCAGCCACTTCTCTTATTCCTGCTTATGCTATTTGTGATTTTACAGATCTCTGTCATTCCTTTTTGACTTGTCTTTTAAAATTCTTTCCCAACATTTATTTTAACAGCCACTTTTCTTGCCTGAGAGCCAAGGTAGTTCAGCTTGAGTTAATACAGTCACAAAGCTTCTGGTGATTCCGAGCGTAGACAAATCAAGTTCATATCTGCCTACAATTGCTCACATAGACATATAGATTTGACCCGTGGTTTTCTAACAGGTATCGTATTAATCACTGGCAGAAATATTGCCTTACGTGTGTCTGTTGTAATAGGTATTACTTCTTTATTCTCCCTGAGTCGTCCTTACTAGCTGTGTCAGTGAATTAATCCATGTACATACAGTGGAGGAATGTTTCTAACAGATACATGCAGTTCTGGGTGAATGAAGTGAGCTATGAGGTAATTTTTCAGAGCCGGTGGCTGACCGTGCTGTCTTGATAACCCTTCCCAACTCCTTTTAGATACTAAGTGTTTTTACTTTTAAATAACCTATCCTTTGGGGTGTGGATTTCCTCTTCATGACAGGAAACCTCTTAGGATGTTCTCTTCTCACAGATCAACTTCACTGTAATTGGTCCAATTGTTTTTATTGAGCCATCTGTTGTGTTCTTTTTTTCCCCTGAAAATCCCATAGCTCTGCTTTCAATTACAACTGAAATATGAGCCTGTGTGTATATTTTTAGTACTTACTGGTTTTAAAAATACTCTGGGGTGTTGTATCATTTTAAAAACATTGTAGGCATGCAAGGTTCCAACTGTGTAATTTTTAAAAAATTTTAATAATAGGACCTCTTATTAAGATAGAGATGTCAATGATTTAGGACTTGTTTTTTACTGGCATTGGCTTACTCTTTCTCTTACAGTTCAAATGTTCTTCCATTCACCACACTAGAAGCACATGAAAAAAATATGTGCTTCTCAGAGTAGTAGATAACCTTTCTATATGTAATACAGCACACAGGCAAGAGGTTGGTGAAATTCCCATTCTGGAAATCACTCCCATCAATGGAAACAGATTGTTCTTTAAAAAGGACATTGTAACAGCAGGTCATGCTTCTTTACTGAAACAATACCGGTGCTGCAAACACAATAACCCACAAAGCCTGATAGGAAAGGTGCAAGGTAGGCTTGTAGAATTCCTTTCAGTGGGAGGCAAATGTTGACAGCAGAAAAAGGGATGTGTAGATTTCATTTTTTGGTAGGTTGGACAGGCTGACAAGTAGTACATTATTTTTTGATGAGTTTTGACATGATTCTAAGTGTAGAAAAAGGATGTTTTTACTGTGGGATGCCTAATTTTAATGGGAAAACTATATTCATGACAAAAGTTTTGTAATAGGTGTCAAGTGTGTTGAAGTGAACTATAATTAACATCATTTTATTGGCACTGTAAGAGTAAAACAGATAGTTTTGAAAAAGTAAGAGTTGCTCATTCAGCTGTTCTATTTTATGCTAAATCACTGAGGTAAAGGAAAAAGAAGCTATTTCCCTCAAAAATTCTGAACAGGCTGACACTACTTCCAGAATTTTGCAGCTCCAAGTCTGGAGAGAGCTGAAGATCAATTTTTATGGGGGAAAAAAATCTAAAAGATGTTAGAAATGCCTTTAGTCTCTGACACTTCTCTAGCTGTGACCTCTTTTGCATGACTGTGATATGCATGTTCTCTTCCAATTAAGAGGAGTAAGATACACGTGTATTATACAAAAGGAAGTGCGAGAGTACTGTTACAGATGAAAGGCGAGAATGAAGTGTGCTTGGGGATTGACAGGTACTGTAGGAGGTAAATGAAGAACTATCTGTCTCCTCGCTTAATTCAGTTAGCTCAGAGCAAAAGTGGGTGGAAAATGTGTGAGGTTTCTTCTCAAGGAATGCTGTCTTTTTTCTTCTTTCCTAAGATCAGTGTTGGGGAAAATGTTCCGTTGGGTTCCTTGTTTTTATTCTTGCTGGAAGAATGCTGGTCCTTATGGACCTTCATTTGTCATTGTTCTCAAAATCCTGTACTAACCATGCTTTTTAGTAAACACAAAATGTATAATGGTTGCATTCATAAAAATAAACATGAAGTTCTTGAATCTAAAGACTTGTTATCTTTTCATTGTGTGTGTTATATGTGGTTATAGGTTTCACAGCTGGCTGGCAGGTCAGTTGATTGCTGCATGTCAGGGCCACGAGCCAGCACACTGGCAGTTTGATCCTTGTCCTCATTTTTTCCTGATAGTGTTCTGCTCCATCTGTGATGATCCTAGTCACAGAATGACACAAGGCGTATACAGAACAGAGAACAACTTTAGTTAAATACAAAAATTCAATGCATTTTGTCTTGGTCCAGTAATTAATTTATTGTATCACCTCTGTCTTCTGAGAAAGCTCCTCTTCCAAACAGTCTTACTTGGAAGCCATGAGGTTCTTTGTAAACCACTGGTTTTTATTGACTTTAGTCATTGACCAGTCTTTGGACATGTTCTGGATAATCTATGGCACATACTCCCACTAAGGACATTAAACGTGAGGCTCTATACAGAACATACCCCAGGGACAAACTTCACTTTGAGAGTTAGTTTAAAAGTTTCTAAGGAGAAAGGAGAAGAAAGGAAACTGGTCAAATGCTTGCTACCAGCATGCTACCACCATTACGTTTGAACTGGCTATCCTTATGTGATAGAGCAGAGTAGAAGTAAATCAACTCTGTGTATCACTGCCACCTTGGAAAAAGAGTGGAAAGTAACGGAAAAAGTTATCTGGGGGGATCTGGGGAATACACTGTGAGGGGAAAAAAAAAAAAAAAGAATGTGGACTAAACCAAAATTTTTTTATAATAATGCATTTATGTCATTGGTACTAGGGCAGAAAGAAAAAAAAAGGAGTCATAAAATCTTCAGTATTTCATACCGCTGACATACAACATATGGGGAAAAGACATGTCCATTTAAAGTGTTCAGTACAACATTTAGAGACAAGTGCAAGGTAGAACTGTATGAAAAAACCAGCATCCGAGCTCCTATTTCTTATTTTGTCATAAACCTAAAAGGCCTTGCAAAAGTCCCTTGAAGAGTTGTTCGCTAATGCAGACTTTAAATAAATTATTTGATCTAGAATAGGCGTTAGCATTTATTTAAAAATTCTGACATGGACTGTTGTTTTACATACCTTTTCTCCTGGTGCTTGTTGTAAATCAAATAGGCTTGTATTTGTGTCACACATGGTTGTCAGTGTGTTTCTCTTTCCTGTGGCTGCTTTTTTGGCCTTAAAAATGCATGCTTTTCAGACCTCCAACTGTCCCTTTTAAGCCATTTAATTAACTCATTATGAGCATTGCCATTACCTTCCTGCACACTGGTGCAAATGTGACTTTTAAATAGTACCTGTACCGTTAGGAAACTCAAGTACCATAACAGATATTCTTTGCAGAGTAGTGAATTTAATTGTTGGTGTTATCCTTTTCTTATAGAGCTTTAGGGATTAAAGAATTTGTGTGAAAGCACTCAAAACTATTCTACCTGAATATATTTTAGAGTTCTTTTTGTAAATTCTACTAAAATGTTCTACATACCATCATTATTATCTATTATTATTATTACCTATTGCATTCCTTTAATGAAAAATTGTTTTGTGCAAGAGTTATTTTTATTTCTTAATGTATTTTGTACAACCTCTAAATAATTCCTTAGTGTTTTACTACTCTTACTGACTTTTAGCCCTTTCAATTGGAATCTGACTAACTCTGGCAGGACACATTTACAAAATAGCATCAAGCTGTGATGATGTGATCCTCTCTAAAAGAGTGACTGCCTGAATCATAAGCCTCATCTGTCCTGTTCCCACTGTGACCATTTGGAATCAATTTCATCTGGGAAAGAATTAGTCAAGCAGTGCGAACTGTGAACTGTCACCTCTGCCTCACAACACTGGTGACGGTTCAGTTTTTTCAAAGTTAACTGTACATGTCATGTGAGTGCAAACAGTTCAGTGCAAAATCTATATTACAATGTAGAAGTTTAAACTTTCTGAGGATGAAAAATGTCATGCAACTAATTGCTCTCTTTTTTATTATTTTCAGAAATCGAAAAATTTCAGGGTTCTGAAGGCAAGAAGGAAGATGAAGAAAAGAAATATCTTGATGTTATCAGCAACAAAAACATAAAGCTGTCAGAAAGAGTTCTGATACCTGTCAAACAATATCCAAAGGTACTGTAAATATAGTCTAACACTTAAAATCTTTCTTAAAAGAATGGTGGAAAAGCTATACACTTAACCATTTTTTCATTGGCTCTCAATATGCAGGCTTCAAGATATTTAAAAAACTAGAAATACAGCTTCTGTCTGTATTTACCTGTATATTATTAGATATTATATGGTCTAACTTCTGTTTCAGGGCCTTTCAGAAAAGCTATTAAAGTGCATTTGAATATTTTCTCTGCCTTCAAGTGTTTTTTTTTCTTTGTTTTGTTTTGGTTTGGTTTTTGAACCGGTCCATAGGAAAACTGCTGAGGTTTTCTCACAGTAATTCTTTTAAAGAAAATGGCAAGATACCGTATTTTTAAAAAATAAAGGACCAGATTAGAAAAAAACATTTTGACAAAGTAAAGAAAAAAAAACACCACAGTAACTCTCAACAGTCAGTTGAGGTGTGCTGCAGTTTCTTCTTGTAAGAATTATGGGATATTCTCTGCTGTAAGAAGTCATAAAAGATAAAGTTAACAGGATTACTGTAAACTATGAGTTTAACAAAGTATGTCCCTGTTTATAAAATTCAAATATTTTTCTACCATACATTTCCTTCATATGATAATTTTGTTCTCCTCACTGTTACATACTGTGATTAAAAAAAAAAAAAAAAAGAAAAAAAGTTTTCCTCATAAAAAGAACTGCAAATTGAGCTCTTTCTCTGAAGCTTTAGTTTTTAATTTCACATACCTTTGGTTATATTTTACATGAAAGAAGAGAATATTGTTTTATTTGTACAGCCTTGTATTTTACATAAACAGTTTTAATAGTATTCAAACTGAAATGGTAAACATCTCCATTTATCTCTAGAGTATTTTGTCTTGCTGATTTATTATCACATGGTATTTGGTTCACCATTAGCCTTGATTACACTCTCATCTTTTTGCTTTATACTTTCATCAGTAATGGCAATAAATTACTATGGATAAAAAGCCTATCAAACAAAATGAAAGGTGTAAAAAATTGAGATTCAATGATTCCAGCTGACATTTACCTCCTGACTAGTGAATATAAAACTGAGATAATGTAATCATCCAAATGGTGAAGACTGTAGAAATGAAGGCAGTGCTATAAGGAATTACTTTATTGCTTCATAGCCTGAGGTACTTTGTCTAGATTTCTGGTATTTTGTATAAATGCTATAGGTGACCTGAAATTCTTAATAAGAATGTAATAGTGCCGTAACATTTTTAATGCCAATGTGATAATTATTCAGAATACTATTTGATGAAGATAGAATGAAAGACAAACTATTTAAAAGACAAATACAATGATCTGTCCAATGTATTACTTGAATATGATTAAATTAACCTTCATTTACTTTAATGAGCTTGTTATATTAATAGGTAGTGTAAGATAGGAAGCATTTTTACAGATTTTGAGCAGTGAACCAAAAAAAAAACAGTGCAGTGAAAATGAAACACTTTCAGCAATGCAAAACATGCTCTCAGAAAGTTTCTGTAGTTGATTGCCTAAGAACATTCCATGTTCAGAATGGAATAATTCTCAGAACTGCAGGTTTCCTGCCATCCTTCAAGGGTTAGATTTGCTGTTTGTATCAAACTGCTGATTGCTGTGGTCCACAGTCTTATCTTTTCCTGATGAGTTGTAGGCATAAGGATGGCCAAAATCAGTACACAGTGGTTGCTGGAGATTGCTTTATAAATATCCAGAAAGAGTAGATAGTGGAAAAAAATATGTATTTAGCAGAGTATGATAATAAGAGCAGTTGATCAGATCTTTGCTTTATAAACAGTTCAGTCTGAGCTGTATTTATATTTGAAAGAACATTATTTTAAATTATTCATTCATTCTTTGCCGATGAGCTTTTCAGGATAGTGCTGGGTGAGCAGGGAGATCCCTGAAAATCTGAAAGAATTGTCCAACAGAGTAAAGATTTTGGGAAAAAAAATCTGATCAGTTCAAAAAAACTTTATTTCACATGGTTCACAGCCTCTCTAATCTATTTAGGAACAAGGTCATTCCTTTGAAGACATTTGCTTTTACTGTAGCTACATATAGCAGTATAAATTCCTCCAAGGGAACTCTTGGCTTGAAGGTTTAGTGTGCTCTGTGGGTTAAGGTAGATCCCTTCAGGGACAGCTTTAGAAGCAGAAGCAGCATTTTAAGTTTTGAGTGAGAATTAACTTGAACACAGAAGGCTTCAATTGGCTAAGCAGCTCTTGTAGTTGTAGTATAGGTATTATAAAATTGCCTCAAGTGTCTGCAGCTTGATTTGTGAAAATGCTGATGCAGACAACAGAAAAATAAAATCAAAGCCTGTAATTAGCAACAGCTGCCTTACATTACCATTAAAGATATGTGCCTTTCTCCTTTTCTGGAAAACAGATACAAAAAAAAAAGAGGAAAAAAAAAGTGTAACCTGGTAGTTCAGCGATGATCTTTTCTGAGATGAATTACTTTAAATCTCAGTAACCCAAGTAAAAACAGTGCCTCATTTAACACACTCCTCTAGCAACAGATATTTCTAATGCCCTCAAAATTCCGTCTGAAACAGTAGTGCAGTATTTTCTTTTTGTTGATCCTTTTTGTCCTGTCTCATAATGACATTTTTTATTTCATACAAGCATTCCAGCTAAGGCAGACCAACAAAAATGCTCAGAAGAATATTTATTACTGACTTTTCCATTTTTCAACTTTTTTTAGCTGTTCAATTCAAAGCTTGCACAAAAATGCCCAAGGGTTGTTCATAAAGATTTCACCATTAATCAGTTACATGTCATATTTCAAATAAATCAAATGTGGAAAAAGAGTGAGTTATTTCTAAAACAGAGAGAAAGAAAAATCTGAAATGATCTTGTTGCTGAAAAATAGAACTCACAATTTTGAAGCTTGATGTGCAACTTGTCATCTGCAAGCCAACACCTAGGGATTACAGAGCCTTAATTTACTATAATGGCTCAGGGTCACAACACCCAAACAAGTATAATTTATATCTTCAGTTATTGTCATGAAAGTCTCTGTTGAAAACCTATGATTATCAGTAAACAATTTTTCTTCACACGAATTACAACAAAGAGTTACTTTGTTTCAAGTTACTACCTTATCAGCTTAAAAAAACATAGTGGTATATATGTTCAATATGACGGAGCCTAAGCCAATTCAACGTTGATTTAATGATGTTTCTTTTCAGTTGTTTTCTAGTGATTTGATTATTGAATAAATAAATATTTGTCTATAAATAAAAGCATACAGTATATTATATAAATGTATAAATACAATATTAAATGAAATTACTCATTTTCTGTGATGCTAGAATGAGTTACAAAAACAAGGACGTTCTAAAATGAAATCTCAGCTCAAGTACAGAATTGTATTTTAATTTTCCCTCTACTGGTTTGTTGGATAATGAAAACTATCAAAATATAAGATAGAAGCATGTCCTGCTACCAGTATCTGAAGACACTACCACTACCTGGTTTAATAACCAGGGTTGACGAAAGAAAGAAATGGTTGGTTCTTCCATATGACTTTCTTGATTTAGAGTTGCCAGAGCCTCTTAGAGGAAGCAATGTAATGAAGCCTCTTCCCTGCACAAAAGCAGCATCCCAGCTCAGCTTCTTGGTAATAATGGTCTTTCTGAGAAACTGGATAGCTTCAGCTGAGCTTTCTCCTGGAAGCTCAACTACCATTTTGGGAAAAAAATAATATAATCCAGCCCCCAATTTCTTGAAAGGCTGCTAACACCCTGCTTTATATTGTATAAGCTTGGGGAAGAAAGATAAACTAACCTTGATAAATGCTGTAAATTAAGTTAATTTCCAGTTTCCTGATATTCTTTGTTTTGGCTGTGTCATGACAGTTCCTTCAATTACTCTACTGAAGTCACCTTTCTTCTCATTCTTTGTGATTTTGTGAATTGGTTATGTTGTGAATAACATGTCAAGCTAGTGACACTGCTCCTGAAATGAAATTTATTTGTTCAACTGAAATCTTGTGCTGTATTTTGATCTCTGTAATATATGAAGAAAAGATTCACAGTTGATCTGCACAGCAAAGTACTGTATCTCTTTCATATACACTACACCTCAAAGTGGATCTCTCCACTAAAAACTTTTTTATAAGATATTCAGAACAGATTTTGGATGAAATAAACATTTTCAGGAGAAAAAAAATGGTTTTGTACTTTTTCTAATAAATTTAGCAGAAGTTAATGGGATTATTTTGTTTGTTTTAAGTGGTCTCTAAGGGATCACAAATAATTCCAGTGAGTTTGAACATAGAGAGTGTGTTGATGCAAGTCATCTCCATGTACCAGCAGTGTCAGCTACCAGCATTTGATCACTCATTTCTCAGTTCTAGCAAGTATGTAATTAATTAAAGTGATAAAGTTAAATGATACTCAGTAACTGAAGCACTGGTTTTTCATGCGTGTATTAAATATATCCTTCCCTTATATATGTTGTTGTGTAGATCAGATTAGAAATATATGTAAGAGACTGTCTAAATTAGTATAGCAGAAATTTCTCAGGACACTAAGATATATCTCAACTGAACTGAGATTTGTTTCTGAATTTTCACATGTATTAATAATTAAACATTATCCTAGTTAATTGACAACTATATTTTTGTGTGTGTGTCAATTCCACATTAAAAATATACGAGTATAAAAAACTCTGCATTAATTCGGAAAACTTATGTGCAGTGGCAGATCCATGAATATTCCTCTCCCCTAAAATGAAAAGAACTTACTTTCTTGCTATTCTTTTCTTGCTGTTATTTCATATAGGGAAACAAAGTCTCTGATGTTTCTGTTCAGTGCATTTGGAAGTTTAATTAGAGGGATGGACACAAAAAAAATACAATTGATAATAAGAGAAAGATGTCACATACTGGTGATGAACTGGTAAGAGCTCTTACTTGTAAAGCAGAGCAAAATTTATGAATAGAAATGAGTAAAGAGGAACTCTGATCATGGTATCAGTAGAAAAGTGATAAAAAGAAAAAGTCTCCCTCATTAATGAGGAGAGAATGGAAAAGGGTAGTTATGCCTGAGACATAGGGAAGAGCAAATAGTCTGGAAAATGGGACAGAAGGTTCAATTCACAAAAAGAAATACTATATGTGCAGTGATGTTTTCTTACACGGGAAAGTAATTAGGAAAATGGTTATATAAGAGATAAGAAACAGGAAAGAGTAAGAGGTAAAACAACTGAACTTAAAGACAAACAAAACAAAAACACAAAAACAAACAAGCAACAACAAAACACAATTCATTACTGCATTAAAAGAATAGTCAGGATTGAACAAGGGGGGGCCAGTCTGAACTGGAATATATGCTCATTCTCTGGCCAGCAATGACAAATGCTGCTGAACGAATAGTCATTTTCCAACAAATTGGCCCTCATTTGTTTTATTTTGGTTTCCTCTACAAAGGCTTTTGAGAAATGTAGGTGTATTACTTTTCTCCTGACATGAATTAGTGAATTATTTTTTAAGTATGAAACAAACTTTACTCTAGATGTATTTCCCGATAAAAGTGTGTGAGCAAAGAGAAAAAAGATCTCAAGTGGAGACAATTCGGTTGTCCATTATTATTTTCAAATGGATATGTTTCTTTGTGTATGTTAGTAATCTATTTGGTCTGATCATTTATTGTTCTCATATAAGATAGATTCCAAGTGTGTGTTTAAAATTGGTATGTGACTGGAGCAGCTTTGTACACCTAAATGTGACCAGACTCGTGAGTTAGTTCTTTGACACAGATTTTTGTTATTTAGTAACAAGTTGTTTGGTTTTCATTCTTTTGTATGGTAATCCCCATGCTTTGTGATAAAATGCTTAAGGAGCTTGTAAATATTATTTTGCAAATTTGATTCTTTGTCCAGTTTAAGAATTTGAGACCTTTTTTGAACCTTAGTTTTATGTGGCACCTCATACAGAAAAAATTTTGTTTGCAAACTTGTCCAGTGCAAGTTAAGTTAAAGTGGCGTTGATTTTGATGAAATTATGACCTTTTTGTGCTTGGCTCAGCTGGATTTCAGGCTTTAAGATATGGCTCACTTTGTTCATTAACTTTGCTTTCTTTAAGTTCAGACACAAAGTGTATGATGACTCAGAAAAAATAAACAGTAAGCACTTTTTTTTTTAATATTGCAGTGCATCTTTTACTATTTTAGAGATTCAAATAAAACTTAAAAGATTGTCACAGTGATGAATAACACCTGTTTTTATCCTTTTATATTTCTTAAACCCATGACTTCACACAAATAACTCATACAAACTCACCAGCAGTACAGAATCCATTGTGAAGGGTGAGCTTTTCTGTGCTTTTTTTTGTCTTGAAAGTGCAGCTCGAGCAGTGAATATGGTGATCCTTTTTTAAAAATAAATAAATAAATAAATTCCTTTTATTATTTGATTACCTCAAACATGACAGTTGCCCATCCTGTCTTCAAAGCAACTGTTGTCATATTAATAATTTCCAGGTGATTATATGTTTAGCTCCCTGTTCAGTGAAGCAGGAAGAAAAGGAAATGGTGATACGACCATTAGCTGGGTGGATAAGAAAAATACAAAAATCCTAAGGAAAATGGGACCTGGGCCATCAGTTCCATGGGTAGCCAGGACTTCAGACTCTGATTTTTATTGCTATAATGAAATAAGGGCCTTGTTCTGTAAGGCAAAAGGAAAATTTAGTCTGACACTCAGTCCTGGAGATGTTTCAGCCCTGGGGGGAAAAAAATAAAAAATAGTATCTTTAATAAAAAGAAATCGAACTAAGTGGATAACTACAGAATTCGGATTTTACCTGCCTACCTGCATGTTTTTCTCCCATGTAAAACAAGAAATACCTCTATACATATAAGGATACTAGAATATAGATTGATGCTGAACTTATGCTTGCTCAGTTTTTCAACTGAATTCTTCAAAGGGAAGCCTGAATAACAGAAAGCAGAAAATTATTAATTTAGATAGTGTACTGCACTTAAATTGTTGATATGAATAGTTGTTTAACTAAAGAATGTTTTCTCATATATCTTCAAAGATTTCCACCTCTACCAGTTCTTGATGAGGTAACTGAATGGGTATCTTTGTAATAGCATATCACTTTTTATATTATAAATTGATGGGGGAGGGTAATTCGAGTTTCTTTTTTAATTAAGGCCATTTTAATTTTCATGTTCAGTGTAATAGTCACCCATAATCTTTGATCCACAAAACACCAAGAATAATTGAGGGGGGGAGGGGAGAGCTGCTTATGTTCTGTACTGAATCTGGAATTTATTAGTATTTGATGCTTTCATTAAGTCTCTGATTTCTGGAGTCACTGATTATACAGAAAATTATTATGGAAAATTACAGTTTTATAGTCAAATAAAGTGGTTAGTACTTAAGGTTCAGAAAAAATCTCTTCAAAATATACCTGAATAAATATGATTTAGTGATGAAAGACAGACCCTAGTTGACCTGCTCAGATATTAGAAAAAATATCTTTGAGTATGCTATCTCACTTCTGCCTCAAGCTAAATTTCATATTGAGCTATATTTTCCATCCTGAACATTAATTTGCAATACACTTGGAGAAATATTTCAAAATTCAAATTATAATTTTTCAGTGCTGTGGACTTTTGCTGCCAATAGCTGTTTGTAACTGAGGTATTTGCTTCAAATCATTTCTATATGAACTGTCCAATTAATTCTGAAAGGTGAAATCATCTGTGAAGACTTTAACAGAGAAAAAGTGTTAAAAACAGTATCTTCATTATTATTTTTCTCAATATCTTCCAGTTGAAAAGACAGACCCTCTCAAACCTTAAACCTCATTCCACCTCTCCAGAATTTTCTTATGAGTGACGTAATTCTGTAAAGTTTTTCAGTATTTCTGACTGTACTCAAAAATCAAAATACATATGAATCTTCTGTCCTGTATTTAATTACAAAAGGCATTTGGAAAATTCAGACAAATACTTGAACTCTATTTTCAGTAAAATGGATAAAATACCATGCACATATTTTTCTTTTCTTACTTGCTTATTTAGGACCTGACCTTTCAGCCGTCTGTCTGTACTTATTTTTTTGTCAGGAGATGACCCCTGCCTTCGTGTTTTCCAGGCCTCTGTCAGTGTTGTAAACCTGTTCAGCGGGCACAGAAAGTATCTTGATTTTAATAGTTGCAGGGGAATAGAAAAAATACTTTATGATAAACTGGTTCTTCTACATGATTTTTACTTCTTTAAAAATAACATGTTTAAAAAATGTGCAGAAACCTATTATCATTCCATTGACAATGAGAAGAAAGTGTAACTTGTGAAAGAGAATTTGTCTAATATGGTAACAAATGAAAACAGTGTGTGTGAGATACATCAGGAAGAACAGGCAAGGTACATCATGGCTTTTTGCAGGAAACACTTAATTACTGAAGTGAAGTGACCGAGCACTGGCATAGGTTTTCCAGAGAGGTTGTAGAGTCTCCCTCCTTTGTGACCTTTGAACATGGTCCTGGGCAAAATGCTCTAGGTGTCCCTGCTTGAGCAGGGGCGCTTGGACCAGAAGGCCTCCAGAGGTCCCTTCCCACCTCAACCATTCTGTAATTATGCTACATCTTAATGAGATGGAAAGATTATTTTCCTATAGCTGTAAGAGAAAATACTTATTGCAAGAAGTTTAAAACAGATGGAAAAGCCTTTCAATTTGAAACGTTCCTCTGATATAGGATATGAGACCTTTTTTCTTTTGATTTTGGTACACTTTTGTATAAATATTGTTAATTATAATAGCTATGGCTTTAGTAAGAAAATCTGGTGCCATGTGAATATCATATGATAACATTTTCTTCTCTCATAGGCAATCAATCTACCTGGGTGTTATCAGGGAATTAAAGAACAGTATACTGATATCTTTAAGTGAAGTAGCAGGGTTAAGAGTGTCTTAGCAACTCACTGAGATCTATCTCTAGTATTTTCCAAAGTATGTTTCAATGATCAGATCAGTTTTAAAGTAAACAATGTGATCAAGTGAGACATACTTAACACCTATAGAGGATACATTAAAATAAATATTTGGTTCCATACAAACATTGAAAGAGGATTTAATATTTAAAGGAAAAAAAATCACAATAGATACTTTAGAATTACTGAAACAGGTAATTGATGGTCATTTCTTCATATGTCTCTGCTGTTCTAGTCTAAAACTGTAAGTACAGAATCTTCATGAACTAATCAGTTCTTGAAATCAGATGTACTATTTCATCTTACACATATACCCCTGAGGAATGTTGTTCCCTCTGATAGCTGGAAGTGAAAACAGTTTTGTGTCACTTCAGATTTTTTTCTTCTGTTCAAGTGGGTTACGAGGTCACTTCAAAGTAGTCAATAATGTAATTCATAATAACCCCTAGGATAGCTAAAATTTTTGAAAATTGATTATAAAATAAAATATTAAAAGCTAATGGTCTGCATTCATCTCATTGTGATAGACTCCTATTAGGAAGGAAGTAACAGAGCTCATCATGGAATGATTCAGGTTTTATCAGTACCTAAATACAATGGCATTAATGAGGCTGTTTCTATAAATCTGTGTATTGTGGTTAACTGTGAGCTTTGATCTGAGTTTTGTCTCATGGTGTTATGGTGTGATAAAAGCTGTCTCTTCTATGTCTCTTCCTCTTAAGATGTGAGCTGATGCCTCAGCCTTCCTGCAGTTTGGACATGTCCTCCTGTCTAGCTCCATAATCTCCCCAAACCTCAAAGAACTTACTTATGTCTGAAGTAGCCACCTCTGTCAAACTGAGTTTGACAAGCTATGAGTTTCCTCTGAAAAGTCTCAGAAAGGACATAGCCACAGATCATTCGTTTCATCACAGAGGAAACCTAGCCCAAATACAGCCACATGCGCATACAAGCAGCCTTCTCCAGAGCAGGCGAGCCACGAGCAGTGTGAATCTGAGCTTGCTTTTACTAGTTGGTTTAATGACTCCCCCTTCAAACAGTCACTTCAATGCTTTTGTGACTCCTTTGCAACTTGCCCCAGATTTTGGTGGCTTCTTCCCTGTTTCTTAAGTTTGTATGTTCCCACATATCATCAGAGATATTTAAGGCATAATTATATGTTACTATGTAGAGAGCTACAGTAATGAAAGAAATTTAGTCTCAAATGTGCCATTCTGTGCTTCCTGAATAAAATTCAAGGTTTTTCAGGGATTATGGGGAGTATAAATTCCACAATCTGTACTTTTCCTAGTGCCTTTCAATAACAGTGTTGGGGATAATCTTTATTTCCATTTTGTATAGGCCAAAACCTACTTTTCCTTTTAATTTGATGGGGTCATCATTCTTTGCTACACTGAACCAAGTTAGAAATAATGCTTTGAATTTTATGATATCTCATAGAGTGAGATAGTTTATGATATCTCTTAAAGTGAGATGAGAGTCTATTTATGAGTACACAAATTGAATTGAATTTATAAATTAGAAATAACAGGTGCTTTCTTCTGTATAGGTCAGAATTATTCCTGTCTTTAAGGCTGATATTTGAATTCAGTTTTAAGGCATGTAAAACTGTAAATGTGTTTTCTAATATGCAGAAGAAGTCATGCATTCTGTTTAGTGTAACAAAGTCATCATCATGTTATTGTATTCCATTACTATCAACTGTTAAATACATGCGGAATTATTAAAAGATTTGGAACTACTGATGTCACAAAATTACAGCATGGTGGGAAGGGACCTCTGGAGGGCATCTGGTCCAACTTGCTCAAGCAGGGCCGCCCAGAACAGGTTGCCCAGGCCCAAGTCCAGGCAGCTTTTAAAGACATCTGTGGGCAACCTGTACCAGTGCACAGTCACCCACACAGTATAAAAAAAAAAAAAAGAAAGAAAAAAAAAAGCGTCTGATGTGTAATTTTGATGAGATAGGAGATAGAATAAAATTTAAGATGAGATCACTTACAAAATGGAAAGGGCAAGACTACTAAAAATAAAATTCAGAAACAGTTGTGTTTCTGTGGTTTGGGATTGGCAGTCAGAGGGAAAATACTACAAACTAGAAACAAATCATGCCTTATCTCTTTGATTTCAATAATTCATAGAATCATTCAGGTTGGAAAAGACCTCTAAGATATCTAGTCCAACCTTTAAGCTAGTACTGACAAGTCCACCACTAAACCATGCTACTAGGTTCTACATCTACACATTTCTTGAAGACATTCAGGAATGGTGACTCAACCAGTTCCCTGGGCAGATTATTCAAGTGCTGCACAATGCTTTCAGTGAAGAAATTTTTACTAATATCCAACCTAAACCTCTCCTGGTGCAACTTGAGGCCATTTCCCCTCATCACATGGTGCTTGAGAGAAGAGCCCAATCCCCACCTCACTACAGCCTCCTTTAAGATAATTGTAAAGTACAATAAGGTCTCCCCTGAGCCTTCTTTTCTCCAAGCTAAACAACCCCAGCTTCCTCAGCCACTCCTCAAAAGATGTGTTCTCTAGACCCTTCACCAGCTTCATTGCCCTTCTTTGGACACACTCCAGCACCTCAATGTCCTTCTTGTAGTGAGGGGCCCCAAACTGAACACAGTACTTGAGGTGCAGCCTCATCAGAGCTGAGTACAGAGGGACAATCACTTTCCTAGTCCTACTGACCAATCTATTTCTGATACAAGCCAGGATGCTGTAGGCCTTCTTGGCCACCTGAGCACACTGCTGGCTCACATTGAGCCAACTATCAACCCATACTCCCAGGTCACTTTCTGCTGGGCAGCTTTCCAGCCACTCTTACCCCATCCTGTAGCACTGCATTGCATGGGGTTGTGCCCCAAGTGCAGGACATGGCACTTAGCCTTTTTGAACTTCATACACTTTATTTTTGTTTATTATTGTTTTTAAATAAGGTGTACAGAAGGTTTTTCTGCACTCTGTTTTCCTAGGTATGAAATCATAGTTGTTTTCCAAAAACTTAGATTTAGAATGGGTGAGAAATATAACAACTATATGTTTTGAGTTTATAACCATGTTATCTAAGTAAAGAATAGGAAATGCTAAGGTAACTACTATCACATGAATAATTCTACTACAAGACATAGTACATGCAACACAACATACATAGCATGATTACACACCACTTGCTCACTAATCACCGGTTTTCAAATTCATAGACCATCTAGCATCTGATGAGATAAAATGTGTATTGTTTATGTCAACTCAGCAATAGAGAAATTAGTCTTCTTCAGCCACTTACTTTTAATCAGGGAAAATTATTAGACTGGAACAATGCCTAATGAAATATTAAAAGAGAAACAAGGTATAGAGAGCCATTCAATAATAATAATGACCCTGTTTCTTAGAATTTACCAAAATTTAGTTTTAGTTTTGAATGAGCTATTCCTCCCTTATTTATTGAGAAACAAGCTGCTGGGCACCAGAGAGACAGAAACCACTTCTTTCTGAAAGAGCATTATCTCTTACTGCTTTTACTGGCAAGCTACCTTTTCCATTGCTTTTATTTATTTATTTATTTATTTATTTTGAAATATTGGCTATCTTGTTTCAGTTTGGGTAAAAGAAAAGAACCCTGATTTAGACTGCTACTTATCACCTTTCTTTAAATACTGTTTTTCTGATGAGGTGAGAATCTATTTTGGAAGAAATAAAAATATTTTTTCTACAAGCTGTTAAACTTTAGCTCGATTAACTACTTATGTACTAGATAATCCTAGATTTCTAGCTTTATTGCAGTGCATAAGCCACATTTTATATCACATCGCAGCATGATGCAAGGCACTTCTTTTTGCTTTGCTAGTTTTCAGACCTGAGAGTCTGCATTCTCAAATATCTTCCGTGAATTTGTCATGTTATTTAAAATAATTGGCACACTTCAGTAGATGGATTGACTGCAGATTTCCACCAGAACGCATACCAGATTTTTGCTAGATAAATATGTTCATATATGAAACTGATATATAAAGAATATATGCCTAAACTTCATTCCACATCCAGTGTTTATAAAAGTCTTTTATTAACCATGTTTATGTTATTTATTTATTTATTTTTCATAGAAGCCTCACTTCTTTTATGGAAATGCCTAATTTCATGTCTGGGTGTGAAGATACTGAAGATGATCAGTATATATTTGCAACACTTGTCTCCAAAGTTCACAAAATTTTTAAATTCAAGTCTATAAATTGCATTCTGGATTAACTTTGTTTCTGCATCACAGACCCTAACAATGTCAAATTTTTACTGGCATCACAAGTTCCTAGTAGCTTACACTGTGTAATACACAAGTGATTTACAAAATTTCAACCTAAAAATTAAGCCATTTTTAAGAAAATGTCACTAATGAAGCTATTGCCTACTGTTTTGTGCATTCTCATTAAAGTAGCTAAATTATGTAGAGCATAGCTATCAATCCCTGAAATTAGGGGGTTCATAACGTAAGTGCTGACACTAACAGAATTCTAGAGGCATGAGTAGTGTCACTATAATTAGCTTAGAGCTGGTACAGATCACATTTTAGTATTCTTTCAACTCTGCAAGGAGAGGTGGTTTATTTCTTTCAGGCATAATTACATTTGTCACATTTTTGAGATTGCAAAAATCATACTAGCATAAAAAGGCAAGATGACTTTCAGAGCACTTAACATCATGTTGTTTGTAATATCATTAGCAGGAAGAGATGATGGGGAAAAAAAAAAAAGGAAAACAGACCTTTCTACTTTTCATATATTTTTTCTGCCTTCTTTCCCTTTTTGAATTTTTTTTAAAGAGTCTATAGGCAAGTGGGAGCAGAAAATATGTTCTCCCATATGTGAAATATAGGATGTAGGGAAGAGAAAATCTCTACAAATCCTCTCATGATTTCATGATTCTCTTTTCTCAATGGAAAGGGAAAATTCTATGGTGTTTTTTTTTTTCTTTTTTTTTCCTTTTTTTTTTTTTCATTTGTGTAGGAGTTGGTTACTATAGCATACCATGTTTTGCAGCAAGGATGTGTTTTGGTAGTTGTGCTTAGTCTTAGACTCAAGTTCACAGACCAAGTTCATTGAATCAGTTGTATGTTTTGCCTGTGGGGCAGAGATAGGAGTGCATCAGTGGTTCACAATGCTGAATTCATCTACTTAATATGCAAGTTGACATCAGTCTACCCTACAGTGAAAGTGACAAGATTCTTTTTGTGGTCAAGGTAAGTAATACGTAGGTTGAGAAAGGAATGTTGATGGAGCAGTCAACTTGTCCATCTGCTACCAACACAAAATGATTGCCTACCTGCCTGTGTCTGGTTTTGGTTTCTCAAATACCAGAAGGCATAGATAAACTGGAGCGAGTTCAGTGGAGGTCCACTGAGATCATTAGGGGTTGGAGCACTTGCCGTGTGTAGAGAGGCAGAGGGAGGTGGGCTGAACAAGTCTGGAGAAGACTCTCTGTAGAGATAGCCTCAGGGAATGTAAGAGCAGCCCCCCTGGTGTCTACAGGGAGGGTGGTGAGGAAACTCTTCTTAATGTGGGAAGGAAATCTTCTCATGGAAGGGAAGATGAGAGATAGTAGGCATAACTGGAAAAAAAAGAAATGTTCATATTGGATAAATGAAGGAACTTAGTCACCATGAGGACAGCCAAGCAGTGAAGCAGCTTGCCCAGAGAAGTTGTACAGATAGAAGGCATTCAAATGGTCTTTAACTGCAGCCCATTAAAATGTAGCCAATATCTTTGATTTAGCTTCTTGGTTTGTGTTTTTTGTTTGGTTGGTTAGTTTTATTTATTTATTTATTTATTTTATTTTTTTCCCAAGTAATCTAGCTGCAATTGCTCAGAGTTCAGTAAGGGCCAATTAATTAACCAATGATAAATTGAGTAGGTAGAGTAGCTCAGGTCAGCTTCAGTGCTTTGATAACTTCATAGTTAGCAGTAAATAGTTAGTGAAGTTAGAGGTAGTTTAGGTATGGACGAAAGTGCCACAGTTGTTGCATTCTTAGAAATACTCTTTATTCTGTCCAGGAAAATGTATATAGTTTTTTAGTTTATATACAGAGGCCCAGCATATGGACCAAAGAAATCAAGAAAAAAAATTGTTTTGTTTTGTTTTGTTTTTCCTCCCACTATCAAAAAGTAGCATTCAAAATAGGGAGAGGAACTAATGAAAGGGTTTTCAGTATAACAAGAGCCTAATCATTTGAGCAGTTGCAGAAATTTGGTTACAATCCTATAACAGCTGGCAAGAAAAAACTGCAAAACAAATCACTTTTCATAGCACATAGTCAGTGCAGCAAAGTAACAAGACCATATTTAAATAATATATGACTTTTTTATTTGTATTTCTGGTGTATTAGGAGTACTGAAATCTCAAAATACCTATTTAGTCAGAAAAGAAAATGAATGCTAATAACATGAGGCATATATGCATGTGAGTTTTCTATTGCAAATGGGATCATAAGGGATGAATTTACCGGTACCACAGAGAAAGATAGTTATGTTCCAGGGAAGGAGATTCAGAAGTCATTTCTGTGATAACAGTTTGACTTTGAATTTATCACTGAATAAAGTGATCAATCATTAAAGCACTTTGGAAGCTACAAAAGATTCTGCAAATGCATTGCCCTTTCATGCTTGTCAAGTTTGTCTAAGGGTAAAGCTGGAACAACAGATTTTCACAGGGACAAGTTCCTGTACACCAGTCAGAGAAGGAAGGAAGTAGAGAGAAAGGAAGATGGACAGGAGGAGCTTAATATAAGGATGGTGGTTCTAAAATCATGTAGTATTTATTGCATAGAACCAATGCAATTGTAAATAATCTACTATCAACATTTGAATAAATGAAAGGCAAAAGATACAGAGAATGTAGATCATAGATTTAATGTCATTCCTAACCACAGCTGTTGATCCTGTCAGGTGCTTAAAGGCTTATTTACGCCAAGAAGACAAAAACTCTCTTCAAGGGGTGAAGTGTTATAAAGGACTGTGTCTTAAATGAAGGATCTCACTAGGAAGCTTTCTGACTTGCAGGAACACCATACATGTTCCTTATGTTCCTGTGTAAAATACTCCATTCTGTAATTGGAGAAGTAAGATATCCCCTGACTGCTGCAGAGAGTGCATTCAATACAAAGATTTTTCTCTGTGATCTGAAAGATGCATAGATTTACATTTAAAATAGAGAGGGCTGACCCCTGTTGGAATCCACAGATCTTACTAAAATGCTTAATATTCATCATATGGAAAATACATTCCTTATTTTCTAGGAATGATACCAATGCAATGTATTACTGTGGGTGATGAGGTCCTTCGGAAATACTTATGAGACGGGTAGGGCTTTAGTTTTACTCCCAGAAGTGATTCCATCTCAACTATGTCCAGTGCATTCTATGCGGTCATTCTATGATGCTATAATTCTGTGATCTTTTACTCATTAAATCCAGAGCACATATATTTGTTGTAGATGAACAGGGTTAAAATGCTACCTCATCCTTGTAAGGCTGGAAGCCTAGCTAATGAAGAAAGAGTAAAATAGGCAGAGTGATTCATTTCATCCTAAATGTTCATGTGTAAAAATGTTTCCTAAAAGCATCAGTTTGTCCCCTTTGCTAGAAAGCACAGAGTTTCACACACTAAGGGTAGGTGAAATTGAACTGCCTAAACAAATGTAGTTATTGTACTCTTGAAAGTACAGGCCAAATATAGAACTTGATCAAAAGCATTGAATGCCATTAGAAAATAATTTCTAAATGAGTTGTTTCTCAAAAGATACTTTTTGAAGGTGCTAGATTTGTTCACCTTTCCTCTCTTACATTTTGGGAGCAGAGGTTTTATTCCCTGGTGTTTGCACATCTTAAGGCAACACTTCATAGGCCCACTTTTCTTTCCATATTTTATACTACTTTAAAAAAAAATGCTGTAAAATAATATTCTTCATATTTGTAATTTGGACACAGGTGCAGAACAAATTATGCAAGTATTCTAAGTATCAGAAGCTTATATTCAGTCTCAGAGGTCCCGATTAGCTATTATTACTCATATGTTTTCATATCCTTTTCCCTCACAGGACAGCCACCAAAATGGATCCTATGTCTCAGGCTGTTGGATGGTGTCCTCAGCTGCAATTATAAACATCTTATGCTTTTCTGTAAATCAGCTAAGCAATCTATCTTGAAGCAATATTTTTTTCAGTTATAGATTATACATAGTCTTAATCAAAATGTAATTGAAGTAATTGATTTACCTTCTTTGGAAGAGTGGTTGTTCTTACAGTCTGCCATCCGCACTGAAGAGATAAAATGACCATATGATTTAGAATATTCTCCACATCTCTTCATAATTAGTATAGGGCATACTCGGGGACTACTGCATATTTCAGGGAAGCTGTATTTATCACAGGCAAATGACTGACTATATGTAGAACACCACGGAACATAAAAGATGCTAAAATATTAACAGATTTTTATTGAAAAAAAACCAAAACTTTTATCAATAGGAAAACGCTTCAGCAAATGAAATGTTGACTTTATGTTTCACTGTAAAACAGAAACAGATTCCAGTAATTTTAAACCAAATCATGCACAGATATATTTACAGCAAGCATTCTCAAAAAATTACAATACTCTTGTAACATGCTCTTTCCTTTCTTTTTTCCCAAACAATGTACTGTCCTCTAGTCTCTTTCTTCTTTTGATAAATGCAAACTACTGATAATTACACATATTAAAGATAATACTTATATTTTATACATCTACTAAGAATATCATACTATTGCCTTTAATTAAATTGCCATTAAGTTATAATGTGATAAAAGATACTGAAAACCAAATATTTGTTACATAAAGCAGGCACATGTTCACACACACAAACAATAGCCTTCTAAGATCAACAATTCACATAACATGTCAACTGACAAAATAAGGCTAATTTTACCACCGTCTGCCTGAGAATGATTTGCAGAATGCGTTGCATAGAGACAGAATGCAAACGCTACACAAATTACACAAACAGATCATCAGGAGAAAACTAGTTTAGTTTAGTGCTGTCCTTTATCAAAAACAAAAATCACACTGGTCTATATGCAGCATTATGCTCTTACAAGATAGATTATTTTTTCTAAAGGAAACATGCTCTCAAGCTTTTATTGTAAAATGAAATGTTGTTATACCTGGAAAGTTGGATTGCCATTAGCTCCCTGTCTTACTTCAAAAAAAGGCCTATGTATGGCTTCTTTTTTTTTTTTTTTTTTTTTTTTTTTTGTGACAGGGAGAAAAAGCAAAAAAAAAAACACCTCAGTTTTGCTTACAGAGGCTAATTTCGTGAAGTAGGATGACATGGATACACTGATGGGGTGTAGAACAAGCTTATTCAAGCGTTTAACAAAGGTGTGTAAGCCACATTACAGCTGCTACAGCTGCTTGGAATAGACTAAGAGGGTTGTAGAGATCTTTTATTCAAGTTACTGGGTTATGGTACCAACAGCAATCATACTTGTGCTCAGTCTCTTCTTATAGTCACTGTTAACTTCGGTTTGGTGGAATGTTCTTTATTCCTCTGGCAGTAGTGACTTAGGTGCTGCTAAGGTCAAGCTGCAGTTTCATATGTTTTTTCTTAATATGCTAGTTTAACTGCTATCAGTGTAATGCTGCTGTAAAGGTGTTGTACAAACAGATGCATAAACAGTATACACTTGGCAGCTCTGAAGTACTCTGAGCAACGGTCGGAAGTTTTTCCCTCTAAATCAGAAATTCTTTCGCCAGCTGACCATAATCAGATGCACTACATGCATCACTGCCCTCCTGTTTTTACAGGGAGTGATTGCATCTGGAACTATTTGTATTTTTACTGATATTTGGAGAATTAGCATACAAAAACTTTCTTTCATTTATCATGTCACAGTTAAAATATATGATGCTTAGGAAAAGGAATACTAACACTGTAGGCATCTATTTGTAAATAAAGACTGCATTTATGTCATACAATAAAGAAGCAAGTCAATGAGATGTTAATTATAGCTTAATGTTTATTTTGACAAAATCAGATCTCTCTGGAAACAGATAAAAGTCTGGAGTTACATTAAAATAACTATTTTTTATGTATTGGTATAACAGCTTGAGATTAAGAGCATAAAACCAATATTAGGACTTTAGATGGTGGCATTGAAAAGACTTGCATACATTTTAGAATTGTACGTGCTGTGGTTAGTTTTACTGAAGATGGTGGGGTTACTCAGAGTATAAATAAATACAGGATATTTTCTTTTCCAGAATGAGGCCTTCACTTACAGCAAGGAAGAAAGAAAAACAAAACAAAACAAAACAAAACAAAAAACACCTAACACTGTAGAGTCTGCTCTGCTTGAAAAATATCTGCACAATTTTCCTAAAGTCATACACGTTAAGTTACTGTTCAAGCTTATCATGAGCATATTCTCTTCAACAGTTAATTTCAGCCTGGAAAAAGTAACTGTAGCAGCAAGACCTTTATTCTTGTACCTTGAATAACTTGGAATTTGTTGAAAAAAATAGTCTCTATCATGAATAAGTAAAGTAAAAATACATTTTTTCTTATGTTAGTATGCTTTTTCTCATTTTCTGAACAATTGCTTCCCTCATACTTTTAAAACTAGGGAAATTAAACGTAAACTCAGGCCATTTCAGCCTGGTACTCTAGTTGTATTTTACAGATATGTCAGAAATATCAAGTATTCCTTTCAGGTCATTAATGGTGAAAACATACAGGATTTGATTCATTAATGTACAACTTTACTTTTCTTCACTTTAACATTAGTTGTTTTTTGGGGCTCTGGAGTCCTTATTCAAGAAATGAGCTAAGATAAATTTTGAGGTTTATCAGCCAGCACAACGGCTTACAATGAAAAACATCAAGTATAGGACTCAAGACATGTTATAATATAATTATTAACTGTCTTTTTTGGTCTTCAGGCAATTTTCAATTAAACTTTTTCTATAATGACCATTATTACTCTGTCATATAGCTTCTAGGGAGAATAAAATACTTTGTTTTGGTGGGGTGTTAAACACTGACACTTCCTAAATCTCTTTTTCATTGTGAAAAGAGGAACATTCTCTGAAACTTCCTGAAAAATAGCAGTAATAGTACTGCCAACAAATACTATCAATTAGCTTTGCAGTACATCTTAGTAGAAAGTACTGGTGTTAAATGAAAAGTAAGTTCCTCAGTCTAGTGAGAGAAAGGCTGAAAAGATGATTAAGAAACAAAAAAGGTATTGTGCATTTTTTCTTTCCAGAATACCAATAGCCAATGGATATTTTGAAGCTTCAAGGATTTTATTATTTATTTTTTTTAGAGTGTGATTAGAAGATGTAGGAGATTCCACGTGAATTGTTATTACTGTTTATTCTGGCATCCAGTATATTTGTCAAGTTTTAAATGAAATTTCCAGCACAGGAAGTTTAAGGTCATCATTTGACATACATCTTGTGTTAATTCAGAAAACAGTGAAAAGTAGTTGTTATTGTATCCATCTGTAGCAGTGTAAAGCAATTTTACTAGGCTTTGGAATAAATACATATAAGATGATACACATTTTTCAGCTGAATCTGACATCTAACTTCATGAATAAAAAAGACCCTATTAATCATGGGGTGATAGAGTCACATACATGGTATTTATCATTCTTGTAACAGTGAGTTGTCTCTTGTTAATATTTTGAGGAAATGCTAGTAATTATACAGAACAAATAAGCCAAGAAACTAAAAAAAGCAGTTAACTTCTACAGAAGCTTAAATGCTTGTCCCTAACTTTATATTAACACTTTGCAAATAATAGTGTGTGCAAGAAGAAAAGGTTATTCCTTAAAGCGTATGTGAATAATAGGTAATGCTTTCGCCTGGAAACAATTTTAGGTTACTATGTATTCTTAATATGAAACATCACACATACTCATGCAATCTACAGAACAAAAAGGATATAACACTCTGCAGCAAGGAAGCAGAAGTAGGGTTTTCAACTAATCATTATCAGTATAAATTAACCAGTGCTCATTATCACAGTATTTATTCCCTGGAATCAACTCAAATATAGCCAGAGTACAGGAGAGAGCACAAGTCTAAGGGTATTTATTGAAATACTCATTTTTGGTCCACACCTGATGATTCTCTGGGGAATGCAGAATCTTCATTTCTGGGTCAGACTTTCAAATATGAGCTTACTTGTATGCCTCTTGAAGCAACTAGAAGTCATTGCTACCAGACGACCATTCTGACAGACAAATGAAATAATTTTATAATTTCAGTTGATTTGTAATAATCTTAGTGCCTTTTAACCAAAAGCAATGGATCAGAAACCCTAGTTTGTGCACTCCATCCAACCTTATTTTGTACAAATGTATGCACAACTATGGGGGATTCCTGAACATTTCACCTATGCGTTTAGATCTTGCTTGCCATTCTTCAAATAAAGGAAGAAACATTTGAATCCTTACTCTTAATGATCCATTGACTGCATAAATTAATTTCTAGTGTAAGATGATTTCTGTTCTCCTATTCTTTGCACCTTTGCTTCCACTGTTGTCCTTTGAAATTTCATTCAACACATTTTACTTATGGGTAATGCTTTTCTGTAAGTATCGGAAACAATCTTAAAACAAATATTGAAATTCTGGAACCTTATCTTCCTAAGCTGACTAGTCAGAAGATCACAGGCTGGACTCTTGACTAGGTTTGAAAGAGCAAAGAACATTTAAACAGGTAGCTATGTGTTGAAGAAATCAGTGAAACATATCCTGAAGTCTTACAGAGCTTGGAGATAAGCTCATTTTTAAAGCTTCCATCTCTTTTGAAGGTGTCCTCTCTAAAGCTACTGTTCATGCTTTTGCATCTTGCAAACAGAAGAACAATAGTACTTTAATTCTACTCCATATTCCTTTCCTAAGTTCTTAAAAGCATTGAAGCATGTCAGTGTCTCTTTCTTTCCTAGATGTGTAACAGGATATTCTGTAAAGCTGTATTCCATAAAAATGGACAATATTTAAAATTTATGGGTGATAAAGTATGTAAGTAATCAGAAGTATTTGCTATTTTCCCTTTTAATTATTTTAAGCTAACTGTAAGCAAACCTCATACATTATAGAGGTGGTCTTCCTAACCGCAGTATAATATTCACTGTAAGTTAAGAGTCATCAATATGCATGACAGGGTGGCAGACTTCAGCCTGTAGAGCTGAAAACTGAGTTAGTACAAAATGGAAAGCTAAAATGATATCCAGCAGTGCTTGCAGCACCATTTTCATGTACCTTTTAAATCTATTTTAAGTCTTTATAAAGGTTATATTTTTCTGAGACCTTTCGTTTTCTTCTGCTTCTTGTGTATACTGTGGCTTCTTGGTCATTTCTGTTAGGATTTAGGTATATCATGGGATGCTGGGGGCTATTTTGTATCTTTTTTGTGAGGGAGAAATTGAAATTTTGTGGGTTACTCTATAGTATGTCTGCAGTCAGACTCAATGATCCCTATGGTCCTTCTCAATTCTGTATGACTATGAAAGCTCCTCCCATATTTTCATCTCATTTGCAAGGGAAATACAGAACTGGAAACTGAAAATCACCATTCTTCTCCCTCAAGCCCATCATTGCCTTTGTGTGGAGCCAGATGTAAGCATCAGATGCACAAATTTTCAAACAAAGAGGAAGCAGCAATAACTTAGCACACATGAGGCAGTCATACCTCTGCATCCCTGTGGGAACAGCAGTACATCTTCACCTGCCATTGTCCACTGCTCATGCCATTTCTTTGTCTAGTAAGAAATTAATTATGAGAGCAATTTTTGAGACCATAAACTAGAATTCAGCTGGAGCTAAAATTATAAATTATATATGATGAGAAATACATAATGAATTACTTTTTATCAGCTTTCCTGAGTTACAGGACATAGAAACCAAAGAAGCAATCATTCTCTCTGTGACAGAGTAGCTGACAGTTAATCACTGTAAGTCTCTCTCTCACAATGCAGATATTTCTGTACTCTTTGTTAGCAGGCCTTTGTGCACTCAGCCTGATAGCTATTTGCTGATGATTTTGTTGGAAAGTAGATGCCATAAGTATGACTTCTTTTCTGAACTATTAGTTGGCTATAGGTAGGTGTCTGCTGGGCTTCCAGGTGTCTAAAGTGATCAATATGTAACTTGCTATTGATTTAAAAGGAGTTAATTCCCTGTTTCCTCAAATACATTTGCAAATCTACAAGATGCCTGCCTATATCTGTGTTAAGCAAGTTGCATGTCCAAAGCACACTGTATTAAAGCCATTCCTTGTATGTCCATCAGCAGATGCAGCCCCAATGATAGCAAGGATGCTGTTTTCCCCTTGGCTTCTTGCAGGCAGTAAAGCTCTATAGAAACCAGACTGTGTAACAGACATTTTCTTTATACTTTATGTATTCATTATAGAGCTGGCACTGATTATGTATTTGTTTTGTCCATCTTTTTGTTGGTTGCCTGCCACACACTTTCTCATCCATTTCAGACAGACCAGTTTATCTCTGTATAACGCCAAACTATTCTTTTATGCATTTTCTTAACAGCAGATGGTATGAATTCTTGTCTGCATGTATTGTTCAAGTCTGTGTGTTGATTATGTATGTAGCATTTCTATGTACGATCCAAGTATGGACACCTTCGTTCTTTTCAGGTGCACTTTTCCTTTCTGTGGAAATTAATTGTAATAATAACATATTTTAACAGTAAATGAGTATTTTGGATATCCTTACCAATAGAAGCTAATACTGCAGGTTCTGCAGGTGGATTCTTGTATGTAGTAGCAACACATAGTAAATTACAGAGTAAGGAATTTCTTTAACCATAGATATAGGTGTGCTTGTGTGCATATGTAGACATACTACATAAATTTTTCTCCTGAGTCTGCTCCCCTGTTGCATCACTATAGTATCTTATGCATCCTCTGTTAGGGAACTGTATTTCTCATTTTCAGGAGCATTGTCTATGCAACCCTTTAGTGGCCTCCTATAGTGCATCACTGAGTTTGCCCTTCTCAAACTCTTGAGAGATGCCTGTGTTCTTTTCTTCTTGCTAATTCCTCACATCCCTCATCCGTTTCTTCACATAAAGGTTTGTCACCACTGAATTATTCAAAAGTCTGCCTCCCACTAATATACAAAGTAAACTGAATAAATTAGAAAGTTAAGTATTCACTGTCAGCATGTCATTTTGTTTGAAATAATTTTCTTCAAAATTTAACTTTTTAAGCAGTTTTAAAAAGATACATGAATTATTTGGTAAGCATAACAATTGCAAAGTTTTAATTTCTGCGGACAGAATCCATAGTCACCATTAGGTTTGTATCATGTCCTTGGGGATGAAATCCTACATGCTCAGAAACTGCTCTTTTCTTCCCCTCAAATTCTACTTTCTTCTTGGCCTATTCCTGTTGTGCCACAGTAACACACTAAGACTTGTTTCACCCAAGCATGTGGCAAGTCATGGGGATAACTTCCAAGCACTGGTGTGTTGCTTACAGACAGTAAACATGTATCTCTACTACATATGTCAGTGCTAACAGCCTGCTTAAAACAACTTTGTAAATTCCTTAGAAGAGGTATCAGTACATTCTAAATGGACATTTATTCACTTAAAGCATGGAAAATTAAATGTATTTGGAAAAAAAAAAGCTTACATACACCTAGCCATGAGAATAATTAATGTAATTAAATATATCTTTTCAGGTTTATTAGTAGAAAATTGTTGCAGAAATAAAGAAAGAAAAGTATTTTAAAATGCAAGCAGCATAGATTATATAAAAATACAATTGTCATATTCACTTTAAAAATATTCAAGAAGATATTAACTTGCTTAATTTTGTGTATTAGTTGTTCTCTTTTTATTCATATGAGATGGCTGCTGCTTTATTGTTAGATGTACATCAGATCGAAAGAATCAAAAAAACCACAAAGTTTATATTACACAGGTGAGATAGTTACTGCAATAGCAGGTATTTTATATATTTTATTTTATTTATTTATTTTGTTTTGTTTTGTGTCTTTAATATTTATGTAGATAGCACAGTACATGCATTGAGTCTGTATTTGTATACCAGTCTATTGGACTTCTGGTATTAAATTTTTACAAAAGTGCTTTTATATTGCAAAATTATATACTATTACTGCATCTTTTAATGTGTAGTATAGAGTTGTGTTTTTTTTTCCTGGTTTCTGTACACTTACTGTCCAAGTGAGTGAGTTATACACACAGAGGAAGAAAGCATCAAACTTCTGTGTTGCCACTGCAGTATACCCCTAACAGTCTAGCAGATGATTTAAGAGCTGTTTTTCTGCAGCCTGAATAGACCAGTTTGCTTAGAGAAATGTGAATAAAAAGTGGATCTATTAAGTATTGCCAAAAAGACATTTTTAAAAGGAAAGGACAGAAGAAAGTTACAACCAAAGTACATGGCAGTGGTCAGGGTAGTGGGAAGGTGATGTGGAGCTGCCTACTCTAGCTAGTTTTCCATTGTTTACTCATTCTGGATTTTTTCTTGTTTCTCTTGTTATTTTTTTCCCTTTTAACTCCATAATGATTAAACAAGTGTTCCTGGGCAGATAAACTACTCTCTCCCAGGGGAAAAAAAATATTAATGATACTGTTTCTTTTTACATTATTGAGAAGGGGGAAAAGAAAAAAAAAAAAAAAAGACAAAAAAAAAAAAGCCTTTACGTTTGTGCATAAGATTTTGATATGATTTATTGCTCATAAGTTTGTTACAGTTCTGGGAAAAGAAATCATTGTATTGCTTCAATAGGAAGTAATTTGCGGGTTGGAGATTAGAACAGTAGCATATTTCATTCAATCAAACCTTATGGATTTATAAGCAACCAATACATCCAAGATCTCAAACAGAATTAGCAATGTATTTTAAAGATTTATTGTTGTAGTAACAGCATATTTGTGGAGATAATAAGGGGCCATATGCCACTTCTGAACTGCACCTGCAGTTTGCACTGTTGTATGCTCATAAGCTCAGGATGCACCTGGATGTATGTAACCTACGTGCCCTCTGAAACTGAGGTCAGCCAAAATTATGAGTCCAGTGCTCCATAAAGATCTTGTGACTTAAAAGGTTCCTGCCTTTCTTAGCAGAGAAGATCAAACGGAAAATGACTATAGTGGATATTATACTTGGTAGAGAGAAGCTGTTACCATGAATCCCTACCCTATCCTGCTGTTTCATGACTCTTGGTCACACAGCTTGTGATTCCTGCTAAAATAACTCATTTGCTCCCAAGCAGACTAATCCACAGAACAGTTACTAACCTTGCAAGTCTTTTTTTTTTTTTTAATATTTTCAGGAACCTCTTCTAGGTTGACTTCTTATTCCCTTCCTGGTTATATCAAATACATTATATTTTCATTTTTAAGAAATGAAGATGTGATTTTCAGCACTTGATATGCTCAACACATAAAATATGAATAAGCTATCTTTATTTAAATTTGGACCTAGAAAGATTTGTTGACAAGTAGTCTCTCACATTCTGTCATTTTGTAGAAATTGTCATCCTGTATAATCACTCATTAATACAGGAGAATGAATACAGAAGCAGGTCATGTCTTCATAATATTTAGTCCATCTGTATAAACTTCAGGTGTCTTTTCCACTGAGATTATTCTTATGTTGTTCCATTTGAATTTCTCATGCCTTCATTGTCTTTCTAACAGGTTTTTCTGTTTCAGTGGATATTGTAATTGAGAGAAACTAAATGAACCCCCACTATCCCTATTTGTCTTTTAGGCAAGATAACTACTTACACAACTTTCTGTCCAATTTTGGTTACTGAAGCATTTTACTGGTTCTGATTAGTCCCACAGAGTGGGAGCATCCTCATCTTGTCAGTTCAGAAGAGTCATTAAAACCTGTGTAAGCTGTGGTGATGCATGAGCTAGGGGTATGTAAATTCCCTGTTAGTGAATGCATTCTTCATCCTGTCAATTTTTTGCTACCTGCTGTTAACTCTGTAGGTAACCTAGTGCAGCTGATAGAGGAAAAAATATAGAAAGAGATTGGTTGTAAAGAAGTAGCAGAGGTGATCCTTACACGTTCATAATTAGGTTTCTTTGGAAGACCTTGTATTAAAAATGTTTTTTGCATCACTTGGATAAAGTAACAGAGGAATTAGCATAGCAATTAGGTCACACTACTTACTTAATAAGATATTTTAAAATAGGAAGGGTTCATATGAGATATTTCTTTTGAGCCATTCTCATTTGTGCTGCTGGCACTCAGCACATGAGGTTGTTCATCTGAGCTGACACTAGCTGGTGCAGTTACAAGTGTGATCCTCATGTGCATTTGAGCTGACCTTGAAGAATATATCCATTGCAGCTGAATCAAAAGAATTACGTACGGTGTTTTTTTCAATTGTTTTTAAACTTGCAGTGATTTCAAACAGATTTTTTCCCCTACTAAATGCAAATAAAAGTGTAAATGTTCATGAATATTTTGGTTCTCAGGAGATGACCCATCAACTTCGCAGGAGGGTGATACTATATAATAGAATTCAGTACAGAATCCCACCAGAGTTTGATTTAATATAAAGATATTTGACAATACTTAAACTTGAATCTTGATACAATCCACATTATAAGAAGGAAAAATTATATTTAAACTGATTAATATTACCAATGTTCAAAAATTAACTGTGATTTTTTTTTTCTCAGTATAAATCATTTTCCAGAAGCAAGCCCATTTTGCAAGCACTTGCCAATTTTCATGTAAATTTGTTCGTTGCTCTTGTAATGCACGTACCAGATGCATTGTAATGTCCTCTCAATAATATGTCAGTAGATAAATATATTAAAAATAGATGTTTAATTCTGTTTCAAGAAAGTAAAGGTAAACTCTTTTTCAGTTATTAAAATCAGAAATTGTGGGGGCTTGGGACTTAAACGCCATTAACAACACGGTCAGGAAAACCTAGCATTATTAATCTTTTCATCAGTGTGTAGAACAGTGGTTTTATTCTGAATTAGGTTTCTTGTATTGAAAACTAAATTTTCAATTTGGTCCTGTAGGAAAACAAAGGGTATTATGCCCATGCCATGTCACGTTCCAATATTTTTCTTTGCAGTTGTACATGTCTAAGAAGCACCAAATGGACTATTTAGGTTATTTGGTTAATTTCTACCCCAAATCCTAAAGATAGTATGGTTTTTTAGGATTGTTGCTGTCTAAAATATTTCTCACTTTGTTTTTGTGTGTCAGCTCAGACAACTGGGATAATCTGTCTCTGTTGGCAGTATGAAATAGCACTGGCATTCCTTCCATGTCACCAGTTATTTCTCAGAGTAAAGACCTGAATGGAATTGGTTTGCCTTGCCATAGGCATTTGATATAATAGCAGTTACTCTAGGCATTTTTACAGATCAGGTGGAACTGAATCTACATGTAGATCTCTGCCTTTCTAAAGAGACAGGCCAGTATGGTTGCTCAGTTTTAAGTGTCTGTAGATACTTGTACTCAAGCAAGTCAGTCCTATCTCCCCACCAATTCCCACAGTCAAGGCACCTAAGTCATACCTATTCATTAGCTAATAACTGCTAATTGTTTTTGAATGATAGCTTGTTTGTGTGTGGCAAAACTTGGCATTGGTATGCAAGACCACTTTTGGTTGCTTTAGAAAATGTTATTCAGTGTAACCGAGGTAGAATAAGACTCTTATATTTAAGTCTCTGCATAGGACTATACTTTTCTATATTAGGTACACCAGAAAGCACTGCTGGGGCAGACATAAAATCCAACTAGTTAAGGTTAGGTAGTACCTCAAAGACTGGGAATGGCACATTTGTGTCTTCAAAGCTTGGGTTGTTATCCTACTTTAAGCAGTGGAGATCCTAGTACCCTGCTGTGCTTTCCAAGATATATATGCATTTAGAGATTCGTGATGTTGGAAACCTTAAACAAAATAAATCCTGAAATTTGTTGATCTACTAGAACACTGATGGGTATGTAGAAGACGTTAAAGTCTCAACAGCTCACAGATGCTTCACTTTTATTAATAAGATAGACTCTTACCTAACTGACATTTTAACTATATTTAATCATTTGCAGGTCAAAACATCAAAATGAGGGCTAATAATCTGTTCGAAAATATCATGTCATTTTTAATATACACCTTTATTTAAAGGCTGTCAACAGTAGGGTTTTCTCAACACATTCAGTCCAATTTGTAGCTGCACATTTGACTAACAGTGAGGCAAGGCAGAAAAGTACTCCATCTTTGAGGTGGATTCCCTTTTACCAACTCTTCGGTTGTGTGGAAAAAAAGGTAGAATTTACAGCAAGAATAGTATCTGAAATAGGAAAGCAAAACAAACAAACAAGGAATCTTTACCATAAAGAGGACATAATGCTTTCTTTTGATTTTCCCAATAGCCTTTACTTGCATCATAATCTCTCATTTAGAGCAAAAGTTAGATTTTCCTTTGTGGGTCGATATACTGAGAATGAGATATTTGCCTATTGCAGCTTGAACACGAGAATGAGAAAAATGTATGCTTTGCTTATTGATTTTCACCTGTTCAAGTGGTTTCTCTTTCTCTTACTTTTTAATGTCTAGCAAAGAGCTCAGTTATTATGTAGTGCTTTAATGAGGTCTATAGGCAGCTTGTTTGTAGAGACATCATACTTTAAGCCCATATCAACTTTCTATCTACCTTACCACAAAGAATTTATGACACTATTTAATGGGCTGTTTCAGAATAGAAATAAATAGTATAGAACTGCCAAGCTTTATATTTTACACAGATTGCACATTATATATTGTCGTATTGTTGTATGTTTAGACACAGAAACAATTTTCAGAGCAATACAATGTATTCATATATTGTAAAGTATTTATTGTAGTTTCTTGTGTGTCATTAGGTTATTAATTCACCGTAAGGCAAAGACTTTCTAAGTAGAATTGTGCTAGCTTCTCTTTAGAAGTTCCAGCAGCATAAAACTCCTGCTACTGTAGCTTGTAGTGACCTGCCTTATCAGTAATTTGTTTTCTAGAAGATGAAAATTGGTTTTCCTCTTATCTGTAATGATCCTCATACACACCATGAGTGTACAATGATACTACTAGTGCAGAACTATGCAATCGACACTTTTTTGGGCATCACACTAATAACAGTGAGGTGAAGGGTTTTGCCTGTCAGAATAATATCTTTTATATTTAATACAATAGGCTGATTGAGGGTGGATTTTTTTTCTCTTTACTAAAGATTTGTTTTCTTCTTACTTGTTTCAGATTCCTAGTATCATTAAAACATATTGAGCATTTTTTAAACTTTTTTTTTGTGTTCAGAAAAAATGTAGTACGTAGTTCTGCTGATTTGATTCTGATTCACCTGCTTGTTAACCTGTAAGGTTGTTTCATGTAAGGATAACATCCATGAAAGTCATAAAGATTAGCATATGAAAGTAAAGAAGGGGCAATATAAATCCCAATAAGCATGCCTTGCAGGGTTCTACCCCTGCTTAAAAATATTTTTATTAATACTCAATGTTTTATCTCTTTGTTTTTGTCTTAAAATAATAATAGTATTCTGTGATTTTCAGTTTTAAATAATTATTGAGTTGTATCTCCAAATCACTCTGTATTTCACATACTTCCTTTTCTAAAATATTTACATTATATGGATGTGACCCTTCAGTTGTAATCAACTGGACTATAAATGAACCCATGAAATGCCTCATCAACCTCACTGTCAGTTCACACTGGATGCGTATTACATTCTAGTATTGAATTTGAATCAGAAAGAAGTATAATTCAGAATTCAGAAACAGAACACATTATTCCAGTATTTTCTGAAATGGAAATATAGCAAATACCCAAATTTATAAAGAAAAAAAAAAGAATATTCAAAAACCAGTCTTTGTATATGCTGCCAGCTGTCTTCCCACATAGAAAGGAGGGAAAGAAAAGAGGTGTTTGGAAAACATGAATTAGAACATGATTTAGGTAGACCATGTATATACTTTTAACATCAGTAGACACTTCCCAGTAAATGACCTGTTTCCTATTTCGTAGAAAGAAGATTAAAAAAAAAAAAAAAAGTTGTGTTGAATAAAAAAGAGTCAGAGCACAGCTGGGAGAGAAAGGGTCCTGGGGTGGGGCTGCAGAGGACCTAGTGTGAGTCAGTGGAAAGATAGGAGGGCATTAAGAGAAGGAACGGGAGCTGAGCTGTGGTTCGGTAGGCCTTGTGGGAGAAAGTGAATATCTAAATGGATATGGTACATTGGGATGTGAGCTTCTGGAGAATACAAATGGATTTTTTTTTTTTTTTTCTGGAGATCAGTCTCATCCTCTTATTCCAAGACAGTGTCAGCTGTATACTAACTAGTACTTACTAACAGTTGCCAATTGTAGTTTTAAACACAATTTTGTTTTACTATGTCCTGCCTTCTTCAGTCCACAGGATGTCATGTGCATTGTCATAGGGTACCAATCTCTTCTCTCTGGCAACAGCGATAGGAACAGGGGGAACAGCATGAATCATGAATCTGCATCAGGGGTGATTCATGTTGAGTATTAGGAAAAGATTCTTCAGCGAGAGGGTGGTCGGGCACTGAGACAGGCTCCCAAGGGCAGTGGTCATGGCACTGAGCCTGCTGGAGTTCAAGAAGCATTTGGATAACACTCTTGGAAATATAGATAGATATTCAAATCAACTAGCACTTTCCCAAGAACACATAAATCTCCGACCCTGCTCTGCCTAACTTGTTTCTAGGCAAGCCTACCCTTTGGGAGTCTCTGAAGTTATTTTAAGTCAATGATTAAGCTATAATCATTGAAATGCTACCTTTTTCTATCAAGTAGACAGTACAGAATTAAGGAAAGTTGCTTTATTTTTAGGTTTCTTTTGATTCTTGATACAGACACTAGTAAAGAAGTTCTTATAAAAGTAAGAGATATAAGGTACCCATATAAAATAATTCTTTATTTGAAAGGGGAAAATTAGTCCTCCATTCCAAATTATTCTCTATATTTCTTGATAAAATTCCTATTTTATTTTGAAATTTCTTCAAACTGAGATATCTAGGTAGTCTCAATTTAAGACAGAAAGAAACCACAACTAATATATTAAGAAATATTAAGAGGAAAATATAGTCTAGCAACTGAGTACCAATCAATTTTTTGAAAAAGTATTCTGTGTGTGGAGTCATTAGTTCCCTGTTTTCTTGTCTATGTTTTTTGGAAGAAGTGTCTTATTTTTGAACCAAGATTTGTCTCATGGGAGCATAAGATCAATTAACCACATACTCAGATCAGTACATAGGGCTGTCAGAAAAGAGAATGATGAGATATTTTTAGATGTTAAAAAAAAAAGCTAAATTGAACAATTTAGGAAAATCATAAACTAGCTTTTATTTTGTTGAGGATTAAATTTGCTGTGAGCTATGTATGAGCCCCTTTGGCTCAAAGATGTCCTTACTTCAGCTCTGATTACAAAGTTTACAAATAAAATCAAACACTATTTCTACATGTTCTGTCTCATATTGTGTTAGCTTGTCCTCAGGCATGATAATAGAGAGTCACTAACAAAAAGCATAAACTCAACAAAAAGTGGTTTTAATACGTATTCTGCCACATGTTATTACAAGCTGACATTAGCAAACTTCATTTGTGTAGAGCTCCAGACCTTGTATTATCTCTTTGTGACCATGTAAAATATAATATGCCATAGAGATATTAAGTTTGCATGGATGCTTCTTGATGAAATAAGCTCACCTGGAAACAAGAGCTGTTGAACCCATATTAAAGAAAGCTCGAGAGGTTTTATTTGTTGTTTGTTTGGTTTTTTTAAATGCTTTCTCTCAGTTTTTAGTAACATCTATTCAGTTCTTTTCAAATTGAAGATGTTGGAATATGTGCATGTTTGAGTGCTAGAAGATTTTACTGAACTTCTTAGTTATCATGTGCAGAGTCTGACATTAAAATTACTTGATATCTCTTCCATTTTGAAGCATATTTATACGTCAGTGTCTTTTCTGAAGGTGATGCCTTTTAGATATGAGGAGACAATTATTGTCTCCTTGTTGAAGAAAGAAGTTTAGTTGAAGTTTATTGAAAAGGAGTCTAATGCCTTCTCTGAACACTTCCTCCTGAGGTTGTGTTATAAATTTTACATATTATTGTTGCTGGAGAAGAATTTTGAATTACCTAAGTTAGGAATGACTGAATTTCTTAGAGGAAGGGTATTACCAAAGCTCTCAGTGTTATGTGTCTGTATGTTTATATAATAAACTTTTCCTATAATTAATTTATTATATATAATAAACTTTTCCTGTAATTAAAATCTCTCCTAAAATCAATCAATCAATCAAACAAACAAACAAACAAATAAATAAATAAAATAAATAAGCGAAGATCTAGATTCTTAGCTTTTTTTTTTATTATTATTAATTTCATCAAAGTTTAAACAGGAAATTTTCCAAGCGTTGAGCTTCAGCTTCATCATCCTCAATATACTCCATCATCTCTAGCCAGTGGACAATGGAATAACTTCCAGTTATAACTGTGGCATAAGCCACAACAGCAAGTAGCATCCCATAGGTCAGAACTAATCTGTTAAATGAATAAGTGGTAGAGAAAAGTCGGAGGCACTTGAGCTGAATTGGCCATAGTTCCATACTTCTACATTGTCAAAATTTCCCTGACCTGTTTTTTGGCCTGGCCAACTTTCACTCTCAAAGATTTCCCAGGATGTCTTTCCCAAGATTTAATGTGGGTCGTGTACAATTAGAAACTGACAGTTTGCATGTTGTTTCTCAGATTAAGAGATCTTAAGAACAGGGAGCTGGATGTGCTATGTCACTTGACCACAGTCACAACAAATGATTCTCAGTACGTTTAATTTACTAGTAAAAATGTAGCTTGAGACAACTGAGAGATAAGGTTTGATAAATTTTCCTTTCCTCCAGATACTCACACCAGTACTCACTCACCAGTTCTTCCTTATGTGCATTCAGTATTTTTAAGTGCTTTCCATGTGGGACATCTCTCAGGTGACGGCGTCACGTATTAGACTTCCTCTTTGTCATAGCTGAACAGTGCAACCTTCCACAGTTCCTCTTTGTCATATTTGAACAGTTTAGAAGAGTCCGTTATTTTAATAGGATCTACCACACCCTTTACTTTAAATAAAGATATATTTTTACTCTGAAAACATTTATAGTTAATACAGCACACTCTAGTTTTTTACATGAAAACTAGTTTTCTACTAAAAAAACTAGTTTTTTACTCTAGTTTTTTAACTGAAGTTGAGTAACTTCAGTGAGAAAAATGTAGTATTAAAACAAGGGAAAAGCTAGTTTTTACAGTAGAAAACTGATATCTTTAAGCATAAGGAGCCATTTTGTGTGTGTTTCTTAAAATCTGAGGAACAGATGATATATTTTTATGAACACTTAAAACTTCTATGACCTGCAGATTCTCCTCACTTTACGTAAGGTGTGAAGTGTTCCACTTGAGGTTACAATGGGAATGGAATTCAATACTGTATAGGTCACATATTTTAATAGTAGTATTATTGGAAGTAGTGATAGTAATAAGACTTGTGGTACTTACCAACTATCTGCCCTTTTTATCAGTTCAAAGTATTCCAGAGAGCCCTTGGAACATTGGTTTTAGTTGCTGGTCATTGACTACTCACTGACTACTCACTGGCTACTGAGTACTATGTTTATGAGTATGAGCAACAGCACAGCTCATATGTGCATTGAAATCAAATCACATACCACTAAAACACTTGATGAAAATGATAAAGGAACAACAAATCAGTAGGGTTACTGCTGTAAAATCCTTTTCACTTCATAAGATAAATAAGTGTTGGCATTGCATTGTGCAAATTAATTCCTTTTAGCTGTGAATGATCATCATAAAAATTTTCTGTAGATGCCCATGTAATACAACTAACAGTCAAGGAGTTAGTTAACATAAAGGGCAGAACACTGGAAGCAGGCTATAATAGAACTATTATGTACATTATGTATTAAAAATAATGTTACATATGCTGTATATATCATTATATATACATACTGATGTACGTTATATATATGGTAATGCATTATATATAATATATTATAAAATGTATATATTCTTATGTTATAATTTCAAGGATTTTATAAATTCTACATGTCAGGGTGAGGTCCTCTTTAGAGACATGGAAGCCTGCAGATGGGTTTGTAGCATGTCATTTTAGAGTAGTAAACAAGATTTGGTCTTAATGGTGGTGTTCCAAAAGCTTTTATTAAGGAAGGGATCAAACGAAAGGGATTATACAACAGTGAACCATGTGGTTTAGGCATGTTACATCACTCTCAGAGTAAGGACATAATTTTTCCTAGTTGACAGACAATTCAATTATACTTCTCTTCCAACTATTCAGAAATCTGAAAACTCTTACTAATTCAGACAGCATTTGTTCAGTTATTGAACTTTAGTTATCTAGTCAGAGGAGAAGGAGCTGAACTCACCGTAAGGAATAATACAATGTAGACATCAAAAAGTCACACCAGCCATATCTTGATTCAACAGCATCCCTATGATATCAGTATTGGTGAGTATTTAGTTAGGAAAAAAATTGTCAACCTAGTAATATTCCTGTAGTAAAGGTTTTAGTTCCTTGGGATTTCTAGGATTATTTTTGCAGTGCTTCTGCAGAAGGACTCCAAATACTCCACAGTACCTCCAGACTCTCCTTCTGCCAGGCCTCGCTGGAGGGTAAGTTTCTGCTCAGTGCTTTCCTACCCTCCCAGTTACTTTCTAATGTACAATGGATATCTCAAGCAACAATTCCCCAGAGGTCATGGAGGCAGTGGAAAGCAGGTACAGAATGAACCAGGTTGTGCTGCGTAAATCTGCAACACCATTTAACGTGATCACCTCAGGTCTGAATAGGAGCAACCATCTGGCATTCAGAGATAGCACAGGTTTAAGTGTGGCACTGGGCTGAACAAGAAGGTGAAACATTGACAAGAAGAATGCATAAACAGTGACAGTTCTTTTAAAAAGGGTCTTAGTGTATTACTACAGAAGTCCTCTTGTTTTCAGGATCTCCTGTGAAAGATCTTTGTTTAACATCAATTCATTTTAATGGCCATGAATAGCTAAATGTCTGTTTTATGTGCATTTACAGGATGGAACTTTATCTTGTAATGCTGTATTAACATAATCATTGACATTACAGGGAAGGAATTCCTGCACAAATTATTTGCCTTTATATTGTCTGCTTTCTGCATAATACTCTTTTCAAGAATACTCAGAAAGCTATTGAAGAAATTCCTTCAGAAAAAGAAGAAAAGGTTTAATGAAACAGCATTAATGAATGGCAAGACTAGCACTTCTGGACAGCTTTCAAAGGAAGGATCTGGTGTTTGGTTTCTGTAGCACCTTTCTGCAGCACCTCTTGACTGTGTTTGAGGGTGTTAAACACATTGCTGGAAGAGAGAGAATTTTGTTTTGATATATATATATTTTTAATCATAAAAGTATGTGGTTAGCATAAGTTATGATGTTAGTTGTCTTCTGGCATTTGACCAGTTGAATTACTCCAGATATTAGTGACCCTTTCTCTGCCCTGTATTTTAATCTTCTTTTCACTCTCCAATCTATTTAAAGCAGTTAAGAGGAAATGATCTTAAAGAAACGGTTTAGTACTTCTCTTGTTTAATCCTCTGAAATTTCTCTGAACAAACATGGCTAAAACTGGTTGCCACCTTTCTCTCAAACAATATTTTTTTCATAAAAATGATTTTCTTCTAAAAAAATACCTTTTTCAATAAAGATATTTTTTCATATTTTCCCCTGAAAGTTGTGTCGATATTGTTCCAGGTTGTCTGGAATTTTTCAGTGATGGGCAGAGACGTGGACCTGCTAAGACTCCTAAGTCAAAGAACAGTAAAAGGTCAAGAAATATCAACATGGGAAATTTTTCTTCTTAAGCTGACCTTGATTTAGTTTCCTTGGGTTCCTGCTTCTTTTGCCATCCTCTGAATAAAGCCAAGCCAGAAATATTCAAGAATTTGTTACAGACTAGAGATTAGTGCAGGTTGTTCTGAACATGGAAAAGAAAGCCAAATATTATTCTCACAGAACCTTCCTAAATTAGAAGCTATTGAAGTGAAAGAAAAAACAGTCAAACAAACAAACAAACAAAAGCTCTCATTTTGTAATAACAACAAAACCATGAGTGCAAAGAGTAGAGAGTAGGGTTGGGAACTTTTCCTTTTCTTTTTCTCACATACATGTTTTTAAGGGGAAAGAAAAAAAAATCATCTTTCTGCTTCTACTCCACTTGATTTTTAAATGCATTTTTTATAATTTTAGCTGAATCCAACAACTAAATTCTTGCAAGTTCTGTGAAAACTGGAGGTATGATTGAGACCCCATTCAGATAACATAGGCAAGTTCTTCCTCTAAAAATTTTTAAGACCACCTGAGGAAACTGAACATACATGGGATCTGATGAGATGCATCCCAGGGTCATGGCTGATGTAGTTGCCAAGCCACTCTCTATCATATACGAAAAGTCCTGACAGTCAGATGAAGTCTCAAATGACTAGAAAAAGAGAAACATCACTGTCATTTAAAAAAAAAAAAAAAAAAAAGGCATTTAGAAAAGAGGACCCAGAGAACTACAAGACCAGTCAGCCTTACCAACTTGACAGAAAGATCCTCCTGGAAGCTATTTTAAGGCATATTGAAGACAGCAAGGTGATTTGACACAGCCAGCACAGCTTCACCAAGGGTGCTGTCCAATGTCATGTCTGACCAACCTGGTGGCCTTCTGTGATGGAGTGACTACATCAGTAGACAAGGGAAGAGCAACTGATGTTGTCTACTTCTGTAAGGCCTTAGATATGGTCCCACAAAACTTCCTTGTCTCTAAATTGGAGAGAAATGGATTTGATGGGTGGACCCTGATGGATAAGGATTTAGCTAGATGGCTGCTTACAGATAGTTGCAGTTGATCTCTCAATGTCCAGATGGAGGTCAGTGATGAGTGGTGTCCCTCAGGGCTCCATGCTGGAACCAGTACTGTTTAATATCTTTATTAATAAGATAGACAGTGAGATTGAGTGCACCCTCAGCAAGTTTGCAGATGACACCAAGCTAAGTAGTGCAGTTGATACAACAGAAGGAAGGGATGCCATCCAAAGGGACCTTGGCAAGCTTGAGAAGTGGTCTCACATGAAACCCCATGATGTTCAACAAGTCCAAATGCAAGGTGCTGCACTTGGGTTGTTGGGACAATCCCTACTTTCAGTGAGGGTTAAATGGAGGGAGAGCAGCAACACAGAGAAGGACTGAGGATGTTAGTAGATGAAAAATTGAGCATGAGCTAGCAATGTGTACTTGCAGGCCCGAAAACAAATCATATTCTGGAATGCATGTCCTATCAAAAGAAGGTTGAGGGCGATGAATCTTCCCCTCATCTCAGCTCTTATGAGACCCTACCTGGAGTACTGTGTTCAGTTCTGGAGCAACCAGCACAAGAAGGACACAGACCTGTTAGAGCTGGTCCAGAGGAGGGCCAGATCAGAGGGCTGGAGCACTTCTCTTATTAAGACACGCTGAGAGTTGGGCTTGTTTAGCCTGGAGAAGAGAAGGCTGAAGGGAGACCTTATTGCATCCTTTCAGTACTTAAAGGGGGTTTAAAAGAAACACGTGGAGAAACTTTTTACAAGGGCCTGTCACTACAGGCCCTTGTAGGACAAGGGATAATGGTTTTAAACTAGAAAAGTGTACGGACAAATTAGAATTAAGAAATTCATTACTCTGAGGGTGGTAATACACTGGAACAGGTTGCCCAAAGAAGTTGTGGGTGTCCCATCCCTGGAAGTGTTCAAGGCCAGGCTGGATGAGGCTTTGATCAGCCTGGTCTAGTGGAAGGTGTCCCTGCCCAGGAGAGAGGTGTTGGAACTAGGTGATCTTCAAGGTCCCTTCCAACCCAAACTATTCTATGATTCTAAGAAACAACCTTTGTTTTAAAGCGTTTTTATGTTACGCCTTCTAAACAGCTTATTGATAAGTATTGCTTCCTACTTCCATGCAGGGAGATCACTTTCTATTTCCAGTTTATCTTTTTTTTTTTTAATCCAAACATCATGCGAACCATGTCAGGAAAGAAGATTTATAGCAATCTGCTAAGTAATAAAAATCGTTCTTTTTAAGGAGTTCAGTAGATGTAACCCAGTTCTTAGTACTGTATACACTTTTTGGTATGCATATGGCATACTTTTTAGGTTTAACATACCATAGCTTTGAATCGCTATGCTTCCTCATTAAGATTGTTTACTGAAAATAAATTATTCTTTTTAAAAATTGCATTAACATTGTTTGATATCCTCACAGTGTGTTTGCCTTATGTTGAAATGTTTTCAACTCAGTAATTATGTTGTTTCACTGAAGTCAGAAGTATTTGTTATTTAAACACAATATTTGATGCATCAGAATTGAGGAGAGGTTAATACAGTGAAGATAAACTATATGTTAAAGTATCTGACTAACACAACAGTTGATGCAGCAGTGATTGTTATAATTAATTTTTCCAAATATTTTAGGTTACAGAGCATAACTTTCAAAAATCTATACCATCTGGCTGAAAAAAATCCTCATTTAGCTACAGTAGAAAGGTGGTATTTTGTCTTCAAAACAGCCCGGTTAATTTTTCACTCAGTGTCACAGAATAACCAGCTCTTCTAAAGAGGGATAAGACAGTTTTAATTTTAGTGTCAGAAAGGTTTGATAAGGTGTTCAGTGTCCTGTATGTAGAAAACAAAAACCAACCAAACAAATGAAAACCCAGAAGATTCTGGCATCAAAGGGGCATGTCTTCCCTGGGACTCTTACGAAACTTACGTGCAATGAATTTTATTGTCTTAATTAGTTCAATGTTTATTTGGTTGAATTCAAATTAAGAATGTTAATTTTGAGTAAATGTGTCCAAACAAGAGCTAAATACAATTTAATTACTCCACTTTATAATTTGTTTTAAATATATATTTATTTAATACCACTATGGAAACAAAGCCTCAGTCATTCAAATAGTTCCTTCTTCTACAGTGTATCCTATAGTTGTTCACTGCTGGATTTTTCTCTGTCATTTTAAATTTGTAGAAGATGTGATTGCAACATATGATACTTACTTGTGAGATATCCCCAAACTGGCTAGCTCAGGTGTATAGCTTGAGTAGCACAATCTGTAGTTAAGGCTATTATAATCTCCATAGCTGTGGCACTCCCCACAGGTATTCTGACTCTGCCAAAACTTTTCTGTGTTTCCTTGGAAATTCATACCAAAGTAAAGCTATGTTCCCTCTGAACTGAATATTTACACTCTACCTGTCCCTTTCCTTTATCACAAGAATGTGAGAACCTTATGTATAAGAATAGAAAAGACTGCAGAAGGCACTATCCCTTGCCTAAGCAATTAATACAACACAAAACCTATAGCAAAAAAAAAAAAAAAAAAAAAAGACATGGAACAGTCCATCTCTTCCTGTTAATTTCTTCCTTGATCTTGACCTGGGGTAGTCAAGGACAGGAAACTTCATCTCCCCCTGCAGTTTCTAAGCTTCTCTCTTGGTCTCTTGAGAGTGCCCATGCCAAGCATGGTCAGAAAGACAAATTATACTCATCCACAGTTTCACAGTTTTCCTGACTCATTCAAATATTTCTAATAGATTAAATATATGTTTCTATCATGCATCATTCAGATACTGAAATGTTATTTCACATTTTTCACAAAATGCATGAATTAACATTCATACAGTTCTTGGTCTTTCTCTCTCCCCTCCCCCCCCCCTTTTTTTTTTCTGAATTGCATGTTTTTCATTTTACATAATACCTGTTTTTAATGTGATAGTGTACTTTTTTAGCAAGGTATGGAAGAATGTAGTCAGACAAAACTTCTTAGGTTTGGTGATGTGTTCCAATTTGGTTTGGTTACTACAGCTCAAAGCAATGTGTTGTTTGAATTAGCTGGGTAGAAAGGGTAAAGTCTTCCTTTGTTTCTCTTCATTCAAAACACTAATTACGTTTATTTGAAATGTTGTGCTTCCTATCTTACAGTTTTTAAAAAGTGCTTTAGGATAAGGAGTGAATTCATGCCATCTCTCTTGTATGGATATAGTAGTAATCGATAACCATGTCTCAGTCCTACAGGGAGAGATTTAAATGATTAATATTTCTGTGCAATACTTCAAACACTGAATTGTTTTGTATATAGCTAATTCTGTTTTAATGCAAACATTGCACGGAGTTTAAAGAGTCTTAAAACTTTAATCTAATCAAGATGAAGCTTTAGTACAGTAGAGACAATACGTTTCGGTTTTGGATTTAGACTGTAACCAAAGTACGTATGGCTACATCTACACTAGCAACTAAAGCAGTACCAATGCCTGTTAGGCTCTGCAGCCAGCTGTTATGGTCTAGCCACCTCCATAGCATTAAATCTCATATCCTCTTTAACAAGATAACTTCCTTAAAAAATGAATCTAGGAAGTAATCCCTGGACGAAGTGAATTCCCAAGGGCTGCTTGGTGATGGAGTGTGTGAGTGCTCATGGACTGGTCCAAAGCCTCACCTGGGCAGGTGTAACAGTGTTAGCAGTGCAGATTCCCAAGTACTCTGCTGAGTTTGTCTCCTGGCACTCTTTACTTGTATGTATGTAGTCTGTGCATCCCTGTCTGCTCAGTGGTTTATGAAGACAAATTTGAACACAAGCCAAGGCAGAACCAAGAGCTTGCTAGATTGTGAAACTGCCAATGGTGCTATGCCCACTTGCTCCAGTGCAGAGAAATGTAAACATGGCTTTTGCAAATCTCTGCAGACACGTAATCCAAATCACAATATGGTCATTACATTGCAATTATTTTGAATCAAATGAGCCAGAACTCATCAACACAGATCTTTGAAACACAGGAAACAGTCCTGTATTGCATATGATATATTCTACAATTTAAATTTTATCCAGTTTAATGTTGAAATTGTCCACTTTATTTTTTTATTATTATTTTTTTTTAATTTTATTTTTTTACAATTTCCTTTGGGTCACTGCTCCCTAGTATAATGTAACTCAGTACCTTTTGTCAGTTTTTAGCTTCCTTGTGTCCATCTATATCCACTAATTTTGTTGTGTAAAAATGGAATTAAGGAAATAAAACAGAAATTGATTATTTGGCAAGGGTAGAAGAGAGACATTATTCCAGAAGTTTGTCCTGAATGCAGTGTTCTATTTTAATAATTTTAATATTTAGTGGGTTTTATTTTTAATGGTGTAATGGGATTGAAATTGTAGTTGGAACTAAAAGGAAGATGACTTGATTAGCTGTGTATAGTCACTGTAACCAAGTAAGAATTCATACTAATTAGCTGAACGTGTTAAGAATTGCTAAATGATACAGCCTAAGACAAAGAGCTAAGAAAGAAACTGTTTAAAAAGGGGAACATATACAATGTGTTTTTAATTCTTTTTTTTTTTTGTCTTGTATTTTCCAGAAGTACAGAGAAATGTCAGTTATAAGAAACCATTTTGTATAAAATGGAAAGATATTTATAGCTCTTAATAAATTACTCTTTCTGCTCAGTGCTTGATTTGCAGTATTTGTTTTCAGATATGCTGTACTAAATTTTGCTGAGAGACACTGGTACATTGATTACCTTTACTTTTCAGGTCAATGGGAATGGTGCTCTGCTTACAAAGAAATGAGAGATTACAGTAAAAGATTTTTGATGGAGTTCATTTAAGATGCACACACTGATTTGTATACGTATGAGTTTACTGCCAATGACATTAAAAAAAATCCTTTTAGTATAAAACAATAAATAATGATTGGCTCTGAAAGCTGTCATTTAGCAGTTTACATCAGAGCACTTTAAAGCTATTTACATAAAAATAAAAAGAAACTGAGTACATTAAATGTTTCATTAATTTTCTTTAATGACATATTTTTCTCCAAAGTATACAGTAGATGCAGATGATGCAAATTAAGAGTAATTATGTTATTGAAAGGATATTTTTGTCATAATTCCTTAAGACTTGTCATAAATACCATGCTGTAAACATCACTGAATCAATTGCTTTTTTGATTCCTTGCTTATCTTCTCCATATCCTGTAATTTTATATTAAACAATTTGAGTGCTTTTATATTAATAATAACCAGTTCTTCATCACATTGTAACTACCTTTCAAAAATAGGTATTAAGGTGGTTGTCTGCCACCTCAGGCCTACAACTTATAATTGCCTCAAAAGCTCGTAATGATAAAATAAATACAAAAATATCTGGTTTACAGATAAATCTTAATGTGTACATTAAGACACATTTTCACTTCTTCAGTTTGTCATGGTGAATTCTGTAGTGTCATGAATAAATTTGATGCTTCTCAATGACAAAGTAAAAATAAGAAATGTTAATTAACATTACTGTTAGAAAAGGCTATACATCAGAAATGCATTTCAGTTTAACTCAATTATTTGTCTACATGGCAAGATTATAAACTGTCATCTTTGAAAATATTTAGATGTGCAGTCACTTTTTTTTTAGCTTAATTCTAATAAGGTATATGTCAGACCAATAAATCATTGTATTTTTTTTAATTAATAAATAAGAAAAAAAAACAGGAAGAATCCCATTCTACACTCTCCTTTTTCCACCAGACTTAGACCAATATGAGTGTGAAAGCTATTTAAGAATCCGAGTGCTAAGAAATAATTCTATGGCAGAGTTACATCCATATCAGTTACATTATATCTATATAGTATTCATTAAAATATGGTCATTCATGAACAAATAAGTAGGATTAGGGCTTCAGCCTAATTATTTATGCTGTTTGAAGAACTGTAACGAATTCACTTATTTATCATATTCTATCTGCATGAAATAATAAATATCCATTGACAACTCCCACTGAAAAGCGGAAGGAAATGTGCATCTGTAGATAGATGTAATCAATTTTTCAGGGATGATAATTTATTTAAAAGAAGAATATGATCTAATTTCCATCACTGCTGTAAAGTGTTGCATTTGAGTCTGGAAAAAATCATGTACATATAACTATAGTGGACTGTCAAAAATCGTATCTTCAGAGATTAATATTTTGATCAAAGCATACTCCAAATATCTATTTTTTACCATGTCAGTTTAAGACAATTATTTTTGGAATAAAATGTAAGAATTCAGGAAATTAATGATAATTACTTTTGTAATACAATGCAGTATCACGAAAATTTTGTTGTTGTTGTTGTTTGTTTGTTTCTAATGACTTTTGTACATGCCAGCACCTAATAAAAATAGAATGTGACTTAAGTGAAAGGGGGGCAATATTTGCTAAAATAAGACATGCTTAAGTAAGACATATTACATTATCTCAAATTATTGCAACATATTTCAAATCACATTATAATCCAGTTGCTGCATACTGTGACTTCAGTGCCCCACAACAAGACCATTACACTGATGTGGGTTAGCTCTTGATTCCTATGCAGTCAGGTATCCAGTTTTCCAGCTGTGACCAAAACTGGCCACCTAAAAAGGAATATGAGTACAGTCAAATGGTGCAGAGAGATGTCTCCAGAGTATTATCCCAACCTCCAACAAGAATGCCCTGAGGTCAAAGTATTTTCTCCTGATGAATCTGTCAATCACTTTCTAAACTCTTATTTGGAGGAACCATACATAAAACAGCTTTCTTTTGTTGGTTTTGAGACTGTCGCTTGCTAGGATCTTTTGATGCCCCCCTCCCCCCCCCCCTTTTTTTTTTGTGCTGTGGAAGAAGCTCTGGAGATCAAGTCCAATTGACTTTATTCATGCTCCTTATGGTTTTAGGGATCTGTCATTGCTCTCAGTTGTGTTTTTCAAAATGAATTCTCCCTGCTTAGGACTCTAGGTGACTCCTATTTTGCCAATCTCTGTACAGAAACATCATTTTTTTGCCCAACTTGCCCAGCTGTACTCTGGCTTATCTGAAATGGGGATGCCATAACTGTGCATAGTCCTCAAGATGATGCGGTATTACAGATTTATAAAGTAGAATAATGATATTCTTTGGTCTTTCCTTTACTCCTTCCCTAATAATTTGTAACATAGTACATACAGTTCATTTTTTTACTGATGCTGAGCATTAGCTATCTGTTATTCTTCCTGATATCATTTCTGAGGAATCAGCACACCGTATTATTTATAAAGGTGAGATGTCTTTCCATGTATTTTACATTTATTTACATTGAATTTTATCTGTCATTTTATCACCAAATGTCACAATACATAGGTCTTTACTGCCCCTCTTGCTTTCAGTCTCTCTTTATCATCATTGAAAAAGGTCTCACTGTACACTGCTTTTTCTAGCTTGGGCCTCCCCCTGGATCCCTGCAGGACTCAACTAATGACTTCCTCCCAGTGTGAATACTCACCATTTACTCCAAATTTCCAAATCCAAATTGGTTAACCAATATTTTATCCTTGAGGGCCTTCCTACTAATCCCATGTCAGGCTGGTTTCTTCAAGAGCCTTTGATAAAGAAACTTGTGAAATATCTTTTAGTAATCAAGTATAAGGTGTCAGCTTACTTTCCTTTCCATGCTTGTTTGTTCTTTAGAGAACAGCAATAGGTTGGTGAGGCATGATTTCCCTTTAAAATAGCCATCATAGCTCTTCACTTCTTTGATGTTTTTATTTTCCCATGTACTATTATTATTGTTTATTCTGATTTTCAGTAATTTAATTGGAAATTCTTAGCAAATTTTTGTTGCATTACCTTCTTCCCAAGCCACCTGTCAAAATTTCCTCCATTATGAACCCAGATGCAGAGAAAAATGTATTTTATTTTTGAGCTCTGACCTCATCTTTCTTGAATACTCCTTTTATAGCCTGAACAGCTATTAGCCCTACAAGCTTTCTTTCTGGTTTCTAAGTCTGAGAAATATTTTATTATCAATTTTTATGCCTTCTCCAAGTTGTTCCTCAGATTATTTATTTTACCCGATTTCTGTGGATTTTTTTAGGCTGATAGGGTTTATGGTCATTTCATTTTTCCTTATTTAGATACAACTTCAGATTTTTAAGGGATACTCTTCTTGATTCTAATAATATTCCTGTCCTGATATTTAAATGTCTTATTTCTTGCATTGTCTCGATTTTTTTTTTTGGGAGGGGGGATAGGGAGTATGGATTTTTTTTTAATATGAAATCTATAATGCTTTTCATATCATATGCTTTATATCATATGCTGCTTCCCATAGCATCTCTTTATTATTCTCATTTTTGTGAGGGCCTTTATTAAAGAAAAATTATGTACAACAGTATCATGTTTTGTTCTTGTAGAACTAATTCATTATGACCACTCTTGCAGGATGGCTCCTTAAATGTTATATTCAAAAAGAATACGTCAAGACCAGATGCTTCGTGGTTGTGGATTCCAGTGATAGTTCCATGAGGGAGTCAGTGGCTGTGTTACAGTCTGAGGCAGGCTGTTCCATGAGAATAATTGAATTATTCCATGCCCTGCACATGTAACCTTTTTGATTTTTAGGCTTATTGCAGCATTTCACAATACTGGTCAGGTGGTTCCTAAAACAGATTTAATATATATATATATATATATATATTTAATGTAGTCTCAGACTCTCAGTCTGTCTGTTTGGACTTTTCCCTGTTGATTAAGTTAGATTGTTAATCAGATTTTATTTTCTTTAACATCCCATACCATTCTTCCTTAAGCAATGATAGCAGCCAGGTATCTCATTGTTCTGTTATCTGCCTACCTTCAACTATGTTTCCAGCATCCTTTTTAACTACAGATGCCAGTCTTCATCCTGTTTATTAAATCCCTATTGTTTGCGTAACATGCATATGTAGCAGTTTTTTGATTTTCTACTTTGAATGTTATTTAAATGGCACTTGTAAAGCAGCTTGTTCTGGCTGCTTTCCTGGTTTTTCTTTCATTTTCAGTCTTCTGTTTTATGCAGTATTTGAGAATTTAGAGTTCCTGCAGCTTTTTCCCTAGTGGATATATAATTGAAAACAATCTGCTCTTCCATGCCACTGACATTCTTCCACTTTTCAGATTAAAAGCTTTTAAATGTTATTCTTGATTTTAAAAGCCAACAGCTGGATCCTTCATTCTTCAAATGAGGTCTCTTCCTTTTGTATAGACTCTCCCTATCCTAGAGGTGTCCTTGGTTTCAGATGAATCTTAATTCTTCCTCCTAACAACATTATTTCAGCCCATCATTGGAGCTTTGGTTCTGTTGTAACAAGACTATTGCACAGAATGCTACTGTGCAGGTCTTGAGCATGTGCAAAGAAGAGCAATGAAGCTGGTGAAGAGATTAGAAAACAAGAGTTATGGGGAGAGGCTGAGGAAATTGAGTTGTTTAGTCTAGAGAAGAGAGGGCTGAGGGGAGACCTCATCACTCTATTCAACTACCTGAAAGGAGATTCCAGTAAGGAGGATGTCAGTCTCTTTTCTCAGGTGAAAACTGATAGGATGTGAAAAACATGCCAGCAAAGTTTAGATTGGATATTAGAAATAATTTTTTCATGGAGAGGATGGTCAAAGATTTGAATAGGCTGCCCAGGGAAGTGGTGGTGTCCCCATCTCTGAATATATTTAAGAGATGTGTGAACATGGCACTGAGGGACATGTTTTAATGATGTGACTCAGTAGGTCAAGTTGATGGTTGAACTTCATGATCTTGAAGGTCATTTTCAACATAGATGGTGCTATGATTCTGTGATAGAAGAGTCGTGTAAGCCATAGACTCCCAAGGGACTAGAAGTTGCCATTCTGTCCCTTGCAGGATCTAGGTACTGAACACCTAGCTCTCCAGAATTTATGAATTTCAGAAATCTGGGTGTGATACCAAAATTCATGTAGTTAATGAAATGAATGAGGCATCTAAGCTAGAAATATACAGCAGCCCACACTGAGCGTCTGAGGCTGGAGGCAGACAATAGAAAGTGTTAAAACAGACTGATGCATTTAAAACTCTTACAGAGACACCAGCAAGACAGCTGTGTCAGTTGTGACATGAAAGTGAGTTTCAGACTGATCCCTCTTCCTACATACTAAATTAATTACTTTGGTATGGCTAACTGTGTCACTTTCACCCTTCCAGGAGAACATACCTGTCTTCCTAGAACAGCTGGAGCCTGGGACATGCTGTCTTGGCAATGTAAATGAAAGATATTCATGGCCATTTTTTCTGTTGGTTGATATCTTTTATACATATTTTCCAAACACATTCACCCTTCCTGAACTTTGTAGATGTGTAGAAGAAGGGTAATTACAGTGGAATAAATGCTTAAAAGTTAAAACTAAATAGAATAGTTTTTATATATACCTGAGGCGTTTCTTAATCAAATTTGATATTACTTCTATAAAGAGGGAATTTGATATTACTTCTATAAAGAGGGAATCAGATCTTAGACTGGAGTGCAGGGAGAAGAAAAAATGCCACCAGTTAAAACATTAGCAGATCACTTAACATTTTATTAGGTAGGAGCATCCCAGCCACAGTTTTGTTCACTGTGGATATGCTGTATCACACTTGTAAGACTTCCTTCCTGGATACTCTTTAGTTACTACAGCCTGTCTTATTCAAAGACACTCAGGCCCTCCAGCTTACTCCTGCCAGCTTGTTTTTCACATACAACGTCTTGTTCTTCTTTCAAGGCGTTGCCCTGAAAATACTTTTTTCTGTCTTACCTTAACTATGTCTAAAGGACAGAAATGTCACTCACAAAGGCATGCCATCAGCAAAGTATGACATTCTCAGTGCTTTAGATGTTTTTGACACTCAAATGTCCTAAAACTCAGTAACGTCTAGTTTTGTAATGAGACTGAGTAGGTGTTCCAAATAGGAATTAGTGAGTAATAAGTGCTATCAATTTGGCAAAATTACAAACATCGACAAATACTGATAATGAAAAAGTCACATTCTTTGTATACATATTTAACACAATGATGGATGTTTCATAGTTAGAAAATCAGGTACATCGATATCAAATTACAGAGTGTTAACATACGTATATATATGTTAAGTTTGCTTTTACATTCAGCAGTGTTAAATGAATTGGAAATTAAGGGACCAGTTGCACTGGTTACTGCTACTAATATCTGTAGGAAGAAGCTCTGCAGACCCTCTGTTTGGCATGCTAGAGAACAGAACAGCCAGAACCATTTCAATTTAGAGAAGGGAGTGGATCTTTCCACGCCCAATACGGTGGTTGTGTAAACCAATGGAAAGCCATCCATGCAAAATGATGAGTTAACACAGCCTTTTCTCCTTCTTTAAGTTCACCATAGCAAGCAAAAAATTAAGTACCAGTTCAGGTCTTTGAGTTAACACAGTATTACTTAAGTGTTTTCACCTTGTAAATATATTTTTTAAAAGGTGTCCTCCTCTTAAAATATTTTTAAAATATGTTTTAAAAAATGTTTTAAAACAACAAACAACAATATAGAAAATGTAGAGAGGGAAAAAATGAACCAGAATTTTGTAAAATGTTTTTGAGTGCTTTTCCAGACTGGTTTAATTTTTGTAGAGTGATGTGAGATGTCAATCAATTTAAAGTTATGCTTTGCTTTGATTATAAACATGACTTGAGAATAAAATGAATATTTGCATAGTGCTTAGTATATGTAAATTGATACACAAATGCTGCTGTAAGTATAATTACTTCAATAACGAAAGGCAAAATCCAGTTGACTAACACAGTTTTTAATTAGATTAACATAAACCATTTGTGATTTGATACAATGCTTTCTGCAAAATTAAATACTACATGCATGTATGCTAAATCGGTTCGCTAACATTTGGGTCCAAATTAAGTGTCATTATATTTTCATTGACTAAAAAGAAAATTGAGTTTTATGTCACATTTTTACTAGTCCAATATCAGTAGCATATATTTGAAAGATACATTAGTTTTATGGTTGAGTATTCAACCCTAACATATCCTGGTTCTTGTTGACTTAGAATTTAAATTTGCAAATATAGCATCTGGCAAAGAGAAATCTTTCACCTAATATGAAATCATATCCAGCTCAGTTAGACTAAGATGATGCACTTGAAAATCCTACTGCATTGCAGCTCCTTTAGATCTTCCTTTTAAGTTCCAAATTCTGTAAGTTAGAAAAAAGTTGGTAGGTTGCTGCCAGTTAGCAAAGAGCAGATGGTGTTTATTACTGTGACCAGTAAATTGTGTATCTGTGGGAGTAATAAGCCCAATTAGCCAAATGTTGATTATGCTTTTAAGTGTTGTAGTCTAAGTACCTATTTTCATACCTGTGCATATGCTGAATATAAACTTATTTAATTATGCACTTTTGAAAAAGCTTGGTGGTGCACTTCTTCAGTCTGAATTGTTAGCATTCGTAGAAATATCATTTTATACAACATCTTTCAAGTGAGTCAGTCTTACCTTGTATTTTACTTATTTTTAAATATTAAAAGTTTACTGTCTCAGGCTTGGCTAAGATGAATGTGAAGAGATTTTTTTTGTATTTTTTTATTTTATTTTTTGTCCTACAGAGGCCCCTTGCCCTTGATTTAATAGAATATGACTGTTGCATAGTCTGATTTTGCTTTGAAGAGATGGATATTTTTAGCCTAGCCTACTCTGCCATTTTTAAAAATACTGCTCTATTTGAACAGTCGTTCACTAAAGAGCAGTCTTCGTAGACATGCGTCCACAAGAACCATCCCTGCTTAACATCAGCCTTGCACAGTGCTTTGACTAAGCTGGCGAAACAGAGGTAAGCTTAGGGAAAATCAGCATCTGGAAATGTGTATAGTGTATTCTGTTCTTGAAATGGAGACAAAACAGGGCCAAAAGGTAAAACGCAAAAATAAAATGTGACTTAAAGATTCTCTTTCCCATTTCTGAGGTGAAAAAGCAGGCTACTGTGTATTCCTCTTGTCAGCAGAACCTGATCTTACTGCACTTACCTTGAATAAGTCCACTTTCATAAGCAAACCAGTGATTTTAATTGCAGTAATTTCTTCAATCACACACTAACCATTCAAATAAGCAACAGTAGCTACATACATGTAACAAGGTCTATTTCTTATTTTATTTATTTATTTATTTTTTTAGCATACTTGACAGCTTAGGGTGAATATCATGTCTTTTTGTGTCTGTACAGTGCTTGGTACGTTGATTCTATCTGAGTATCTCCGCAATTAAAATAATAATTAAAAAAATGGCTGCAGTGAGTCATAAACCCCTTAAACTTGTTAATTGCAGATTTAATATAGATCCGGAAGTCTAATTGGTTTCTTGGATTCTTCTCAATTACCTCATGTCAAAGTTAAAAACAGAATTACACAAAATGAAATGTTTGGGTGTGTGACAGATTAGTGGATTATAATAAATCATACTGCTAATGCATGTATTAGAGAAATATTTATTCAAATTTTCCTCAGTTAAGTCATTACATTTAACTGAATAAAGACACATCAGACACCAAACAATTACTTTTTAAAAACAGATAAAATATTTTAATTCTAAGGTCCATTTAAATTCCTCTATTTAAATGCCACAACTTGTTACCAAATTCTGACAGAAAATTGCTTAAAATGAAGAATGAGGGAATATTTTTGTTATCTCAGTATGGACTTGTATCTGGAGGATGTTTGTCTAGAGTCACTGACCATCTGTTTCATGGAGTTATGCCAAAAATACATTTTCACTGTAGATTTAGATGCTTGCTATGAGCTAGGAAATAACCAGACAAATACTGCACCATCTTCTTCAAGCACACCATAAATATGTGCTCCCAGCACTTTTTAAGATAAAAAATGTGTAATAAAAATGTTTATTTCTTAGGTAAATCTTTCAAACGTGGTAGTTTTAATGACTCTAACTTTGTTACTCAAATTTAATTTATTCTTGAGGTAATTCTGTTGATTTAAACCAGAAATGAATTTGCCCCTATGTTTTCAAGAAGCTGTATTTTTCCTTTGAGCATTTCATTTTGAGCCCATCTTTCTCCCCATGAGCTAGTATCAGGTTTCTTCTCGAATCATATATGAACAGATCAGACACAGAGTGCTCTGGAGGATAGGGTAGCCCTATCTTTTGGTTCTGGGACCTCTGTAGTGAAGTCTCAGCAGTGCAGTAGTCTTAGAAAGCATTAGAACATCTCCTTTGGCGTAGGTCTCCAGAGCCCATCTAAAGAAATATGTTCATTTTCTTCTTCTCCTGCTGTCTCCTAACATGCCCGGCTAAAGTAGAGTCCTGCAAAATTTGACCCTTCCAAATTTGTAAGCTCTTCTCGAGAGGCAGCAAACACTACAGTGCCAGAATTAAAAATAATATTGCATTCCTATCTGGAGCAGTAAATGCATTTTGGAAAAGCTGAAAAATACTAGATTTTGAAGAGGCGTTGGAATAAGCAACTGTATACAGGGGGAGAAAAACTTGTCCATTGCAGGATTTGCTAAGCTTAATGTGCCTATAAAGTAATGAGGGAAATAAAATTTTCCTTCCTAATCTTCCAGTGCTACCTTTACACAAAGGGAAGTCCCCTATGCGTATCAAAAGGTGAGACAGTCTTTAACAAATGCTGTTCTAAAATGATTGAAATATCAGAAGTCCTAGAACAGGGTGAGAATAAACAGGTCTCAGTCAGTAAGGTTTTACTCAGGAGTGGAAAATGCCTTTGTCTCCTCTCCTTTTTCTTTAGCACAGGACTGAATTTAGATAGGAAAAAGATCTTTATTATTATTATTATTATTATGGTGGTGGTAGTGTTTTTTTATATATATTTTTATTTTATTTTATTTTATTTCTTGAATAGAGAAAGATTTTTGTGAGAATAAATATCTCTGAATATGGAAATACACTTTGTCCCCCCACAAAGGAGCTGATAACAAATGGTGAATAGAGCATACTAAAAAATAACAAACCTGCTTTGTGTTGCCCAAGCCACTGCTATTTCTCTTTTGCTGTTTATAGGATTAGAAGAAATTAATTTAGTCTCCCTGTTCAGGTCTTTGTGTTGCTTTATCTTACAGCTGGAAACACTTGCCTGTCTCATTCCTTATTTATATGTTTTGTTGCTTTTCTGAACATTTATCTGTGTATAGAACAGAAATAGTCACTGACACATACGCTTTCTCTGAATGACAAACATATTCCTTGCTTTGCTTGTAAAACCCAATTTAAATAGTATTTGTAAAATATGAAGTGTTACAGTTATATCAGGGAAGTATTTGGGCTACATCAAACACGGAAACAATTATTCTTCTAAAATGTTCACTTTCTATCAATCATTGTATTAAGTTTGAGGCTTGAATGTTAATGCTGTAAATATAATGCTAGATTTGTTATAGCTATAACTGTGGTGTCCTGAGATGCTCAAAATCTTTACTAAAACTAATGGAAATTTTTAATTTTGAAAGCACTGTGGGTTAGAGCTTTATGTTGCAACATAGGATAATAAAATATGATTACTTGCTGTTTGATTGTCAGCATTTTTGCCCCCATGTGCAGAAGGGAGGTGGAGAGGAAGATAGGTATGGTTTTAGATAGGATAGGACTTATGGGGAGCACTTTAATTCATAGTGCTTCTATATTATGGAGTAATTTTCTGTGTACTTCTGACAGTGCCACGTGGCTCAACAGGCCAAGTGGTGTCCCCAGCAAGGGTGACTTTCCTCAGCCCAGGGTGCCTCATGCTGCTGGCTTTGGGGAGACCCCGCCTGACCTCACAGCCTGTGGGAAGGTCACAATATTCCTTTGCACTTAAAAGCAGAGCAGCAATGGCAGCCCACCTGGTTGTTACAAGAGAACTGAGCGTTAGGTGGTTAGGTTATTCAAAAACAAGCTTATTACATTTGGAGAGTGTCCTGTGTATACAACCAAAGTAAAGATTCAATGTTTGATTACTATTTTGAGCATTAAAAAATGAAGTAGCAATGAAAGTCACAACTGCTATCTGCCTAGCTCCTTTAGCTCCATTTGTAGCCGTCAGGTCATTGAGATTGCTCCAGTGCAAGGAGCCACAGACAGGTCCTGGACAGCTGACTTGGGATACTTTACAGTGTGCCAGCTAGCCTCCTAGGATTAAAAACAAAGACAGGATTAAAAACAAAATTAGGATTAAAAACAAAAACAACAAAATTTAGTCATAATCCTCTACTTGTACAGAAGAAAACAAACAAACAAAAACAGAGTGTGGCTGAATCTCTGTCATAAAATTGGGGCTTCGCAACTTTTGTTGTTGTTGCTTAATTTTAACAAAACTTTCATTTCGTAGTTTCTTGTATGAGGCATTGATTGGTCCCTTTTAATTAGAAGCTTACTATATTAGTATATGTATGCAGTTCATACACAGTTCAATAGGATAGAGTATAAAAGTATGCTGGTGTCAGATACAGCCTCTCCACAGTACAAATTCACCTTCTTTTCCCCATCTTATATACAACAAAAATACAGTAATGGAGCTGTGTCCATTTACCTTGGATGCCTTCTTTAAAGTTCAAACTCCCACCTGTGTTCATTTCCAGGAAAATTTACTTTAATATGCCGTATACTGAAAAAACTTCCTCTTCAGTTCACCACACCATATAAAACAGATATTATGTAAATATAAACTTACAAATATTTGTTTGTGTGTTTATTTACAATTCCATAATAATTCTGCTGATATTAGGACTTTAAAAAACAATACACAACATCGAGTTTGAAGAAGGTAAGTTCAACCATGGGAGTGAGAATACACGTGATGATCTTGATGTATTATAGTACACGTAAGTCTGTCATAACAATGTATGTTAGCTATGGGATATATTTTAAGAACTAATTATTGTACATGTTTTTAACAGCACAGGTTATCGTTAATCTCTGGCATTCCACAGGTACCATGCAAAACAAACATATCAGCATAATAAATGCTGACACTGGGAGACGGACTGCCTATGCTGTGCTCCAGCCTGACAACACCTTGTTAGTTTTTGGGATTGTCTTCTCAGTGGCTTAACCTGAAGCAAGTGAGGTGTGTTGATGTGCAGCATGGGAGGGATTTTTCAGACTTCCAAGAGTTTTATGATTATAGACTAGTGCTAAAGATAGTTGGCAGCCCTAGAACTTTCAGATGCTGGCAAGACTGAGGACAGTGGTAGAATTTCTGATATTGTGCACTGGCTTTTCTTCAACTTTAAACAAAACAAAAATAAGAGCAATTCAGTTTTTCACTTGTAACTGCTTGCTTCCTGATCTATGTTTTCAGAGAATATCTAGAAGGTGGGTGAAGTGTAAATGCGTGTCTGATACATAATCGATAGAATTAAAATCCCTCGCCACTTATTTCCTCTGAAGTGATTAAAATCCACTTTGTACATGGTTTATGTTGGCCATACTGCTCCTTTGCAGCAATATTTCAAGGTAATTATTAGACAGTTTATGACGTGCTTAAGTATAAATGTTCAGCATAAATCTTCATAGACTGTAGTTTAATAGTTTTGCTTCATTCAGAGAGCTAACACTGTCGAGCTTTGGCTGGCCTTCTTGTAGGCTTTTCCACACTTACGTAGCTGTATAGCTCTTTCAGCTCTTGAAAGGCATCTCTTCCTAATATTTAGAGACACTGAAAGCATAATTTCTGTCTGGTTCTACTCTGATTCGTGAAGTGTAAGTTGTACAAAATAATTCATCCTGTAACAACCGTTCTGCACGTAAGCGTGTTCCCTGTAGAGATGAGACAGTTCTGCTGTTTGCTCGACCTTCTCTAATGAGCCTTCACATGCATGAGATTTCATTTTTGAAATCTTACTTCTATCAATAGATTGAGTCCTAGGGCTAATATATAGTTTCAAATTAAAGATGCAATTCAGTCCTTGCTGTTTCTTCCTCATCCTTAGGCTTATTTCCATATGAAATTTAATAATTCATCTGAAGCCAGCAACTTCTTCCAAGTAAAGTTGGCCATGGAAGATGCATAGCTAGTTTGAGTACAGACTTCGTATTGTTTATATCATGATGATTTAAAAGGGTAGGATTTGTTGGAAAAGTTGTTAACTTTTATTAAATCAACACATAGAGTTGGAACAAATTGCAAGCACACATGCCTGAAAAATGTTTTTTTGAGCTTCAAAGCTCTGTTTTTCTGCAGCTGTACTACTTGCTACTTCCCCTTAGACATTTCATCTTGCTGAAATCAGTTATGTTAATTTAGGTGGAAGTAGATTTTGCTTTACATGTTTATTTTTCCTCTGATTACATATTATTTTCTTTGATGATATAACCAATATTTGAAGGAAGTTGCAAGTAATTTGTAATTAAGAAACTGGAACAAAAGCTAGCTTGAGTTCCAGGGTATCTGGCCTGATTTTGTGTTTGGCTGGTATATATGCATGTTAGGTTCTTGCTGGCTAAAATGGAAACAACATTCCCCCAGATCTCCTTTTTAAGATTAAATTTAAAATAGCAGGTAGTGCAAAACAGGGTATGTTAGAACATCTCTTCTCTCACCATCTCCCACAGTATTCTCCTGAAGAAGCTTGCTGCTGATGGCTTGGACAGTTCAGTGGGGGAAGAACAGGCTGAATGGCTGGGCTCAAGGAGTCACAGTGAATGGAGTTCAGTCCTGTTGGCAGCTGGTCACCAGTGGTGTTCCCCAGGGCTTGGTACTGGGGCCACTTTTGTTTAACATTTTTTCAGTGATCAGGATAAGGGGATTGAGCGCACCCTCAGTAAGTTTGCAGATGATACCAAGTTAGGCAGGGCTCTTAATCTGCTTGAGTGTAGAAAGGCTTTGTAGAGGGATCTGCACTGATAGACTGAGTCCAATCACAGGACACTCAACGAGGCTAAGTGCCAGGTCCTGCACTTGGGTTGTAACAATCCCATGCAACAGTATAGGGTTGGGGAAGAGCTGCAAAGTTGTCCAGCAGGCAAGGACCTGTGGGTGCTGGTTGGCAGCCAGCTGAGCATGAGCCATCAGTGTGCCCAGGTGGGCAAGAAGGCCCATGGCATCCTGGCCTGTGTCAGAAACAGTGTAGCCAGCCAGTCTGGGGAAGGTATTGTCCCCTTGTATGCGGCACTGGAGAGATCACACCTTAACTATTGTGTTGAGTTTGGGACCCCTTACTACAACAAGAATATTGAGTTGCTCAAACGTGTGTAATGAAACTTATGAAGGGACTAGAAGGAGTTGGGGTTGTTTAGTCTGGAGAAGAGAAGGCTGAGGGGAAACCTCATCACTTTATTCAACTACCTGAAAGGAGATTGCAGTAAGGAGGATGTTGGTCTCTTTTTCTCAGGTGACTACTGATGGAATGTAAAAAAAACGTTGTGCCAGCAAAGTTTAGATTGGACATTAGAAATAATTTTTTCATAGAGAGGGTGGTCAAGGATTGGAACAGTTTGCCTAGGGAAGCGGTGGAGTCCTCATACTTGGATATACTTAAGAGATGTATGGACATGGCACTAAGGGATGTGTTTTAGTGATGTGACTCAGTAGGTCAAGTTGATGGTTAGACATGGTGATCTCAAAGGTCTTTTCCAACCTAGATGATTCTCTGATTCTCTGATTTGATTCTGTGTTCTTTCTAGAGGTTCATGTGTAGTTTTGACACCGGTATGTCCTGGATTGCTATTCTTATTGTCATGTTCTTCATCCAATTTTTCTGCTAGTTCTGCTCTAAAATAAAAACAAGGAAGTACATATACAAATGCACACCTTTATCCTCAGCTGAGCTTACTTTTTGTTGAAAGACAAGCCAGAGTACTGTCTGTTCGAACTTGATCATAGTTTAGAAACATCCTAAGCTAATACTGATGGTTCTCAGTCAAATTCCAAAGACAGCATGCCATAGAGTTTATAAAAGATTTTGGAAAGCGTAAAACATATTAAATTGAAGAAACTATTGACTGCAGAATAAACAAATCACCGTTACTTTATAACTCCTCCCCTTTTGTTATTTTTGTCAACATTACATTAGCACCCCATTTATTTACTGTTCTGCCACCAAATTTTTCATATAGATCTCTCTCCTCCCCATGCATATAAAACACTGTTGTATGTGTCACAGTACCTGTGCAGTGTTTAAGAGTATTAGCAGCATGCCAGGCAAATCACAGTGCTCCTCAAAATCTTCTCAGAAAACAGCCTGAATATCTACAGTGATCTATTATTTGTATGATTAATTCAGTTGCTGGCAAAACAGACATTTGAAGCTGATACACAAAACAGCACTTATTTTAAAATCAATATGTAAAACATCAATTCTTAAAAATCCATTGAAAGATCTAACTTTGCAGAATATATTACTTTGCCAATAAAGCTGGCTAAGTTGGGAAAGAACATATTCATTCTCTGTTTCACCTGTCATCTAGTAAGAAAAGTTCTTGTTTTAGTTAGCTAAACCTAAGCAGCCACTGATTATTTCTTTCCTAAAGATGAACCTCCTAGGTTCCAAATAAACCACGAATGTTTTTAGTGATAAAAAAATACCTCCATTCTCCACACTTCTATGTATTAGGCCTAGAAAGAAAATTAAACTTTTCCCTTTAACCAACTCCTTTATAAAGGATTATTAACTTTTCAAAAAGGTGCTCCTTGGTTTAAAATAGTTCTCTGTCTTACTTTCTAGTTCAATTTTGTTGGGAAATTGCTTGGACCAAGAGGAAACTCCTTGAAGCGGTTACAAGAAGAAACAGGTGCAAAAATGTCTATCTTGGGGAAAGGCTCCATGAGGGATAAAGCCAAGGTACTGTGTCTGGATTCTGACTGCAATTAGTGTTGATACATTTGCTCTTAGCTGTTACACTTAGATTGCCTGTCTACTTATTAATGGCTCAGTTAACAGACTTAAGCTAAACTTTGACTCCAAAGGCTCATTTGTTTTTTTCAAGTTACATCAATTGTTTAAATATAGTTTTTCTCTTGCTACGCAAACCTTCCCGGATAATTGTGGACCACCACAGTTACTGTAGTACCACTATTGTTTAAATAAGTAACACAAAAGAGAAACCATCTTCTTTTTTTCTGAGTGAAGCTTGTTTCTCCTGAGAAAGTTTAACTTTTTAAGATTACTGCTGTAATGCTGATGTACGTTAATAGTTTTTCTCTCTTTTGTTTCTTTAGGTTTGCTCTTATTGTTTAGAGCGGTATTTTAGAGAGGTAACATTTTAAAAAAGCTTGAAGTTTTATTCAGGGAATAGTTTTAATAAAGACAACAAAGTGTAAATTTTATTTAAATGTGCTTAGAAATGCACAATAGATAAAGAATCTGTATTTGGAATCACGTCTATTGCGCCTTAAGTATTTATTCATAAAGTCAAGTCATATATGTGCAAGCCAAAGAGCAAGTAAGTATACATTGCATTGTGGCACCTTACTTTACAGGCTGTGGAACAGCAGTATTATGGTCAACATAGAAATAATGACTACTAATTTCACTGCACTGTATATTGCCTTTAGTAATGCTGTGCATTATTCAGCTTTCCTTTCTGTCACCTCTATCATTCATCTCAGTAGCTAAAATAATGAAAGAAATAACATGCCAGAATAAAGGAAAAGCTAATCAGGATTTTACCATTTTTATGGTTGGTGTTATTTGGTCTTGGTAATGCGTATCAGCAGTCACACTTGCATTATGAGATCTCCAATGGCAATATTAAAAATAAAACACAAAAAGACAAATTAGGCACACAGAGCATATTTCATTTTTTCAGTGCTTTCTTTATGACATTGGGCATACTCACACTTCAATTATCTATTTAACATTATATTTTATGATAATAAATGTTGATTACACTACAGATTGTATTTTTAGTTATTGACAAGTAAAATATTTTATGACTTCTGGCTTACTTCTGGAATTATAAAAAACGACTGCCTGGATGAATGAATGTGAGTGCTGCTTAGTAGCAGTAATTTGCATCTGTACTATGTCTGCCAGCTCCATTCTTAGCCACCCACTCAGATTATTATTGCCAAGAGATGCAATTGCCCAGACAGGGAAGTGTGAAGAGCTTGTTACCAGATAAAGAGGTTTAAGCACATAAATAGACAGACAAAGTCCTCTGATTTTGAGATTGGTGACTCTTCTTATCATACCATTTGAATTTCGTATGATCATAACAAATAGTGCCAGCATGCCAGTTATTACATTCACTCATGAGTATGTCAGTAGAACAAGATTCAATTTTTATTTTTTTTCTCTTTGTAGAATATTTATGCCTACAGTTCAATATGAAGTTTACTGTGAACTTCATGGAAAGTCACTCATATAAGAAAGGTGTAAAAAAATGAAGTTCTAGAGTAAAATAGCATTAAATATGGCAGTGATGAAAGCAACTTCTGTAAAGAAAGCCTCACAAGCAATTTACTTATCTTAATCCAATTTGGACATCACTGACTCAAAAGAAAATGAAATGCCTATGCTCTTACAGTGAGAAAGGAATTGTCTGATCTCTGTACATCACCGTTAGCAGTTCCAAGCAAAAAACACTGAGAATGGCCATGGGATGGATAATAGTTGCAATTCAGAGGGGATTTTCTAGGTTGGGATTCTGGTAAAACTAAAGAAAATAACTGTGAGCACAAATAATAACCTAGACTGCCACGGCACTAAGGAAAATGCAACTTGCTCTGGTCAAAATAGCTTTCTTGCTTTAAAACAAGCTCACTAGCCTCTTTTATGCAGCACTTTTTATGGAATTAAATACAAATTACCAGAGTCTGGAGGCTTGCTGTGGTTATTTCATACCATACTAGAAATCAATTTATGTATATGGGCTGATGAATCTTCCTTCTGGAGGAACTTTCAGGAAAAATCTAATTTCTCTCTGTTAACTAGAATATCCTTAGGGCTGTCTGTATTATGCAACGGGCCATACCAGTCCCCAAGCAGACAGCAGGCATGTGGGCTTTTCCCCTCTGGTCCAGTGCAGCTGACTGCTCTGCTGCATCAGAGCAACAGAAGCTGAATTTCAGTGATATGCCTGATGGAAATGATTAAATACTTTTACACCTGAAATCCTCACTTAGTGTTCACAAAGGAATGATTTGTGTCTTTTTGGTACCAAAATGATGGTAGGCACATGCTTACCTCTACAATGAACCACTCTGGGCATATTCTGTAATTTCAGGCAAGGGGAGCTGCAGTTCCCAGTTCTGGGAACCTCCCTCTGTTAAGGGTGGTTTATCTGGTTTTCAGATTTTCTTTATTGTTAAAAAAGAAATCTATGTATAAATTCCAAAGACTAAGGAACTGAATTTGTTCCTTTTTCAAGCCTCAGGGGACACTGTTGGTAAGAGTGACTTGAATTTTTTGCATATCCACTGTTCCTACAGTTGCATAGGCAAATTAATTTGAAAAATCAATGCAATTTACTAAACATGAATAATATCAGCAACTCCAGTTGTGCACTAAATACCACAGAACTTATATACATCTCACAGAAAACTGTGTTCACAATTTTTGAAGAGATGCCCAAAAACAACTTCGATGATTTTGCAGCATATTATTGCGGATATAAGAAAAACTTAATCTTTGTGATCAAGCTAATGCCACTAGTTCAGCAGAAGTTTACTTTGCTGTAATGAACACAATCTGTAGGGAAAGATCCTACAGAGTTCTGATAGGAAAAACAAGCTCCATCATGAGATGTTGCATTACCTCTAGGCACAACAAAAGATGATGCTGAATTTTAGATACTTGTTCTTTGCCCTGGTCAGGCCTCACCTGGAGTACTGTGTCCAGTTCTGGGCTCCCCGGTACAAAAAAGACAGGGATCTCTTGGAAAGAGTCCAGCAGAGGGCCACAAAGATGATACGGGGCCTGGAGCATCTTCCCTATGAGGAAAGGCTGAGAGACCCGGGTCTGTTCAGCCTGGAGAAAAGAAGACTGAGAGGGGATCTTATCAGTGTTTACAAATACCTTGAGTGTGGGAGACAAAGGGATTTTGCCAACCTCTTTTCAGTGGTTTGTGGGGACAGGACAAAGGGCAATGGCCACAAAATGGATCACAGGAAGTTCCGCACCAACATGCAAAAGAACTTCTTCACAGTGAGGGTGACGGAGCACTGGAACTGGCTGCCCAGGAGGTGGTGGAGTCTCCTTCTCTGGAGATATTCAAGGCCCGTCTGGATGCCTACCTGGGCAACCTGCTCCAGGGAACCTGCTTTGGCAGGGGTTGGACCCGATGATCTCTTGAGGACCCTTCCAACCCCTACTGTTCTATGATTCTGTGATTCTGTGATTCTGTGATTCTGTTCCTTTTGATTTTGCATGCAGAACTGCACTTTTAATGTTGGCTATAGCTGAACTTTGAAGTATTTGTTAGCTGAATAACTCCATTTATTTTTAAATCATAAGAAGGTATTGTTCAATATGACGAGCATAGTCACGGCTTCTGAGAATTGTGCCCATCATAAGAGCGCAGCCAGTTTCCTTTGAGTTCTTAGGACAGGTTCAGCTCTTGGTCAGTCTTTGTGACTGACGTGATGCCCTCAAAGCACATAATTCCTGTAGTAATATAGTATTATAAATACGCAAAGACATTCTTCAGAAGAGGTAGTGATGAGATTAAGCATAGTCATGTTAAGTTGCTTGGCTTTTGATTCTTCTCCACTTTTTTTTCTGCTTTTTCCTGACAGCATGGGAGGCAATTGTAAAGGTAAACAATCAAACTGAAGTGACAACAGAAATCTCATTACAAGTAGAATTAATGGATTGCTTTCATACTTAGATGCAGATTTTCTGCTTTTCAACCATACAATGAATGGTTTTCACTGCCGTTAAAAAGAAAAAAAAAAAGTATGCAGGGAGGTGGAATAGCTTTTTCATTAAGCTATAGTAGAAAGAGCATGGATTCTCTTTAAAAGAAGCAGGAAAACATGTAGTGATGTTTCTTAAACACTTTGATTTCTTCAGTGAGGTACCTGAAAACAAGATACCAGAAAGACTTTTTTTTTCAAGAGAGAGTACAATCTTAGGGCTTGCACTATTTCTTCAAAATCCCTGGTCTTAGATTATTTATATGAGTAGTAGTAGTATTTTTATTCACACTAATTATATACCAATATACAATAAATATTCACTAAAGATTAATAGTATATGTAACTTGTCTTTGTATTTTGTAGAACTTTGGAACACTGTATGTCAGAAATCAAAATGGCAATGATTTAATGCAGATGGGACCCGAAGGAACATTTTTGTAGGAAAGCAGAACATTTAGGGACAGAGATAACAGAAACATACTGGTGTTATAGAACTTTCATTAAGGGCTGCATTACCTAACTGCAGGTTGATGGAACTTGGGGAGAATATGTGGGAAAAATTGACACCGTCCTTCTTCCCCCTCCACTTTGCCACAAGAACTCCCTACTGAGTGGAGAGAAAATACTGATCTGAGGGTACATTGTTATGATGTCCTTAATAACAAGGGTGAGAATACATCAACAACTTTAATCATAGTCCAACAGCATGCACTTATCTGCAACATGACCTCACTTTTTCTTTATGTGTTTTTCAGAGATTAACTATATCAGAGTAGGTAAGATTGTATACAGCGAGATTTACCTTTAACAACTATACTTGCAGTCAATATCAAAAATTAATTGGTATGAATAATGCTGTTAAAATAGAGCAAATGAAAGCCATGACCAGATTAATAAATGAAACAAGCCATAGAAAATGAAAAAGAAAATAAAGAAAAAAAAAAAAACGTTGAAAAAGGGAGCAAGGGAAAAAAGTATGAAAAAGAAGGGATTGAAGGGATTGAAGAGAAATCTTTAAAACATACAAGTATTTTAGTTCAAAATTTTTAAAAGCAAAATGCTCGTGTCTTTTTTTTGCTTGTTTTTTTAGAACTTTTGTATTTAAAAATTAGTCTTAGTGAAGAGATTTGAAAGAACCGCATAACCTAAGAAAAAGTGTTTTTATTTGCTTTAATAACATTTCCAGTTTTATGCAAAGTAATATTCTTCACTGCTTTTCATTTTGTGAAAAAAACATATATTTTTTAGCCTGATTATTTTTTCCTGAAAAGTCATTATTAGTCACCTATAAGACACATCTTGCAGGACAAACTATTTAAACTGAAAAGGTGCAGATTGTCTTTGCAGAAATCACAACTGCTTTTTAACCTATATAAACTTGGGTTTGGAAATTAGTATAAGACCCAAAAGATAAAACGTAAATTGCTGTAGTATCACATGGGCTGTCATCCACTCATGAAAGAAAATGTTAACTCATATTGCTTGAGTTAAATCTCCCAGATGCTGATATATACCTGTCACCTCAATTTAAAGCCTTACTGCTATTTGGATTGCGATTCACAGACTCGTTTTGCGCTTCCATTCCATGTCTATGTCCCTCCACCCTGCATTGCCCAGCAGCTCAGCAACTCACAGCTCAGAACTCACTTGTTTGACTTAGTCCTTGTTACCAAAGATTCCCATTTCTTTCCCATAAACCATGGGGAATTAGATAATAAACTTGCACTGCAGCTTTGAAAAATCACATAAACTGTTTTTTCCATGACTGAGTGTTTTGCCAACTACTGAATGAACTTTTAACCGCTTTCAAGTTTCAACTGTTATGTAAAATAGTTACTAAAGCAAGAAGGTTTTATCACAGAAGACTTAAGTGCACTAGAACTGTCTACCTTCCGTGCTTTCCAAGGAAGCTCCACTGCCACTAGACAGCAGCTTGTCCTTTAGGACAGGATTTCTTGCATGAGCTTGTCTTAAAAAACACAGGTGTTAAGACTTTATTGGCAACTGCAAAGAACTAAAGTCAACTCACAAAGAACCTACATAGGTTCGGTGATAAATGTATTGGCTTTAGTTTTTGTTGTTGTTGTTGTTGTTTTATTTTATTTTTTTTAACAGCCATATTACATGAGTACCTTATCAAAGGCTGGGGAAATGTGGGAGAATTGCAGTGCACCCCAGTATGTTCAATGCAAATGCTAAGTGTCCTGACTGCACTCCTGCAACCTTTAAATATGTGCTTAAATATTGTACAGGGTTAAGTGCACATTATATATAATGTGACATAGTGCCCAACAACACTGTGATTTGAATCACTATATATTTCTTCATCAGATCATTTCTTCATTAGATCATTTCTACCATGAGCATAATGTCCTAATATTGGAGAGTTAATTCTCTGATAGCATTCTCTCAACTTCGTTGGTTTTTCAATAAAGCTATATAAATAATGTTCAGGTAGCTAAAAAGGGAAGGAAAAGGTTGTGTTTTGTCTATAGGAGGTGATGATCTGAGCATTAGATTATATCCTTTCCTAATCCCCTTTCTTTATAGAAACATGAGAATGAAAATGTCTTCTTCAGTGTCCTGAGATTCAAAAACCTTTGAGTGTCACTGCCTGTTATGATCATTTAAGCTTATCCACTATAGTTAGGTATGTCACATTTCATTTCAAATGAGAGTGACACCTTTCTAAGCAAGAATAATTATGATGGACACTAGAAAGCTAAAAATAGAATTAAAATAAATAAAAAATAAAATAAAATAAAATAAAATAAAAAATAAAATAAAATAAAATAAATCTAGTAGTCTATTGCACTAAGTTTTATGCTGATGGCATTCCACTCATGTCAGTGTGGTTGCTTGCTCTAGTTTATGGCTATAGTAGTTCAGCCCAATGTGTCATAATGAGATTTCAGCTCTTGTAGTAGGGGATACAAATTTGAGTATTTCTTTAAAAATAACTATTTTGGTTCTTTAAAACAGAAACTGCAAGTTTACTTCCAGCCTGTTGGGAGTTTTGATCTGGACTTTATGCAAAGTCCCTGCAATGTTTGTTTCTTAGGTAAGATGTTTCTGTTTCATTGAGTTACTCATTTATCATCTTTATCCATAAAATCTCTAAGGGAAAGATAGAACAATGCATGACATTGGATTTAGAAAACTGGCTCACATCCAGAAGCATCAATAGATAGTTTTAAATCACTAAATGGTGCTCAGCCAATTAATCTTTTTCTTTTAGGTTTTCCTTTGCTATGTGTAAAAGTATTATTGACTTTGGATTGTTATCTCTACAACCATTGTACCTTAGAGCTTACAGCCATCTTACCCCACAAGAAGGTTTATATCCAAGAGCAGTTTATAACCAATGCTCAGCATGCATTCAAGATATGAGCAGAAGTAACAGCAACTCACTGCTTCTGCTGCAGCACATTTTTTCCTTTTGTAAATCTCTCTACCTTCCTGATACTGACTGCTGTGAAGCTATAAGGACTGTAACAATGCGCAGCAAAGAAAGATACAAGCAAAAACAAACAAAACAGAATAAAACAAAACAACAACAACAAAGAAAAACAGAGCACCCCATATTTTGAAACTGGAATATTTCAAGTGCTCATCTGCAAAAGGATGTTAATCCTTTAAAGTCTACTTTAATCTACATTCTCTCAGCTTTTCTTTTAAGTGAGCATGTCAAAAGGTACGAAAGGTTTTCAAACTCTAAAAGTAGGTTTTAGCTGAAAAAAAAAAAACAAACTAACAAACAAAAAATCCAAAGAATGTACTTTCTACTTATACAGAGAAAATGAAAATCTGTTGGCAGTCACAGATTAAAAGTAGAGACTGTCATTATCACTGCTTCCTCCAGTGTTACTCAAGTCATAACAACTGGTTGCTCAACCACCACAGTTTCTTTGGAAAATATCTGTGTATCACCTCTGGTGTGAAACTCCCTTCAGGGGATGGAATTCAGGGTCACAGAACAGATCACAAACAATATTTCTTAGAATATATTTTATTCATAAAGCTGTTTCTACTAATAGCAGATAATTATTCAAACAGCACATTCACTTATTTACTCACATTTGATTTGCACACTCACTCACAATTACTGGGTTAAAACAATGCTTGTGAGGTCAACTCTGAGTATGTACTCAGAAAGAGAAGGGCCATACTAGCAGACCAATTCCCCTCAGAGGGTCCTTTATTTCATAAAATGTATGCATAATCCCATAGCTTTCATCTGCATATAGCAGCTGTCTTAGATGCAGAGTTACACAATGCTAGCTGGTACTTACTCTTGGTATTCTCAGACCGTATGTTCTGGTAGGTTTGTGGAAACTGAACTGAACATCTGAAGTTGTTGACATACCCAGGTTTTTTTATAAAATGTTTTGGTATTATTTAAGAAGAACTTATGTTTCTTTGTACAAGGAAAATTGGAATGCAAGATTTGCTTTAAATTGGAAAGATGACAGAAAAATAGAGATTACCATGTATTCCTAGCCTTGACACATGATGATTATTGATGAAAAATTAAAGTTCATACATTGGTTACTCATTTAAATACTCAAAATTTTTGTAATTTAATTTTAAAATTGTTGTATTTATCTCTTTTGACTCCCAATGAAAATCTATATGATCTCCTCTAAGTGTCCCAGAGGTGCATTTCCTGTACTTACTGAAGCCAGTGGTAGTGAGAGGAATAAACCATTCTTAGTATTTTGCTGACTGAGAGAATGAAAATCAACTGCAAACTCAAAATACATTAATTCTAAGACTGAAGTCTGATCTAAAGAGTGAGATGTTAGGATGGTTGCAGAGATTCAGCCATCTATATTAACTTAAATATTTCCTGCTAACTTGATTTATTGAGTGCAGTGATACTTCCGTGTAATTTGTGATGGCATTTTCAAAATGGAATAACCAAGAGGGCAATTTAACCTTGTGTTAAAAATTACAGACTGTAAGGCTGGTAGTTAAGAAAATTACATTGTCCTCACAAAAGAATTACATCTGACTTTGAACAGATGCTGAAAAATCCAAGTTTTATTACTGGTGCAACACAGTGGTGATATAAAAAAACTTCATCTCCTCCCTTGCATCTAACGTTTTAACAGACTTACAGTTGTAACTATGACAGGATATTTGTGAGAATTATATTGCTATTTTCAAAAAGGTAGGACACATTCTTCTCTTTCTGCTAAATTAGACTACTTCCAAGGAAGGGGCAAAGTGTTAAGATAGTGCTTCAGACTTATTCTGTCTGTTCTGAATTAAAAGTGATGAAGGACCACAAAACATTAAAGGAGACAAAACATAATAAGTAGCAAAAGAGAGGAATGTGGGAATGGTAGAGAAAGTCTCTAGTGAAAATAATACATAGTATTCATAGCAGCAAAAGACTACGTGCTTTCTGTTTTGCCAACTTGTACACTTTTAATAATTTTTTGACCTGAAAACAGATGTTTTTGTTTGTGGATTATCATACTTTTTTTTTTCCCTTTTTAATACAGCGTAGAAGGTGTAAACACCTGCCGTGTACACATATATTATGTATTAGAAACAAGCTGCCCAGTAACTCAGCTCTGATATTCCTCTGTCAGTAGTGGTGTTGATTTGATACCTAAAAGTCAGAGATGACATCCAGATCTGTGCCAAATTCTTCTTGATTTCAAGTCATTCTGAGTTTTTGGGCTGGAGAATCAATGGTGCTTGCTGGTGCAATTTAGTTATTGCTATTGAGCCTGCAGGTAGTCTGGGACCAGCTGGGACTTCCCCATTTCCCACAGATGGCAGAATTTTCAAACCTGAATGTCTAGTCAGTGTGAGACGCTGACGCTGACATCAATGCCTTTGCAGCAGGCAATAAGTTTAAATTATAAATAATAATTAAAAAAAAAAAAGAAGAAGAAGAAGAAGAAGAAGAAAACTATAAGTAAATGAACTCGATAGCTTACAGCAATTTGAGGGACTGTAGATCTCTTCACAGTGATGGTTTTTCCCATCCACACTTTCTCAGAACAGTGATTTATATTCCAAAGAATTTTATTTATCTGCATGAGGCTTCATAAAGACCAGGTTTGATCTTGCTGAGTTTTTGTTTTATGATTATTGTTCTTGCTGTTTTACATATAGATAAATGCAAAAAGAAATGCTTTGAATTATTTGCAGCAATTATGTTAAATCCCAGTTTTCCATGCATAATGTTATCTGTGCTCTTGAGGACCATGATAAATACTTTTAATATATTTTAATGGGTTACTGTTACAAGGAATTTTGCATTGCACAATAGAGGCAGCATTGCAGTAAATTAAATTACAGTGCACACAATTAAATAGAATAATGAAAAAAAACAGACTTGGAGCAACAGCTCTTCAGAGTCCTCTGAAATTTGATTCCGTGATAAACATAATAGGAGAAGATGGTGAGTGGAATTTAGATAACTAAGCTAGATATTATTTTGTTTGTAACATCTCCATCAGGGATTAATGTTCTCTTATTCATTAGTCTCTAGATTATTTTTCTGATTGATTCCTGTTGTACTGTAGCATTCCTTCTTTGTTTATCTACCCAGCATCAATATAACTTTATAGCTCTAACTTCATCATGGAACAGTTGTTATGCAATCTGCAATAATTTGTGGGTTCTCAATAACGGTTTTAAGAAGATCTGTAGACTTACGTTCAGCTGGTAGCCATATATTACTAAAATAAACAAACAAAACAAACAAACAAAAACTTCCTTTCATCATTTCTGAAAAAGAAAATTATAAATTTCACATATTCTCTGACAACAGATCATTTCGAGAACACTTGAAAATGAGACACATCTCTGTTTTATCAAACAGTTAAAGTAAGGCATGTGTGCAGCTCTGGGCAGTCATTGTTTTGAATATACAATGAAAACAAAAATATGATATTAAGATCATAGATGGCATTATTGCTTTTTTAAAGTTTTTATTTTTGTTATCTTTTTTGGAGATGAAGGTTGATTGAATCCAGCAGAGATGTGGTATTTCAAGTCACAAGGAATCTAGATTTAATTCCTATCCTTCTGTGGCACTGGCAAAGTAACATTATTTCCTATGGTCTTATTAGTTTTCCTACAGTAGAGGATAATAATACTTGCCCATCTACTTTAGAGGTTGCTATAGAGCTATATATTCATTGATAATTATAAGTCTCTTTACAAAAGCTTCATTTTATTGAACTAAATACCTCCAATACAACTGCAGAATACCTCCAACTCCTAAGGAAATTTGTGGTTGCTTTCAAGGCTTTCAGGTTCTTTTTCAAACACTATTTACTGGTAGGATATTTAACTATTTATGAAGTTAGCTATTCCACTGGTTAAAATTAGAATAACCCCACTTAAAATCTGAACAGAAAAAAATATATATGTAAAAATCACTGTTACAAAATTTTTGTAGGAGGTAAGATGGTGGTTAGAATGTGCATACAAGGTCTTACCCAGGTTCACCATGCGTATTGGGTTTATGTGGCAAGGTTTTAGAAGCAGGGTGGCTGCAGGGGTGGCCTCTGTGAGCAGAGCCCAGCAACTGCACCATGTCAGATCAGAGCCAGCTCCAGCCAGCTCCAAAAGGGACCCACTGCTGGCCAGAGCCGAGTCAGGGAATGATGCTGGGTGGGCCTCTGTGAGAGCAGATAGAAAGAAAAAAACTACTGTGCAACAGCAGCTGTGAGTGAGGAGTGAAAAGCAGCCCTGCAGACCCCAGGGTCAGTGCAGAAGGAGGGCAGGAGGTGCTCCAGGAACGCAGCAGAAGTTCCCCTGTGGCCTGTGGAGAGGCCCCTGGTGGAGTAGGCTGTCCCCCTGCGGCCCATGGGTCCCACATGGAGCAGATCTCCACGCTGCAGCCCGTGGAGGAGTCCCCGGTGGAGCAGGTGGATGTGGCCTGGAGGAGGCTGCGGCCCACAGAGAGCCCCCGCAGGAGCAGGCCCCGGGCCGGAGCTGCAGCCCGTGGAGAGGAGCCCACGCAGGAGCAGGGGGGTCTGGGGGGAGCTGCTGCCCGTGGGGGACCCATGCTGGAGCAGTTTGCTCCTGATTGACCCCGTGGCGGACCCCACATGGAGCAGGGGCAGAGAGTGACTGTGAAGGAGCCGCGGAGATGAAGCGTTAGGGACTGACTGCAGCCCCCATTCCCCATTCCCCTGCACCACTCGTGGGGAGGAGGTAGAAGAGGGTGGAAGGAGGGAAGGTGTTCTGGTTAGCTTTTAGTCTGTTAGTAACAGGCAAGAAATCGCATTAATCTTCCTGTGCTCTTTATTTTACCCATGATGATAACTGGTGAATGATCCTCCTGTCCTTACCTCAGCCCTTGAGTCCTTTCCCTTGTATTTTCTTCCCCTTTCTCTTTGAGGAGGGGGAGCGAAGAGAGTGGTTGTGGTGGAGTTTAGCTGCAAGCCGGGTAAAAGCACCACCATGATTTATCACCTTTTGCCTTTCACACAAACCAAAAAGTTTCTTTGAAAGCACATCTTTAGAAGTAACCCTGGCTGTTCACAACGGACCCTGATCTCGTAAACCACATTTTGAAGACAATAACATATTTTTTTTTAGCCTAGGGATGTGTCAGTGCTTTACTGAATTTAGGCCTTACTGGCAATTCTTCCCTTCCTGGGTTTACAGACCCTTGCTGTGAAAGTAAAAGGCTGCTTGATGTTTATTCTTTGTTGCTCAAGCAGATTAATGATTTACGGGATATCTATAAACTTTGAAGAATTCATTTAAGAGTCATTTTTGAAGTAGAGAAAAAACTAACAACAGCAAAGCTCTGTTTTTCTGTCCAACTATAGGTCCCATTTCGTCTTCTGTTACATTAAAGAAGCCTGTTACCACATGCTTTTTATTTGACAGGAGAGGGAAAGTAAAATGATGTTTCCTTTGTACTATGTTTTTAATTCTTCTCCAGAGGTTAGTTTAGAGGGTAGGGAGATAGAAGGAATGGCCAGCAAGCCTTCTTTCCTTAATTAAAAACATAATTAAACATGTAAAAAAATCTCTTCAACTCTAGGGTAACACTGATATTGAGTCTCTGGCTATTAACAGGTTTGATCCATAGGTCCATTTGTAAGTTCAAAAATAATGAACATTTCTTTAAATTGATGTAGCATATAGTCCTATAGTCCTGAATAGTTTGACAAAAAAAAAAAATCTTTAAAAAGGAATACAAAACCAGCTACCCCAAATGCCAGCCTAGCAATTCTTTGTTACTTACATTGTTCTGTGAGTTGCATGGAAATAGTCTTATGGAAGAGTTTTGCAGATCACAGTTGATTGGGGCACCCCATAGGTAATGCACAACATGCGTGCACATTCAGAGTGTATCTAAGCACCCAAAAACTGTAAAGCAGCTCTTTGAGATTCTGTGAGATGTTGAGATTCTGTGAGAGGTAATCTAAACTTCTGCATGTCGAAGTAACATTAAAATTTCTCTTTAACACATGTTCATATCTTTTTCAAATTTTATTTGGTATTGTGTATAGAAACTCATACCAGCTGAAGGGTGCCTACAAAATTACCTAGCATACCAGATATATAGTGATATTCTAAAAATCTTCTCCAAAATCATGAGGAATCCCAAATCCCACCCATATGCTGTCCAAACATTCAGCGAATGTTGATATTCTCAATTTTATGGTGGTAGACATGCATATTCATTGGAATAAGACTTGTAAAAATATTGCTGGTGTCTTATGTCTATAGGCCTGTCAGTCCGACTTTGGTGCTGGGAAAGCTCATGGAGCAGATTATCTTGAGTGTCATCATGTGACACTTGCAGGGCAACCAGGCGATCAGGCCCAGTCAGCAAGGGTTTATGAAAGGCAGGTCCTGCTTTATGAAGCTGATCTCCTTCTATGACTAAGCTTAGTGGGCGAGGGAAAGGCTGTGGATGTTGTCTACTTTGACTTTAGTAAGGCTGTTGACACCGTTTCCCACAGCATTCTCCTGAAGAAACTGGCTGCTCATGGCTTCGTTGTGTTAAAAATTGGCTGGGTAGCCAGGCCCAAAGAGTCGTGGTTAATGGAGTCAAATCCAGTTGGAAGCCAGTCACTAGTGGAGTCCCACAGGGCTCAGTATTAGGGCCAGTTCTCTTCAGTATCTTTGTCAATGATCTGGATGAGGGGATTGAGTGCACCCTCAGTAAGTTTGCAGACAACACCAAGCTAGGTGCATGTGTTGATCTGCGCGAGGGTAGGAAGGCTCTGCAGGAGGATCTGGATAGGCTGGACCAATGGGCTGAGGCCAACTGTATGAAGTTCAACAAGGCTGGGTCCTGCACCTGGGGTGCAACAACCCCAAGCAGCGCTACAGGCTGGGAGATGAGTGGTTGGAAAGCTGCCTGGCAGAGAAGGACCTGGGAGTACTGGTTGATAGTCGGCTGAATATGAGCCAGCAGTGTGCTCAGGTGGCCAAGAAGGCCAACAGCATCCTGGCTTGTATAAGAAGCAGCGTGGCCAGCAGGTCTAGGGAGGTGATTGTCCCCATGTACTCGGCTCTGGTGAGGCCGCACCTCGAGTACTGTGTTCAGTTTTGGGCCCCTCACTACAGGAAGGACATCGAGGTGCTAGAGTGTGTCAAAAGAAAGGCAACGAAGCTAGTGAGGGGTCTGGAGAATAAGTTTTATGAGGAGCGGCTGAGGGAGCTGGGGTTGTTTAACCTGGAGAAGAGGAGGCTCGGGGCGACCTTATCGCTCTCTAGAGGTACCTACAGGATGCCGTAGAGAGGTGGGGGTTGGTCTATTCTCCCACATGCCCGGTGATAGGATGAGGGGAAATGGGCTAAAGTTGCGCCAGGGGAGGTTTAGGTTGGATATTAGGAAGAACTTCTTTACTGAAAGTGTTGTTAGGCATTGGAATGGGCTGCCCAGGGAAGTGGTTGAGTCACCATCCCTGGAGGTCTTTAAAAGATGTTTACATGTAGATCTTAGTGATATGGTTTAGTGGAGGACTTGTTAGTGTTAGGTCGTGGGTTGGGCTAGGTGATACTGGAGGTCTCTTCCAACCTAAATGATTCTGTGACTCTGTGTGATTATTTATGAAGTATGTCTGTGAAACATCACTATACTGTCTTCTGCATTAAATTTGAAATAATTTAGAGAATGGAGTTACCAAATTCTATGTGTTTTGTTTGTTTGTTTGTTTTTAATGAGATTCACATAGAGTAACTGCTAATTTTCTTTCTTCAGGGTTTATCATTTTTGACTTTCCTGATTAGCCTACCACCACATACATACAATATGTATTATTATTATTTATTGATGTATACCAGGATGAAGTAATTTTGAAGCAAATTCATCATTAAATGAAAATCTTTACACTCATTACATTGAAGTATATCACTATTAAGAAGTGCTAGAATAGTTCAGAAATCTATCCACAAATATATTTAAACTGTTCACACATGACTGGGAACTCATATCCAGTACTTCAAGTATAGTGAATAAAGCGTTATTCATCATCAGGATTATATGGAATATTGGCCTAATACATATACTGAAATATATTTCAAATGTTACTTGGCAATTTATTCGTGAGGAGGGTAGCCTAGAATCATAAATAAATAAAAAGATTTTACATATGTTACTTTAAAATGAAGCAATAAACCGTTCTGTGTAAAGTTAGTTTCTTTTGCTCAGTTGGGCTTCAATGTGAAACGGCTTGCGATAGATCATACACCTGGTTATTTATTTTATGGACTTTTGTTTCCAAACTGATCTTCTCCATAGATGAACTATAAAATTTTCTTGAATTATGTAGCAATAAGGGCAAATTTTTACATTCTGTATTATACTATTTGTAGTATGTAGTACAATGCAACACTGAAATCTGGAGTTGTTGTAGCACACTGAGTTATTAACTTATCTAGCATTATTTCCTGGCTCTGGAAATAGTATTCAGTGTTTTAGAAAATGATGAGAGGAGAAATAGGGGCAAATAATATTCCTAGGTAATTGAAAAAGGTAATATGCTTGAGGGGAGAATTCCTTCCTATCATGCATAAGTTATCACCTTATACCATGAAATACAAGATCAAATGACCCTTCATAATACATTAGCTAGCACAGAAGCATATGTTATTCTTTCTCATTCAGCATGCCTAATTAAATTTTGCTAAGCTATTGGTGCAAAGAATTCTTGTTGCCTTGTATCAAAAAATGTCATTAGAAGAAAAAATCCTTTGTGTCTTTGAAATAGATTACATACACTGCATTGAAAGTACGGCAGGAATATTGCAGGCAAATATTAGAAAAGATACCTGATAACAAAAAGAAAATCTAAGAAAGAGTATGTTTAGATAGGAGTTGCAACAAAGCTCTGACAGGTTATACCAGTCTAAGTGGTCTTTAGTTTGATTTATTTCTTTCATTTTCTGTAAGTTGAAGAAAAGGGTTTATAGACTTCAAGGAAGTGTCATTGCTTTAAGACTCAAATATAATGGGGCATGAAAAATTGGGAGTTCTACCATGTACCATGATATATTTGTGATAGTTTGTTCCTTTATTTCTGTGAATGATTCGTGATGTATGCTCTCATTTTAATTTTAAATATGGAGAAGTCATTCATTATATGTTGAATAGGCCACAGTTGAGTATCATTAAGAAGATGAATGTGCTTCTGGACTGATAGGAGCGTATCTGAGTGATTTGAAATGTTAGAAATTATCCTGTCAGCTTTTGGCATCTCACGGGATTAAAAACAAAAATGCTGAGAATACACATAAAGTGATAATTTTATGTTGTTTATTTTTTTCTACTTTGTTTAGGTATCTTTGTTGTTAGGATTGCTGCAGTCATTGGTTGGGAGCTGCTTGTAGTTATTTATATGTTTTTTTCTTTTCTTTTTTTTTTGTATGTAGGATTTTATTTCTGTCTTATTTATGACTCTTTATTTTATTTTATTTTTTTTTTCAGACGAGGGAGGTCATGTTTTTAAATCAGGACAACTTTTAACAGTTTGGATGTTTATTCTTTCTGTACCTGCACAGCCTCCAGTGTGGGCTTAACATGGAGACACTGAATTCTGCAGGAGTTATATGTATCTCTGGAGTTTGAGGAAGCTCAAGCATAAAAGTAGGGGAAACTTCACTTGGTTCCAAGTATTCCTATTCATGTTCACCCACGGGTGAACTGCTTTGTGCCCTTTCTCTAGGAGGGGCTATGAGACTGGCTACAGCCAAGTCTTGTCCTTGAGTTTGCTAACCTCCATGGTTGGGTGGTGAGAGTACTACTTTGCTGTACATGACATCAGATTTCGGTAGGAATGAGTTCAAGCTACTTCTTTGTCCTGGCAACAATTATTTAACATCAATTCAGGGCATAATTAAATATTAAATGCAGACTTAATTTGAGCAGGTATAATATCTGGGCTTGCAACATCCAATCAGAATGTTTATGTGTATCCTAAAAGATAGTAGAATAGAAAAGAGAGAAGGAGAGAGAGAGAGAGAGAGAGAGAAAGAAAGGAAGGAAGGAAGGAAGGAAGGAAGGAAGGAAGGAAGGAAGGAAGGAAGGAGGGAAGGAAGAAAGAAAAAGAAAAAGAAAGAAAGAAAGAAAGAAAGAAAGGAAGGAAGGAAGGAAGGAAGGAAGAAAGAAAGAGAAAGAAAAAGAAAGAAAGAAAAAGAAAGAAAGAAAGAAAGAAAGAAAGAGAGAAAGAGAAAGAAAAAGAAAGAAAGGAAGAAAGGAAGAAAGGAAGAAAGGAAGAAAGGAAGAAAGGAAGAAAGAAAGAAAGAAAGAAAGAACAGTAAGATTTTATTTATTTTAATCAGACATTAAAATCTAAGTTACGAAGGTGGATAAGAAAACTAGTTCCAAAGTACTAGATTGTTGTTTATAGTTTACTGAATTTTAACCTAAAAATAGAAAAGCTACTTACCTGTTATATTAATGTGTAAAAGGACATAATAAATATTATATCACTGTTATTACATCAGTATATTTTATTATCTTACATTTTACATAGTGAAATATATTCTAATTGTGTCAGTAGCCTTTATTTCAGTTATTTCAAATTCTTGTGAAGATTAATTTAATTGCAAAAGTGTTTGGAGTGTTCTTTTTACGCATTTCATCAGTATGTTTCTGGCATACTTGGTTCAGGCAAACAGCCTTTAAATACTGTGTTTCAATTCAGTTTTGACAAAGATAAGAAAGACATATCAAGCACCTTTTGTAAAAATGACAGTGCCAAGTATTTTGTGCAATATATTATAAAAAGAACACTAAAATACAAAGTGACATTTTTCTAGAGGATAAGCAGACTGTAATATAGTGTAAATTATTCTGCAGAACAGCGTATAATTATCTTTTGAATTTGTAGGTAAACTCAGAAACCAGAAGTGTTCCTGAAAATATAAAATAATGAGCTTCTTAATAACATAATTCTTATCTAAAGATCAACTTTCAAAAGAACTATCATGACCACCAGATTTAGCCATAATAAAAAGATTTGATTAATATAGATACAATGTTATCTCTGACATGATGCAACAGAGAAAATACGTTGAAAAAAATAAAATGAAATAAAGCCCTCTGGTAGTGTTAAGCAAGCAAACGCATCTGGATTTCATTCAAGAAGGAAGCTGTCTACCAGAGATTGAATAATGGGGAAAAATACAAATCCTTCTACTTGCCAAGACCACACAAGCCTTGACAATATTTTTCGTACCAGGTTCCTGCTCTGTGTTCCCCAGTCCATCTTCTGCACTCCCACTAGTTACAGAAAATTGTGCCTGTCATCTACATCCATGTTGTGAGTATATGCAGCTCCCTATTCAAATGCATAAATGTGAACTATGAGGAAACAAAGTGCCTAGACTCCTGTTAGAATCAGCGGAGATGTAATGAACACCATCATCAGAGTGCAGAGGTCTCTCCAGCTGGCTAACTCCAGATGTCTTATCTCAGGCAAGCTGAAGAATTCTCTGGATGCCTTGAACACTGTCGATTATTGATTCACTTAAGCATTGGTGTCTGGTGCCATTTAAGATGTATTCCACCTGCCCTGTACTGTGTACTTGGACCTTAGCACAAACTTCCCACACACCCCTTATGCTTGAGAAAAATCAGATAGGCACTGGTATATTTTGCATGCCTTGTTCTGCATGGATACTCAGCTGTTGCATGGAATACAACTTTTGACACATGGGTATGGTTGTGGAGCAAGTATTTCTTCAAAACTGAGAAGGTTTAATGTTACTTGTGTAATTGCTCCTAATTTTTCAATTCTTCTTCATTTCCTCTTGCTAGTTTTCATTTTATTTTTTGCCTGGTTATTCTTTCTTGGTCATACGTTTATTCCATATAATTTTCTGATTCAGAAGCAGTTTAGCTGGAACATAGTGTGGAAATTCTAAGTCTTTCTTACACCTCTGATATCTGATGAATGCCAGCTTCATCACCTGTGGATGTTTAAATCCAGTCGCTTTATTATCTGGTTCTGTAGTTTCCAGTATTTGCAGTTCCCATTTTTGCTGTGTGTGGTCTCCTGTGCCGTACTGCAGGCAAATTCCACGCAAGTTAGTTCTGGAAATTTCTAAGTTCTTATAAAATTTTTCATTCATTTATTTTTGCCTAAATGGAAAAGTGGGCAAAAGCTATCAAAGAATACCCTGCAGTGCTGTAGTCAGGAGAATCATGATACATGTATGGGAGTATAGTTGATAAACTGTTCTTGTGAGTTAAACATACTTCTGCTTTAGTTTGAAAACTCTTCTCATCAAGCAAGCATTAGATATTATACTATCTTTCTGGTCTGCATGGTACAGATAAAATCATTATATTTTTTCTAGTAAGTCAGGGCATTCATCTGAGTAATAGTCCTTATTGGGAGGAGGGGAGATTTTTAACATCTGTTGGTATATATCGAGATATATTTCTGTCTGAGGACAAGCTTCATGCCACGATATCCAGCATTTATATTACAAGCCATACCATAGCCTTAATTAACCATGTTGCCAGTTCTTCAGTATACACTCCTTGAGCATCAGGGTTAAACAGAACCATCGCAGTGTGAGCTGGAAGGCACAGCGGGTTTGGCATATGGACAACCATGATGGAAAGCCATAGGAAAAGCTTTTAACCCTCCTCTTCTGGCAACCTGAAATGTTGCAATAAAGGGTTAACTGCCGAGAAGGCTTCTTTTAAACCGTGGGCTCATTTAGGTTAGAAGATACTGTTCTTTGTTTTCCCACTGCTCATCATTTTTTTTCTATGCAGTAATGCAAATCTTCCAGGTGAACTTTAGTGCCGTCATCCCCATCCACAGAAGATCTGACAGGCTCATTGATCAGTCCATTAGAATGCTGCACCTGCCTTATCACTTAGCTTGCACTTTCTGTAATGTATCACACTGGGTCAATTTTGCAGTCCTTAAGAACAAAAATGAAATACAAGTTAGGAGAACTAGGGGTTCATGAGTCTAGAAGTGAGTATACTAAGAATACTTACATGGTATAAAAAGAGGGGTTTACCTGTAAAAAGTGACTATCTATAGCTTAAAAATAAATCAAGAAAAATTAATGATTGTAAGCCATGTTCACCTCATTTTCAGAAGGCCAGTGGCACACCAGCAAGGTCAAGAGAAACTCAGTGTTTTGAGGTCTCCCTTGGCATGTGGATTTAGAGAACCAGGAGACAAGGCAGGGTGCTGGGGAAAGACAGATTGGATATTAAATTTAAACAGTAAACAGTGAATCAGGGAGGGAGAGGGGGGGAGAATAAATTAATCATTCTTATGATTTATCCCTTTTTTATTAGCTTTTTTACTATTCCAACAATCAAGTTTTGCTAGAAAATTTTGGAATCACATCCATAAATAATTTTGCAATTCCACTTTTGCTAAATTCCTTGTGCCTAATATGCTCATCCTCTCAGGGAACTCAAATGGCATTGCGGTCAATAAACATCAAGAAAATTCAACTCTCTGGCTGATTTCATGTAAAAAGCATTGACATCAAAACATCTGCTGTGAGATATTTTGGGAGGAAAAAGCCAGGGTCAAAATTCAGTAAATTAAATACTCATTGCAGATTATTTACACAGCTGTATTTCATGCCCATAAATTAGAGACTTTTCAAACCAAAAACCTGTGCTGTTGTTGCCAGCATATATGCAACTTAATATAAGTGATAAGATCCGGCTAATAATATTTTCGTCTTCTCCAGAATGCTCCCAGAAGACTGACAGGTGTCAGGCTGCCCTCTCAAAGCAGGCTTTGTCCAGCCTGCTCTTAGTGAACCCAGGAACATAATGTTTGTGTTGAAAAGAGCTGCATGTGGGATTTCATTACTTCGTTATTACTTGTGCAGCTTGGTATGTTTTTTTTTTTTCTTTTTTTTTTTTTCTCGTACTTTTACTGATAGATAACTTTCAGGCAATTTAAGAAGCCACTTAAGAAAGGTTATCCATTTAAGGAGAGTTTTTCTAGCCTTTAAGCATTTAAATTGCTATGACCTTCTTAGCAGTTAACATATCAGACTTTCCTAAGTGCTTAGAAAGTAATTGGGTTTTGCCTTTAAGAAACAAGGAATATTAATTTCAGAAACCTTTCCAGTGTGGATCCACTCACTTCTCAAAAGGATGAAAAATTTCTAAACAAAAGTTTAATGATGTTTGTCCCCTGGAAAATAGCATCATGAAATAAAGTCTCAACTAGCAGAGCCCTGAGTCAGTAAGCCCACTCAGCATGCTGTAACTTGTAGACTTTTCTCATTTGTGTTTGTTTATATGCAGTTTTGCCAGAGTGGCATTATATCCCAGTTAGACTAGATCTAGACCTACACTGGCCAAGTCTGCACTTCACCTGGTTGTCCGTGAATTGTTACCAACTCACATGGTCATCATCTTGGTGTTCTGACCAAGGAATTCCTTTCCACTGTACACATAGTCTCTGCTGTTTAAAATAAAAATAATGGGAGAGGAGAGGAGAGGAGAGGAGAGGAGAGGAGAGGAGAGGAGAGGAGAGGAGAGGAGAGGAGAGGAGAGGAGAGGAGAGGAGAGGAGAGGAGAGGAGAGGAGAGGAGAGGGGAGGGGAGGGGAGGGGAGGGGAGGACACGCGATCTGGACTGGGGCTGTCTGCTTCATTTCACATCCATTTCTTGTGGGAGAGCTGGAGATATCCAGTGACCACAGTGAGGGACACACCAGCTGTGCAAAGTACATGAGACTCCTCCTCAGTAGCACAGTTCTTCCCTTCTGTGACCCTAAGGCACAATTTGGTTGCATTCAAAAGAGAAGAAGAATAGAGAATGAAGAACAGAAGTGGTCTTTGAAGTGTTTTTGAAGTCTAGAGAGGATCAGTGCTATGGTGGATAATACTGTGGTAATGCTGATGCTTATTTTCCTAGCTGTCCCTTCCAGTTTCTCTCCCCAAGGGACTGTATTACCTAATGCAGGAGTAAAGAAAATTTACAGGGTTATTTGAGAGGGCAGTTGTCCATCATCTGCAGCTGCTGGCTGCTCCTTCTGCCACCTTGGAGCAGGCAGCATCTCACAAGGGGTAGGTGCCTTCACTGTCAGACCTCCAGCTGGACTTGGCAGATTCTGTGGGATGTGCTGATGTCATAGTTCTGAGCAAAATGGGAACTCATCTCTCTTCAGGTCCAGAAGGCAAGACACTGAAGAGAATTTACAATTAAACACATAATTAACTGTTAGAGGATCAATAACTAACATATGAGTAAGATCAATAACTAACATATTAGGATTACTCTATTTCATTGATTTTCAGTGCAAAGATTTTGTTGCATTCAGCTATTCAATGAACTACTTTTATCTTTCAAATAAGCTGTCAACGGTCACCTTTTCTCCTTGTAACCTCTGGAAAAAAAAAGCATCCCTTACCCAGGCCATACCCAGTAGAACCCAGCTTCTACATAATTATATAGAAACTTGCTTGTTTTCATTATCAAATACAGATCTTCTTAAATAAACCACATAGAATCATAGAATCACATATCTGTCTGCTAATAAAATATTTTGTAGGAAACATTTTTATAAAAGAAACAAGCATGCATAATCCTAATGCATCTATAACCTAAAGAATAATCATAGTCTGTTGGGAAGCACTCAGTATTAGGGCCCATCTCTGACACTTTGCCATATACAACATAACTCTGTGTTGAAAGATGCTACCAGTTGTTCTTTGTCATTCTGTATTTCCCAGTGCTTGCCTGCTTTTCTGCTCTTGGCCATTTTTCTTACTGGTTTTTGCCCCACAGACTGTTCTCAGGCCATCCCTAAAACCTGAAAGCTTTCCTGAGATGAACATTTTTCCTTACTGGAGGCAGTCCCACCTAGGACAGATGCTCTGGTTCATTTTGTGTTATTTAAAGATGAAACGTGTAAGCATTATGAAATATTCTTAGGCAGTGTGTGCTTTTTAAAAGTACCTGTGTTCTATTTCCCCACACACAAGCAGAAAATTTTCCCGTTACCTTTTAACAAAAAACAGACTGTGCAACAGCAATTTTCTTTCCCCTAAGGATGGTAGCCTGTCATCTCTATTAATCTTCCACACGTTATCCTCACCTGCATGCTTTGTTCCAGTATGATGAATTTTTACGCCAAATATAGACAGCTATTGGTATTTGAGAAAAAGTAGTCCTCCTGACAGAAGGCTGTAGGCAGAAAGATGAAAGTGGACAGGGTTAAATTTTTGGCATATGGTGAATCCTTTGGCCTGTTCTTGTTTTTCTTCTGTATGTTGGTTAGTGAAGGATTTCTGAATTTGTGAAGTAACACAATAGCTAGGAATCTTCCTTCATTTGTTTATATTTCTGGAGATGATTTTCTATACTTTATAAATGGAAGTCATCCTATGGACTTCAAAGGTATGCTTGGCCATTTAAATTTGTACATATTCATTAGAGTCTACACTAATTAGACCATTCTTAGCACTGCACCCTTTGCATTTAATCCAAATGAGAGCTCTGAGCATTGTCAGAGTAAAAAAGGATAAATAGTGTTCCCGTTCATGTTGCTATTTTTCTTTCACATTATTTTTAAATTACTTTCAGAAGAGAAAGATCTTGATTGTTTTTGTTGTTCAGGTTATATTGCTGGTGTATGCTGGAAGTTTGCAGTGATGCATAACAATATACTTTATTGTACATTATACCACTGTGTACTGCAGTGCTGAGATCCTATTATTTGTTCAAGACATTTAGTGAGATGCTGGCTTAATGCCGTTTAAACAATGTTAATGTGGCTTATGAAGTAAATTGTCATTGCATTTATATTAGTACTGCCTCTAACTGAAAACAGCATTAATTTTCAAAATTAAAAGAAGGAGATATTAATGCTTCTTTTCCCTCTAGGTTGTTTACTATTAAATATAATTAATAACAGTATTAACTATTCTAGTTCCAAATCTGTTTGTTTATTTTTTCCTGATGTTTTGTCCCTCATTATTAAAATGTGTTTTGGTTAGGATGATTTTTGCTGACTTTTCAGTAATAGTGCCCTACTGACTCTTTTTTGTTGCTGAAATTGAGCTCAATGCCTACATTCCAAGGTAGTACACAGATGCTTCTTAAAACTGTCATTCTCTATAAAAATGCAATATATCTTTGGATATTTTGCAGTTTACTGGTTTACTAGCACATTACAGAATTATTGCTCCTCTGTTCCAAGTTGAAAGAACCCTTTGTTAAAAACTGTGACATATAAAAGGCCAATTACATCTCCTTGTAGTACTGCAAATTTGAAAACTTTGTATCCAATTTATTTGTTTTAAAGAAGTATACTTGTTGTGCACAAGTTTCTGCTAATGTTATAGAACCAGTTAGAGATAATCGTAGAGTATTCCCAAAGAAGGAAATCTTAAAATGGCAAGTGTAGGGGAAATATTTAGCTTTGCTACTATTTAAACACTTAAAATTTTCTTCATAAATATACAGATTTGAAATGACCCTCCATACCCCTCATTTTCTTTACAGTCCTTCTGCACCATTCCTTTGCGGTAAGAAAAATGATGAAAACTAATGAGGAAAAATGCCATTAACAAACTCATTGGCTCATTTGTATTTGGCCACGAGGCAGAGCGGCATCCTTAGCTGGAGGATGTTGCCAGCCCTGGCAGGGGCCGTTCCCCGGGGAGGGAGCATCCCCCTGGGTGATGCTCAGTTGAATTGACACCACAGGTGTTGTGCCTTGTTCTTGCTGGAGCGTAGCGTCAAAGCATTTCCTTCTTGGGACAGAAAATAGGGAATGAAATTGGATCTCAGAAGTTGGCTCTGAGACCAAGTGCTTTTTGAGACTGTTCCTGTACTGAAGCAGCTTACGGTGCATTCTGTGTTCAGGTTGACTAAATCCATCACCCATTAGTGAGTAACTAGTGCAGGACCACGAAAGGAGTTTGTGTCACAGCTGAGCTTACAATACTCCTGTTCTTAGGTCTTCATCCTACTCTCTAGGTCTGGAAAAAAGCGGCTTTCTGGAAAAAAAAAAAAAGTCCTAAAGACAGTCACTTTTATAGTAATTGAAGTGAAGTCAACCAAGAAATAGATGAGCACATAGTTTTCACATCACATTCATTAGCACACCTAAGGAAATTAGGAAAATTGAATGCATCCACGTATAAATATAATGAAATATATTTTAAAAAATATAATACAGAACAGTATTATGAATAAAAGACATTTCACTGTCTGAGGAAATGCATATGCAGCAATTGACTGAGTACAGAATTACTTTGATAGTTAAGAGTGATCAAATCAGAAAAATTAAAGTAGGAGAAAGTGTGCTCTGTTCATATTCAATGTTTTAAAACTCCTGCTGTATTTTTCTGATTGGCCATCTTTTTGTAAAAGTTGAAATGAAAGTTAGAGGCACTAGAGTGTTTTGGTTCCTGATAATTCAAGTGCTGGCTGCCAGTGCATAATTTCTCATCGTGTTGATTGGAGAAAGATTAACTAAAATCAGTAGCAAAATTACATGGCTGGATTATTTCATTTTTCAAACTAACATAGACTAAATTTTAAGACCAACTTTTCACCCAGTAAGCAAGCTAGGTTTTGAGATCATTCCTTGCAAAACTAAGCAAAGATAAAATGAATGATATGTCTATATATGTAACATGTTAACTCCTCTAAATGAACAAAATAGTATTAGGCAAACCATATTCTGTTTTTGTTTGTTTGTTTGTTTTTTGTTGTTTTGTTTTGTTTTGTTTTCATTATTTATTTTCTCACTATGGGCATATCTAATGTATGTAAAAATACCATAAAAAAATCATATAGTGTAATTTCTGGTTTATATAGCAGTATAATATTGTGATGTCCTGGTCTAATCCACTTGAAAATCATATCATTTTCCATTGTTTTGTTTCATGCTGAAAATAGAGAAGGACTAACAACATAGGACTAAGCATAAACTTGTCACTATTCCTTTCTGCAAAAGAAAACAACACTTTTGTTTTTAGTTAGTGTTCTTATTGTACAACCTTATTCCCACAAGGGAATTTTCTTGGTCTAAAGAGTCATGAAGGTCAATGACCTTGAATAATCTTGTAGGTTACAGACGTAGGCTCATAGTTGCTTAACTCATTTTTATTTCATACATATTGGTGTGCTACATAAAATAAGAGTATTATAGTTAATCTTAATGATATAGTAATTACTATAATCTTCTAATTAAAAGAGTAATTCTTTAATGCCAGCTTTACTTAACAAGAAACACAGAAAACCACAATGAACATCTAAAAAATTTGGTAGCAAAATAATTGGTGCAGAATCACAATTCAACAAAGCACTCACCAGCAAGTGCATAATCTGTATATTAAGTCCACTTTTTGTTCAGTGAGGGAAAGATTCATTGGTAGTCAGATGTGAGAATGGTCTGCACAGTGCATGTGCAGGGGTTTTGTCATCGTGGCATGCCTGAAGTCAGAGTAAACCTCAGTGCTCTGACACAGGATCAGGCTTGCTGGAGAGAAGGGATTCAGTTATAAGAGAAGGAAAGGGTGACCCAAGCATATGTGGGTATTGATGAAAACACAAATTAAATAGCTATATCTGTGTGTATATGTTAAGTACACTTTGGTGCAGTACGTAGTTTACTTCTATTATTAACATTAAATATAAAAATTATGAAGTCCAAATAGAGTTTCTCATTCTCTGTTTTTACTCCATTGTGTATGTATTGATATTATTGCTGTAATAGAATCCATTTTGCTCTGTCCTTCAAGCAGACAGGAAATTGCATGCTAAAAACATTTTTAGCAATTTATATATATCTTTCTTATAGTTTGGACAAAATACTAATACAGCAGGAAATAAAAATACAAATATTTTGGAAAAATGCAGAACAAATTAGTATGTCTGGCATTACTTTTTTTTCTTAACAAAGCCATTTCATACTTAAAAAGTACACATGTCAATAATAATAATCAAGCTATGATTGCAAGCACTCGGGGAATACACTGCTTGTACAAAAAAAAACATACAGTAACCATCTCATGCATTAGCCTGAAAGTCCATATACTTTCCAACTGGCTGTCTTGATGGGCAACAGAATATGTGAATATTACAGAACATCACTAAAGCCTCAGCATATGTTTAATGCTTAAGTGTTAACCCAAAGAAGGTTGAAGTTAAGACTAGCACAACTCTGTCTCAGAAGATCACACTTCCCTGCTGTCGAAAAGGACTTGCTGCTTGTGCTCTGCAGTCATATCACTGATCCATTTTAATGACATGAGTAAACTCATTGTAAGAGTTTTGCTCCCATTACTGGCATCTGAAGGCTGTCTCCAAACAAAATACTATCTGATAGTTAGAAATTTAGTCCCTGAATTTTATTTTCCTTCCTTAATGTTTACCTTTTTCTTTCCCTTTTCCTTTTTTTTTTTTTTTTTTTTCCTCTTTAGAGGCAGAACATATGTCCCCTCTAAGTGTTGGCTTTGGCTAGGCAACAAAGCCCAAGCTATTTTAATTACCTCTCCTAAAATAGAGTCACAGTTCTGAGCATCCCAGCATCCCAGTCATTTTTCTTTGTACCTATTCCAGTTTGAATCCTAAACCCATCCATTGGCTGCAGTAGATGTTTTCAAGAATGATTTGTATTCAGTAAGTCTCACCAGGCAGCAATCAAACTTCACAATAAAGAGTCCAATGAGAATTTTTTTTTTCATTTATCATTTGGTTTAGAAACATAAAGCCAGATTATACAAACACTTATGCACACACTACATGTGTGGATATAAAGATATAATGAAAAGAATAAGTGCTTATGCCAGGAAAAATACAAGAGAGAGTCCATATATATATATATATATTTAATACAGTATAATTCAAACAAGTAATAGAGAAATTCAAAATAAGATCAAAAACCTGTTAATACATTTAATAAAATACGTATCTTTTCCAGACTTGAGTACTGACAATTATATTTTCCAGCGCCACTTACAGTTTTACTTCTGTGCTGGGTTCATTTTGTAGATATGTTTTCAGGGATTCAATACCTATGAAACGGAAAAGAGGGATTTGAGTGAGAAAAAAAAAATATTGTACTCACCTAATCTATGTAAGCTTCATAAAGCATTGCATAAGTCCTTTTAGTGCTGTGATAGTATGTACAAATGCTTTCAAGGACTGGCTAGGAGAGCATTAATACATTAAGCATTGTGATCCTGAACCCTGCGGCGGCTGTAACTGTGAATAATGCAGAGGATATAACACATTTTGCTTCGGGGCTTTCTGATTTCTCTCTGTTGCCTCTGTATTTAGATCTTTTTGGTTTACAGATCTTTTTCATTTAATTAAAACTTAGCACAACTGGTATATTCAAAATGAAAGCCATTCAAGCTGTGGTAGAACCTGAAATGTAACTCTTTTATCATTTGCTATCTCAAACATTTTTACTAATTCATATCCAATTCACGGCCACAGAGTAGACGTTGCCGATTGCCTGAATGCTTCTAATGGAGCCACTTTCTGCTTGCTCCTTAATCTCACTCTCTTCCCCCAGACAGGCTAAATTGGTAGGGACAATATAAGTCCATTTTCAGAGTGCTTGCTTTCAGGAACATATCCTGGTTTATTTTTTGAAAAGTAGTCATCTAGTCAAAGCAGGGTGATTGAGGGCACTTCATTCAGGAGACTGAGGTTTGTGTGTAATTAATGGAGAAGGCAGCACAGGCCTCCGAAGGAAAATTAAGATAAACTAATCTGTATTGTATTTTTCCATTCTCAGAAAAGAATAGATGGGACCTGGTTCTGTGCCTAAAGCCAGACAGAATACAACAGTGGGCACACTGAAATGTCTGAAGTCATGTCAGATTCAAGGTTCCACAACTAATACTTTCTTTTATCCAGTTCAGATTTAGATGCTGAACTATCTTTGGAGGAATAAGTACCTCATTGAATGAAAAGAGTAGTGGCCTTTGGGAAAGCCTGGATGTGATTTGACTGTGGCAGATGAACTCACGGTTGCGTATTTTCAGAAGAGCCATGTAGCCAGGAACTATAAGGACATGCTTGAAGAGCTTTGCAATATGAGGAGGATTTTTTTTTCTTATTTTGGGTCACTTTGAAAGAAAGGATGCTTTAGTCTTGTAATGGGAGAGAAGAGAGAGCAAGGCTGATAGTGCCTGTGGCCATTTTTTTTCCAAGACGCATGGTTCCACTCAGTTAGTGGAAACAAACTCTGAGTGGGAAACATGTTAGCTCTGTGCTAAGCCTAAGCTTATACATCTATTGCCTTACAGACATTATTAGCAAGGGGTCTTTGCATTCATATTGTGGCTATGCAGCTCATGGCTTTTAGCTGGTGTACACGCATTCACCTCAAACAGCGGGCAGGGCACACCATTTGTACACATCCTCCTTAGCCCAGTGAAAAAGGTCACTCCTGGAAGGATGAGTTATGGGTTCTGGTCACTATGAAAATAAGTTTGTGCTTGTTCCTGGTGATTTCAGGTGGCTTGCAAAGCCAACTGATGCATGAGAATGCAGCCCGAACTGGTCTTTGAAACATTGGGCTCAGTGTATCCTTGCCTTTCGTTTTCAAGTCATGACAACCTTAATGACACCAGAGCTTAAAATATGATTTTTCAGATGAAAAGCACAAAGGCAGGTGTATAGGTTTAGCGGTCAAGCATAGTTAATAGATTTATGAAGACCCATGACATCATATTCAGTGGAACTATGCTAGACTGCAAAGGGCAGAAAAGCTTATTCAAATAGAAAATCATTCTAAAAAGCATTGTAAGCTTTTTAAAGTAATGAGAGAGTCAAGTTTTTGAAGCGGAACCCTAACCTTTTATGGATATTCCATGGCTACTCCTTAAACTTGTCTTGTAAAGTTTAGCATTGCACTGACAGCAATGAGAAGAACTCTCCTACTGCTTCTAGACCTTGTTACTGGTGCTCCCGCGTTAGATAATATAGACCTCTCTGTATGTTTCTTTTAGAAGATACAAGTAGCCTTTCTCCATTTTGTTCACAAATAATGTACCACATCCTGTTTAACAGAACACAATCAGAAATAGCATGCAGGCCATTTTCTTGTTCAGAAATCCAAGTTTTCTTTTAAAGATTGTAGGATCCAGGCAGGATCTTTTCTTTTTATTTTCGTTTAACTTCTTAGTCTCTTGGCTTTTTTTTTTTTTTCCTGTGAGGCAAATAACTAGCTGCAGCCAAATAGGCACTGGACCCTGCATTCTCAGCGGGTTTTCAGGAAAAAAACACATTGCATTGTTTCATTTGCCATCCAGGAGCTTTCTCAGTCCACAGTTTTAAACCTCTCATCAATCAAAGTAGTATTTATTTAAAGTAAATATGTGGTAAATAAATTAAATAAAGTGATAAATTAAATACAAAGTGTATTTATACCTTACTAAAAGTATTTAGTCCAAAAGAGCATGCTCATCAGATCTAATAGCCACAGATGACAGATACAATCACAGACAAGTATAAGCTTTATTCAGCACAGACCATATGTTGCTGGACAACTTTTCTAGCTGCTCCACCGAGTTTTATTGGCATTATCTACTGATGGCTCAGTTTCTCATCTGTTGCTTGGTATTTTGATCTCCAGCTAGTTCTCCAAAAATGCCATGGGGGTTTTGCTGGGCTACTTATGTGGCCACCAAGCTGCCTGCATGGAAACAGCCAACTGTCAGCAGAACAATGCTGCACAAACTGAGAGTTGTACTTGATCAATGTCTTTGAGTTTTTCAGTTTGTCAGAAACTGGAGTAGACCTGAGCTAATTCTCATATCAAGCAACAGTGAATTAGCTGCAGTTATCACCTCAAAAGACAAAAAATTATGGTAGAAAATCTGGTACTTCCCTCTGAAACCACCGTTATTACACAGAACACAGTCACATCTCTTTGCCAATCTGCTGGTAGCAGAAAACCAACAACAAAGATCTTAAAGATTAATGGAAGATATTACTCAAACAAGCATTTAGGTAGCTTACACAAAACTAAGTGCACCACTTGCCAAAACAGAGAAGGGTGTTTAAACAGCTATGATTGTCTGCCTTCATTACTGCATACTCTTCACTGCATATTTTCCTCCTAGCCCAAAGTCTCCATCTCTTTATTTTGAAAATAAAAGCTGAATCTCTATGAGTAGGGAACAGAAGGATTCTGTTTTCAAGTCACCATTTTATGAACACACTTGGGAAGCAGATAAAAAGATTCCCCAAAGTATATGTCTTCAAATATTTTTGTCCCATCAGGGTAGAAGGAAATGAATGGAAATAAGAAAAATAAAATACTGATCAGTCTGTTGGAAAAAAAAAAAAAAAAAAGGGCAAGAGAAAAACACACTATTTAGATGAGCATTTCAATGAATTATACTGGAAATGCTAAAGGAGACTGTTGTGCCTAAAAATTTTCATAGATATATTCAGATTCTGTAGTGTTGACAAAACAGTGTTGAAAACTTAGAATGTGCAGGTTTTGAAATCCAAAACCAGAATATTTTGATTTTCCAGTGCAGACAACTGAGTCTGAATTAAAACACTTGCATGCTGTGCTTAGATTCAAAAAATGATAGAAACGGTGGGTGGCTGGCTCAGAGGATTTGGCATGGACAGATTACAAAAACTAGTCAGCAGTCGCAAGCCTCTTGTACTGGCAAATGTGACAGTTTATTTCAACTTGGACATTGTTTCTACATTGATCTTTTGTGCTCTGGTCTAGAAATAAACGATGCTCAAAATTGTGGGTTTTGTTTTTTGGACAGTGTTGGCAGTTTATATTTGTCTATTTTACATACTTTTGGAGGGACATTATAAAACAAAGGAAAATCCTTCAGATTTAAGGACTTTATATCAATATATTTATAGCACTTTATATCAATACGTCCACCCAAGTCCTGTATGTTCATAAATAAAACTAAAACTTAAAGCTAAACCTAGCCATCACATCTGAGTGCACTCCGAAGGCTTTCTTTGGCTCTGCAGAATCTCAGAGAGCTGTAGTAGTTAAACGTGCTGGACAGACTAGGTTTGGAAGGCAGCCTTCTCCACTTCACCCTACTGGTGGTATTTCTAACTCAGCCTCCATATTATTCTTTTTTTTTTTTTTTTCAGAAACATGTAATGCAGTAGCATGCAATACTTTATGTGGAAGTAGCAACAACATTATCTGGCTACACATTCATTTCTTTAAAAATTTACTCAGTAGTCATGGTTTCTTTACCTCTTATATCTTTCCACACTGTTGTTACCAATGTGACTTCACAAGGTGAGGAAGAAGCAGCACACTGGACCTCCCTGAAGTTAGAGGTATTTCAATCAACTGTGCTGACATGGGACTCTTTCTGAACTTTGCAGATAAACCCACTGCATTCTTAAAAATGCAAACATCTATCCAGCTGCTCATCTCTCAGTACCTGCATAATCAGAAAAAAAAAAAAAAAAAGGTCTTCAAAGGTCTTCTTTTCTGCAAAGGAGTTTGGAGAACATCAGTTAAGAAAGTCCATTTTAATGACTTTTTTTTCCTTCACATTATTCAGTCCTGTATCATCATCGTGTGTGATAGAATGTGCTAATAACATTTAGTTGGATAAATTTTCACTGTAGGAATGAAAGAGAAAAATCCATTTCTCCAGACACAGAAGAACCAGATGTCCTGCCTCTATAGCAAACATGGCAAGTCTCTTCATTTGCCAGCCTCTGTGTTTCTCAGGAGACACTGGCAGAAAAGCTGAAAACCAGCATGAAAGGAGATTATAAGATCATGCAGAGGAGTTGGGGAAGTGGATTCTCAGGGACCCTGTTCCCCAGAGAGTGTTGCTCAGTTGCCCCTCATGCACCACAGACTTTCTCGTAGGCATCTTACCAGCCTCAGTGCTGGGGTGGTGCCAGTAACAGGGGCAGGCAGAGGCAGGCAACAAAGGGGAAGGTAGGCACTTGTGAACATGCGGTATCAAGAAATGGTTGACAAGAGGACATCTTTGCAACTTGAAATTTCTAACACAGAAATTCCCTGGCAGGATGTGATTGAGAGAGCTACCGTGAAATATGCTAATAGTAACATTTTTAACAACAACAGCAACAACAACAACAATAACAATAATAATAATAATTTGAAGAGAGCTTTACGTACAAAGGAAGGAAGGCTTCTTTCCTTTATGTTAGTCATGATATATACGTCCCCAACTGGTAAAGTGCTCCCAGTGAGAATGTAGAGAAAGGGAATGCCAAGGAGCTGGAGGTGCAGCAGCACTAGCAGTGATGTGGTGTGCAGGTACCCTAGTAAGACCTGAGGGATGGAGGGACAGGGCAAGACCCATAGGTGGGTGAACCAAAGAAGGCAGCAGTCCATGATCTTGGCCAGGGGGTCAAGGAGAACGATTCATGGAAAAGATGGCATGCTGTAATTACTGGATAGGAATCCTAGCCACCTATTTTTCAGACTGCTCCGTGCATTTCAGGGACTTGAAGTGATATAATGACTGCAGCTGTGCAGTTGTTCAGAATGGCCAGGCACGGAGTGGCAAACCTGTCCTCGTGTGACAGATGTAGTAGTGCTGAAAGTATATAATTGGTAAAGAGAATTTCAATTAATCAGCTATTTTTCTGCAGTAATCACAGAATCATGGAATTGTAGGGGTTGGAAGGGACCTCGAAAGATCATTGGGTCCAAACCCCCTGCCAAAGCAGGTTCCTTAGAGCAGGCTGCACAGGTAGGCGTCCAGACGGACCTTGAATACCTCCAGAGAAGGAGATTCCACAACCTCCGTGAGCAGCCTGTTCCAGTGCTCCGTCACCCTCACCGTGAAGAAGTTCTTTCACATGTTGGTACGGAACTTCCTGTGCTCCATTTTGTGGCCATTACCCCTTGTCCTGTCCCCACAAACCACTGAAAAGCGGTTGGCCAAATCCCTCTGTCTCCCACACCTCAGGTATTTATATACATTGATGAGATCCCCTCTCAGTCTTCTTTTCTCCAGGCTGAACAGACCCGGGTCTCTCAGCCTTTCCTCATAGGGAAGATGCTCCAGGCCCTGTATCATCTTTGTGGCCCTCCGCTGGACTCTTTCCAGGAGATCCCTGTCTTTTTTGTACCGGGGAGCCCAGAACTGGACACAGCACTCCAGGTGAGGCTTGACCAGGGCAGAGTAGAGGGGGAGGATCACCTCCCTTGACCTGCTGGCCATGCTCCTTTTAATGCACGCCAGGATCCCATTGGCCTTCTTGGCCACCAGGGCACACTGCTGACTCATGGCCAACCTGTCATCCACCAGGACCCCCAGGTCCTTCTCCACAGAGCTCCTCTCCAGCAAGAGTGTTCCAGCAGGAGTGTTCTCCTCTCCAGCAGTAATGTTCCCACAGATTCCAGAAGAAAGGTCAAAGCCTGAATACCATGTGGCTTTTTCTGCTGGAAAACTTCACCACTGTCAAAAACATCTGTAACTTAAGTAAAATGAAAACAAAACAAAAGGAATTTCTCATAATTAGATATATAATTCATCTTAAAACAAACTGTAATCTGTTGTCCAGTGTTGCTTTTGAAATCACTGAGTAGAGTAAAAATTGAGGTTGCACTGCACAGCAGAAAAAAATATGTTTCAAGCTGGTAATAGTAACATCTCAACAAGCATTTGTCTGATTGCTTAGGTTTTCACCTTATTGTTTTCCCTTGGTAGCACCAGCAGTGTAACATCTAGGTCACTTGTAAAATAGTTCAACTTTCATCTAGTTTGCCTGGTAAAAACAGTTAACACTTAAACATGTGTTTGAAGGAGAAAAATGAAGCATACAGCTCTTCACATTCATGCTGATTCTGTTAACATTTTCCAGAATAGCTAAAATTCTGCCTATAATACTTCACCTAGCTTCAAAATTGATACCTAGCAGTCCTTAAATTTGTCTAGCATGGTACTGCTTTTTTTTTTGATTGGTTGGTTGCTGTTTTTTGTTTGTTTGTTTGTTTTTGGTTGGTTGGTTTGGTTTGGTTATGTTTTTTTGCTAGTAATCAAGAAGGTGAAGGGACTGGAGCACCTCTCCTGTGAGGAGAAGCTGAGTGAGCTGGGACTGTTCAGCCTGGATGAGAGGAGGCTCAGTGGGGGTCACGTTAATGTCTACAGATACCTGAAGGGAGGCTGCAAAGGTGGTGGAGCCAGGCTCTTTTCAGTGGTGCCTAGTGCCAGGACAAGAGGCAGTGGGCACAAACTGGAACACAGGAGGTGCTGTCTGAACACCAGGAAGCACTTCACTGTGTGGGCGACTGAGCACTGGCACAGGTTGCCCAGAGAGTGTGTGGAGTCTCCTCCATGGAGATATTCAAAAGCCACCTGGTCAAAAGCACGTCCTGGGCACTGGGTGTCCCTGCTTGAGCAGGGTGTTAGACCAGATGGCCTCCAGAGGCCATCCTTTCCACCTCAACCAGTCTGTGATTCTATGATAATTTTCATAAAAGAATCCAACCAATACCAGACCTTTATATATATTAGTGATGTCAATTGTATTTTGGTTACTTCTTTATTAATATCATTTTGGCAGATCCAAAAAGATACTTAGATACCTAAACTGACTTATTCACCTAAACTCCCAGAGCAAGATCTTATCTCAACTATATTTGGTTCCTTAATGTGTGACCTGGATACCCATTCATCAACAATCAATCACCTCCACAGATCAAATCGGCTTAAACACCTAGCTCAGCTTGAGACGAGTCACTCATGAAAGTGTCTGTTTCTTCCCATCAAGAGCTCCAGATGGCTAGTTTTGGCTTAAAAATCAAGCCTTCGAATGCCTAAGTTAGGCTAAATGAATCTTATTCAGGGAGTTGAAATCAGCTGTCCTGTAACCATCTTTTCAGATTTGTCCCTTTGTATCAGGTCCAGCAAGTCAAAAAAAGGCTTGGGGTTGAACACAGTCTGGTGAAGTGTAATTGTATCCTCAGAGAACTTGAGACAATCTTTCTTTGCACACTTCTGATGAAAAAAAAAAAAAAAAAAAAAAAAAAAAAAAAGCCCATTCAGGTGGAAAATGTAGCAAAAGAAGCTAAATTTGTTAGGAGCCAAAGCTCCTGTGGTGCACTTATTCCCAATTTAGGATTTATATTTTATTTTAACTGCTTTCCAATTTAGAAGAGAAAGGAAGAAGGGAAGAGAAATGTGGCTTTTTCAGCATTTAATATCAGTCAGAACATTTGAGGATGCTCATACAACAATAAAAACAATCTCATCTTTTGTCTCAAAGCTATGGAGAAAGTCTGTCATAAACAGGGCTGCTGTTCAATTTTATTTTACATTCATTTGTACTGGTATTGAAAATGAGCAACAAGGGAGACCACAGGTGCTAAAGCACTAAAGAACTGGAAAACAAATGCAGTGCTTCATTTTCAGCCAGAGGCAGGTTACAGTGTATCCTGGGAAAATGCTTTTAATAGAAGGAAATTTTGTGGTAAACTGATGGTGACATTAAGCAGAATTGACTGTAATTGATTAATGTAATCTGCATATTTCATGATTATCTGAGATATGGCTACCCTATAATGAAAGTTTTGTGACACTCAAAGCCTGTGCACAACGTTATGTCTTATAGCATAAATCTGAGAGCATAAAGGGGTTTGGAGGAGTGCTTTAAATTGCCAGGGATGATCTGGCTGATAAAACTTAAGTACAAAATGAATATTAATTTTTAGTGCCATAAAATTAGCTGACTCTTTGAAGATTGCTGGTACTTAACCTTTTCTGGAGTAGAGTGAACTGCTTTAAACAGAATTTCACAATTATGTTACTGTTACAATTTTATGTTTGTTTGAAGTGTTTATGGTGAACCATTCTGATTTGGACCCAGTAAGAGTGCTTTTGAGAAGGTAGCAGGAACAGTGCTCTGGGAGTTTAAAGGAGAGATGCCATGTCTGCAGTTAATCACTGGCATTTTGGCCAGGCCAGTTCAGTATCAGTGACCCCCTCAGTCATGGGTAAACTCCTCTCAAGTGTATGCACATTTGATGTTTTCCTTTGGAGACCTAAGGAATAACATAACACAATGTTGGACTTCCCAGAGGAAAGCCTTTGTCACCCACCAGGGTACTTTCTATTCCTTTCTCTGCCTTTCAGTCCAAAAACTGATAGCAGATAGTATTTGCAGCCAGTATCATGAATGTACCCTGAACAGAACAAATGAATAGCTGTGAAATGGCATTTCTCCAAAGGAAATTCAGCTCACACAGCTTTTAGTACAGCTTTTGCAGGCTGTCACTCAGGACTTTCTGCTCAGTACAGTCTCCTCTCATTACTGGGACAGTCTGTGAAAGGAATGATGAAAGTCAAGATACTGCTTTTTTTTTTTTTTTTTTTGAGTACCTTGCCAAAGGGGTCACTTTGCCTTCCAGTGAGGATGCAACAGCCTTGATCTTAACCTTGTTGGTTGTGCACCAATGGGCAGCTCAGCATCACAATGCTGCTCTGTCAGTCACTCTGCTTAGAAGTACAAAGAGAGAAAATGCAATGAGAAAAAGCTCATGGTTTGAGGTAAGGACAAGGAGATCACTCACCAGTTAGTCATAGGCAAAACAGGCTCAGCATAGGGAGATTAATGTAATTTGCTGCCTGTTGCCAGCAGACTACAGCAGTGAGAAACTAAAAGCAAACTGAAAACACCTTCTTCCCCATCCACCCTCTTCTACCTCCTCTTCCCAAGTGGCACTGGGGAATGGGGAATGGGGCTTCTTATGTGTCCCTGATGCCTCACCTCCACCACTCCTTTACGGTCACTCCCTGCCCCTGCTCCATGTGCGGTCCCTCCCACGGGATGCCGTCCTTCCCGAACTGAGCCTGCAGGGGCTGCCCACAGGCAGCAGCTCTTCAAGAACTGCTCCCACATGGCTCCGTACCGCGGGGTCCATCCCCCAGGAGCAAACTGCTCCAGCACGGGTCCCCCACATGTGGATGGCAGCTCCCCCCAGACCCCCTGCTCCCATGTGGGCTCCTCTCCACGGGCTGCAGCTCCGGCCCAGGGCCTGCTCCTGCGGGGGCTCTCCATGGGCTGCAGCCTCCACCAGGCCACATTCACCTGCTCCACCGAGGGCTCCTCCACAGGCTGCAGTGTGGAGATCTGCTCCATGTGGGACCCATGGGCTGCAGGGGGACAGCCTGCTCCACCAGGGGCCTCTCCACAGGCCACAGGGGAACTTCTGCTGCGTTCCTGGAGCACCTCCTGTCCTCCTGCTGCACTGACCTTGGGGTCTGCAGGGCTGGTTCTCACTCCTCATTCTCCCAGCTGCTGTTGTGCAGCAGGTTTCTTTCCCTTTCTTCAATCTGCTCTCCCAGAGGCACAAACAACATCACTTATTGGCTCAGCTCTGGACAGCAGCGGGTCCCTTTGGAGCCATCTGGAGCTGGCTCTGATCTGACATGGGGCAGCTGCTGGGCTCTGCTCACAGAGGCCACCGCCGCAGCCCTCCCTACCCACCCTACTACCCAAATCTTGCCACATAAAATAATACATTAGGTAAATAATGAATTCTAAAAATTTGCAGTGAAGAATACTGGAGTTCCTGTTGCAGTCACAGACTGTGACCCCACCCTAACATTACCATCATCTTGTCCCTTGGACAAGTTATCTTAAAATAACAAATTTGTCAGAAGTAATTCTGACTTCTTTACTGGTTACAGAGTAACCAGTGTGTTACATTCTCAAGTCAATCTCTTGTGGTTCAGAGTTCAGGTCAGGTTCAAACTGCATAGTCAAGGAGTTGGATGTTACCTGAATTTTCCATCATCTGAGTACTCTGCACTTTTCATGAAAATGAGCCTTCTAGTGAATTAGTATTAGAATTGCTATAATCACTACTCATTAAACAATTCAGGGTTTTTAGTCAGACTCATTTACAGCTTATATTGGACTAATATCCTTACGATTTTCCATTATGAGAAGATTAGAAAATGTGTTCTTCCATCTTTACAGAGCAGAATCACCATCATAGCTGAGATGACCAAGAATCTATTTGCAAGCAATTTTATTTGCATTCAGTAACTGTCAGACATAAAATCATGATATACATAATATTGCTATAACAGACTCATCTGTTAACTACTTGTGACACTTTTGTGAGAAATCATCCAAGAACTTGTGCTGTGACTAAAATTTATCTGTCTAAATTAATGTAATGTGAATAGTTAGATTTTGGGGATAGTAGAGAAAAAACTAATTTTACCATTGAAATTGGTGTTTGTGTTCTTTGTCATTATGCACCCAAGGAAAGAAAAAGCAAGTGAAACCTGCAAAGTCATGTGTAACTATGACATGTGAGATGAAATGTCTTATTTGCATGACATTAAAACTGCAGATCATAAAAAGGATATGCTTGTGAAAAGTGTTTGAGGCACTGGTTGACAGTTCAGGCGTTTGATTTATCTGTTATTTGAAGTACTTTTTCAGAAGTTAGTAAGTTTTGGAGTAATTTCAGATATTGAAACATTTCATTCTGACTTGTTGCCACAATATTTGTCCATTGTTTATGAACTTCCATTTCCTTCTTCATTCGACAAGGTTCTGTTTCCCTCCACCAATGTGAGTACGCAGCACCAATGTGCTTTCAGCATCATTGCATGATAATCAAGAAGTATAGAAAATACTTGTCTATTTCTATACGCGGTGGTAGGATCCTCAAATCCTTTTCCTACTTTCTATTTCCAAAATTGTGGTTTATCAAGGGGCAGATGTTCATAAATAATTATTGGCAATCAGCCAAGTTGCAAGAAAATAAACTTTCTAATACAGTTTATCAGCCAGGCTTTGAAACAGCTGAGAACCTGTTCCCCTACCTAGGCTACTATTGCAACCAGGGAGAGGTCCCTTCCCTTGTGCCTTCCACCCCTACATAAATACTGTATGTCAACAAAAGCACCATACATATCAGAAGGTTTATGCTGCACCCACCACACACACACACACACACACATACACACAAAAGCCACAAAGTTTCTATGTACACAGTAAAAAACAGGGACTCCATCTTTCCAAGTGTTTAGGGAAGGATCTTCCCTGCATCACAGTACTGTTATATTCACGGTACAAAGTGTTAACCTGTAAGCTTGCTCAACAGTGGGAACTCACTAGAAAAAGCTTTGAACAGGTAGCAAGGATGATCAGTTCTTGTGCAAGCTTCCCAGCTGAGCTTCAAAGGATTGGCCAGAGACTGAACGACACTGTCATTCAAGAAGTCTAGCTTCAGGTGAGGACAGCAAGACATGAGGGACCAAAGGTAGCAGTCACTTCTCTGCATGCCTTGCAACGATTGTGATCCCTGAATCTGCAACTGGAAGTAGCTGTAAATAGCTCTCCTCTGCAATCTCTCAGCTATGATTATAATGAGCAATCAGAGTGGCTGAAGTGTTGCATTGCTTTCTAGATGAAGCACTTGTAATGCTACATTGAGCTCATTTGAATACTAATTAGCATCTTTTAAACAAAATGTGCAGCATAGTGAGAAACATTATTAGAAATTAGTTCCATATTTGACACTGCCTTAAGTATGTACATCTATGCTATAGGTGTTCTTTAATAAAAAAGATACACATAATACATCAGCAAGCAATTACAAAGATTGTAGGATAAAACAGCTTAGAGTTGCAAGTGATTTTATTCTTCAAGTGTACAACACATTACACCCAGCTAGATGCATCCATATTTCCAAATGAGACAGAGTAACAGTGTCATAATCCTGTTTGCTGTTTCATTTCTTTTCCTTTCTTAAACTACCTAGTAGAGGATGTCTCTTTAATTGCTATTTGACATTGAACCAATTCTTTCTGGAAAACAGTCTGTAATGTCTCCAAGATCTTTCTCGAGAAATAACATATCTAAAGTCTTTTATAGAGTGCACAGTTAGAGCTGTTTTTTAGCACTGGAGAATTTTTATTACTGTTCAACTCATTTTCTAGATTACTTATGAATAGTTTAACAGAACATGTCCCAGAATGGTTCTTGTGGGACTCATCTAACAACTTCCCTAAAATGAACACCTATCTCCTAACTTTCATACTGCGTAACTTGATGAGCACTCCAACTGCTCTCTCATTAACGTAAAGGGCAGCAGCACCACTACTTTATTCAGTTGGAGTGTATTCAGGGCATCCATCTCATTCAGCCCCTCACTGGTTTATGAATCCCAAAGAAGCTTAAGCATGAAATAAGTATGAGATTTCTTTCACCCTAATGAGGCACTGCTGGTTAGATACTTCTGTATCTGAGGAATATTGCTGTTGACAACACTGGCATCTATAGATCTCAGGGCTAGGAAGCAACTGAAGAGGAATTCAGATGGCCACAATCTGAGGTTTAGGATCAAAATCATGCCTAAATCCTGGGCTTTTAAATTCTTTTGTAGCTGTAAGCTAAATGGGTAGGTTATGCAGTTAGATCAGGAAAGGCTTGGAATATCTATTTATATAGGCACTGACAATATCACCAAAGTAATGCCTTTGTACTTCAGTGGATTTATTCTGTTATCCTATATTTCAGGAAGCATCCTTCATCAGATATGTGGTTAAGCAGGTAGTTTACCTTTAGGTGTGTAATTAATTCTTTCATCATCTATTGATTTGAAATATATGAACAAATGAATTCTCCAAGAGAAATTTAAGTTTCCCTCACAGTCATAGCTAAGAGCACACAGTAGCTCTCTGCTGATTAGCCCCTTGGAAATACAGTAAAAGTTTTTAATTCTGGTTTTACATAAAATAGATTAGGCGTAGATTTTTCCCAGCAGAACTTTCTATACGACAGGAATACACTTTCTACTATTTCCTTCATATGACCAAAAAGAAGCTGTTTATAAAGCATTTGATTACTATACAGCCAGAGTTGTATTTCAGTTTGGTAATATAATATAATGTGTTGCAAGAGACTTAACTGAAAACTTTGAGAACTTCAAAACATTTCTTTTCACATAGGTCCCTTAATTAAAGACAGAATGCTTTTTGCAAATGTAAAGATATAAATATTTTGTCTATATATTCCTTTAAGAAAAAAAAATGCATTCTGATAGGACCAATAGAAATTATGATAAGTAACAGAAAAGATTAAAAAAAAAAAAAAGGATATATATATTTAATTAAAATTATTCTGTTTGAATATGTGAAATGGCAATATATTTTGTTTAGACACAGCTTTTGAGAACACAGTCTTTAAGAGCACTGCTTCACAGAGATCAGGATAAATGTTTCCTGGAAAATAAGAATTGTAGATATTTTAAAACTCTACTATTGTTGTGGATATATAAAACCTTCTGAATTCTTAACATAAATGCAGGTAACCTGCTTTTCAAGATGTCAAGAAGACGATAATTTATCATAAACTAGCTTGTTGAATTACCTAAAACATCAGAACTTTCTTGTGTCTGTAACATTTGTATTACTTTAAGGTGACTATTCACTTTCTCTGTCTCTAAAAATGGAATTATTTTTTTTAAAAAACAAGATAACTTGTCATAATACACAATAAAATAAATAGAGCTAGAAAGATGTAATAGAAGTAATAAAATGATTTCAGGAAAGTGAGAATGTTAGCAAAGGAAAAGAAAATATGTTTTCTTCAACCAGTGTAAACAAATTATGCCTGCTTTACTCAAAGGATCTTTTTCTTTTGTGCCACAGGCTCATTACTTTATTTTTGACAAATACAATAAGCTTTTAAAGTCCTTACAATGGCATCTGCCTTTGCAACATATCTCTAGTCCTTTTTGTTGTTGTTGTTGTTTTGTTTTGTTTTAATTATTAAATAACTGTACTTATCTTTTTGAACATGTTCATTTGGCACGTGGCTATCACCAGCCTGATGTAGTTGAACAAAATCCTGTATCATAGTGAGACTCCTTCCTTAAGTGATGGTAGAGCTTGGGAACACAGTCTGTGCTCATTAATGTTGGTCATTTTGTGCTGAACCTCAGTCACCAGCAGTAGGTCTAGCAGTCACAACTCACTCTGTAGTAGAGCCCAAATGATATTTTAAACCCTCAGATAGTCATGCATAATGTAGCACTTAAGTTTGCTTCCTTGAACTGGTGAGTGCATCTGAAACCAGTGGGCCACTTCCAGGTGTGTATGTAGGTTGAAAATCAGACATTTGTAGCAGGAAAAAAAAAAACAAAAACACGATCTTGGAAGCTGGATAAAATCATTTTATAAGTAAAAAAGAGATCAAAGAAAAAAAATGTACGACATATATAAAACTAACCATATATAGTGAATTTGGACAGAAAACGGAGTTGCAGAACAATGGAGAAAGAGCAATTTATTTAGCATGTTCACAGATCATAAAATTACCCCCAGTGCTTTCTGAAGAGAGAAGGAAGAAATTATCACCATCAGCGATACGCATCTTGCAGCAAAGGACTTGAGATGCTGCCAACTCACGGTTTTGCCCCCCAACCTCCACACCTAGCTGAACCTGAGGACCTTCAGGAGTAGTGGAAGGTGTGCATAACACCAGAGAATGTGTTAGGCACCAGAAAGTTTGTGTATATGTAATTTTACCTCCATGTAATTTCAGCTGCAAGCATTAGTATGGGACTAGAGTACTAATAATTCTTTGATTAGACTTTTACAAATATATTAAGACAAAATAAAAGGTATTTATTTGCCCACAGTAAGAATGTTATGGGTTGGTAGGAGTTCAGACAGCCTACTTTGTAGCTTGGATGTAACAAATTGGTAATTAGCCTCGCATAAGTAAAAACATGACATTTTGTACTCTCATTAATTAAGACCAAGTCTTTTTCCTGAAGCTGAATCCACCCTGAATGTAGCAGGCCCCTGGTTGTGATCATAACTATTAAGATGAACGTAAATCTTTGTAGGAAGCATCTTTAGATATAGCAATTGTGCATTTCTTGAGGGTCTTCAATTTCCTGCATGGTCTTTTCAAACTTTTTATTCAAATTCATTGGTTGTGTTCATTGAACATCTTGATCTAATTTAATTCTAGCAGCTATTGTCTAAAGACCAGGTGATTCTTATATATTTTGTTTCAGCATAGGTACATCTGTGGGTTTGTGATCTCCCTCTCTACTAGCAGCTTTCTGACATGTAATTTATAGATATATCATGTCTTGTTGGTCACAGTAGTCACTGGCTGTAGCCTCAGTTTTGGCACATATCACTTTAACGTGTTAGCCTTTCTCCTAAACTTTCATTTCCTTTGCACAGAATTTATAATTTTTGTTCATTCACCCCAGGTGTTCAAGCTTTTTCAGTAGTGATACAATGGGCATGTTCACATTTTTCTACTGATTTGTCTTTGTCTTCCTTGTCAACTATCTACCTCTTTGCCATTAGGATGTTGTATTTCATTATGAAATGTCTTGAGAAATAAAGCACTCCTGAATTAAAGAGCCCATTTGCCAAAGGCAGTACTGAATGTACACAAATCTCTGCTCCATTTCACCAAAGTAACTGTTAGAGTTTTAATGATGCATCAAGAATAGAAAAATAATTGTTGTCATATGTATCTTCTAAATTTTCCTCTGTTGTAAGCAATCTTCTTTTATATGTAACCATTCAATTATCGGAGGTGTGTGGCTGACTGCAGGTGCTGTGATGTAACTGGAGTACACCCACTCTCTTAGCTCTGCTATGTGAGCTCTACTCATGTATGACCATATCCATCATCTTTATTCTTCTTCCTGGAGTGAGAATAACTCCTCTAAAAATAAGAGTCAAGGGATGGGTAAGCTCTTAGCTTCACTTTATACTCTGTTTAGGCCTCTCCCTATTCTCAGATTCACTTCTATTCTCAGACTGTTCCTCAGTTTACTTCTCTGTTTCTTCAGTGAACATTATCAGGACCTAGGATCTGAGTGCTTTTTAATTCTGAAAAAAAAAAAAAAAGCACTTTTTAACTCAGGCACCACTGAGAAATTGTATCTATTCTGATTTACTTGTTTCTGTAGAGTTCACTTATTACTTCTACTAATATCAGCGATGCAGACATCATGGCTTTTCCATTTATGTGCATATTAAAAATTAATTGGTTTGCATTTGTGAAACTGCATGCTCATTAATTTTCTTCTGTTGCATTGTCCATTGATCTTATGAATAATGCTTCTTTAACAATACTGCTGTGACTATCATCTTTGTCTGCACTTTGCACTACGCTTTTATTTCTAAATTCTTGTCAGATATGAAATCCACTGCAATTCTCTTATTGTTCTGCAAATACCCATTGTTTCTTTTCATCACTGTATTTGGTACAATGTAAGTTCCATGTGTTGTGTTTATGAAATTTATCTCTGCGATCTACACAATTCCTACTTCAGGTTTTTCTTCTAATACTCTTGGATATTCTGGCATTTTGACTTTATCAGAACACTTTTTTTTTCATCAGTCTGGATTGCATAATTTTGTTTGCTATGTGAGTTCAAGTTGTTCTTTCAAATTCCTTCCAGAAGCTTTATTTAACTATATCAGTCTGGGTTCTAGTCCAGTCAGTTCTCTGTCAGGTTCAGGACACATTATTTTAAAAATTGTAAGGCTGCTTTCTCATCAAGAGATAATTCATCATTTTTCTTGGCCTTTATGTTGATTACCACTCATACACTTCACTTTTGCAGAGGTCAGTACTCCCCTAATTTCTGCTATGGAGTTTTATAATTCATTCTCCCTGCTTGGGTCAACATGAACTTATAAAACACAGCAGTTGTTTCAAAATATGTTAGCTTTTATGAGGGAGTGAGTTATGGAGCCATGCCTCAGGCTAAGGGGAGGTGGGCTACAGCACGTGACAGACACACTGTGAGACAATAGAAGAGAACAAAGGAAGTCTGAAGCACAAAGTGTGAGAGGAACTGGTTTTGGACATGGAATATAACGCCATTAATTTGGAGAGACGAAGGGAGTTGGCACATAGGTGAAGATCAGGACTAGGTGGTAATTGGTCACTGGAGGGTGCTGTGCTGAACCAAAGTGGAGTTAAATATCACCACCCCATAGTAAACAAGAAACAAGACTGGTACAGTCTAAGGCATCATGTTGGGAAGTCCTGTGTTTGTTTGCTGCCGCAGGAGCAGGACAAGACAAACTAACTTTTCTGACCAGACTGAATGAGCTGAGCCATCTTCTGCTGTCAGGAGGGTGAAAGAAGCAGAAGGGGGTGCTTGCCCTGTCCAGCAAGGGAGCACCCAAATGGGTCAGTTGAGTATCCTGTTACCACCATGTTGGTGTCCCTTCCAGACCTGACAGTTTCAGCAGCTGATCGCTGCTTTGTAACACCCTGGTCTGGAAATCATTTTGTTTCTCTGGTGTCAAGTTCTCCCCTAGCTAAGAAGCTGTGCTGACAGACCTTGCATGCAAATTCATTTTGAGCTTGTTTACATCTGGAGACCTTAGTTCCTGTAAAAAACACACATAGCTGCACCCATCACTGTAAACATATTGTAGATTTTCCCTTTTGTGCAGCTTCACACATCTCTTTTACTGCTATCGTTTGTGTCCTCGTGATGAAGATCACATGCAGGCTGAAGCTGAAGCTTAGAATGAATAGCTCTGAATATAGCACTTGAATCCTTCTGTGAAAATGTGAGTTAATTTAGAACTGGGTTCCTTTCTATAGAAAATAGCTTTGCAAAGTGAGCAGGAGTGTGGTGTTCAACCTGTGCCTTTGCACCCAGTCACTTGTGAACAGTCACTTTACAGTATCATTTTACATCCCACGAAGTCATGGCAACCACAGGCTCTCCAGGCATCCCACCTGATAGGATTGCAAACTCCAAACTGGAGATATGCTTTAAGGTTCTGGGAGGTATTTTGTTCAGTTCAGAGTTTGCAGATGCCTGTGTGCATATTCAAGTAGATATATAGTTACCTCTTTACATCGTGCAGTGTGAAATATTCAGAATGGACAGATTCTGTAATTGGGAAGGGAAATCTTACCTCCTGTGTCTTCAAGAGATTTTGAACAAAGACAAAGCTTTCCGACCCTCTTCTGCAATTACTGGTGGAAAATTCACCATTTTTCATCTAATATTTTGAAACCAGCATATGCAAGTTTTCATAGTTTGTAAATGACTGGGCAGACTTAGTAAAAGTATTCTTTGTCTGTCTTGGCTGGGCTTTATGATAATCTCATTCACTTTTGCATTGCATAACAGAGAACTTTTCTGTTTAGCTAGGAGTTCTCCTAATCTTAGTTCTTACCAGTATCATCTTGGGTGTTCATTCATTAGTATGAGGTGCAGTTTAGAGAAGAACAACCTGATCATCCCCACTTACTGGTGGGGATAGTTACACCGTGTAGATATCACAGTGTGTGAATTGGATTCCTCTTCTGTATGAAGGTAAACCAAAGGTGGGCTCCAGGTAAGCTCTCTGACTTCTAGTGGAAACTCGGTTCGTGCAGCCAGCCTACAGCTAACAGGAAGCAAAATCCTCTGAGGTGCTAGATAATATGTAGTGCTGTAAAGATAGATATAAGTAGTGTGGACTGACCATTTTGCTGTGTGGTTGGGTTGTGATACTTGCTAATTGAAGACCTACAAAGGCGTCATCCAACTTCATGTGCTCCTGTGATAGGAGAGTCTGTTTAGCTGTGGTACACTTAGAAATCTGTATTACCTGCCAGTAGATATAACTTTCCATATCAGGCAAGTGTCTACTCAACAGTGTGAGTTATGTCTGTTGTTTTGGTTGTTAGATGCCTTTTACTTGATGAATGATTCAATGTAAGGCTATGCTCAGTCCTAAAATACTTAGTCGTATTCCCTGGTTTGGGGAAGCAAAGCTTGGAACAGTGCTTACATGGTCTATGAGTTCTTACTCTTCAGTATTTTTCCGGAAGTGATTTAATAGCTTCTTCCCTCTTAATGACACACACAGAGTTGCAATAAAAGAAGCATTTTCTGACATATCACCCTTGTAGGAAGAAGTACCATGTGAAAATTCAGTCTTTAACTCCAAGTATGCCATTTAAAAACCGTCATTAGATATCTTCAGAAAGAAGTGCTGAGGATCTTGCTGTCCTCGCCTGCTGTTGCTAACACCTACAGAAATGATTGCTGAGCAGTAACAGAAAACATGTATAGAACCTAGGAAAAAGGTTATAAAATGATGTGTTTTAAGAATTTCTGAGGTTATTGAGATAAGAAAAATGTCATTACCATTATTATTACCATACAAGCATATACATAATTTGCTGTGAGACAGGTCTATGTTATAAAATCATGTTAATGATGTCAGCTGCAAAAATCCTTATCAAAATAATGAGGCAAATATTATTTTTGCCTTTTTCTACATATGAAAAAAAAAGATATAATTTATATTTTTTATGAAATTTGTTGGTAGCTTACTCCTAGAAGAAAATTTGGGGAATTTTCTGGTGTTGCTTTTATGAGACCTAAAAAAGTGATATGAAAGAACCTTTGAGCATTTACCAGGATATTGCTTTATAAACGTAAAAACTTAAAAACAATTCTGTTGAAAGACTTCATGTCAAATTATTACAGAAGTTGCAATCAAATAGGCAAAAGGCATTGTAACGTCTCATGATAGACAGTTATATTATGCTCCGGTTCTTGCGGATGTTCCAATGAGATTTCAGTGGTAAAGCTGTAATGTCAAAGATATTTGAACTGTAGTAAGAAAAAATTCTTATACTATCTGTACTGTTTATCACTTTTAAACTTAAAACAGTTATTTGTATTTTCAACATTTAAAATAAAATTATGGATTACATTTACTGAGTTATGATTTTATCCTAAGTTATCATGCAAAATTTACACTTATGGGGCCAGATCTAGGGTTCTGGAGCTAAAGGATCTAACTGTTTTGTATTCAGTGAAAACTCAAAGTCCTTTGGGCTGGATCTTCTACTGTAGACAAAACAACTATGCTACAGTAGAATATTTTTTGAAGCATAGCACCATGCAAGTATTTTTCATGTGAAGCAATGGTGTAAATTAGGTAACACCCAAATAAATTAAATTAATGCATAATTAAGTAACAACTGTCATATATTGTTACAGTTTTTTTATCTTAGAAATCTTAATGCTGAAATAGAATTATTTTAGTATATACTAAGAAGCTATAACTTCTTGACCATTTTTAAGCAAATTACTATACTTGTTTTCTGTGATTATGTTTTCTATCTATAAAATTAGGATATGCATACATGCTTTACGCAAATTTACATTTCTAAAAATATTTTTGAAGACTGAGCTTTGAACTGAACGCGTCTTCAGCATTTCTTATCACTGTCTTGTATAATTACTGTGTTTTGTTGTCAGAGACAACAGCATTGACATGATCACTATTTTATATCTTTGCTTTTTATGTGTGGGTAACTACTATGAATGTACATTACAGTTTACATTCAGAATCTCAAAGTCTTATGCGAAAAAGTGGGTTGAAGTTTCAGATCATTGCTCTGACATAAAATAGGATTATTAGGCTCATTTTATAGATGGAAAACTGGGACCAAAAGACTGTCAAGATAAACCTAGGTGAGGTAAATCACCCTCTTAGCCAGTGTACACAAGATTGCATAGGTACTGTGTGTCAGAAATGGGACTGAAACTCAAACCTCATGTCTCAGGTAGAAAAACTAGAACATTGTGTTTCCTTTAGCAATACTGAAATGCACAATCTACAGATATTCTTTAAATAAATGGAATACTTTAATGAGCTACAGAATTTGTTAAAATGCTCCAGAATGGTTAACTGGATCTTTATTTCATATTTTGTGAACAGCCCAGATTCAAACAGATTAATTCAGCTTTTGCCTTATGGAAGTAATATTTCAGTACTCAGTGCTGGAGTATTTAGCATTTTTTCACTGTGCTGACTAAAATCTGTTGTAGATGATAATTATGCTGGTTTTATCATTCAAACACTCAAAAATGATTTTTAAATCTTCAAGTGGCTTGTAGTAGGCTTTTATTTCTCAAAGGGTTTAAAGTCGACTTATATTATGCCCTTTTGTCATGTTCTCTGTAGATGCTAAATCAGTAGATTCCCAGTTTTAAAAAACAACAACACTCTTTTTCATAGGAGGAAGAACTGAGAAAAAGTGGAGAAGCCAAATATGCACACTTGAGTGACGAGCTTCATGTATTAATTGAAGTGTTTGCTCCACCTGGGGAAGCATATTCTCGTATGAGTCATGCCTTGGAAGAAATAAAAAAATTCCTCGTTCCAGTAAGTGGCTTATAGCATTCTTCTGTGACTGTCTATGGCTTTGCTGCATTGAATTTGTGTCTTCTTTAAGTTCCTTCAGCTCAAGGGGAGAAAAAAAAAAATAAAAAAAAAATGGGGGGTCTGTTGAAGATTCATCTTAGGAAGATGCCAAACAGGCCATTAGTCGTCATAGTTGACCCCCTGCCCCCTGGTATGTGTTTTATTTTTTATTTACCTTTTTTTTTTTTTTTAAGGAAGAGTAGGTTATTTTTTCTGGTTGCAGTCATTAGTATGCAAGTACACGTTTAAGATTTTTGAATATTTAAATCTGTAAAAGTATTTTAGTATAGGTAATGATTTATCTAAAGAAGTCAATGAATTTTGTCTGAAGAAAACAGCATGAGCAAAACATTCCTCAGATTTTACACTGATGTTTCTGCTCAGACAGCTAGTCTTAACTCAGACCACAATTTAGCAATGCTTCATCAGCTAGGAAAGTGCAGAAGCATCCTCTACAGCTGAGTACCTTTTCAGTTCTATTTAGACTCAATACATCAACTTCTAAAGTATTTACCTGTTGATTTTCCTTCAAACTCTCTGAAAATGATTTTCTCCAGTTTTCTACAGCATTCCATGATATTATTGTGCTTAAAATTTGTTGTAGAATTTAAGTAAATGTTGTTTTGTATAGTAGAGTTACAGAAGTTATTGTCTGCAGTCTATCCTGAGACTATTAAGCACTCTAAATGTATTCAGAACTTGCATTCCTTCAAAAATACATTGGGAGCTTATTTCTATTTGAAGTAAACCAATGAAGTTAATAAATGTTCATATGTTTTCATAATAACAGAGGGATTTTTATCACATCATCACATACCAAGATCAGAGGTGTTCATATTAGGCATACATCTGTTTGCATGACAGAAATTAGACATTTTATTCAGTGAGGAGTTCTTAGCAGGAAGAGGAAAGAAGAATACTTAGAAGCACATTATTTAAATACAGCATTTTAAACATTTTTTTTAGAGCAATTAAACATTTTTAAAGAATACAAAATAGGTAACATAAAATTTACCAAGTGAATCACGATAAAAAAGCCACTTATAAAATAGTCTCTTTCAGACTTTCCCATTCCATCTCCTTATACTTCCAGTTAAAAACCACAGATATTAAAATATTATTTTAAATACTCTTACACAGGGAAATAACCATGAGACAAGAAAGCACTTTATTCATGGTTTCTGACTTTGGGTTGAACATGCAATACAAAATTAGGTCATTGTCATAATGCTGGCAACATAACATGGAATGATGTTTTGGCGGCAAGTTAATGGTGAGGATCTGCCAAGGCATACCACTGAAATAAAATTTATAGCTAAGTTACAGGTTCCTGAAAAATCTGGAATAATATAGCTAAAAATGGTAGCATTGCTGATTACAAAGATTGACAGCATTTGTCTTTGGATAAACCTATTTCCAGTAGTTCACAATTTTGCCAAACTTTAAATTGTTTTTATAAAAGCTTTCTTTTTAAAGATAGCTTTGTATGTCCTCTTTGTTCTGAAAAGGAGCTACTGCATTATAGCATTACATAGTCATGATGGTCTCCATTCCTATGCCACCTTGATTTTTAACATCTGTTGAAGATTGTCATCTATTGCAGAGCCTGAGAAAAATCTATTCTGGGTGAATAAGGGATAGAGAGTAGTGTGAGCTCTAAAATTTGTGGTGTATTACAGTTTACAATACTCAGAATCTGCCTAAGCATATATTTTGTCTGACACATTATTTATTGATAAATGTTATATGTATTTTCCATCACAAGCATAACAGCTGCACTGGAAGAAATACAAAAACAAGTTCTTTGTTATAAGATTTTGAACTCAGCAGTGGCAATAATCACTCTAAACAAGTAACAATCATACTTTATGACTTGTTTGTTAGTTTTATCCCCTCTGCTTCATTTCAGATTTACAACAATTTACAAAGCAATTATTAACTGGCTGGTTACAACATGTGTCAAGGGGTTTACACTCAAAAAGCTTGCATGAGATAATTTCCTTTTTGTTCCCTATTTACAGCATCTCTTGAATTTGTTTTATGATGTTTTGTTGTTTATAAGACCTAATTTATTGCAGCAGTGAATATCAGAATTTCATTACAGGGATGAAAGCAGTAGAACCTAACAGTTTTATTTATATCAAATCAAGGATGTAATAAACTATTCAAATGAGTTTTCACATTGCTTATGAATTTTGTTAAATTTAAGTGAAATATTATCATCAGAAATTACATTGATTGTGTCAGTTAGATGTAAGGACATTTTCATACTTACTTCTTAATGAGACTTATTTTTAAACAAATGCCTAGAAAACAACAAAAAATGAAAAGAAAAAAAAAGGGGGGGGGGGGAATAGTAATGAAGAAAGAAAAAAATTAACAGTTTATTAACTGAAGCAAAATTATAAGGAACTAGTACTTTCAATTTAAATTGGATTATTTAATTTTCCATCTTGCCCAAGAACAGCACTGAAATTTTTACTTGTCAAGGTTTCACCTCAAAGTTGGAGGCAGAAAACAATTACCACAGTTTATACTGGCTCTTCCAAATGTGAATACATTTCAAAGTCACAAGTGGCTCAGCCTCAGGTGGTGTTTTGGGATCCCTCCAACTGGCATTTAAATGAATGATTGAACCCAGGATGTCTGTAGCCTTCAGTAGTTCAGTGACTGACAAGCTGTTAAAACCAAGCTGCTACATTTACTGTCTGCTGCTTCTGTTTTGCAAATGGCGTGAGGTCTGCATGGGAGCTACACTCAAGACTTTTCTACCTGGTGAATAAGATTTATTTTGCAACTGACTTTGCAGGATTTTTTTTTTTTTAAAGAAGAACTTTGGCTTTTGGAAGTGTGGGGAAATCTTATTCACAATTATTAGCTAGAGATAATGCTCTGTTATATTTTGATGTTTAGTCTTAATATGAAATGTTGATTATAATAGAAATATGATAGGTCAAAAGAGTAAATGAAATTGGAGTTTTGAAATACAACTGCCTAATGTAATTTTTTTTTTTTTTTTTTTCGGCAACCTAGTAAAAATGAAGACCAAAATGTGCTCCATAAAGTCTAGGTTTTAGTATCATATTTGTACTAATTTTAACATAATGTAAGTTAGCCAACATTAACTATGTGGAAAGTATAAACAGTAGAGACCAAAGGCTTTGTTGTTGTTGTTGTTTGTTTTTTTCCATAAAATTTAAGTTTCTCACACAGTTGCATGTCTCCAGGAGCTATGGCTTAAAAAGCAGAACCGTAAGCCTTTAAATGTTGATAACTCGATCATTTTGAGCTTCTTTGTTTTCACAGAGAAAGAAATATTCCCATAGTCCTCTACCTGTGAACAGCCTTAACCAGATAGCTTTGGGGCCAAGAAGTGATGAGGCTGCAGGAGAAGTAGAAAGGATGGCTCTGGGACAGCTGGGATTAGGAGCTGTGTTTAGGGCTTTCAGAGACAGTGGGAACTTGAGAGCTGAGGTCCAGGATTCAGGTATAAAGAGCTGGGATTACCAGATGTCTCTGGTCATCCTTTCTGGACACCCAATTAGCTCCCCTGTCATTGACAGTAGAGAAGACTGCTCTAGGTGGCCTTGCTTGAGCTGATTTTACCTTGATTTTTCCTCAAATACTAGATCTTTTGGTATTCTTACGAGTATTATGAGTCTTGTCATTATGCTCCATGCACAACCCGTTTTAGCTGGTCTGACTTGTGCAAGGGGGTTGGAACAGATGACCTCCAGAGGTCCTTTCCAACCTCAACCATTCTGTGATTCTGTGAACTTACCCCACAGATAAATGCATTTTGCAGATTTACCTCTATGGCCTGAACAGATCTCATAAAATCGTTTGGTGTCTGACAGTCATCTATCTACCTGTGACCCCAGACTGGATGGCATCTAGGTCTGGGTGAGGAACCTAAGGCTGATGTTTTGTCTCCGTACTTCAGAATGGGATCCAGAGTCAGTGAAATAAAAGGGGAAATGTTTAAAATGTCCAATTAAGGAGATGGAACAGCTTAGAAGCTTTTCTTGCTCTGCTGATTTTGAAAGGTTCATATCTAGTAAATGCTATTTTAAAATTTCTTCACCATTAACGAGAAATGAAATGCTACATAATTCTCATCGGATATTACTATGTCATTCTACTTTTACACCCAAATATGGAAAAAATATATTTTCTGAACAAGTTAACATTTGTGTATAGTAAAGGACTATATACCATCTTTAGGGTTTTTGTGCTTCCAAATGTGCTTTTTTTTTTTTTTTCCTGATAATCACTTTTATCCCTGTAAGCAGTGCATTTTTGTTTGACACAGTTAGCATCCCTTGAGACTAGGAGGGAGGCAGATACTGATCATTCATTTTATGTGTGAGTACTCTGTAATAGCGAGCTATTATGTAGAGGGTAGGGTGCAGCTAGTGTGCCATGACCACTTTAAAAACATTGTTTACAACTCTGTGGTCAGCTGATCAGGAATTGAACCAATTACCACTTTAAGAGCTACTGTTCAATTTATTTGTCTTCATGCATTTTCCTAGTCTATTATATCAGCTTTAAATTGACACACCCTGGCAACACTCCAGGGCTAGGAATAAATCTACGGTCATTTAATGCATTTCAGTTGATGTATGATCTCCTGTGATCATCTGGCTGTGCACCTGGGTATTTTTTTAGTATGTTGATCAGGTCAGACTCAGCAGAAGATTTAGGGAAAGCTGCAGTCTGCTCCCAGGGTGCTGGGAGCCCATCAGCTCTTCAGTCTTCCCAACTAAATACGGAAAGTTATTGTTTTACTGAAAGGTTCTTTTTCCTCAATAAATTACTAATTTCCTACTTAAGTTATTTATAATAAAACTTGGTGTGAAAACAAAAAAAAAAAAGAGGGATTTGAAGGCAGTTGAAAACAGACTTTGATACCAGTTTCTTTCAGTGGAAAGAATTAAATAATCTATTTAAATCTAATTAAAGTAGTTTAATTCCCTGAAGGCCTTTCTCTAGCTAATGTCTCAAAAGAAGTTGTTTAACTTCCAACATACATTTCCTCTGTGTATACACAGGAACTCATATACACTACAGACCAAAGTTGCTAATGATCTGTTATGCTGTGCTGTGCTGGCTATATTGCCATATATACAGCACACAGTAACAATGCGATGTTTTGACTGTTTCCTAACAAGTATACCGAAGTATATGACATTTATTTTGTTCATTTTCATTAGTCATCTAAGTTCCTTCTGTGCTACAGTACAATATGAAATCTCTATTTACATACAAAACCACAGAGTGTGAAATAGTAATCTTACTTTTCTTTCTAAATAAGCTATATTATCACTTTTTATTTTCAGTCTTCTTGTCCTATTTCAAAGATATCTCAACAGGCTAAATATTTCCATAACTATGGCAGTGAGCAGCAGCACAGCTCCATTCCTAAGAATAGATATCATTTATATTCTTCAAAATAAATAATTTATACTTACACATTCTGCAAATGTACTTGCATATTAAGTACAGTAATTATTTTAAAACTGCAATAAGGAAATTATTTGAGCAGCTGTCTCAGCTTTGCTATGAGTTCTGTTTTCCCACAGTGCAACATCTCTGGTAAATTTATATACAAGTTTTTTTTAATTGAGGAAAAATTTTTTGAGATTCTGTTGAGGCCTAAAATGTCATATAGCACTTTACCTATTCACATCTTTTTTTACTAAAAATTGCCTATATACAATCAGATCACTATAAATATGTTTAAACACAAGTGTACTCCAGAGAGGTGTAATAACTTGAGGGCAATAGCTGTTGACTTTTTACAAATAATGGAGTTTTTCTGAACGTGATACTGGCTGTCTGGCAGCACGCTGGGCAGCACTGAAGCTGCATAATTTAGATAACCCATTTTAATTTTGACAAAAATAAACTTAAAGCTATCCCTCAAAGTGAAGGTTTGAGGGGAGAGATGTACACTAAATTTACACAGATGGCCTTTTTAAATTGAAAATTAAGCTCCAGTGTCTTTCAACTGACTTTTTATGTGCTCGCTGATGCACAATATAGACTGCTGATATTACTTCTCTTGTGAAGCTATAAAATGGAGAGGAAAACAAAAAGCATGCAATTCCTCACATGTCTGAAAGAACAAATGTAATGTGCTCCCTGCATAAATGTTTTTAAACACGTGTGGTGATGAGTCAGTTGCCTGTTGGCCTACCAGACCTACAGACAGCTTCTAACTAGGTTTAGTTCCACAGCTGCTTCAGGTGGTCCAGAATTCACCACTTCAGGTCTGCTTCAAGGGTTGATACTCCTAAATGGATTAAGGTCTTTTTAGATATGCCAGAGACATATTTAGTCTATGAAAGCAATCCCTTGGTGGTCTTGCTCTGTCACACAGTGGAATCAATATAAAAGCACGTTCTTACTGCTGGAGCCAGCCCATTGCTTTGCCTTTCAGATTAACTGGAAAAGTTTACCTGACTGGGTATTTTACACCAATCATTGATCTGAGTGTATTACTGAGACATGGCTGTAGTTTAAAGATATATCTATGACTCACTTGGTGAGTGTGTACTCATAAGCAGTTTCATGGGCTTGTCTTACTGCTAACTGTTGTTAGGGTGCAGGTTTTTCACCAGGGACAGATCAGTAGCAATGGTTTGGATGTAGGTGATAAAATTCATGCAGAGAGATTTGAATCCTATAGCACTGCTCTCAGTTTCTCAGCAGCAGAAATAGCTAGGTTTGTAACAATCAGCAAGAACTTGGCTATGGTATTACACATTAAACCGTACAAACCTCTTCACGTTGGAGGGACCCGCAGACCCTCCAATGCATCTGTCATTTCATTTTAGAACTGGTACAAAGGTACAAATTTTGCCAATCTCATCAATGGCAATAAAGATTGAATATTGGACTCTGTGAAAAGGCTGCATTTTCATGGCCTTAAAATAAAATTGCATCTACTTTATATAAAAGTAGATATGAAAAATGTATGTAAATACTTGTTTTCTTCATACAAGAATTACTTTGTAATGACGACAAAAATGACATGCAACACACAATGGCATCTTGCATCATGTATACTTGTGTTTTTTTTTTTAGCCATCAATAAGAGGAAAGAAAAGGAAAATATTGGAGTTATAGACATGAGACTGGAAGCAAGGAGATATGAGGTGTTTATTTTGGCTTCTCGAAGAAATTGGGAGGGTTGTTTATTTTGTTCTGTTTTGCTTGCCCACTTTTTAAAGTGGGAGGTGGAGGGGGAAGGTTTTGGTGATGTTCTTAAAATTGTATCTTTTTTTTTTATATATAGCAAAGGTCAGTATAGCCAATTCTGATGATGCCTAGTTATGGTTGCTCAGGAAAACATAAAAGAAAAAGCACAAATACAGAGTAATCTTTCCTCTATTGTGTTCTTTCAGCTTCCAACAGTCAAAAATTGAATCTTTTCAAGGCTACATCTACACCATCCTGCCTTTATACCCTGTGGTAGATTTGTTTTCTACTCTCTGAGCTTGTCAATTGTTGTTGTTTTTTGTTTGTTTGTTTGTTTGTTTGTTTTTGGAACCTTAGTTAAGCTTTTGGCAATGAGTTTGACTGTTTAAGTACACACTGTGTGTAAAAAGAGGAAGTGGCCTTTTTATTTTTGTTTTTGTTTTAAACCAGCTGCTTAAGACTTCATGAGCGCCCTCATCCTAATGCATAGTTAAAACCAATGGATAGTTTCACACCATTCAGCACACTTACCTTCTTCTGGATTTGTTTCTTTTCTGTGCCCCTCATCTTTTCATGTACAGAAGCTATGAGGTACCTCTGATTATCCCAGTGACATACTATCCTTTGCACTTCTTTCAGTATTTTCTTTTGTTTACCTCTTATTTTCTTTTAAGGATAAAATGGCTAGGACAGCATATGATAGACTCATCTCAGTAGAAGCAGCAGCATACTTCTGAAATGGATCTTGTGATATTTTCTGTTTTAGTGTCAGGATTTATTCTATTACTGTCTAGCATTCTTCCTGCTGGTACTAATCTGATGTTTTCAGAATGCCATTTGTTTAAAAAAAATAAAATAATCCCTGGCATCTATCTTAAATGATAATAACTAATTTAGCACTATTTACTTTCAGTATTATAATGTCTATCAATACTTTAGTTTAATTATTGTCATGTTCATTATTTTGCATTTATCAATACTCATTTTTTTCTGACATTTTTATTTCTAATCTTTCAGTATGAGATCTTTCATCAATTTTTTGCAATAACCTTTAGATTTTATTGTGCTGAATAACTTTCAATAAAACGCTGTCATTTCAGTATTCATTTTTTTAGATAATTTATAGATACCATGAGCAAAACAGATCTTTTTTTTTTTTTTTTTTTGAATCACCACAATACACTCCCTCGGGAGAAAAGCAAAGAAACCCACTGTTCCTAATATTCTTTCTCTTATAATCAATTACAGAACTATTAAGCAATAAGGTGATCTCTGTTGCCTTCTGACAACTTTTGCTGTGACTGATGAGAGTTTGGATATCCATCTGTGGAAGTCCATAAACAAAAAGGTGTTTCATTTGCTCTGTGCCATATTATACACCTGTTCAGAAATTGTCTGTGTGAAGGATAAAGATGCATTCATCCATAGATGTATTCCTCATGTTTTGAAAGGTTTAAAGTGTCATAAAGGCAAGGAATAATATGACCAAATGTCACTAGGATAAGAGATTTTAAAAGAAAAATTAAGTTAAAATATAAATTCTTTAAATATGATAGGTTGACTAGGAAAAGTCTGCTAGAGAAAAACAATAGCTTTAGTTAATTGTGGTTTTGGTTCAGCCTCAATGACGAAGCAAAGGCAACAACTTATAAACAATTTGTGTATAGAAATTAGAGAAAGTTGCAAAGACAGATTAATAGCAATTAAAGTTGGCAAAATTAAAATTTCACATTTAATTGAATTCATAGTAGTAGCACAAATATGTGACCAGCAATGCAATGATAGTATGAATGAGTTTGAGAAACATTAGAAATAAAAGCAACCCTGAAAAAGATATAAACTTCAGTCCCTAGGGATGGTAACTTTATGGTTAATGATACAGAAGAGGCAGAATGTTTCCATAAATACCAGTTGTGTAGCTGGAAAACTTTAGGATGATATACTTGCATCTTACAGGAATGATGCAATACTTTGCAGCACAGTAATGCTGATTTTGAGAAAACCTGTTCAGAAAAAAATTGGGATACTAGAGAAAAAGTCAAGGTATGCTAGTCTTAGTTTAAGGTGAAGTGGAGCTAATGAAGGCTGATTTTTAATGACTTCATGTCTCGTATTTAGATTTTGTGGGGTCATAATGTGTTCTCTGACTGAAACTTCTATGTGTTTCAAATATTCACAGCATCTTCAAATTGTGGATTTTTTTGGTTGAGGCTTGACCTTATATTGACGTTTGTCCTTCAGTAAGGGCATTGACAGTATTTTCCTCACCCTTCTGGATGACCACTTTCATGGGCAGGACTCACTTCTTTAGGACTACTGGACATATGACAGATATAGTTGGAATTAACCAATGAGTCAAAAGTTAATTGGTTTGGAAAGACAAGGAGTCAATTAAAAATGTGGCCAGTGAAAAGAAAAACTTGCACTAGCAGAATGACCCAGGTAATTGCATGGTGACCAGCCTGACAGAAGTCATTCATAGAATGACTGGGAAAGATTGAAACTAATGAAAAATTGAGAAAAGTATTTAACCTCTAGTTTTATGTTTTGATGGCTTTATAAAAATAAATATGTCAACAAATCTGATTTCATGTTCAATGAGAAATTTTGCTGATAAAATTGTGTTAGATACTTAATTTAGTGACACCTGACATTCCCACAAGAATATATCACTTGCACAATGTTAGTGACATGGGTAAAAATCTTTCCTAATAAGAAAGTTCCTGTAAATAGGTGTCTGTAGCAGTCTTCTTACAGAGCTGGTATATGAAACACCTTTGTTTGTCAGTCCTGGTTTTTATACCAGGTTTTGAAGATGGAGATTTGCTTCTGGTGTTAGATTATTTCATTTCAACATATTCCTCTCTCAACAAAGCAGGTTCCTCTGAGTGAGACCTACAGAGGGGTACAGGTGTCTCAATACTCAGACCTTATACTAAGTAGGTGAAGAGACTTCCAGGGTGAGGGTGGTGCCCCACAGTGCATGCCCAGCCATCAGCCTGCTTATGTTAAGAAGTAAAACATACTGAGAAAAAGGATGTATATTATATGATGCCTCCCAGATAGGTTTAGCCACTTAGTAAATAACTCCTTAAACTTTCTTAAACTACTTACCTCCAGCCAAAGTAAGCTAGGAAAGGATTTTAACAGGAGATGAATCACTCTCTGAAGTTGCCTATAGAGTGACTGCAAAAGGGAAACCACTGGTGACTTAGATTTAAACAAAATGAAAGTCTCATAGGTAACTAAGCCCTTTTAGGGAAAGTTTCTGTGAAACATAATCTTTCTGAAGAGTCATACCAAGTGTGTTGATCACCTCTAAAGTGTGGTGACTGGTTTTGTTCAGAGATAGCTAGAGGAGTAAGGTAGTCTGGTACTAGGTGCTATAAATGGGAGTCAATTGGGACTGATGGGGCAGAATATCCCATGTGAATGGAGAGGGGAGATCATTCAGAAGGGAAGGGTAAGGATGGTTGCAGAAGTTGTGAAAGCCATCTTTAAGAAAAATATCTCGTATTTCATATATAAGTGACTTTGGTACAGTTACTCTACCTGCTTACTTGCTGTTTTATCTGTTTGAAAACTCTTTGATGTATGCAGTTTATGACCTAGGGAGTTACAGCACTATTGAAAATCTGAGATTCTAGGGCCAGAATTGAGGAAGGGAGACATTTTTGGAAGCTGGGAGTGTGGCTACATTTCTGCTTATATTGGATACTTACCATAGAGTGACTGCAAACAGTGAAAAGGCTTTATTTTTGGAATTATCCTTCAGACTGTTTTTTCCACTCTTACATACTTTCTTAAAATGCAAAAGAAGAATTTTGAACAGTAGTTGACCCGGGGCTGTTAATTAGGCTGTTAGATTAGCATTGAATGTATGGACATGCACTGTCCAGGAATAGTCAGTGAGACAACCAGCAGGGAAATGTGGACAGAGGGTAATTTTGTCCAGTTAGGAAGGGTTTTAAAAGGTCATAGAAAGCTTTGCAAGGAAAAAAAAAAACATTCTTAGAGTGACAATTAATAGTTGGTCATTGTTTACTGACTTGCTTTACATGATTGTTACTTTAGAGGAAGTGAATAAATAGTGCTTTGTTCTAAAGACAATATTTCTGAGTTGATTTAACCTAGTCATGAAGCCCTAATATGTAGGATTTCCTTAGGTGTCATTCACACATGGGCCACCGAGTTGAAACGGATGGGGAAAAGTGATCAAGGGGTGCAAAATAACAGTAGATATAGCAGGTTCAGGAAACAAGAACTATTATCTCAGAATGACTAAGAAAATCCCCTCGATGTTAAAAAAAAGAGCAATTACATATGTAAAGTAGTGCTAATTAACATGATAGTCAGGCATAATCTCTGCCCAGACATTATCCTTAAAATGATCAGTTGAAAATCAGTGCAAGAAACCAATGCTAAAATGAACAAAGATTTTACTCTGATTTTAATTGAGATTTCCGTCTATAAACACATAAGACAGATTGTGCCTTAGGTATTGGCTAGTCTACACTTTTCTGAGTATCTTTCTTTGAAAAGCACTTATGTCAGCCTATAAAACAAATTGCATCTAGGGTAGGAGCTTGGATGCAAAACTCCAAGTGGATACAGTTAAAAACAGAGGTGATGTAAAGCTCTGAAATTATTTTGTGTAATGGGAATCCTGAAATCTGCTTGACTATGGCATTTTCAATGTGGTACACTGATTCATATCATAAAACAGTATGAGTCCCAGATATGCTATTGCATACCTGCATGAAAATGTAGTTTTGCCCTGTCCATCTGTCTCTCAGTGTGAATACGTTGCAGTGTGTTTAAGAGATCTCCACTTTAATTTGATTAATTAGTCATCACTCAGAGCTCAACTTTTGCATGGTCAGAAATCATGTTTTTGGTTGGAATGCAAAAGCCTATTTTGGTTCAATGTGCAATCATATATTGCAATATCACTTAATGTCTCATGTTTGACATGTCAAAGTAAACAGTTATCTGAATCAAATTCTTACAATTTAAAATGTCAAACAAAATATGAATGGATTTCATTTTCTTCCAAACTCCAGGCTGCTTTTATGTAAATTAGTGTGTCCAGGGGCCATAGCAGAATAGAACATTATAGAGTATAATAGCCCAGTTAGAGGGGCCCTCCAAAGATCATAGAATCATTAAGGTTGGAAAAGACCTCCAAGATCATCTGGTCCAACCATCACCCTAGCACCAGTATCACCCACTAAGCCATGTCCCTGAGCACCGCATCCAACCTTTCCTTAAACACCCTCAGGGACGGTGATTCCACCACCTCCCTGTGGAACCCATTCCAATGTCTGACTACTCTTTCTGAGAAGAAATGTCTCCTAATTTCTAACCTGAACCTCCCCTGGCTCAGCTTGAGGACATTCCCTCTAGTCCTGTCACTGGTTATCTGCAAGAAGAGGCTGAACCCCAGCTCCCCAAAACTTACTTTCAGGTAGTTGCAGAGAGCAATAAGGTCTCTCCTGAGCCTCCTCTTCTCCAGACTAAATAACCTCAGTTCCCTCAGCCGCTCCTCGTAGGACTTGTGTTCCAGACTCCTCACCAGCTTTGTAGCCCTTCTCTGGTCATGTTCCAGGGTCTTGATGTCCTTCTTGTAGTGAGGGGCCCAAAACCGAACACAGTACTTGAGGGGCGGCCCCAGCAGAGCAGAATACAAGGGGATGATCACCTCCCTGGTCCTGCAGGCTACACTATTCCTGATACAAGCAATCATCTAGTCCAACTGCCTGACCACTTCAGGGCTAACCTGATGTATATTATTGCATATTCATGAGGGGATTATCCAAATGCCTTTTGAGCACTGACTGGCATGGGGCATCAACCACCTCTCTGGGAAGCCTGTTCCAGTGTTTATCCACCCTCATGATACAGAAATTCTTCCTGATATCCAGTTTGAACTTCCCTGATGCAGCTTTGTGCCATTCCCTCACATCCTGCCATCAGTTATCAGGGAGGCCAAGAGATTATCTGTGGTTGCAGCATTTATGAAAAATATAAATGCTTTAAGTTTTATTTAAATCTGAAAGAGAATTAGCTTTTAAATCAAGCGTAGCATGAAGATTTTAAATTCATTTAGTTATGAAGAAATTAATTCTTGAGTATATGAGAAAACAATAACTGTTTATATCCTTTTTATATTTCCGTTTTCAGTATGATGGAAGTATTTCATAGGAGACTGTTTGTGACAACTGGTAAACTCCATATAAAAATTACACGTTGCCATTAATATATTAAGCACTGCATGTTCCTTATTTCAAATGGAAATGTAGATGAATTATTACAGCACACACATTTTAAATGGAATATTAATAGGTTTAATTTCATTGAGATTGACAGAACAAATATGGTCCAATTTCCCATTTGAATTTTTGCTCATTGCTATCAAAAATACTACTAGAAATGTCACAATACTACGAAGAAGTTGTGAGAAGGCCAGCATGACAACACCACCTTTTGATGTATGTTTGTTAGAAGTAGTTGGCCCTAAGTGTAAAATTTCCAAATTAAAATAAATAAGTAAGTAAATAAATAAAAAATAAAGCAGAGTCCTTGTCATATTGTCATATTTCGTGAGCAAGGTTGGGCATATTGGGGGAGGGTTAGAGCAGCAGGGAAAGCAACAAGTCATGAATAAGCACAGCTGGCGGGAAAGATCAAATACACAATAGAAGATATGAGACAACTCAGAGAAAAAGCCCTTAAATTGCATTTTTATTTTTTTCCATAGACATCAATATTAAATGGAATCAGATCTGTTTTACTCTGAAGAAAATTTTTTAGTGAAATCAGAGCGTGTGATGAGAAATGAGATGGGAGTTTAGTATTGAGTAAAGCTTTCAGTGGGACCAAAGTCAGTCATGTATGCAAATACTTTATAGTTTGTTGAAGTTAGAAAATAAACTTGAATTTTATCCACCACATGCTATTACCTCATTTTATTTTTTAGTAACTTATCTCACAATGTGTTAACCCTCCAAAAATTAACGTTTTAAACAGTATTAATAGATCTGGGTGAGGGACTGCTAATAGCTGTCCAAGAATACAAAAAAAAAAAAAAAAAAAAAAAAGAAAAAAACACTGCTGAAAACATTTCATTCTTGAGGAACGGTGCTAGCCTTGTGAGCTCACATTTATATAGAGCTGCATGCACTCACACACACAAATACAAAGGCTCCTGCAAAATACAAAGTCCCATGAGCTTGTCTTGGCTCTTGATTCCAGGACTTACGTGCAGACTTAGCCATTACAAATGCATTAATTACTCTGAGTTAGCTCATCATCAACTATGCTCTCCAGAGTACTTCTGTTGATAATCTGGATGTACATGTATAAGATTAAGTACATACAATTATGTACTTAAATATCATCATTGTAATTATCTCAACTTGGACAGAACCATAATTTAAGAAAATAATCATCAAGTAGATGTTCAGAGCTAAAATTTGTTTCAGGAAATACTAATTGTGAATCTGATATGTAAGCAGTTGTATAAGTACTTTAGGAAATGGTGTTCAAGTATTTTTGCAGATTTAGCTATTGAGAAAAACTAGATGATTTATTTCTTCCGAACTAATGGAACATTTACAAGTGAAAAGGTAGATTTGGGGTCTCACAGTGCTATCAGGTTTTAGTGCCCCATTATAGCCCCCATCCTGCAGGGAAGATTGAAATTTATGCTATTGCTCTTCTGTCCTGTTCAAGGTAGTCAACACTATAACCTTGGATGCAAGATCAGAGACAGCAAAAGAAACATAACCCCAAAGGTGCTGATGCTGTAACCTTGTAAAAAGGGCACATTTCTATGGGAAGAATTCCCAACTTACAGTACCTGTTCCCAAGGCTGTTTCTCTATTTTTTCTGATGACACAGAGAAGCTATACATGCAATCCCTGTAATGAGGAGCAGAGCCTGTGTGTTTGTTTTCAGAGGTGTGCTTTCATAATTAAGAGTTCTATGACTCTGAGGATCTTACTATGCAGGCTGATGATTTTACAGTGATATGTTCAACATGTTTGTTTTTGATGTCTGATTCTGTTCAACATCTTCATCGATGACCTTGATGAGGGAATAGTGTCCGCCCTCAGCTGGGAGGAGTGGCTGACACGCCAGAAGGCTGTGCTGCCATTCAGCGAGAGCTGGACAGGCTGGAGAGATGGGCAGGAAGAAACCAATTGAGGTTTAATAAGAGCAAGTGTAGAGTCCTGCACCTGGGAAAGAACAACCGCACGTATCAGTACAGGCTAGGGCAAGACCTGCTGGAGAGGAGCTCTGAGGAGAAGACCTGGGGGTCCTGGCAGACGACAGGTTGGCCATGAGCCAGCAGTGTGCCCTGGTGGCCAAGAAGGCCAATGGGATCCTGGCGTGCATTAAAAGGAGCATGGCCAGCAGGTCAAGGGAGGTGATCCTCCCCCTCTACTCTGCCCTGGTCAGGCCTCACCTGGAGTGCTGTGTCCAGTTCTGGGCTCCCCGGTACAAAAAAAGACAGGGATCTCCTGGAAAGAGTCCAGCAGAGGGCCACAAAGATGATACAGGGCCTGGAGCATCTTCCCTATGAGGAAAGGCTGAGAGACCCGGGTCTGTTCAGCCTGGAGAAAAGAAGACTGAGAGGGGATCTCATCAATGTGTATAAATACCTGAGGTGTGGGAGACAGAGGGATTTGGCCAACCTCTTTTCAGTGGTTTGTGGGGACAGGACAAGGGGCAATGGCCACAAAATGGAGCACACAGGAAGTTCCGCACCAACATGTGAAAGAGCTTCTTCACAGTGAGGGTGATGGAGCACTGGAACAGGCTGCCCGGGGAGGTTGTGGAGTCTCCTTCTCTGGAGATATTCAAGGCCCGTCTGGATGCCTACCTGTGCAGCCTGCTCCAAGGAACCTGCTTTGGCAGGAGGGTTGGACCCGATGATCTCTCGAGGTCCCTTCCTATCCCTACAATTCTGTGATTCTGTAATATCTGTTTTATGGTAAGATTTATTTGTTTAATTCTATTAATCAAAAAAGTGGAAAAAAATCTCAAAACCCTAATGCTAATGAAATCTACTTACCTATGGGATGTCACAGGATTACATGGTGTTCAGAAACTTTGTCACTGGGGAAGAAGAGGAGGTGGCAATCAGGTAGTCACTTGTCTGGGATATTTATTTGTAAAAGGTTGTTCAGTACTTGGGTCCAGAGTAGAGCATCCTTTGATTATTGCTTGTTCCAAGTTGAACTCAAGGAGCAGGAATTTTTGAAAAAGGTAAATGGAAAAGATTTTTTTTTTTTATACTAAGTTATGTGTTTGCAGTTCTAGACATTAAAGGATATATAATGGAATGACAAGTAGCTCAGAAGTTTTAATGAGTCATATGGAAGGTGGGTATTGCCTGCTCACTTTTCCTTGCATCTTTTCAGAATAATTACAAATAAGCAACTTTTAACGTTACAAATTGCTTGAGAGACTTTTCTAGGCAACTGTAGACAGGGGAGATCATGGGTGTAAAAGTTTAAAATGAAGGTGGAAGAGAAATGCTTTTAATGTCAAAGAATATTGGAATGACTTTACTGTGCAATGAATAGGATGAAAGGCAAAGCAGTCTTTGCTCATACCTGCCAGAGGAAAGGAAAACAGCAGGATATAGTTGCTGTAGATTCTTTTTTAAAAAATAAGTCTGCAGCATTACACTGATATAGGAAATCAGAAAATGAATATGAGTACTTGTCAGCAGAAAAAGCACTTAATAACGGTGCAGATTACCTTGACTGGGAGAATAAGGGATGGACCTCTCTTGTGAAGCCACTGAAGAACTTGGGTGTTCACATGATTCTCCTTATGAATCTCTTGGTTTTCATTTTGAACTCTTTCCCATCCTGGGAATGACAATTTGGCTACAAGGTCTTATCAGAAATTCATTGATTTTCTCTGTTGTGTTTCCATGTATATTTATTCTTAACCTGGTCCTCCATAGAAGTCTTTTGCTTTTTTGAAGAAAAAGAGAGGATTTTAAAAGTGTGTCTCAAACTAGGTTCTCATAGTATTTTTGGAACAGAGAGAGATAAAGGTGCCCATGGGCAGCTGTCATAATATTGTTAAACATCCCAAAAGTCAGGGATCTATTATGATAATAGAAAAACATATTCTTCATGATATGAATGATTGCACATTACACTCAGAGAAGCATTCAACATTATGAAGAACAGATCTACAGATCAAGACAAGATCCCCTGCAAAGTTTTATATATATTTAGGGCTAACTTTTCGTGGAGCATTACTAGTTGAATTACAATAAGAGAAGCAATTTATTTTCTTCAAGGTTAAGTTAGACAAGATGGAGCCTGCATTGACATAAAGCACTGATGTTAATAAAAAGCACACTTTTTGCCTTGTTACTTTAATAGGGTTTGCTTAGGGTTTTGCTCCTTTTGTAAAACTGCCAGTTAAATTGATACATTCTAGGGCCATAAATATAAATTAATGAACAACTGAACAGTCTCTCTTCCTGTTGAAAAGCATGATTTGAAGATTATATCCTCAGGAGATTTCCAAAAGTGCTGTTAATGGCATTTCATGTTCATTAAGTTCACGTGACTGGAGTTAGGAACAGGCTCCTACCTCCTCCCTTCCTGAAAAGGTCCACGGGAAGAAATGGGTATTTTATAGGAAAGGGACTATAACCCCTTCCCCCACCCCCTTTTTTTTTTCTTTTGTTTCTTTTTATTATTATTATTTATTTATTTTTATTCCTGTAGTTGTCTGTATAGTTCCTTTTTTAAAAGATGTAAATCTTGAACTGGCAGAGACAGTGGCACACTAGCCCTCCTCAAATTGTAGGATGACACTTACCAAAGAGTTGTAGGATGACTCTTAAGCCAAGAGATGTAGGAAAAATCTTCTAGAAAATGGCTGGTCAATACACTTACGCAATGACTCTTTGCAAGTCAAACTTCTTTCTACCTTGCAACAAAATAATATTCTAAACTTTTCAGACTGCATCATTGTATACAGGCCTAAAGAACTGACAAATCAGCTTGTTTTTCATTAATGTAATTACTATATTTTGTTATTTATTTTTCAATATAAACTGTTCAAATTATACAAATATCCCAAAGAAGTGAATAATGTGAAAATATTATTTTTCTTCATGTACAGCGATGTTTACAGCTGTAGATATTTTTAAATTGTGTATCAGAAACAGCGTATTATTGAACCACACAATTATAAAGATTATCTTCTTAACTAAATTCTAACCTTGATTAAATATTGAAAGTTTACTCTTAATAAATATATATATTTATATTTTTTTAGTGTGATAAATACACATTGTAGTATATTAGTTTTCTCGGTGATCTGTTTATCAGTTTCTCTCTTGACTTTCCATTGTTAGATCACACGCTGCAGGAAAATACAGACTCTATGTACAAGCTTGCTACTGTACCATTGTCTTTTTATTTTTTTTAAGTTTTCTTCTATTACATAGTAAAAAAATAGTAAAAAAAAAAAAAAGTAGTAAGATATTTATTTCTTGCCTCTTTCCTTAAAGAAATGAAGCTAGTGCAGCTGAGAGGAATCTGTGTGTCAGAAAGTTTGAAAAAATTCAAACTGGAGGAGTACAGACATCAAAGATATTGTCTACAAACTCTGTGAAAACTAGTTTATTGGTCAAAGAAGACCCCCAAAATCGTATCCTTACAAAGAAAAGGCAAATAAAATTAGATTTTATATTTTTAATACCAGTATTCAAAACAATATTTTTGCATTTTAGCTTTCCCAAACACCACCAAGTTGTATTAAAAAGAGTCAAAAAAAAAAAGAGTCAAATATCCAAAGCATGCTTGCAGTACAGAAGTGAGCTGAGGAAGATGTGAGCTGGTGGCTTGGAGAGGATCTGAAGAAATGCACCAATGTATCTGGGAAGGGTGGCAAATGGGAGACGCAAGGATGTGGGAACATTACCTTAGGGCTTTTGTGCAGAAGAGACAGATGGAAGTCAGCAAGGCTGGATTTACTTTAGCAGAACTTTGTAGGGAGCAAAAGAAACCAAGTCTTATGCTTCTTCTGCTAGAAGGAAAAAAATGTTTGATTAGTTCTGCGTATGAATGAATATTGCTTTTTGTTGTCTCAGGGCAAGATGACTGTTAATGGCAAATGCAATTTTGTACTAGAATTAACTCATAGCTTTTTGTTTGTTTGTTTGTTTGTTTTTCTTTTTACTTACAATATTAGAATCTGATGACTGGAAAAACTTTGGCAATAAAACATATCACCACTAGGAAAAAAATATATATATGGTAATTTATTTCCTTACCATGAAATTAAATAAATTTGGAAAAACTTAGCACTAACAAGTTTCTTGAAAGTCTTATGATGATGACCTCTTGAAGAGAGTGAACTTTTGAGCTTAATGTGTACACAGTGGCATTAAAACCATTATTTTTTACTGGTTTTGGACCCACACAGGTCTGTTGAGGAAAGAAAGGCTGTTATTAGCCTCTGAGCATCACAGACCACTTAACTGCCTGCAGGCATACCAATTAAGTGGAATTATCATCCCAATTAACCATTGTCCCTTGCCAGTCAAAACTCATTTGGTTTAATTCGGCTCCCTAGGAAATGTCCCAATTAACCAGATTTCCTAATTATCTGTGTTCTGATTAAGTGAAGTGTACTAGTACAGCCCACATTAATAAAAGAGCATTTTCACGTTGCTGCTTAAATTGTTTTCCAAAGTTTTATGTGTAATGTTCTTAGAAAAACAATGGTCAAATTTGGGTTTCTATTCTAGCAAATACAGGCTTAAAAGTCAATTGGACCACAGATATCAGTAATTTAAGTAGGAGTTGTCAGCAAAGTATTATCTGCAAAGGTAACAAAGGTATTTGTATCTCATGTTTCAAGCTGAATATTTCTTTCAAATGTGATGCAGCCATAATGTTAGTTCTTCAGTTGGTAAAGCCTATCATTTCTTCTTGAGTTCAGAAGATCTTTGCAGACTCATGTGAGCTATAAGGCCAGATTTTTAATATCTTTGGGTACATAATTAGGTATAGAATGTGTCTAAAAAGTGTGGTCTCTGTCACATTTAGAAAATATTTGGTCCATAATCATTATGCTGTTTGCTTCAAGGCATGCTTCAGTTTCTTGACAGAGGATGTCTCAGATCCTCACCATGCCTGTGACCTGTAAGTAAACGTGCAACTGAGATGTCTACTAGTAATGTGTGACCCTGATACTTCACCTCATGTAAATGAAACAAGACAATAGAATTCATTGGGAGGTCAGGGAACACGTGAAAAAAATGGAGAACCTAAGAGACTTCGTTTATATGCTTAGATTATATTTGTGATTACAGTATGCAATTGTTGTGTTGCATAGCAGAGTCTACTAATTATAATGTTACAATTATTTTCATCCAAGAATGTCAAATCTTGACTCTGCAGGAACAGTTGGGGAAGGAGAGGTGAATAAGCTATAGAATGGAGTTCCTCTATGGCTTTCTTTTAAACCAGGAGCACTCAGACATTTTTTGTGCCTTGGTATGACAACTTAATCAATTTGCCTGAACTTTCCTGGAGTTTCTTGCCAAAACAAAAAAAAAAAAAAAAAAAAAAATACAGAGACACACACACACACAAAAAAGAAAAAAAAAACAAAACACCTCTCTAAAGCCTTGTGTGACCACGATTACCTTTACTAACTAGATTGACTTGGTCTCAAAATAAAACAAAAAGCAGGTTTCCAAATAGTCCCAGAACCTAGCACATAAGCCAGCGACCGTTTTCATTGTCACTTGGTTATAATGGATACCAGATAATCTTGGCTGACAGAACTGAGCTCTGACAGATTTCTGGGGGAAATCTGCTACCTTCAGTAACTCTAAGCATTCCACTTTGAATGAATAATTTTTAGCATTTTCTTTTATGACAGTCTGACCAAGGTGACCAGTATAACCAAGGTGAGTCAAATCAGCATGAGGAGTACCATATACAAGAGTTAAGACCCACACTAACACAGAAGAATACCTATTAATCCTAAATATTGAAGGTACAACATACAGCGAAGTGGCATAATTGGAGGGGCTGGAGGTGGGGGGGGGCGGGGAAGATAACCAAAACTATCAGGAAGTAAATAGGCTTACAAAAAAAAGATAAAAGACAAGATAAAAGTCTATTTTTATCTTTTCTGGGTGGCATAGGTATCTCTATTTATGTTTTAATCAGATAAAAGCAGTAGTGAAAGAGGAAAGAAAATGTCATTGGCTTGATTGCTTTCACAGTTTTTACTTTGGGAGATATTAAAAACATTAACAATAGATGGTATCATAAGAGGCTTCTGATAACTCATAATTCTCTCCAGCCAGCTGGGAATGAAAAAGCTTGAAAATGTTTCCCAAGTGAAAAATTTCTCTGTCACAATGAAGTTTTCATTTTCTGTCTCTTATGCTGTGACTTTTCTGTCACATCCACTTGGGATGTAGTGAGTAAGGCAATATTAAAAAAATAATAATTCTCCAGAGTACTACTTCAGCACTGTCATATAATTTGAAAACAGCTGAACCACACTCTTGTCACTCTCTCCATGCTTAGATGAAATATTTTCATTCACGTTTATTCTCAAGGTTTCCCAGCTCTTGAGATTTACCTAAATATTTCAGTTCCTTGAAAATCAGCACACTTTGATTAAGGATTATGGATTGTAAAAGTATCAGATGTGTTAGGTGAAAACCACGAATAACAAACAATACTTAGGGACTTATTACTGTGGAAAGTATACAAAAGACTTTATGTCAACATCCTCCCTACTATCTTTAAGATTTCTGAAAAACATTACATTAACATATTTGTATTTCAAAAAAAAAAAAAAGTATTCTTTTAACTGGTTAATAAAAAGGAAAAACACATGTAGAAGGAAACTATATGACTGTCCAGAGTACAGCCTGCTTTACTGATTTATTCTGATTTTAGGAGACTTTGCGTATTTTGGACAGAGATGAACATCACTATGATACTGCAGTGAACATGAACAGATGTGAAATCAATTGTTGATTTATGCACTCGAAGAAAATAAAGTTTCTACATTCAGACCTAGATGGCAAACAGAAACACAGAATCACAGAATGGTTGAGGTTTGAAGGAACCTCTGAAAGTCATCTGGTCTAACCCCCCGGCACAAGCAACCTGCTCTCAACCAAGAGCAGGTTGTCCAATACCATGTCCAGATGGCTTCTGAATATCTCCAAGGAGAGAGACTTCACAACCTCTCTGGGCAACCTGTGCCAGTACTTGGTCACACTTACAGTAAAGAAGTGCTTCATGCTGTTCAGAAGGAAATTCCTGTGTTTCAGTACTGTACACAGTATTTCAGGTGTGACCTCACCTCAAAAGTAGGCTGTTGTCCTTCTTTGCTGCAAGGGCAAGTTGCTGGCTCATGTTCAACCTGGTGTCCACCAGGACCCCTAGGTCCTTTCCTACCAAGTTGCTTTCCAGATGGGTGGCTACCAGCATATACTGGCGCCTCGGCTTCCTCCTCCCCAGGTGCATGACTTTTCACTTCTCCTTGTTGAACTATGTGAGGTTATGTCTGTTCATTTCTCTAGCCTGTTGAGGTCCCTCTGGATGATAGCATGACCCTGCCATCACAAATCTGTATGGCATATCAGCCACTCCTCCCAGTTTTGTGTCATCTGCAAACTTGCTGAGGGTACCTCAGCAACTTTGCTGCCCCATCAGCCAGATCATTAATGAAGGTGAGGACTGAACAAGACTGAACCCAGTATTAACCCCTGGGGTAAACTGATAGTTACTGGCCTCCAACAAGACTTTGCACTATTGATCACTACCCTCTGGACCCAGCCATTCAGTCAGTTTTCAACCCACTTCACTGTCTGCCCATCCAGACAACTTGTCTATGACAGTCTTATGGAGGACAGTGTCAGAGGTGGTCCTGAAGTCCAGGAAGACTATATCCACTGATCTCCCCTCATCTATCATGTTTACCAAGTTGGTCAAGCATGACTCCATCTTGGTGAACCCATGCTGACTACACTTGATGACATTCTTGTCCTTCATGTGCCTGGAAATGGTTTTCACTATTAGCTGCTTCATCACCTTCCTGTGTGGCCTGTTTTTCCCTGTTTTCTAGCCCTTTTTGAAGACAGGAGTCTTCTTTGCTTTCCTCCAGTCTTTTGGCACTTATCCCAGTTACCACAGTCAAGTGAAGATTACCAAGAGTGGCCTCACTCTGACATCAGTCAGTTCCCTCAGCACTCATGGGTGAATACTGTCAGGGCCCATGGACTTAGATATATCCAGATAACTTAAGTATTCCCTGACCTGATTCTCTTCCACCAAGGGAAGAGAATACTTGCTTCCTCCTTGCTCCAGTCTTTCAGCCTGGTCTCTGTCATTTGGGATTACTGAATGACAGTCTTGCTGGTGAAGACAGGAAAAGAAGGCATTCAGTACCTCAGCCTTTTCTTTGTCCTGTGTAACTAGGTCCCCAGTCTCATTCAACACTGTACTCCTGTTTTCCCTAGTCTTCCTTTTGTTCTCTTGTGTACTTATTCTTGTCTTCAAAACCCCAATCCAGATTCCATTCCATTTGGATTTGGCTTTCCTAAATCCACTCCTGGATGCTCAGACAGAGTCTCTGTATTCCTCCCAGGCTACCATTTGTGGTTCTACCCTCTGTATGATAGCTTTTTTGTGTCTGAGTTTGGCCAGAAGCTGCTTGTTCAGTCATGCAGGCGTCCTGGCAATTTTATTTTCTTTTATTCTTTAAAGTTCTCAATCTGGCATAGTGCAGGTAGAAAAAAAGATGTTCCATATTCCATTTGCCATAGGAGACCGTCCAAGCATTAACCATCAGTGCTCTCCATTCTTCTTGACTCTTTCCAATACTTGATGAATTTCTTCACTATCGTGATGGACTATGATAAGAATATTTTGTCCTGTTCTCTGTGTCTGTTGTAGGAGGCTCACTGGATCAGGACAGTAAAGGAGTTGCTTGACTAGGGTCAAATTCATTCCAGTGGGCGTTAGTTGCAGTTTGCAATATAGTGTATAAATAAAAGACAAACCTTCATGAGTAATTATGGGTGCAGAGAAATTAAAATCACAATTGATGATTGTGGAAAAAATTATACACACAAAAATTAGAGTGATCGGTTACACTATGAACAATATCATCTATTAGCAAGGATTCATACAATGTTCTCATACATAAACATCCTTTTCCAGTATATATGACTACTGTTTCAGAAATCTCATCACAATGTATAAAAATGACAGATATTTTGTTCTGTATCTAACAGGTATCTTGAGTTTTGAGTGTTCTCTCAAACAGTGTTTGCCAACTTTTTCTGTTTCATTGGGCCCACAGCCTGTGTTCTGATGGATAGAGTACAGTGCATTGTGATTTAAACCTAGCTGTGATGTAATCCTCATTTAATCTGTCCAGTTCAAGGAAGAATCACTTCAAGACCTAAAGTGGTTTATAAACCTGAGTAAGATTTATGTCAAGTGCAGGAGTAGAATGTACCAGCAACACCTTCTCTCCATTACATCCTCCATCCTCGAGAGTTATTTATCTTCCACGTAATTCCATTTACATACATTTTAAGATACGCAGACCAGAAGTTCACTTAGTATACAGGATTTTACATAGAAGTAAAATGAACTCCCTTGTTCTCAGTACCCTTTTTGATAATTCCCGAAGCCTGTCTGGCTTTTCAACTGTCACTCCACATTGACCTGTTTGGGATATTAAGGTCAATGTTTTCACTCCTGTGGAGCACTTAATCTGAGGTACTTGTAATCTCATTGACCAGAGAATTCAATATTAAGTGTTTTGAGAAAACTCTGTTCATTGCAGCAAGTGTCTCATTGACTTTGATTGCAGTTCTGATTGCTGCATTACTTTAAGTCAAGTTCTGGGAATCTCAGGATGGAAACTGAAACCACCTAGGACAAAAGTTCACATTGTTGACTTGCCCAGTCTAAATAATCTGTCTATCCAGCACTTTTCCTTTCTCACTCACTGTATATTTTCTAACATTTGTATCAGATGAAACAATGGTTCTGAAAACAGTGTTTTTCAGTGCAGAACGTACCTTGAGCCCTATTAATTCTGTACAGTGGCTGAGAAGAGTTCTTGATGAAAAAGACATTTCTTCTATTCTGTCTGTGGACATAGTGAAATTAAAATAAAGCATCAGTTTTCAGGCTATTGCATGAAATTAAAGATAATGTATAGGAATATAGGCTAATACTTTTCATATATATTTCAATTTTAAAAATGTGTGTAGAAGTTAAATAAAACTGCTAGTTATTCAATATAGAACTTTTGTGCACAGATTTTCTAGAATGCATTCTCAGCCTATTTTTACTTGTGTGATTAAATATTTTACTTTATTGAATATATATTAATATTTCTTACAATCGCAGACTCCTGTAAAATTCTTACATTTACCATTTGGAACTTTTGAGGACATACAGATGTCACCCCATACTTTTTTATTTACGGTGTTGTCAAAACATGACTATTTTAACAGCAGCTGTGAAATCCCTTGGGGAGAGCTGAATCAAGTAATTATTAATAATGAACTGTAATGGTATGTAGTTCTTAGTGAATAACTGTTCTCAACCGTTTACTCTCAGGTAATTTTAAATAAACATTAAATCATTGAGCATATCCATAGTTAGTAACTATTTAGAGAAAACTGAAGTAAATCTAACTTCACTTTTTTTTTCAATTTAGTATGACTAATATTAATTCATACTTGTGTCCTGTAAACCTGTCGTATTTGGAGAACTTCACGCTCAGTTGCTTGTAGAGAAGCTGTGAGTGTTGTATAGCAGTCTAAAAATGCAGATAGCTACTTCATTATTCTACTTGCTGGATTTCAGCTTAGGGAAACTGGAAATATTCCCTGAATGAAAAGAAAGGAAACTCTAAAAAGACCATGAGTGTTGATTCAATTTTGAGCTCATTGTTGAGTAAAAATCTATCTAAAAAAAAATGCTGGAGTACAGGAATTCACTTTTCAAATGAATTTTAATAAATTTTATGTGGTAAAGAGAAGAATTAAATTTCAGTTATCGTCACTACTTTAATACCGAGTTTAAAATGTGTAGACAGTAGTCCTCATCTTAGGCAATATTAAAATCTCATCTGCAGTTTGTATTAGTGCAACAGAAAAAAATAGGGTGTGTCTTGTTTTCTCCATACTGTTCTTCCACTTATCCCTAATGTATGGGTTGCTGAATGCTATACAATCCTGAGAAATGACAAAATGTGGTTTCGAAATCCAGCGTGGTTTTTGAACAAAGTCAGCCTCAGACTTTGAGAGGAAAAGCTGCTGTCATGTCAGGTCTGGTGTTTTCTCTTGCTCTTTTAGCAGTTTAAAGAAAGTGACGTTGATGGGTACATTTCATGAAGCTCCAGAACACGTGCTGCTATAATAATGTTATATAATAAACAGCATAGGCACTCAAGGCACTGAAATGGAGGTAGACTTAGTTTTCAGGAATCAGGTTGAAGAGTTCATGCCTTTTAAGCCTGCATTGGTGTGAACGGTTGCCAACACAACAGTCTATGCTCAGTAAACTTTGGAAAAAAAATATAGTGAACTTTTGTTTCCTTCAAGATCAGACAAATGTGACCAGGAAAACTTCAGGAGTGTTGTTACAACTTTAGAGCCAACTCCACCTTAATCTCAATTTTTGGGTTTATGGATTTCAGTATTCAGAAATATGAGAGAGCATTTCTTTACTGTGAGGGTGACAGAGCACTGGAACAGGTTACCCAGAGGGGTTGTGGAGTCTCCTTCTCTGGAGATATTCAAAAACCAACCTGGATGCCATCCTGTGCAATGTGCTTTTAGGTGATTCTGCTTGGCAGGGGGGTTGAAATGGGTGATCTTCAGAGGTCCCTTCCAACCTCGGCCATTCTGTAATTAATAATAAAAAGGTGGATTTGAGATGTAGAAAAATCTTGTTTTATTATCTAAATTTTAAAAAGAGAATCATAGAATCATAGAATCATTTAGGTTGGAAGAGACCTCTAAGATCATCTAGTCCAGCTTTTAACCTAGCACTGCCAAGTCCATCTTTAAACCATGTCACTAAGCTCTACATCTACGCATTTTATGAAGACCTTCAGGGATGGTAACTGAACTACTTCCTTGGGCAGCCTCTTCCAATACTTCACAACCCTTTCAGTGAAGAAATTTTGCCTAATAAATTTTTTCCAACCCAAACCTCCTCTGGAAGAACTTAAGGCCAATCACTTGGTGCTTGGGAGAAGAGACCAATCCCCACCTCACAATAGCCTCATTTAAGGTAATGATAGAATGTGATAAGGTCTCCCCCAAGCCTTCTTTTCTCCAGGCTAAATAACCCCAGCTTCCTTAGCCTCTTGTCATCGGGCTTGTTCTCTAGACTTTCACCAGCTTCGCTGCAAGAAGAATGCAGACACTGCAATAAGCAACTGTAGGTAAGAAGGCTTCTATTAAATTTTTTAGTTTCTACAAATAAACTGTTTTGATCCATATTTTAATTTCATTTGGGTAGGATGGGGAAGAGATCTCAGCAGATGGTTGTCATAAACTCCATACCTCATTTTGGAATTAGCATACAAAGCTATCCAGTTTGGCACAAACTGCACAGCATAATTTTTCCTGCATGTTAGTGCCAAAAGAAATCTGGCATAGAGAATGTTTTTCTAATTATTTTCAGATTTTATTGACCAACATCAGACCCATTTAACCTGTGGTTGTTCTATCCATAAATCTATATTTTTCATAATTCTATGAGGGAAAAAAAAAAGAAAAAAAGAAAAAAAAAAAAGTTTTCATACAGCAGCGACCTAAATCACTAATTGCTGGCATTATTGGGCAATTTAATTGCAATGCATTATCTTGACACTGTAACATCCTATTGCCTGATGGTGAGACTGAGTGAAATGTTTGTACTTGAATTGTAAATAAGTCTTTTGAGAGAGATAAGTTTAGAAGATATGCTAGTTAATACTCATAAGGAAAAAGTTGTCATTTTTAGGATGATTTAAATAAAATGTATTCTTATTTTTGTAATAATTTTGATTTTTTAATGGTGGAACGATACATTTATGAGAAGGGAAGAGAAGAAGTATAATCAGCAGATACTCTTCTATATTTGTTGTCCATCTCAGTCATGGACTCATGCTATATAACATCCTAAAAACCTTAACACATATTTCCTTTCCCTTCTAACTCAAAAAAAAAAAAAAAAAAGTCAATGGAAAACATCCCTTATATAAGTCTGAAAACATATTGGCCCCAGGAGGAGATTCTGAAAATCCATGCCTGTTTTATGCAATTAGTACATTGCAGAACTAACAGCATATTGTCTTCAGAAATATCTATGAAATAAGGATAAAAATTACCTCTGACAGATGTTAGATACCTCTGAGAGAGGTTAAGTAGTTATAGAAAAGGAATGAGTAATACAAAAGCCAAGAACTTCTTGCTTACTGTGTCTTATCTGGGAACAAAATTTTTTCATATTAAAAAAATAGTATAGTTAACATTTCAATATCAAAGACTGAAGAAAAAAATAATGAATTGATTCTCCAGAGAGAAATTAGGATTTCCACATTTTAGACCTTAAAAAACAGAGACCATTGACAATCTTTTCTACAACATACTAGTATCAAAACAGGTGAAGTCAATTCCCCTAACTGTCCTAGCAGACCAGACAAACTCAGGTCTTCTCCACAGTTCATTAAAGACAATTCATGAGCAACAAGGGTAAATGCTTTCCCTCTTCCCATTTGGGACACAGGCACCCAGTGGTAAGAGCTGTGTGGAAATATCCCACCACCACTGCCCAAGGTGATTATACCTCCTCTGTCAGAAGACAAGGGGAAGCACAAGATTCTCCCACCACCAGCTGATACCCAATCTTCTGTTGGAAACTTCTCCTTCTCCTCCTCTCTGCTTCCCCTCTGTCACTCCCAATGAAAGCAGAAGATTTGTTTGTGTTACATGTATGTCCAAGTTAAATCTCTCATCACTAGATTGACTGTCTAGGGAAGATTTTTAAGAACTGGGTTTGAATATACTTAGATTGCTTTTATCCTAAGCTTCTTTGGCCTTTGACTGGAGTGGCTTAATTGGAGAAGTTAATGTCTTTGTGAAAGTGTGACTAACAATGCTTTCAAACTTGCATTTGTTTCATCCTTTAGCATATCTTACAGAGACATAACTGGAATCTTTTGTCTAGGATATGCTATTGAAAATGAGAACCTGACTTTGAGTGTCAGCTTTGTAACTTGGTCACTCATCTCCCTTTGGAATCACTCAAAATATCTGATATAACTAATGTGAACTCAAATATCTCAATTTTTTTTTTAATTTGCCCAGTTGTTCATTCTTTTACAAATTGGTAACTTCATAACTTGATTAAAAATAATGCATACAAGCAGAGAAAAGAGGATGCCATTTCTTCATAAAAATTATTTGTCCTGTCTGCACTTTATACTGAAATGTTAGGTATATTCTTTTTCCTGTTCTCAAAAAGACAGTTTGGTATCTTCATCTTTGTGATCTATGTGACTGACGTGTGTGTCAGACAACAATCTCCCAGAATTCAGCAGTGTGAGAACTAGAAGAGTTTCTCTATGAAGGCTGAGTCTGGAAACACAGGTTGGTTTTAAAGCCTACTGGGATGATAGAAACTAAGGAGTAAAAGTCTAAGAGAGAAAGCAGTGCTTATTATTTTCAGTTGGATCCAACAGAAACATTATGTGCTTTGAAAAAGGATATTTTAAACTAATATTATTAAATGAAGAAGAGGAAAAATTAGCTCTTTATTATCATTTTATTTTTCAGGGCCAGGAAAAATCAGTTCATAAATAATGTACCTGCCTTTTACACTATTATTCACATCTGTGATAACCCCACTGGCTGTTCTACAATTATGCTAATAATATCTTTGACCTAATGTTTAATGCAGGAGGTCTGGTGCTTAAACTGTATTTCTGTGAGTAGATTCCTCTATCTGTTTTCAGGTTTTCAGTATTTAATTTTATAAGTATACTTTAAAAAAAAAAAAAAGGATAATGTAATAATCAGTAGAAATAAAATAATGTATTTTGTGTAGTGATTTCTACTTATGTTTTATCTCCTTCATCTTTTGCATTTTGCTTGTGCAGGGAAGAAACTTTTTAGTGTATAGTTTATGTTGGCTTCTCCTTTGGGATCAGCAGGACAGGCAGTTTGGATGGGGGAAGGAGTTTGATGATCCTATAGAGGCTCTGTATCACAGGACTAGCAAAGTTTGTGATATTAAGGGGGTGCTAATGATAATATTGTTTTAACTCTTTTAGTCGTGATGACTAAATATGTCCCTCATAAAGGAAAATCAAATCAGTTCCCCATGAACTTGTGGGCAGGTTCCCAGATCTCTATGAACTTGTAGTCAAACATTAGAGAAGGGTAAGGATTCCTGCTGTCGACTCACTTTATAACCTTACGGAAGATATTTAACATTGATGCAACTTGATTCCTAATTAGGATAACGAGCATAATCATACTTAATTACTGTGCCTATTTCATAGGGGAGTATGAAGATAAATTAGTTTTAAGAGCTTGAAATATAAAGAGCTTTGTAAGTAGATATGTTCCACTTGTTCAGGTTGTTGACCTCAACCAATAATGAAGAAGTTGCAACAAATAAATATATATATGAAAGACTCGTGCTAACTAATGAGTTTTCTGCTACAATGGTGTTTAGCAGATCTACAGCAGAGCCTTCTCAAATTGTGAGAAAAGAACCTGTGACAGCACCTCAGAGTGTGGTGTTAAAAGAATAAATAGGTAAGAAGCTGAGAATTATATGAAATTCCTTTCTTTGTAATGACCTCAATGTAAAGACTGCTGTCAGTCTTACATAAATGAAATTCAGTAACAAGGACAGGGATGACTTTGGGGATGTATTTGTGTGTAAGATGCTAAAATAAAAAATACCTCATGAAATAATGCATCACTTAGCGGTATGCTGCAATTTGTGTACAGACATGGGGATTATGATAACCTTCTGTTTATGAAGTTCAGCGAAGATTCAAAGAAATACTGTGCATGCACACACTAGATCAAACAAGCATGGCAAATGATGATGAAGATGATACAAGTGACCCACTTAGGCAGGGAAAAAAAGAAGAGTGAGAACTATGAGAAATGACAGACAGATGGCTATATTAAACATAGCAGACTTCTTAAAATGTCTGTAGCCCAAGGGTGTAGACTTAGCTACAACTTGAATATTGGCAGATTATTTATCCAGCATGTCAGGAAAAAAGGGCTGTTATTTAGTAAACAGGAAAAAGAAGTAATGGGTAAGAGCTGAATATATTATCCTTATGGTATGCAGTGTTTCCTCATGTAATGAAAATGGTTGAATTTTGTGAAGGACAGCAAAGCAAACTTTAGGAAAAGGAGCCTTTAGAGAGATTATTAATTTAAGACTATCCATAAATACTCTTATTCTGGTATGTTTTCATTCTCTTTTCCATGCTTACTAGTGTGACAGCTGGTTCATGCTAAAATAGCTGGATGCCCTTTTCTGGTCAATAGCTTTGTGGTGCGGTGCCCCCATCTTAGACTGTAAGTTTTAAGGTTATAAGTGGGACTGCACTTGTCTCAGATAGCAATGCTTTTCTCTGTCCCTTGTTGGTGCCAGAAGGGACAAGTTTTGAAACCAGGTGGGATTGGAATAGCAAAGGTGAAAGCAGAATAACGTTTAAAATACCAAGAGGGTAGAAATGGACCAGAAGGAAAAGTCAGGACTGAGAAAGGAGAAGCAAGGAGCAGTCAGAGGGTGAGCAGAAACTGGACAAAGGGAAATGCATTGTTCCCACACAGCAGATTTCACCCCTGGCCCTACAAAACCCAGGGCCAGCCTTGAGGCAGACCAGCAAGATAGATGATGGCAGTGACAATGTCGCTGGGGAGCGTGCAGATAGCCTACCAGGTGTTTCTGGAGTCACCATGACACAAGGACATCCTGACAAAGCAGTAATATGCCCAGTGGCACTGTGAGGTGCCTATGGAGTCCCTGTCTGCCAGAGTACATCTTTGTTACTGTTGGTACTTGTTTGACAGTTCCTGATTCTGTGGCAACTTTGTTCCTTATGTCTTGTTTATTCACTCGTGATGTTTTGTATGCCATCTGTTTCTTCCCTCTCTGCTTTTTCTTCTGTTCATAAGATCATAAGCCAGGTTCAGTGTAAATATGTATGTCTACTTCCTGCTCATCTAGTATTTTATGTGGCTTGAGTTTTTTTATTAGTGCAGAGCTTAAGTGTTTGCCCTTACTCTGACCTTTAGAAAAATGGACAGATTTCACTCTTATTTCACTCCCTTACTGTAAAACCTAAATAGCACTGTTGGATGCAATGTAATTCTACTATAGATTGCTATAAATGACAAGATAATTTAACTGAGATCCAGGCCACCCACCCTTTCCATCTGGTCTTAGCTAAGTGCATGGCAGCTCAGGAAGAACTCTGATTCTCCTCTGCGCTGTGCAAGGCTCTCAACCCAAATACTTGCCAAGGCCACAGGCACCCCTATGTCAATGCGATTGCAGGGAGCTGCATAGGATGAGCTATCAAAATCTGGAGTCACAGGTGCCTCCTCCATTCTGCTACAGAGTATTTTGCTTGAAAATTTGTGCTCCCTTTCAGTCTTAAGTTTACCATATGCTGGCTCAGTATGATTTCGTGTACCATCCCAGCCTTTGGCCATCCTTTTAGCATACCCTCTTGGAACCCCCTGCCTCAATCTCCTATTGCAGTTGCCTGCTTTTTGTCAATAACATTGCCACCCATCCCTTGAATAACTGTAGCGGTGGTTTTCTGAAGAACTCCAAGATATTGACGGCCTAATTTTATTGCAGCATTTAGGAGTGAAATTTCTCCTAGGCTGTACTTTTGTACTGTTTGGTACTTATGTGAAACTTTTTGACTGCACTTCTATTTTCTAAGTAGGTGGAGGATTATGACACATGCAACTTTACAGCAACATCAGAAAGTTATTTCTTTGCTGCACCATACCTGGGTCATACACACATTTCTTGTTGTTGGAAGAAGTGGTGTGTTCTATAGAACAGTGAAAGAACATTGAAACTTTACAAGTTTTTGCTGAGCATTTAAAGAATAGCTTGTTTCTTAAGATGTCAGAAATGCCGAAGGGCAACAGTGTCAGTGGAAGGGTAGGGAAGCAGGAAAAATCCCGGTATGTCAGAGATCCACAGCCGTAACAGCAAATTTTTTCACTATAAAATATACTTGTAGGTTATCTTGTTTTGTCCAAGAGGTGGGTGAGGGAAGCACGAGAAATTCTGGGAAGCAAACTGGTCATGTGGGAGCCTGCTCCTCCTGCAGGCCAGAGGGTTTGTCATTGACTAGAGCAGCTATGGAACCAAAGCCTTCATGCTTTGCATGTTGTTTTTGTTTTGTTTTGTTTTGTTTTGTTTTCTCTTTTACTAATATTAATAAAAAGTGAGAGACAGAGAATAGCAGTTACAACTGAGAATCTCTACACAGAGCGACAAGTTTAATAATAATAATTTTGCTCTCCATCTACTGCGATTCCTTTAAATATCTGTAATACTTTTCAAAAGCAACATAACTTACCAAAAGGTATTTTTGATACATAAAATTTCTTAGCAATGTAATTCAATTTTTTTTTCAAATAAACATGAATTAAATAGAACAATTCAAGTAAATAGATATTAAACATAATATATTTGACATCAAGCAAGAAGTATCATGCACACAGTAAATGAAGGGAACAATAGACTTACTAACTATTTTGGTTATGATTTAAGTTAGTCCACTAACAAAAACATTTTAAATAGAAAAGGAACAAAAAATTTCATTTTAATTTTCTTATTTTGAATGTGAGTTAAACTGGTTAAACTGGATTTTCTATTTAGTGGACCTCTACCACATAGTATATGGGAAGCAAGAGACTGGAGAAGATGTCCTAAGAGACATTACAAGGTTATTCATTGGCAACTGTAAGTACATAGCAATGGTTTCACACACATAGTCCCCGGATAATTTGGAAAATCAGAACAAACAAGCTGTCAGTGCAGGTAATTGCACATGTTGGAGCAGATTACCCTGGAATCCTCCCTTCCCTAGTTAATCCTTTCTTTCTCATTTCCATAAATCTTCTGCATCCCTCCAGATAATCCCCACCATTTTATTCTCTTTCTTTTTCCCATTGAATAATTTCAGTGGTTCCAGACCAACTTCTTTCCTCTGCTCATATAAGTGCAAATTTTTCGTGGCCTGAATGCAACGAACATATTTTAGCTGTCCATGACAAAGTGGGAGTTTGCTTCCAGCCTTCAACCCAGAGATCACTTAGAGAGGAAATTCATGTTCTAAAAGGTGGCAATTTCAGGGTTTCCCACAAGCAGAGCAGAAGATTGAGATAAAGGAAAATATACTGTTCTTTTTCCTCTGGATTTTCTTAACTGGATTTCTCAAAAACCTTTTGATGGCAGTGGGATAGAAATCCTCAAATGACACATTGTTCTCCACTGATGTGCTTCTGCAGCAATCAGATTACACTGTGAGCTCTGTCTTTACAGGGGGGAAAGCAAAGAAATGTTACATTTTCATTTCCAATAAGAAGTTATGACTCCAGGATTTCTTTGATGTTCCAGACAACAGTTACTGGAACTGACACAGCCCAACTTAGTTACTGAAAGAAAGTTTAATAACTTCTGATAGGTTATTCTTCAAACTTATGTTAAAGGCATTCAGTTTGATATTTTGCTAGAAGAAGTCACTGAAGTCAGATGTCTTTTTCCTGATTTTATGTTCCTGAGGTGTTTTTTTTTTTTTAGGTAGTGAAATAAATGTCATTTGTAATGAAAACTGATCTTCAGTCTTTACTGAAGGATGGAAATATTTTCCTGACAAGTAGCTCAAGGTGTTTGCTTCCTGTAGAATATAAAAAAAAAGGAAGCAGCTTCTCTGCCTGCCTTTTTTAATACCCCAATGAATATTCAATTGACAGCATCAGAGTAAAAATAATAATAATTTTTTTTTAAAAAGGTGTTTTAGTCTCGGCTTAGGTGAGTGGTCTTCTTATGATGTTTACGCAAAGAAAGAAAGCTATGATACAGTGGGACATAAATGTTTTGCAAACCTATTTTATTAACAACAATCTTTTGTTCAATAACATGGCATATATTGTAGGAATCTTCCTAAAGTAATTATGAAATCTTTACAGTAGAAAGTTTCTTTTGCCAGCTGATTTGGACATTTCCATGAATGCAGACACAGTGTTTTACTTCATTGTTAACAAGCCTATTTGAACAACAGAAACTATAATTCTGGAACCTTTCTGGTGGTTTTGTGATCTTTACTGAGTGGATGCCAAAGCCCAAGAATGAAAAGGATTACTTATGCTGACTCCAATGTGATAAATACCTTTTTATTTGCTCTGGGTTAAATTGTGCATTTAAAACACTGCTGTAAACAGCTCTGCCAAGGTCACTTTATAGCTAGTGCCCAGCAGACTTGTATATCCCATGAAAGTGTTCAGTAATTTACACTGTATTTGAATTTTAGTAATTTTCCTTTGAAAGCTTTCAAGTACATTTCTTGTCAGACTAATAGATTTAAAAGATTTGGATGAATGAGCAATCTAGTTGTGTTAGATGGCTAGCATGCTGTACAGCTGACACTTCTCCTATACTGGTGTAGAATAAACCACTATTTTTTGCTGTACTAAAGGAGAGCAAAAATAAATAAAACCCAAAACCACCACAGATGATTTACCACTAAGTACAAACCAAACTGATCTGTTTTAAATACTCCTGTGATGCTGTAAAGAACCAGACAAATATTAAAAACAAAAGAAAAAACAAACAGAAAGATATTATAATTCATGTATTGCCTATCTGTCCTCATGTGAGGATATTCTCTGTCCTGTGGTCTCCAGTATACCCTAGGCTCTCTTGTCCAGACAAACTGTCTGAAATGATCTCTAAAAGATTTTTCTCTTTCTATTATTTTCCTGTCTTCCTCACAGAAAATTTTCAGATTCAGGTAAACGTCCCTACCAAGGAGAACGTAGACTCATAGAATCACAAAATATCCCAAGTTGGAAGGGACCTGTAAGGATCGTTGTGTCTAACACTTGGCTCCACATAGAAACACCCAAAAACCAGAACAGATGTCTGAGAGCGTTGTCCAAAAACTTCTTGAACTCCAGTACTCTTGCTGCCATGACCACTGCCCTGGGCAGCCTGTCCCGGTGCCTGACCACCCTCTGGGTGCAGAACCTTTCCCTAACACCCAGCCTGACCCTCCCCTGTCCCAGCTCCATGCCGTTCCCTCGGGTCCTGTCGCTGTCCCCCAAGAGCAGAGCTCAGCGCCCACCACTCCGCTCCCCTCGTGAGGGAGCTGCAGGCTGCCATGAGGCCTCCCCTCAGTCTCCTCTTCTCTGGGCTGAACAAACCAAGGGACCTCAGCCACACCTCATACATCTTCCCCTCTAGACCCTTCACCATCTTTATAGCCCTCCTTTAGATGCTCTCTTTTATTTTTATGTCTTTATTACGCTGTGGCACCCAAAACTGCACACAGTTTTGTGAGGCCACACTAGCACATAGAAAAGTGGGAGAAAATTCCTTCCCTCAACTGGCTAGCAATCTTGCTATGCTTGATGCACCCCAGGACATGGTTGGCCCTTTTGGCTGCCAGGGCACACTGTTGATTCATATGCAACTTTTTGTGGACAGGAATCCCCAAATTGCTTTCTGCAGGGCTGTTCTCCGACCTCTCATCCCCCAGTCTGTACTTATATCCAGGGTTGTCCTGTCCCAGGTGCAGAATCCAGCACTTGCTCTTGTTAAGAGTCATGTGGTTGGTAATCGCCCAGCTCTCTAATTTGTCAGAATCTCTCTGCAAGGACTCTCTACCCTTGAGAAAGCCAACAAATCCTACCAGTTTATTATCGTCCACAAACTTGCTTAGTATTCGAGTTCTGCATCCAAGTTATTTATGAAAACGTTGAAGAAAACTGGCCTTAAAATTGAGCCCTGTGGAACCCCACTAGTGACTGGCTGCCAGCCTGATGTAACCCCATTTCCTATTACCCTTTGATCCCAATCCATCAGCCAATTGTTCACCCATCCTAGTGTGTCTAGTACGTAGTATGTGAAAATAACGTCACAAAGTGTCATGGTTCCTGTGGTTTCCATGCTAAATGAGGAACACAGTCACAAAGGATCCTGTGCTTTAGTTGAAATTTTCCCCCTCTGGCTGTTCTTTGTGATTGCCTCTGTCATGACTACCTACCACTGAATGTGTACCAATCTTGTTTCACGCTGAAAAAAAGAAAAAAAAAAAAAGAAATGAAGGAATAATAACATTTTCAGAAGTTCTTTTTCCTTTTCATCTCCTGGCTTCTCTTGGAAAAAATGAGTAGAGAAAGGAGAAGCTGATAGACTTCCTGAACCACACATTCCCTGCTGAGTAGCCCAAAAATGCTTATATGGACACAAACAGCCTTTAGCCTTCACTACAGACCATAACACAATTATAGAGACAAATTATAAAGACAAATTATAAAGACATTTTGAATGGATAGTTGTGTGTTTACCTCAAAACCATTCATGTACTCTCATATTTTATGTGCATTCTGTTATGCAGAGAATAATCATTTATACTTTCAGGTAGAAATAGGCATTGCATAATGCTCTCTACATGTTGCTCAGCTCATTCTTTGGTTTGGTTTTGTACATGTTCAATGAGATTTCTAACACCTGCAAAACTGGAAGCAGTTTTAAACAGAAACTTGCCACAGAAGGGATCAAAAAATTCCTTGGATGTTTTTTTCTTTTTTTGTTTCCTTATTTGTACCATGAGAAGACAAGTTCTGTAAAAGAGTACACGCCCATAAACACAAATCATCTGGAAGTCTTTTAATATGTAAGAGTATTTTTCTACGTGAATACGCATATATGTGTATACATACACACACATAAATATGTATTCTTTGTGTTTGATGTTTTCCAGCTTTTAAAAATAGCCATGTAATTTAAATATAGAGGGAAGATGTAATATTTAATACTTCAATCAAACATAATTGCTAGGAAACGTCCTCATGCTAAACTGGCATAAATCAGTACAACAGTATATTGATATTGATGTGTACTTAACCATGGGTAGAAAATGCTAAAACAATGAAGAAATCCCTTCTCTAAGCACTTTATTAGCTAAAGGCCTAAGTGGACATAAAGTGATGCATCACAATAGCATAAAGCATCATTATCATATTATTATATTCAGGCATGAGTGACACTGAAAGAGCTGAATTGGTCTGATAAGAAATACATATTAAATTTGATATGTTTCAAAATAATTACCATATTATCCATCTTACAGAACTTAATATTTTATTTTATGAAAAAAAAAAAAAAATCAGTCTTTAACAGAAAGGTTCACACACATTTAAAAATAATAAATAAATCTGGTACGTGATCCAGCTGGAAGCCATTGCAATGAAATCTTCCTTTAGTCTATTTCATATTTCCTTTCACTCTACAACCTTGAGAAATCTTCAGAGCAGATGTATACTGTGATTATAATAAAACAGTGTAACTGGGCAAAAAATGTGCGATATTGTGAAAACTTCATTAGTTGCTTCTGTGTCAGACTTTGTGGAGCAGGCAAGTGCTAGTACTCAACCCTAGGTACATATGAATAGTTTCATCTCATTAGGTATTTCTAACATCTCACACAGTGTCAGCAGAAATTAATATTCTTTATTGATCTTCCAAATGTTCAGAGAAGTATTGTATTATAACCCTAGAAAATATCTAGCTACATAAAAGTTGTAACTGTGTTTAAAATTGTAACCTTAATAGACAAAAACACATTTACAGATCAAATATGTTGTTAAAACAAATTCTGATTCAACAAGTTTCTGGAAGACATGGTCAGCCATTCAGGCTTCACTAAACGTTATACAAAGTTAAAATCTAATGTAGCTTGGTGTGGTGTCTTCACACTGATGGGCAGCTCAGCACCACCACAGTGGTCTCTCACTCCCTCTCCTCAGAAGGACGGAAGGAGAAAATACAATGAAAAAAGGCTCACTGGATGAGATAAGGACAGGGAGATCACTCAACAATTACCATCACAGGCAAAACAAGTCAGCATAAGGGATATTAATGTCATTTATTGCCTGTTACTAACAGACTAGAGCAGTGAGAACTGAAAGCAAACCAAACACACGTTCCCCTCAACCACCCTTTCCTACCTCCTTCCCCTTCATCTCTGCCGCTCCTACACGGTCACTGCCCACAGGATGCCATCCTTCCCAAACTGAGCCTGCAGGGGCTGCCCACAGGCAGCAGCTCTTCAAGAACTGCTCCCACATGGCTCCGTACCGCGGGGTTCATCTGTCAGGAGCAAACTGCTGCAGCACGGGTCCCCCACGGGCGGCAGCTCCCCCCAGACCCCCTGCTCCTGTGTGGGCTCCTCTCCACGGGCTGCAGCTCTAGCCCATGGCCTGCTCCTGTGGGGGCTCTCCATGGGCCGCAGCCTCCTCCAGGCCACATCCACCTGCTCCACTGGGGGCTCCTCCACAGGCTGCAGTGTGGAGATCTGCTCCATGTGGGACCCATGGGCTGCAGGGGGACAGCCTGCTCCACCAGGGGCCTCTCCACAGGCCGCAGGGGAACTTCTGCTCCGTTCCTGGAGCACCTCCTGCCCTCCTTCTGCACTGACCTTGGGGTCTGCAGGGCTGGTTCTCTCACATTTCTCATTCCTTTCTTTCCTTGCTGCTGTTGCACAGCAGTTTTTTTCCTTTAAATCTGACAGAGGCACAACTAGCATCACTCACTGACTAGGCTCTGGCCAGTGGCGGGTCCTTTTTGGAGCCAGCTGAAGCTAGCTCTGCTCTGACATGGGGCAGCTGCTGGACTCTGCTCAGAGAGGCCATCCCTGCAGCCCTTCTCCTACCAAAATCTTGCCAAGTAAAGCCAGTGCTCTTGGAACCACCAGAGACTACTTCATCTTGAACAATTCATGTTTTCTAAAGAAAAAATGGATTATTTTTGCCTGAAACTGCCAATACTTGAGCCTGGTGAACTGGTTTGTTATTGCATCTTCTCAGCCTGTGCCAGATGAATATGAAACATATAAGCTGTAATTTTATATCAGGCTCAGCACTTGCATTAAAATAAGAGATGCTGATAATGTAGCGTGATTTATATCTTTCTTCTACTCTGAAAACCTGTTTAATCACATCAGTGTCTTAAATGGAGAAACATCTATCCCTAACTTATACATCTGGTATATTAACTTTAAGTGAGTGTTGCAGTGCTCTGCTATCTTAATCCAGGAAATTCATTATCCAACATCTGTTTTAGAAGGCAGCTTGCAATATTACTGGTGACAAGAATGCCACAGTTTCCACCAGAGTAATATACTCTATTTTCCACATCAGCACTCACTGCTGAATAGCAAACAAGTCAAGTCATGGAGTTAAACACTAACCAAAGAAGGGTAACTAGGAAGTTGTGCAGATAATAAAGCTATTGTTGAAAGTGTTGAAAGACAAACAAACCCATTGTCATTATCAAAAAAAAAAAAAAAAAAAAAGAATCTAACATTTCTCATAGGTTACTGTGAAAATCAGATTTTATCATTGGATTTACCAAAAACCTTTGTCCTCATTATGCTAACCTTCAGGCTCAGATCATTGATTGTATACTTAAATAGCAAACTATTTGTTGCATTTTACATAGAAAACAACACACATATTTCTTCTGTTGTACTGTTACACCTAAAGCTTTCATGTAAAGCAGAATTATAGCTTCTAATTGCTACAGAACAACTCTGTTCCACATTAAGAAACACACAAAATATTTGGCAGTACAGAGGATCAATAAACATATCTAAATATCAATTTTGGGAAATAGAAATATTATAAATTGCAATTAGAGTACATCTCACTTAAGGAATTAAAAGACAAAATCCAAGGATTTTATTCTCAAGAAACAAATTACATAATCCAGTACAGAATATATGTTTGTTGACTGATTTATAGATGTAAATGTATTCATTAAACTTGTGAATTCACCTAGGCTTTCTTAGATTTTGTATGCCATGGTACAGAATTGGTTAAGTATGCTACCATAATGTAATAAAAGGCAGCATAAAGTGAAAAGTGAAACTAAGTTTTTTCATTTAAAATCTTGCCTTTCACTGTAGGCAGACATATTTGTCCATGCAAATGTCTCCCTAACTGTTAGCAGTGCATGCTAAATATCACTTTCAAAAATTGCAGGGAAAATTTTTGTGCTCGTAACAGGACTCATCACCTTCCTTCATTTTGAAATTACCCTTTGAGCTGAAAAAAAAAAAAAAAAAAGCTTCAGAGAACCTTTTTCTTTCATTGGTGTAGTTTAGGTGACCAGAAAAAAAAATAATCCTGTAAAGTTTGATTCTTCGTTGACTTATGACTATATAAAAACACTTAGGAAAAGAAAATGTGTATCATGTTGCAAAGTGCATGATAAATGCAAATACATTTTCAGACCAATGAATACTAGTTCCTTGCAAAATCTGTTTTTGTGAATACAAGACAGACACACACCATTACACACAGAACTTGTGGATTTACAAATACAAATTTCTCTGTGCAAATAGTTTGTATTTCCAATCTTTTGTGGCTGCACAGCCCTGTGGTTTGAAAATGTGGCTATAAATGTGTACCATCTTTCTTAAGAAAAAAAAAAGGTTGGAGATAAACCCTACTTAATCTTAGCTGGGCATGTTTTGCCATGCTGATCTGAAACTTGCATGGCAGACCTAAAAGAAACAGAAGTACTATGAAGATTAAATTACATCTTAAAGGAGGTGGGTGTGATGCTGTGAATAAGAATTAATTTACATTTGCAGTAGAGTGTGATGACAGTTGAACAGATCCTGTTTCAAATTGACTTCAGCCCACATTCTGTGAGTGTTTAATTCAGCATAAGAAATGAGTCATTCAGCTGCTGAGTTTTGTGCAGGTTACAAGTAGGAACTCAAAACTTGATTTTAAGCTCCCAGGTAATTTCTAGCTTGGGGTTTCCTCTCACTGACCCCTTGATGACACCAGTAGTGACTGGCCTCCAGCTGGACTTTGTGTCACTGATCACAACCCTCCAGGCCTGGCCATTCAGACAGTTTTCAGTCCACTATACTGTCCCTTAATGTAACCTATACTTGTAAAGACTATCCATGTACTTAGGTATGCATCCAGAGTATCCAGACATATATATATATATAATATATATATATGTGTGTATATAATATATATATATGTGTGTGTGTATAATATATATATATATAACTATGTCCAGTTTGTTTAAGAGCCCTCTAACCTGATCCTCCTCTGCTGAGGGAGAGTCTTCTCCTTGTTCCAGACTTTCCCTCGGGTCTTTGGGATCTGGGCTTCCTGAAGACTGGTGAGACACCTAATTACATTATAGAAAGGCAGCTATTCACACTATAGAATATGGTTTAAATGGTACTTTCAGTACCCTTGCTTTACATGTAAGTTAGCAGTTTTCTCCCCAGCAGAGATTTGTGGGACAAGTCAAGAGCTGGGAGCTGTAGAATTATGGACAGCTGTGTGGCACACAGATCCTCAGAGCAATCAGGAAGGGATATGATAGGAAATGTTTGTGTCCTTATGGTCTATTTTAGTTATGGAAGTGCCTTTACTTTATGGGTTAGTTTAAATAATAAATGTACTGTAAGTGGAAAAGAACTTACCCTTACTACAGATTTAATGGCAGACAGTCTCAGACCAAGGAGCCAAGATGGCAGCTGATATCCAGTAATAACATCAAGTGGATATTTCAGCAATAATTTTATGATTTTTCATACTCACATCTCTTTTTTCTACTTCGGACAAGGACATATTCAAGTTTGTTTGAAGATTTTGTCCATCCATTAAGACAGAATTACTTTGTTAATTGCAAAATAGGAATAAATCATAAATCATGGAGAAATGACTTGAATAACATAGTCTGTTTGATTTGATGAAAATACTTGCTTCTTTTCTAGAAGCCTAACAAAAGTAAAGCAGATTCAGGCCATGTGGTTGTGATTTCTAACTCTAGTCCTTATTCCAAGCTGGCCTTAAAGTTCCATTGAAAGCTTTTCCAAAACAATGGCTGTGTTCCCAGCCAGAACAGTATTCCTATTTTCAACGCTTGAAAATATAAGTTCACCACTTGGCATCTTTCTAAAAATTATTTTCTACATAGAAATACTCAGCAGCGCCTGGGAACCTGTCTGTGTGTGTGATCTTTGGAAATTCTGTTCTCCAAGTCTTCAAACATGAGGCCCTGATGGAAAAAAAAAAAAAAGGGGGGGGGGGGGGGGGGGTTAGTGGGAGTTAGGTAGAAAGAAACAAGTGTTTTTCCAAAATCAGAAAACAAAATTATTGTTAAATGATTCCAGGAAGCAAGGAAAAGGAAAGAACAGTTCTTTTAATACCTATCAAATTTAGGAAATCCTAGCCATCAACATTTTTGTGGATTTGAATCAGGATAGAATCTTGGTCTGCTGCTGAAAATCTCTGAGACTAATCTCTTGCAAAGTAAAAGATAGAGCATTCAGTAAGACAGGGATATTGAAAGAAAAATAAATAAATAAATAAATAAAAGGAAAAGAATGAAAGTGAGTTTTGCTAGTGCACTGCTGGAACAGTCTGGAGGATTTTCTGGTTGGAAACTTTCAAATGAATAATTACCAGAAGAAAAGATCACAGAATCACAGAATTGAAGGGGTTGGAAGGGACCTCGAAAGATCATCGGGTCCAACCCCCCTGCCAAAGCAGGTTCCTTAGAGCAGGCTGCACAGGTAGGTGTCCAGACGGGCCTTGAATATCTCCAGAGAAGGAGACTCCACCACCTCCCTGGGCAGCCTGTTCCAGTGCTCCGTCACCCTCACTGTGAAGAAGTTCTTTTGCATGTTGGTGCGGAACTTCCTATGCTCTATCTCGTGGCCATTACCCCTTGTCCTATCCCCACAAACCACTGAAAAGAGGTTGGCCAAATCCCTCTGTCTCCCACGCTTAAGGTATTTATACACATTGATGAGACCCCCTCTCAGTCTTCTTTTCTCAAGGCTGAACAGACCCAGGTCTCTCAGCCTTTCCTCATAGGGAAGATGCTCCAGGCCCTGTATCATCTCTGTGGCCCTCCACTAGACTTTTTCCAGGAGATCCCTGTCTTTTTTGTACCGGGGAGCCCAGAACTGGACACAGTACTCCAGGTGAGGCCTGACCAGGGCAGAGTAGAGGGGGAAATATTGGGAGATAACCAATAGAATTCAGAATAGATATTCTAAGAAGTCATGCTTGAATCTAAGAAGCACTTCAGCTCCCTTCAGATGTTTTGATTTAAAAAACAAAGGGAAAAAAAGCAATATTTTCAAATATTATGTTGGGTGTATAAAACTGAGTCACTGGTGTATTGCATTCTGTAGCCCATACAACCTTTTCCCTTCATTTCAGATATTTTAAATATTATAAAAAGCTACTGGTTAGGCTTCTATTGTATATTTTTAATTCCATTATATCTAGGTTTATGCTTAAATGTTTAACAAGAATTGGTGTATTTACAAATACCCTCTGAAACTTGTAATCTCTGTCAATCTGAACTGAACTCAAATTAATGAGGTGAAATTTCCAAATAAAGAAGAGAATAAAGACTGTGAAGACCTGTGTAACTCATGTAACACATAAACTGTGTAATAGCTGCAGAAATGTGGTACTTGCGAAGCTCTGCTTCTATTACTAAAGGCTAGTTTGGGGGTTTGCCAGTATTGAAAACAACATGGAATAGGCTTGGTAAGAAGGGAGAATAATTCATTTATCAGTAATATGTACTGTAACAGATTCTTCTGTCAGCTATGTCATCCTACTCTTGCTTCAAAACCCCTTGCATAAGGACACAAATGATAGTTCTTACCACTCTGGAGTCAGTATTTACTCAGCACAAATGACATTCAAGGAGGACAGTTTATTAAAGCAGAGTCCAGATTCTCCAAAGAAAAGGTAGAACCGCTTGGTAAATAAATCGATGTAGGTCTTGTTCTGTTTTGTTCCTGTTCTTTTTTAAGGAAGTGTAGGATTGAGATAGACTTGCTTTGGCGGTTCTTTAGATTGAGGAATCCTGGGAAACTTCAGCCTGCCAAATATTTGGAAAGTAACAGTGCTCTTATTTCACAGTGACACAGCTGGCATACACATGGCGATGGTGGTTGTCCAGAGCATTTTGGGGAACTTGGTTCCTTCTCTTCCTTTAGAAGAGCAAAGGAAGTATCTGCTCAAAGATATCTGCACTGGCAAGAAGAGATGTCTGTCTTCTTATTTTCATAATGTACAGAAAAATAAATGCTAATGATGACTGGGCCTACAGGAGCTGACCTGAGAGCAGTTAAAATTTTTCAGTTTGTGCACCCTGAAATCACCAATTTGAATGATGAAGAAATCTTTCTTTTTTTTTTTTTTTAACCACAGCATTGCTGGATAATTCTCAGAATGCCTTACTAAAGATCACAGTGGGAAATTCTGGACTTCAAAATTTCATGTTAACACAGAAATTTTGAACCCAAGTTATTTACAGGAGGTTTTTGGATTCCAGGAGAACTGTGAGACTTTTAACCAGTCCACACAGCACGAGCAGGTGGCAAATATCAATAACTGTGCAGGTAAATCAGACCTGAGTCCATTCTCTGCTTGGAAGAGAGCCAGAACAGAGAAATTAATCTCATAAACCCCAGGGTTGGAAGGTTTTAATTCAATAAAATAACCTACCTTTGCTGTTAAGTAGAGTTAGTGGCAGCCAACAGAAGCTATTACTTTGCACCTTGAGGTGCGATGAACTCCTATGTGTTTGTCTTGGCTTGCTATGCTGAATTTAAACACATAATGAGATATTGATATTCAGTACCTATCCATATTTGGCATTAAAACTAATGGCAGGCTTTGACAGTTTAATTAAATTAAATATATCTCAGTTTTAATTAAGTACATTTCAGTTAAAATAATTGATTATTTGAATTATGAGAAAAGGAAATAAACTAATCTCAGTTAATTCCATTTATAGTGCTCTTCCCTTTGACAGGACAACAATGATGAATATACTGTTAGTTTTTAGCATCTACTCACATTTTCTGTGATGGGGTCAATTATTATGTTTAAAGTTAAGGTATTTAGTTGTCCTAAGCTTTGTATATTGGTCACATTGAACTGAATTAAGGGCATTTTATTTGAACTGAATGTGAAAAAGAGAGGAATGTCTTGCACTGATTTCTGTGCTTCTAAAATCAATAATACAGAACTGGGTTAATTATGGTTAAATAACAGCTTGGAACAAATAGGTTCACAACCACTTTTTTTTCAGTTCAGACAAGCTATAAGTCTATACACCTTTTCAGTTGGAAAATATATAATGTAAGCTGATTGCTTCTTATTTCATTGATTATAAGATAGCTCATGAGAAGTTTTGTAGTGGAATAGAAGACAGGTGAGGAACCACAGTGCATAATTTAGCTAATAACATTATGTTTACAGTTGAGGCTTATTAACACCAGCTATTGTTTTTGGATAAGCATGAAGTTATGATGGTTTTAGTTATGTCACTAACGCCATTAAATAATTCACCAACAGCTTGCTTCCTGCCCCAGATTTTCCCCACAGAAAAGCACTGAACTCAGTGGGATCTTTCTTAGCCAAGAGTAGAAGGCTGACTTCAAACCCTGATCATGGATCCTGAGTAAAATCAGGGGTCAGATTTGAGATCATCAGGCGTTGTTGTAACAGCCAGCCAGGCACTGGGTAGGTGATTTGTATGTGCTTGCATGTTTGTGCATATGGGGTAGCTGTCTTGAAGCCCTGAACACAAGGTAGAGTCTTTTACAGCTGGGCTCTGAGTCCGTATATCAAATCTGTTCTGAATGGGAAACCTGCTTGGCAAATTAAACATTTGTGGCACTTGATTAACAGCTGCTAAGATCCAGCTGGAATTGAGTCCAGTTTTAAGCTGGCATTGAGCTCAACATTGTATTTCTAAGATTAAATAAATAAATAAATAAATCACTCTCTTAAGTCCCACTTCCTAGTTATTCAGGTATATTTTCACTATCCTGATTCAGACTGGGAATTTAAGAAAGGAAATTTATGACCCATCTTTTGGGTTTTGCTATTTAGAAGACTGAAATATCATAAAAGAAATAAAAAGGAAGAAATATTCCATCTCTGTGTATACAAAATAACTTTTAAATGTATTGTTTATGAATTTCTGACTCTTTCCACAAAATTAATAAGATTTTTCTTTGATAGAGGCCCAGCTTAATAACTTTAAGACACAGACATAGACATTTTGATAGAATTCAGCAATGAACATTCATAATAAGCGGAGAGGACCACCATGCTCTTTTATATCATTATTTCAACATTATTAGAAGAAAAAAAACAAACTATAAAAGTATGTTTGCATGTGCACAACTGTATGCATTGCAGCAGTTAAGGAACTAAATAGGGTTGCTTTTTCAAAATCGTTTTACTTTGAGATGTCTGTAACAGTATAGTAAAGTTACACATTTTTTTTTACAGACATCTAGTTGTACATAGAACTGTAACCAAGGTTTTGTCTTGTATACTTACCTGGCTCTGTGAATGTGGTGTCTGAGTGTCCAAAAGTCATAGGTGTACACCAGTGCTGTGGTCAAGTACAGCTGGAAAGGAAAGCAATTGCTTGTTTTCTTTCAGTAAGTCAGAAAGACTGGAAAGTCTGTGGCCTGTCAGGACTCTAATGTTGGACACAGACTCATTGGTCCTACTCTAGGTGAATTTTTGAGTTCCTTGTTCAAGGCCAAATTAGAAATCTTACAGTATAAAATAGAAATTGAACATACATTTTCCAACCACATTTTACCCCTTTTCCCTGTTTTCTCTGTTTGGTACCATGTGTAGTTGCTGATTGTGTTGCTTGGAAATGATGGAAAAGTATTGAATGTTATTTGTTTCTTTTATCACACAAAATTTGTTCAGTTATTAGGAAGTTGCAGTTTAATATTCAATAATTAATTTATCATCCTGAAACTCTTTAAAAGTTTAATTTAGATTCAATTGAGTTGTCTTTCCGTAAAAATAAACCAGTTTAAGAAAAAGAAATACATTGGTGGGCCTGCAAGTCAGAACTGAAGTTGAAGAAGATATATGCTAATGAATCTAGTTTTATCTACGGAATCTGATAGCTAAGTCTGACTTTTTAATCCCATTTGTATTTCTTCAGTATAGCTCAGGTTTTCCTCCTGAGAATACAGTTTGATCCTGTGTCCAATGCATATCATCATTCTCAAGATTGCCTGATGTAGGAATATAGCATATATGTAGCAAATCTTCAGGTGTATGTACTTAATGAAGCTGTGATGAAATACAGAAGCTCATATACTAAATGGAATATTGTGCTGTAACTGCATCCATTTAAAAGGTGTTTTTCCACTTCCGGGTGCAGCTTAAAAATAAATTTTTAACCTTTAAGTTGACCGGCACCATTTCACATAGTAGCCTCTCTCCCTCCTTCCACTACACTGCCACTCTTTGGATAACAGTTGTGCTTGAAGTGGATCTTCAGTTGCTTCTGCTTAGACGTCTTTGTGAGAGGGCCCTTCAGCTGTGGAGCTTATTTCATTTTTCCCCTCAAGCCTGGATTGTTTGTGTTTGTTCTGAAGTCAGTCATCTTCTGCAGCCCCCTGGGGGGGCAGGTTTAGATACATCAGCCACAAAACAATGAAAGATTTTGAGAAGCAGGCGTTTTTGCTATCTGGTAGTCAGCAGGTATAATCTGATATTACATTTAAAATATATATATCCAAAAATAGCAGTGGTAATAGTGTTAAAATACCTGGAACCCTCTTTAATGCATGCTGCAGAGCAGAAAAGGAGACATTATAAATACAGGTGCCATATCTCCTGGTGAATAATCTTATTTACAAGGGTTTATATGATAACAAAATAAAAGATATTCAAATTAAATAATAACAAACATAGAACTGTTGACATATATCTTCATCATGTTGTATATTAAATTGTTGAGCTTGAAACTCTGGAAATAATGTCACTTATATCTGGTTACAATTCAAAATATTATTTATAATAAATTAATTACAGCACTTTCTAAGTCTTACACACTTCACTCCTAATCTTTCATGTACTATGTATTTTAAAAACAGGGGAGAGACACCTGGGAATGAATATAACTGTACTTGATATTTTGTCTAAGCCTTTTTTTTGTGATTTTACTAACCGTCTTTCCTTATATCTCCAATCCTCTTCTGAAAAGATAAAACCCACAACATCTTATACCTGATGCATACATTCCCAATGGAATTAGTAAAAGCTTTTTTTAAACTTGCGTAACTAAAAAAGTATTGTTTCCTAATTCATCTAGCTTACCTTTCCCACCCCACCCCAGTATGATTTCAAATTGTCTTATTTGATACTTTTCTTCCCATTCCTTAGAATATATATATATATATGATTATTTGTCTATATATTTACACTCTTCCTCACTTGAGGCTTGGTGTAAACTTCAAAAGATGAGCCTAAATTATTTTAGTATTTTTAATTTCTTTGACTGTTTGGACAGCGAACCTGAAATCCAATAGCAGCATCATTTCTCATTGTTTTTCTTGCGCTTACAGAATTTAAACCCAAGAAGCCATTCTGGCATATAGCAAGTTTTCATGGCAATATTGCAGATGTTCAGGGATGAAGGCCTGGAAAGGCCTGCTGTTGGAAAGAGTGAGCAGTTGCAAAGCTGCACATAAATACTGTGTTAGAAGGCAGACGATGCCATGCAGTGCTGGAGGGTGTGTGGGAAGGGGCCCCCACCACCTAACCTGATCAGGAGCAAGCACAGGACACCCTGTCTTCTCCACACCTTCCCTCTGCCAGCCCGGTTCCTCCCCCAGGTGAGGAGAGTCTGGGAGAATGGACGCCTGAGGGGTGCTATGATGGGATGCAGCACAGCAGCTTCCACAGGGCAGGCGCTGGTGGGGTGGGATGACACGTTACTTGGAGCCTGTCGCATTCTGCCTCAGCCAGGCAGCTGTCGGTGTCACCAGTTTAAAATACAAAGTTGTCTTCTGCATAAAATGAAAACATGGATGTCGCGTGGCACGCTTTTGTCTCAGAAGGGAAGGGCTCTCTGCAGACAAGTGTGGGAAGGGCAGCTCCTTGCATACCTGCTTGTCCTCTGTTGGCTTTCCTCTATATCATTACATTGGTTATCCATAAATCTCTTCATATGGGAACTAATTTAGATTACATCAGGTCAAACCAAGCAGATTTAAAACACATTTGATTCTGATGTTTAAAATTGCTTTTGTATTTTTATAGCACTATTACATACCATCTTCCCAGCATGTTGTGTGTTATCTTTTCCCTTATATAAAAAAGCCTTGGCTCTAGGGATGATGTGCTATGCTCTTTAGTTTGGGTTAGTCAGATTTCTTTGTAGCAAGATTGTGTGAGAAATACAGTTACTGTGGTTTCTGCCTTGACCTCTGACTGAGGAGAACACTTGAGGCACAGCTGTCTCTCAAAAACTAAGCTCTGGTGGTGGCCTGAGCTTTTTAGAAGCTTTCTGTGCATGCTCCTAGGACTGACAATAGAAAGAAAGTCTTCATCCTTTTTCTCAAATCCTTATTTTGGAAAAAGGAAGAACTGAATTCTCAGGTCATGCCACTGTCCACACAACTCTGTTAAGATAACATGTTGCTGCAGTAAATCCACCTTTCTGACTTTCTGAGGATGTAGCAATTGGTCTGTGGTGACTGAATTTAAGATATTTTTTACCTCCTGTCTTTGAATCAGACCAAGCTTATTTCTGGAGTTCAGTATATAGCATTATTAAGAATGTTTCTACTGTGTTTGTACTAGAGCTGGTGCTTGTCAAGACAGTCCTTACTTCAAGGACAGCTCATGTTTTCTTAATTATATATTGCAGTAAATCAAAGAAATGCTCCTTTTGTCTTAAAAATTAATTCATGTCTCATTTACAATCAATTTGTACAGATTATCACCTAATGTGATTTTTTGAAGTTGTAAAATGATTCAGCAACCATAAAAGAAAGGACACTCAACAAACCTTTATAAGGTATTTTCTTGGCCAGACTTCCCATCCTTCATTGTTCTTTGCTGTGCAACATGGGACCAAGAAAGCATAGCTGTAGCAGGGCTGTAAGAGACAGTCACACAAAATGGGAGTAAACGTGTCTGAATTTTGCCGTTCTCATCAACAAAGAGGCTTTGTTATTATCCTCGTCAAGGGGGCTACAAACTTACACCAGTGGGTTAGGAGGAGGCGATGTGGGTCCCACCTGGCGTTGTTAAAATAGAAGATGCGTAGATACTCTGCACAGCTTGTTAATTTCATTTACTTTAACGTGGCTATAGTAGACCATTACTCCAACCCTAAGAGCAATTAGTGATCTTGTTAATAATCAAAGTACACCTACCCAACAAACAGCTGGAGAAAGAGCAGTGATAGTCATAATCCTGCCTCTGCTTTCTTTGAAGGACATAGGTTTTCCCAGAGGAAAATCAGTCATATCACACATCCTTCCTAGGAGCCGGTATAAATATCCAGTGTAAAATCTATACAAATTTCTTCAGTAATGCGTGGCTATACCACCCTCCCCACAGCTTGCTATATGTCCTGTTTATATATTACAAATTCCCTTATACATACCTCCTTCAAGTGACAACTGTAAATAAGCACAAGTCTCTGGCAGCCAGCATTCATTCAAATTTAAATTCAGGAATAGGGAGCTGTCAGCTAACTGACTTCTGTGGCATCATAGCTGTAATTTGAATGAATTACAGACCACAGTATCCATTGTTCTGAGGACTGGGAGCAAGAGGGGTAGAATAAATTGGGGCAAATATCTGGAGTTTAATACAGGTTTCTGAGGTTTTTAACACATCATGCACTGAGCTTCAGTGTGGTTACTTTCTGTGGCTAACAACATTTCCATGTAAAATGGAACAATCTTCGGTTACAAGCCCTCTTTACTATGAAAAGGAAAGGAAAGGAAAGGAAAGGAAAGGAAAGGAAGGGAAAGGAAGGGAAAGGAAGGGAAAGGAAGGGAAAGGAAGGGAAAGGAAAGGAAAGGAAAGGAAAGGAAAGGAAAGGAAAGGAAAGGAAAGGAAAGGAAAGGAAAGGAAAGGAAAGGAAAGGAAAGGAAAGGAAAGGAAAGGAAAGGAAAGGAAAGGAAAGGAAAGGAAAGGAAAGGAAAGGAAAGGGAAGGGAAGGGAAGGGAAGGGAAGGGAAGGGAAGGGAAGGGAAGGGAAGGGAAGGGAAGGGAAGGGAAGGGAAGGGAAGGGAAGGGAAGGGAAGGGAAGGGAAGGGAAGGGAAGGGAAGGGAAGGGAAGGGAAGGGAAGGGAAGGGAAGGGAAGGGAAGGGAAGGGAAGGGAAGGGAAGGGAAGGGAAGGGAAGGGAAGGGAAGGGAAGGGAAGGAAAGGAAAGGAAAGGAAAGGAAAGGAAAGGAAAGGAAAGGAAAGGAAAGGAAAGGAAAGGAAAGGAAAGGAAAGGAAAGGAAAGGAAAGGAAAGGAAAGGAAAGGAAAGGAAAGGAAAGGAAAGGAAAGGAAAGGAAAGGAAGAGAGAAAGAAGGAAGGAAGGAGGAAGGAAGGAAGGAAAGAGAAAAAGGGAAGGAAAGAGAGAGAGAAAGAGAAAGAGGAAGAGAGAGAGAGAGAAAGAGAGAAAGAAAGAGAGAAAGAAAAAGAAAGAGGAAGAAAGAGAGAGAGAGAAAGAAAGAAAGAAAGAAAGAAAGAAAGAAAGAAAAAGAAAAAGAAAGAAAGAAAGAAAGAAAGAAAGAAAGAAAGAAAGAAAGAAAGGAAGAAAGGAAGGAAGGAAGGAAGGAAGGAAGGAAGGAAGGAAGGAAGGAAGAAAGAAAGAAAGAAAGAAAAAAAGAAAGAGAAAGAAAAAAAGAAAGAGAAAGAAAAAGGACGACAATACAAAACTAGATGAGGTTTATTTTGCTCTGTTCTAGCAAGGATTAAAATATCTGGATTGAAGTTTAATAACAGTTGACTATGCACAATTTACACTCTGGGTATTGGCAGCTTCTTTTCAGATACTGAGGAGCAAGATGTCCCCCCTCCCTCCCACACTGCTTGTAGAGAGTAGTGCCCCATGCTGATGATGCCAGGCAGATTTAATTGTGCATGCTCAAAGAGAAAAATGACATCCACGCTTGGGTTAGTGCTCTCTGTGGCAAGCTGACAAATCCCCCAGCTGTCAACTAACCTCAAAGGCAAGTGTACGTGGCTCTAGCTTATGTCTGCTTGCATTCTGCCCATAGACATTTATAAGCTGAAACTCATATTCGCTGCAACACATTCAAAATGTTACTGAGAGAAATGTATGGTCTGCTTTATGTGTTCCAGTCTCTACGGGTGACCCACACAATTAAGGTTTATTTTTCAGACAGACTAGAAACAGGTAAAGACAACCTCTTTTTTTTTTTCTTTTTTTTTTTGTCATATGTGGCAAGTGAAAGGACATAATGTTTATAGCTATGGATCTGGCTAAGTTGCCAATTGCATAGAGAAAATCACATTTCTTCCTTCGAGTCAGATGGATTATATTTATATTTTTATGCATTTGGGGGGGTTACTGGCTGCCAGAGAACCACATGCACACAGAATGGCCTTATGTAAGTTCCAATATGTATGGTCAAATGCAAAGAGGCATGTGGTGTTAATGCAATATTGGAGTCACGGAAGAGAACTTCTGGCAGAAGCATTATCACTTGTGGTGCACTGCAGGCTGTCCATCTAAACCTATCATTACCTGGCACCTATGCTCTAGTGAAATAATCAGACCAATCTACAAATGGGCAAAAAGCCATGTTAACAGATGGTCTTGACTGTAGGTAACCAGGAAACCGTGCATATACATTAAATATGGGTTCAGAGAACACAGATCTTATCTAGGAATGTCAAAACAGCTGTCGGTTTTGAGCTTCTCCATATACTGTTGAGAACATATGCCATACCCATCAGAACCCACACAGGGTGGACTAGAGCCAGCTTCCACAGTTCTGCTGAACCTTGCAGGAATTGTTTGGTTGGGCATGGTCTCTGTTATAGATTAATCTCGTACTTTACAGTGAACTTTGAATTTTCATTAGAGAGACAAAGAATGAAGTTTGAGGATGCAGTTCCATCCACCTGATTTACATGCCCAGCTGAGACACTGCCTCACCTTAATTTTAGGTGATTGAGAGGGCTATGCAATCTACCTGGCATAATTGCCTAAGTTTCTTAAGTGAACATTGATAGAGAGAGGCTTTAGATGTGTGCAGGAAAAAGTCTGATATGTTTACACTTTGAATGCAATAGAATCTTGGAATTGGATCTTAGAATATACGGAAATGCTAAAATACTTCTGTCAGCTTAGGATTTAGTTCACCAAGCTCTTCTGATACTAAGCAGCCAGTAATAATTCACTTCTATTTTTGGAACAGTCTGATATTAAAGCACTCAGGTAGGAAGTGGGAATTCCTGGGTTCTTGGCCTCTTCAGTTCAATAAACTGGAGATCCTGACCCCATGAGTCCAGGTGAGCAGCTTTCACCATGCTTTGAAGTTGAATCCTAGCAACTCCTTGTCATAAGGCCACATGAGCACAAAGTAGCAGCGACTCCAGGGAGCTCCTCACTACCAGTTATGTTCACAGACTTAAAGCTTTACCATATATACAAGAAAGCATGAGAACAATGTCTCTTTTAGTGCCCAAAATTAGTTTGTACGTATCTAAAAGCAAAAAATAAAAATAAAAATAAAAGGGCTGTGTTCACATCTCCTAACTCCATGTAATTCACTGGATCTCTGTGCCCTACTGGCTGTCCATGGGTTTTCTGAAGCAGCTACTCAATAGAAATTTCAAGCTAATTGGTACTTAAGCTACCTAAATATAGCCCCAAGACAGCAACCGCAGGATTTAGGGGAGATAGTCTAGCTTCAATAAATCTGTGCAAATTTATGGACCCTAAAGCTCTTTTACTGATTCTGGGAACTGGGCAGGAGGCAGAAGTGCCAGGGGAGTTCAAATCCATCTCCTGTTGCCTTTCTGCTACCTGCTAGGCTGAGTGCAGGAAGAGAGGAATGCAGAATGGGGAATACCTATGTCTGTGAATGTGAAGCGCTCTGTTGGCAACAGTTTCAGAGAAAATTACAAGCCTGAGAGAGAGTGTTTTAGTAGTTCAGGCAGTACAGACTGAGATTTTCAGGAGCATGGGACCACATTTCTGTTCTTGGCTATTCAGGTTTAGTGTAAAGAGGTGATGGTCTCTTTAAGGTAATATATGACTCTTTTGACTATAGGATCTGTCATACATATTATTTGAAACCTCTCTACATAGGCCAGCTGTAAATTTCAGGTATTGTTGCCTTGGGATCCTTGGGAAGCACTTTAAGCATTATACAGAAAATAACGAGAAGACAAGCATTTATATTTTGCAACTTCTTTTACACTGAATTAAAATCATGGAAAGTTTGATGACTTAAATACAGAATGCTAATAGGTAGTTGTTTGTCTGTAGAATTAAGGTACCTGTAAATCTATCCCAGTTGTGCCAACACCATGTGGCGAGTAGTCTGTCCTTCACATGATGCATAGCTAGCTTGGTTGTATAAGGAGTGTGAGTAAGTGTGAGTATGCTATAAACTGTCATCCATATAAGGTACCAAGTGTGCCTTATTCATACTTCAACATTGTCAATGTGAAGAATTATGATTATCATTTTTGGTTTGAGTTGCATAAATCTGCATTTTTAAGGTAGTTTGCCTTTAACATAAATTACTTTCCCCTTAACTATGGAGTTAGAATGAAATTCAGCTGTCACAGATAAGAGTAATCATATTTATTAATAGTGCAAATCATTCATATACACGGAAAGAACTTAAACTTGCAAAACACATCAGGACAGGAGATCACAGTCCTTAAGGGACTGATTTATCCTTGACTTCTATGAGCCTTTGTTATGCTAATGATAGATAGATATTCCTGAAATCCATTGCCTCTGTCTACGTCTTACCCTTTGATTTCTTTATTAACTCTCCTCCCTTGTCACTGTGTGATCTTTTAAATTCAGATAAGGTTTTGCAGCTTGCGCCATATTTTGCTGCTTTTTACCAAAAAAATAAATAAAAATAAATAAAAAGGTTTCTAACATTTCCTAGCTTATGTGCATTTGCATCTTTGCTGTACTTCCATGCCAGAACTGCCCCTGGGTGAGCTGTCACTGGTCTGATTTTGATACTGACAGCTTTCCTTTGTTCCTAGCACAGTCAAGGCAACTGATGTAATTAACCATTCCACACCCACATAAATAGGCATTGTTGTGGTAGTTTGGGATAAATGTGTTCGTGTAATTTAGAAAACTAAGGGTTTTAACTAAATGCTTAATTTGTTTTGGGGCACTTAGATGAACATTGTGATTTGCTGGTGTCCTGGTTCTGTCCCCCTCACAGCTCCTGCTGTACCCCCAGCCTGCCCACTTACAGGACAGTGTGAGAAGCTGAAAAGTCCTTGGCTTAGTGTAAGCACTGCTCTGCAACAATTAAAACATCAGTGTGTTATCAACATTATTCTCATTCTAAATCCCCAACACAGCACAATACCAGCTACTAAGAGAAAAATTAACTCTATCCTAGCTGAAACCAGGACAGCTGGTCCTGGGTGCTAGTGACTTTGCTAAGACTGTAAATCCTCGGTGTTTTTAAAATCAAGATACATGTTTAGGTGAAATGTTGTGGGTGTGGGTGGTTAGCTCACCTACAGTGGTTGTTTGCAAACATTGACCACTGTGATGTAAGCAGATGACAGCCTTAGTATCATTGAATCCAAAAGCCGTTTATAGTTAGCTAATAATGTCTTTAAGGATATAAACAGGAGCAATATATATATGCTAATGTAGATAATCAGCTATAAGATTCCTAAATTAGAGAAAAACTAGTAAGTACAGCACATTTCTCATGAGCTTATTTTAATGGAAGGAGTAGGGATTTTATTCTGAAACAACATATTACTACAGTGTATAGCTACTTCATTATACTTTGTTCAGTATAGGTATGTCTTGCAACATCTTGTACTCTCTCGGGACTAGATATATATGAAACACCTGCAGCATAATTTTGCTCAAGTGCTAAGCTCTCTCTGAACTCAGCTACAATTAAATATTCAGCAGGATACTCTGTCTCTAGCTAGACTCATGTAGCAGTTATGAAAGATTAATTCAGTGTTATGTTTCTGTTTAATGAAAGAGTTGAAAAGAGCATTTCTGTTGAAAATTTCAGATTTCAGGTTTAGAGGTTATGATTTTTATTATGCTTTTTTAAAGGGCATGTAAGATAAATGATCTATATAGAGTAATAATTTTTAATAGATTTTTTTTTCGGGATTCCCAGCATTTTAATTACGGTTCTCCATACACTTTATTGTCTTTTCCTTGCTCTTTTAAAATAAATAGTGCATACTGCTTAACTGTGAATACAGTAAATAACCTGTAGGAAAGTAAAAGGCATTGTATAATAGAACGGTGCAGATTTGCAGATCTTGCTGTATTTTATAATTTTTTTTTGGATTTTCCTTTTAGTCAATGCTAAGATTGTAAATGATATGCACATCTGAGCAAGGAATAGTAGCTTTGAGGTAGTTCCTGGTAGCAGTTCATTTATACAACAACATTCCAAAAGCAGCAACAAAGAAAGTTCAAGTTTATGTTCTTTGCAGGTGCTTCCTTTCCTTCCTTTCCTTCCTTTCCTTCCTTTCCTTTCCTTCCTTTCTTTCTTTCTTTTTCCCCCACATCTTACTCTTACAAAATTTACTTTCATTATTAATGAAGCTCATTCCTAGCACTGTTGTGAAATCTGAAGGGCAAACTCAATCAGCTAGTTTGAAGTTCTAATCCTTGAAGAGCCAGTGTGAATAACAGATGATATTAAGCAAGGCACAGTAAATGGTACATGTTTTGATTTTGCTGTAAATGTGACCTGATTGATCTTACCTGTGTTTTTCCCTCTGTGTTTTACAGGACACATTTATTTAGAGCAATGTATATGTCTTATTACCATTAATGTTAAAACAACAGAAAAATGTGCAAAAAGATTTGAGGATGGTGTGATCTGAAAGCTATCATCTGATTTATTAGCAAATTGGGGATTTACGTTTAATTATGATTCTGCTACAAATGCCACATGTTATATTGTATAAATGTGGTTCTCTTCTGAACTAAATTGTTAGGATTTATTCCAATTGCAGTTCCTAGAAATTTAGAAGAAAAATTATGACTAGGCCTACACTCTCTTAGAGCACAACAAGGTCAGCATCATATCATTCAACAGATTGCCCATACCTCTGGTTCAGTATTGTAGGAAGAAAGAGGCTTAGCTCTCTTGTGGGGTCTCTTTGGGATTGATTCCTAAGATTAAATAAAAAATAGTGGCAAAACGTCTGAAAACTTCTCCTGTTTCTCGAACCCCTCATACCTGCCTCAGGTCACCAACTTCTCAAATATTCAACACAAGAGCTGGGCTTTGTCTTCTAGTTTTAGTTGATTTGTTTCATAATTCAGGTTTACCAGATGTCCTCCCTTCCTACAGTAGCACCTACTGAACAGGCAAATCTATAAACAATATCCTGGGCACTGAGGAAGATGGATGAGAGCTTCATAGTCATAAAAATGTCTGTTGAAAGGGTCCACTGAAGATTTTCTTCAGTCTCCCACTGCAAGCACTTCTACTGCCAACAGTAAACAGTAAATCAGGACAGCTATGGCTTTGTTTGGTTGAGTCTTGAATCTGTATAGCCTGTTCCAGGTTTGCACTATCCATCTAGTGAAAGACTTCTTCCTCATGAGAAGCCCAAATCTCCTCAGTCAATTCTTGTGGTTATTGATTTTTGCTCCCAATACCAAGGAATTTGTCTGCACCACTTTGTAGCTCTCGTTCAAGTACTTGCAAACTTCTGTTAGATCACTGCTCAGTCTCCTCTTCAACAGACTAAAGAAGTCCACATCCCTCAGCTTCTCCTCATATACTCTGGGCCACTGACTACCTCAGTAGTCCTCTGTTGGACCTTTTTCAGTTTCACCACATTCATCTTAAACTGGCAGGCCAAACTTGGACAAAATATTCTAGGTCAGACATAACCAACACTGCGTAAATTGGATAACTTCTCTTGAGCTGCTGGCTGCACTCCTCTAATGCAGCACTGTATGAAATATACCTTATTTCCAAAATGTCTAATATTTCCCTAGTGTCTAATATTCAAACAGGCATCCACTAGATCATCTTTAGCAGTGCTTTGATATAGCCTGTAATTTCCCAGCCTCTAAAAATGTGTGGGTTTGATTATTGCAGCAGATGTGCAGAACTCTGCACCATTTCTTGTTAGCCTGCAAGAGGCTTCTGTAGGTCCTTCAAGCTTCTCAAACTCCCTGTAAATTGTAGTTCTATTTTTCAGTGTGTCAGCCATCTACTGTTAGAATTATCTGCAAATTTCTTAAACCTACTTTGCTGACAAAGCATGTTTATTATGTGTGACTCCAGAAAGTTGGTAAGGATTAGGAATAAGTAAAGTCTAGGTTCCATCTCACTGTTTGTTTGGTCTCTAACTTGGCTAAAAAGTGTCACTTGTAATGCAGCCTGGATAGTCACCCATCTGAGGTGACTGTAGCAGGTATTGTAGCATTTTCAGATCCTGGCATGCCTGTCAATGACAGTTGCAAGTTGAAGGATGAAAAAAGTGAAGGGTTGAAATTCAATAATATTTTCTGTTTTGAAACACTAGTTAGCTATTGCAGAGTTTATTGCCAGAGAGACGGTTAATGCGGTGGGCTCTTATTACTATGATCAGCACACAAGGAGCTGAAAACAACATGAAGGAAACAAAAGAAAAAGGGAATTCTGACTAAGACAAAGCTTGTAAAATAAGTTTAAATTACGCAATATTATATATTTTGTGTCAATAAGAAAAGGAAATTCATCCAATGTTCTGTTCACTGAGCTGACAGAAGCTTGCAGAGTTGATACCCTGCAGTCTTAGAATGGGCCTATTTTATATAACTGAACAATTTTATACAGTAAACATAGCATTGTTACTCATGAGTCCTAAAGACAGCTCCTTTCAGAAGTGGTTTAGTAGATATACAGAATAACTAAGGACAGTATTGAATGATGACAAAATTCAGTAAATAATATGAATGTAGAATTTAACTTCATAACACTATAATTGTTGGTATGTTACGATTAAACCATCCAATCAAATGCATCCAGTGTAATTTTGCATGCCAAGGTGCATCAGCAGATGGAATCTGTGTTTGGAGTGTGTGAAAGTAGCCAATGCTGTCTGCCTAAAAATATATCTAACATTTATAATTATTTTTTTTAATCTGATTTCGAGCTGTTTGAGATAGGTACCTTTTGTATGTGAAAGTGCATTTGCTTCTTGTTTACAGATATATCCTTAGTATCTGCTTTGTCTTTATGCCTTGTGTACCTTTTGTGTTTTATTTTGGGTGTATATCTTGTTTATGGCCATCTTAAGTATACATGTAAGTTTGTCTGTCCACATATTATAGGTAGCTTTCCAGTCCACGAATACTTCAATTTCATATCATTTGTGCATACAAAAAGATCATATTTTAGCCTACAGGTGATAATGTGGGGAAATTCACCCAAATGGCATCTATGTAATTTCTGTTTTGGGTTATTTGACAGCTCAGCCAAAATAGTAAGTTTCAGCAAGTTTTATCTTTTACATTTCAGGATTATAATGATGAAATTCGTCAGGAGCAGCTGAGAGAGCTATCATATTTGAATGGTTCTGAGGATTCAGCACGTGGACGGGGTATTCGAGGAAGAGGGATCCGTGTGCCACCTGCAGCTCCTTCAAGGTGGTAACCTAACCTATTATGCTAATAGTGTTAGAAAATTTAAACAATGGCAAAACAAGCATAGAGGGTTTTTGTTGTTGGTGGGTTTTTTTGTTTGTTAGAAAAATGAAAAAAAATATACACATCATGGTCAGTAAACCAAAAGGTTTTTCTTCTAAGAACTTGTGCAGCCTACATTGCTCCAGGCTCTACAATCTACAGGCTATAGTCAGGGTATACCAGCAACAGGCTGAAAATCACAACAGATTATGAAGCCACTAGAAGGATATGTCTAAGAAAAAGTATTGTAATGCTGACACAGAATCAGTATGGTCAGTGTCATAAAACCATCGGTTTTATGAGCGTTCTGTGCCATAGTCAGAGAAGGCCACATAGTCTGGGTAACACTTCATTTATTACCAAATCATGACTTATTTTTGTGCATATTATATGTATAATGTTATTGTTATATTGCATTGAATTTTATTTGTTGTGTGTATTATCAGTTCTATATGAATTTCACTTATATCATCTAAAAGCATTGATATATGAATGTTTCCAGAATTCTTCCAACTACTTTTTTTATATATTGTTGACAGAGAGCTCTGCTTGTTCATAAGACCAGTATAATGCACTCCTTCAGACCCATTTTTGACCATGACTCCTTAAAATTTGTCACCTAAGTTATCTAAGTTATCTAGCTACTTGGAAGCCTCCACAGAGACCATTTCAAGATGGGTCCTAAGAAATCCACTTTTATTTTGGAGGAAATAGACCTCCTGATTTTAAGCACACAGAGGAGTCATTCTTCGGTAATTGAACTGGCTGATCTTATCTATGCTCTTTCTTTCTTCCCTGAAAGTGTTTTCTCTCAGTTTTTGAATGAACTTTTTATCAGTGTTATGATGCCATGTATAGGATTTTTTACAGTTGGCATTCATGACCATCTTGTAGTGGAAGTCTTCTGGGGCTCAGAAACCACACCTAAGATCTATGAAGGGCTTATTAATAGTGATGTTCAGAACATCACTGCAGCAGACTGCCAGCTTTTAAACTAGATTCAAAGCATAATCAGTGGTGTGCTGGCCTCCATTTCTTGCAGAACACCCTACTGATTGGATCAGTAGGACAGCAAGTAGTATTGTGGTGTGGTGGTTTTATTCTGTTGGGCAGCTGAACTCCACCACAACCACTTTCTCATGCCCCCTCAAAGAAAAAAAAAAAGCTGGGGGGGGGAGAAAATGCAATGAGAAGGGCTCAAGGGTTGAGATAAAGACAGGGAGATCACTCAACAATTATCAACATGGGCAAAACAAACAGCATAGGGAGATTAATGTAATTTCTTACCTATTACTAACAGACTACTGCAGTGAGAAACTGAAAACAAACAGCTCTGCCCCAACCACCCTCTCCTACCTCCTCCCCCCAAGCAGCACAGGGGAACGGGGAACGGGGGCTGCGGTCAGTCCCTAATGCTTTGTCTCCGCCGCTCCTTCAGGGTCATTCTCTGCCCCTGCTCCACATGGGGTCCCTCCCATGGGATGCCATCCTTCCTGAACTGAGCCTGCACCCACAAGAAGCAGCTCTTCAAGAACTGCTCCCACATGGCTTTGTACCACGGGGTCCATCCCCCAGGAGCAAACTGCTCCAGCACGGGTCCCCCACGGGCGGCAGCTCCCCCCAGACCCCCTGCTCCCATGTGGGCTCCTCTCCACAGGCTGCAGCTCCGGCCTGGGGCCTGCTCCTGCGGGGGCTCTCCATGGGCTGCAGCCTCCTCCAGGCCACATCCACCTGTTCCACTGGGGGCTCCTCCACGGGCTGCAGCATGGAGATCTGCTCCATGTGGGACCCATGGGCTGCAGGGGGACAGCCTGCTCCACCAGGGGCCTCTCCACAGGCCGCAGGGGAACTTCTGCTCCGTTCCTGGAGCACCTCCGGCCCTCCTTCTGCACTGACCCTGGGGTCTGCAGGGCTGGTTCTCACTCCTCACCCTCACTGCTGCTGTAGTACTGCATTTTTTTTTCCCCTTTCTTAAATCTGCTCTCACAGAGGCGCAAATAACATCACTTATTGGCTTGGCTCTGGCCAGTGGTGAGTACTTTTGGAGCCATCTGAAACTGGGCCTTATCTAACATGAGGCAGGTTCTGGATTCTTCTCACAGAAGCCACCCCTGAAACCCAAAACCTTGCCATGTAAATCCAATATGCTTGGATGCTTTCCTTATTTAATAGTCAGAAATCCCAGGGGAATATTAAAATAAAATGGAACTGAAACATTTTAAGTTAAATATACTTGCATAGTTACCTCCTGAAAGTTGTAGTAAAATAAAGATCATCAAAAGCTAACACTATTGGTTTGACTGTCTCAGTAGAGAACCGACCGGGGCTTATACAGGTGAGGGAGACCTGAGTTGCATTCACATCTCTGGACCTGGGTGTTAAGTGGTGCCAGCATCACATATGGTTGTACTGGCCACTTGCACAGTCTTCAGAAAGAGCAGCACACTCAAAAGCGTACTATTCTAAAAGGAAATTCATGGATTGCTTCCCTGATATATCATCCTTCTAGTTTGGCATACGGTATAGTTACAAGAACCTCCTTTTAAGCAAGAACAGCTGCTGCTGTTTCTTCTGACATACCAATTAGTATGGTGCAGTGGGTACAGTATAAATAAATGGGAGGATGCTAAACCCTTCTGTGCTTGTTTATACACAGTGCTGTCTCTGTACAGTTGGGAAAGCTGAATCCCATGATGTCCTTTGCCTGTGCTGATCTAAATTAGACAGGAGAAAATGTCCTTACTCTCCTTTTATACTGTTGTTCTGCTTTACCGTGATAGTTTCTGCCATCCAGCATCATCTTATGTCAGACAGATTCTCCCACTCACCAATAAACATGCGAATGACAGCAATGACTGCTCTTGTACTTTGAGAACAACAGAAAAAAAAGTCCTTACTTTCTTCTTGTTTTGGAACTACTTCAGAGTAACTCCACAAAACTGAATTACAATGATCCAGGATTTCATTAGTACAAGCAATATGAGGATCAGGTGTAAAAAGTACTGGATGGCTTAGTAATAATGCCTTTCCATAACAGGAGTTCTGCTTGAGATACTGCCTAAAAGGGCTTGACATTGTAGCTGCCAAAACCTCCGAGTTATACGATACTTTAAATAGTAGTAAAAGTATAAGAGCCTTTAAAGTGGGGTGGCACTTGCATATCCTCCCTCGATATACACCTCAAAACGATCATCTCTTTTTGCTCCCCACAGGGGCCGTGGAGGTGCGATTCCTCCACCCCCACCTGGACGAGGTGCCCAAGCACCCAGAGGAACACCAGTGACACGTGGAGCACTTCCCGTCCCACCAGTAGCGAGGGGTGTTCCTACCCCTCGAGCAAGGGGTGCCCCAGCAGTCCCAGGCTACAGACCACCCCCGCCACCTGCACATGAGGCATATGAAGAATATGTAAGTAACTGCATGCATTAATAACAAATGTAAACCAAAGTGGTGAAGTTTGTGTACCTCTGAAGTCGAAGACTCTAGTCCAAAAATTCCTCTGTCTCTACTGTGTACCTCCTGCTGGTGAATTACAACCTAGGTGATATAATGTGGTCTTTTGGGTGATTGGCATTTAGAGAGTTTTTCACAGCTTAGTTTTGGATATGAGAAGGTCATGCTGGTTAGCTGTCACTATATCATGTAAAAGCAACACAGACTATAATGTAGTCTAAAGACAGTATTATAGTTGAAAATCACATTTACTGTAGGCAAGTTCTTAGGAATAACAAATTACATCCTTTGTGAGAAACTAAGATTTTTATTTTGTTCTTCTGAATCTATACAAGTATATTTATTTGTACTCATAATTGTGTTACAGATACATAACATAGAAACTCAATTTTCATATAAACTGATATAATAATGCATATTTAGCAAGGAGCAATATTAACTGTCACCTTTCCTTATGAGGTGTTAAAAGTAATTGTGCTGTAAACATCAAAGCTTTCAAGCCATCCTTATTAATGTTCCACTCCTGCAACTATCACCATAACAACAGATATTCAAGTAGAGGAGAAGGTACCATCAAATATAGTGTCTGACTTTTTCCTGAAGTAGCAAATCCAAAGGTAAGATGAACGTCCTGTCCACTCTGTAATTCTGTCACTATTGAGAGAATGCAATTTTATTCAATTAGTGGTTTTCCTGGAACAAATGAAATTGAAATAGAAATTACTGACTGTTGGTAAAGCTTTACCCATCTATATTTGTAGAATATGGGTTAGATCACAGCTACTTCAAATCAAGGGCACACATTCTGTCAGTGACAAAAATCACAACTGAAAAACAGCTGCAAAAAAGGAGGCAAATTAAGTCACTCTCTGTTATTATTTGTCTCAACATAGTTACCATCTTTAAATGAGTATAAAGCGCTTCTTAAAATAAAAGGAATTTTAAAAAAGTATACCTCTCATTTACAGGTAATATAATAATACAGATAATCTGTTGGTTGCAGAATGTATAAGATCTTCCTGTTCTGTGCAGAACTGTATCTTTTCCTAATCTACACGTGACAAGTTTCAAAACAGGATCCTTGTAATTTAAGATTATTATGAATGAAGAAAACCTTTTTTTTTTTAATCTACAGTACTGCTAAATGTCCTAGGGTATTAAGCAAATTTCAGGAAACATTTCTTAGGCATTTTCTGGATGGCAAATATACAGAAAGCAGCAGTTGAGGCAGCTGGATTACAGAACGTTAGGAAACCATTCAGCCAGTTCCACATTGTTTTTACTCTCAGGAACACCAAATATACTGAAAATTAAAAGTTAATTTATGTTATAATAGAGTATTCCAATAAAAACTAACAAACACATTTGTGTTTCCACTTTGCTTACCTACATGATAGCAAGCACCTTGCCTTTTGGAGATCCTTCAGTCTCCTATGTCCTATCAAAATCTATATTCCCAGCAGGGTTTCTCAGACTTCTTGTCATCCAACAGTTTGCAATGAAAATCTCTCTCTTCACAATTTGAAGAGACTTGTGAGCATAATCCAAATACATGCTCCTATCTTATGGACTGAGATAATTAAAGTTCTATTGGTGTGCAGTTAGAAGGAAAAGTTCAGTGTGAATTTGTAAATAATATTTTAGGGGAAATATTTTGAATTTTGAACAAAGTAATCAACACAGTTTTTCTTCCTACACAATTTGCAATTGCACCACATATCTGTCTGCATGCTTAAACCAAGTGAATCTATTTGTTGACCAGCCACAAATGTCATGTGTAATTGTTGTTCTTTCACACTCAATCCTAGAGATGAAAAACTAATTTACAGTGAATAATTTATCCAATTTACTTTGTCTCATTTTCTGCTTGTAGGCAACTCACAAACATATTACAATTTCTTTATGTGTTTATGTCTTTCATTTTTGAGTACAGTATTCCTCTACAAATTTTGCATAGTATATGCAAGCACCTTTTGTTTGATTAGTTGTGCATATGAATGCAGTGTCATTGATTGTCAGTATCCATATACAGTCATTTGAATGCTGAGTTGAAAGTGAACTCAAGAAATAGAATATGATGGCTGCAGCAGATTTTTTAAATGTGCTTCCTGAAAAAAAAAAAATCTTGATATTTTCTCAGTTCTATGAATCAGAGATTGTATTGACTTTTTGACCTTGAAACAATGAACCGTCCAAATCATTTTGGATAAGCATTTAAAAGTTTGGATCACTCCTCTGTAATTATTTAATATTCTGCATTTTCTTAATGGCCTTTGGAGAGTCCATAAAACAAAATGCCTAAAGGTTTCTCAAGAAAAGTGAAGTTTTGTTGCTGTGATGAATGTATTCATGTTCAACATTTTTAATGTAAAGCTCAACCAAAAGAAAATAATTCTGAACAACCCTCAGAAGAGAGGGAGGCTAGACAGGGAGGTGTCCACTTGGGCAGCCCTTGGGCAATGTGCCGCACTTCAAGCCTTTTTCTTTACTTGCGTTTGAAACAGGTATGTAGTTTTTATTGGGTCTAGCTTAATTTATTTGAGAAACTTCTGAAGATCACCTACAGGAAGAGGAGGTACAGATATCAAAAAGCACATGCAAAGAAAAGTAATGCTTACTACTTGACCTTCCCTTGCCTTAAAAACAATTCATTGTGTGTGAATTTGGATGGGGAGCTTAATGGATAACTGGTGTGCAGCTTCTGGGATCAGAGAGGTTGTCATGGGTTTGTAACATGGTGAGTCAGAGTACTCTTCAAAGTGCCGAACCTTAGTTCAGTGCAACTACCTGTACTATGTGCTCTGTTTAAGATGTTCACTAGAGTGCAGTTTGGAGCAGAAGCTTGAACTGGTCAACATGAGCTTTCCTCAGAAGAAGCTTATTTCACAAAGCTGAACTTGACCCTTTGTCATTACCCTCTGGGACACAGTTTTATATCCCTAATCCACAAGCGCTGCCATACTGAAGATGTCCCTAGAGGCTGAAAAGGGTTCAAACCTGATAAGAAAAAACAGCCTTCTGAACCTTGGGTTCTATTTTTGTTGTTGTTTTTTGTTTGTTTGTTTTTCATTTGTTTGTTTACTGGAAACCACACAGTGTGGTTGCCCATTATGGATCATACTCAGGATCCATCCACAAATACAGTACACAAATTAATTTGAATTATTGCTTAAGCCTTCTTTCCAAGTCTAGTAATATATGCCACCACCAGCTGGCAGCAATGGCTCAGTCTAGAACTTTTCAGGAGTACTGATTTACTACTGAGCTCCACTGTTACTCAAAGGGTGCTGAGGGTAATATTAGAGAGAGCAGCAATGCCAGCAGGTTTTAATGAAAAAATGGCTGTTTGGAATTTGTCAGATTCAGTTTTTAAATTAGGTTCACATTCTAAATTTCATAAGACAGCAATGTTTTGAGTGGGGAGAATGGTACTGGAATTGCGTTTTAATTGCTTCTTCTAGACTTACATCTTATGCAGTTGTGGTTTGAAGTATTAGTTTTGCCTATGAGACAGCTGATGTCTGATCTACAAATCTTATGATGTTTCTATATCAGTGCACCAAGATAGGAGATAGTAAATAAAAATGAGTTCAGACATTGTTTCAGCCCTGCATCATCACCTTATTGACAAGGCCAATGAGAAGACTGATTTTGTGCCATTTTTTCATTACAGTTGTTAAGATTTGTTTGGTTGAACATCTACTTTTATCAGCTACTTGAAATATAGCAAGGAAAATTAACACTGTTATCATCTTTACAAATTGGAGGGAAACTTCTGGAACCTTTTTTTCAGCAAGAGTAAGCAATTTTAAAGGCTAAACTCCTATTGGCAACTTTAGAGACAGCAAAAGGATGATAGACATGACTGATGGTGACTGATGATAGACAGTAGTGTGGCAGAGAGTAGTCCTTGAGTACGTATTCCACTAGAAGGAACATCCTACTGAAGAAATAAAGACCCAGACTTTTTCACTCAAGTTAACAGCAAAATATTTAAAGGGTGCTTAGCCCAAATATAAACTAAAAATACAGTTGCTTTCTGGTCATGCTTTGGAATTGATTTGACTCTGGAGTTGTATTTCTGTCTTCTTAATCTGAATGAGCTGTGATAAAAACAGTAATGTTTTTCCTTACTTTTTAAGAGCTTTTGTAAACCTTTTTAAGAGGTCTAATGCAGATATAGAAGTGACCTAGCATTTGTTTCCTTATTCCAGATGCAAATAGTTACAAAACAGAATAAATTTTATACTAAATCACACATAATTTTAAATTTTACTTGCACTTTCCTTCCTGGATGAGGAAGGGGAGGACTTCCAAGTAGATATGGCATGGTCCTAAGGAAATTAGAGTAACTTGTAATTTAAGTTAATGTCAATATTTCTAGTAATTTAAATTTGCTTTACTAGACATTTATGGACTGCTTTAAATAAAATGAAAACCAAAGTGAATATGCCAAATTTCCAGCAAATAAGATGGAATATCGTAATTCTATGCAATACTTTCTTATATTAAATATTCAAGAATTTTCTGCAGCACCTTGCACACAAAGCTACTCATCTTAATATGAATACCTAGATGAGGGTCTTGTATTTACAAAGAAATATGTATATTTTTTTGCAAGATATATGCCAATCTGTCAAGACACTGAGAAACTGGTGCAGCTCCTACGTGTAGGACAGCCAGATGAAAGAGCAATTTTAAATGCCTCTGATTTTACTGATCAAACTGGCCAAAAACAGCTTCTGGTTATCTTCTGGAATAGTGAAGAGCAACTCTTTTACAAAGTCACTGGAAAAGAACCACACAATAAGATAGACAGTGTTTTTAATGTCATGCTGTTCTTCTCATTTCGAGCTATTTAAAATGAAAGCAAATGTCACACTAAGCTGTTCATTCTAAATGAACAAAAAAAGTAAATGGTTATTTACTTTTTTCAATAGTTTTCAAACAATCTGAAACAACTGTGCTCACGTTTTCCCAGTGCCAACCTAGATAATGAAAAGACTGCCAATAAGAGGCATTTTGTCACACTTCAGCATTTTTAAAAGAATAATCAACATTTACATGTGACTGCAATCCCCGAAATTGTGCTTGTGGATGCTTTGCTTAATATTTTAAACTAGAATTCTTAGGGCTTTTAAATCCATTCTATCTGCTACTTTGAATGCAGATGGAAACTGTGTATAAAGACCTGGCATGTTTGTGTCTGTATTAGTGCTTCGATGAATATGTTAAAGTGAGCAATTGGTACTTGATTCTGCTACTTTTAAAGTCAATTCCTATAATCCCAGCAGGCCATTCTCAGTGAGAGTGAGAGCGGGACAACTAAGGAGACTTATTCTAAATCTTAAAACACTGAAATACGTTGGATATAATTACATTCAAAGGGGATTTTTTTTTCTGAATTGGTATTTCTAAGTTTTAAGATGTGCCATTTATTTATTCTGTGGCCCTTTCGCATGAAAAAGAATCAGTTAAGAATGTACTGGGACTAAAAATCATTTGAATAAAGCTGGAATTATAGACATGGGAATCTGCATGGCAGAATGACATATTGATTAAATATGATTGATTACCTAATTATGCCCAACACACTTAGGATAAGAGCTAAACTATATTCAACTTACATCTGCTGTGACTTGAAAAATCAAATTTTATTTTTACTATAATAGTGATAATCAGGACAATGTCTGTATTATCTGAAAGATTCTGTTGGGCTTTAAAAGAATCCTGTGAATGATCGTCTCATGAAGGTAGAGTGGATTTTTCTATTAGTTATTCAAACTTCGGAAAATTTAATACATTGATAATATAAAAATATCTATTTGTAAGAACAAAAATCACAGTCAGCATTAAACCTTCAGTGTCTGAGAACCTGCAGTTTCACTTACCTGTGCAAAGTGTAATTTGGTTCATATTCTTATAGATGATATTTAAACAAAAAAGGCTTACACCTTGCAACCATGTCCTGAATCAACACATCAATAAATGCGAATACTGCTTTCAAACTCATCACTGATATGAATTTCTCAAAAATTGACAATGTGCTGTAAATTAGACTTTTATTATATATTTTTCTTGGTTTGAATTGATTTGGTTTGTTTTGACTGTAAAAAATACATTTATTCAATGGACTAAACTTTACTTGTAAAATACAGAAAAGTATTAACATCTACTTATAAATGCTTCAGAAAGATTTTGTGAAGAAACTTTTCTGTTGTCCTCTCCATGCTCTTCTATCTTTGCAAAAATAATTATCTCCTTGACATTAGTTATCGAGTGTTCAGTTCAAAAATGTTTTCTTTGCTAGACAGAGTATAAAAGAAAATGCTGATGCAGCTGTACATGTTTTAGTGTTATACATGATGTTAATACAACTACAACCTAATAAATATTTATATTTGTTATACAGAGATCTAAGTGAAGGGCATCTCTCAAATGATCATCCGGCTTTCAGATGGTCCTTAAATATTCATAGTGTATGCTGTTATATTCATAAGGTACTACATAAAAAATATATGGAGTACTCTCCATAGATACAGAATTTGTCTGTATCATGCAGTGGACCATTTGATCATTAAACAGTGTGATTGTTCAGGAGCCTGTTGCTAAAAATATTTGTCTACTATCCCATGTATATGTCGCACTTTATCACTTGGTTATTTGTCTGATGGAGAACAGTGTTGGCTGGTACAAAATGATTCCATAGACATTCACTGGCTAAATTTGATTGTGTGACTGCATCTCCACCCATGTTTTCATTTTTATGACAGGTTGCAAAGGTGAGTTATAAGTATGTATTTTGTGCAAATTCATAGAAACTTAGAAGATTCCTTTTAAAGAATTGGGGCAAATCCAATTTAATTAGAGTTGTTGAGAGTTCAGTTATTGTGTGAATTCAGCAATGATGGAAAACCATGTTTTTTTCTTTCACTTCTCAGAATATCTTATCCAGATTTAGTCCATTGAGGTACTATAATGTTAAATTTTTTGGACTGCAAGGTTCTTCATAACTGGTGAGTTTCTTAGGAGCCAGGCATACATATAAATTCTGTGTTAATGAGAAAAGTTCAGTGCAAGCTTCTATTTCTTGCAGACTGGTAAGCAAAGAAACTTCAGCTGTTCCAGATAATTAGAGAAGCCTTTAGTTCGGGTTTCAGGAAAGACACTGGCTGACAAGATGGCACTTAACATCATCACACCAGCATTGCCCCCAGCATACCAGTCTTACTCACGTATACTAGTATGGTTTTGCAGTAAACACAGATTAGTGACTCTTTATTATAGTAGATAAACAGAGTGCTCTGTATATCAGTAGACCTCATGTATAGCTAACAGTACTACTGTTTTGTGTATTATATTTATTTATAAGGGATTTTCACTATAGCTAAAATATAAGCTTTATTCATACAGTAAAGTGCACAGTTTAGGAACCATATTATATTAAATTCAATCTTTTATGGACTGTTCCAAAATATTATTTTATTTATCCTACTATTTTAAGGGCAGGTAAAAATACTTTCAGTTGCATAAAGCTTTCATCAGCGTTCATGTTTTCTTCTTTTCTGTACTTCCATGAATTGTCATCTTGCAAAAGAATACTTCTGTATGAAACTGCAGTGATACCTATTTAGCAACTGCACTTAAAATCAAAGATAAACATTACAGAGCAGTTTTGTTTCATTTTCTGGCTGATGGGCCTCTTAGACAGTTGCTTCTATCCATTCACTTAATGTTTACTCAGGATAATTGAAAAAGAGGATTTCTATTTGGTACAATAAAAGGCCTGAAAAGTAGTCTTATATGTCTGTAACCTTTTTTTTCTCTCAATATGTTCAGTGCATTTGCAACTCTCAATTTCAGTTACACTCAGGAAGAAAAAGGTTTGTACTGGGTGAATTATCTCATGTACTTGGATGCAGAAGCACTTGTTCAGCAGTATGCCTGTTCTTTCTGGTTATTTAAGGAAGGCTCAGATACATACCTTAGATTTTCACACACATAAGTATGCATTTATATACCTTGTGGGTATGCTGGTATAGACAAAGCTTGCTCAATTTGTGCCATGGATGCAGACCATCTGCAGGCACATGGCAGCAATTTCTTCCCCTGAGGCAGGATGTGAATGTCCCATTATTGAGTACTGTTGGAAGGAGAAAATTTTATGACTCTACAACTTCCTTAGTATTTTCAGTAAATCATTGCATGAGTATAGAGATGCATGCGTACATTCTGATAACCACATGCATATATGTTATCTCTAGCTATAGCCCATAAAAATACGGTCTACTTCTTCCAGCAGTCCATATAAGGACTTAGTATTGTGCAGAGCTCCTCTGTAGCCTACAATATAGATGAGTAACTGAATAAGGATCAGTCTGAAAGATTTGAGAAAAACAAACAAATAAATAAATCATATAATTTCTAATTATACATTCTGGGGGAAGAAAATATTTATCTGCTTTTTCTTTACATTTGTGTTGTAGAAATTTGTTTCTCAGCTTTCTTCCATAGGTCAATGATTAGACCCAAGTAAGGATTCTCATTATGCTCTAGTTTGAGGCCAGACTAGTGCCACCTAACCACAGGAGCAAAATTGTAGCTCTGTCTTAGAAAACTAGACTGTCGGGATTCTGAAAAGCTGGTGCAGACCTTCCCTAGAAAAAGAGCATTTCATGGTAACCAATTATTGTTTTGGAAGACATAGTGAACAGTAAATAACCATGATGCTCATTAGTATCTATAATCTGTCATTATATATTTGAGACAGGAATAATCAAATGAAACTAAGGAAAATTAAATTGGTTATTTCTACTTCCATTAACTTGTGTGAAATGGTTAGACCACTCTGAGCAGAGAGTGGTGGACATATCCTGGGACTCTTAAAAGTAGTAGGAAAAAAGATATCAGCATATATTTAAAAGAATAGTTTCACCTGTATGACCAGATGGGCTGGATGGAGTACAATTTGTCTTTTCTTCCAGCTTTAATTTCTTTAGAAAAGGTGGTATTAAAGTGACAATATATGCTCATTTTTAAAACAATTGGATCAGTTATATTTAATCAAAGATGAAGAGTTAGTGTATCTCTCTGAAAAGCAGCAAAAATGTTGAAAATATTGATCTTGTTATGAAACTCAGCACCTTAAGTTTGACCTAGAGGGCTCTTAGGGAGTGTAGCAATCACCAGAAGAGGGTGATGCAGTATAGTGGCTCCAGGACAATAAAGTGGCTGGCTGGAGATGAAAAATGGTCCTTCTCCATACAGACCTGTGTTGGGTTTTTTGTTTGTTTGTTTCTTTGTTTGTTTCTTTGTTTGTTTTCCCAATGAAATTATGCTTGCCTGCCTTTTAATAGCTTCTACTATCATTATAAATGCTGTTACTCATAGATGTCTAATAGGTCTCTTTGACTAGCTGTTGTTGTTTTCTAGCTCTTGTCAATATCATATAAAAATGTGTGGAATGTAACATCTGAAATCATATTCAGTATATCTGATAAGTGAAATTAGGTAGGCAAGCACTACTTAAGTATTAGTATCTTAAGAATACATAAGTATCCTGAGGACGCTCTTGCAAAAAGACATTTACTACCCTATGAAATACAGTAAAACTGAATGTAAAGATTTCTGAAGTGCAGCATATCTTTCCGAGTAGAGTACCTAACATTACATATCAGTCCCTATCAAGGTGCTTTACCTGTAGTCTTGGTGGTTAAAATGTTAAAATGTATGCTTATTTGTTTTAATACAAATCTAATTTTAATAAAAGATCTTTACATTTTCATTACCTGTTTCATGTAATAGCTAAAAATGGTTTCTGAGCAAGATTTGGTTTGGTTTGCTTTGCTTTTACTGTCAAAATTGCTCAGATATGTAAAACTTGTTGTTTAAAACTGATTTAATAATCAATGATAATAAAAGAATAAGTACTTTTAAACTGAAACAGAATTTTGGAAATTGGGATTTCCAAGCATTTTTAACAGAAAAAAATTAGTTATCTGAACAGAATGCAAATTTTATCTTTGTCATGCAGAAAATTCCTAATAAAAAAACTGTCTGTAGTAAGCTGTTAAAGATTTTACTCTGGTCTGTTGCAATCTGGATGTAATTAAAATATCAAAAATTACAGTTCTAATGAAAAGATATTATAAACAAATAAAAGTAAGTCAAGGTTGTGCAGATCAGGCTGCAGAGGAAAGGCAGAGAGAATGTGTTTCACTACAAGTTAAATTTTGTCAAATTTCAATGTGGACATTGTAGCTGACAGAAAAAGAATAATACATTTTTAAAAAGCAGAGAATCACTGAAACACAAATGATAGCTCTGAGTGCATCTGTCAAATAAATTAGAAGCCACAATGCGTTTGCTTTTTCACTTTCCTGGAACTGCCCTTTCACTTTATTCCAAGGCCACCCTACATGCAAACATCCTAAACAAAACACCAGAACTCTTCTAACTGATTTCTATTGAGGGACCTGTAAGTTGTCATTTTGGAAAAAAAAAATATAATAATAATAATAATAATAATAATAATAATAATAATAAACACAGCAGAGTAGCCACAGAGCAACAAAAGGAAAAAATGTATATATTTTTTTCATTGTCTTTTATTCATTTCACTCATGTTTCCTTTGTTTATTTTCTAAGGGGTAAGAAATCTCTCTGATGCAACTAATTTGTCTTGTGTTTGAATGTCTGGCGTTTTGTGTAGTACTGGAGTATAATTACAAGTAAGGTTAATACAACCGTTTCAGCCGCAGTCGTAAACTGTGTGGCTGAATCAGTGATTACTATGTATATGTATATATTTCCATGCAAAGTGCCATATGAAAAGGAGTGAATGTTTTCCTCCTGCAGAATGGGTTGTATCCCAGTATAGGGGTATATATGATCTGTAAGTTGCCTAGTCCTTATTGTCCCTAAAAATGAATATTCAAAGAAATAAATACTAGGCTTTTAGAGATAAGGATAATCTGCATTTTATGTTGGCAGATGATCATACAAGTCTGTATTACATCTCCTGAGTGGAGTTTAGAAGAATAAGCAATGTCAAAAACCAAGAATGCATCATTGTAAAATCAGAGTAGCTCTTCTGAAAAAAAATAGATGGAGATCAAAGTGAGCAGTTGTATTGTTAGGTGGAAAATCAGGTATTCCCAGAAAATTACTGCTGAATGGGCTGAAGCAAGTTTTGGTACCCACAAGATACTTAGGCCAGCAGATGCCCTAAAGTGTTACTGTATCTTACTCTTCTGAAACTTCTAAAACCTCTAGCAATTTAAAAACCTCTGCCAGTTGGAAGACAATTTTCAGGCCCTAAGGAATCAACAATCCAGTTGGCAGCCGGTCACAAGTGGCGTTCCCCAGGGCTCAGTATCAGGGCCAGTTTTGTTCACATTTTTATCAATGATCTGGATGAGAGGATCAAGTGCACCCTAAGTTTGCAGATGATACCAAGTTAGGTGGGACTTGATCTGCTTGAGGGTAGGAAGGCTTTGCAGAGGGATCTGGATAGGCTGGATCAGTGGTCTGAGTCCAAACATAAAATATTCAACAAGGCTAAGTTCTGGGTCCTGCACTTCGTTCGTGACAACCTCATGCAGCGTATAGGCTTGGGGAAGAGTGACTGGAAGCGTGCCCAGGTGGGCAAGAAGGCCAACAGCATCCTGGCTTGTATTAACAATAGTATGGCCAACACTATGATTGTCCCCTTATACACAGCACTGATGAGACCGCACCTCAAATACTGTCTTCAGTTTTGGCCCCTCACTGTCCCTACAAGAAGGATATTGAGTTTCTCAAGTATGTGCAGAGAGGAGCAGGGAGGCTGATGAAGGGAATAGAAAGCAAGAGTTATGAGGAGTGGCTGAGGGAACTGTGGTTGTTTAGTCTAGGGAAGTGAAGGGTGAGGGCAGATCTTATTGCTCTTTACCTGAAAGGAGGTTGCAATGAGGAGGATGTCACTCTCTTTTCTCAGGTGACAAGTGATAGGATGTGAGGAAATGGTCTCAAGTTGCACCAGAGGAGACTTAGACTGAAAATCAGGAATACCTAATTCATGGAGAGGGTGGCCAAGCATTGGAATGGGCTGCCCAGAGAAGTGATGGAGTCCCCATCCCAGGAGGTATTTAAGAGACATGTGGACATAGCGCTAAGGGACATGGTTTAGTGATGGGACTCAGTAGGTCAGGTTGATGGCTGGACTTGGAATTATTGAAGGTCTTTTCCAACCTAAATGATTCTCTGATTTTATGAACAAGGAATTAATGTAAAATAGGTGGCCAAGAAGGCCGACAGCATCCTGACTTGTATCAGGAATAGTGTAGCCAGCAGGACCAGGGAGGTGATCATCCCCCTGTACTTAGCTCTGGTGAGGCCGCACCTAGAGTACCATGTTCAGTTTTGGGCCCCTCACTACGAGAAGGACATCAAGGCCCTGGAGCATGCCCAGAGAAGGGCTGCAAAGCTGGTGAAGGGCCTGGAACACAAGTCCTATGAGGAGCGACTGAGGGAACTGAGGTTGTTTAGTCTGGAGAAGAGGAGGCTCAGGGGAGATCTTATTGCTCTCTACAACTACCTGAAAGTAAGTTTTGGGGAGCTGAGGGCCAGCCTCTTCTCACAGGTAACTAGTGACAGGACTAGAGGGAATGGCCTCAAGTTGTGCCAGGGGAGGTTAGGTTGGAAATTAGGAGACATTTCTTCTCAGAAAGAGCAGTCAGGCATTGGAAGGGGTTGCCCAGGGAAATGGTGGTGTCACCGTCCATGGGTGTGTTCAAGGAAGAGTTGGATGTGGTGCTTAGGGACATCGTTTAGTGGGTGATATTGGTAGTAGGGTGATGGTTGGACCAGATGATCTTGAAGGTCTCTTCCAACCTTAATGATTCTATGATCCTATAGGCATTTTTTGATGGATGGAGTTAAGACAGTGGGCTGGAACTCCTAGGTGTTGCTAACCTTATACTAGTAGGTAGCTAGAAGGAGGGATGTGAAATTTCTGCTTAGGTCTGCTATGGAAGCTGTAAGCTTAAAAGTAACATTTCAGTGTGTGCCAAGCAGGAAATGAGTTCCCTCAGAACTGTGGTGCAAAGTGGTCTTTCAAGTGGTTTCTGAAGTGACCCAGTTAGTAGGCACAGTGTATCTCTGTCAGACAAATCATAAAATGTAAAATATTGTAAAAAATATTAGTACAATCCAGTTGTAGTGGCTTGGTTTATTTTAATTGATATAATGATTCTAGGATTTTAGATTAGTACTTATTTAAATACCCCTAAAGCAAATCACAAAAGACAAATTGACTCTTTGGATTAGAGTTGCTTGTCATTTATAGTCCTCGAAGGGGAAAAAGTACAAATAAATGTCCAACAAAAAAAGCCTTGTTTAACTTTTAGTAAGCAGCTTGAAAGGGTCAGAGACACAGAAGCTATCCTTTACCAGTCCTGGAGAAAAAAAATGCATCATACGTAATCTTTCAACTGAGAGGCTTATTGAACGCAATATGAATGTAAAGATTATTCCAAGGGGTGCTAGCCACTGTATGAGTTGACCTTGTGATTTACAGCTGCAATACCATGCCCTGCATGAATTTCATGACATAACAATCTGTCAGTTCTTGCGGCTATAAAGTCAGCCCTCAGAGATAACTGAGTCAGCCGCACAATGATGGTCATTTCAGGATGTAACTACCTTTTCTTAGCTTAATAATAAAATAATGACATGATTCAAAATGTCATGCTTTAGTTATAAGGCTAACAATCCTATTAAACTATAATGCAGGCGATAGATATTGTAAGGTATTGTAAGTACTAATCTAGTCTGAAGTAATGTATTGGATCTATTGCAAAGTGGATAGGAACTGTCAAAGGTCCATAAGCAAATTAGAAAATAAATTCAATGTGGTAACCAGGTTACTTAATGAGATATTAAAAATATTCACAATAATATTTATTCAGATATGGAGAAACAGAATTCCAAACTACTTTCAGCTGTTAAGTGCTAAGATTTAATTTATTTATGTTTAGTCAAAATTCCATGATTCTTTAGCTAGTGTACAAATATAAGACATGAATATGCATCATTCTTGGAAGAGTTTCCATTGTATGTAAGAGTTTCATGTAGTGATATGCCAACCAGCATGATGACTGAGCTGACAAAAGCATGCTATATAAAGGCTGATTCTTTAGATATGAGTAATTTTTTTTCCATTGAAAGATGAACATCATTTAAACCAGTAATACCTGATTTAATAGATTGACAACTTATATGTGGTTAGAAAAATCAGTGAGTTTTCTTTTCAGCTAGAGAGCAGGAGAGGAAGTTTCTGATGGCTTCATGTTGGAGCTCACTCCGTAATCTCTGTCTGGTCCCTGAGGATCTTCTGCCTCCAGAATGGAGTAAGCCTTACCATTTGATTTAGAGCAGCAATACCAAGCCTTGCATGAAAGTCATGACATTAATTGTGTGTTGATGCTAGACGCTGCAAAGCTTTAACTCCTTATGGAAAGTTCAGGTCTTCTTGATAATGGAAGTTTTCAGCCAGCCAGCCTCCAATCAGCAGAAGATCGTTGAGATTTTCAGTCAGATCAGCATCTGCAATATGAAAATCAGCTGTTCTGATGCTGTCTAGAGAGTTAAAAAGAGATATTATTTATACAAAGGAATGAGGATTTAGATGTTGTGGTAGCCTGGGTAGTAGTTAGATTTTGTTAAGAACTGATACATTTATGCAGATATATCAGCTTGCTGCTAGGAGGTAGCTTCAAATACATCTACATCTACAAATACATAATTACACTTTTGTAACTACTCCAATCTGTACAAATGTACAAATGTTGCCGACAAATTAGAGCACTGGGAAATTACCAACTGCATGAAGTTTAAAAAGAGCAAGTGCTGGATTCTGCACCCGGGACAATGCAACCCTGGATATAAGTACAGACTGGGGGATGAAAGGCTGGAGAGCAGCTCTGTAGAAAGGGAATTGGGGTTTCTTGTTGATGGTAAGTTGACAGTCAACTTGATGGTAAGTCAACAGTGTGCCCTGGCAGTCAAAAGGACCAACCATGTCCTAGGGTGCATCAGGCACAGCATTGCTAGCTGGTCAAAGGAAAGGATTGTCCGGCTCTGCTCTGTGCTGGTGCTGCCTCACCTTGAGTATTGTGTTCAGTTTTGGGCACCGTGATATAAGAACATAAAACTATTAGAGAGTGTCCAAAGGAGGGCTATGGAGATGAAGGGTCTAGAGGGGAAGACATATGAGAAGCAGCTGAGGTCCCTTGGTTTGTTCAGCCCAGAGCAGAGCAGGCTGAGGGGAGGCCTCATGGCCTGCTGCAGTTCCCTCATGAGGAGAGCAGAGGGGCAGGCGCTGAGCTCTGCTCTCTGGGGACAGCAACAGGACCCAAGGGAACGGCATGGATCTGGTACAGGGGAGGGTCAGGCTGGGTTTTAGGAAAAGGTTCTTTACTGAGAGGGTTATCGGGCATCGGTACAGGTTCCCCAGGGAAGTGGTCACAGCACCAAGCCTGCCAGAGTTCAAGAAGCGTTTGGACAGTGTCCTCAGACACATGGTCTGATTTTGGGGCAGTCCTGTGTGGAGTCAGGAGTTGGACTCAATGATTCTGCTCAAGGGAACCTGCTTTGGCAGGGGGCTAGGACCCGATGATCTCTTAAGTTCCCTTCCAACCCCTACAATTCTGTGATTCTGTGATTCTGTGGTCCTTGTGCGTCCCTTCCAACTCAGGATATTCTGTGGTTCTGTGAAATGTAAGGCAAGTGTTGTTTTGTTGGTGCACATGGGTCTCTATCCATATATTCTCTTAATACTGTATAATCATCAAGGTGCTTCTGCACACCTGCACCTTTTGTGAGTCATATACTCTGCACTTGAAAGTTATTAACATAATGACTGACTATTGTAAAAGTGTGTTTATATTAAGTGAACAGATTTTCTTTTTGGGGCAAATAGTCTCAATATGGAAAATGAACAATTTGTATTTGTAATTAATTTTTAAAAAGGCAAAAAAGAAACTGACAGATACAGGCTTGGCGTTTTTTCATTTCAGGCTTTTTGCTACCATACAACTTTTCGTTCAGCATAGATTTCTGACAGCAAAAATGCAAGGGTAGTCTTTGATCCAGTCATCCTTGATTAACATTGCTGATTCATCCAACACGCTATTATCTGGATGCTGATCCTCTTGATCTGCTTGGCTTGGATTTATTTTTGATACTTCTGACTTTATTAAAAAGCCGTTTCTTCTTGTGGGTGAGACAGAAAAATCAGTAATGCCCTAACACTGTTACATTACTGCATACCCCAACACCTAACACCACAGTCTTTTCACCCTATTTTTACCCAGAAGCTTTTTACTCCAAATTATAGATGGTGCTTCTTTCAGATTACCTAATTTTCAATATCTTTGATCTAAGCTTTGAGAAGTGTAACATAAGACACAAAATTCTCTTCTGAATCCCTGACTGGTGTCTGCAAGTTGCAGTTTGTAGGTAGTATGTCATCACAGTCATAATGAATGTGGCATTAAAAGGCACATTTATCTTGCTGGAAAAGACTATTTCAGAGAGGTAAGAGGTTCTACAAATAGCTGTTGGTATCAAAGGAGCTTCAAGTGAGAAGAATAATAGTCAAAAAAAAAATACTTTTCATATTCCATTCTCTTGATTGCCTATCCAAACCCATAGAATTAATATTGTTATCTTCCATTGTTTATATGGCATCAAGTGCGTAGTAGACACTTTGCAAGCATGCATTAAAGCAAAGTCTGGGCAAGGACATTTGCATTCTAGCATACAAAGTATGGATCAGTGGTTCAGGGTGGGAAGGGCAAGTGACCCTTCACTAACATTGATATGTATCAAGGCCCAGTCCTTAAGAAATTCATTTTGTAAGGATGACTGGTTGAAATGTTGATACAGAAGAGCCAAGAAATTACAAATATCTTCCAACCAGTAAATCTTCCAACCAGTCACAGTCCTCAGTATTTGCTCTGGACTGGAGCATCCTCATATTTCAGCTAATAGCCCAACAAACTGCTAAATGAGTGATTAAAAGGAAAACCATACAAAAAAAAAAAAAAAAAAAAAAAAAAAGGTGGTACATTCCTCAGTCACTTTGGTGTGTTTTTGTAATACTGGCAAAGAATAAAGGTCATTTATATGAGAAACCTTTGTTCCCAAAACACTTAGTATTCTGTAGGGACTTATTATGCAGTATTGTCAAATCACAACAGATTGCATAAAATTTTCTGCAGTGTAATCAAATAGGAAAAAAATTACAGGTGCAGTGCATCAGATTAGTTTCACAAAAGCAGTATTTATATCTTGCAAGCCATGACATATATTGAGAGTGACTTTTTTTCTGTTTTTGGAGGCAGCACTGTTTTTTCTTTTTTGCTGAGAAAAATATTATTCTGTTTCCTAAAACTATAGAAACAAAATATTTCAGGAAGAAGTGTACAGTTGCAAGAGTATTTCACACTGGTTTTACATCCATTAAATTTATGCTTTCATTGATAATTAAAGTGTTTTGAAAGAGAATCAGCAAGAATAAAATAAACATCCACACTACAAGTTTTTAGCATCTAAAAGAAGTTTGTTAGACTATATATTGAATAGGCAGTGAATCGTTTTTGGTTTTTTTTAGGATTTGAATTGGTACAAGTGTACTAAATAAGATTTAGACAGTAAGAAGAACTTAAAGGTAAACTTACAACAAGAGGAGAATAAAGATATGAGGGAACAATAAAAGTAAGATAATAAAGAAAGCAGACGATGAAAGTGAGCAAATGAAGTGAACTTGAGTTTCCAGAGAAAAATGTGAAGTTGATCTTGCAATAAAGGAATAAGGCCTAAGGAAAGACAGAAGCCTTTGGAACAGTGGAAGAATGCCACATGGTACGGAATATAGATGAATATAGGCCAGTCTGGGTCACCTGTCCTGGTTGTGTTCCCTCCCAGCTCTGGCGCATCCCCAGCCTCCTCTCTGGCAGGACAGCAGGAGAAGCTGAAAAGTCCTTGGCTTAGTGTATGCACTGCTCTGCTAAATTAAAACATCAGCTTGTTGTCAGCATTATTCTCATCCTAAGTCCCAAACACAGCACTGTAGCAGCTACTAGGAAGAAAGTTAACTCTATCCCAGCTGAAGCTAGGACATACAACTAAAAGATTGGAACCATGATATGTTATGAAGTTGTACATCTTTCTCTCAATTTTCTTCCATATCAGTAAAGATCAGTAAAATCCAAATTTGTATCTACTTGCTTCTCGTTGTTTTCAACTCTTTGAAGGTTGTTGGTGTGACCTGAAAGGTGTCCATTGTTGCTGGTCACATGAATTCACTGCATTTCTTTGTCTTTGTGCTTAACATTTGGCTTTATGTACTAACCTTTCATGGGGAATTTATTGGTCTATTTTAACATTTTGAAAACTTCATGTGCACTCTCTACTTTCCATTTATCAGACCTGTCATCCGCCTACCTCCTACACTAGCCATCTTAATGTTAAATGTTTTTTTTTCCTTGTTCTTCAAACCAATATACAAGTACAATTTATGTCTCTTTAGCATGGGAAGTAACTTTCAGAAACTTAATGGATCTAATGACATTTTTTATGTATTTTAACACAGTGTCATGACTATTATCTGGACTACTTCAATTTCTGCTAGGGACCTATTAACACAAAAATGAAAATGGAGGAATCTAAAGGATAAAACAAAGCCAGCTTAGTAAGAGTCAAGATACAACAAGAAGGGTTGCAAACATCTTTCTTCTTCTGAAACTGTTCTAGTAGTGGTGATCACACAAAATACCCCAGTCACACAAGACGACAAAAAGCCCACCTCTGAAATGCTGTGAACAATTTACAGTTTTCTTCAGTTCTTGTATGTGCAAGTTAGCCCTCTGACCATTATTTATTTCTCTGACCACTTTACTTTCACTAGCATCTCCCTGTTTTTCAGTTACTCACACCAACCAGCAGTAGGAGTGGTAGAAGAAAGTAGCAGTAATGAAAGATAGGTGGACACCTCTCTGCTGTTCTGCTGGACTCCTTTTTAACACTTATTTGCAAGACTAAATGTTTTCATCTGAACTTTCAAATCCTATTTGGTTATGGCCATGTGTATTTAAATTTTGGATCCTTTGAGCTAATAGTAGAATATTCTGCACATGGTGTGAGTCATTTAAATCCCTGTGGCAGTACTGGAGTAGCATTGCACTAAACCTTATCTTAGAGTGTGCTACTGAGCCAGAACAGGTATCCTCACATTTTTTACCGACTTCACATTTACTTTTAAAATACCATTTAATTGTATGCATGGGAGGAAATAAATATCCTAGCTAATAAATATCCTAGCTAATAAATATCCATCACAACAAAGTCCTGCATTTTCCCCTGCAGGAATTAAAGAAGGTAGTGACTCACTCCAAAATATGTATGGGAGCACATGAAGGGGTTCCACCATTAAAATAATTTTGTGCAGTCCACCACATTTCTGGTTATGCTGTAGTATGTGTTATGCTGATGACGTTACTGTTTTATAAGTACCACCTGCTATAATGTGCTGGTATGAAGACTGTGTTTGCTGTGAATATCATTGATGTTATAGTAATCTGCAAGAGTAAGTCTTGGTGAGTACATTGTGTTATTGCAGAGAAGGGGATTATATTCAGAGTTGGCCTTTGAAGAATTTCAGGAGGCAGTGGATTGAGGAATTGTTAGTTCTCATTATGTCTTTTGTGTAGGTGTAAGAATGAAAGCAAAATTTTTGTGGAAGGGAAGGAATACATATAAATGTGAAGGAACACATAAATGGTGGAAGAAGTCTACAAATGCATAAGAAATTAGCTACATTTCAAGTGATTATTTAAGCCAGCAGGTGTGGAAAGGGTGACATTCTTAGGATCATACACAGATACTGAACCATGGTAACAGTAATATTAGAATAATCCCTGAGGAAGCCTGGCACTAAGAAGGAATCAAAAAAGGTTCAGTGGCACATTCTAGGCAAAGTATGAGGCTTTCTGACACAGCAGATCAGAAGAGAATCCTGGCCAATAACAACAAGAACAAAAGCCATACTTTACACATTCTTCTAAATTTTTCTTCTGAAAAATGTCAGATAATGTAATCTTTTTAAAAGTCATTTATTTTCAAGTTAGTATGGCTAATAGATTGCCCCAAGACATTTTTGGAAATGTTACACCACAACGTAAAAGCCTCGAAATAAATCTCAGCCTTGTGTCATTCCACAAGTTATCATTAAATTAATTACGTCATTGTCCCAGAAAGGTGCCATTTTTCAGGATTATCCAAAAATTAAACTAAGCATGCTGTCACATTATGTTTCATTACAGATTGTTTAAATAAAAATGTATAAGTTTTCACTGACTTACATTATTTGCCTTTATTACAGCATCTCTTCAGCAACAGGACAGGTTTACTGGTTGTTGGTCTTCCTTCTCTGGAACATTTACATTCTTTCCTTAAGGTCCTTGAGGTCTTTAAGACAATTGGAAGATATTCAGACTATAGTTTAAATTGCATTTGCAATCAACGTATATTTGGCTCTTCATTTTTCAACTCGGGTCCCTAAACTGTATAACAAATGCCTTTAAATGAAGAACGTGCAATGAAAAATCCCCCATATTCAAAACAAATCCACTGTATCTGTGTATGTCTGAACTTTTTATCAAGTACCTACTACTTCTGCATCAGAGACCATAAGAAATAAGTGTGTGTGCAGGTTTTATTAGAGGATGGTGCATGATTTTATGGGTATCGTACAGCCAGTTTAGATCTAGCTTGCAGTAGTTTAAATTATGCTTTGGAGGATGGACTTTTAGAGGAACTTTTCACACATTTAGCTTTTAGACTTTTACTGTATTTAATAAAAGCGATTGCAAGAAGTCCATCTGGGGCTGGGATCCTGGGGTTTGGGTTGAGTTAGGTAGCCCATTTCAGTTCTCACTGGTCCTGCTGAATCTATGCATCAGGCCATTGAGGATAACATTAGAACAGAGAATGTGTCCGAGGACAGATTAAGGAACTAAGGACAGATTGCCAGGTACAGAGAATCAGAGAATAGATCTGGGATTACTTTAGGAACTTCTGCTGCATGCATTGAGAATCCAGTGGGCTTCATATGGGCACTTTATCACATAATCATAGAATCAAAGAATCATTAAGGTTGGAAAAGACCTCCAAGATCATCTGGTCCAACCATCACCCTACCACCAGTATCACCCACTAAACGATGTCCCTAAGCACCACATCCAACTCTTCCTTGAACACCCCCAGGGATGGTGACTCCACCACCTCCCTGGGCAACCCCTTCCAATGCCTGACTGCTCTTTCTGAGAAGAAATGTCTCCTAATTTCTAACCTAAACCTCCCCTGGAGCAACTTGAGGCCATTCCCTCTAGTTGTATTGCCAGTTATCTGCAAGAAGAGGCCAACCCCCAGCTCCTCACAACTTACTTTCAGGTAGTTGTAGAGAGCAATAAGGTCTCCCCCGAGAAAAACGGGTGGGGCAAAGCACACCGATAATAATAAAGCATAGTATTATTTAGTTACAGAGGGAGAAAATATTTATCATGTTGTAATAAATATATGCAAGTACTTGGTCAAAGCATGGGGAGATTTACATTGATGTGAGTGGAAGAAGAATGCATTACTTATGCTAAAATTCATAAGTTCGTGGTTAGGGGGATTGTTGTAATCATCTTGTCTGACCTCTTGTGTAATCAAGACCTCTTTTCCATGTGCTTTTTGAAATATGGACACCAGAACTGAACATACGGGTCCTCACTAATGCAAGCGACAAGCATGATACCACTTCCATATGCCTACTCCATACCTGTTCTGTGATCAAATTAACTCCCAAAGCCACAGTACCACAGTGGAAAAGCTCAGGCTTTGCTGAGTATACACAGTGACTCAAAAATCATTTTCATGGTCATTCAGGACACAAACTTCTATCCTCCAGTTGGTAGTTCCTAAGTACAAGGCCTTGCATTCAGCTTTGTCACAATGTATGTAGTTCAGATGGGTGAACATTGCCGAGAGATCTAATGATGCCTCTGTAGCAAGCCCGTGGGTTGAGTTCACAACTGTAGAGCCATGCATCAGCATTGTGTGGTGCTAACCATACATTTGTGATCACAGATCATATATGAAAAATTTGGAGCTACTGTATTTTACTCTGCTGATGTCTGCATGTATATACTGGAGCTTTTGCAAGAATGGGTTTTGCAGACAGGATATGTTGTATCTTTGCATTGTGATCAGTGGCAAACTAAGGATTCACAGCAGTTTAGGAAACTAAATAGTAGCAGACTAAACACCATTTAGGGTTAATTCTTGTAAGGAAGGCAATATAGCAACAATTTTAGATGTCAGAGAAGCTAAAAGTAGGTTTAGGGACATTTTTATGCAGCTTAGAGTAAAAGGACAGTTATTTTCCTCTCATAGCACTAAGAATGGAATCATAAAGGCTTAGCATTGTTTAAACCTCATAAACTACAACCATAAATCAGCAAATTAGCTAATGATTGCCTCTGGGTAGTGGTACATGTTGAAAAACAAACGAGGAAAGGTACTCATGCATTGCACTTTGTAGCTACTGGAAGAAATAAAGTTCTATCTTCATAGAAAAAACTGTTAAAGGGATGTTTTGAAGGGTTGTGCCCTGGCTGCAGAACAATTACTGCTCCAAATGAGCATGTTTTTTAATAAATGCTACAATACTAAGTCTGCAATTCAGCGCTAGCAATTTTAAATGAATCATGCTGTAACAGAGAAGTTGTATCTGCAGTGGGAGACTGAAGAAGGATACTGCATTTCCAGCCCTTTGTAGATAGTGCCAACCTTGAGAACTACAAATACACATAACTAAATAACCAAAGAATATCTCACAGTGATATCACTATGCCAACAATTATCAGTGAAGACACAGTAATGGTAAGCAAGACTCCAGACGTTTCAGACCATAAATTGGTTTATTGCCATTTTGAATAAAATAAAGTAACCATATAACAGTAACAAATCAATAACTCATCGGCCCACACAGACCATGCTGCTACCTGCAGAGCACAGGACTGGACCAAGTTCCTGGACCTTGTTCAGTGATTCTTCTATTCCCACTCTGCTTGTGCTCAGCATCTTTTAAATTTGTTTTTGCTTCTGACTTACGTTATTTTCAATGAGTTGACTATATTTAATTGTCCATGTAGTGGAAACATCTAAGTAAAACTTGTTTCTCTTTGCTGTTTAACATCTTCCCAGAGAAATTCTGCAGCTGAGATGCCTTGTAGGTTTTTTGTCACAGCATGACTCATGATTTTTATTTATTTTTTATCCTTATGCCTATTTGCTTACAATACACCACGCACAGTAATCAGGGGTCTTAATAAATTTGCATCTCCTTATATCTATGTGGGATATGTAAGAAAGAGAGACAGTACCTAATCAGTTCATTCAAGTAAGATGGAGTATACATACACAAAACTGCTCAGGCTAGATGTTAAAGCTTGGTATTTCTACCTTTAGCTATTGCTAATTTCTATTGCAATAGATAATTACTAATATTTTAAAATGCCTTAGGGAGGTATGGCTAGCTCTGTGAAATTAGAGTAGGCACTTAGTTTCTATATGCCATATGAAAGGCTAAAAGGAGAAGTCCCTTTTAAATCCCGTACATTTCCAGAACTCAGGAGCCATTCTCTTTAAAAAGACTTAATTTTAGCATCCATAATCCTAACTTCAGGCATCTCACCTCAACCCCATAAAAGAGAACCAGGATGGGACGTGTCACTCACCCATGGAGCTGGCAGCTAGGAATGCAAAGCACGCGCACAGGATGCTGCAGATGGGACACTGAACCCCAATGGCAAGTTGTACCGCTGTGATATTTAAATCCCCACAAGCAAGAAAGTGTTAAATTTTGGTTTTCTACATCTTGAATAGTCAGTCTAATCACTGAGTTTTTAAATGGCTTTTGGGGGGAGGGGAGAGAGGTTTTTTGTTTGTTTTTTCTGAGACCACTGTGATCTCATATAGAGTATAATTTCTCATTAAAAGAGAAATTGCTGCCTTTTGACATTTCACTGCAGCAGGAATGCTTTGCAGATAATACATCTGTAGCAATTCATAAATACATAAAACCAATCGGTTGTAGTGATCCTAGCTTACCAGCTATCACTGCTGGTAGTTATATTGACTTTTACTGAATGTGATAAGATAGGGCATTCTTTGCCAATGAAATAAACGGCTGGAGCCTGGAACCTGTTTTCTCGATGTTGTAAATATGAAGTAGTCCCAGTGAAGGCACTGGGTTATCACAGCAAAATTCAGAGAAAAGAGTTGAGATTGTCTGTGGCAGTTGCAGCAAATGAATCTTTTTCAGAGGTGAAAACAGTCTTATACTGCATAATGTTTTCCATAATGCTCACCTAGATGTAGTTCCTTGGATACCGTTTTCACACAAATAAGTAGAACCTATCTTCAAAATCGCTGTCTCTCTTTACTGATTATAGGTGGATTCTAGATTTGTTATTATACATGTAAGTAAATAAAATTCTCCTATGATTTTATCAATTGTCCAAACTAGCCTATTTCTCAGAAAGGGGAACATTTTGTATTCTGTGGCCTAATTCAAAAAAAAGTAGCAACTTCTAGTAGTATTAAGCAGAATGTATTGTCTTGGCAGTATATTAATTGCCACACATGTAAACAGAGATATATTCTAGGTCTTTTTAGATACTTTTATTTGGATTTTTGTTTTTAAGTGAAAGCCATCCTCTGTTGGAAAAATGAGGCCAAAGAATTGCTAAACTGTGTTTTTTCTCCACCAAACATACATTTTCTACAGAGATCAGTTTTTACCATGTGTACAAGTTAACTATGTAAAAAATAAGAACCCATGTAGAAAGGTACTGGCCAAATAATGGCAGATGTATTATAATTACATTATTAATAATGGCAGTAGTATTAGCATGGGCAAGAAGTCAATGTGTTGATATTTGTATATTCAGAGCTACTTTTGTCCCCATATATAATCATCAACTCAGAAACAAAATATTTCTGTCTTTAAAAGAAGATTTCTTGGTTGTAAGCTCCAAGGAGACTGATAAATATAAGTTTTTGTTTGCAGACTTCTTCTCCTTATGCTTTCTGAGAGTGAATTTCATGTTCACAAACAGTGCTGAGTAAAGGTTAAATAGTTCCCTTTCTTCTGGAAAGGAGGACTTCATGTAAGTGTTAATTTCAGTCAGAAGCACAGCAGATGATAATTTGATGATTCCTTATCATTGAGTGTGATGCAAAGAGCAAAAGATAAATCATGAGCTAGGTTCAGTTTCAGTGTTGAACACCCTGGCACCCAACAAAGGAGACTGAAATATGGGTGGCCAAGTCTTGCCACTTGGTGTAGTTTTCATAAAATCTAAATTCTCTCTAAAGTCATCTGGGAAGGGTAGGTATGTCTGCAGAACAAGAAAGAGCATTTGTGTGAGAAGTGTACCACTGACTTGACTGGAAAGGAAAAAGACATTCAGGACAGTCAATCTCAACATGATACAAGTCAATGCATGAATATGATCTTTTACACGTTTACTACAATGGTGAATTAATTCACATGTTGTATCCTTATTTTACATACATATCTATATACGACATTTTGGTACCTTCCTAGGTTACTGAAGAAAAATTGAAGAAAAATGTTATGTCCTACATGAACTTCCTCAACTAAAGCAAAAATTTGAAATAAACTTGCCACAGAGAGCATGTCTGTCTGCATGCAATGGCGACATTTGAATACTGCTGGATGATGAATATAGATGCAAATCAAATTCACACCTACAAAGAACCACTCAGTCACTTTAGATCACTAATGCAGATATACCCAAGTTGCATACAAGATCTGCTTTGTATCACTAAACAAAAAAGGAACCATGATGGCAAAGGTCTCCCTTAGCTCCTTTACTTTAGCCTTAACAGACACAAAAGAGTCGAGCACACAGCTGAAATCCAGCTCTTCTGCGGTAAGGAGACTGGAACACAGTATCTAGTTTTATGCTTTCTAAAGATTGTGTCTAAGAAGCAGCTTTTTCTGCTCCTGCATCTTGAGTCCTGAGGAGCTGAGTGCTGATGGAGTGAAGCAAAAAAGATACCACAGAGACAGGTATAAAGTCATTGCAAACTGTCAGAAGTCAGAAGGGGATGCTGCTGCTGTAAAATTTTATCACTGAAGGCAATATGCTCTCTCTTCTTTGTGTTATTGTGTCTATCTGCAGTATTTGTGTGCATGCTTTGCATCTGTTTTGGAAAGTATTGTTAACAGTAGGCATACTACCTACTGAACCGTATATGTAAAAGGAATAACTATTAAATCTGAAACTATTTGAGTCAACAAATGACTCAAATACAAGAATATTTTTAAACAAGTTGTTCAGCATTTGTTTCATTTCTTTACAATGATGATGATCTTTACAGTACAACAGACCATTAAACATTAGCTTCACTATGAGGAGATGAGTATAATGTGAAGATATTTTTGGTTTGTGTACTTTTTTTAATAAAACAAACAATCAAAAAAAACAAAAACAGACTGCAGATTTTTAATTACAAGTCTAAGATAAATACAAGTAGTGGAGTTGGAGTCCAAATTATGACACCAATATAATATATTTTTTAAATGTAGCTTATTATATAAGATATATATATATAAATGGGTATAGCATCGCACCATCTTATTTATGCATATGGAGGAGCTTGATTTGAACTACTGGAATTTGTTCGACTGATTTCAAGCTGAACATATATTAACACTTAGAATATGAGGAAAGAAAAGATTGAATTTCACTAGCAATTTGTGTTATACTAAAGCCAAAAGATGTTAGATTGAAATTAAAGTCTTATATTATTTTAATAATATATGGGTAGGTGAAGAATGGTATGAAAAATAATGCATAGATTTCATTAACAGAAAAAAATAAAAATATTGGTTGGCATCCCCTTTTTCTCTACAATGCCTAGATTTCCCTGAGCACTTTCCATTCAGTTAAAACTTCAACCTGTCTAGTTTAGGCAATTGGCAGGACACAATGACACCGCCTACTTAGAGACATATTTTTAATCTGAAGATACATCTTGAAAACACCTCAAAAGCTAATATTGAGATGCAAAGGCAGTAGTGCAGAGGAAGCATTTGAAAGGACTTGGAGAGAAGGCCACAGAGATGGCAGTTGGTGCTTGCTTTTTATTTTTTGTTCACCGGTATGAAGTGGAGGAAACTCCAAGGAAAGGAACATCGGTGTGAGTAGCTTTGGGGTAACTTGTGACCTGAGCAAGGTTCCCTGTCTGCAAGAAAAATATGGATGTGTTGCATTCCACGGGGTCTTCAGGTATTTACTGTGTGAATATGTAATTATGGAAAAATAAGTAATACCAAAAAAGCACTCACAAATCTTGAGGAAAGTGAATGGATTACTTATGGTCACAGTACCCAGGTTACTATTCCTTGACAAGTGGCAAAGTCTAGGGTGTATGCAACTTCTGAACTATTTCCCAAAGAATGCAGGCTGTGTTGCGTCCAGGGGATTTCTAGAATACAGGTGAAATTTCAGACCAAAGTGGCTGGTTTTGCACTTGCAGCAGCTCTTTGTGTCATTAATAGTTGCCTTGACAAGAATCTTGAATGATTAATGTTAGAATAGTACATGCTAGGGTTTAGGTTAATTTGTATTTGGATAGTATCTTATACCTAGTGGCCATGTGCTATGCAAATAAACGGCCCTTTGATTGATGTGCAACATTATTGGTGATGAGTGACTTGTGAATAAAGGGGTATAAGTTAAAGAATGGAACATACAATTTTTTAAAAAGAATGTGCCAGAATATATGAATGACATAACGTTAACGAAGCTATTTCAAAAGTATATTTTAGAAGCTGCAGCAAGTGCCTGTCCTAGAATTTAATCAGAATCCAAAGCTTTGAAAAGACTTGAGGACAAAGACTGTAGGTAATATAAAAGTGTCACTCAGGCCAGTTGGCAGTGCTAACAAATTGTCATGTCTTTGTCAAATGCTTATCACTCATTCTAGTGTCAGGTAATGACCATACAAATCGTAAGCATGTAGATTGTGCAAGATGTTTAATCCAAGCAATCATCCTTGCCATTTTACTACATGAATGTCTAGTAAACTCAGAAAATGTTGAAAGGACTGTACTATGTAATAGAAAAACCTCAGGAATAAATGCACTGTAAAATAGGATTAATGGTATAAAACTGTGGATTAGCATAAATCCTATTTACCCCTTCTTAATAAGGCATTATAAAGCAAGCAAGGTTTATTTAATAGGATTTAATCGTACTTAATTTTCTTCTTTAAGGAAATATCCAGTTGACCTTAACATATATCATACAAAAGCCAATTTGTGAAATATTCTGTAGGTCCCCAGAGTCTCTTATAATTAAAGATAGTGCATAAACTTGACATAGCTATGTGCAAGCTCTGAGTTATCCATATTATAACCTCACTCCATGGTTGCCATGCAGGAAATCCTGTCACTAAAATCAAAGGGAATTATATTTTTCTTAGAATGTAATACTCTATCCCTTCCCCCATACGTGTTTCATTTATTTTATTTGGAAAGTCTTGGAAATGTGCTGTGTTTTTATGTATTTAATCATTTGATATGTTTATGTGCATTTGAAAATTAATAGTTTTCCAACTGGTGTTTTTCTATTCTGACTGTAACTCTTGAAATTAGCTTCAACACTGAATGATGATAACAGACTTGATTTTACATGGATGGTAGACTTAATTAGCAGCTTTCTTACAAAAGTCTTTGTGAGTTTATATTACTGAATAATAAAAATGGTCTTGTTTGCATTTGAGTAATACTTTTGTCCCATGATAAAGGTTAATCATGAGGTTTAGGATATGTAGAGCTGAAAATGTTTTATTTATTACTGGACAGAGTTTTTCATTCAGGCTGTAAATTTGTTTATTTTCATCCAACATCTTTGAGCAGTGTAGATAAACAACGTTTGAAAGTTAGCTACCTCATAAAATTACCAACAAGCTGCCAGCAAGATATTAATAGCCAGAAATAAATCATCTCAATTTAGTTATTTGCAATCATTCAGATTTTCTAGACATCTCTCTACCTTTGTTGCTGTCATTTTCATTGATCAGAATTAATGTCGAAGGAAGATTTGAAAAGCTTGCATTTGCATATGAAATAAGTAGCATTTCCCTGGACAGTTCTGTAGAAAGTGCTGTTAGTGCTTATGACCACACCTATACTCCCTTGAACTCTGTGTGGCCATACTAATGATTTTCATGACTTTGCATTTATAGGGATGCATGCTAAATACACGCTGTCGAGTGTATATAGTAGTAGAAATTCATTTCGTCATTGGAATTTCATTTTTAACCCTACTACCCATGTGCTACTTATCTTGATAGCCCCTTTTTCAATTTGCATTTTTGGTTAGTGATTAGTAGCTGTTTTGTAAAGGCAAGATTCTAAGGTATTTTTTCTGGTTGCTTATTACAATGCAACATTAATCTTGTTCATCAGTGATGACTACCGAGTAAAGCTGTGGCTCCTCATGTGCAAAAAGGAATTCCCTGCTTCAAACAAGCTAAACACTGCACTGACCAAGGAAATTACCAGCACATGCATCCTCAAGGAAAGTGTCAGTCAATGCAAGCAGAATTCCTCCAGTTCGGAGGATACTGAGATTTTCACTAAAACTCCTCCCTAGTAGCTCTTTTTTTTTACTTTTTCCATCACCTTCTGAGATTTTTTCATTTTCCTTAAAGTAATGTTTTTTGATGTTTTTCATCTTTATTCTGTTTCTCAGGCAACACAGACTACACCAATTGCTGTTAACTACAGCATCCCATGTCACTTTCTTGGATCAGATACAAACTTCCTAACCCTACTCTCCCTGTATTCTGTGACAATTCCTGGCTTTTGAAGCCTTCTGGTGAGTAGTCTGGGAAGGCTTTCATTTCTTCAAGTACATTTCAGTATGTGGTTTTCTTGCAGTACTAATGCAAAGAAAACATGCAATCAGTACTTATTCCAGGTTGATCATGATTTTGATATTTATATTTCTGATATTAATGCCATTTTATTTCCACTTTTTCTAAGTGTAGTTGATGGTGTTTATACGTTGGACAGATGACTCTTAAGTAGGACAGAGAAGCTGTAAAGATTGTTAGGCAAGTTGTTTTGGTACATTATTGATATTACTTCAGTCTAAAATTGCTGACTGCATTTTCCAAAGAGCAGACAACTTATAAAACCCAAATAATTCAATATTTCCTTTGTTATTGAAAACAGCAATTTATTATTTCAAAAAGCAAATAATTTAGGTTCTAAAAAATCTATTAGAAATGTGAAAACTGAATATTCAGAAGACATTAAAATAACTCAGCAGGAAATAATTCAATAATGGGTCACTTTGTCAAAGGCACTTTTACACTTTTACTTTTTTATCATGTCAGCAGTAAGAATGGTAGTGCTGCTGCAACCTTGAGAAATAGGCCTGTCAATAATTTGGTAATTAAATATAATTACCAAATATAAACATTAATTCTAAGCATATTTTATAGGCTGTGGTAAGAAGAAGGTGATTCATTTTAAGAAGTCCTCATTGGCATAAGCTTATGAAATAAATTAGCTTCTGATACAAACCTCACAGCCTAAATTTAATATGCTTGTTTATTTTAAATAACACATCACTCAGGATTTCAATGGAAGTGTTGGAAAAATCACTATGAATATGTCCTTTGTGCTCTTCATTGATAAGCATATTTAGGAATGACCTTCCATGTCATGTTTGTTTGCAGAAGCTCCCTTGACAGCATTAATTCCTACAAGGATGGTTAGGGACAGCCAACTTGCAGGCATGCTTTTGTGATCAGATCTGGTGCTTGGCAGGGAGTTACTGAACAACAAGCCTTCAGACGCCCTTATAGCTAAAGACACACATTCTTTCTGCATCCCAGGACTCCCTGAGGAGTTGCTGTGACAGCAGACTCCATGACTGTCCCAGTCCATCCTTGCTCTGGTCCAAGGGCTGATTCTCTTCATGTACTTAGGGGAGGGGAGGTTGCATAATCTAGAAATATAAAACAAAACCCTATCTACTACCATTACTGGATTAAAAAATGAAAAAGCTTTTTTTTTTTTTTTCTAGTCATTTGTTCTAGACCTCCCCGTTCAGACAAAATTACAGTCTACTTCAGTAGTTCAAGTGCTGTGTCTGATTAGCTCTTCAAAATACCCCTAAGTATTCATTTATTTCCCTTGATACATCAACCTATTGCCCAATGGCTCTCACAGAGAGGAAATATTGTCTGTTCTTCAACTTGCACACTTCTGGTTTCATATTAAAGAAAAAAAAATAGTTCTTTTTAATGCCGTTCTCTTGGGTAGGAAGAAGGTCATGCTCTAATTTATGTTGTACTGTGTGTTACGAGGCTTGATCTTTCCCAGATATTTCAAATATAAATCTGAAGTTTTAAAAGAATAAAAGTAAATATTAATTATATAATTTATTTATTCATTCTCTTCTTTTCTACTGACACTTTATGTATTTTAGTACATTACAGCCATTTTTGCAGTACCTAACCACTTCATAAAAGTGCATTGAAATTGCTTCAGAAGAGATTTATATATCTTTCCCAGCCTTCTGTCATAATTTCACATGTATCTATGTGTTTTGTTTTGTTTTGTTTTGTGTGTGTGTGTGTGTATAGAAGGCCAAAAGGTAATTTTGTTGTATATTAATGCAGTTCTTCAATACTACCATAAGTATTTCATCACAAAAAGAGGTGCAAAATTCCAGTCATTTCACATACACTGAAGATAGATGGCAAAACCTGACATAAAGCAAGGATTTATAAGTTTGTCTTTATTTTAAACAAATTTTCCCTGCTAGTATTCTAAATGTGAAATGGATTAAGCATTTTCTGCATGAGACATTATGGATAGTGTATTTTTACTGCATGGTTTTAATTTATTCAGCAATATGGTACAAATTGAAATTGGATTTGATGTGCTAATCCTATTAATAAATATTCCAGCATCTTCATCAGTATCATCCCGTTCCCTGAATCCTTTTGTTGTCTCTGTGTATAGAATCATAGAATCATAGAATCATAGAATATCCCGAGTTGGAAGGGACCCATAAGGATCATCAAGTCCAACTCCTGGCACCGCACAGGTCTGCCCAAAAGTTTAGACCATGTGACTAAGTGCACAGTCCAATCTCTTCTTAAATTCAGACAGGCTTGGTGCAGTGACTACTTCACTGGGGAGCCTGTTCCAGTGTGCAACCACCCTCTCGGTGAAGAACCTCTTCCTGATGTCCAGCCTAAACTTCCCCTGCCTCAGCTTAACACCGTTCCCGCGGGTCCTATCACTGGTGTTTACGGAGAATAGGTCACCTGCCTCTCCACTCCCCCTCACGAGGAAGTTGTAGACCGCGATGAGGTCCCCCCTCAGCCTCCTCTTCTCCAGGCTGACCAGGCCCAGTGACCTCAGCCGCTCCTCATACATCTCCCCCTCTAGGCCCTTCACCATCTTCATCACCCTCCTCTGGACACTCTCCAACAGTTTAATGTCCTTTTTGTACTGTGGTGCCCAGAACTGCACACAGTACACGTGAGGCCACACCACACCTCACTCCTTTCGTTCAACTCCTTTTGTTGTCTCTGTGTACTTTAATATTAATTGGAAATGTCTCATCTTTGTGTCTAAGAGCATGACATTCTATATTGCATCCTTCCCAAGACAACATGCCTCACACCTAACTTCTTTTTCTTCCCCTTTTCTCTCCTTTTCTTTCTCTGAGTCATAATATTTGTGTGGTGTTCTCCATATCTAACATTACAACCATTTTCAAGTGTCTGCTTCTCTTCTTTAAATCAACTGTACATCAGTGAATACATGTACAATATCCAATAGGTAAAAATAGTAAGTGATAAATGACTGCTGAGAGAAATGAAAGCTAAACTGGTTAAAACACTAGCTAACGTTATGTAACCTCTTATTTAAGCAAACACAATTACAGAAACCTGAAGTGTATATGTATGTTTTATAATGCATTTAAAACATTATGTCCAATATATCAAGATGTCTTTCAACTTATAAATTTGAATTTCCAACATATTTACATTTCGATCCCATTCCATACTCTTTTCAGTGGTGCCCAATGACAGGACAAGAGGCAACGGGCACAAATGGAAACACAGGGAATTCCATCTGAATATGAGAAAAAACTTTTTTACTATGAGGGTGACAGAGCACTGGAACAGGTTGCCCAGAGAGGCTGTGGAGTCTCCTTCTCTGAACATATTCAAAATCCACCTGGATGTGACCCTGTGCAACATGCTCTAGGTGACCCTCCTTGGTGTGGGGGGGTTGGACTAGATGATCTCCAGAGGTCCCTTCCAACCTCGGCTATTCTGTGAAGTCATTTATAGATCTATATATTTAATAACTTCACACAAGTATGAAATAAAATACTATCACTGTACCAAGGATAAAGTCCAGTGGATCTTATTGCATCTTTCTATTTTGATACTGATTCTTGACAATCATTCTTGTTACTATTTTTCCAACATTTCTAAACTCATCTTTTAGATTAATAGACGCTTGCTTTTGTCAGATGTTTCCTTTCAATTCCACCAAAGGGCATTTCAGATCATACACAGGCCAAATTATCAATGAAAATGCATATTTTTCACAGTTAACAGTACAAGAAAGCAACAATGTTCTTAAACTAAGTATCTCAGTCACATACCTGAAACTAAGTGGAATGATTCCAGGCCTTTGTCAAAAGTAAATTCTATGAATTTCAATAACCAACAATGAAAGGTTAAAAAATAAGAATACAGGCGAATGAAATATCGCTCACTGTAAATACCTTAATTAATGATATCAGGAGTCAAAATCTAAGAAAAATATTTTTAATAGTAATGATTGCTGCTTGAAATAAGTCTGAGGGCATACAAAATAAGTTGTTGTTTTTTCATTTATTTCTTGGTAGTATGCAGGCATCAATTCAAAGTATGATTATAGATGAGCTACTATATAATAATCAACACTTCATAATTATTTTTACCATCTCAGAAAGATACTGTACTGAGCTGTAAAAGTGAGATACGGAGCTTTTTAAAACATTATTTCAATAAATTAAAAAATGCAGTGCAAAGGATTAATTTTAAATTTCTATTCAATTAAGGAGTTAAGGAAAAAGAACCACCTCAGAGATGATATAGTTGCTTTTTAAGAAAATAACACCTGAGCTTAGCCTGCAAGAGAACTTAAAAGTCAAGGATTAAGCCAGTATGAATATCAGATACAAAAAATCTATTAAATACTCAGTTTTGTTTTCATCAGTGAGAATGTTAGCAAAATTATTACAATGAACTTTTTGTTTCTTTACTTCCAGAGAGTTCAGGTATTTGGGGAGGCAGCTATTAGAAAAAAAGAAACTTTGAATATCTAGGCAGCAAGTGAATGAACAATTCAGAGCTCATTCAAGGCTTCTGAATGAGTTCAAAATAGGCTAAGCTGTCAGAAAATGAATATGATCGCTTACTAAAACAAACATTATTTCATAGGAGTGGAGTGCCATGATTTGAAACTTTGATCTGTTGAGGTGATAAAGGAACTAGCAGCCATGCGTTTCCCAGCAAGTTTCCATAGATCATTTGTCTTCATCATCCCCTGAAGGAGCATACAAGCAAGGAAACACCCTTGCTCATTCATTTTCAGTAACCAAAGTTAATACTATCTCAAAGCTGCTCTGAATTATGCCAAATCTACTAAAAACAAACAAACAAAAGCTCTGTTAGGCCTAGAGCACCACTAGTTGCTCAGGAACTACTGAGAATAGGAACCAGATCTAATCAGTATACATAACTGCCTATACCTGGTGCCTGTCCAATGCATAGAAAGATTGCAGTGGAAAGGATTCTTAGGTACTCTACTCTAGGTCTTTAGTACTACAGTACAGTATATATGACATAAACCTGTATTATGTTTATCCTCCTTCTACTCATTTTCAGCATGCATTATATTTTTATTTGCAAAGTACACTGAAGTTTACTGAGGTTGCATCAACCAGGCTTCTAATTACATTTCCTTAATGTAAGTGTTCTATTTATCATTTTACTGGTATAGGATACCACCCCCAACTTGACAGATTTATCAAAAATGCTTGTAACCACTCTTTGAAAAAAATTGTTTTCTGGGTTGTTTTTTCTCTTTTTTAAATTCTGTTAAAGAGCTTGTCCAAGAATTCTGGAGAAATAGCTAGACAGTATCTTTGGAATGATCCAGACGTACTTAATCCAGCCTTGCTGCAGAGACAGGGACAGGAACTAGTCCTCCATTTCCAGAGTGCCATTGCTATGGCAGTCAGAGAACTTTACTATTTCCCTTGGAAACTCAACTGGCTGGAACCCAGTCATCATCATACAGCACAGCTGTTGCTGAGCTCCTCAGAGTTCAGGTACAACACTGCAGTAATAGTTGTAGAGATGGAGCCTCTTGCTACAAGCTAACAGATTTCTCACATGTATTTCTAATCATAGTAGTCACTACAAGATTGAATCTGAATTTGTAATTGATTTCATTTGTAATGAATTATTATAACATTTTTCCCTCCTTTTAACTCTAATACTTGAAATATTTTGTAGAAGCACCGTGCTATCATTATGAGATATTTCTCTATAATGCAACTTGTAGCTCACATGCCTTTTGACTTAGAATTTATTAACAGAAAATACACTTACACCTTTTAACTAAAATTTCTAGCTTGTATTCGCAACGTGTACACACCAAGAAATGCTGTGGTGGACAACGTAAGTATGTTAGTTATGGGCACCACTGCATATTTAAATTATTAATGATTGTATGAAGATTGTATTTAGACCTCTGTTGTTATAGACACTTATCTTAATCAACTGTGTATTATTGTATCTAAGTTCCCAGGACAGATGAATGATTCAGACCACCAACTACCAGCCAAACAAGACTCCCTGACAGTCAAAGGGAACAGACTTGTCATGAGTAACAGTAATGATAAGAGTAGGTGTTCTATTTTATTACCAGATCTGCTTTTTCTTTGAGGCAGGAATGGACCAAATCATAAAAATCTAGGGGTAATGATAAACATTTTGAGAAATACTGTTCGCTATGACTGATTTTGATTCCTGAGACTGGAAAAAAAAAAAAAAAAAAAAAACTTTTCTTTTATTACATGCAAGCAATATGGGATAACAAAGAAAATCATAGCAACTATGTTGTAAGACTTGCCATAATAAATTCCAATTTCTTTGAAAACATCGCACGTGATCAGTGAACCTGTTAATGTTGTCTAGGAAATCTATGCTATATCCCACCTAACAGACTGGATGTACATCTCCTGCAGAATAATCAGGTTGAATGTAATTTAAAACCAAAGAACCGCTTAATTTTTCTAGATTGAAGAATGGGTATTATGCTTCTTATAAATCGTAAAGAACCCAGACTCAAATTTGAAGGATAAATATGATATAGTGGTTTTGCTGGATGCTAGCATGTGTAGCAAGGGGAACATATAAAATTCTAATTGCTTTGGACAGTTGAAGCTGTCAATCCATAACACTGCACACCACATAGTCAGCCTTGGGCACATCAGTACTCTAATTACAGAAAGTCTGGCTCTTCACCAATGTTTTAACACTTGATTTATTTCCTGTTCAAGTTGTTCAATAGAGCTGAGTTAATTGGTTTTCCAAATGAGTGTTAAAAATACAAAGATCCGGCTTCATTAAGTGGAGGCTGTACTTATTATGCACCACTGAGTTGTAAATCCATGTAAAGGTTAGCGGGTGAGATTTCAGAGCCCTGTGTACAAAACCACAACTTGAATTGGTTTGTTTTGCTTACAAATTATAGTTAATATCTCATAATTGACCTTAGCTGCCTTCTCTTTTAAAGAGGAAGTTAAGCTGCCTGGGAAAAAAAAATAGCAAAAAGCTAAATATATTAAAATTAGGTTAACCCATTTTTTTATTTCATGTGATGTTCACCATTTATCTAAAAGGATTACAGTATTTATTTGCAATCTCAGTGTACTTTCTGTATTCATAAAATGGAACAATCATTTTGCTGAGTCATTTACTACCGATAAAAGATTCCTTCCAAGTACCTTGCAAACTATCAGTGTATCACAAACAAATCATCATTTCCTATTTCCATGACCTACATTCTGTTGCAGTTCAGTAATGTGATTCTACTAATAGCAAAATCACAACTTAAGAAGCAAAGACAGCTGGCAGGTATTTTCAACATTTTAAAAGTCCTATAAAGACAACAAAACAGAGTAGAAGGACTTAGTGTTTTTTTCAGGAGCAACCAATGTTTATTTGCTCTTTTGTTCTGTCTTAGCATGAATGTATGTGTTTTGTTGTTTTTTGTTTTGTTTTGTTTTGTTTTGTTTTGTGAAGGTTTGCACTATTCTTTTGTATAATTTTTTTCCTACATTTTTTTCAAAATTGCAGTAAGAAGAAAACTGATTATTAAGAGTCTTCAGTTTAGATCCAATAAAAAACAAAAAAAAAAAACATAGCATATAGTGTTCATAGGTAGGCAGAAAACTGTGCAGAATGTGCCTTCTTCTTTAGGAGTGAGTAGTGGGTGAACGTGATAGCAATGGCTGGGAAGCCAAGACTGGAGCTGATCTGGAGGATAGATGAGGTAATGAAGACACACAGGCACAGAAACACCATAATATCCATGGCAGGGGGTTTCCTGATAAACGGGTAAACAAGGACCTCAGAGGAACAGCAATGCATATTCATGGAGTTCAAACAATGTCTGTGCTGGAAGAGGAGTTTCCCAAGGAAGAGGCATGTGGAAGTATATGACTACAAACATATGATATTAAAAAATAAATAAATAAGTTAGTGGGAAAGTCATTTCTGAGAGAGAAGTTTGTTTCTCTGGAAGGTGGTAATAGAAGACTGGACAGCAGGGAAAAGCAGAATCAATTTCAAGAGCAAGAGAGTAGAAAACTGAGCCAGAGACCCATGGCCAAGGAAGGATGACTCTGATCATCAGGTGAAAATGGGTGAGCTCAGGGGAAGAAAGGAGACTAGGGAGAGGATGCAAGTTTCTCACAAATGCAAACTTATACTCATATGGACATTCAGGCTTACCAACCTGGAGGCTGTGAAGAACTGACAGTCTCATCAACAGATGCTGTCACTTGGAAAGGCACCTGAGTCACAGTGTGGTCAACACAAAGAATCTGTACAGCAAAATGAAGGAGATGTAGCTATTCTTGTATTTGTAAAGGTTAATATCGCAAGGGAACACAAACCATTATATTCATATGATTTTAACATGGTACTATTTTTAGGAAGCCTTGAGGGCCAGCAGCTCCCTAGTATACCCATAGTGGACCAGTGGGAGCTCCCAGCAGTGGCTGTGCAGGGCCTGGCACTGGGGCCTGGCCCACCTCCCCAGCCAGGAGTAGAGCAGTCAGGGGCACCAGGGCAACCCCAGCTCTGAGCATTGGACATCTCCCTGGGGACAGGAACAGGCTGAAGCCTGGCTAGGATGTGGGCCTGCAGGTAGGCCAGGCAAGATAGGGCTGTGGAGAGCTAGAGACCAGCCCTGCTGCAGCCTCTGGGGCAGGGGCTGATGGTCCCGGGGATTGACATGGAGTCCCGTGCTGTAGGTGGGTGGCAGGAGCTCCAGGGGGGGAGCAGGGACAGTCACGGATAGTGATGTCTTCAAGGCCCTGACTCTTTTCACTACAAATAGAAAAATAAAGTAAGAATGTTATATATCACGTTACATTACCATGACAACTATTAGAAAATAAAGGACAGAAGGGAAAAATAAATGAATGTAAAACAAAAATCACTTCAGGGTAAGATTTTTATGTTTAGAAGCTCTCAGATCTGATGGAAATTTGCTTCGGATATGGACAGAGATACCTGAATATCTTTAGGGAGAAATGCCATCAGTCTATCAGACTATAACTTCACACCTAGGGATAAGAGCTCAAACATTACTAAAGTAGATACTTGAAATAAATAGCAAACATTATGGTGTGGGTATTCTTAGCCCAAGATTTAAAAAAAAGAAAAAAAAAGAAAGAAAGAAAAAGAAGTGCAGGTAGACTAAGATAACCAGTTGGAAATAGAACAGAATAAAAGATGATTTTGAAGATGGTCAAAAAAAAACAGCAAGTTTAGTATACACTAGTTCGGGAGCACTAGATCATCTCCTCCCTAATATGGGGAAAATGGCACATCATTGTTCAGGAGATAAGAAGAATGGATGAACAAAAACTGTTAAAAGCAAAAATAAAAGCATATGTTGGGTTACTTGTAATAATAGGAGATTGGACTGAATCACTCAGCCTTCTAGTCTCATGCTCCACAGAAGAGTAAACACCAAGGAAGCAAAAGGACTAAAATAGACACGTTAAGCAGTGCCTATGTATAATGTAACTATAATGTAAAGTAAGTAGAAATGCCTGTGAAGACATTTAATCTGGAAATTTGAAGAAAGATTCTGAGTGCCTGGAAAATGAAGTTTGAAAGAACTTTCTTAGCTTTAATGTGAACTTTTGCATAGATTTCCTACTGGCATCAAATTCTGAATAATTTTGTGCCAGTGGAAAACGATTGATTGTGGTTCACGCAAAGGAATCCTGAGCAAGTAACCATAAGAACACCACTGAGTTCTGTTCACTGCAAAATAAATCTTCATTAGACTATGAGTAACAGCTTTACTGTAGTTTCTGTATGTTTCTGTATAGTTAGGACCTACCCTTGTAGGGTTTTGTGACAATTTCTTTAAACATTTTCCATAAAAAAAAAGAAAACCAAAATATCCTTTTTTTTTTTTTCTGCTACATATAATTGCCACCCAGGTTATAGATTACAGATAGCCAATAACGTTTGGTTTTTGTCTTCAAATTAGAAGTTACTGTGAGATGTAAATGTGTCTAAACTGTGATGTGCCAAATAAGCTCCATTCTGTTCTGTCAGAGAAATATTTAGAAACTGACACTTCCACCCAGTTGACATTGAGTTTGCTGGAGATGATCAAAGGGATTATCAAAATGCATTGGCTTAAATAATAATAAAATGTTGACTTTGGATCTTATTATTGATCAGGTTTATCCAAAGAAGAATCAGATTTCAAATATCATTTTTATATCAGACCACAAAAAATATTTTAGGAAATTTTTCACGTTTGGTAACCGTCAAAATTTTTATTCTTCTAAATTCTCTTACATGGAAAAATACATATATTAGGGCAATGAAATTTCAGAGTATATACTTGGTCAACAGACTAATTGTGGTAGTACTTCTCATTAACAATTCTGAGTGCTATAAAGCTTTTCTTAAATTGCTACTGCACTTAATGAGAAGCAGCACAACACAAGCCACATGACTAGCGTGACAATTTGTTCTATTCATTTATCATGCCTGTTTAACTGCTTCCTACACAAAAGGATTGCAAAACATTTGGAAGATATTTGTTCATCTTGATGTCTTAGCACCACAAATATACAATAACAGTGTTTCTTACAAGCACTGCCACATAGCTTGGTGTTTAGTCTTACCTGGATTTTTTTTTTCTCTTTCCCAAATGCCAGCTATAGTCTTCACTTCTGTAAAGTAGATTGAAGAAGACAGTAAAGGATCTAGAAAAAAAATGCTAATGAAATAAAAAAATGCTAGCAATGTTATAAAGAACTCCTCTTTCATTTTATAAAACCTAGTTCTACCATCATTTTATGTTATTAACCTATTTGTTGTAATAATATTCCTCTTGCATTGTGGGTAAATTATAATGGAAGTAACATTTAGAGAAAATGATGCTGAACATTCATATATGTTTCTTGGAACATAACAAGGACAAGACTGTACTTTCAAACACTGAATCATATGCAAGTGTTGTTAATGCCTAGTTGCAATAACTCATACATAATAAATGTTCCTTGAGAAATTACTCAAATGAAATGAAACAGCAAAGAAATATTTTAACTAGAAGATGCTCATAAAAGCCCTGAACAGGAAAATGAAACCACAATTAAAATTTTACAAGGACTGACTGCAAATTGTAATTAGGAATATGCACCAAAAAAAATCTGTGTTATAAATGCAGGTTGATTCATTGGCTGATGAAATCAAGGGTAAGATTCTTGTGTGTTTTACCTCAGAAATTTCTGCTTACATTATTGTTACCTATCATTTTGTCAAAGAGTATCCAGAGATCAGACTGTGTGATCATTTAGCAGCAACAGTGTCTCTGTACACATTTAAGATAAACTGAAGAAGAAATACAGTTGAAGGGAGTCAAAGGACTTGCTAGGTAGTACAGAACCCAGCTCTAAGATGATGTTTAAGTTTTATATCAGTCATTGGAAGGTGCCCATTTGACTTAGAAATTGTAAGGAAGAACTACATAGGATGTGGAGTATTTGACTGAGAGCAATTATCCTATTTCTCACTTGATTAATACAAATACAGATAAGATTCTAGAAAGAACAATAATAATAATAATAATAATTAATAATAATAATTAGAAAAACAATGGGATGCCCACTTCCATCTATGAACGATTTACCTTTGCCCAATAAAAAGACTTTCTGAAGCTCAGCACAGCTGTAGGTCCTGGATCCTCAGCACTATCAGCTGGACTGATGCTTCTTGCCAGAGAATGCAGGTTTAAAATCAGCAAGAAAAGCTGTTTTACCACCATGCAAGTACAGTATGGTGTCTGAGACATCTCTTAGCTGAGAGATTTAAGGCTATTGCTCTAGCTATTACTTTCTCAGAAAAACTGACTTGGCAAGAGAATTTAAGATGAGGAAACTGAACAGGCATCTGGGTGAGCAGTAGCTTGCAGTTTCCTCTGAGAGTTCAGAAGCCTGCCTTGCCTATGAAAATTAGCTCAGTACTTCTTTTTTCTTTTAAGTGCTCATAACTTATAATAAATAAATAAATAAATAAATAAAAAGGCAGAAATAGTAGTTCTAAAAGTCTTGTAAAGGAAAGTTACAGTGATACCTGTGATACCTACCAAACCATCAAATCCATCAGAGAAATAACTTTCGGCACCTTCAAAATAACATATCTAGAGGCTTATTACCTGACAGACCTCCTCCCCAAATCTGTGACATTATTCTAGTGGGTTGTATTTCACACAGCAGAGCCCAAAGAGATGGGTCATAGCTACCTGAGGGGATGGAGATGGATAACAGGCACTGAAGACTGTCATGACCATGACTCAGACTAACTCATGCCAACGCCTTGGGCTTGCATGCCCCATAGGAATAGACTGACTGCTGAAGTTTATGTTGCCAAAACCTTTGTGTTTGTAACTCTTCTAAGCTTATATGAAATGAACAGAGAAATTCCAGAGTAGATGTTGTATTTGAAAGAATTTTATAGCATGACTGGTAGCTTTTCATACAGCAGATGAACAGCAGTGATGGAATCAAAACCATCAGAAGAAGCATCATAGGTGATTTATCAGAATATTAATGACAAATTCCAAACTGCAATACAAAAATGTTCTGGATATAGTTAAGAATGGCTTCTGTCTTTCTACAGTCCAAATAAAAGAAAAATCATCCTACCCACACACAAATTTCCATTTCCTCTTCCCTTTCCACTCTTTGTTTAGTGTTTGGGAGTAAGTTTTTGCTTACAACACTATCTAATGACTCATGAGGTGTAATGCTAGGATACCCTAGTAGAAGGACTTTGTTGCCATCTCTTCTGTTAAGCCTCTAATAAGGTTAGCACCACTGTTCATAACATATCCTTTTTTTTTCTTTTTTTTTTTTTTTATGTGCCCCTGTTCTTACTTGAGACTGAGTGGCAGTGTTCCAAGACAATTTGTTCCACAAGCTTATTGTCGTTGGAACGGGTTGCCCAGGGAGGTGGTGGAGTCACCATTCTTGGGGGTGTTTAAGGAAAGGTTGGATGTGGTATTTAGGGACATGGTTTAGTGGGTAATATTGGTGTTTGGGGTACAGTTGGACTAGATGATCTTGGAGGTTTTTTCCAACATTTCTGATTCTATGATTCTCATGTTTGTACTCCTGACAGTTGCTGTTTGTATAGGATTACTTCTTCCTGATGTATACAGATGTACTGTTCAGTGTGTCATTAACTGGGCACGAGTCTTAAGAGATAAGATTCAAAGATACAAAAAAAGCTATCGATATATACCAAACATATTGACTGTTGGTATATATATACAATAGCCCCAATTTCATCTCTACATCTTCTGAATTATGAAGTGCTGTGTATTTTCAAGAAGCCCTCCTTAAACTTTGAAATGGTGCATAAAAAAATTCACCATATTTTATTCTAAATGTTCTTTACTACACTGTTAAAATCTTTAGTCAATGATCAGTAGTGGAACAATGTTCTGATCGTCTGTTTCCTATTTTTGCTTATCATAGTCGCACAGTCTTTGCAATAATCACCACATGAAAAATTGAGTAAATCATATTTTTCCTTCAGAGCTGGCTGGATAAACTAATATATCATTTGGATAAGTTGCTTGAATGCGCTTCTCTGGCATAGGGGTATGAATTATTTTAAGCAAATATTTGATTAATTGACAAATTAGTTGACAAATTTAAAATGCAGCATATTTTGAATATTATTTCATTCCTGGTCTGCCTTAATTCAACAAAGCAGTGATGTAGTCCGACAAATTCTTGTGTAACAACATCTAAATGTCAGTAGCTTCACCAAAAATTCATTTGCACATTGAAGAGGTATTTATATCAGAATCTTCTCTCATGAGCCTTAAATTGGGGTGAGTCACTTAATGAGGAAATTAGCCTGTGCATCCAATTTGACTAAATCACTAAAAAGAAAAAAAAAAAAAAGAAAAAAAAAAAAGGCACCACTATCAACTGCAATTGATTAAACATCTTCACTCCTTACCAGTCAACTATACAAATCAGAAACTGTATAACTGCTCTCTCTTGATTAAGTATATAAACTGTGCTGAAAAGACAAAAGATATTTCAGTCAAGCTAATGGTTGAACATACACTAGTTTGCATCTGTAGTTCTCAAATTTTGGCAAGGGTCTTGAGCAAGTAATATCTACAAGTTTAAGAAATTCTGCAGAAACTATGCTGATTATCAGCTTCCAGCCATTTCTAAACTAGAAAGTTTGTTAAATTCAGCATTACTTCAAAGAAGTCATCTAATTCTTTCGTGAGTACTCATGAATGTACTCAGTACATTTCTTCTAGTTTATATATGTATATATATGTATTTAAACAGAAAATCTCATATTACTAATAATATGATGTGGTTCTAATACGGGTTACTGTAGTGATAAAATTGACTCAATTTGGTAAGAAAACAAGCTCTATGTAAAGTAACAGTTAGGGAGATAGATATCTCTTAGAAACATCTATTTACTTTTAATTTGGTGAATGGAAACAACAAAAAAAAGTTTTCTTCAGCTGCTTGTTGGCATACATCTGTAGGTTCTGTGACGAGTATATAAATGAATATCAACCCTCCATTGACCTGTTGGTACAAGTGCACACAAATTTTATTTGCTTGTATATCCATATTGTCATGAATATAGTACAAGAGCAAACGTAAAATCCAGATCAACAAGCCCTCTGCAATTTATGGTAGTAGCTCATTAACCTCAAGTTTACAGATCTGGAGAATTGAAGTGTTTGGACACTTTTAATTACTTTTAGAGGAAGACTATCAACTGATTGTTTTCTGTTCCAGCTTCTTCAGTAACTGGCACTACATTCTTCCCTCTTATGTTTAATGTGCAAATATTACAAATATGTGACCACTAAGGTGGCTCCTTTGCTATCTTTTATATAGATATATTGGTAAATGGTTCATGTTATAAAAGAAAGATTAAACTTGTTCTTTGGTCAGTAGTGTTTCTGAAACTGTTGAGATAGAATTTCATTGTAATTAAACTGACTCTAGACAAAAATCAGACCTAAAATAACAGACCTTAAATAATAATTTAAGAATTTTCTAATATATGAATGTATATTTTAACAAGAGCGTCCCACTTATGGCATTGTCTTTGTGTTTATTATCTTACTGTTCTCTGGTGTTGGGGGGGGGGGGAAGTTGCTTGTTTTCTTTTTAAGCTGGGATGTGCTTAGTGGAAGCAGGAAGTTTGCTAGCTCAGTTTGCTTGCTCTGTGAATATTAAATGAAAATCATTAGATGATTAACAAAAGCAACTGTACACAAGCTAAAACTAATTGGAGGTTGAATGTAAGCTATTAAATCATTATTTCTTTTTTACAAGCAAAGAATAAGGAGAAAATTAGCTACTTGAGGCCAAATTCTCTTTGAATGGGCTGCCCACTGAGCTGAGCACTCCCTCAGTAGACATTATACCAATCCAGAGCATTATTTGTGTAAAGACTGAATTGGAATTTAATTTGTTCTTTGTATCCCTACTACAAGAAAGTTAATTTAATACTTTTATCAAGAAAGGTTCCTTTAATTACATCAAGCTATCTAGAGATTGCTTGACTTCGATAGTTTTTACATGAACCACAGTGGATATTTGAAGGTGCTGTCTGGTAAATACAAATATTTGAACGCACAGATATCTAAGGAAACAATGTTTTTGTGTTACATACAACTTATGGAGTCATAGCATGCTATATTTTGTGACGTTCTTCCAACTCACTTGTGCATTCACTAATGAGTTCAATGAAGATTGCCAATCAGTTTATGAAGCACAAAGAAAATGTCTCTGTTAAATCTCATGTCAAGTCCCACCCTGAAACTTGACTTACCTCCCCTTCTAGCTGTGAATGTGAGGCTTTCTCTTTCTGAAAATTTCAAATAGAATCATAGAATCACAGAATGGCTCGGGTTGGAAGGGACCATAAAGATCATCTAGTTCCAACCCCCCTGCTATGGGCAGGGATGCCACCCACTAGATCAGGTTGCCCAGGGCAACCCTGAACACCTCTAGGGATGGGGCATCCACAACCTCTCTGGGCAACCTGTTCCAGTACCTCAGCACCCTCTGAGTGAAGAACTTCCTGTTAACCTTTAATCTAAATCTCCCCTCTTTCAGTTTAAAACCATTCCCCTTTGTCCTGACATTATCTATTTAGCAAAAAGTTGTTCTCCATCTTTTTCTAATTACATATGCCAGGGATGGACTTCATTACTGAAGTTTTGCCATACAGTTTGATCAGCTCATTGATAATAGCAATACTGAACACACAGCACACAAAAACTGCACTGATGAACTCACAGTGCAACAGCCCCAACTTGGTAATTTACACTGCCTCCAATTGTTCTCAGCTAACAGAGGTAGACAACAGATACAGCAGCTCACATAGCTGTCTGAACAGGAGGAGGGCCAGTAACTGTGGAAAGAACAGCGTGCATGTGCTTGGCAGTGGTGGTGATGCACCACAGGGCACAGTCCCTTTGGTTGCTGGTACTACTTTTCCTGACACATCAGAGGCCTTGACTCAGATGCAGTATGCGGTTCTGCAGATCTCAGCTGCAGGGAAGCCTGGGACCTCTTGCTGAGGCTCGGGCAGCAAATGATGGACTTCTCTCTTGCAGAAGTTGTACACTGTTGTCATGTATCTATACATTAAGTAAAGGATCTACAGGAGAGGTCAGAAGACTGCACAGGTACAAGAACCTGAATCCTCAACTGTACCAAAGGAGGGGCAGGTGTTTTCTGATCATATTGGGAAATAGAAACTCCTGGTAGTGGTGAAGGCTGGAAGCTTGTGACTGCTGGCAGCAGAGGAAGGCTCCTGCCCCATTTGCAGTTCTGCTGCTAGAGAATGAGCTCAGTGCCCTGGTAGCAAGCAAGGGACTGGGAGCTCTGTTCAGTGACAAATCTGAGCCATACAGTAGTACCAGGAGGAAGCAGTGAGTGACTCCCTGCAACCAGGGATGGAGGCCCCATTTGCTGACCCAGCCAGCTGTCTAGGAAGGTTTGTTGCCTTCCAGATCTGTTATGTTTTGGAAAGACTGTTGCAGCTTGTCTGCCTCTTGCACTATTTCTCTGTTGCTTTTCTCTGGGGATACCAGTGATACTGCCAAGAGAGACCTGGAGCATATCAAGGGTGCATGTTTCTGAAAGTGAGGACAAAAGGCTTGCGGGCCCAAGGGGCCCCAGACATGGATTCTTCTCAGTAGTACCCAGTCAGAGTTGCAAACTGAACTATAGTGTCAAGGAGCAGCAAGGGCTGGCTGCTCCCTAAGGGATGGAGAGCCAGAAACCAAGGACAAAACTTGGCCTGCAAGGCAGACCTAGAAATAGTAGCTGGGTTCAACTAAGACTCCAGATCATCAGACAAGTTCTAGTAATGAGGTAGGTGTGAGGTCAATCCACAGGTCAGGATCAGGTCTGGTGGGGGTGAACAGGGTCAGACACAGCTCAGGGATTGTCAGGCAGGTCCATGGTGCCAGGGTGGGAAGCCAGTCTACCAGCTGGGTTGCAGATCAACACAGTCCATGGCCGAGTACAGGCAGGTGTGGCTGAGCAGGAGACTGACACTCCTATGTTATTAATGGGATAGAGGCTGAAGGTTGAGCTGAAAGCGGGTTCCTGAGCCCATGGGCAAGCTCCAGATGAGGCTGGTCAGGGCCTGTAAAGTGTGTTAGTGCACCCTGGCATACAAGCAATTCCACTTATATATCTAAGTCACTTTTCTACTGTGGGGGGGGTCAAATAGCAGAACAGTTTGCTTGGGGAGATTGTGGAATATTCTTGAGGATATTCAAAACCTGGCTGGTCCTGAGAAAACTGTTATAAGCAGGGAGCATTGGACTAGACAATCTCAAGATCCAACCTTCACGTGTCAGGATTTTTGTAATTCTCTTATAGTTAGAAACAAACATGAGATTTAATTTCGGATGAGTGTGTGCCCATAGGTTAACTGCTATGGAATAGCTGTCTTTCTTCTGTCACGTTCTGTCTTACCCTGTAATACTTTATTTTTCCAAGCCTTCAATCCATTAGTGTCTTATGTGGTATAAATCTACAGCAGAGATTTTCATCTAAGCACATTTTCTAATTTAATCTGTTTCATAAAATTTATTATTCTTAAATGCATTAAATATGCATTAAAATGTGTAATTAATTAAAAGTCTTGCTATTTATGTACTTACACTCTGGAACATAGAAGTGTTCACTCAACAAATACATTTCCTCAGCTTCATGTATGTGTGCAAACACCACACGCATACACTCTTCCTTACAACTCTTTTACATAATGTATTATTGGTGCTGGAAGAATCTTTAAATTAGGTCACAAGAAATCTTGACTCTGCTGTCATACTCCTGCTGATTCCATGCAGCTCCTCTTGATATCAGTGTGAGTTCTGCATACTGAAGGAATGTAGAATATCTGAACTAAGATCAGGCATGTAGATCTAAGAGAATTTTCTCTGGCTCTACAGCACTGCATATTCTGGGCTGTTTTGTTTATGCATTATAGATGACCTGTTTTCTGATAGATAAGCTTTCATCCTAAACTTAAAGCTCAGTACTTTTCGTATCTATATTTTTATACTAAATTCAAACTTCTGCCTCATTTAGAGAAAAGGTTTGAAATTGCATCTTTCCCTACAGACAGCATCTTCACCATCTCATATCTACTCATATCTACTCTCTATTTCCTATTAGAATTGTTCCACTTTGTATAAAATGTATAACTATTTCCCAGAGCTGAGACAAGATGCCAAACACAATTCCACAGTTTCCCTCTTGTTCCTCTTCTGTCAAGACATATAGTCTGATGCCACTTTCTCAGGCCCAGTTGGCAGTTCTGCACACTTACAGATAGGGATTCCAAACTACAAAAGAGTGAGCTGACAATGACAGAAATGGAAAATAAGATGGGGCCATGACTGACCCAGCTGTAAACTGCCACATTTTTAAGAGTTGGCATACATTGCTTTCTGAAGAGAATATTTGATAATTCTTGTCAGCATCCTCTGTGAAGCATGTCAGTCCTGTTCACACAAAAGGAAACGTATGCAAAATTGCTTCAGTGAAATGAATTAAAAATTAGCTTCTCTCACCTTCCTCAACAATATTTCTCTAAAGCTGTTTCTAAAATTGGAAGCATTTTGAGCTGAGAAATATGTAGATAATATAACACATGGAAGAACATCCAAGTCAGCTCCAGTCAATCACATGTATTAACTAGAGTTCCTAGAACTTGGAGCAGCTCTAGTGGATTCTGTTTTTCATGTGCTAGTTTTTAAAAGATACAGAACTTCTTCATTTTGATGTAGCCCCAGTTTTTTGTATAATACTGATCAATAGTAATGTATAAAATTTAATATTCTCTTCAATGTCACAACTAAATGTAGTCTTTTGGGCTTGACTCTTCAGTGTCTAACATCTGCATTATGCCAGTCCAGTGCATGGGATAATTGTTCTTTTTCTTTATATATTGTCTTGATGGTAAATCAAAAGATGCATATCTACAGATGAGGAGTGCTATGCAAAACTGTCATAGCAATTTGCAATTTTACTGGTATTTACTTCAGCTATATTAATCTAGTAGTATGGTACAAGTATAAGTATATAATGATATGGTTTCAAATAAAAGTCAACAGAAGGATCAGGAACATAATACAATCAGGAATAGTTGATGTATGCGATGGTAAAACATGTTTTACACTGGTGTGGTTTTTTGTTTTTGTTTTTTTAAATAGCAGGGAGATGTGTTAAGCTGTATTAAGGGCATGAATTCTCTAAGACATATTCAGTAAAATTGGGGGTATGGTATTGGTACTGTATTGGTTACGAGTGTGTTTTCTTGCATATTGTTGTGTTCTGTTGTCTATAATGACACCTTAAATGTTTCCTCATAGTGGATATGCTCCATGTCCTTCTCCAGTAATATCTCAGACAAATGTACATACACCTGTGTTAAATGGCCTGCCATAAGGAACAAACTCAACCAATCAGTTTAGAGCTCCAGAGAGGGCAAGAAGTAGCAAGACTGTTAGGCTAAAGCCTGTGAAAGTTACCAGTTTTGTTTGTTCTCTCTTTCTTAATTTCTTCATCTTTTGCTGTGGCCTCATTTCAATGGACTGAGGAACTCAGCCACAATGCAGACAGTTTAAACAAGCATGCTGGCTTTACCCTGCTGGGAAGCTGAACTCCACCACAACCGCTCTCTCACTCCCCCTCCACAAGGAAAAAGGGGGAGAAAATATGAGGGAAAGGGCTCAAGGGTTTAGATAACAGGGAGATTACTGTAATTATTTACAGAGATTTATGTAATTTATTGTCTATGAATAGCAGACTAGAACAGTGAGAAAATAAAAGCAAACTAAAAACATCTTCCCCCTCTCCTACCTCCTCCCCCTGAGCAGCACAGGGGAACGGGAAATGGGGGCTGTGGTCAGTCCCTGATGCTTCGTCTCCACCACTCCCTCACGGTCCCGCTCTGCCCCTGCTCCACGTGGGGTCCCTCCCACGGGATGCCGTCCTTCCCGAACTGATCCTGCGGGGGCTGCCCACAGGCAGCAGCTCTTCAAGAACTGCTCCCACATGGCTTTGTACCACGGGGTCCATCCCCCAGGAGCAAACTGATCCAGCACGGGTCCCTCACAGGCAGCAGCTCCCCCCAGCCCCCCTGCTCCTGCGTGGGCTCCTCTCCACGGGCTGCAGCTCCGGCCCGGGGCCTGCTCCTGCGGGGGCTCTCCATGGGCCGCAGCCTCCTCCAGGCCACATCCACCAGGGGCTCCTCCACAGGCTGCAGCGTGGAGATCTGCTCCATGTGGGACCCATGGGCTGCAGGGGGACAGCCTGCTCCACCAGGGGCCTCTCCACAGGCCGCAGGGGAACTTTGGATGATCTTAGAGATCTTTTCCAACCTAAATGATTCTATGATTCAACATTTCTGTGCCGGCACCTGGAGCACCTCCTCCTCGTCTTTCTTCACTGACCTCGGTGTCTGCAGGACTGTTTCTCTCACATTTTCTCACTCCTCTTTCCCAGATGCTGTTGTGCAGCAGTTTTTTCCCTTTCTTACACGGGGCAGCTGCTGGGCTCTGCTCACAGAGGCAACCCCTGCAGCCCCCCCTGCTGCCAAACCCTTGCAACATAAACCCAACAAAACAAGACATAAAGATCTATTCTTAGCTGGAAGCTGGTTATTTGATGCCACGTTGACATTCATGATATAAGGCCAATTCCACTCCTGAGGCCATGCAACACTCCACCACTGTGCAAAACTTAAATTTTGCTCCTTTTGCAGTTAGAAAGATATTTAACTATAGTTCCTAGTACACTCAGTCAAAAAGATGCAGTTTTCTTAACACTGTGGTTGCAGACTGCTTGATTTTGCTGCCTTTGTATTGCTTATTTCCCTATAGTGTTCATTTGTTTTTGTTTTGACTTATCTACAGCATTGGAGAAGATATTGAATTTGCAAGGGGAGGAGGGGGCAACAATCTCTATACTCAAAAAAAAAAAAAAAGAATAAGCATTTATTATAGACACAAAAGCTAACTTTGATCAATAGAAAAGATACTAATGGGCTGTTTTCTTGTCACTTAAATTTTGATGTAATTCTAGCACCAGCACCTAGAGTAGTGCTGTGCTGCTAGGAAGCCAAAATAAGCACAGAGAAGCCCTGCTAGGATAGCAGTATCCAATTATACCCGTTTCCTGTGCTTTGTAACCATGAAGTACATTACCATGTACTTCTATGTTTTCCTTAGGAATACACTGGCATGAATTTTGGCTATTTGAAATAAAGCTGAGCAGAACTTAATATGAGATTATTGGACAATTATTATTATTGAAATAGTGTATTAGCCTTGAACTTTAGATGTAAATTGTTTAGGAAAAATAGCATTATGCTCTTAAGGTATTGACTTTTCTAATGACACAACTGAAACCTTTTTAAAACTGTTCCCATTGAAAAATTTTTGTCTTGAATTTGTAAGACAAAATTTGCTATGACAGACTACTTCTACTGTCACAAAATAGCTAGATGCAATCTAGGCCATTTTCCAGATACTCTGCAAGTTTAGCTTTCCACATAGGGTTCTCTCTTTAACTCACTCAAATTTTACTAGGCAGAAAGAGCATCCCTCTTCACAACACTGAACCATTTGGCCTCTGCCAGTTAATCGGAACACCCAGCTTGAAACTGAAAGCTTTACAATTAGGATTTTGTTGCTAGATTAATCTTTTTCACTTTAATTGCTTTCTTACCTGCTTATCATCTGTTATCAGCTGTAGTCAGTTATGGGTCTAGATGGACAAGCAAATGTCCAAATGAATAAGGGTACATTTTGCTCATGGAAATGCCTGTGTTCCGTGCATTATAAGTTAGAGAATGTTTTTCATTCCTGAAGGGAATTTGTAGTAGCTTCTTCATGTGCTGTCTTTAAAACCTGCTATCTCTGTGTGTTTCAAGAATTATGATCAGAAGCTACATTTCTGCATTTAAATCTGAAGTGTTTTTTACCCGTCCGAAACTAAAGTTTGCAGGGTGTGTCTTGAAGAGAGAAATACCATGAGGTATTAGCACAATCAAAGGACTTGAGGCAATGCTACATTTCCCTACGGTGCAGTTTTCCTTGGGTAGGGTTACCAGCTTCCTAATTTCCATTGAGCCAATTGTAAGGACAATGCAGGACTGGAACTGGATCAGCAACCTGCCTGCTTCCTCCCATGCCAAGGTAATGAACATGTCTGTTATCCTCCAGATACAAGGTTTGCTGTTGCATCTGAGGTTTGGTTTTGTTTGCTTTGTTGGTTGGTTTGTTTTTTTACAACTCATTCACAAGCAATTTCCCCAATCCCAGCACATTGGTTAGGAACAAGCATACCGTTAGTAAAATTAAGGAACTCATCAAGTTACCTTAGCTAGAGAAAAGATTTCTATAGTTAGAAGTTCCTTGCAGCTCACAGACACGGCATTTTAGAACAAGGAAGAACCTTACATTAAAACTTAGTGTAAAATTGTCTCTTTGTTATGCAAGATGATTTGACTTAATTAGATCTCAAGCTATCTGTGAGAACAAGAGGATATTATATTTGCATTAAATATGCAAGATGCAGTTACAGAAAAAAAGACAGGTATATTTTTGATGCTGTACACAGATATCTCACAATTAAATGTACATGACATTCAAACAAACATACACATGCACAGATATTTTGCTTGTACTTTAAGGCATTCTTGTGATCTGTGCTGGACAATAAGGATGTACAACATGTATGAAGATGCATAGAGTAAGATGAGCTTAAAGAGCTTTAAGTACAACTAATAATTCCAAAATGAAAGTTGAAATGTTACTTTATCTGTCAAATTTCTGCACAACCAGTTAGGTTAAAACAAGACTTGTTCTGCAGCACACTGATGCTGGTTATAAGGCATTTCTCCACAGCATCTTCATCTGTACTGGATCTGGCCGGGATGGAACTAACTTTCCCTGCAGCAGCCCATACAGTACTGTGCTCTTCACTTGCAGCTAGAACAGCACTGGTATCACACCATTGTTGTGTCTACTGCTGAGCAATACTGGCACAGCATCAGGACTCCCTCCACCCCCCCCGAGCCAGCAGGCTGGGGGTGGGCAAGAGGGGAAGAAGGAACATCACCAGGGCAGCTGACCTAAACCAACCAAAAGGAATATTCCATACCATATGATGTCACACTAAGCAATAAAAGTTGGGAAAAAGAAGAAGAGGAGAGGGGTGGGCTCTTGTGAAAATGTCTGTTCTCCCGAACAACGGCTATGTGCTTTGAGGCCCTGTTTCAAGGACGTGGTCGAGCATCGCTTGTTGGTGGGAAGTAGAGAGTAATTTCGTCTGCACTTCCACATGGCCTTTGCTTGTTGGTTTGTTGTTGTTGTTGTTTTTTCCCCTTTTCCCCTTTCCCTTTTCCCTTTAGTATTATTATTTAATTAATAATAGTTTTTCCTTAATAATTATTTTTCCTTTAATTAAATTATCCTTATCTCAATCCGTGAGTTATTTCTTTCCTTTTCTTCTTCCCCTCCTCTTCTGAGGAGGGGGAGTGAGAGAGTAGTTGTGGTGGAGTTCAGCTGCCTAGCAAGGTTCCATAAACCACTGTATCATCCCAGAAATATCAGATACAGTAAAAAGGGGTATCCACCTACTTAAATGAAGGATGTTCAAAATTTTGTTGAGGAGGTCAGAGAGAAAAAGACTGAACAGAGGCAGTGTTTTGAAAAATATTAGAGCTATTTGAATGATGCAGTGAAAAAGTGGATAGGTTCAAGTTTATTCCACTGAAATTTCTGAGAAGGCTGTGATTATGTTCTTCACAAAAATAAATATAGAAATATAAAAATTATATATATATATATATAAAGCCATCATGGTATATGAGGAGTAGTTTTCTCATGGATTTAATTACTCAATAAAATATAGTAAAGCATGCATAAATGCCGTAGTTCATCCATATCTTGAGTGGTATAACTCCCATAAAATAATGAAAAAGACTCATTTTTTCACACAAGAAGTAACTTTTGGAATCTGTGTCATGGAATGGCATAGAGACAAAAATGGGTTTAAAAACAAGTTCAAAAAATATTGTAACTACTCGTGCAAAGTAGGTCCATGATGATGGGTATTTGCGTCCACTGACTTAGGAAGTCTCTACATTGCTGTTGGTTAAAAGCCAACATACTTCATGGCCTATGTGTGAAAACATCACTATTATTCTAGGTGATATATTTGTCTTGCTGTCTATACCATTTATACTTTTTCCCAAAATATTTGCAACCATTTGTAGTCAGTGACAACATACTAGGCAACTCAAAGCTTTGGTGTGATCCGTGATGTATGAACTTGTATAGTGTGGACAGAGAGTTTTCAGTCACATAGTGATTAATTAATTAATCTAATCACAGCTAGTATACTTCAGCCACTTTATTACATTTCAGTAAATTGCAATAGCAAAGGTATGTTCGTTCAAGTAACCACTTCCACTACGTGTTTTTCCAGTGAGCATGATGCAAAATGACAGCTAGTATCAAAATGGAAATATGAATAGGGCATGTGACAGCTATGGAGGTAGCAGCACCTTGGCTTGACACACAGGAAATTTGAAAGAAAAACCTTACCCACTTGTGGTGGCTGTTATCTCTGCTGAAACATAAATACATGATTTCAGTACCACAAAGTATCATGGCTTAGTCTATTTTTAGTCTTGTTTTTCTCAAGCAGACCATTTTTCAGAATAATTCTAGCTTTAAAATGTTTTATGATAATCTTAAGTCTGACATCCACAGAAACACTTCAAAGTCTAACACTCCCTGTATTCATTAGTGATCAGTATTAATCAGTAGTGTTAGGCATCATATGCTCTGTGGATTTTCTTTGTGTTGCTTATTTATTTTTATGTCAGCATCCACCAAAAATGTTTGGATATACATTGTAAGGCCTATAAACTCTCTTAATAGCTTGATGGTTTTCTAAGCAGAGGAAGTGTAGAAAGCACAAAATAAGCTATTTTAATACACACAAAAAATCTAAAGAAACACATAAAACTCGAAAATGAAATAATATTTTAAAATATTAATGGAAATGGAAACAAAGTATTAAGAAAAGAGCTGCAGTCTCAATCTTGATTGTAGTCATCCAGTTATGGAAGAGAATGAATATGCTGTGAGGTGAGATTAATTTAAAAGCTGCAATATAGATAAAAGATGAAGATAATCACAGTATTAGCAAAGAACTCTTCACTATCATTCCTTCGTGATGAAATAATTTGAAAACAAATCACCTATTTTTAGGTAAATCATAATTTTCTCACAAACAGAAAGGTTAATTTTTTCCTTCAAATAATTTATTGTGAGGTATTCTGTCAAATCTCAGGCACGCTGATGGACATCTCTAAGTATTCTAACTTTTTCAATCATCTTGCAATCTTACTCAGATTTCACTGTGCCCTTATTATGTGTAATTATGTGTAAATGTGTAATCAAAGAACATTAAATGAATGTCTGGAGGGCAGCCCACACTTTCTATGTGTTAGTGGAATCAGATGACTGAATACCTTGACAAAGAAAAAGAATAATACTACGTCAGCCAAGTCAGCTTACCACAGTTTTAAGCCTAAAAAATAAGCTTGAAAATTCATCAAGCGTTATGAGAAAATGAGATAATCATATGAGAATAGACCATAAGGAATAAAACCACACACCTCAGCTCATCAAGATAGAAATATATTTCTGTGCAATTTTAAAGCGTCTTTTGTAAAAATAAGTTGCATGTTTTGAGACGATATGAACCTCTTGCTCTTGGCCATGGACTTATAAGCATGGATTTTTGAGTGTAAGTTGGTGAAGTTGCTTATTTCAGAAGATATTTATAAAATGTTTACAAAACAGCCCTTTCTATGGCATCAATATCTTAATATCTTGACAGCATAATATCTACTGTTAATGCTGATGTGAGCAAGAACTGACTCATACCATTTAGGAAAGTGTTGATGTGATCCAAGTAATTTTGAGCTTTATTAATTGCTTTGTCACAGACCTCTACTTTGATTTTGAGCATATTAATTACATTAACACTTCAAAATTCTGTTTTCTATATCTGTATAACAGGGATAGTGATAATTAGTTGTATCACAGATTTTCTGGAAAGTTAAATACTTTAATACATTAAACACTTAAAGAGAATCAGAATATTTATATTATTAATACATTATTTTAGTTGCCATTATTTTAATAAAGAACACAAAACACTTTTTTCTATGCACGTTCTAATACTTACAATTAAATTCACCAGATTTAAAAAAGAAAAACATTCTCACTTAATTGTGTGCCTGATTTTGTTGACACTGAAGTCCATTAAAGTTTTCCCACTTTTTTAAAGGGGAACTACATGTAGCTCAATGGAGAAATTTGTTGCTCACGTGCTATAACTGTATAAATATATACAGACAGAAATGTCAATGACATTTTTAACACATGGTCTGAAAAATCCTGGAGACAGATTAGTCATGCAGAAAAATATTTTTCTCTTCTTTCTGTCAGTTCTGTGATCAAGTCTGGCTTCTATTAAAAGCAGATAGATTCTGGAAACAGAAATATGCAGTGTTTTTTGCTTTTGCTTTCTTATTAAAATGGAAAGGAAATGCAAAATATGATGTGTTGCTTCTGTGTCAATTGACATTCTGAAAAACAATTAGAAGAATGTCTGAAAACAAAAACATCTTTTACAAATATATTATGTACTTAAATACTAGCATTTACTTCTTAGATTCAAAAGCACTTTGGAAAATCAAGAACTTTAAAGATTGCTATTTCCAAAATTGTTCTGTGATAAAATACTGTGATTGACATGCCAGTTGAAATGTTACAGAAACTTTATATAGCACACTTGAATTTTACACACATGAGTAATAGATATAAGTATCTATGTATGAAGTTCATTAGGGATAATTACAATTTACAGCCCTGAATCTTCTTCTGTAGCTGGAAAACTAAGGAATAAAAAGGAGCTTATATCTTTTTTATAAAATGCTGATAGGGCAGGACAGATAATTTCACCCCGCAGTGGCTCTGGTTCTGCCGTAAGGATGTTACAGTGTTGTAAAGTGACTAAATACAACTCAGAACAATTCTTGGACCATGGATTACAGTCTAAAACTTCTTTCTGTAAGACCATGTCCTAAGAACAAAGTTGTATGTTCATGTTTTCTTTGACAACCTCTCTTTCCTGAATTAATCTTTAAAATTGGAATAAAATCTACTAGATAGGCGTACTGATATCACATAATAGCTTAAAGCCTGATTGTCGAAATAGCCATTTCCACTAGAAATGTAGCTTCAGGCTAAAATGGTTATTGAACCAGGCCTGGCACTTAACTGGTGTGTTGTAGTATTGCACTCTTCCAGAAAGAAGTAAGTAATATCAGCTGTGTTTTGTGAGTAGACTGATTATGGATGTATGTATTAGATATTCTTGGAGCATGCCAACTGGCTCAAAAACCTTCCTGGATGATAACTGAAGAACTTCTATTTAGTGGATACTAATTAGGTATTAGTAATAAACAGTTGTTGAGCTGCTCAGTTCTGCCAATACTAAAGCAGCTACAAGCCTGCTCAGAAGAAATGTTTTAGGAATATAAACCTAAAAATCTTAGGTGCCCCAAGTCCTCAAGCATATTGGTTGTTAGCCTCAGTTTTAGAGGCTGGTATAGCTAAAAAGCACTAGTGTAGCTACACCCTTTGTCTCAAAGTAAATCTTATAGTTCAGTTTTACTGGGCTACCTGAGCACAGATTCTCATGTCATTTTTGGCATACTACAACCTCCAGGGCAGAGGACCAGCAATGTTACATGTGACCCAGGAAAGATTGCACCCAGCTGGACTAAGTTGGAAGCCAGGCAGAATATGTCAGGGTGTCTAAAAATACTGTAACTGTACACAGCTGCTGAACTGAGCTTTCAATGTCTGCTTTGTGGTCACATGTGAAGCACCTAGCTTTCACACTGACACCAAAATTAGTTAATCTTACACTAGGCAGCACCACTATATTGTGCCTTTGACCCCCAGGAGGCACTGATCATAGGGACCTTTCAATGAAAAAAATTGTGGTTTTATCCAAATGGACTTCAATTTAAACTTTTTATATAGATTATTTTTTCTTGTATTCAACTGCCCATATTAGCAAGTCATTTTTATGTTATCCTTTACATTTAACTTCTGCACTCCACACATTGAAATTCAAGAACCTCATGGATCCTCAGACAACACCTCCATTGGCAAAATGGACAAGAAAAATCTTGTCTTTAATTTCTACAAGGCATGTTTTTGGTTATGTCTGGTTGCTCTGATTTTCACTCCTTTGCTGCAAATATATTCGTCAATCTTCTTCTGGGTCAAAATGCAAAACTGAGATATAACTTTATTCAACTGGCAAGGGTGACTACAATTTAAAAGCTAAAGGCTGGTTTTTAATCACCAGTGATGCAATTCTTAATGTTTGTTTGAATACTGATGGTTTAGTGTTAGGTCAGTGATGCCTGCAATTAAGTGTTGCAAAACTCCTTATTACATTTTATAATTCTGATTAAGGTTCTAGGCTTCCCAGGTGTTTGGAGTGATGCTCAGGAGTTTACCAAGCACTTTTTACTCACCTGTTTCCAAACATTTTACTGAGTAAATACCATTAGCCCCAATGACTTAGGTTGTATTTAATTTTAATGCTGAATATTAAAGTCAATATTCAGTACACATGATGGAAACCTATGATCTTGGTTGGCTATTTGGTATAAAATATGGAAATTGGGAAGATTAATTTTCTATATATTTAGAAGGATATATGATACAAAATCAGCGTCAGAGTTAAGTTGTCATCTTAGGTGCATTGAGAGTGATATTTAGGTAGAGAGAGCTTTATTTTAGGAAAATAAACTTCCAGATATTGTTTTACTAATCTGCTCCAGCAGCCTGCAAATAGAGCTCTTGGACTCAGCATGATGGGTAGCATAATTCCTAGTCCCGGGTAGGAAAAAAAGCCCTCTATCCTATGGATTTTCTGTTTCAAAACCCAACTGAATACTGTAGTGATGCACTATATAAAGTGCTGACACTGCCTATGTGAATCTTTGAGATTTTTTTTGACGTGGATTCCTGAGTCAATGACCATTACAATCACAGCTAAATCAATGTCTTTATTTTCTCCAATACATTAACGGAACAAAAATGTGCCAATAAGGAGATAATACTTGCATTGTGGAATAGTGGCTTAACAGTTGAATAGATAGATAATGGAGGAACAAGAATGATGTATCCCTTTTAAAAGGTTTATACTTTAAAGAACAGAGTCAGTATATTGTACTTCTGTCATTACAGCTTTTAAAATGAGAATAAACTTCTGCTCATTTTTTAAATATTTAAGCAGAATCTATGTGTTAGCTGGCCTCCCCTGAACAGATAGAGAAAGAATGTATCCATATGTTCATCCTTTTCCAATTGAATAAATGCCTACTATGGTCACTTTGGGTTTGTTATTTAGCTATCAACACTCAATCCTTTAGTACTTCCAAAACTAACATAACAGCTAGTTGAGCTTGCTGCATAAGATCTGATACACATTTCACAGAATTCAGTTTAAAAACTCCCTTTAACTTTGCTACTTTTTAAAACAAAAATCTGAGAAACAGGTTTGATCTTATGCTTGGCAAAGTGTTATCATGGCATAAACAAGATAAAGGTGAGTGTGTAAAGCTCTGGAATAATGTTCAAAAGGAAATAGTAGTTAATAAACAATTTATTTTAATTCCATTAGCCGCATTTTCTCTTCCTGAAGTAGATTTAATTAAGATATACTACAATCTGTATTCTACACCATAAAATATCCCTCTATTAAAAAAAAAAAAAAAAAACACCACTAAAGTTGCCTTAATGAAAGTTGCCTCAACAAAGGCTAAAGCTAAAAATCTTTTATGGCATATAGGAAAAAATAATAACTGTGGTAGGTCATGATGAAAAGTTTCTTTGTATAAAAGTTTTTTTTTTTTCCTAGTTACCTAGAGAGACAACAGAAATGGTTTGTGCAGGAATCGATTACATAAATTTCTGCTTGTGTGTGTGTTTGGGTAGCTGGGTCTTTCTCCCTAAAGTATAAATGCAAATTGACTTGTCACACATTCTTTAAAATTTAAACAGCTGAAGAAAGAAAATCGCATGGAGTTATTTTCAAATCCATGTATGGAGCTTAAGGGGTTCTGAACTTAGCAAGAAATTCTAAGGAATGACAGTAAAATGTATTCATTCAAAACACCATGAACAACACAAGATTTCAAGTACATCAGTAAAAAGATGGTCAGTGCAATCCACATTGTGCTTCCACATTTATAGCCAGAGTAATCTCTTCACACATTTTCTTTTAGAAGGTAGTCTGGCTGTCACATTTAACACTATTTATTTAATGTAGTTGTTAAAAAGAGGAAGTAGAAATTACATCTCACCAGAGATTTCAGTTATAGTGAACATCATTTCTGCTTTCCATCATTTTTAGACAGCATTGTCATTAGCAGCAGCCTCGAAATCACGTACACTCATACAGTGTAGTTGAGTGAAGGGGATAAAAGTATTGCAGTTGCCCAAGTAGAAGACAGGTGCCTATGTGTTGGTGGAGTGGGAATATACATATATTTATAGGTATTTATGCATATATATTCCATAACAGATTAATCAACACTGTACAATAGAAGAACCTGTTTCTTACAAAAACATACTTCTACAGTGTGGATTTTTTTTATTATTTTTTTTATAGCTATCAGATGTGTGATGGTTATATTTTACTAGAAACCTAGCTCTCACTTTATAGAAGCTCATCAAATTTGGGAATGGCACCTTTTCCAAAACATTAGTGATTACAAAATAGACAAATGCAGTTGGTATAATTATGCTGAAATTTATTAACACAAATCAGTGTATGTTAAAATGTTCCTATATTCAATATTTTGTTAATTTTTGATTGGTAAATATGTTAAACTAATAATAGTTGAAATAAATAGAGGTATATTAGTAAGAATTAAATTGAGAGCTAAAGAGATGCTTCAGGTTCATTTTCTATTACACTATGGACATCATTGGTAGACTGTACACCGACTGGAGCAGTCATGCCTGGGATGGTTTGTACAGATTTGGGAATCCAGCTCATGTTTGAGAAGGTTTGTTGAACTTTTATCATTTTATTTCCATTACAGTTTTTCTAGTAGAAGAGGTATTATTAGATGTTTTCTGTATGGTGAGTGGAAATCAGTACTAGTATTAAATGGGCATATTTGCAGCCCATCCATATTTTTAATCAGTATTTGTTCTTCATTTGTTGACAGGCTATGTCAGGAAAGGTCAGAATCACCCCTGTGTAGCTCAATTCTTTTATGGTTGAATAGTCTCAGTTGGCCTTTTTTGCCTTTTCTTACGCTTTTTTTTTTTCCTTTTTATTCCTTGGTGGGCATTAGAAAAATTAGCATAGAGATAAAACATAGTGTTTTCAATATGTCAATCTTACCTCATTCTGTATCTTTTGAGGCACTTATCTCGACTGCTGTATTGAATACCCAGTCCATTTTCTGAGTTTTCAACCATGAATGATAGTTGGCAGGTTAGGACTAAACTAGACCACAGCGATTACAGCTGCATGGTGGAAAGAGTGTAGCATTTAACAGGGGAGACCATTCTTACTCTCCCACCTTCTTTCTTGTATCTTCTGCAATCTAGGATCTTGATGCGTCCCTGTTTGCTGAATGACATTCAGGCTGCATAAAAGTCTAGGAATATGCCATACATAATAACAGGATTTTTGTTCTCCATTTAATACTTTTTTCTTTTTTTTTACTGTCGTTTGTACCTGCATCACTTTTATCAGCTTTAAAAAAAATCAACAAATTCAATCTGATATACATCATAGAGGCTTGCTGAGTAAACTGAGTGTCTAGATATAAAACCTGTATTTTGAGGTCTGTACTGACTTCCAATTTCTTGTTGGGTGCACTTTAATGCAATCAAATTCTATTGGATTTTAAGAATTTAATTTAGGCGGTTCATCTATCCCTATATCCCACAAATCCTGAGAGCCACTTGTGTTAGAAGGCTGTAGGTGGCTACTTGCAGTGTTTCCCACTCTTGATCTAGTACAGACTAAGTTGACTGCCTATCTTTTCCAGCATATCTATCTGCTGCACCCAGGAAAATGGAAAGATATGTAGAGATAGGGATCTGTATAAGGTTTTGAAGATTTGGGGATTCTGGCTTGTTGCTGTGTTATCTGCTGATCAGTATATCTCTGTGTCAGGATTGCATTTGACTTTGAATCTCTATACATAAATTATTTTTAAAATAGACTGGAAGAATATAAACCCAGACCTGGAAGAATACTGATCTAGAGGAATACATCTCATTTGTACGGTGAGATATACTTAGTAGTATGGGATAAACTTAGCAGAGGTGTCCTGACACTAAGATCTATTAGGCTGTCAGGCAGTCTCCCAAGAGAAATGGTGGAATCCCTACCTCTGGCAATATTTAGAATTTGATTAGAGAAAGCACTGGAAAATGTGCTGAAAGGAGCAATCATATTTGACAGGAGCTTCTAATAGATGATCTATTCTTTTTCATTCCTAATTTCTCTAATTGCATGCTCAAACTTGAGGGAGTAACAGTTTAAAGACTATCTCTAAGTACCTCAATAAATATTAAACAGTTTTTACTATTTTGTTCATTCTTATATTCACAAATGAGAAGTCCCATCACATTCTACATTTGCTTTTAATTATACCTGACCTTTCTGCAATAATTCCTGTACAACATTGTACTAGTGAAGTTCACTGTTCTTACATATCTTTTAAAACCAAGAAGAAAATTCTGTATTACCTCTAATCTTTGTGTTTTATACATCAAGCTAAAATATATTTCCTAGTCATTCACTGGCAATATCCATTACAAGATGAAATATGACAGCTGAGAACATTCCATGAGTGGGCACCTTCCTATTTATTCCTGTGCAATACAAAAGACCAAGAACGTTTTCCAGGAACATTTTCATTCAGATATGATTAGCAGCAGTATAAACACTGCTGCATACACTACAAGTAGCACTGCATAATACTTTAATTATTGTCATAAGCAGAAAAAAATGGAGTTCAGCTCTTCTGGAACTGATAGCAACTTAATGTTTCATTTCGCTGGTTGTAGATAATTTTTCAAAACTTTTGGAATCTACCTATATTTTTCACAGTGAGTTTCACTATGTCAACCCTTCAAAGTTTCATTTTGAATGAAAAGAAAATTGATCAGTTTAAATATACAAGTTGATGAGACACTACTCACATTGCAGCTTCAGAATTTAAATCAGAGGTATCATGAAACTGAGGAAATTATATTTAGCCCCTTGGCTTAAAACAATGCCAAATAAGAATTATCATGGCTATATCTTCTAAATACTGCTATATCCTCTTATGTGGGGTAAGAAATCACATTAACAGTTAAAATGCTGAAAGAATTAAAATTATACAACATGCATAAATTACTTAGACAAGACAAGGGATACTACAAAATCAATTTAAAACTCATTGTCCACATTTTTTTTAGGAAATATTTTCATTAAAAATGTTTTATTGGGAAATATTTCGTTACTTCAGTGAGATATAAATACGGGCAAAATTAGTGGTGAACAATCTTTGTAACAATCTGGGACATTTGAAATTTGGGTGAAAGATGCCATTTATGAAAAAGTATGTGATATTTTATCTGCAAGTAATAGGATGTAAAGATGCAGCCATTAACAATGCTTGAACTTGCAGGTAGACTTAACTTCAAGATTAATAAATAAATGTGTATTTGCCCAGTTTTCTGTTATTTTAAGTACTTCAAACAATTTCCTATCTGCTTCTCCCGTCTCTTTCCACTGGAATTTGTAGTCTCTCCTTTTAAGATGAAAATCACTTCTCTGATTTTCTCCTTTATATAATAAAACACTTCTACATATTAAGTATTACAAATAGTTCTTGTTTGACTTGAACAAAACTGTTCCTGAGTGAAGATGTTTCACTGTTAGATATTACTAACTCAGGGAATCCTTAATGGTAGAATATATTTAAAAATAGGATAAAGATAGGTCAAAAACAATGGTATTTCACATTGAATTAACCTATGTATTTTCTTTTCTTCAGATAGAAAATATAAGGCTACTTTTGCTTGTCTTGGTTTGTTTGTTTGTTTTAATGTCACAGTAAAATTGGAAAGATCTCTTAGCTATTAATCGTGATGACTCCCACAAGTCTTTTCCTGAGGGAATTCTTTAAATTCAGAGACACAAGCAAAGACACAGTTTATAGAATTTGAGCATGTATTTACTAGAGCACATTATCTTGCATTTGGCCAAGTTATATTTAATCTACCTACTTCCAGCATCAATAATACATCAGAGTGAAATTTGATTTAAAATTAAATATAATTCAAGGTCTTGTAAAGCACCTATCATACCATTGCTGCTCTTTGCTATTGTCTCAACATTTACTCACACATTTACAGGCTCTGAGAGTGGAAAATACTGTGGCCCAGTTTTCATGGGTTGGAAAACAAGAAGGGGAATTCCTAGGAATTTCCAATCTTTCAAGGGTTGGAAATTTCATTTGCTGGATTATTATAAAGCCTATTTAAGATTGAAACAGTTTACTTTGAAGGCATTGTGTCTATCATGTTAAACCATTGTGAAATGCTTTAAACTGTCAATTAGTTGTTAAACAGAATATCTGTCTGTCCTCAGTAGGTACTTGTAATTATTCTTGTATCTACAATACAAGAAACATTACTGCTCCATGGACAGATTTTATGTCAACTCAATCTATTGATTATACAGCTTCTCTAGGCAAGCATCATGACGCACAAGTTCATTATCTCCTTTGCTTGAAATTTTGCAAACGGAAATAGTAGATATGATAAAGAAATTAAAACCAACTGTGAGTGTAGTACAGCCCATCCTCCCTTGGCAGCTGAAAATAGCTTTCTATTCTATTTATTTAAATTCACAGGAAAAATAAATCTTTCATTTAAATGTCATTTATGTGATATATTGTTGCCAATGCATCTTGCTAGTATAATATATTATCGCTGAAGTACTATGTAAAGTAGCACAAGTCATCAATAAAATAACAATTAAAAAATCCTTTTTTTTTCAGGGATCTCACTCCCAGATAGATGTGAAAATGCAACTTGTCCGAGATACATAAGGAAGATATTTAGGACTGTTTTTCACCTCCACTTGCTGCTTATTACTAAAATAAGTCATTATACTGATATTGAAAGAAAGAGATGTTTGTGAGACACTTTGTGCAATAGAAACTGGGTAAATGATTGATTCTGAGGTTAGGATTCTATTTCATAAGAAAAGGCACTATGGGAAAAAAAAAAAAAAAAACACCAGTAAAATGTGAGAGGAAAGTGTTTTATTGTTGACGGTAGAAAGAATGGGGGACAGAGAAAGAGCAAAAAACTAATCTGATGTAAGTGGCAGCAGATTATGCAGAGATTTGACACATGAATTAGGACTCTTAAGGTGACTCCATGAGCACAGCTAACAGAAGAATTTGAAAAAAAATCCATTATATTAGTCAGATTACAGTATGGGTATAATAATTGCAACAGCAAATTATTCTGTAAGCTACAGCAAATATGGAAGGAAGGAGAAAAGTGCTATATCTATTAGATTTTCTTGTACATTTTCATTACATTCTGATGTATTTTAATACACCCAAATGTATTTTAAATGTTACTCATTTATTTCGTATTTAGTTGAAGAATTACAAAATAATAAAATAATTAAAAAAAATTTGGAGAGTACACAGCAATTTTGATGAGGTACCTGAGATTCTGTTTTACTGTGGCTGCTTTGGCACCACTTAGCTGTTTGCTTCTGTGACCACAGCCCTGTTTTTATCTGGCATAGAATCAATTTTAGGACTTAGGGGAAAAAAAATTCTTTAGTTTGACTCATTTTTATTGCCATAATTGTTCAATAGAGGGTTTATTTAAACCCCCTGAAATATGAGGACATGAATAGCTCATTTATGAATAGCTCGTTTAAGTTCACTGCTTTGAATTCACAGAATATCTGTGACTGTGATTATACTGAAATATCAGTGACATTTCCATGACTATATGAAAGATGTTCACCTATGTATTTTCTACCATCCAAATATAATGACATTTCCCATTGCTGATATGTGAAGAATAAAACTGATTTCAATAAGAAGCCCAACATGTTGAGATTAGCTCATTGCCTCTGGCAAGCAGATATACTCTCTGCTGTTTTATCACTGTAGACTCTAGTTCCTAGATTGCATTTATGAAGTCCATAGCATAGAGCTTTGATTTTTCAGTTGATTAGTATTCCCATTTTAATTTTAATATTATTTTTGTTATTACTGTTATTTATCATTTTGATAGATATAGTGCTGCTCTACTTACTTTTCTTTGAGTTTGTCTTCAAAACGCTTGGTGAGATCTCACCAGCACTGAGGGTATATCTCATCTTCAACAGACTGATGATATTTAGTTTTGTTTTTTTTTCTGACCCAGGAGGTATAGCTGAAGAAATCAAGGCCAGCTATGGTAACAGTCACAAGTACTTACAGAAGAATTTAGACAGAATTTCAGTTTCTAAGCATAAATTATGTTTCTGGGGATCTTTGCTCAGCAGAAGACTAACCTCCCAGGTACTTCAGTGAAATTCATCTGCTCTAATTGCAGGTTTTCAACACTAAATAATCCAAATCTAAAGTGATTACATTTTAACCCTCTTTGCAGTCAGTAGGGAGAAATTGCCCTTTGTCTAAATTATGTAAAATTAATGTCCTGAGATTTGTTCCTCTGCATGTATTCAGCTGTCACTATCTTAGAACAACGTAGGGACTGAACACCAAATGGGTATGTGTGACTGTGGTAGAATGTAAGTCATCCCCCTTCTTCATCATATAACTCTCTTGAGGGGCTCAGTTAACTCACCATTCACAAATCATTCTGAACACCAAATGACAGTGCTATCTGCAGGTTTTTTTAAAGGAACAAGTAGAGAAGGAGGTGACAATACTACAGGCCCAAGTATAATAGCTGTGACGTACTTAAAAAGATGGAAACCTTGGTTAAAATTACCATTTCTGAGCTACATGCTTTAAGAACCTACCTCCCACCCCTCTGGATAATGCCTTGCCCATCAGAATATGGTGATGGGAGTGAGGCAGTGGCTGGTACAACTGTGCTTGCTGGTTCCTCCCTTAAATGCTCTTTGCAGGAAAAATGTGAAGATTTATTAAGCCAAACAGACAGCATGACTAGCCAAAGGCATAAGTCATACATCTGGAATAAGAAGGCTTTCCAGATGTTCCTACATATTCTTTCCAGTGTTTAACATATAGTAGAATGAGTGGGATTTAGAATTTCCCATAGCTGTTAACATATCCTGAGATCTGGATGTGTACCAAACTGTCTGACAAGAGATCTTATCTGAACACTGTACTGTCTGTTTAAGATGACATTCTGACATTCCCATCCTTCCCTGGGCATCTTTCAGAATGTTCTGGATTGCATTCGCAATCTCTGGTTGCTTCACAATTAAGCTTAGAAGTGCTGATTTTTACAAGATAAGCTTTCTCTATACAATAAATTTCTTCAAATGAGGAACTGACTTACATACCTAAAGGTTAGTTAGATCTAAATCTTGCACATCCACACTGGTCTCCCTTTATAGTCATTGAAAGGAAAGTTCTTATTTAAAGAGCAAATCAACTCATCCTCAGGTAGATGTCGAGAGTGTGTGCTATGAATTATCCTCTAGAAATGTTTTATTTCTCCCCTTTGATTCTAAAAGGAATCTACCACTAGCTTGATAGTAGATGACTAGCTTTTAGACATCTAAAGTAAGGTGATATGGACATGTGATAGAATATGGATGTGGTTGAGTCACAACAGAAAAGAGAGAGACAATGTTTGTAGATTTGTGTAAGCCAGTTGGAGAAAATAGAAGAGACTATGTGAAGACCAGTTTACTGGGGAAACCCTGGTTTTATACAGAGTTACAATTAGAAGTGAATTTTTATATATTTGCCATCTTTGAGGTAGAGTACTAATTTTTATGTCCAGGGGTACTTTTTTTGGGCTACAGCTAGTGAGAAGAGCTATCTCAACTCTGGCATGCAGACCTTTCTCATGTTCACATATTTGCCAAGTTACAGAGTAGTATAACTCAATTTACTTTGACTTGTAATTTGGTTTGGTTTGTATTTTTTTTGGTGAGTTTTTTTTTTTTTTTTCCTTTTAAAGTCTAGACATATTGAAGTAGGCTGTTTTAGAAAGAGTTTGGGCTTTCTTCTATAATTAAAAAAAAAAAAAAGTTTTGATTTCCTTACAATGTATTTTATCATGTGTTACTAGGACAACTGAATTTAAAATATTGTGAGGCATTTTTCACAAGAAGCATGTGAATTATTTTTCTTCTTGGTCTCCCAGAGATGAAACCTACCATCTTTCAGAGCATGCTGTGAAAATCCTATTTTGTAAGGCTCTTCAGAGAAGAGATAATTTAAACTTGGTGCATTTGAGTCTGTTATTGTTTAACATAGGGTGTTAAGTAGGTAACTCATGTTTAAAGAGAAAGCATTACATTAGCTTGCCCTTGTTATTCTTTATATATTTTTAACATTTGTTTCAGCATCTGAAGCTCGGAGAGGATTTAAGCAAATCTAAATAAATAAAATAAGACTTTACAAAAGATATCTTGGGTGTTGAATCAAATTGATACTTAACTCCTCCTGAGGTAGTAGAATCTAAGCCTCTTTCCAATTGTGTACTTTTTCTTTTTTAATACACTCCTTTTCTCCTGACTATAATTTTCTGTATTATAGGACTGCATATTCACTCCTGAAGTGAGTGCTCCCAATGCTAATTTCATATGTTATTCTGAGAGTCTTCTAATCGTTTTTCCTATCTTCACTTTGTCAGGAAAGGATGATAAATACTTAAATATTCATGTTTTCTAGTTAGTCGTTTCTTGGACTGAGCTGTATTTTTTTAAAATTTCTTTAGAATTTCCACTTTTTAAAAAAAAATTGTTTTTCTGAACTATACTAAAATTCCTCAACTCATTCATTAGTGTTTTTAAATATTGTTAACTCCACTGCAGCTCCATAAATATGTTTTTGTTCCTTTCTCTCCTGTTTGAGATGTATCACTGCAGGGCCAGAGCAAATCCCAGGCACTGTAAGATGGGAGCTGGGTGTGTCATTTCTCAAAATGTGCACAAAAGAAATACTTTCAAACATTAAAGTTGTAGGTGCTGAGGAGCTGAAGGTTTAACAGAAGAAAAATGCTTGGCGAGTTTGAGACGCTTTAGGGATGTGAGCAGAGCTATTTCTAGTTCTAGTTGCCTGAAAGCTTCTCTAGAACAAGTGTGTCTGGGTACAATACAGCATATTAAACTGTTTGAAAAAAAATGCTTGTAGGTACATTATGTAAATAGTTCACTTGTGGTATTAGAAGATAATTCTCTTACAGAATGGTACAAATAATAGAACATTTTCTGGAAAATACTTTTTCTTTATTGAAGAAGCGTCATGCTTTTTACTCTGTCCTTGTTTTCCAGCCATTCCACGTGAAACATTTGCACTATATTGACCTGCTCTGAGCCTTTAGGGAAATTGTTAAAATCTGTAACGCAGAGTGTCAAGTATTAACAAGAGTTCTCTGCCCTACTGGTGCTGAACGTTGATCCACCTCAGGCATCAAGACACTGAAAGAGCTAATTTGTAATTCTTGCCTTTTCTGTTCTCTCATATAGTGAGTAAGCATGCTGAAATGTCTTTCTTCTAGCTATTACTCTACTTTATACAGGAACTTGCATCACCCTCATCTTCACAGTGGCTGGATTCTACCCAGTAACATACTAATCAATGTGACTAACATCTGTCTCCGGTGGTTCATTGTTTCTCTCAGCCAGTCCCCAAAAGCAAGATCTTGTATTTAGTCATATAATGTTAAAAATACTGGTCTGCAGGAGTATGTGTTTAACTATACTTTTTTTTTTTTTTTTTTTTTTTTGCTGAGTTTATATTAATGTGGGGGAAAAAATGGTGCATTTCAATGTGAAATAGAAGATGACGGTTTGTGTGGGCTTCAGATTCTGGCAGAGGTTATTCCCCAATCTCAAAATGAGATTCACTCTCCAGCCCAGAAAATTTTTTCCTATACTGCAAGCTGATGTGGGTGCCTCAGAAATGGATTTACCATCTGAGGTCTGTATCCTGTCCTTCCTTCAGGCCATGTGGCACCCCAGGGGCAATGTCTCTCACCTGAAGTCTGTACTCATGCTCACTGATCAGTCGGAGACCAGAAGGATAGGCAAATTTAATATGTTTGAGATGTTAGTGAATGCATCCTCCTTGGAATGTTTTCTGAAAATTGTGTGTACCAGTGTAGTTCAATACCATTACAGAGTTTAATTAGCAGAAATAATGAAATATCAAAGTAACATTGTACTTTGCATGATTATGACAGTTTACCAGAGTGGTTGTTTACTGGAGTCCTGTCATTTTGGAGCAGCCGCGTTCTGTCCCGTCTACCCAGCCTAACTGCACTTGGGTTATCTGTGGAAAAAACTCAATTCTCAATTGCCTTCTGCTATAGTTAGTATTTAGTCACAGATTTTTAAGGCCCCTAATTCCTTTAGCACTTCCCATAACAGGTAAATTTTCTTGTAACTACAAAACGCTTGGTCTCTATTTAACAAATATATCAGCTCCCAAAATTCATATAAAAATGAAAAAAATAAATAATAATAATAATAATAAAATGAACAAAATGTGTTTCCATACAGCATTTCATGACTACTTTGCTGTCCTGTCTTTGAATGAACATAGACTCAAGCACATCAGAAATCATTCCCCAGATTATCTCCATTTTCCTTTTTGTTATAATGCTGTACAGTCAGTATATTTTTTTCTGCCATTTGTTCATTTTGCCTATAGGTATTTATGGAACCATTTATATAACAAATTGCTGTGAAAAGATTGCTTTCATTATCATTCATCAGTAGGCTAAATAGATCTTGCTGAAGTACTGTGGTCTGGACAATGCACTACAGTTTATCAGTGAATAAATTCCATTCTTAAATGAGTAACTGATTTCTTTGCACTTGCAACATACAGGTTTTTCTTCACAATTCACAATTTTTGTCAGAAGGCTGCAAGTTGTCCATAATATTGGGCAAACACAGCATGTATATGCTGATGCGGATTACTTTTACAGCTTGATAATATTCTTTGATTTATCACTCTTTTAAGCTTTGGTGTTTTATTTTTCCCTTAGGGATATGATGATGGATATGGGGGTGAATATGATGATCCAAGCTATGAGGCATATGATAACAGTTATGCCACCCAAACACAAAGGTAAGCATTTATACTTTTTCATTAAGTTTTCCAAGAAAAACATTTCTTTTCTCTTGAATTTTTATGTAAATATCCTGTTTTGGTTTTCTACATTAAATTCTACAAAATTTCACAGTACTTTAAATAGCCATTAAAAAGTAATAATGGTGGTCAGAGTTAATATACAGAACTATTCAGATGAAGTAAAAATGCAGACAACTAGACAATGTTGCAGATTAAGTGTAGTTAGTTGTTTGTTTTTCTTTTTAAAAAAAAAAAGCAAGTGATTATACCATTTCCCTATCCGGTGTCATTCTGAACTTGTTGGTGCAAATTTTTTTTATTTTATTATTTATTTTTTGCTTCAATAACACAAAATAATCAAGGCTATATCATATTTAAGGCTTTTACAGTGTTTTGGGCAAAATGATAAAAAAATTAACAAAAAAAAAAATGATGGTAAATAACTGTCACTGGTTGGCATCCGCCATCAAGGTAGATTATGGAATGGAACGGTGTGCTTGAAATAACGCTGAAACTATTAGCTTCAGTCAGTTACTTTCTGAGCAACTTTCAGAACTGGTATAAGTAACCAAGTTTGGAAATCTTATTTTATGTCCGTGCTGTGTGAGATAATGGGAGGATTATATTCACAGCTACTCCTATAATTTCTGTCACTAAAAAGAGGCGACAAAAATGATCCCTTTTGATGTACACACACACCACATGCACTCATATATTACCTCAACAGTTGGTCCATGTTTATTACATATGGAATGATATCTTTTCCACAGTTAAGCTGAAGGATAAAAGAGTGCTTCAACCAATTACTCAGAAAATGTGCTTATTGGTTGCTAAGAGTGTTTGTCAAATTGTGGAAAGGCAAATGAAGTTCTAACAAGAAAAGAGACAGTTTTTAATTGAGTTAGTGTGCTTCTCACTGGATGAGAAAATGATGGTTATGTACAGAGTTCTGTACCCTAAAGACCAGGGGACGTTAAACTTGCTTTTTGTTTAACCATGTTTTTTGTTGAATGCTTTGCTGATGATAATGCCTGTTAGAATAATGTTGAGCCGTAAAACTGCTGTAGTGAGTGGCATTTGAGCCAATAGAAGAATAACTTGTTAAGTAATTTTATAACCAGTACACAATATTTTAAAGGATTTGTCACACGTAAATGTGAACTCCTTCAAGTATACTTTAACAACACACTTTCAAGTAATTATACATTACTTGCTTCATCCATCATGTTGTTGTGTAGGTAGATATTTTTGTTGCCAGAGGTTCTCCAATTTTTTCAGAATTCAGCCCATCTTTTGATACAATAGTGAACTATCACATTGTCTCTAGTTCAAAAAATGTTAGTTAGAAGTGTCTCTGCAATGATATTGCTTTTTTTTATCATCTGAATATTTTTTTTGCAAGTTGATATCTCAAGCAAATAAATGACAAATATATCGAGTTTATTAGTTTATGATAAGAAAGCTAGAACATGTAGTGATAATTTTACTGAAGACAGAAAACATGTAGAGTCAAATATTTTTGTAAATTAAACAGCTATTAAGTAGTCAGATATGTTCTCTACAATGTGCGGTACCTCCTAGATACCTATTCTATTTTAAATCTGTAACTAAAACGTTTCCTTTTGTAATAGATGTCAGGATACACAGTAGTACTCATCTGTGTTGAGTGGTACTGAAGGCCACAAGTAATCTTTTGACTTGAGTGAGAGCACTTGCGGAATAACATGCTACTCAGATTTCAAAGATGTAAAGAACAAATGGACCATTACAGATGCAGTTTGGATCTCTGTACCTTATTGGCTATTTATCTTCACAGAAATACCTCCTTACTGACCTGAAATAGCACAACAGAATAGAATAGTTTGACTGCGATATTTGGTCAGGTGTATATACCAAAAAGTTTTCTCACAGTCAAAGATCTTGTTTTTAGTGTAACTCTGATTACAGGTGCAATACCTATCAACCACACAACTAACAAAGAAGGTAATTTGTAACACTTCAGAGTACTTATTCATCTCATCCACTGTGTGATTTACAGGCAAAAAAAAAAAAAAAAAAAGAAATACTGTAGACAATCTGTGCTCAGAGAGAGAAAAAAAAAAACATTACTGCCCTCTGCAGGGATTGAGTGAAATTCTGAAGCATGAGACGAGAGATAATTGAAGTCTGTGGCTTAATGCAGAGCTCCAAGCTTTCTTCTCATGTTAAGGGCAGAGTTTCCACTTGCTTTTTACACCTCATTAAAGAATCAATACGGAAATTCTTAGAGTAGGTCCAATCTCTGGTCTATCTGTCTCACCACGCTTATTGACAAAACCTTATTCTCATTGTCACTTCAAACTGTAGAATGTGTGTGTTGGGGGGGGTGGGGGTTGGGGGGGGAACTAAACACAAGCTGAATTCAGTGTGCTTTAGAGCAGAGCACATGATAAGTTGTGCCTTGTTCCCCTATGCACCCAATGCACAGAGTGAAAATACCATTTGGGTAGCCTGCCACCACTACTGCTGTTAACAATACCTTTGTCTTCCAGACCTTATATCTGTTTCCCACTTGCTCACCATAGGCTTCCTGCCCATATATATATTTCTTCTGAAGGCCCTTAGTCCTTCATTGCCCAAGAGGTATGATTTAGATATTTTATAAATTAGTTGCTGACAATAGCAGAGAAAATGAGCACGCTGTTAGCATACACCACTGTGCTATTACACAGGATTATGACTTAGAAGGAGCAGCAAAAATGCCCAGCACCCAGATCACCCAGCTATTAAGTAGAGATAAACACTGTTTTTCTGTGTACAGTTATCTGAAGACTTGTATTGAAGGTCAAGGACAGAGTTTCAGGCCCAACAATACATTCTGTATAGGTCCTTCTTTAATGACCTCTACCACTGCCACCCTTCCAGACAGAGGGTTCTGTCCTCCATGACAGCAGTCTGATTTCAGACTGATAACAGGGGGATGGGGTCACTTGTAGAAGAAACCATGACAGAACCTTGGGATCAGACTAGAATGAACCCTACAATAATCTTCAAGGCTGAATGAGCTAAGAGACATCTCAAGAGCACTGAAATGGATACAAAAGCAACTTGAAGAAGGACAACCTGATCATTGCTATGGTAAGTGCCACGTGTATCTTATTATGTCTGGGGAGAAGAGAATTATGGGTTTTGAGAAATAAAATTATTGCTATAGTCTATACTGCATGAGGAATGTCTTGCTTTAACTAGCAGAAGCTGTATTTTTAAAGCCATTTTTTTTCTTCCTCATCTTCCTGTCCCAAAATTGCTACTCAGAAAACAGGATGGAACCTCAGGACAAAGATTTAAATGAACAACTGACTGTCTTTCCCAACAGTGTCTATAATCATTATTTACAGGATTCCATAAAAGATTACAGGTTTAGCAAGGACATTTAGAAACCTTGCTGGTTTTAGAAATGTGTTTACATTGATGTGAAAATAGAGATTTTAAGGTAATTGGAATGAAAGTACTGTCTGAGACCAAAGAGAACAAGGAAAAGACGATTTCAGTGGGCAGAGGAAGACATCAGATTTGACACACTTCCCACAGGCAATTTTGTACTACACTTTGAGTTTCTTGATGGAACATCTTTTTCCTTTCCCTTCCATTCAGTGTGAAAATGGATTTCGGTGATAAGGACCTCCACCTGTCCAGACATACCAAGGGATATTCAAGCTGTTAAGTTCATAGACTACTCCCTAGACACTTGGAAATCAGGCAGAGAACATTCAAACCCTTTTCTGCCAGCTATGTTTGACTCCTGAACTTTTAGTCTGACTACTTTTGTTAAAAATGTGAATCCTAGACATGCTAATCAGAAGTGAAATCCCTTTCTGAATATGATGGCCATCCCTGTTTTGCCAATTCACATGCCTCAATGGTGAGGAACAGATGGCAGGTGAGGGTAACAATCAAGCTGATGTTCTCAAACAGCAGCATTTCATTTCAGCAAATAGTTAATATCCATATAAGTTTACCCTTTCCCTTGCACTTGATAGTTAAAAGCTTGATGTATATTCTCTTTGTCCAACAACATTCAGGTATGAAGAAAAATTACTGCACAGATTTTTATCTAGACTGGACCCTTACCAGTAAGATGGCTAGATTTTGACCCTCATCAGTCGTTATACCAGATGCTGCCCAAATTTCTCTGCTAAGTTGAAAGACGTTCCTCTGCAGGCCTGTAAAATGTGCTGCTTGTCCACTTTTTGATGCTTTTTAGCAGTTCAACCATACTGATGTCCTCCATGTGTTCTTCCTTCAAACCATGTTGGAACATAACGTGGCAATAGTCCTTCCTTTCCATTCTTACTGAAAAGTTTATTTAAAGACATAAATATGATTTTTACAAGCCAACAAGCAAGCTCATAAAACAAAACTCCAAAATGGTAGAAGTATCAATTTCCATCTCAGCTGTAACACACATGATGTGGGAGGATCCTGTCAATTTTCAAAATATAATAATACACTTTTGATTTTCTTAGCAGGTACTTATAAGTCTGTTGAGCCACCACCGTTGTCCAAGATTCATAGGATGAGAACACTAGATCACCAGGCGAAGAGGATGAAATCTTTTGTGAGAGGATCTAAAAGAACTGCCTGTTTCTTTACAGTCTGATAGAGGATCAGACTGTACTGCATGCAAAGCATGGCCAAACACCTCAGCCAAGACCAAGAAAGTGATTTTGCAGAAGTAGATCAGTTGCTGGTGAATCAGCTGAGAACCCTGATGGCTAGCAGAGCCACATTCAGCTCTGCTACCACATCTCCAGTAGTCATCTCCACTGACCTTTGTGTCTCTACTAGCACCATCAGTTTAATTTCAAAGGTACCATGTCTGACAGCAAAAAAGAGATATTAAGGAATTCTGTGACTGACGGACCAATCAGGGGACAAAACAGAAAGGGTATATTCTATTTAAACCACTTGCGCATAACCTAACCAACCACATGCAGTGTAAACAATGGTGCCTGTAAGGGAAACAAAAAAAGAAGTCAATGAAGCTTAAATTTTGGGTTTGATATAATTTCCCTGTTCCACAGCATCTGGCATGAACACTCAAACATTGAGTCCTTTTTTTTTTTTTTTTTTTTTTGTGACCGGGTAGCTGGTACATTGGCAAAGGCTTCCTGGGCTGCTTTCCTCTTTTTTGTTCTGTCTGTCTGAGCAGGTGTTTATTAAAGAAAGAAAAGTCTGTGACTCCCATCCTAAGCTTTAAATAGGCCTGAAAAAAAAATCACAAAACCTGTAATGTACTAAAAAGAATAAATAATTTAGTGACGAAAGATAGAGGAAAATAGTGCAAACCATTGCTGAGTTACAGATCCCACCCCATAGTTGCACAGGCCACCTCATGACATCTTATCTATGTTGCATGCTGCACCATTACATAGATAAAGATCATTCCTCTTGCCAGCCTGGACCCAGCCCCACTAATGGTAACATCCCAGTTTTAGGACCTTGAAGCAGTTTTTGGCAAAATATTTACTGTTAATCTTGCAAATTTGTTATGTAATACTACAGGCAACGGTCCTCTAGACATGTGTTCCATGCTGGCATACAGATCATTTTGGGACAGTGATTTGGTTTTATTTTGTCAGATGCACACTGCAAACCCAGACGCTAAGCCAATAACCAAACTTCTGTTTCTGATGCTGTTTAAGATGCTAATGGTAATACAGAATCTAATCTTAACATAAAATGTCATTAATGTGTCTGAAATACATTCTAAGCTTTTACATGATCTGAAGACTTATACGTAGTGTTGATAAAAGCTGATACATATCTATCTTAGAGGACTGAAGAAGAAGAAAGGAAAGTTATGGTGTATCGGAGAATTTCAAGTTGACAGGCATATCTTCTTCTAGCTGAATAATATCTAATTCAAAAGATATAGTTATCTGTGGTTGAATCCCTATAACTGTGCTGTCATATGCAAAGTCCCATTGGGCTCCCATTTCTTAGTGTTAATAACAAAAATATAACAAGAAAAAAATATTTCAGGACATATATACTGCCAAGTCCATTTTCCTGCTATGGCAGATAGTTGTTATGACCATACCAATATAATAGCTCAATAACAATATATTCGTAGCAGTACCTATCAATTCAACCAGTAGTAGTCTGATATTAGTAAGTCAATCTTCAAGGTCTTTTCCAACCTGAATGACCCTCAAGGGTCTGTCCTGGGACCAGTACAGTTTACTATTTTTATCAGTGACATAGACAGTGGAATCAAGTGCACCCTCAGCAAGTTTGCAGATCTTTGCTCAATCAGTTAATGACAGAACAAGGGGGAATGTTTTTAAACTAAAAGAGGGGAGATTTAGTTTAAATGTAATGAGGAAATTCTTTACTCAGAGAGTGGTGAGGCACTGGAACAGGTTGCCCGGAGAGGTTGTGGACACTCCATCTCTGGAGGTGTTCAAGACCAGGTTAGATGAGGTCCTGATCTAGTAGGTGGCATCCCTGCCTAAGGCAGGTTGTTGGAACTAAGTGATCCTTAAGGTGTCTTCCAACTCAAGTCATTCTATGGTTCTATGATTCTAAGGTTCTATGATTCTAGTCTCTGCAATTCTGATTCTCTTTCTTATAATGACATAGACTTATTGAAAATTTCAAGAGCACATTCAACCACTGAGGTTGAATATACCAGAAGTTATTGACTTTGAAAAGAAACTTTACTTTCTCATTTATTCTTGCTTCTATTATTAAATTCATGTGATCTACTGTACAGCTTATATTTATAGCTCCCTTTTCTGCAGTGTGGACTTCTAGTTCAGGAGATTTAGGGATCACATATTCCTTGATCTGATATGCAGAAATATAGCATGGACCACAGTTCATCCCATGGCAGTTATGTGATTTAAGGTACAATCACTTCAGTGCTGAGACACACTGCAAAATGATTTAGGAAGAAAAGCAAAGAACATTTTATCAAGCTAAATCTTCAGGAATTATTTACATCAACAGGATGTATTTACCTGAGCTCCAAATCAACCTGTTTACCCTCGTTTGACTGCCAGGTATCAAGACTTCATATGTACATCTAATTCCAGAGATATCTTCTTCACAAGCACAGTGCTGCAGGTGAAATAGCTCTTTCAGACTAGTACAATTCTAAAACCAGTAGTACATAATTATGCTGGGGATACAAGTTATTTCATGTATCCTATCAAGGGACCGTTCTTCTCTTCTAGCTCCTTTTGGGCTCAGGAAAAAATGTTTCTATGTTTCAGTAACAGAAGTTTACTTTAGGGAAAAAAAAATAGTAGTAAAACAGAACTACAGTGCTTGGGAATGTCCCCCAGTGCAGATTTAAAACCACATTTGACAAATTGCAGTAAATAATTATGTAAATAAATTTGTGTCTGCCTAGAGGCAGATGAAATGATCTAGGTGACATCCTGAGGTCTCTTCTACATCTATCTTCTGTTACCTTTTCCCCTTTTTGCTCATGCATAACTAAGTTTATTTCAAGATAACAACACAGGATAATCCAATTAAATTCAGGAAGCTGTTCTGTTGCGAGTATAAAGAAAGTAACCCAATTTTGAAACTCCAGCTTGCTTTGAGTGGTTTGTATGACTGACAGAAATCCTTTTATGAACAACTAAAGTCTGATATTTCAAGCTCTAAATACACAATGAATTCATTCATAATAGAGTAGGACACTGATGTTCGTATATTTTGCATATCATATTAAATTGCAGTAAGTCCATTCCTTCAGGATGACCTCATAATAACGATATCAGATCTTAAATTTTCACAGATAACATTTTCATCTAGATATATAAATGTACACAAACCGAAATCTATAATACATTTCATAATACAGTACAATGCAGTACTGGATGAGCTTTCTGTTTTAGACTGTCTGTTTCCTTAGTTATGTTGAAAAGGTGCCAAATTCATTAGGGGGAGAAATCCTAGATACAAAACTATCAAGAAAATGAACAGTTATTAATTTTATTTGACACTACAAAGGAAATGAATCATGGCCTACTCATGTGAAGCATAAACTATCTAATGTGCTACTTTTACTTTCAAGTATTGAAGTGGACTTCTTACCACAGTACCAGAGTACATGAAACAATGGTTAACGCAAATTGCAAAGCAAAACCTGTTTTGTCAGCCTTCTCACTGTCATCTGTAGTCACAAGAAGAATAAATAATTCTGCCAAGATTCTGCAAGAGTGAACTGCTAAAAACCTTTTGCTTTGGATGTGAGGGACAAATAGCAGCAGCATTTAGATTTTTTACAGCTTTTACTCAGGTAAGGGCTGTATTGGAGCAGTTTACAGGCAGTTTACAGGCCACGTTTGTCCCTGTAAGTGACGCTAAGAGTGTTGATTCATTAGCATCATTGTAAAGTCTAGCAGTCCAAGCAGGGGATCAGCACAGTGCTACTGAAAATCTTATGCTTTCTTCAACGACCTTTGAGTCAAAAATCTTCAAAAGCTTCTTACCTACATGGTGGAAATGTCTCTTTTGTTCTCTTTCAGACTTTGGCTAAACAGATATTAAAACCTTACTAAAAGTAGAACCTTTTCTGATATATCTTTTGAAGGAAAACTTCTTCTGGAAACTTTTGAAAAACTAATCAGAAGTTACTTGGAAAAAAAACATTGCCAGTAGCAAATAGCTGTTGTATAGCAGGTAAATTCTGATTCCTATTTACAGATTTAGTCTTCAGCACTGTAAAGTTTTCATGTTTAGATAATAGGGAAGGCTACACATTTCCCACAGGATATTCAAATTACATCAGTTTCCTTACCTACTGATAGACATTCTGCAGGGAGAAGCCCAGGGGGTTTCTGGTAATTTCCTATCTCTTTCCAATGTCTCTAGTGTGTCTGTACCTACCCCTTGTAGGTGCAGTGTAGTTCAACATTCCCTGTCTGTGGTTTCCAAATATCTACCCTCCCTCCAATTGAATCCCCAGCAATAATGCTGGGGAGGGATTTTCAAGCAAAAGGTGGAAGATATCTATGCTAACTGAATACCAAAGCAATTGAATATGGAGCAAATATTTCTGAACAGTCTTAAGACAGAGAAAATCACAATGATATTTACATATGTCCTTTCCTAATGTCTTGCTGAGGAGCTTTAGTAAACAGCATTTGTCAGATTTATATGTTGTGATTGTATTCAGAAGGAAAATACAGAGAGAGGTCAATGATCTTCCTTGAGGATAGAATGAGTTCAAATAAATGCTTAAAGCAATGAAGAGATACACCTACTCGATCAACCAGTCCCACTGTTTTTTTAACTACTAGCTTTGTAAAAAGCTTCTGCAGACTAGCATTGGAGTAAAATGTCCATAGTTAAGTGAAACATTTTTGTCCTTAGTTTAGAAATGATAGTTAGACAGGACTGTGAATAATCAGTAACTTATTTAGCAGATTCTCACATGAGTAAATGATTGGAGGTTTAATCATTTTTCCTTCACATTCAAAATATTCCTGTATAGTTAAATATATAGACACATAAATATAATCCAAGCTGCAATAGGTACATTGGTTCTTTTTAAAATGCAATATTCTTTATTATTTTTCCCTATTATGCATTCTCTCACTTTTTAACCAGAATGCAATGTATTTATACTTTGTCATATTTCATTTTAGCTTTGTGCTTATATCCACCTGTTCATAAATAAAGATTTCTCTGTATTTTATTTCCAACCCATTAAAATCAATCAAGCCAGGAAGCCTAGAATATGACATTTTATGTATCTTCACAGCAATCCACTTATGGCATTCATCATCAGAAACTGTTTTCAAATGCCACTTCTCATTTACTTGATTCTATGAGCAAAATGAAAATTTAGCTGCTCTGAAGTAGAGAAAAATTTTTTTTCTCTAAAACTGGGTGGGATTCTTAAAATTCTGTATCACTCCCTTTGTAAATACTGTGTCTGCAGATATTTTACATTATATTCTGAAATAGTAATAATTTTGCGTGTATGAGAAAAATACAGAGGGATGGAGAATATTTGAATAGAAATCCCCATGTGTCTGTGGTTGTAGCCCATAAATGGAATTTTGGTTTCTATTTCAAACTTTGCAAAAACTTCAGAACCCAAAATCATCTTGCAACTCAGAAGGCTCTCTGCACATATCCTTTATAGCACTACTGGCTTAATTATTTATTTTTAAATCAGAGTTGCAGTAACATGAACTCAAACAAGAAAACACCGGAGACAGATGAGATATAGTTCAACTTCAGGCATATTGTAAGCTACAGAATAAGTCCAGGGAGTATTGTAAAGGAGATATTCTTCTTAGTTAAAAATATGAATACTATCAAAATTGAGCTTTCAGGAAAAAAAAAAAAAAAAAAAAAAGGAAACTTTATCCACTAAATTGTTCACCATATTATTCCATTAGTTCTAAAGAACTGTTTAGTAAAGGTCCATATTTATGATTTAAGGATGAATCCTACAAGTTCCTTTATTCAAAAGACTCATCATCTTTCCTATAGACGTAATGCTTAATTAAACAGAGATGATCCAGTAAGTCTTAGATTCCTAGGAAGATTATTTCTTTATTCACACATTTCCAATATGAAATATTATGAAATATTATTTTATAAAAATTGCATATATTGCAGTTCATGTAAGTGCAACTTTCTCTCACTTCTCTTCCAAGAAGAAGGATGCTGCTTTGTGTAAACAACTCTTCTTTCATTGTCAGCTATAAGTTAAATCCTGCTGACTTGACTGCTTCTGTTATGTAGGAGGGAGAAGCATTACAAATGCAGTCATACATGAAACAACTAGAATAGTATTAGACAGGATCCTGTTAGCATAGGAGATACGTATTTGATTGTATCATTTATCAGTATTTAAAACTGAAAATTCTGCAAGATGCTCAACAGAAATGATATTGGAAAAGAGGGAGGTAATGGGAGATAGGATACCAAGACCTCAAAGGATCCACCCGAAGAAATGAAAAAAGAATAAGAGTTGTCTAAAAGGTTGAATCCCACCTCTAGGGGTTCTTATAAGTCATCTAGTATGTTAGCTTGACTTGAGAATCTGTTATGTGAAGCTAATACAGACTGGGATATAGATATAAAGAGAGCTATAATTTTATTTCTCTGTATTTGTCTAAAATATCAATGCTAACTGCACAACGACAAAGGCCAGGAATCTCTCTTCAAAGACTGCCAATCCTAAAACACATTGGTTCGTTCTCACATTGTCAAGTGACAACACAAGAAGGGAAGTCTCTCAAGAGTTATTCGAAGTATAGCATGGAAGCTTTTCATCTGTTTGCTTATGAATCTAACTATAGAAAAAGACTGCCAATCCTAAAACACATTGGTTCATTCTCACATTGTCAAGTGACAACACAAGAAGGGAAGTCTCTCAAGAGTTATTCGAAGTATAGCATGGAAGCTTTTCATCTGTTTGCTTATGAATCTAACTATAGAACTTCATTGGCATGAGCTGAATCTCTAGTTTGGACCAATTCAAGTACTTCACAAAAGAATCCTGCTTATTATCTAATGTGTGAGTTATAACTCCAAGGCTGATCAAAATTTCCTAAATTGACTAACTGTTTCCTAAACATTTCCTATTAAAAAGTTAATATAAGATTCTAGTGTATAATCTCCCAGCTAAAGAGTGCAACCATTATGAAAGAGAAGCAAGTTATAATAATATGCCTTTACAGCAAAAATAAATAAATAATCATCTGCTAAAGATCTAGCTCAACAGGTTTTAATCAAAAGCTGTTAGATTCTTAAGATCTTTCAGGATAGATTACAGAACACACTTTACCAAGTATCTATATGGAACCATGCATTTGGAGTGTTTAAAACAGACCAACCCTTTCTTGTACCTATCAACTCTGGCTGTTAGTGTGACCACTGCATGTCCACAACCACATTTTGTGCTCCACAGTTAGAGAACAAGCTAGAGAATTTAGATATTTATCAGTGAGTGAAAGCAAAGAACAAAAAGAGAAGAAAAAGATACATGAGAGAACACAACTCAAGTTCTTCAATTCTTGCAATGTTCTGCTGCCTTATATTAGAGAAGTTGCAAGAGCAGCCAGGGAGCCAAAAGGTAATTCTGCTGACCCTGTGTCTTTTGCCAGCAGCTTCCTTCAGGTACAGGAAGAGATCAGTCAAAGGCTAGTGCAGTCTATTCATTAATGTTGTGATTTTCCATATCTCAAACCATTGATCGCTGAGTGGTAAACATCAATCCTCCCTCAGGTAGTTTGTTGACCCCAAGAGTTAGGGTTTTGTGACTTCAATCTTAACTCCTTTGTTTGCATTTCTCTGCTTATACCATCTTAAAGCACTAGTCTTCAAAGCCTTTTGAGCTGTGTGGTTTCCCATGGGTATTGACACAAGTTGCAATTTAATTTTGCTTAGTTTCTGTCAATTTGAAAATGTCCCACCTAATGAGAGATTAAAAGCCAGTTGCTGTTTAAGTATACAGTCTCTGCATTTAAGGTATTCTCATTTCATAGGAGCACCAGATAGTTCTGGTTGGAAGGAATTTAGGACGTCCTTATTGCTCAAATAAAGAACATTTTTATTCTTTTCTTTGGAACTGATCTGTCTTTATCTGCCTGAAAAGATGTTTGATCCCCAGACTTTAAAATGGGTTCAAAAGCACTAACCAAGATCTACAGTTAAGTTAAAAATAAATATAAATATATTATGATTATGAAGATTAATGGTATATACATTATAAATATTCTTGTCCACTAAGCACAGAATCATATATCCTAGTTCTGAAAATTTAATCTAGGTAGAGGAAAATTTTATCAGAGGTTCTGATGTTGAAAAACAATTGGGATGTAAAAATAATTAAACTATTTGTAAGACTCAGAGTCCCATATATGTAAATTTTTCCACAAGTGGTACATATAGAAGGTAAGTCTAAGTCATGGCACATCGTCCCCTGTGTTTCAGAGTTGTGGTGTTAAAGTATAGTGCAATACTTTAAAAATTTAGGAATAAAATCTGTGAAGTTGTTAATGAGTTAATCTTATCCACATTATAAAATGTATTGCATCATGCTTTCAGGTGGGTACTTGAATTTTAGTAAATTACACTTCATCTTGCTTGGAAGTAATAAATGCTAATGATAGATAATGATGTCTTGTTTCCAATTAACACTGCCAACAGAACCTGAGGTTTCTACAATTCATGATCACTGCAGTTTTCAGGAACTGTCTGAAAACGGTAAAATTATATAAACAAGTTTTTATTTATGCTGAATTCATTTGCTGTTTTTTTCCTTCCATAGCTGGTCATAATGCAAATGAATTATGTTTATCTGTATTTTAATAATAATAATAATAAAAAGACCTTATGTATGTAGAACCATTTTCTATCACCCATTTTTATAACATTCATTGTTCACTTTAATAAAACACATAGCAAAATGTTTACAAATGAATGCATATAATAGATTTATAGTGAATATTCAGAAAGGTTTAAAATAGAGCAGACTAATGAATGAACAGTCTGGCTCACAAGATATGTTTTTAAATTGGGTATTTCGTACTAAGTACTAACAAATTTGCCCCAGTTATTGTTCAAAACACTATCTGAGTTACCAATGAATTTGAAATATTTTCATTCCAATCTGTGAAAAACATGCATTATTCAGGGAAAAAATTTGGAGAACTTAGATATTGTGCTATGAATTACACGTTTTCAGAAACAGTTTAAGGATTGTGCTTACAAACATCAAATTTGCAGTATACAACAAATCATTTCCTTCCTACAGCTGCAATACAGCTTGTTTCTTATTTGAATGGTTTGCATATTGACTTCGAATTCTGTTTATAATGTATTTAATTTCCAAATGTTTTCTGTGCAGGATTTTTATCTCTCATTCTTATTGTCTGTATGACTGTGTTGTTTTTTTTCTCAAATAAAAAAATACAACAACCATAAGGTAGCAAGGAATTTTTACCTGCTCTTACAAGTGTTACATTTTGCTAGATGTTATACTGATAGCAATCGCTCAAGTGACCAGTGAAAGGGGGACTGCTGTTGATAACTTACTGGCCTTTGGATTGGGTCCAAAATGCACTCAGCTAAAAGCTGACCTTTGGATGCACTTTGTAAAATATAAGAGGAAGAAATATTAGGATCTTATCCACTGACAGAAGATGAGAGTTCTATGATTTCTTTTCCTATAACCCCCCTCACTATTCCAACACCCTCCTCTACCAAGAAAAAGCTACAGTATGCCAAAATGATGATGCTTAAATTGTATTACGTGAGATTTTTTATGCCAGATGTGGGTGGTATGTCAGCTGTCTGTTCTGAACATTTCAAACATTTTCTTAGGTCTAAAACCATGAACTCTGTAGATATGACTGGATTTATCCCTGATTTTGACTGCCCAATTCACCCTGGGTAGTCCTGTAAATTGTATTATAATTGATTACTAAAATCATTGCAAAAATGCTACAGAATGTTTAGTGTGTTCAACAAATAAAAAGATGTATTCTTCCTGTCTGTTTCTAAAAAGTCTTGCACAACTTCAAGAGAAGGGTGTATATATTTGGATAATTACTTTTCAAGCAAACTGGATGACTCTACTATGGTTATGCTCAGATGGCATTGGGAAAAATTTTTAAATGAATTAACTTCATTTTCATTCATGTCGCTCATAAATCCACTTTCTGTTTTAGTAAATGAATTTCATGTCTAAGATATTTACATCAGTGCACTATCTGCTCACATGAATGAATGAATGACTGCTGGCTAAGTTAGTAATGCACAACAATTATCATTGCATTTTTTGTTCAAAATCAAAACAAACAAAAAAACAATACACAACATTTGTAGCTCAAAACTGACTATGAGAGTAGTACCAACCCAATCAGGGAATGTTGTGTCCCAAATCAGAATAACTTGACTGTCAGTTATCAAACACATGCAATCAGTGCTCTCAAATGAGATACAGCACATGAATTATTCTCAGAAATTATTCCAGGAATAGCTATGAATAATTATTAAGTTCAAGACATCAAAAATCTGATTACAGGCAGTTGGTGAACAAAGTCAACATTTGTTTAAGAGAATAATTGTTACAGATTGTTTGTTTATGTCTATTCCATTTGTGAAATATTTTTACTTACATTCCACTGTCAACTAAGCTTCTCTTTCAAGTGTAAACTAATATTTTTGAAGCAATAATCCAATATGGAAAATTGTCTGAGCAATAATGTTACAAATAGAGAAATACTGAGCTGGCTGCATGCTACTGTTGTTTTTGAAAGAGTCCTTCTCACATAGTCTCCAAGGAGAAAGGAGCAAAAGTGACAACAAAAGAGTTAACAACAGGGAAGTATTTTTTGTTTGTTTCCCTGCAGATAGAAGAAATACAATATCATATAATGCACAGAGATTGCAAGTTTTCTGGTCAGGTACTGACTCCTTTTAATGTCTGCCTGGTACCTGATAGCAGCAGTAGTCTGATCTTGAATTTGGTTCCAGGTACCAAATACAGAATTCAAACCGTGAATTATAATAGCAGTAAAGCAAAAGTGTGATTAATTCCACTCCTGTTTCAATACGTATTAGAGGTCAAATTTTCTGGGTGCCCACTTCAAGGTGATTGCTGATTATCAAGTTGTTACTATGATCTGTAATCCTTTGGTAACATGCTGATACAACAATACTCGATCTTTTTTAATTAACAAAAAGCAATCAAAATGTTCTTTTGCAACTGATTTTCCAGTCCTTAAACCTTTAAATATGTTTTATTAGTACTGTGTAAAACTTTGCATGACTGTCAATAACTGCATAAGCAATAGGCCTGTGCAGGAGCAGTGAAAACATTCTTCAGGAGAAAAGCTGAAAAACTGTCAGTGTTCTCAGTAAACATAAGTGGTTTACAGGTTCCATACAGTGCAATAAAGTCATCTTTGGGAAAAAAAGAATGCTGAATTTGATACTGCATAAATGTTTGGAATTACAGGTAAATGGGTTTACACCTCTTCTGGCAGTTTAACAATAGTGAGTAATAAAGTGGATAGACTGTTTTCATACTTTATTTTTGCAAATAGAATTTCTGACAGTGTTTGTCACGTCTCCTAGCTTTATGTATTTAGGGACAATTTTACCTTATGCTTAACAGATAAAGAATGTGATTTTATTTATTATATCTATTATCATCATCAATACCTTCTTCTTTACATTTTCATAGTTTTCATTATCCCTGAAACTAGCTGGACTATGCTATCATGTAAAAGTATTAAAATACATTTCATTTTCTGTGCTCTATTTTGAGTTGCTTACCCATGACAATAATAACATGCCTATCTGAATCTTTTCCAGTGTGCCTGAATATTATGATTACGGTCATGGAACAAGTGAAGAGGCTTATGACAGCTACGGTAAGGTCTCTTCCGTCTTTAGCAAAAGTGTGAAATCAAAAGAAAAATCTGTCATCGACAACTCAGAAATTACTTCCATGCACTTTTCTTTCTCTCTGTGCTTTTACAAAGGCCAGACTTAATGGATTTGTGTGGTCCATTTTGTGTGGTTTTAGGGTGTGGTTTGACTTACTGATGAAGGACCAGAAAATAGGGCAGATCCATTTTAATCAAAATTACAAAGCAAATTAATCAGTCATAGATCAGCTTTAACAGCAACATTGAAGTTTCTGCTCAGTGCCTGAATCACAGTGCTATGTTTCAGTCTGCTTGATGTGCCAATAATCCTGTATATCTACTACTGCCATATGCATTTCAACCAGCAAGTTTTGCAATATTTTGAAATATAGACTTGCTCAAAGGGGAAGAAGAGGGTGCTCCACCCCTGTGTGAACCCCTCCTGCACCAAGTGGCAGAGGAGCATAGGAGTATCCTCAGGCTGCATGAGGCAGTAAGGATAAAGAGAGCACTGAGTTCTTTGCATCTCTCCCCACTAAGTCTGTGTCTGAGACAGAATAATTCTTCTTCAAAAAAATAGAAGGCATGAGACAAAAAGACAATATCACTCCAATGTGTACAGCCAATTTTCTAGATCAATTACTTGATATTAATGATGTATTTCAATAACTAATTAGAATCTATTCCATTTTTTCCAAACATATTTTTATCAGTACATTTTACCATCAGATGACACAGTGAATCAGATGACAATTTCACTGAGACAAGAGAGCAGTGCTGACTATTGTAAGCTTAGACACTGACCCTTTTGTATTCAACACAGCTATCATGCTTGATTTACTGGTACTAATAAAGTATTGTAAGTTCACATGGTGACTTCCAAAGCATTATGAAAATGAGAGCTGCTGGAAATGACACTGCAAGCAGGAGTTACATTAAGGGGTTATATAAGGATTGCTGCTTGAAAAAATAATTTTATTCATGCAGCTGTGAAGCAAATTTCACCGTAATATAAAGTTGCAGTTTCCTTTGTATTTGTACAGCAATCACAAGACATTACTGGGACACTGTCAAAATGATTGCATTGTATAATCAGAAATAACTTAATTTTTTGTATAATCAGTATTCGCAATACATTCGGATAACATAATGTGCAGTCAAGCACATTTCCAGTTCTAAACAAGTAATAATAATAACATATCCATATTTATGTTTGTGCTTCAGTCACCCTCTGCCTTTTTTCCTCTTTGTATGTAGTTTTTTAATATCTGCAATGAAAGACCTTTCCTGCCCTTTACGGATTCCCTCTACATCCCTCCTTCCAGATGCATTGCTAAGGTTTTGGGCAATGCAGAAAAGCACAGTCTCAGCACAGTAAGAATTACCCAGTATTAAACTTTTAACTAGACTCCCCCACACCGATTCTATGTGTGCTTGGGCAAGCCATTTGAAGTAATGTCACTCTTCCTCCAATCCCTCATTTGTAAAACTAGAAGAATATTACTTGTTTTCCCAGCAGGGGGGTTGCAAGGACTAATTAACTAAGGCTTACAAAGTGTTCAAGGAGTCTGATCATGACTAAATTTATGCTCCACATGAAGCTACTTTTTTTTATTTTTTTTTTCCATTAAGCAGCTGAAACGAACTGAAAATATCTGGGTTTGCTTTGCTAGACTTGTCTCAAAATGTATGGTTGATAACTGTTGACTTACATTTTTGCATAAAGTATGTTCTGAGCTCTCAGTTGAATACAACATTCTGGAGTAGTTTTGCCAATAACCTGGAGCAAATGTGACAATGAAATAAGATTACAAATTGCAATTTTTCTACTTTCTGAAATCAGGGAGAGATATGTATATGAGAGTTTGTGCTCCCATTGCTTCACGTTAGCAGATTAGTAAAATTGGTGTTTATATGTTTTGGAAAGCTGTGCGTGAAATTTCTGCATCCCAAAGTTACCACTGTTTGTCTGAGGAGGTAATCTGAGTATACGCAGCTGTAGTTTTCTGAATGTTCTTTCAGATGTGTGTTCTCTCTGAACACACACTGTTGTTTTTCATTCTCTTTTTTTTTTTTTCACTGCCTCCCACTCAACCAATAACTAAGCAGTCTGGTGCCTCCCCTTCTCATCCTCATATAGCTTTTGCCCTAACTCTCCATTATGTCTCTGTTTTCTAATTCTGCTTCAGAATGTGTTGCAATTCATCATGAGACATCTGAATCCACCATACTGTATAAAATTATCTCCCCTATCGTATCTCAGTGTCCCACAGGCATCAACAATCTTTTTCTCTCACCTCTGTTCATTTTCACACCGATTTTTACCTTCCACAATAAGACTATATCCCTCCTTCACAGTCCTTTCTGGTACACTTCTGTAGTTCGGAATTCCCTAAAATTCTGAATAAGACCATACACACATACAGCACAAATACATCGAACCCATTTTCTTGTTGATGTCTATTACACATTTCCTGTAACTTGCCCTTTCACCTTTATTCTGTCAGTATCTGTATTATATATATATAAAAAAAAAAATAGGTTGGCATTTCTCTATTTTGTCTCATGCATCCTCTTGCTTCTAACTTATCTTTAGATGGTTCTTAATCCTGAGAAGGTTTTCTTTTATTCTGTTCATAAACTTGATTCCCCCAAATAGTAATGCTACGTAGTACTTACAAATTTGCCTTTATGTGTCATACAGAGCTCTCTGTATTTTGTTGCGTGATATAGGGCCATAGTACCCCCATACAAGCTGCCTGCTATAGCTTTTCTTTCTTCTGAGAAATATCAGGTGTTTTATGTCTCATGGGTTCTTTTATGCTCCTTTTAAAAGAGTGCAGTGAAGTCTGATTGTGGGTACTCTTTTCTCAGAAGTTGTTTAGATTTATGCATTAATGCAAAACGGATGCAGAGTCCACCTGAAAGCCATGTCATTCTCAAAAAGTTCAGCTCTCTTTTATGTAGATGTAGGTACCAAGCAAAAAAAGGCCTGTTACTTGTCTGAGGCTAGGCAAGATGGATTCTCACATGCTATCTCCCACTGTGGAATCTACACCTTGAGTTAATCATCATGAATTCCTTGTTCAGTTTCTTATGTGAAGTTCCTGAGAATTGGATCCCCTACAAATCCAACCAGGAAACCTCCCAGGGCAATAGCAAAGGCAGCTGAGAGAGATATAAGTAAAATCCCACTTCTTCCTGTGACTTAGGGACATTCTATGAACAAAAATTCATAGCACAGATCCTGTTATGCAGCTAGTCACTTAAACTCCTTACGGTGATTTGATATCCTTGCCACCCAGACTCTCAGAAGGATCAAAGTTAAAATGCTTCAAAATTATTCCCTGCAGAAGCTTTGGAGCATCTGGGAATGTTTTATTAAGGAATTATGAGATTCCTGCAAATTTTCGATGGGTTCAGGATTATACAGCTACTGCTAGAGAATTTCAAAGATCAATGTTTTGGACTTAGGAACAAATACCAGGACATACGCATGAAATCTTCTGGATATAGCCCTTACAGGCTTTATTATTTTTACTGACAAATTTCTTTAGAAGTTAGTTTAAAATTGAAAGACCATTTACTTAAACTACTGTGCAATTTTCTAAAACATAAAGTAGCCTCACCTCTAATCATACTTAGTAACCATTTATGATACTTATCTTGCTGAAGTACAAAAAAGGCATTTTATTCACTGGATAGAAGCAATCTAAAGGAAAAGCCCTTTGTAAACCATTCAACTCATTTCATTCTCATTTTCCCTGTTCTATAGAGAAACCAGCATTCCTGCTACAAGTGTTATGCTGCTTGTTAGCCCACTCTAGAAGGATAACAGATATAGCATGACTTGTTAGCAAGCACATCCTATAACTTATAAGCTATATTAATTATATCTGTCTGACCTCACAGATGTTTCATCTGAACGCTGTTTCTTCCTTGAACTGCTCAGAGTACTCAAGGTGTTGTTTGCCAGACGCAGTTTCTGCCTAGCTTCCACCAAAGGAGGGAAGCTGTTGCAGAGGATCTCTGCCAGTTCCTCCTGCAGAAAGCTGAAGAGGCTCCTGCCTCTGTTCCCAAAGGTTAATACTGCCATATTGAGTATGGAAGAAAGTAAGTGTGTGCCCACTGTCAGATGCTGTAGTTCACAACCCAGTGCAGGTACTGCTTTTTGTATTAGCTGGACAACAGGGATTTATGTTTTTATGTCAAGTCACAAACCACAGTATCTCAGAGACATATGCACTTCTGCTGCTACTACTAAAAGAACAGGAACCTTAGGAAAAGGGTGAAAGAATAGTGTTGAAGTCTATAACACCCTAAACTGCCACAATTATGCTAGAACACCATCTGCCAAAGGCCTTAGGCAAGAACTGAGAAGGTTAATCTGTATCTTGTCTCCTGTACAAAGAGAGAAGAGAAGTGAATTCCACACACACTTCTGTTGCTATACAGCAAAACGTGGCAAGGCTGATCCCTACATTTGACACCATGCAGCAAGGAGACATTATTTCAGTGTAACTATCGTCAACAAAATTAATCATAGAATCAAGGAATGGCTTGGGTTGGAAGGAACCTTAAAGATCATCTAGTTCCAACCTACCTGCCATGTGCAGGGATGTCAGCAATTTTTAGGAATGTTTATGAAACTGGAAAATTTGTCTTGGCCAAAATACTCAGGTTTAAAAAACTCTATGAATCCTAAGAATGAAATTGTTCAAGCTCAAAAATCCCAAGTGCTATTCCTTACAAATGGCTAATATCAGGAAAAACTAGAACAGGACAAATGCAAAGTAGTACTTCAGCTTGTACAATACCCCAATCTTTCCCACTTCTGGCAAACTGAGGGACTCCCTAGGCCAAAGATGTGCTACATCACTGTGTTTTATAGTCACTGTCCCATTCTCTTCTACTAGTTAGTTTAACTGCTTTTTTCACTCTGTTTTAGCATCCACAGAAATTCATGGAGAAGCATTCCACAATGTAATTACTCATGCCTTAAAATGTACTTCCTTTTGGTTGTTTTAAAACTAACTCCTGATCACATTTCCAATTTTTCGCTGTATTGTAAAAAAAAAAAATAATTATTGTTCTCTAGTCACATTCATAATGTCTTTCATTTATTTACAGTATTTTGTCATTCCTCAGTCAGAATTCATTTCTCACTGCTTATTCTGATGTCAGTAAAAGGGAAAAGAAAAAAAAAAAAACATCCCAAACCTTTTCATTTTTTCACAGTTTGTTTTAACACAAATTAGAGGTACCCTAAAAAAATAAGTCAAACATTAGCATTAGTCAATCATTTTTGCTTTGAACTCAAAAAATATTCTATTCACCAAAAATGAAACAGTGGTAGATATTTTTGCATTTAATTGAGAAACCTGAGGAACTCTTCATTTCATCAAAAATTATTTTTCTATCTTACAAAATTTTCAAGCTAAATAAATGCCTTGCTCCATTCGTCAGTCTTAGGGGAAGAAGAAAAAATAAACCTTTTACATTCAGATTCATTTAATGATAAATGACAAAAATATTTTGGATTCAGAAAAAAAAATACTGGGATAAAGCATATTTGGCTCATTTTTTATTTACTGTAAATTATTCAGGATTTTTTCTCTTTTTTTAAAGTGTGTGCATTTTTCTCCAATTATAACATTTTGTAGTGCATATTATACCCCGTTTTAGCATTAAGCTCTCACTTGTAAACAACTAGTATTTGGTTTTAGGATAATTCCACCTTGTATAAAAATTAGAAAGCATAACTGTTTGATATAATTCCTTTTAATGTAAAACACCATTTAAGTTGTAAAATGCTGCCACAATGATTTAACTGACTATTTTAGAAATAATTCTCTGCCAGTCATTTAATACAAGAGCTTAATAGTTTTGATGACAATTAGTTTACTAAGTAATACTCTACCCAAACAACACTTTATAAAAAATTCTTTACAGGGCTTTATAGGGCTAAAAGCTAAAAATATACAACAATGCTCCACTAGTTTTTGACTATCTTGTTTACTTTTTAAATTTGTGTTTTTCTGAGAAGTTTATTAACCAGTATTTTTTTTTTTTTTTGGTCGGGAGGTCAGGGTGGATAACAACGATAGTTTCTGCTGAACAAGTAAAAGCAAAAATGAATATATAGTTATAAAATTTAGGGAGAAATATATGGAGAGATGAAACTTCAGGAATTCCAATAAACAAATAGGTTGGTTAAAGAGATGTTATTTTATGAAACATAAAGTCTAATAACTTATTATAAGACAAGTGTGCTCATTTCGTGGAGAAACTCAAGTAACTACCAAACTTGTGTGAAATATACCCTTCATTATTTAATATGGCAGTGACAAAAACACATGAAGCCATGCTGCAGCGTATACAGAAAAAGTATTTTGTGAATTCTGAAGAAGCACGTAGCAATTGCTCTGCAGGTGAAGGTAAGAAGTTTGTTCAGCTGTCAGTCCAAGTTCCTTCCTTATTTCTGATAGTAACATTGATATTGTAGGTCATTGGTCCTATTAATCACCAAGCCTATGGTGCTAAGCGTTTCTTGCCTTTTTTCTATTTTTTTTTTTTTTTTTGGCAGCCTAGCACCATTTAAGTCTTCAGTCTTCAAATGTAGGAAATTAAGTGCTCGATTAAGGTAGCGACTGATATCTAGATATAAGAGACAGGTCTGATTCTCCTTGTTATATTGTTTGACTTCACATAGCTTGTGAAGTTTACACTGATTACAGGAAAGATCTTTACTAATACTAATTGATAAAGCTTTGCTAATGTGAACTGATTGTTCATTTATATAATCTGAATTTATATATGTTTGGTATCTGATAGAAGGTATCACTGGCAAGGTACTAAAGAAAAAAATAACTTGTTTCCAACTGATAGAACATCTTAGCATAGAGTAGGCATCTCAGAGATAAGTTTTAGAACAAGATCTTTTGCTTTCGTCTTTTGAAATTTTGCATTTCTCTCCATAAAGTTTTAGCTTCAACAGGAAAAGACATAGTATACCAAATTAGTCTGCTTCAGGCCAAGAGGCTGAACTCAGCTCTGTTTAGCTGTAAGTTCATATACTCTTTTTTTCTGTTAAGTCTTTGATACTGGACAATAGCTAAAATGCCAAGAGGCAGCAGGTGTCAGATTGTCCTGGTGTGGTAGAGTTTTTTCTGCTGAGCCTCAACAGAGCAACCAGTAGGCAGGTTAGTGCATTCTGGGTGCTTCTACACTAGCACAGGAACAGGAGGGCACTTTTGAACCAGATTTACTAATTTTCTTCATTTATTACACTTCTTTTCATGTAACTGAGTAGATTTAAAATACTTTTAGTTTGATTTTTAGTTTGAAACTAAACCAGTTGCTCTTATACTATTTGTAAGCAATCAGTCCAGAGGCTCAAACTAGGGCTGGTCCGAAATGGAAAAAATCTTCTACAAGCCATGCAGTGTGAACATCAGGTCCTCAACATCAGCTGTTTCACTCTGCAGATCATTCCTTTTGCATGACAAGCTGCAACAGGGGAGGTTCAGGTTGGATATCATGAAAAGGTTCTTCACCAAGAGGGTGGTCATGCACTGGAACAGGCTCCCCAGTAACGTAGTCATGGCACCAAGCATGTCGGCGTTTAAGAGGTGTTTGGACTTTGCTCTCAGTCATATGGTCTGAATTCTGATTTTTGGGTAGACCTGTGTGGAGCCAGGAGTTGGACTCGATGATCCTTGTGGGTTCCTTCCAACTCGGGATATTCTATGATTATATGATTCATGCACTACCTGATAATATTGATATAGCATGTGAGTCCTGGTGCCTTCCCAGTGGCCCAGATCAATGAACTTTCCAGATGTGCCATGGATCTCTCCCAGAAGTTGCCATTGTGCCATGAAACTTCAGGCCCACCTTTATTTTGGGGAATAAAAAGGCATCTAGTCTCTCCCTGATCATGAGGTAGATGAGCATCTCCCTAAGAAGACCTGGAAATTCAGAAGTGCTCCTGAGTCTTCCCGTACAGATCTCCACTTTTCCTCCACCAGAAGCAGGAGTCATTGAAAATTTCTACTGAATGTGGACATATATGTCATATAAATGGTATATACTATATACTATGGTATCAGATATATATATATCAGTATATATACTATATACTATGGTATCAGAGAGCCTGTGTACCTCAGTTCCTACACTGTATGACCAAATAAACTGTCAAAAACATTTCCTTAATTTCCTGCAAAATTTTATCAAATCTTTTATTGGAGAAATCATCTTAGCTATATCTCAAATAGTGTTCATTCCCTGAGAAGAGATTTATTATTTTCATAAGAGAGTGATTGTGAAAGTCTTCAAGAAAAGGAACACATTTTAAATTCACATCAGCTATGATGGCTGCTGTGGGGACAATACTAAAGATGCTGCCGTTTTGTCAAATCACTGTTTTAATTAAGTTGTAACTCTTTAGAAAGTTCCATATTTAAATCTGTCACATTCTTTTAACTGACTGTATATCCTAAAACTTTTGTACTTCAGTTGACATACTACTACATTGCAAATATATATATATATGCATGTAGCAGCAGAAGAGAGTGCTCTTAATTTATAGCAACTTGTTGCTCTATTACTCCTGAATTATTAATCATTTTTATATGACAGAATAAGAATAATTATGCAAAACTTTCTTATCAAATGCAGTATTTCACACAGTAATTTCACTGACTTTCACCATGGGAACTGTAGATTTGGAGAACCTAAGTGGAAAGTCCGTATTTCCTTTCCTTCAACTCCTTATTTTCATTCATTATTTCTTTTTGCAGATGTTCACTGCAAAAGTGGCTGAAGCCCTGTAAGAAATTGCCTTCTCCTATATCCATTACTGCTCCTCTTGCCAACATTACTTGTGCCACAGTAATCATCTCATCTGCTTCAGTGCAGTTGCATGGATGGTTTCTTGATGGTTTCTTTGATTCTCCACTTAGAAGAATCAGTTTAAGCCAGGGCAGTTCACAATACACAGTAAATTTAGAGTACCCATGTCGGCTAATTAGCTAGCCCTCCTGAAGGGGAAGTAGCATCAAGCACAGGGAGAGTGTTTTTTTGAAACAGTTACAGCTAAGTCCACAAAATAGACTATTAAACCAGGAGGTTTTCCTACCATTTCAGGTTTTTGAGCCATATATATTGCATATGCAAACTTGACTTTATGTAAGTTTAGTAAAAATAAGTGCTTTTTAGTATGGTATAAGTAAACTTAGTGGTTTTCAGACTGTGTTTCAAAAATAGTTTTTGTCCTCTGACAGAAGTCCATATTTAAATAAAAAGGTACCCTTTGTGATTTGAAAGATAGCCACTCCAGTTATTCTTCTTTCAAAATTGTAAATACACAGATATCAAGGGAGAAAATCTTGAGCATGTTGTGGGCTTTGCATATAAGCAAAAAGAGACCAAAATAATAATAAAAAAAAAAACTATGCAGATTCTGTTCTTAAAAAAACAAGGCAAAGCCTGTTCTTGTTTTTGTTTGTTTGCTTGTTTTGTTTTGTTTTTCTTTTTTTGTCTAAAATAATATATACTTGTCCAATTATGGTACAAGTGACACTATATTTTCTGAGTGGATTTATGGGGTGAAATGCTGGCTTTGTCAATGTTAGCAGAACTTTAGTCACTAGCCTGAGTAGAAAAAAGTTCCAAGCATTGCTTAGCACTGTGCCTCTAGCCATCTTTTCCAGGAGGAAGTTTGGAGGTTTACGAGAAAGACAGGACAAATTGAATTATCCAAAGAATATCATTCTAATTTTCAGTGTTCTCATTTTAAAGTTAATTGTCTGGTTTCTATTGGGTGTTCTACTAAGCACATCTATAGCACTTTTCTTTTACCACTCAGACAATTAATTACATTTCAGAACACCCCAGGGAGGTAGGTATTCCTGTCTCATTTTACTGGTGAGGCAGCCATACCATAAAAATAATAAATAAATAAATAAAAATTAAAAAAAAAAAAAAATCCAAAGTCACTGAGCAAATAAGGAGAAGAGCTAGAAATCACAATTCCTAATTCCACTTACACTCCATCTCTAGTGTTGTGTTCTCTTGCCAAATGTATGCAGTGACCTTGTAAAGATTGTAAGGAGAATATTTCCTCATAGGAAAGAAAGCTATTTTATTGTGAATTAAAAGCAGTGTCTGTGTTTCTAATAACATTGAAAGCTAAATGGCAAATCACATTAAAGCATTATCTTAATTACTGTCATATACATCTTAACTATCTAAACAGAATAGCTCTTTTTATCTCTTCCTGGCCACCTGTCCCAAAATAATTGACCAGAGATTAATAAAATTGTACCCCTAAAATGTGGGCAATATTCAGGTGTTAAATAAGTTACCAGGAAAAAGAAGGGATCGGGTCTTTATAGCTACAGGATATAAGTAACAAATATAAATGTAAATGTTATTGGGAAATAACATTCATATGCAAATCAGATACTGTTAATATATTATTTTTAACTGTAAATCATCTGTCTTTCAGTTACTTGTATTGTTGCCCTCTTTGTATTTGTGAAAGAGTTTTTATTCAGTGATCTAAATTCCATGACAAGGTTAAAAAATGCTGACTGAAGAAGAGAAGTTCTCTGAATATGTGTTTAACTGGAGTCTTGTACTAGAAGACATTTAAGCATGTGATGATAACACTGTTCAGAGCAGAATTTTGTATTAGGTAGACCACTGTGAATTTTAATGTACTCTTAATACTATGTAGGTAAAATAGTAAGACAGAAACAACTTCATGTGTTTTCCTCTCTGTTATAAATTAAACCATTTAGTGATACCAGATTCAAAAGAATTTCACAGGTTAAAGTTACTATGACATGTTTTTCACTTTGACTGCCCAGTAAGGAAAAAAAAAATCTAACATATTTTGTGGTTTAACAGTCTGAGCTACTGAATCTACTAGCAATTGGTTGTACAATAACCTGTCAAGGGAGTTTCAGCTAATGTATTGATGTCTGTAACAGATACTGAAAATATATAGAGAACTCAATGAACACAGCAGCTAAGAGTCAATCTGAATTGTAAAAAGCAGTACTAAAATACTAACACACAATTTCAATCAATCATAAACCAAGGGTGCCGATTGCCTGTGATAGTAACAGTTAATTTATGTTTCCTAGTGGTGAGTGTTTCCTGGTGGAGCATGCAACAAACTGAAAGGTGTCCAGTGTAACTTAAGGGGATGTGCCCATGACCCACATTTCCTATCAAACTAGTCACCAGAAAATTCATTGACTAAGATGGCATTTGTTATCATACCCAAAGCAATCCGCATGCCCAAGCACACCCAGATTCCTTAGCTATAAACTGTTTCCAACACATCAGCCATAATTTATACTGTCAGTTTCTGAAGAGAAAACAGACATTTATTCTTCACTAATCAGAGAAATTACCAAATTGGTAATAACAAATTCCTGGAAAAAACTGGACCCTCACCTCTAAGTAATTAAGCTGCCTGCATAGATTTCTCTTCAACTATTAATAAAATGAAATGTCCATTTTCTGACACACTTTCTAGGTCTGCTCCCTAGTTCACCTCTGTCCCTAGTTTCAATTTGTATGCCCTCAGTGCATTGTTCTTTGATCTTCTACATGTTCTTCTTAAACTGTCATTTTAACTATCTCTTTTTACACTTTCAATCCCAACTCCTGTGACTGCAGGCAAAAAATGCTTTTGTGCTCCTTTACTCATCACCTTCTTTCTATTTTATACGTTCTCTGTATTTTATTTTATTTTATTCGGATTTATCTTTCTAGTCATTGACATCTGATAATGTCAGTGACAGACAGAAGTAGCAAAGGACAGAAGAAGGGAAGAGCCCTCCAGAGCAGAAGGATGAAGGCAGGCTGGACATGACTAAGGGAACGGGGAGGTCAGACTCCACAGGGTTTCTTTGCACAGAAATGAGAAGGAGGAAAAGGAATCAGTATTAAAACATGATGACCTCTCTGCACATCTCTTCAGCTCTTGGTCACGCTGATTCACAGTCTCAGTAGTGATTTTCCTGATTACCTTTCTTGCTTCCAGACTACAGCTCTTACCTGCTCTTCATCTGAACTCTGGTGCAGTTTCCACTTCACTGACATATTAAGACCAGATATGTCCAGGTTCTCTTTCCTTTCCATTTTGGCACAGTCTCTCAGAGAAAGACCAGGCTTCACTGTTCTCACGAGCAAGTTTCCCGCTTCACAACATGTTTTGAGCCCTTTTTTTTCCTGACTGTGTGTCTGTATGTTTGTGGTTTTGTGTTCTCAAGGATCTGCACCCATAATTTATTCCATTTTTTATATGCCATACGCAGGTTTTAAGACTTTATGGGATTTTTTGTTTGTTTGTTTGTTTCTGGAGTGCAAATAGTTAATTTCTCTGCTAATCAATAGAGATCACAATGTCAAATTACTCTCTCCTCTCACCTCATGACCAGTACTGTATCCCAGAGGACATCATCTGTGACACCTCTGGAATTAACATCCTGGAACTGAAGACTGGGGCTAGAATCACCTCTGGATGCACTCTATTGCGTAGTAACTTGTTGCTCTCAAAGCAGCAGCTATGAGCTTTCACACAAAAGGTGTAAGAAAAATAAGCAAGGGATGTAGCCAGATAAATATATGAAATTATGAGTGAAAAAAGTCAGTCTGTATTCCACTGTACAGCTAATTATTTTGTAAGTCTTTTTGCCTACATCCTCCTAACACATATAGTAATAATATTAACTAAATAATGCATTCTTAAATATATGTTTGTTTGTTTGTTTGTTTCTTTAATAAGGAAATCACAAAGGAAGATCTTATCTTGCAACATATAGTCAACTGAACAATACCAAAAACAGTCTTTCTAACCCATTTCTGGGATCACTGCTTCTGCTAGTGAGTGGGAACTTGGAAGCCATGATTCAGAGGAAACTGTAATTTCAAGGAGTTAGCAAGACTGCTGCTTCCCTCAGTTGCCTTCTCCATGTACTGTCAATGATGTAATTTCATGTTTCAGTTAGCACTAAAACCAAATACACTCCAAAGGAGACCAGGATACTTGAATTCACCATTTGGCAGGACAATGCTCCTATTATACAGATTCTTAGGGGGGTCTTTGGGAACACAATCCCTTTCAAAAGCATATACTCAAGAGATTTTGCTCTGAGAGCCACACTGTTCCTCTCAGAAGGTTTGTGGCAGTATGTAAAAGCTAGCATGACATCCACAGCTGTTAAAGATCTTTTAGAAGGGGAATCTTTCTCCTATTTATTTCTAAAAGTATCAGAGTAATCAAAGTAGAGCAGTGGAGATATTTTTCCTGGTGTAATCCTGGTGTAATTTTAATGGTTGGTAGAGAAATTAAGTACTTACATTTTTATGTTTTTTTTACTGAAATCTCTAAAAATATGACACACTGCCAGTTCATTTTCCTCTAAATAGTCCAAAACTAATTTGAAATTATTTTCTATTGAAAGAAATAAGCAACAAAAATAATTTACAAATGCTAGAAAAGTGATATCCTTCCTCTTCTGTGCAGGTCAAAATGTGTCATCTCAACCTGGTCCACAAAACTGATCAAGTAGTAAAATGAAATGCTCTTGCTGAATTTTCATTAGAAGCTTGGTAATAGAGGTGCAGGGTAGTCAGCAAGCAATTTCGGAATGGTTCAGTAGTCCTAGAGGTTTCAGAACTACTCAACAGTTTTAAAAAATAAAAATAAAAAATAAAATAACATGGAAATCCTAAACTAAACTAAACATTAATGTGAACAAACGAGTACTGTAGAAACAAGGACATACTCCCATATAATATAAAAAAAATATGGGGTAAAAGAGAAGAGAAAGACTTGGCGCTAGCCGAACATAAATGAACAAAAGCTCATTTTCAAGCATAATGAAACTCTGCCTGGGAACCAAAAAGGCAGAAGGGTCTTTCTGATTGCATGTGTAGGAAGATAACAAGCTACCCAAGTATCTGTGTCTACTGAGGTACATGGTTATATGGTTTCAATCCTTTAAGATTATACCTGACGGTAGAGCGTTCCATTCTCAGGAGGCCCCATCTTTCAGGATACTGAAAGAGAGAAGGTTACCCTGTTATCCTCAAATTGAGATATGAAAGAGCAAATTTGCACATCAGGAACCTTTGATTACTAGCATTCAGATAAGTTATTTTTCATTATAAGTCCTTGTAGGAAAAAAAAAAAAAAAGTTACCACAATAATAATCCAATTTTAATTTCTGGTGTGGCTGTATCTTGTTATTCACCGGGTTCATGTGTTTCAGAGACTCTTGATAGTGTTATTCCATATCAACTTTCTTTCAACACAATAAATATATAATCCTTTTCTACTACATCATTGGTAGCGAACAGTGTTTTCCCAATTGAAGACTCTAATCCCAAAACTTCTGTCCATGTTTCAGCTGTAAATTCACCTGTTAATGCAGTGGAGCCTATCATGCAAGATCATCAAAAACAATATCTGTCAACCTTCTTTTCGTATCTTGATGATCTCTTTACCAAATAGATGTAAATAAATAGTGACCACCATCCTTCCTTGTTGAAGTTGGAAATCAAGCAAATAGGTCCACCATGTTGCTGGAATAAAGAACACAGAGGATTTGTACTACAAATTAGGGTTTCTGTTCTTATTCTGTTGTAGAAGCTGCTACAGCCACAGCAACAATTTACTCTAAAAACACTATTAGTCAAGGAAAAACAGCTTCCTCCAATGGTTATATACAGTCATTTTTTAATATATAAGAGCTGGCAGAAAGATTGTGTTCTCACATGTGGTTTCAGAAACGCATTTATATGGTTTATATGAAGGTATTTTAATCAGGAGTTAGGGGAGGGGAGTCTAAGGGAACAAGAAATTGTTTTGTCTTTGTGTTGTACAGTTAGTGAGTATTTTCACTACTTTAGTCATTTTCATTTATATAAATAAAGCTTCTCCATTTTTGTCTAAACCTTACTCCTCCCCAGGGCCTCTCAGCAAATGCAGTGACACTTTAGCAAAGGGTAATTGAATCTGCAGCACATTTACAGCAAAATGCCATTTTTAAAGGGTATAATGAAACATACTGCAGAGGCAGGATTTTTAAATTCACGATATGGAAAGAGGTTCCCTGTAGGAATGAGAGACCTGAGGATCTAGGACTATATCATATTTATATGATTATTATATGATATTTATATATAAGAAGCTGATGCTTCTTCAGCCCTCTAGGCAAAAGCTTTCCACAGTAAACTTTGGTTTCATGTAACAGGAAAATAATAATAATAATAATAATAATAATAATAATAATAATCAGCAACAGAATATTCTGAGCAGCTCAGAGAAACAGCAATAAATGGAATGCACCATAAAAAAAAAAAAATTGCAACAGAAGCCCTTCTTCTTCCATATCAAGAGCAGCTACTTCCAAATCTTCTCCAAAGGTGTCCACATGAATGTACAAAGGTGTACATTCTATCCTGAGCCTCACTTAGCTCTGCAGCTATTATGTCCCCTCTCCACCATGCATGTTCCCCTCTCAGACTCCATACAATGAGATAATGAAATGCAGTTTCAGAGAGGACATCTTGCATAGAAGAAGTTAAGTTTCCAGAAACTTAACAGTCTTCTTATGTTTCATATTCTCATTTTTCTTTTTTCACAGGGCATTATCTTATACTTTTTTATATTTTGATTAGTTTTATAAAAGCTATCTTTGATACCTGTTTTAACCATTCATTCTAGGGTAAGCTAATTATTTTCTTACTGGTCACAAAAGTCTGCAGTGATTGATTAGGAAAAACAAGGTAACAGCAATAGAAACATGCCAATTAAAAAACAACAGGCTCATTAATTAAAATGTTTCAGTTCAGCCAAACTTTTTTTGTGTTACCTCTGCTCACTCCTGGAGTCTTTGGCATATAGGTTTGTTTTTTTTTAGATCTCTAGCAAGATTACTAACTCCAATTATGTAAGAAAATAACAGATATTCTGGTTTTCCAAGGGGAATACTGTTGTTTTTCCTACTAAATGAAAATGAATAAATGATGAATTTCATGTATTATTCAGGGAGAATTTTTTAAGTGTTAAAATTCATTAAATGATATAATAAAATTTAAAAAATAGGTAGTGGAAACTTTTAAACTTCCAAGGTGAATAGCAAGGAGGAATTAATTCTTCCTTAACATCAGCAATATTTTTATTTCTGATTAAAACAAAGTTTGGAAAATAAGGAGGTCATTAGGTTTGTCTACACTGGAAGAATACATTACTAATAATTTACCATCTCAAACCAAAACTGGAAAGAAATCTGTATAACACAATTTTATACTCTCTTTGACATGTGTGATATGACTGGAGGGACAAATTTACCCCTTGCCTTTGGAAAATATAAGTGATTTCAGTGACAGTATCAGAGAGTATGAAGCCAGTGGGCCAATTTAGTAGGCCAGTTATATCTATACCGAAAGGAGCAGGAACATCAAAAGCTAAAAGGAAGGAAATAAATGTCCTCTCCAACCTGCATTTAAGCCCATTCACGGTTCAGTATGATGCAAACATGGTAATGTTGCATGTGCCTGCACTGCCAGATATGGTCTATGACCATACTGATTGTTCACATCAGAAATTGGACTCTAACATATATCTATATAAAAGAAAATCCAAACAAAATGAAGATGCTTACTTTTTTTTTTTTTTCCTGTGCTTGTACTATGCAATGATAGTACTGTTGTGCATTTGGAATTTTATATTATTATTATCAATAGACGTATTAATCGAGGTACAAAAGACCTCTATGTTTGTCACACTGGAGAATCCTGTCATTATATGCTCATCATAACTAATCAACATGAATAAGCTATGTAAAGACAGATTAGTGAAGAATGAACTTTGGTAAGTTATCTATACTAACTTCAAAACTATCAAAATTTCGATTTTTTACTGAACCTTTGTTCTGTTCAAGAACGTATATTTACAAAATCTTTCCTTAAGAGAAAAGTAATGCCTATTGCTATAAAAGATTGGTTTAGTAAAAGAAAATCTTTGACATTTCTTAATGGAGATTAAAAAAAAATAAGTTCCTTATTATATTTAATCTGAGACCATCATTTCATTAATCAAGTAGCAGGCTAAATTTAAGGAAATGTAGTTAGCTTTATTTGAAATGTATGACTAATATAATTTTGATGTTTGATATTATGATGTACAAGCTAATGTATTTTATTTTGTATAGAAAGTTATATTTTCTTGTTTAAGTCATTAAACATGACATCTGAAAGACCAGTGCCTCTTGGAAAAGCAAGGCGAAAGGAAAGGAAAGGCAAGAAAAAGTGAAAGGAGAGGAGGAAAGAGAAGAGGAAAGAGAAGAGGGAGAGGAGAGGAGAGAAGAGGAGAGGAGAGGAGAGGAGAGGAGAGGAGAGGAGAGGAGAGGAGAGGAGAGGAGAGGAGAGGAGAGGAGAGGAGAGGAGAGGAGAGGAGAGGAGAGGAGAGGAGAGGAGAGGAGGAAAAAGGAAAAATAAAATTTAATTGGGGTTGGATTTTTTCTACAGGTGCCTCAGGGATCAGATCAAACTTAAGAATATCCTGGCTTGGTTTAATAGCAAATGAATGAGGAAGTTGCAAGTAACAGCAATAATGTAGTAAAAATATGTACTTCTTAACTATAAGCAAGGAATGTTTTTGCACTGATTTACCAGATCTGATATGCCCCACATTGATTCACAGCTGATCTCCTTCTACCTGGGAGTTCAGCAACATTCACATTTATTTCATATAGATGAATTTTGTCAATACACTAAGAGTACTCATTTCAACACTTCTTGGGGTGACGGAATGAGGTAACAAAAGTCTGAAACAAGTCCTGAAACAGGAAAAAATATCCTGAAATGCTCTTTTGTTCAATTATATGGATCATGACATAAAAATTGTGTATCTCTTAAAAATGGATACAATTAGATTTTTAAATTTATGGGGCAAGGACCTCGAATTTTTCAAACCTTCATCAGTAGCTCAGGACTGAGTAGTTCAGTTTATTACTGTGTTAACTACTCATAAATTAAATAAAATATCCCCACTTTTGAACTAGTGAAAGGAGCCAATTTTACTATATCTACCAATTAAATTTGTATCAATAGCAATAGCAAATATACTGTTTTATGGTCAATTTGAAAGTTTCTGTCTCTTTTCCACTGGCTAGAAGACACCTTCCAATCTTCTAAACTCTTATCTTTTCAGTCTCTGCTTTTTATGCATCTTAAAAACTGTTCTTTTTGCACTAGCATCAGAAGGCTTGTCTTCTACTTTTATATTTTACAAACATTTATCTTCTACACAAATCTCTAATACAAGCACACAGATTACTAACAAAATGACAATATATTGACAATAATTAATATTTGCCACACTGATTTCTAGATAGTTTCTATATTTCATCGCAAAAATGTACACAGGTTATCACATAACTTTGCAGGGATATGTAGAGATTTTGAAGCTGGCTGGTGATCATGTGTACTTCAGATATATTCTAAGACTACTGTAACAGGGAAAATGTTACACTGTATGACATAGGAGAGATGATATACTGTTATTTCTGTGATGTCCATTTTAAGCACTGTATGTACAATCAGTTGAAATCAGTGGAAGACGAAACCAGAAATCGTTCAACGATCCACTAGCTGATTAGGGAAAACAGTTGAAGTTTGGGGTTCAACTGCTAGACTACAGCTGTAGGTATGTTCCTGTTTGCTCCGTTGGAAGGCTCAACTTCCAGAAACACCTTGTCTGTGAAAAAGTATTTATAGAAACTTTGTACATATTGAAAAAGTTTTAAGGATTTTACTTTATTCTTTCTGGGCATATATATATATCATTAGTGCCAATTAAGAAAAAGAAAAACTATTCTAATGATAATACAAAATAAAAACTATTTGGCAAAGCAAAAGCTTAATGGAGTAGCTTCCTTCCTACATATTTTTCTTCCATTATTTTTGTTTCTTTTCTTTCTGCCTCAAATGGAAGTAAAAAATCAAATATATTTCAATTACCTTTTTATGATTCAAGTTTTCATCTTATTAACATACCAGCTGCATAAAATGTTATTCACATTGATGCTTTATCTTAAATGCTAGAAGCTCAAAACACAAAACAAATTCTGAGCTGGCAGACATGTGCAGTGATTTTTCCAAAGCTGACTGTACTGCCACCGCACTAGATATCCATTCTCTGCTGAAAGTGGAAGAGTAAGAGTTTTTTCATCCTGACGTAGATGAGATGTCTATGTTGAGAAGTAGAAGGTTAGTTTTCTTTATGTTTGTAGGGATTTTTTGTTTTGTTTTATTTTTGGTTTTTGTTGCTGGTGGTGGTGGTGGTATTTTTTTGTTGTTATTTTGATTTGATTTGATTTGATTTGTTTTTGTGGGAAGATAAAGAAATGAATGACAACACCATCTCTGTTTTATTTTTGTAAAACTTTTAGCCAAAACTCTCAAGAATTTTGACAACTGTTAGTGCTGACATCACTTTGTTCTTTCCAGTTTAGATATTTACAAAACATATCTTTTCTTTTCTGTTTTTAGCACAAGAAGAATGGGCCACCACCCGTTCCAGCCTAAAGGCACCACCTCCAAGGTCAGCCCGAGGGGGTTACAGGGAACACCCCTATGGTAGATATTGAAGGTCCTCCTCATCTGTGACCTCATCTCAAAGACAATTAATAGCCTGTGGTCTCCACATAAACAGCAACAAGACAAGTAATAGTCCATTTCTTTTCTATCCTAGGGATTACTGCTCATTATTATCCTATGTACTACTTGTATTTCTTATAACATTGGAGTGACATTGGCATTAGTATTATTTTATAACACGGACTTTAAAAACAACAAAAAAAAACAGAAACAAACAAAAACTTTGGCAAGCATTGTCTAGAAACCATTCAAAGATGATGTTCTGTTGGTTGTATTCATTGCTGTGTGTAACTTAGAAAGCATGACACTGTTACAGATCTTGAGTCTCTCTACATACTAGCTAAGGCTGAGTTTTTGTTTAGGGTTGCTGAAAGACTGTAATATGATTTTTTTTCCTTTTTTTCATTTGAACCAGACAATAATCAAGTTGTAGATAAGATGTTTTAACCTGTCTTTTTTAATATATGTTAGTTTAGATTAAGATGTTCGATATTAAGTTTGTAAATTTAATTTTAAATGCTGTTTTAATGGGGTTGAAAACAAGCAGCTACTGTATGTATGTAGCTAACTGAATTTGTTCAGTGTTTTAACCTGTATTTGTTAAAAAAAATCACATAAAGTTCCATGTGTAAGCTTCTCTAAATAGGAAACCATAATTTTGTCAAATATGTTTGCCATAATTTGTCAATAAAGCTGAAACCTTTTGTAACAAACTAAATTTGGAATTACTTGTTTTCTAGCTTTAAATGCCTGCTTTATTTCTTTTTCAAGAGATGCCTAAAAATGTTTTTTATATAAAAATTACAAAAATGAACCCAAGCCTGTTTTAAGCTTTTTGTGTAAGACTTTAAAAGTTGTATTAATAACTTCTGGTTGTTAAATAATTTAAAAGTTAACAAACTAAACTGTTACATGAATCATGGTTAGTATCCACTAATGTATAACATGTTAATGGAAAAAAATGCTTTAGAACAATAAATGGATTTTAAACTATCCTCTAAGCTTGATCTTGCTAAACACAAACTCTGATTGACTTGTTTGTATTAGCATGTCTCTCGTGAGAATGTAATGGAGTTTAAAGAGGTAAGATTACCACTTACCACTGTTAGACTGTCTAAATGCTAGTTCTTCAACCTTTGAGTTTCCCCGCACATTAAATATCCCATTCAACATGTAAGCATTGCATAGATTCACTTATTTGTTTTCACTCGGAAGAGTGCGTTGACTGCATTTTTGTAGTATATATCAATTTGTCTTGATAAACAAATCATCAGTGTCACTGCCCAGTTGTTGGTACTCAACCTCAAAAACTTTATTTGTAATTTTCAGTGCTAAATATCACCGCCCTTGAAGGCAGTTTAGAGGGCTGATATTTCTTTTGAGACTATCAGACTTGATGGCTGATGATTATTAAGGAAATATGTCGCAGGACTCAAAGGATGACTAAACGTTAAACAGGTAACACTAATAGTAACTCTGTAATTTTGAGTATGCAACAGTAATGTTAAATATTCTCAGTTATTAAGTTACTGATAGTTAAAAAAGTAAACCTACCAAGAGATAACAAATAGGTATATAGGTTATTAAAACAACTAATTAACATTAACTAGTGACAACAAAATGATTCTACAATATATAACCCTCAAGGTAATAAACAGAACTAAAATTAACAATAATAGTAATGCAACTCTTGCTAACAACAAATATATAACCTAAATTTTGATGAAAACAAACCAACCAACCAACCAAACAAACAGATGACTTGATGGTAGGGATTCCAAAACTGTTAATCCTTTAAATACAGTCTTTTTGTTTACAGTGGCTTTTTGTCAATGTGATTGGTTTACTTTTTTGATGAGAACAAAGTAGTTTGTGAACAAAGTCTCTTGCAGCTGGAGTTGCATGCTAATTCTTTTTGAATAGTTAATTAAGCATATGTTGTCATTTTAACCTGATGTGTTAAAAGTGAATGTAGTGGGCAAGATGATTGTTACACTGAGTTTATTCTGTCTCACTGTTTCAGGGCCTCACAGGCACTGGACAGCTAAACAGCAGATCTGCTGAGAAGTTGTCAGGTAAGCTCTGCCACATCTCAGGGCTTTTTTCTATTTCATATTTCTTCATGCATTTCTGTTTACTAACACATGGGAGCATGTTCATGTGGAGTTTTGAAGTAAATACTTATTTCCAGCAGCGTTTCCTTTCATAGCTGTGTGAAGATTGGGGTATAATGGCAATCAAAGCATTTGCTTCTGTAAGGTATGATACATTTCAGTTAAATGAAAGAAGTCAACTGTTTTAATGGTAAATATTATCATGTGACACGTTATAAGTGCTCCTGATAAAAACAAGAGCTCATGTTTATTAAAAGAATGTTTACATTTTGGAGACATTTAAGTCATATGATTTAGAAAAATAGTTGCTTACCTGTTGCTTCTCAAAATATTTATCATTACTGTATATGACAAAAAGATCTGTAGAGAGACAGGGTGTTTTCTTTTTATTCTTTTGCTTGATAATTATTTCTTTGTTACACTTTAAAATGGTAGACATGTTAATAGAATTACCATGTGATTACATGGATCAAGGCATAATTTGCTATATTTCTCTCTTATCTAATATCTAAAGATAAAGGGGGGGGGAGGGGGAGTGTTTGTTTTGTTTGCTTGTTTGCTTTTGATAACCTTGTTACATAAACTTCAAATTATACATGAGATTATTGATTAATGATAAATGTTGCTGCTGGAAACATCATAAAAAGTCATCTCAAATAGAACTTTGTCCATTCACCCAGAAGTGTCCACTAATCACAACACAAAATGCACAAAATTTCTTGCTCTCTCATGGTTAGATAAGAGCTAATAAACAAAATTGATGATGTGCACCAAATACACAATCCCGGACACATTTATTACTCTGGCATCTTTTCCCCATGATTGGGGTCTGGCTGGTTTTAGTTTTCAGTTACCATTGTATTCCATAGTTACTTACAAGCACAGGTTGTGTTGTACAGCAAGATACAATGAGCTTAATTTTCCTCTCCAAAGGGCTACCTTAAAACTGGTTTGATTTATGTGGTACATCCGCTCTACAAGCCAAGGTCATATGACACAGCAATAGGATTTGTCTGCAAGTTACACTCACATCAGTTTGAGTGTCCCACTGCAGTAAAACACTTTCACCTACCCATCTTGCATATAGTTATACAAATGTGCTTTAGTCAGTCTATGTTACATCTATGCAGGTAAGAAAAACCCACTCTTCTGATATAAATACAGTTGCACACTGGTATAACTATGATTATAAATTATTATCCACCATAGCTTTTACTATATTTCAGGAAAAGCTCATATGCCTTACTGAATTAAGTAATTACACAAAACTCTGAGCTACCATACCTGATGTGAGATCCAGGGCTAAGTGTATAAAATGAATTTCACACTTGTACACTAATTTTTTGTTTAAGGGTAACTAGTGTAAGCTCCTTGAGCTTAGTGTAAGCTCCTTGAACTTCAATACATACTATCTTATAGCAGAGCGTTGTCCTGTACTATTATTGTCTCAAGTCTTCTTTTATAGTTATTATTTGTGTAAATTAAAAAAAAAAAAAAAGAAAAGCACAATATATAATTAAAATAATGCATTGTAAAATATTCTTGTGTAGGAGCTATTTAGAAAAAAAAAAGATAAAAAGTCAGTGCAAACAGTTCTTTATGCAAACATTTGTTTTATTGACTTTCAGGAAATTAGTATGAAAAATTACCCATAACTACATGTGCTGTTCTGTGCTAACTACAAAGTATATTTCACATCAATTTTGGAAGAAGCTTTACAGCTAATCAACTATGTCTTCTTAATAAAAAATAAATAAATAAATATCCATCTTCTTAATTTGTGAGAGAGTAACAAGGAACTATGAGTATTTTAATTAACAGTCAGCTTTAGGTCTTACATGAAAAGGTATGATGTATTCCCCACATCCACCAAGACAGACATAATTCTGAGGTCCTGAAAACGTACAGACGTCAGAAAACACAGAAATTGACTTGTGCTATGGTTAATTCCAAGACACTAATCACCCACTAAACACGTTTTCTTTGGATGAATTCACATACTAAGTCATTTACCTTGTAATAGGAAGAAAACTTGTATTCAATATCAAAACAATGTGTAAAATCAAAAACTAAACTAAAAACATTGGAGGAAAAAGAGAGAGAGAAAGTGGGAGAGAGAGACACCAGAGATTAAAAATTTCAAAGATTTTTTATTAGCTTGACCTCACCTATAGAACAGTTTGATCTTTAAAATAAACTATTGCGTTATATTTTCAGAACTTAAAACAGTAAAATATACTATTTTACAAAATTACACAAAAATATTCATAACTTTACTTCTGTGTTATCAAGCTAAATATTGATTTCACAGTTTTCTTTCTAAAATGGAACTGTTTACTTTTTAAAAATTCCCTTCTTTCATGAAAGAGTAGATCATATATGCACTCCCAGATGGAAACCCTTATTGCCCTAAATAGGTAGGCTATTGCATTGTAAATGCAAGGGATGCACATTACAAAAAAATAAAATAAAATAAAAAATGTTAGGAATAGAATCAATGTGTCTGTTTTTAAATAATGATTTCTGGAGGCCGGTTATGCAATATTTGACATTCTGCATTGTTGAAATGCTGATCAGATAGTGGAGTGGAGATCACTGTAATAGAATTTTTAACTTCATATGTCATACTGGCACAGCTTCTCTAGTTAGAGATTTGTTCTAAGAGGGGAAGCAATTTTCAGGGCTATCTAGAAGCAGAGTCAGAAGACAATTTTCAAAGCTATCTAGAAGCAGAGTCAGAAAAAAGCATCAAGTGGCTAAGTGCATAGTCACCTGCTGGAGCGGACCCCATGAAGATGCACCACAAGGGACTGGCTCCTGGTAAAGTAACAGTTGAAGAAAAATTGCACTCCTGGACTGCTTTGTCTAACAGGCTTGTTACATGTGTTCAGGAGCCATTCTAACTGAAAAAAATAATTAGATATCGCTATATTAACAAACTTTATCAGAAAATGAAGTTGCACCATGGGTCTGTTTCTTTCCCATACAGCTTATCTTACACTGTTTGAACAGGATCTTAAATCTTCATGTGAATGAAAGAACTTTAGGAAGCATAGTATGCATGACCTCACCTCAGAGAATATTAAGAATATTCTTCTAGCTCACTGATGTCTTCAACATCCAGTCAGAATAATGATATTATAGCCATAAAGCTGGGAGATATTCCTTACTGCACATGCTCCATTCAGTCTATAACCCTGCAATAACATCTCTATTATACGTGAATGTGTACTGACTTCTAAAACTGGGTCATGTTGTGTGAATGCATGTAAAACAAATCACTGTGTCTGTGGTAGCTCTGAAGGAATGGGTGTGAAGACCTGTTCACTAGGCCCTACAAGCTCTGTCTCCTTATAGCCAGGGACAGCCAGGACTGAGCTGAGTATCTGGAATTTAGTAAAGAAACCAAGTTACCATCAGAATCAGGGTAATTAACATATATTGGTGCACCAGTTAAAAGACGTTTTATCATGAATAATATAGTTTTATGGTAATACTCATGAAATATCCAGGATTATTATCTGAGGGTTAAAATTATGAATAAGTGATGTCTTTTCTTTAAATAAATGTCAATTTGATCTACATCGATGATGTATTTTTTCTTTATATTTAACAGTAGGTTAAACAGTAGGTGTTTTGTACACCATCTTTCTAAGAATTTGTTTAAAAAGTTTTGCAAGAGTCAAATTATACAGTCACATGTTAAAAATGATGGCAGAGGAGAGGTGTAAAATAAGCTAAATGTTAAAGAGAAAAAATATTTGTTAATATTTGAAGGAAGAATATGAGCCAGTGAGGAAGGGAAGTCTTAAAAAGCTTTCCATATTGTATTGTATTAACTTGCAGAAGGACTAAATAGGGATACCACCATTGGAAATCAGTGCTCTCCACACAACCTACTTAATGCATTTCCTTTTTTTTTTTTTTTCCTGGAAATGTAACCTGAATTCTTTTATACTGCTGTTGAACTTCATTTAATGACTCGGGAATGGAAGAAGATGAAGTCGTTTGGGAAAACATTCATACAGGCAGTATCATAGAATAGATTATAAATTCATCTTGTATGATAAAGAACCCCCTCATTGTTCTATCAGAACATATGTATTTTTAAGGCTCAGAAAGGCCGAGTTCACTTGTAGATGCATTTTTTAAGGTAGGAATCAAAGCATTGAATTTTACTACAAGATTGGAATTATTTTTACAAAAAAAAAAAAAAAAGTTAAAAAAAATTGCAAAGGCTGGCTATGGTTAAAAATGTGTCTAAAGGATGAAGACTCTTTTAGTATATATTTCAAGTAATCTTCTGTTGTCGATATATTGACCGAAGTACAAAAGGAACCTAAGTTAGTGAGTAAAGTCACAGAAAATAAATAAATAACATAAAATAAATAAAATAAGATAAATAAAATAAAATAAAATAAAATAGAATAACAGTTGGATGCTAGATAGAAAAATAAGTCTAGTGCATTCTGAAGTTTTCTGCCCTACTAAAAATATGACCTCCATCAGTTATTAGAACCTAGGAGTTATAAAAAGGGTATTTCACCTTATCTGTTTTACCACGTTGGTCTATGGAGTTAGAAAAGATACACAGGTAACTTTCTCAGACCGATTAGGGCTTCAAAGACAATCAACATCTGCCACTTTGTTGTTAGCTAATTATATTTTTCCAGTCCTTTTTATTGCTCATTGAGACCTGACTGAATGCCCTTTGAAACCAAAAAAAGGATTTTCAGTCCTTTCATGGTCTCTGGTTGACTAGGTCATTTATTCTATAACTCAGTAGAACATTTTAAAATTACTGAAGTATGTGTCCAAGCTGTACAAATCTGGAACAATTTTTTCATTCTCAGTCAGAAGCAATCTCTGTGAACTTTAGCATAAGAAATGCAGATTTCTAAACTTCTACTAAAAACATATAACTCTTTCAAAAGGTTGCTTTGTTTTGTTTTGTTTTGCTTATGTAAAATCCGATAAAAGGCTGTGTTTAGTACTTATCGAAAGACATAAATGCTTCCTTTCCTAAAATATTTGATTTATCTTTGAAATCTAAGATTTTTACCAGAGAATAGCAAGATTTCTTGAGAAAACATTTTCACGCTTTCATACTTCAGATCTGTACACCAGAAGAAAGTTTTACAGGAGAAAGATCACACCTGTGCTATAGTGGTAAAGGACACACATTCACACATGAAAAGGAAAAAAATGAAAGAAGAGGCAGGGTAGTTGATTCTGTAAATCCTGTGTATTCCCAAAGAAGTTGTCAAGACACCATATAGACAGGATCAAAAGTTTCTGATATATTTTAGCAGCATTTATTTGGATGTACAAGTAGGATGATGGAAATGCTTCAGTGCCCTGATGAGAGCAGAATTAATTTTTAAAACAATTAATTTTTAAAACAATGTTTCTTGTTTCTTCTTATTGCTGCTGTACCTTATTGATTTAATTGAGGTACAGTTTCTTCTTCTTAAGTGTTACTATGCTATGTTACTATAAAAGATGAGAATACCTGCTTATATCATGTCTAGCACTGTTCTTGCCACACTGGATGCATTAGTTAATGATGGGTGACTTAAGCTCACACAAAAACAGTGAATGCCTTTGCTATATGCCCTTGCATTACAAGATCTACACACTGTGTTACCATTAATAAGTCAAAGCTTTTGAGAACCAAAGAGCTGAGCTCCTTGTTTATGACTTCTTAGCATTCTGGCTTTCTTTTTCTTTTATTCTGCAAACAGAACAAAATGTGAGACTATTTTGCATGACAGTTTAACATATTCATTTCCCATATTAATTTCTCAACTAGTAACTCACTTTATTTCGTCTTGAACTTCATAACAACCCTATACAACCATTGTAAAAATTCAGTGGAGAGGTTTTGGACAAGCAACCTATGACTTTTTCCTGTTTTTCTTCTTTTTCTTCCTCTTCTTCCCAAAAGAACATTTGTTCGTAATGACTTCAGATGAAAAGATAGTCAAGGTCACTCTCATTCAAATGAATGCTACTACTTTCTGATAATATATGACTTCAGCTTAATATCCTCAGGGTATCCTTTAAGTTGATGGGCTTTTTTCTTTATTCTGTATGATATTTTGGACATTATACATTTTTTAATATATCTATATTAAAATCCATCATGTAGAGACAAAAGCAATCGAGTAGAATGCTCTGTAAGGATAGACTCCAGTTAAGCAAAGTAGTTTTTTGATAGAGAATTCAATCCAGATGATCTTACTCAGGTTTCACTCTCTAAAAGTCCATGCTGATATCAACAATTGAAAAGGGAATATGAAATTTAAATTTCATCTTCAGTCATCTTTTATAATTTAATTGTATTCAAACAGAATCTGTTAAGCACTGCATTGAGTTATTCCAGCCAATGCCCTGCTTAGCAGGCAGTCTGAAATAGCCTTGACCCAGGAAGAGCACTTCAAGGTACTGCACCCTTTCACAGTGCTGAGATGCCTATGATCTGGTAGACCTTTGCTCCATTTGTTGTCTTGTTGATAATTGTAGCTGTCAATGAGGAACAGTGATTGCAGTTCTCTGTCAGAGACACTGTTAGCCCTTTCACCTTCATCCAAGTAGATGCAGCTTTATAAGAGGTCTCACTATATAAACCAGACTAAAAATGCTGTGCACAGAAAATGGAAGTTTTACAGTACCACCAGCGAGATGTACCTTTTTATGTCATCAAAAATAGCTTTTCCATGTGCAAGAAAAATTTTCAGTTGAAAATATTTGCCCAGGAATCCATTTGAGTCTTTATCTCAACTTGGAAATCAAGTTAATCTATTTATGGTAGCTGTCACTTTATTTTCAGTAACCCCATGATCACTCCTTCAGTATCTCTACCAGTAGAGTTTTGCATGATGATAGGCAAATTTCACAAACTAAAAGCCCACTTATAGTGTGTTTCTTATTTTCTTGAGTTCTTACAAAAATTTTGGGATCTGGTTTTCATCAGAGTTACAAGTTGCATCATCAGGAGTTGTGCTTGAATATGCAAAGTGCTATATAATTTCAAAATTGAGTCTTGTGCATCCCAGGTTGTTTAACAGCTAATAATGGTTTTATTTTAACTTCAGATATATGACAATAAAAACTACTAACTTTGCTGAGGTATTCACATACTATATCCAAAAGTGGCACATAAAGCCAACTGGGAAATTCATAATTTTGGCAAGAAAAGTTAAGGATTTGAATAGAGTTAAGCAAGTAAAGAAAGGAACAACACATTGAATAATGAGGGTAGAAGAAATATCAAATAGCTGTTCTTTCATTAGACTTTCTTGTGCATAAAATCAAGAAGAAAAAAATAATTCAACCATTCTAAGGACTACATCAAATGTATACTGAAAAAGAGGTAAATTAAGGTTTCACTTAATTCTTATTTATATGGCTTCAGAGTGCTTGGCTTACTTTAACCATTTATTTTGCAGGCCTGATATTTTTACCTGCTTAATACTTTCCATCATAGAAAAACATCTTCTGATTTATGAGACTTTTTACACAGTTTACAAATTCAGTGTTCCTGCAATTTGTAACAGAACCTTGCCTTTGGCAGGGGGTGGAGGATCCCAAAGTTATTTTTGCTGCATTAATGAAAATCTCTTTGTTTGGAATAATATCATGAGACATCAAAAACGTTGCCTTTTACCAACTCAGTAAACTTGGTAGAAGCTATGCTAAAATAGCCATATTACCCTGCCCCACTGATTAGATTATTATTTTTTTTCTCTTATGTGAAGTTACCTTAGTGTACCATCTGGGGAGCTATGGAGCATATTCATATTCAAATACCTAGCTTTTGCCACTACAGGTACCTAGGGTACCTTTATATTCAGTGGAGTGATCTTTGCTTACAGAAAAGAATTCAGAATGATTAACACTGTTTACATGTACCTTTTATCTCTCCATTGACTAGTTGAAGAGACAGGTTTTAACTAGTTTCTCATAGACCTCAGTATGTCAGTATTATCAAGAAATGAAACACAACTCCAACCCAACACTTTCTCAAAAGTTCCCATTCTCACTCAGAAGTAATTTGCTCAGTATTAATATAATTACTGTGCTGAGTTATCTGCATTAAGGCAGTATTGGTGTTAATAAAACTCACTGCTACAAATGTCTTTTTATTACATTGATAAAAGCATGCTCATACTACTGTGCACAGGCCATGAGCCTTCATCTCAAGTAGATGATTGCAGGTGGAGAAAAGGTATTGAAGGTAGTACTTCATAAATTTGTAGCATTATAAAAAATATAAAAGTAAGAAGTTGGATGAGAAAGCTGTTATCACATAAGTTCCATACAATAACCTCATAAACATTCAAAACTAGAAATGCCAGCATTTAGTTTGTTCCCTGTCCTCATTTTTGCTCTGTTGTGCACATTCATTATTTCAGAGACTCTAAGCAGATGATCACATGATCTTCCGTTCCACTTGTGTTTCTTGCAGGGCACAGGAAATGTGTCAGAACTGTGGAACTGTGTAGCAAATTATTATTTTTTGTTACTTCTTTATTTCATAGCTTGTAGAATTTGGAAGACAGTGTCTTCCAAGAGCTGTCTGTCACCCAGACTAACCCTTTGTCACAGAGATGCTGTGAATCTATCTAAGTCATTTAAGGTAAATATTAATGTGACAACTAATTCTGTGTTTTTCGTTGAATGTGTCCAACTTTGTCTTGATTTACAGAATTTTGGAGCCCTTACGGAATTACTGTACCTTTTGAGTGGTGCTCATGGAGTTGAGAATGTTCAGCGTCACTTGAAATAAATCAGTGGGATCTGAAGGACTGAGCCTCAGACTGGGAATCTCCAAAGCACTGAATTCTAAACCCACCATTAGCACCCTCTCCAGGACATGTTGGTGCTCAGACTCACAGTGATCTTCCAGTCTATCAGGTGAGCTGAGGTATTTGTCTATATGTTTTTAGTCTGTGCCAAAGGTGAGATAATTCAGACAGAAACTGAGATAATTCAATCTTTAGAGAGAGAGAGGGTTGTTCTAAACTAGTTCACCTTAGGTTTGTCATGGGAAGAGTGCTCATGCATATACCTATGAGGTATGTTACTTTGAGATAGAAATGTTTGATAATGCATTTAAGTTCTTATTCTGTCTTTCTGTGGTCAGGAAAGCTAACATAAAAAGCCTGTCTCATAGAAGTAACAAAAGTAATCAAACTATATTTATGCCATATGTTGAACACAGAACAAGCTTTTAAAAATGCCAGGTATTCTGAGAAATCATCTCCCCTTGGTATGAGATAACTCATCAGATGGTCATGTTAAAATATTTTGCAAACTGTTTTTTTTTCTCTCTGTTCTCTATTTGTTTATTTAGAAAAATATTTGTACCTTCATAAGGTGTTTTGAATCTACACTTATTAATGCTTATAAGGTTCAGTTACTGTATCATTGTTGCTACAAATGATGGAAAATGTAAGCCTGTGAGAAAGTAAATAATTCTACAGCAGTGGAAATACAGATGGAAAACAGTAAAATAATTAAGTAATTAATTAATTAAATTCAAGCCCATATCCTGAATGAGTTCAGTCTTGTGTAGAAGAATGTAGGAAGGGGTCTTATAATTAAATGTTATGACCTCACATATATATGTAAAGAACCCAGTATAACTATTTTTAAAATATAATAAATCTAACACTTCCGAAATCTTCTGTCCTAAATGTTTTTAAGAAAGTTGTGTTTTTTATGCAATAACCTTATTTATAGCCATATGAAAATAGAGTTATTGCATTTTCTTATTAGAAATGGGATTGGTTCTTCAGCAAACAGTATGTGAAATTAAAGAGCATTTTCATCTTTATTGATGGTAACTAGCAACCTCCAAAAGGTTTCAGGTAAACAGAAAAAGTAGTATCAGTAGCTAATGTGGAATTACGTATAATGGCACCAGAAATGCTTGCCACAATCCTGTATGCACCATCACTTCCCATATCTCCATTCCAACCATATTCCTTTCCTTGTTCCTTGTGACTGTACAGAAGAAAACAGACCTGAAGTTAGTCTTCTGCAGTTCAGGACAGACTCGCCATTCTTTGTTGTCACATGTTCTGAAAGCGATGACACTTTTTTTTCCCATGCTATATTAGGATTTCATGGCATTGCTAGCCGGTCGAGGGAAGTGATTATCCTGGTCTGCTCTGTGTTGGTGCAGCCTCACTTCAAGTATTGAGTGCAGTTTGGGGCACCAAAGTATAAAAATGACATAAAACTGTTAGAGAGCATCTAAAGGAGGGCTACAAAGATGGTGAAGGGTCTAGAGGGGAAGACATATGAAGAGCAGCTGAACCGACTTAGTTCGTTCAGCCCAGATCAGAGCAGGCTGAGGGGAGGCCTCATGGTGGCCTGCAGCTCCCTCACGAGGGGAGTGGAGGGGCAGGCACTGAGCTCTGCTCTCTGGGGACAGCGACAGGACCAGAGGGAATGGCATGGAGCTAGGACAGAGGAGGGTCAGGCTGGGTGTTAGGGAAAGGTTCTTCCCGAGAGGGTGGTTGGGCATCAGAAAAGGCTCCTCAGGGCAGTGGTCATGCCATACAGCCTACCGGAGTTCAAGAAGCATTTGGACAATGCTCTGGTTGATTTTTGGGTGGTCCTGTGAGGAGCCAGGAATTGGACTCGATGATCCTTGTGGGTCCCTTCCAGCTCAGGATATTCTTTGATTCTGTTCTATCACTCTAGGATTTTCTCTCTGCAAATGGTGATAAAAATTTGGCTCTGCCTTGCTATAAATTTTCTCTACTGTCTGAAGTACTCACAGGCAGATTTTGCCTTCTGAAATCTTTACCATTGTTTTCCTCAATAAAGTTAATTTTACTTTCATTTTCACTGGTTGTCCTGGTTTCAGGTAGGACAGAATTAATTTTCCTCCTAGTAGCTGGCAGGGTGCTATGTTTTGGATTAGGATGAGAAGAGCGCTGATAACATGCTGATGTTTTAATTGTTGTAGAGCAATGCTTACACCAAGCCAAGGACTTTTCAGCTTCTCGCTCTGTCCTGCTAGCGAGCAGGCTGGGGGTGCAGCAGGAGCTGGGAGGGGACAGACCCAGGACAGCTGACCCAAACTGGCCAAAGGGGTATTCCATACCATCTGACGTCATGCTGAACAATATATAGGGGTGGCTAGCCGGGGTGGGGGGCCGGCTGCTCGGGGATAGGCTGGGCATCGGTCAACGGGTGGTGAGCAATTGCATTGTGCATCACTTATTTCGTACACATTATTACTATTAATACTATTATTATTATTATTATTATTATTATTATTGTTGTTATTATTTTTCTTGTCTTAATAAACTGTCTTTATCTCAACTCACAGGCTTCACTTTCCCGTTTCTCTCCCCCATCCCGGAGAGGGAGGGGGGAGGGTGAGCGAACGGCCGTGTGGTGTTTGGCTGCCAGCCGGGCTAAACCACAACAGTGGTGTTTAGAGGGTTCTCTGAGTATCCAAGCCATTATGTAAGGTACACTTTTCTCAGTTGAACTTCAGTTCAGCTGGGAAGAGAGTGAGGACTGACTGCCAGCAGAAAAGCAGTATTTATCAGAAGTTTGTCAACATTGTACTCTAACAGGAAATCCTGGCATTTTAATAAACAGTACAGTGTGAAAAATTAAGTGAAAGTTACTTTGGGAAAACAAAACTAAACAAATGTAGTTAAAAGCTATTAAAACCTAACACATCTCCAGCTTTAAGAAAGAAAAAAAAATTATATATGATTTTCGAGATTCAGCTAAATCTAGAAATAAACCCTCAGTCACAGTACTCACACTCGAGATTTAAGTAGGTCTGAGAGGGAGATCAAGGAATGGGTGAAAATATGCAGATTTCTTAAGGGTTTAATTAGATTATACTTAAGTGTCATACGTAGTAATTTAGAGCTCTTAGAAATGTGTTCCACATTATAGTAGTGTAGAATAAGAAGATTCATGTCACTATTATTATTTGTTATTTACACACAGTAAATGGAAGGAGAAATGGGAAGCTGTTTCCTGTGTATCATACAGAATGCTATAGAGAATAATCAAGATAGATTTTGCTTATAGCCCAGTCTCCTGGATGTTGGGCTACATTTCCTAAAACAACTTAAAAGTAAGACTTGGGGAGGTGATCATTTTCATTCTTTGCCTAAAGAAAATGACTTAATGTCCTTGGTAACACAGAAGTGGTTCCTTTCAGCTTGGTAGAGTAACTTCAGGCTTTAGTAAGTGGAAAGGTGTTTCACAAGGGTGGGAGAGTCTTCTTGTATTTCTAAGAGGTGACCAGAAATCTGTAGAGCAAGAAAGGAAAGTCTGATTTTTCCCCACATTGAAATTCACAGAATTCACGAAAACAAGGTTGATCTGCCTCCATGACTTCCTTTCATTTTTCTGACATTCTTGTTTTTCAGCTACTTCCCTTTGCAGTACAGCATATTCTCTTCTATTTGATGGCCATTAGTTTGACCCAAAAATATGTGCCAATTAAGCATATTTTTCAGACAAGGACTGGCAGCCATTTCCACATTTCCCCCTTTTAACAACCCTGATGAGGTATTTTTTGCAGGGACACCAGAGGCCTGTACAGCTGAGCAGTTACAGCACAATATGCCTGGATTTGTGATGTAGGGCTAAGTAGATATTTTGGAGCTGATTAACCAACTTGTTATAGTTTCTAAGGAATTCTTGACCCTAATATGTCTGTGGATAAATATAGCCTATTTGAAACATTTTCAGTTCTACTAAAACCCATTTTGTAAGTATGGAGAGGTGAGCAACATTCCCAATGTTACATTCGTTTTTCAGACACATGGTATGAGTCAAAGGAAAATGGGAGATTAGGTCTTGCTTTCTGTTCTGACATCCACAATTACTTCAAAATTTGGACTAGACCTTGTTACTTCACTAATATAAGTAATTTTTTCTCAGACAAGTATGGTTTCTTTCCAATCTCTTGCATTAAAATGCAATGATATGCCAGGCAATTTCGCTGTAAATTCAGGTTTTTCAATATTTAGTTTGACCAGAAGCAAGACCGTACTGAACCCCCTGCTTCTGTTAAGTGGATCCATAAATACAGATAGAAATCCAGATTTGACCTTTTGATGGTTGGATTATCAGTCAATGTGTATAGTAACTATTTTAACACACAGATTTCTATGAAAATATATACATTGTTATAGCAATTGACACACACTATATTCCAGAAAAAAAAAAAAAAAAAAAAAGATCAACATAAACCAATATAAAATATCAGAAATTTGTTGTGAAAGTCCTTTTTTTTTCCTTTTTACAAATACAGAGGTAGATTTTGTAGGATATTATGCCATCACAAGGAAATGTTACTAAATACTACTACTAGGCTGCTAAATGTTGCTAGATGCATAACAAAAAGTAATGCTGGCTCCAAGGAAATATTAGCATTATTTCCTTTTTACTTTCCTTGTCATTTTAATACATTTTCCTTAAAATAGTGTATAAGTAATATTTCAAAAAGGATAGTGAAATGCAACAACACAGAAGTCTTAGAGTTGATTCCATGAACCAGCTGTAGCTATTTCAGGGTTGTGTGTCATATCTAAATTTCTCCTTGAGATTCCCTCTATATTCAATGCAGAAAAGACAGTCAGGTATAAAGTAAAGGATGATTTGGCCCACGTTTAGAGATGTGTAAAAACCAAATTGGATGAAATGCCCACTACTGTTTAGAAAAGGAGACTAGATGGCTGTGTAACTAGTTTTTAGATAATTTAGTTGGGGTGAAATTAATTCCAATCTTAATAATTAAAATTTTAAGGAACAGGATTTTTAAATTTCAGTTTGGGGAGATTATTACATTAAAAGCTACAGATTATGCATATCGTATTAACCAGATTTCATTAATTAAACTGTGTACACAGAATCTGTTATATATGCTTGCCTTTGAATCCTGGCTTAGAGTCTGGGGCATGTTCTGTGCCCAATGTTCTGTGGAACAAGAGGATGAAAAGTAGGTATAGAAAAGCACAGCTCCATGCACAAGAGCTTTGCTTTGATAGAAGAAGTCATTCAAGGCCTTCACATCAAAGCTACCATTCTAAATATTCATCTAATGGAAGCTGGCCTATGGAGTTCTCCAGAACTGAATTTTTTTTCTATAGCCTTTGATTTTTATTTTTTTTTTCGCCTCTGGTAGCTTTTTTCTTGAGTTACTTATTAAATAAATGGTATTGGCTTAGGAGAAGTCATTTCTGTTGATGGCCCTTGACAATTTTTTACACATAAATATAAACTCCATCTCTATTTGAGCACTGAAGACATATCTTTGTTTTCAGAAGTGTTGAGTAGCCTGCAGCTTTCACTAGGCTCAACTTCAGGATCTCAAAACACAGAAATCATGACTATCTGAATATCCTCACACAAAACACCTTTTAATCCCCTTGCATGTTTATACAGGTATTGTGGAAATTAATATATTACAGATTGTGGTACAGGCAGCTGGTGTTAATGAAAGCCAGAGAAGTACTGAAGATGTATATATTACATTCATATTTCACTAATAGCTTGAATTGCAGCTGAAGTGAACCTACTTGATTTTTCTAATAGCAACCCTAACGACTGGGACATGTTGCTCTACTCATAAAATATAGTTATGATCTATGCAAATTAGAGGATGAATTGGATAACTGCATGCATTTTCCTAAAGGTAGACAGAATGAAATGTGGAGAATATTCAGCCTGAAGATAATAGATATAAGACACTGTGAACCATACCAGTAATAAATATATTAAACTTTTAGGTAATGATAAATCTTACTGGTGAGTTCTGCAACTACCTCCACAGCATGTAGATTCAGGTGAGTAAGCACTCTTTATAAGACTGATACAGAGTTAATAAATGCTTAGTGAGGGTTGAATTTAGCATGTAGACATTGCGCTGAACTCTCCATCCTGTCAAAGTCGAATATTATTTTAACGGTTATCAAGCTGACCACGTGAATCTGCTCAGCAATAGAATCTGGTTAAATTCATTCCTCCTCCTCTATATCTAAGGTGACCAACCAAGAAGTTGTGTTCTCCAGACACGAAATGGCTTTTTATTACTGAGGTTCACCATGCAGATCGCTAGAAGTTACATAGTAATCTAAAAGGAAATATAACTGGAAGTATATCAGAAGATAAAAGTGCCTCAAGCTTCCCAGCACATTTGAATAGTGTTTCATGAAGTTATATGACATCGGAAGATCACTTTAATGTTTTATACATGTGCTTTTTGTCACTGTGCTCTTCCACAGCACTAGCTGTTGAAAGTATCAATCACGAAGTCTGTAACATAGGACTTAATACAGGAGTTTTCCATTTGCTGTTGTGGTTCACACTGGCTTTCTTTATAGCTCTGAGAACAATTTACCTGCTGAGGACTTAGTATTTCATCCTTCAGTAGATAGAATTGTTTTCATCTTACCCTTCCCAGTGGAACAGAGAGGAAATATAGTGTGAGCACATATGGAGTAATGCACAAGTGAGTAACAGCAACACAGGCAGCCTTATTCAAATATATTATGAGATTAAAAAAAAAAAATCAAGTAATAATACATGAGAAATAACAGTAAGTCTATTACCAACCTGAAGTATTCCTAAATGTTCAGTAACACCATAAAAGATGCCTGTATTTACTACAAATAATAAAGCTGTAGCATTAAAATAATCAAATTCAAAGTAGTTCAACTGCATAATTTCAGTGAAGAGGTGCTTAAGAAACACAAAATGAACTCCAAAATGGAAGGCTCATTGCTTCCTAATCAAAAGCAGTCAGCTTTATATACCAGCCAGTTAGGTGATAAGTTTGTCATTTCTCAGCTGCACTGGAGAGAAGTTGCCAAGAAGGCTTGACAGCCTTTAAACTTCACAGATTATTTTTGCCTGTTTATGAACCTCATGGTAATCTACTAAAACTGGGAAACTGGGAGGAGAGGCAGGCTAACAGCAGTTCTATTAAAATATATTTCCAGCAATGAGTGTGCCAAGTAAAGTTTATGGAGTGAAAAAATGTGTAGCTCCTGAAAAGAAATTTCTACCACCCCTCAAATCTGGTTCTTTCTTGTCTAACTGTGTCTGGCTACTTTGGGGAACTGAAGAGTATCAATGATTAATTGCCTAGGTGACAGGCTTGTAATACATCATTAAAAGCCAGAGATCAGGTAGTCTGAATTAGGATGGGAAGCTCTGAATGAATATATTACTGCTATATATAATTAACAGCACAAGCAAGAAATCATTGAGTTTCGCAATTTAGAACAATGGCAACTCTCCAGTGAAAACATATTTACAGTGGTTTTACATTGCTCTCTACAGGCTATGTACAAAAGGGAGAGACACAAATTAATATACACCAAGGCAGTAACAGAGAAATCTGTTTTTGAACTCTTCTTTGCTTTTAAACAGCAGGGGCTCTGCTAAATAGGAGAAAGAATTATTAGAAGGTGGAGAGCATCTAGGTTACTGAGGGTAAATCACTCTCAGGGGAGTAACTTTGCAATCTGAGCAACAGAGTCTGACCTTTATATGACTTGGGATGAACAGGTCTTCTCTGTTTTAAACCAGCATGAACAGCAATTGCAAGGCAGCTTACCCAAAGTCACTCAATTATCTTATCCTGCATCAAGGTCTGATTTCTCCTCCTTTGGCAATTCTACCAGCGTCCTGGAAGAATTTTCTAATGCTGACTAAATGTCTTCTATTTCACTTCCTAAAGTGTGGGATTCTGTAGGTATTTTAGTAATGTTTAGTATTGGTGGAAGTCCCATCAAGCTTCCGAGGTTCTTAAATTGCTTCTTGGAGTTTATTTGTCTTGTAACTCAGGTTATAAAAGTAGCACCATAAACATTAATTGAACAGCCATTAAGCAGTATGGCTGTTTGTTTTGGGTTGATAGAGGACATAAAGCTTCATACCCTGTGGTGGAAAACAATTAGATACAATGATGAACATGCTATTAAATATACCATTATCAGACTTCTATCATTTTAACTTTAGAAAATAGCAACCAGCTGTAGCCAAAGCATACACAAGTGATAGAAAGTCATATTTTAATTGTCATGTCATAGTCTGTTATAAATATTGTAGTTTTTAATGTTTTATGCTAATGACAGTGACTAATGGTAGTCATTATCTCCATTCATTCTCATAAAAAATTTCCTCAAGAGAATATGATCATAACCAGAATGATGTTTAAAATTAAACTGTTTTTCTAAAATAGAGAACATAAAGAACATTTAAATACCAAGAGGCTGGCTAGCTAATTTATTTTGTTTTGAGTGTGTTTGACAACTACAGCTGTTGTTAGCTGTGCCATGAATTGAACTGATATTCCTCTCAGAAATATTTTTGGCACACTAGGATGTGTATACATGTCACGTCTTTGTGTGCTCTCTGCGGCATGGGATAAAAGGTGAACTTCACAGTGGGATACCTGTGGCTAGAAAAAATATGACGCTGCCCCTGTAAAGCCTTAATATTAAGAACATTGAATTTCTTCATCCATTTCTTATTTCAGTTGTGAATTCTGCTTACTTGACAGGTACAGAGTACTTCATTATGTGCACGAACAGAAATGTTTAAATGGATGAAGCAGCTATTTACATCTGATAGGAGCTAAGTGGGACATTAAATTAATGCCAAACAAGTGAGTGCTCATTTTAGTTTCATTATAAATGGCTGCAGCACAGCAGTAATGTGTTGACTCTCATGTGCTGACAAGTTCTATATTTCTTACAAAATTCCCTTAGAACTCAATGTGGAAAGACAAATTCACACTCTGAGTGATGAAATTAGCAGCAGATACATTAATAATTGAATAAGGATCTCTGGAGAGACACCATAGTTCAGCAGAAAACTTGGTGACTGGCTCTTTTTAACTAGGGATTTCTGTCACATATATGCACTTACATAAGCCCCAAGTTATGTCCCAAGGCCTTCTGCCTGTAGCCTTTTGTATCAAATCTTCATCCTGCTTTTAGAAGACCATGTTAGTTTGAGCAGGTCCCTGAATATACAGCCATGCTTATCCCTTCTTCCTCTGTGACTCTCCTCAAACTTTCAGTCAAATTCAACAGTCTCTTTTGAATTTGTTTCCAAAAGATGAGTGCAAGACTACACTGTATGCAAGACTCTTGCCATAGAACCCCACATTTTAAGTTCCTATAGAGTCAAAACATTCTCCTGTGGTGCAAGAGCCAGCAATTGAAAGAACCAGCATTGAAAGAAAAGCATTAAAACTGTGTACTTTCATCTTCCCTTCCATCCTGTCACAGGGATATTGGTGTCCTTTGAGTGAACCATACACATTGCAGATTCCAACGTTTGTGAAAGAAAAGAGCTTCTGTCCTTTTGACTGTAAAAGGAAACAACAAGATTGCCAGAAAAACTCTACTTTTTACAGATCCTCCCAAGGGCATGATGTAATTTCTAATACCTAAATTATGATCATTCCTCACACCAAGTAATATTATACTCAGAAGACATTGACAAAACAGTTTGACATCTTGTAGACAGCAGTACTACCAGGGTAAATTCTCATGGATTTAAGATCAGTGCTTTATTGTACTAGTGCCAAGAGAGTAATATCTATTTGAATAATCTAAGAATTTGTCTCAGTTGGGAGAAGAGTAGCAAAGTTTAGCACACTCTTACTTGATTAACTCAACATACTTATCAGCTCTACTAACTGTTCTTGCAAACCTCAGTCACTTATTTAGAGGTGCACAGCTGGAAACTACCTCTGTGTTTTGATTTCCTCCAGTTGCAGGTTATTTCACAAATCTCAGGATGTGGAAGGCGGAAAACTTTGACTCCAAAATGTTGCTCTGTATTTTCTGGAGTTTCATCAGCAACAGGAAAGCTAATTTTAATCTTAGGTTTTGAAAATATTAATATCATCTTGCAATATTTTCAATAGGCTATGATGTGATTTAATAACATATACATCTTTAAAAAATCCATTAAAATAAGTATGAAGTACAATTCCTCCTTTTAGATATGCAACTTTTTTATTCAGTAACAGTGGATATGTTTTTTATTTATTAAGAACTTGGTATCAACTTAGTCCTAATCAAAATAATGGATTTGAAATCTTTTTAGTGCAAGAAACATTTAAACAGTTTGTGTTGTCACTTGAAATAGGAGAAAAGTCCAAGAGATTCATAGTTGTGTAACGATATACTGCCTTGATCTATTAGACACCCTTGAAATATCCTGCACGTGACTTAGCTGAGGAAAGAACAGTACATTTTTGCTTTGCAGTGTCAGACTACTGATGCAGATGATAGAGATCAGAATATCAGATGAAGTAAACATGCTAAAAGAATACTCTAGTTTCAGTAACACCTTTTCTTTTGAGGTGTTTGAAACAAAGATGTAGAAAGTAAATTGGACTCATTTTTACTGGGCAGGCATAAGATTTCAGTATAATATTTTTCATTTGATTCACACATATTAGCGGCATTTCATTGCTGCTATTAAATAAATAAATAAACATGTTACCATTATCTGAGCTCTGAAGGAAAAGACTAGATAAATAAACATGATTGTGCACTGTTGGATGAGAAGAGCCAAAGAGGAATAAAGAAGCTGTATTGATGGGGAGGAGGGGAAGACAGATCACAAGTCATTAACTATGGCTTTATGCTTCATGTCTCTGTACAGTACGTTTAATCCTATTAACTGCTCTCCATTCATTCTGTTATTCCCATGGAATAGGATTCTAATTCTGTTCCGGGTTAGTCATGAATATTATGCAGTCCGATAACTTTTGTAGCTTTTGCTAGTATGTACAAGACCCATCAGAGGCTTCAGTGTTTATTCTTAACATCTGAAATAATCACTGAATTTCACCTCTCCAGGCAATTATCAGTCCTGCAGAAGCAAAGAGATGTTTCTAAAGCCACCTAGAGAACGAATAAACCAATGGCATTTACCCAGGTTTTTCACGTCACTGGATTTTCAAAACAGCAAAACAAATTAAAAGAACCCCTTCTCTTCTGCTATCGCAGTCATTTTGCACTTTAGTATATGAGGGTTTGCTAATATAAAAGCTATTGAGGAAGATGTGGAGTGATTTGCTTCTAGCTCTGCCTTGAAAAGTAGCAATAAAAAAAAATTAAAAAAAAAAGTTGTTGACTTCCAATCAGATATAATCAACTTAGAGGTAGAAAGACAAGTTTCTAATTGCCAGTTCAGCAACCTCTATCTGGAGGTCAAGTGGTATTCTTTTTGCTTTATACCTCATCACTAATGTTGATGTTTCTGTAGGCCAGAATTCCTTTTATCTTGTGTACTCACAACCTTCTTCAAAGTCTTCACACCTTTCCCCAGTCACCTTTTGCTTTTATTATTATTTCGTCTCTTCTGAATTGTTTGCACAGGTAGCATTTAGAGGTGCCATGGGAACAAGTTGGCAACTCTGTTGGTGATTCATTCATTTATGCGCACTTTCATACAGATTTCCCAGAAGAATAAATTGAACCTCAAACTAGATATGTGAGCAAGGAAACGATAGGGGGAAAAAAAATAAATAAATAAAACACCCTTTTTTTTTTTTCTGAATTTGAACACAGTTGAACACAGAAACTGGCAAATGCTGCACCATCCATATGCACTCTGTTGAGCATAAGTTCTAGGAAAGGCCAGCACAGCTGATGGAGAGCAAGGTGTTGCAGAAGAAATTTATTGCAGCCAAAAACAGGATAGAATAACATCTCTTTCCTTGGTAGCTTTTGGGATGACGGACTATCCCTAAGTATGGACAGTGTCACTGAGAGTCCTACCCTACTGTATTAGAGCAAAACAAATACAAACAGATGGGATCATTATGGGTGTCCAAAGAGTCTTTGAAGGCTGTGAAAACTGTGCTGAGCTGGCAGAGCTAAAAATTCAATACAGCCACAACAGAATGTATTTGATTTCTTTTTAGTGCACCCTGAGTACAGCAAGGCTGAGTGTTTCCATTTATTCTGTGTAAACCCTCTTTAATTTTAAAAATCATATGGGATGGCAATTATACAGACTTATACAAAATTTTGCATAAAATGATGCCCCTTCATTCATCCCAGCAAGTGATACTATAGTTCTACATTTTCTCCTTCTGATATCTGAGAAAGTAGGACCTGTTTTTCCAATGTCCCGTGTGACAAGTGCAGCCTCTTCTAATCACAGGAAGATGGGTTTATTTTTATCAGCTTTTCCCTTCTACTTTCCTCGTCTACTGAAGGAGACTTGCCTTTCCCATCATAGTCTTCACTGGTTCCCAAACATTTCCTAATCTAATTAGTGTTGTCAGCTTTCTTGCTTCCCTTCTGTCTGCCTGATAATGTGTAGATAATGTGTGGATAATGCATGAGATGTCCACTGACTTTGAAATTAAAGTGTCTGTTTTAAAGTTCACTATGCATAAATGTCTAAAATTGGACACTAACTTAACACATGCAGTTCCAAAGTCTTCATTGTTGCACAGTGGAATAGCCATTAAGCAAGTGGAACTTTTCCTTAAGGTTTTATTTAGGAGCTAGCTTTCAGCTGCTGTTTCCTGTCTTTTCTGTTACCCTACCTTTGCTAATCACTTCTTATATGAAACATACACATAGATGTATTAAAGTGACTTTGCTGAAGGTAGGCTTTTATAACAAACATGGCAGTGAAACATGATGAATATTGCAGTACAAATAGAATTCATTTAAGGTCCGTTCACCAAACCGTCATCCTTATGTAAAGAAATTTTCAGTATGAATCTCCACAGATGTATGTACTTTTACATAAAGTACTTTTACCCTTGTCATTTTAAGAAAACATTTTTGAACAGAGATGGTACAGCAAAGGACTCTCAAAAGATAATTACAGCTTCAAAGCCTTCAGTTAGGACAGCAATTGCTGTGTACAAACAACTAGATTCTCTTCGTTATTCCCTAGATAACTCCACTAAGATAGCGAAGGGACTGTTAGAGGGGTGGGAATTTCAGGATGGAAGTGGAAGATGAAATCACAAAGCTAGAGAATTTTGAAGATTTTTTTTCTGAGAAAAATAAAAACCTGTGAATCTCAGATGGTGCTTAGGATGGTCAACAGAAAACTGGACAAGGCACATGGGATGTAGTATGGATCTTAACAGTGGCTGCAAAGAAGCTACTCATAAACAGTCCAGTTTATGTAGCTGCAAAACTATGTGACAGCACAGACTTTAACTGATGACTTGGAGCAACTCCTGTAAACTCCTGTACCTAGATCTGTGCAGAAAAACAGATGTCAACACAGGAAGCTTCCTTGCCAAAACAACTGTATAGTTTTAACAGCATGCTTGAATGAAGTTGAAGCCTCCAAACTGAATCTAGCTTTCTGGTTTGTTTGTTTCAAGCAATGGACAATTTGGGGGCTGTAAATATATGCAGCATTTTCCAGAATATTAAAACAGGCAACAAATTAGTAACATTTATGTAAATAAGAAATAACCTATGTCACAATCCTACTCTTATAAGGGTTAAACACTATAACCATCAGCATGCACCACCCCGATCTCTCAGGAAATGTAACAGGGTATTACACATGTGCTATAACACATGGTGGATTTTGTGAAATGAGCAATTACACTGATAAACAGAGAACCTCTTCCAGGTGGAGGGATGTACACACAAACTGATGTTCTGCTGGATAACCAGTGCCAAAACCCAAGCTAGATGAAAATTTAGGAATATCAGACATTTGTAACAGTGTCTCAGCAGTGATCGTGTCCCCATGAGAAAAAACTGTGCCAACAGAGAAAGTTCATCCCTAATCTCAATAACTTGATGGATAATTTTTACTCTAAGAATATACATTTATTTTAATACGTCACATTGCATTAGATTTTTATTTTTTATATATATATATTAGATATGCAGAAGAGAGTTCAACAGCAGGATTCCCATAGAAGGTGAAAATGAGGTTTAGTGGGTTTATTCTTTTTTGGGGGGTGTCAAGATGTGCTTTCATCAGAATTATGGCTGTTCCCATTGCCTATAAACACATCTTTATGATGCATGCAAAAACAGTTTTAGCTCAGTACTTGCTAATAATTTGGCTTAGGGATTTGTTCATTTTATGCTTATAAAGAAAAAGTTATAATCTATCTCTTAACGCTTCTGGTTTTGCTGGTTTCAAAATTAAATGAATAAGGAAACTGTCATCAATAGGTAACATTGACACAAGTTTCCATTTTAGTCACTATAATTTTTCAAGCACTTTAGACTCAAGCACACCTTTGGGCTATAAAATAATCTAATATTCTAATTGCATTTCACATTCAACTATTTCCTGTTTCTTGGACATCTGTTATGCATTGAGCTGCTGTTTCTGTTGGGATGGGCGCAACTTTTATATATTTTCCATTAACACAATGAACATAAAATCAAGGAATATATATTAGTATCTAGACTTCAAAAGTACATCATTCTGCATTTTGTCAAAATGCATGTTGACCCATCAACATATTTCTCAGTTGCCTCCTTCAACCACATCTCTGAAATTTCTTAACAGTCTTTTCAAATCTAACCTCTTTATGTTTTTATTTTCTGCATCTTTTGACATCATTTTCAGCCATATTCTTAGATTTTAATTAAAGTATATTTAACTTCAATCTTGATATGAATACCAAGGTGCTGCAATATTAGTCTTTTAATATGGCTTAACAATTCCTCTTGCTTGTTATCATAATCTTATCCAGCTTCTTATCTTCTAACAGTCGATCTTTATAGTGAGAGATTTTTAAGGCATGATAATAATGCAGTAGAGAGCAAGATTTCTCATAATGACTGGATATTTAATTGGTAGCTGAACGGAAGGCCATTTCACTTCTTAGGAACGATGTCATTTGTCTATAAAAATCAGAAATTCTATCTTTGCGCAGCACCACAGAACAGGGTACAAGGATTGCGAGACATTTGCAGCCTATTCTAATGCATCATATAATAACACTAGAAAACACATTCTGAGTTAGATAGAAAAATGTTATCTATATATACTATTTCTGTGCTCCAGGTCTCTTTCTCAGCTGCTCTACCTTCTTTGTGCCCCAGAAACATTTTTTATTTAAATAAACTCATAAATATACATTTTAAATAAATATACATTTACTCGTAAGTATATTCATAAATATACATTTTGAGTGAAAAACAGTTATTTTCCTTGTATATAAGAGGTGTAGACAAGCATTAAGCTCATCCCAGTATCTGTCAGTTCAGTTGACAGAATGAGCTGTAGCTTACACAAAGTGTAACAACCCTGTAGCAAGTAGTTCATTTCAAAGACCGTGCTGTACAGGTTTCCATGTACATTGGCAGAATATGGCATTTTCCTGTCCTATCAACCAAAGGGAAGGTATTTCTATCATATGGAAATTGGTTGGCACAACTAGTTCTCTGTGAGTATCTGGAAAAGGGACAACAAAACTGATTTTGTCAAGCACAAAAGAAGAGTGAAGGGCAATACCAGAGTAAATAATAATGTATTTAGGCATATACTTTAACAGATTTGAACAATACTGATCCAAGGAAAGCAAGTATAAAGTGATAAATGTAATAACCTCAAAAAATGAATATGAGAAGCCATTTAGGCTTTTACTAAAACTACAAAGGGTCGACTTACCATAAGCTACAAAAGATGTCATTAAATCATCGCTATTTACCAATAACTGCCTGTTGTGGTTTCTGAGCTGCTCCTGCCTCACCCAGTATTCTGAGTAACTACATAGTACTCCAAGAATAATACTTGTAAGGAAGTTCCAAGTGTCAGACTGATGGAAAAATAAATAAATAAATAAAAATTAAAATTAAAAACAAAAAAAGTCATATCTTATTGCAGTAATGAGAAACCCTATTCATCTCAGTGGGTCTAATCATAGGTGTGAAGGTTATCAGATTTGTCTCTAAAATTATACCATGTTAAATGTAAGAGCACATAAAATGGTTTAATAAATGGGATACATCAAGTCATTTCAGTGGTGTTCTCTGAGTATAGTCTGTATACCAATAAAAATCTCCATGATTTTTCTTAATTCTATTAAGTACAACATCATCTCCTAATATTTATAGAGATCAAGCAGACTCACTTCAGGATGAGCTGTACATACATACCAGAGGTGCCATTTTCTGAAATGTAAACAGTTGGCATCTGCTGAGCCATAATCACTAAATCAGAAACACAAATGTTTGGATTAACAAAAAGTATAAAGCCTCATTCTTTGTTGTTGACCTCTCAATGCATATTTTTTCACTTTCAGTGTTACATGCGTGACTGGCATTCTTTATCCAGGACTGGAAATTGAGGGTGGCTTTTTGCCATAGTAACCACAAAGAACAAAGCTGTTCAAATTCTAGGCAATCCAAACCTTCACTGAATCTCACTGACTTCAGGAGTTTTGAAATCAAGCCTTCAGTTCAATTCTACAGGTATGATGCATCATGAAGTGGCTGAGACCTTATATTTTTAAGAAACATATAAATTACAGAATATATATTTTATATCTTTTTGGATTCCACAAATTTGTTTTGCTGGGGACACTAATTCTAAGTTTCAGGGAAGACAGAGATTGTCCACATGTGAAGGATCAACACTTTAAAACTGCAACAAAATAATAAAAATTAAAGTCAGTAAAGTACCCTTAAGTGCAATTTTAATCATTTTAATAAACATTTTCCATACTCTATTTCTATGTTCTATTCATTTCTAATGTCATTAGATTTCATTTTACTCTGTAAGATGAAAGGAAGCTTTTTAAATTTGTTGTTTAGTTAAACACATAGGATAGGTTAGGTGTTAAATTTTATGTCTGTGATTTTGAATTACTTCAAAATTATCAAAATAAATAACTTTTGTCTATGTAAATATGTGGGTCTTGTTTTCTATGCTGTTATATCTTCCCTGTCATAAGAAATCCAGAATTATAGTCAGAATAAAAAACATGCCCTGAATCCTAGTGTTGATATTCACCTATTTCGCTTTTCAAAATGGTGTAATTTCACCAGGCATCATTTTAACCAAGTTGTAAAGGAAAGTATAATTCCACATTAAATAACATGCTGTGTATATTTTATCTGTTACAGACCAATTCTGTACCTCTAACAGGACAAAAAGCTGTTTCCAGTTGCTATGAGTTTTAATGTTCATAATTTGCAATAACCCATATCCTGAAATCACTCAAGGGAAATCTAGTTTTTCTTCATGCTTACTCATACCCAAAAGGTCTTAGTGAACAATAGAAAATCATATTTTACTATGGCTGCAGCCTTGACACTAGAATTGACATGGTACAGTGAATTCGTATTTATAGTTTGTGCAACAGTACATTTGATCTTTGATTTTATTATTCTACTGCCACATAATTCATGTCCTTACAGATTTTATCATACTGAATTACTTATTCACCTCAAGCAAGGCCTAAAAAATAAGAACTGTCCCTCTTTAATCATATCCATGAAAAGGATCTAACAGCTGTGAACACTGTTCTGGCTGTGGGTTTCTTCATGTGCATAAATCTGTACACAACCCATAAGCAGAACACCAACTTGGGTGAAAAAAATTATCTTCTGATTTCTTATCTGAGATATGTTCTGTGCCAGTAATAATACTGGCAAAGAGTGTCCCAAACCTTGGGTTAGTTTCTATTGTAGAATAATATTTGTACCTTTTGTACAGAAAAGAGAATTCTTTCTAATATTAAAATGCAGAATTATAGCAGCCACCATTAGTAGGATCTATTCAGGGTTTTTCAACTCTTTTTCTGTTTCAATTTGTGAATATTAATGTCTCATTTTTTGGTGAAAAACCTATGAAGAATATTCTTAGAATCACAAATGTACCTGGGAAATTTAAAGTCATCACTTTTATTTTAATTACCAAGTTTACTTCATCATCATTGTGCAATTCTATTATCAACCACATGTATCAGTACAGGCTGGGGGATGACCTGCTGGAGAGGATCTTTGCAGAGAAGGACCTGGGGGTCCTGGTGGATGACACGTTGACCATGAGCCAGCAGTGCGCCCTGGTGGCCAAGATGGCCAATGGGATCCTGGCGTGCATTAAAAGAAGCGTGGCCAGCAGGTCAAGGGAGCTGATCCTCCCCCTCTACTCTGCCCTGGTCAGGCCTCACCTGGAGTACTGGGTCCAGTCCTGGGCTCCCCGGCACAAAAAAGACAGAGATCTCCTGGAAAGAGTCCAGCGGAGGGCCACAAAGATGATACAGGGCCTGGAGCATCTTCCCTATGAGGAAAGGCTGAGAGACCTGGGTCTGTTCAGCCTGGAGAAAAGAAGACTGAGAGGGGATCTTATCAGTGTTTACAAATACCTTAAGTGTGGGAGACAGAGGGATTTGGCCAACCTCTTTTCAGTGGTTTGTGGGGACAGGACAAGGGGCAATGGCCACAAAATGGGTCACAGGAAGTTCCACACCAACATGCAAAAGAACTTCTTCACAGTAAGGGTAACAGAGCACTGGAACAGGCTGCTCAGGGAGGTTGTGGAATCTGCTTCTCTGGAGATATTCAAAGCCCGTCTGGACGCCTACCTGGGCAACCTGCTCTAGGGAACCTGATTTGGCAGGGGTTGCACCCGATGATCTCTTGAGGTCCCTTCCAACCCCTACAATTCTATGATTCTGTGAATCTGTGATTCTATATTCATATCGTATACCTGCACGCCCCTTTGATGAGTACTGCAATGGGAAGAAAAAACCTACAGGAATTAAAAGCCTTGTTTCTTTGTTTGTTTGTTTCAAAATGTGTCAGTGACTATGGACTGCTACACTTCCAGAAAAACTGCTACACTTTACAGAAAATAAAGGAAATTTGAATGAAATAAATGTAAACACAAGGATTTAATGACTTGACAACATCGAATTTGAAGACAAGCCTAAAGTGATATTTAGAGAATCAATTCTGAAGAAGCCTGCTTGACATCTAGCTTCCAACAACGAAAAATTACGATTTTTTTTTTTTTTTTGGTGATTCAGGGTATTCTGAATTGGGCAATTCAGTCTATCCAACTACCAGGGAATATCTATATCCCCTGCTATCTATATACAGTCTATCCATACCAGGGAATGTGCATATGACATATATATAGCTCAGAAGGAAGAAAGAGGAAGAAGAGGAAGAAGAGGAAGAAAAGAAGAAGAAGAAGAAGAAGAAGAAGAAGAAGAAGAAGAAACTTAACCTCAGAAACCATTGATAAGTTTAAATTATTTAATTTAAATTAGTTTTCTGTGGTTTGGCTTCTAGTAAAATATTAGTGAGTACATAAAAATATTTCATACACATAATCAGATCTACTCTAATGTAAAATTCTTTCTTTTCAGGTTGGAAATTAGGAGAAATAGAAAGAGTAAACTACTCAAAAAGAGTAGTTAGGCATTGGAACAGATTGCCTAGGGAGGTGGTGGAGTCACCAGCCCTGGGGATGTTTAAGGAAAGGTTGGATGTGATGCTTAGGGACATGGTTTAGTGGGTAATATTGGTGGTAGGAGGATGGTTGGACCAGATGATCTTGGAGGTCTTTTCTGACCTTAACTATTCTGTGATTCTATGAAAATCCCTGAATCCCTGTCCTTTCTTCAAAGGCCTGGCAGAAAACTGAGTTTCCTACTTATAGGAAAGTTTATATTGGTTTATATTACTTAGTTTATATTTTTCTAACTAAAAGCCAGAGTGCCCTGAAAAGTTAAGCTGGCACCAGTAAATGCCATCAACATACCATATCACAACTGTTCATGTTTATTTAATTAGACTTTACGCTTTCTTGCCTCTCATCTTGAATGGTATTTATGCATTTGTTATTCTCCAGGCCCATTTTTAACACTCCCTTCAAAACAAAACATAAAATCAATGATGCTGAAGTTTACGTAGGCTTGATATTAGGCAAAAAATGAAAGTGCCTAGCCCTGCCGTCTATAGGATGCATTTATGTAGTTCTCCATGTAGCACTTTTAAAACAGGGTAAGTGACAGCAATCTCATTCTGAGAATAGGAAGAGCCATATGGCTCCATTTTATGGGTAGCTGGTTTTATTATAGCTCAGAACAAAACATTTGTGATCTTTAAACAGATTCAGATTACTCATGTAGATGGGCAAAGTAGCCATGCATGGTGTTGTACTGCATTTTTCCCTAATAAATATGTAAATTCAGGAGGATTTTCTTATGTTTTGCATAGTTACTTAAGATAAGACTACAGTAATTAGTTCATACCTGTAGTCTCTAGTCCCTCCAATTAAAAATACTATAAGAATGCATTTTATTGCTTCAAAGGCATTGCAACAACAGAACAGGGCATTCTGTGGTGCATTGCCATATTGCTATTTGAAATACATAGACACTAGAAAAGGTTGCAAGTTCACATTTCGGTCACCGTGTATGTTTGTGTGTGCAGGTGCCTGGGTACCCGCATGCATGCATACATGAATACTAGATCTTTGAATGGATCCTAAATTGCTTGCTTTGGCTTTGCTTCTTCCTCTCAGTACTGAGCTGTACATACAGATTGAAAGTGAGAAACTGGTAAATACAGTATCTAGTTTCATTGTAACCCCTTCCTGATTGATGACATGCCTTCTCCCAAGATCCAGCATTATAGTGCAAAACAATTGGTATAACCTGCAGCTAAAACTGCTCCTTGGAGGTCTGCTTCTTTTCTAGGGAAATATGGTTTTCATTAATACTAATGTTCAGATTCAGGAAAAAAAAATGTGCCTGAGATAGTGTATTATACTCAGAACTTTAAGCTATTGCTCTTCTTAATGGTACTAATCTGTTTTCCTACAGAGAACCAAGTGAATTTGTTACCTGTCATTGCATCCCCATGTTCATCTCTTAATACTTGTGGGTGTGATACAAACCACCTAAAAGAAATTCACTGCCTCTTTTACTGCCCAGACAAGGCTGTTTTCTGTGTTCCACCAATACAATTTTCCTGTTGCACATTTTGGTTTGGTAAGTGCTAATGCAAAGATTCTTACCTACTGCTTTTAAAATGCTTACTGACCGATAGAGACACAAAAAGTAAACAACAGTTAACAAATTGCTCTAACAGACAACACAGTCCCTCAGGAGACAATCATAATATTGACACCAGCATTGAGATGTTCTCTCTCCCGAGCACCATTAGCAGTAACTTTATCACTGAGTGTTTATATAATTCTGAAACGTCAGTCCCAAGACTGAGGGGTTCTCCAGGTCAGAGGTTAACAATAGGCAAAACCACTTCACTATTATTTTCATAGTCTATTGAAAAGAAAGACGAAAACAACCTAAAGTCTTAAACTTCCAGCTAAGAGCCCCAGTAATACAAGAATTTACAGATAGCAAAACCAAACTGTGAACACAAGTGAGCAGGGTATTGATTTTTTTCTTAAATGTTATACAAAAGGACAAGTTGTGTCTTTTTACTGTTTTTATTTTGTTTCAATTGATAGTTTATTTTGCTTTTGGTCTGATTTTCTCCTGAATTGGCCAGAAAAGCAGTAATTTTGAGGACATAGTGTCACTATAGATAATAAGCTGGATGGTGGGATGCTATGTGAAGACAAATATAACCCTTGTAAGACTTAATAGTTAAACAGTAAACAGAAATTTGTGCAGAATTATTTGTTCACATTTGCATGACTTTTACTGGAAAGCCATCTGTTATTATGTCATGTTGAAAAGGATATTGAAAATCAAAATATATATACATAAAATAGTTTTGAAATGAAAAAAAAAAGAAGGGGAAAATGCACCAAGAGCAAGACAAAAGTGAAGTTCTATCTACTAACTTAGTTAAGGCAGAAGTCACTTGACTGCGGCTGTTAGATACCTACAGGCAAAAAGTATCTGTGACAATTAAAAGCCTTCTAATTTAGGAGGAAGGAATGTATAATTAGGGAGCCAAGAATTCCATTCTGACTATCACTTCCACCCCCACCCCCAAGAAAAATAACAATGGAATTTTTTGACAGTTGGAGCAACTTTTATCCTTCTGAAAGATACACCACATCTTAGACTGAAACTGTGGAGGCTGACAGAGAAATTCTGGGACTCTGCCATGCGGGAGGATAGACTTGATAATAATGTACAATTTCTTCTGCCCTTAATATCTATTTCTGAAGTTAAGAATCTATAAATCAACCAAGAAGAATCTGGGTCTCAGTCATATATATTTTATCTTGTAATTACATTTCCCTTTGAGGATTGTAATTCAGTTCTCTTACAAGTTTTTTCTCTAAAACTTTTCTACAGATCCCCAAAATAGAGTCTTTCACATTCTAATAATTAGACCTTGAACCAAATAGAAGCTCTTCAACTCAAGACTCTGAATTGTCATGAGGAAAATTTAAATAAATATCATTTTAGCTTCTTTGTTATGACTGAATACATCAATAATCTAGCATTAAATGTGTTAATGTCTGTTATAGCCCTTGAGCTATACAAATATGTGGTTCTATTTTGATCATGCTTGATATGCTATGTCTTGACTAGGACTTATTCCATTCTGTTTCTACAGGTTAGTGAGACTTTAATCAAGAAAAAAATTCTAATGAACAGCAATTTGAAACAGAGCATTTGGAAAGGTCAAAATGGTACGCTACATCCTTATTATCCAAAAGAACAGATGAGTTTAATATCCTGGCAGCGTTTTCCTGTGAAGAAGATATTAAACAAGAGCTGAAAATGGCACAAGGTTCCCTCTTCCTTTCTTGTGACAAAGATTGTAACAAATGATGAAACTACGGAATAAATCTCATCCTGCTTTAATGTTCAGACTGGGGATCCTGCCTAGATTTCAAAAGCCTAAGCTAACCAAACAGACAACACACATGGTATTTGTTTCAGGTGTATCCACATGAAGTAGAAGTCTTTTAAAATACTTTTTCCTACTTACATGACCTGATTTCCATCAATATTTTCTAGTCTTAAAAATGGGAAGAAATGGTAACAGAAGGTACACAGTGCAGTGAGTTTCAAAAAGCACTGTGTTGAACTGCAACAAATAACGTACTGCATCAGCCCTGCTTAAAATGTAGAGTTGTCATCTTCAGTTTGAATAGACTGCAGAATACAAACAATGTATTCCAGCACACAATGCATTGTAAGTGTTATGCTTTGGAGAGTCCCTGAAGGTATGGAAATGTTTGAAGGCAAAGGAATTTGCAGTATATCCCATAGGTTGTTAGCAATTTGATTAATACAAGGAACTGTCACTATGTGCTTCCTTAAATCTTTAAATTGGTCTTCGTGTTAAATCTTATTTTTACAACTGAAAAAATGCTTTGCTTAAAGATTAAAAAAAAAAAAAGTAAGCATGACACACCTTTGTTAGTCACTTGCATTCATTCCACCTGAGATATGAGAAGTCTGCTATTAAGCAAGAATATAACAAGTTATATATATATTCATAATTATTAAAGAAAAAAATATAATATTCCTAATATTATTCCTGTCTTCAAGTAATGCTGGCTGAAGTAGGATTACATGGTTTGGCACAAGAACTCGCAAGTAGAAATCATATGGAACCTCTTTTTTCCACACCATTTATGGAATACATCCTGAAAAATAAAAAATGAAAAAATCTCCATGGTACATTACATGCAGTTTCTTGTTGAGAAAAGCCATTTTGCTTTTGTTAAAAAAAAAAAAAAAACATACCTAAAATATGTTTTCCACGTCTTGAGTGAATATATGTATATATATATATATATTTGCCTTTTACTTTTCCTTAGATGCTTCCTTAGGTGTACTTTTTCCTGTTTTATTTTCCACTGGAGATTGTAAATGCATCCTTTGTTTTGCAACTGTAATGCAGAACACATTTTCAATGCATTAGCAATGTGCAGCCTATTTTGAAACTTCAAAGGTTTTGCAAAACTATGGAAAAAGATCCCTGATGGGTGTTCATTTCATAAATACCAATGGAAAATAACGTTTTCCATGTGCCTAATAAAAATCTACTAGATACAATTTAAAGTTTCTATTGAGTTTCTTGTGATTTAGCTAATACCCCTGAAACTAAAATGACAAAAAACAGGTCTTTTCTGCTTGCCAATCAGCTGAGCACACAGCCCACATTAAATAATGAGCAAAACTATTTTTTCAGTTCTTAATTATTGTTCACAATTTATATCCATGTATCTTTATCATGTGAATTACAAAGTCTGACCATATATAATTTAATTCTACAACTAAGAAATAAAATACATGCTGTCGTATCCTAATCTTTAAAAATCATGGTTATGGAATGATTGAATAGAGAACCCAAAGTACTGAGGGAAGACTCAGTGTTGCCAATTGCATAGACTCCAGCATTTCTTAAAGAGTGAATCCCAAATATCAGTTGAAGACAGTGGCTTTTATTTATACTTTTTCAGTTTGCTCATGATTATGCAAAATGCTGTTACTGTGTCACATACTATTTAACATGGGAAACACCTTGAATATATTATGCAGGCTTATTTGGTTATTTCATTTTTTTTTCCAGTAGGTGATCACAGTATTTCTGTTTGGAAAAATAACCAAGATAATCAAGTGCATCTTGTGAACCGATACACCAGTTTGCAGTGAAACTTTAAGAGGTACCTACTTCCCTCACTTATCTTCAGTAAATCATATGTTGGCTGGACATTTCCATGAAATCTTTCTTTAATGAAGAAGGTAAATAGTAAAAACTGAATGTAACTGAAAGTAAAATGTTGGACCTGTGAACCCAAGAGTCACATCTCAAAGCAAAGAATCATGTAATCCTCTGTGAAGGATATTCATTAAATTAACAGCAGATGGAAAAAAAAAAATAAAAGTAAAAAAAAAAAAGAAGAAGAAAAAAGAAAAAAAAAAGATGCAATTTCTTATTGAAGCAAGATGATCAAAGAGAGAAGTCAAAAGACAGCTGACCACGTGCAGCACACACTTTCTCACACGTGGTTTCGCACCAGGATGCGCTGGTTGATTGTAATCCCAATAAGAAAGCTACCATGAAATACTGCCTAAAATACAATTTATCAAAGCTAACACTGTAATGAAAAAGAGTATATTACAGATAATCTTATGTCCCTTCAGATGCTGGGAACCCCATTATGGGCCTCCAAGCAGTGCACAGCATCCTGTGTAGAACTTCTCCATAGAAAAGTTACCCTATATTTTAGTCTTTTGAGCTCTCGTAGGGCTTTTCAAAAAAAAAGTGAAATAATAAAATAAAATAAATCTATGTCTACTGACAAAGAAAAATGTGCACATGGGAATTTGTCACTGTGGTTTCAGATAAAGGCAAGGACACACAGGTGGTACAATCATCAGTACTGAGTGGGAGCTATCCACAGGCTGCTTCATTACAATTAGCCAGCAAAGTCTATCCTGCAGCACAGAAGGATAGAAGGTTATGCTTAGTGTGCAGCATAATGCAGACCTGTGCCTGTGTAGAGTAATTTCTATGTGGATCAGTAACTCCTCCATGTGCAACAGTCTTCTGGACAGGATCTCTGCACATGTACACATACATATCTGTTTTTTCATTCACACTTGAAAAGCTCCTTTTGTGCTCTAAAGTGAACGGATGAATTATATTCAAATCTACACACATTCAAAATCTGCATATGTCTATTGCAAACACTCCTTTGTACATGTCTCTGTGCCCATGAAGCTGGAATTGTGCAGGAAGTCAGGATTATAATTATGTAATTTGTACCTCCAAACATTGTTAAAAGGCTATGTAAGTATATTTTTACAAGTGTGCTTGTCTGCAGCTTAAAATCTGGTTCTACTAGCATATGAGTCTGTTTTGTTTTGTCATACAATGCTACCTGATATTATATGAATAAATCATCCATAAGGTAGAAAGCACATTAAAATCAAAGGAACAAAGTCAGTTGCATTATTGAAAGGAGATTAAAATAATTTGACATGAAAGGCATTTTAGAGACAATACAGCCTGCCTGATTTACTGATGTGCGCAGAAGCTAATATATCATTCAGCCTTGCAACCACCTGACAGCTGCTCAGCATCTAATGGGAAATGTGATGGTGGTCACAGTCCAGTTCATAGTGGACAGGTGTCGGCATCACAAAAATCATCATCACAGCTGGCACTAATTGGCACCTTTGTTGACAGCCTCAGCAAAGAGGCCAGTGATTGAATTGGCATGGAGGCTGCCTCACAGGCTCCACTGGTAAGGGATGCTGGGCTCAGTTCTTCCTTTACTGAAATCATCCTTAGTTTTGCACATATTTTAAAGGAACACAATCAGGTCCTGACACTATTTGCCTGTATGAGCACGCACACTGCTGTGGCATACCTCTGGAAGTGATTTCTCCCTGAAGAGGGTTAGATGCATCTTGGGGGCACTGAAGCCTGTCTGCTGACACTGGCCAACAGAAGAGCCAAGGGACTTAGATTTGGGGGAAAAAACAAAGGGGATGAAAACAAAAACTGCTGCTGATGGAAAGAAGTCCCATATCAACTACTCAGGGCTCCAGTCTCACCCAGGATTTTCTCAATTTTAGTTTGTTTTAGATGAAACTGTGATTTTGTGGACTTCTAGTAGCCACTGTACACCTCCATGCCTCAGTTTATTCTTTTGTAGGAGGGTCATAATGTTTGTCTCAGATATAATATGAGGTGTTGCAAATTAAAAAATGTCTTAAAGACTTCTAACAGTTCTGATGAAAGTCAATAAACACGTTAAAACACAGGCTTCAAAATTATAGGAACTCTGATTTCTTAATAATCCATTTAAGTTGTAGGCAATGACTATTGCATGCATCCTTTTTGCACTTTCTATTCACTCTGTGAATATTAAGTACAGTTTATTCTTCTACTCAGCCCGCCCTGCTCAAATTAGTGTTTAAAACTAATTTTCCTTTGGTACTCAGAAACCTGTATTGTTTGTGGGTTAATTATCACTTTTTTTTTTCCTAGCTCTGTAGACAAATAAAATATAGGTCAATAATGTGACTTTAGGATTTGAGAATGCTTTTATGGTAATGAAAAGAAGTAAAAAAGTAGGTGATAAGTTTGATTGTAATTAGTAACAGCAACTAAAGTGTACAGAGGTTATTACAGGAAGAAAAAAAATTAAAAAAGGAAAGAAAGAACTGTTCTAGTATCATGTGCATGGAAAAAAAATGTTGTATTTGTTGCATGAGGCAATGTCAGTATGTAGACAAAAGAGGGAATCAAATTGAAAAATAAACCCACAAAGTCAGTTAAAACAAATATGATTTTATAAAGATTGAAAAAATGTCTGAGGTTTATCTGTTTGTATCATTGTACCAGAGGCTTACTTTCATTAGAAATGATAAGGGTATAGGATTACATGCGCAGTTAGAGAAGCTCAAAACAGTTGCTGAGCCAGATTCTGATCTCTCAGCATTGATTTTTCACTGCTGTATTATATCTGATTTCAAGGAATTTTCTTCTCATTTACATGCATCTACATAAATTCAGGATCAAGCCACAAGCTTTTGCTTCTCCCAGTGCTAATAATGAGCAGTGGCTGCTATGGTGTGCTTCTAAAGACACTCCGGAAAAAGAATATGTCATCGTTAGTCTAATGAGAGGGAAGAGGGAAAGAGATTGCTAAATGTTTTCACTCTAGCCCAATTAAAGGAGAGAGAGCAGGGCAAAGACAATGGGAAGGCATGCAAAGGGGAGATCTGTATGTGTGACTGATTTCTTCCTGCCTTCAGCTACAAAAGCATTCTTGTTAGGTAGAACTGAAAAAGACAGGAGGATGTAGGAGCACAAAGGACAAATCCTTTTCCTGAAATCAGACTATAGCAGAATAGGCTTTCATTTCAGTTGCACATTAACTTCCAAAAATATCTTGCTTGTGAAGAGAAGGATATAATAACAAAGTAATGTGCTGTCATTAGGATTCTTAAGACAAATTATCTCTGTGAAAATGAAGCAGCCAAGCTTATCTGCTTGCTGAGAGCCCCTTTAACCATCCACAGTCACCTTTCAGGACTGGTCTAAAGAGATAGAGCCACGTTTATGAAGGACTTGCCCATCCAGGTGTTGCTGAGCTAGTGAACAACTGCCAACTCACGCTTGGTGTGATGAAACTTTGTGCCTGCTAATTGAGCTTAAAACGTAAGGCAGATTAGAGGAGGTCAAGGTGCACTGCAGAGCTCTGGGAGTGACAGAATAGGGAAGGAGAGAAACAAGAGGAAGACTTTACATCATCTACTTTTAGCTACCAAGTTCAAGTGTTTGAAATCAGGAGCCTCTGTTCCCAGTGTAGTCCATGGTCCTGGTAGACTGAGCCTACTCTAGGAATTAAACTAGTTCACAAACCACTCTCTGGCCCGGAAGTGGGGTGGGAAAAATTTAGCTGCGAAAAATGATTTTGTAAAGACTTTCTTTGTTCTCCTAGTCTTATATGTTGCAGTTTCTCCCAATAACTAAAAAATACTCAAGAAAGTTCATGAGAAAGACTTGCATTACCAGTCTCTTTCTGCATTTTTTTTTTTAATCCATCAGTACTGAAGACCTAAACTTTGAGTCCTTATCATAGTACACTTTCTGGCTTTTTCCATCATTAAACCATGACTGGCTTACATATTTTTCCCCTACAATGAGACCTATCTTCCTTATTGCCACTTACCTGGGTACAGGCAACAGAAGGGCAATATTGACTCTGGCTTCTGGTTGTCCAGAAGGAAACACAGAGTGATGTTGCAAGCCTTGCAGTGAGGAGCACAGCACAGGAACAGTTACCTGAACTCTCCTACCAGTAAAACAGCCACCTGCCATGGGGAGAAGGGTAGTTCTGCCACTAAGACTGGCAGTAGCCCAAGCTCATTCAAGTGAGCCCAACTCAGCCTTGTTTGTACAACAGCAAATAAACAGAAGTTGAGAAAAGACCATGATTAGAGTCCAGATGCTTCCTATCTCCTTATGATACTTCTAGTTTATTCAAAATTTCTTCCTGTGCATATATATTTTATAAATATTGTAGTTAACAATGATAGTGTCATAAGATTTACATTCAAAACTTTAAAAATTCTAGTTACTGTCTCTCAGAGGGCTTTTTGTGTCTTAGATTCCTTTCTCTTCTTTTATTGCTTGTTTATTAAGTCCCAAGCTCCCCAGTAAAAAGCTGCCCAACTCACATTTTTAATACTCAAGTTTTCTCTTTTAATTTAAAATTCTGGCCCACTAAATTCTGACTTTCTAGTGGTTCACTCTGTGCTGGGTGCTAGCAAAATTAGTGGGCTCATGAATCAGTGCTTTCAGCTCCTCTGTCTTGAACTGCAAATATCACAAGATCTGAAATAGAAACATTATCCCTGATGGTTGAGGACACAGTATTAAATTCAGTTTGATTTAATGATAAGCCTGACACTTTGGGAGATATGATGACTATCTAAAGGAATGGTATCATATTTGCTCACAAATGCCATCTTTTAAAATATTATACATCAAAAGCAATTAATCACTTACTGACATTTATTCTGTTGGGAGTTTAGTACAATAGTAAATTTTAATGGACAACTGTGAGTTCAGTTAACTTGAGTTCATGTACAAGGGGCTGAAAACCTATAACACAACTGGATCCCTCCAAAGTTTACCAGTGGCAGGTCTCCATACCCCAGCTGGAAAACTGGGGCCTTTCATTACCCAGAAATGGTCTAAGGTACTGTAAAGAGGAGGTAGTACTATAAATGTCATTATGATACAGAAACTCAGACAATTTCTAGTCACTTTTTTCCCTTCCCACTATATCTCAACCACTGCAAAATCTGCCTCACATTAGGGAGTCTGAAGTTATTAACTTCAATACATAGCAATTTAATTTTTGTATAAAATGCTGTAGCAAACAGGAGAGTTGTCTGCAGAAGCTACAGGTAAAAATTCAATCTCAATCAGCAAGACCAACACAAAAGACCAATCTAGTTTGAATTATCAGACAGCATTTCAGCAACGTTCCAATTATTTTCGTCATTTAGAATGACCCTAGGAGTATTTTGAAATTATATTTAAACCTGTAGCTGCTACTAATCAGTGAGCTATGGCAAGCCAGCAGAAGGGTGGAGACAGATACTGTGTCATCTTGATCTTACTGCATAAATTGCTTTTAAGGGCAAAATTTCTTGCAGTTCTACCTCTTAATCATCCGGATGTCTGGAATAAAGGGCAGAGTATCTTAGCATGGTTTGGAGGGCTTTTACTACATGTCATGAGAAGAAAAAATGAAATTAAATTGTATCTATTTCTCTATTACCCATCCCCAACACACACGCACACACACACACACATTTTTTATATTACTTTAGACCTAATCTTCATTAAATCTCAATTGCATCGGCTTTTCATAGGCTTTAGTAAGCACTGCAGGACATCCAGTTGCCCTGACCATACCAGACCAGAGCTGGAATGAAATGTTAATAACACTTATTCAGAGCGGACGATACATTACAGAAAATAAAGAAAAAAAATATCTGTAATTTATGAAACTCCATGGCAACATGGTTATTTCATTCATAGTTTTACTATATAAAAAGCAATACTGTTAACATTGGTTTAATAATGTTACTTAAATGCTTGTGCTCCTAAGAAGAAAAGCTACATTTATTTTTTGTTTTGAGCAATTTGGTCTTCTACTAGCATCTTCTTTTCCAGTGTAGCTAAGTGATGTCCTGATAATGTGGATATTATAAAAAGCAGATGTAATTTTTTTTCATCTTAGTTCTTATTCCAAGCAAAATAGATGGCTAATGGTGGCATCAGAAGTTTCTATTATAGTATAAATTAAGCTCCTTTTAAGGAGTTTAAAAAATTAAAACTCCTCCAAAGCTCTATTTTCCATGGATCGATCACCAAAATTTTGTTAGAATGCTCACTAAAAAAAAAAAAAAAGAAAAAGAAAAAAATGCAAATTTCCTTTCATTATCTTAAAAAAAAAAAAAAAAGGTCACTAGGGTTATTTCTTCAGTTAATGCTCAGATTTGTTGAGGACCTTAAATATTAAGCATAGCAATTTCTTTTTATGTATTAAAAAATAGAACTGTTAAACATGTGGTTTACATACGCCTATTACTGATTAAAGCATCTCACTTAGAGAAGCTAAAACTGCCAAAACCTGTAGGCAATAAAACATTATCTGAGCAGTATTTTATTTCTCTGAAATACTCTTCAGAGCTGCTGGCTTCTGTTTCAGTTATATATAAATAAATAAAAAATCAGAAAAATCATTAAAGCTTTTCTCAGTATTACAGCCACTTCAATGCCTATAGTACACACTGAATAAAACCATGCAAATGTGTCCTAGAAGATCCATAATTCAGTCAGTTTCTGAAGAATGAGGAAGAGAACTGTACATAGGATTTTCTTTCTCTTACAGTGCTAACTTTAAAAAGCCTGAGCCATCTTTGATATCAGTAGAATAATATTGGAGCAGTCCAATTGCTTAATTTCACTTGATTCTGGCCATCATATCTAGATAAGAAGAGCAACAAATGTTCTAAGTTTGGGTCAACATTGAACCTGCTGCTGTGCTAAACCATAGCTCTGGCAATGAGAAGCATCTCTGCCACTTACTCCCATGTGTGCTCCTGGTCCAGTGACCAGAATTTAGCTGTAACTGTCAGAAAGAGTCTTTACCTGATCTCATCAAGCATTCCTCTTGTGAGGGTAAAGATCATAACTCTTCATTTTGCCAGAATCAATAAACTAATGGAAAGCCCCTTCTCTATCTGTTGTCTTTTGGATACTTTTCTTATATATCTGCTACTGGTCACTGTCAGAGGTAAACCTTTGGACTGAACTAAGTGGTCAGTCTTATGGATCTACATCCTTTCTGGTCAACTGCTTTGAACCAGCAAAACTTGGTTCTTCTTTCCATACTGCTTTGTGCAGGTACTCTTTATTTATTTTAGATAGATGTAAAACCCAGAAATATTCTTTCCAGATGTTTACCTAGCATCCTTATTACTAGCTGAGTGTTTATTTGCATGGCAGGAAGTGCACAAGCATCAAAGACATTTTAAAAAATTCTCTAAAATATTACAGACAGAAAAATCCCTTACAGATCAGTTATAGCTTTTTCTGTCAAAACAGAGCTGGCCTTTGGGAAAATAACAGCACGTTCATGCTTCAGGAATTTCCACTGAAACAGTACAACATTCTCACTGAAAAGGAAAGAGGTTTTTTTTTTGAGACCTCCTCTGATTTCCCAATGATTTGCCATAACACTTGACTCTTCCTAGTATGGAGTAGCATGCAACTGAATGACAAGAAAAAACAATATGCCTAAACTTGATATTTAAACAGCAAAACAAAAATCAATCCAGGCAATGTTAGCAACACAGCATACAGATGAGGAGGAGATATTTAGGGCTATGACAACCAATCTAACTGTGTGTCTGGGTAGATAATGTAACTCACAGGAGAGAATGAAGTTATTTACTAGCTGCAGCTCCCATATGATACCAAGTAATAACTCACCTCTTGTACCTTGACATGTTCATTTGACCATAATTCATCCACTGAAAACAAGTGGATGAAGAAAGCAGTATCTTACTTATAAGCGCATGTGAGAAGCCTGGGGTTTCAACTGTAAAAAAGGGGGTTGTGCATGTTTTGTTTTGTTTTTAATTAAATCTCACTTGATAAGCATATGACAACACCACATCAGGTAGAAGACACCTTGTCTCTATGATTTTCTTCACAATCGTATCAAACTCCAGTTATGTTAATATTCAAGAACCATATGATATATAATAAGCACAGTCCAAGGGGAAAAAAAAAAAAAAAAAAAACATACAAAGCAAAAGTGTAACTTCTGGGAGGTATAGTAGCTTTGCAAAGTACAATACACTTGACCTTGAAATATTGCCACAGTGGCTTAAGGTCATTACACAGATGATTTCTTCCTCCTTATATTTCTGGGTGATCTTTATTTTCTAACTTACTAAGTGAAATAAGGTATGTGACAACTCTGAAATTCAGTCCCTCAGACAGACACTTTGTGTCTAAATTTATGGATGCAACTTGAAATTTTTAAATGAAGTCTTATGTTTTAAAAATATCTGGTATTGCTAAGTGTTGTGGGTTAACCCTGGAAGGCAGCTTGCTCATTACCCCCACGCTGGGACGGGGAGAGAATCAGAAGCATAAAAGTGAGAAACCTTGTGGGCTGAGATAAAGACAGTTTGCTAGATAAAGCAAAAGCTTTACTCACAAGCAAAGCAAAACAAGGAATTAATTCAACACTCCCATCGTCAGGCAGATGTTCAGCTATTTCCAGGAAAGCAGGGTATTTGGGAAGGTAAACGTCATCACTCCAAACTTCCCCTCTCCTTCCTTCCTTTCACTTCACTTTCATTGCTGACCATGTTGTCATATGGTATGGGATATCCCTTTGCCACTTTGGGTCAGCTGTCCTGGCTGTGTCTCCTTGCAACTTCTTGCCTACCCCCAGCCTCCTTGCTGGTGGGGCAATGTGAGAAGCAGAAAAAGCCTTGAGACTGTGCAAACACTGTGCAAATCTAAAACACAGCACCATATGTCTGCTGTGAAGAAAATTAACTCCATCCCAGCCAGACCCAGTACATTAAGCTTCTGCTGCTTTTTCCATATGAAAACACTGAAATGGATTTTTAAATGTATTGCATTTAGAAAGAGAATTAACTTCACTAAGTCTTATCTCAGTAGGTCATGTAATACTTCCTAGAAAATAAACTAGAAATTACTACTGACACAGCTGAAGAAGATGAAAGAAAATGCATATTTAAAACACTCAGTTCATAATAACATTCAGGAACTAATGTATTAGAGTAGTCACAGCCGTAACATACTCATGTGCTATACTGAGGACTCTGAAAAGCAGTTTTAAATAAAAACAGTTATAAACACTTGGTTGGTTCAAGGAATTCTAGCAATGAGGGACTGCATATAAGTTATAAATAGCTAAGCAGGAAGCAAGTTATTAGCTTTATCCCCCAAACCAACATATACTCCTTCAGCATCAGAAATTCTATGAAAATGGAATATGTGGGTACATGCTTTTGAAATATCACCTTTTCATCTGATTGAAGTAAACAAACATCTTGCACACTTCAACAATGAATTGAAGAGTTTCCTTTTACCCCTGGAATGCAAAATGAAAGAGAAAATAATCACCGCATTCATGCTTTGTGGTTCAGGAGCAAGCAATTCTCTGCCTTGTTTTCTCTAAAGAGCATACAGGAGCTTGCCTGTGTAGGTTGTGGAATATAATCCAGAATGCAACTATAGTTAACAGGTTTCAGAAAGCATAACAGTTCCACATGTTCTGTCTGATTTCTGCTGCTGGAATAGCTGGTGAAATATGATGTCATTCCTCTTTTTGGGAAGGGATAAATCTTGAGTAGAATAACAAACTTCTTGTTTTAATGCTAGCAGCCAAGACGTGGTAGCATTTGAAATGCATGATCTGAATAAATAAATAAATGTATGACTTTATACAGAGGTGACAGACTGGAAATTTTGGAGAATAAGGCTGACAAAACAACCAGAATAAGAAAACGATATAAGCTTTCTTTTCCAAACCTGGAAATGTCTAACCCTTCTTGAGTGAATGCATGGGATATATTCAGTTCATATATAACAGCTGGGCTTTCTGTTAATACTGCTGCTTCTGCACTACCTGCTTGGGGTGCTGCTTCTGCACTACCACCAGCAATCAATGCTGAGGATTCAGATAGTAACAACTCTGCCCTCTTAGGCATCTGCCTCCAAATCAGATATCATGGGCCTTTTACCCTAACTGGGTGTACTGCACACTACTGTCTAGTTCTGTGCAAGAAATCATGATTTGGGAGAACAAACCCTAGCTCCTGGATGGCTGTGGCATTTCACACCCACTCACAGGAAATGTTAATCTTCCAGTTGCAGTGAAATGCAGAAGAGGTTTGTTTTGTTTTGGTTTGGTTTGGTTTGGTTTGTTCTATTGGTGCATAGTACTAAACAGGTAATTTGAGATAGCTTATATCTTTGCTGCTTCTGCTTCTCACTTTGAGAACATACATATCATTTTTCCATTTACTGCTCCCCAAACAAATACACTAAGTAATGACTATGACTGATTTTCATTGCTTCCCATTTTTCACCTCTCCATTGCATCTGGATCCTTTAAAAAATGCAAAATTGTTTTTTAAAGTTGAAAATGTACTTTTACTGCACCTAAGCTATTAAGTGCCTTCTCTAAAGAGTTAGATTTTATGACCACAAGATGCATCCTCAGCCATATGTAGCACGCCAATGGTGGCATTCAGTTGTCAGGGGCTTGGGGTCATTTCCTTATCCAGCATGATTCTCTAATTGTGTTGGCCTGAATTCATATTGGATGTAAACTGTTTTACATTCCATGCTTAGTAGAATTTAAATGTGATGTGACATTAATAAAGCATAAAGGAAAAAAATGTTAACACCAAAAGTCTCTCACATTATATCTGTGCTGGGTACCCATTCTTCTTTATTAAAGATGTCTTTTCAAAATGACTATTATTTTCTTGGTTCAGGTGTTTCTCCACTGCTCATATGAGTTTTTAGTGTACTAAGTTTAGATAGGCCTGGGCTATCAAATAACTTATTTTATGGAGCTATTTTGATGAATCAGAAAGGGAATAGGCAGGCATTTTAACACTGTGAAATGGTAAAGTATTTCTTTCTTTGCAAGTAAGTTTCATGGACCTTCTTCCAAGAATAGGAACTTACATGCTACTTTTACAATGCATCAGAGATTTGTTTGTGTCAGATTTTGCACTTCAGTCTTCTTGAGTCCCCCAGGGCTCAGTGCTGGGGCCGGTCCTCTTTAATATCTTTATCAATGATCTGGATGAGGGGATCGAGTGCACCCTCAGTAAGTTTGCAGATGACACCAAGTTAGGTGCGTGTGTCGATGTGCTCGAGGGAAAGAAGGCTCTGCAGGAAGATCTGGATAGGCTGGACCGATGGGCTGAGGTCAACTGCATGAAGTTCAACAAGGCCAAGTGCCGGGTCCTGCACCTGGGGTGCAACAACCCCAAGCAGTGCTACAGGCTGGGAGATGAGTGGCTGGAAAGCTGCCTGGCGGAGAAGGACCTGGGAGTACTGGTTGATAGTCGGCTGAATATGAGCCAGCAGTGTGCTCAGGTGGCCAAGAAGGCCAACAGCATCCTGGCTTGTATAAGAAGCAGTGTGGCCAGCAGGTCTAAGGAGGTGATTGTCCCCCTGTACTCGGCTCTGGTGAGGCCGCACCTTGAGTACTGTGTTCAGTGTTGGACCCGTCGCTACAAGAAGGACATGGAGGTGCTCGAGAGAGTCCAGAGAAGGGCAACGAAGCTGGTGAGGGGTCTGGAGAACAAGTCTTACGAGGAGCGGCTGAGGGAGCTGGGGTTGTTTAGCCTGGAGAAGAGGAGCCTCAGGGGAGACCTCATCGCTCTCTATATGTACCTTAAAGGAGGCTGTAGCGAGGTGGGGGTTGGTCTATTCTCCCACGTGCCTGGTGACAGGATGAGGGGGAATGGGCTAAAGTTGCGCCAGGGGAGGTTTAGGTTGGATATTAGGAAGAACTTCTTTACCGAAAGGGTTGTTAGGCATTGGAATGGGCTGCCCAGGGAGGTGGTTGAGTCGCCATCCCTGGAGGTCTTTAAAAGACGTTTAGATGTAGCCCTTAGTGATATGGTTTAGTGGAGGTCTTGTTAGTGTTAGGGCAGAGGTTGGACTAGATGATCTTGGAGGTCTCTTCCAACCTAGACGATTCTGTGATTCTGTGATTCTGTCATTTTTAAGTTTCATGAAAAGAAAAAGAAAAAGAAAAAGAAAAAGAAAAAGAAAAAGAAAAAGAAAAAGAAAAAGAAAAAGAAAAAGAAAAAGAAAAAGAAAAAGAAAAAGAAAAAGAAAAAGAAAAAGAAGAAGAAGAAGAAAAAGAAAAAGAAAGAGTCTAAAATCGCATGACTTCACCCACTTTTTAGACCCATGAAGGACAAAGTTTTGTTTGTTTCAGTTGAATGGCCTGTTGTAATTGCCAGGAAAAATATAAGCCTTGAATGACAGAGCACTTTCTCTGAAGGCTGTTTTGAAAATATCTTAACATTTTCAAGGGCATATGTATAGAAACAGGACAAAATCTCTGAGTATGCTTGTAAAAGTATAGTAAAAACATGTACTGTGCTATAGTCAGTCCCTGATTCTGCCACCCACTCATCTCTGGGGCTGCAGAATCTGATCAGCAGTAGCACATTACCTTGTCACCCCAAAAGCACACCAGCCAGCTGATTGTTCCCCGTGGCCTCTCCTCACTCTTCCTTTGCTCTGACAGCTGCTTTTTGCTGCTGCTCCATGCCCATTGCCAGTTATCATATCTGCCCACCACTGCACATCTAGGGTGATTACTCAAATCTCAAAGGACTTCCCTCCACTCATCCACTGAGCCAGCCTGAGGAGGAGGTGAAGGAGGGGAGAGAGGAGGCTCTACTTCCCTTCTAGTCAACTCACCACCCATGTGGCATGGACTGGAGTGCTGTTCAGCTCCCCCTAGACACGGATCAAACTGTAAGTCTCCAGAATACTTACCCCAATGACAGAAGTTTAGATCAGCACAGGCTGTTAGTGAAATTACTTGCAAGTAATACTCCCCCCCTTTCAGATTCACACAACTCCCTCCCCACTCAGTGTCTGGCCTGGCTGCTTTTTAATAAGCAGTGGGTGAAAGAGTTTTCTGACAGTCCAATCTCATAGCAATTGAATCTGTTGTGCAACTGTACTGCGACTACATTTTTCAAAGCTATATTTTTTCAAAGGCTATTTTTAAATATTTTTTTCCTGTTTGATTTCCCTACTTTTAAAAGGCCACACAGGAAGATTTTTTGGCAATTTACTTTATAAATAGCAGTGGGATATGAGAAGGATGTCACTTGCCACCTGGATGGGCAATCATTCATAAGTCCTGGTCATGGACTTGTGATGCTTGATCCTACGCCAAGGCAGAGTTTCATTTCAGTCCATTTCCACCACTATGACTGATGCAAACCCTGCTTTTGTAGTTGCCCTCAAAGGCAAAAGGCTGCTCTCTGCATCGTGTTCCAGTGAAGAGGAGAAATGACAGAAATGTGAAGGGGGGTCTGTCACATTGTCAGGATTAGTGCCTTGCTTATGGAAATTGGTTCCAGGACAAACCCTGGCATACTCTAGGGAGCAAAGGCCAATCTTTCTGTCAAAATGTTAGGTCCCATTTTTCAGCTTCCTGCACCTTCCTTTTTAGTTATCTGTCCTAAACAGTTTCAGCTGGAAAGGTACCCTGAAGTCATCTCTTTCAAGAAAGGCACGGCTTTACCAGCTGAAGTTTTAGTGTCTGAAAATATTCCAGCCATATCTGATATTCTGCACATAGCTGTTTTCAGAACTATGTGTCCCGTCAGGGCATATAAATTCAACAGGCTTTGTAAACAAGTGGCCCAAAGGGAGCTGCTACCGGCAGCATTATAAATATTCAAGACCCAGTCAGACATAATTAGTTTATTCCCTTACGTTTACTTTAATACTGCCCCCTCCTTCCAGTCTGTATATTTTGTTAAAGTTCCTGCTTTAGAACAAGATCCTGCCTGGGCAGTTTTATCTTCCAAGTACAAAGAAAATCTTCTGGCTGTGTAATAACACTGTAAGTGTATCCTGTATATACAGGAGGGAAAAAAATCATCCATCTTTCCTCCCTTCTAATAGGATCAGCAGAGTTTTATTATCCTCCATGTCTCTTCTGAAAGAAAACATCAAAATTTATATGCTTTGTGCCTCCAAACCTTGTACACTTCTGCATCTTTGCTTGGATATTAAATTTTTAAACATGAAAGAGTGTAACTTACAATCTCATCCCTATTAACGGTAACAGTGTCTGCTGCTGTATGACCCAGAAATTTTGTGAAGTGCCTCTGTTCATATCAGAAACATTTCACAGAGCTGGAAGATAGAAAGTTGCGGGATTTGCCTACCACAAAACATATTTTATTGCATATTTGCAAAATGAAGCATAAACACATTAAAAACTGATAAGTGATACAGAGGCAGAACAATCCACAGAAAATGCAATGAGTTAAAGGGATTAATGAATTAAACAAGAAATTACCTCTTCAAATAGTGATTTCTACTGTTTAGCATTTGAAGGAAAGTAAGCTGGAACATTTCTGGGTTTAAAAGATTGATTTCAGATAAAATATTTCCTGCCCCTTTCTAAACACTGGCACTGCATCTGAGCAAGCTCACTGCACAGTGCCACCTCTTGCTTGGTCAGAGCCCTACATCGGGTACTTCAGACGTGGGAAGCTGACTGGAAAGTGGTGAACCTATCTGTTTATATCAGACATCCACTGCCATCTGTGTTGTGTTCCTGTTGTACAGCCATTTCTAATGTGGAATGAACATTATCAAAGTCAAGACACCAAAACAGTTATGTCAGAGGGATCCAAACTAATCTCCTTTTCCAATGCACATAGTATTTAATAGTTTAGCAGCTAGAACAGCCTAATTTTAGAAGTGACTAGTCAACATTTAAAGCCCATTTCACAATGGATTTACATTATTGGCCATACCGTCATATACACATTATTAGGATTATCATACAATTTAATACCAAAGAGGAGTGCTCGTAAATACAGCTGTATGTAGCTTTCTTCAAAGCTCAGCAAAGTTCAGAACAAATGTTTGGCATTGGCTCATTGACAGTAAGAAAATGTGAACATTTTTGCACCTAGAAACATTCAGAGAATAAACACTGAGAACACTAAGGCACTCTAAGGTATTGTCTGAAATAGCTGAAATGTAATCAAAACTAAACTTGGGGATTTAGCAATGGAGTGCAGTGAGGCTTAGTCAAGCTGTCGGGGCCCTAAGGGCACTACCAACTCCTTCTGTCCCTGCCATCCTACTCAGGGCTTTCCCCCCTCCTGCCCGTGGCCCAGGACCCCATTTCAGCCTCCCTGGAGTTGTCAATACCTGCCCAAGTGATGCCACAGCAGAATGGATGGACCTTGGATGCAATTCATTACTTCACTTTGTCTGGGACTATGGATGGACCTTTTCTCTATTACTACCCCAATCCTGATCAATAATCAGGGTCTAGTTAGTAAAGTCACGTCCCTTGCTTGTGTCAGGGTGGCCCTTGCTCAGCTCCTGGCTCGTCATCTCTTGAGGAGCAGTGCTGCTATTGCTGCCCCCTGACAAAAGAACAGTGAGAGTAAGAGGCAGATTACTTCATTCAGAAATTAACTTTAACTAAGTAAGAGTGAATGTTACTCTCTAGATTATGTGAATGATGGTGAGCAAAATGATTTTATTTAAAAAATAAAATCCTAGTTGCCAGAACTGTAGTATCACAGAATTAGCAGTGTCAAAACGCAGTATTGGAAATAAATCCTCTTATCTCAGACTAAAGAGCTTCTTCCTCTGGAAGCAGCATCTGGTTAGTTGTCTCAGTACAAGCTACACGACTGTGCAGCTTCACAAGCAGTTTCATTATGCCCAACTGATCTTTTTCTTTGCCTTGAAGCTGAGTCATTAGTTAATAAAACAACCTTTCTTCCAAAGCTTAGCCATTTCAGAAGTACTCAGATTTTTACATTTTAACTCCAATTTTATCTTTTATCCTCTATCCATCAGGTGCTAGCAAATCAATGGAATTAAACTGCGAGTATATATATTGAACTGAATGTACATGGGATTCATCTAATCTAACTTCAGGTAATCTGAGCTAGTCTATACGTAAATTACTCATCCTGGGCTTTATTAGGCAATGGAGATAGAAAGGCACTTTTGCAAGGGCAAGATCCATCAGGTCTCTGTTTGACATTATTTTAGCATAAGTTAGGTCACATCTTCCAGGACATCCCTCCCGGTTATTGGCATTCCCAGGAGTCAGGAAGAAGTTTGGCCCTGTCTCTGATTTGGCACCTGCGCATGTCCACCCCCAGAGGCCCCAGAGGCCCCTGGGCAGGGGAGTGATGGGAGCCTGCCCCTCTGGAGGGATGAGGCCAGGATCAAGCAGTGCTGCCTGTGGCCCACCTGGGGGGCTAAAGAGATGCAGGATGGAGGTGCTTGTATTTGCAAAACTGGTCCCTGAAGGACCAGGAAGCCAAAACCAATTTCAAAGGCAGCTCCTGGCTGAGGATGGTCAGGCTGAGCTTGACCCCAAGCTGCTCCCAGAGACTCTACGGGCCTTGGCCATCCCAGGTAGTCAGCATTGCCTGAGAGAAAATCCCCAGAGCCTGGAATAAATGTGCTCGGTGCCAGACACCTTGCCCCAGCTGCCTGTACCCACAGTCCTGGCCATCTCTGTGTGGGTCCCATCCCTGCTGCTGGCCTCTCCCTCCAGCCCCATAGCTCACCTCACAGTGCTCCTCTGCACTTGGCAGCCTGTCGGCAGGCTGGGAGTGGGAATTCACTTCTGCAGACATCTCTGCGGTCCTCTGCTGAGACTTGTCACTGACAGCAAGGGGAGCGGCTGCCTCCTGATGGAGCAGTTCTCCTGGGAGCTGGCACCCTGTGGGCACTAGGCCCGGCAGGGACACGGTCACCACAAAGAACCCCCCACCTCTGTGTGTTTGCACAGCAGGTTGTCTGTCTTGCCACACATCCATTGCTGAAACTCATCAGTGCTGTCACCAGGCTGACTGCGATGCTAGTGGAAAAAGAAAGGGAAAAAAAAAGTCCCTTTATTCTGAAGTGGTGTGGAGTGTTAACCTTGGCTAACAGCCAGATGCCCACCCACCCACTCTTTCAATCCCCACCTCACTCTGCAAACAGGAGAGCAGGGAGGGGGTTAGAAAATGAGAGTAAAACACTTTGGGGACAAGATAATGTCAGGTCAAGATAAAGTCACCTGCAAAACAGATTTGGGAAAAATTAATTAACTTCACTTACAATTAAAATAATTTGGGTTAGTGAGAAACAAAAAGCAAACATTAACACACACACAAACACACACACAGGAGTTTCCCAGGAGGAACTTCTGTCAATAAGCAGGATCCATGCAGTGCCATGGGGAAATCTATCTGTGGTCCATCTGGTGCTACAGAGAACTGGGGTGGCAGTATTTGAGGGGCAGTATTTACTCGCTGTCTATATTCCTCTTCATATTCTGCCTTATTAAATTAGCTATTTTATTATGGCATTTGTTGTTGTGCCACAGTTCCTTCAGGGAATATCAACCTACTTTGGCATGGGATCCTCACAAGTAGATAAATGCTCTTCACTGTCATCACCCTCTTCTCCGCACTTATGAAGCACCTCTCCAGATACTGACTAATGGCTACCTTCTCCCTCTTACCTCTCACACTTCTCCTAAGCAGGACCTACCCCCTGTATAAGCATACATTTCCATGTATCTCTTGTGTCTGCTGTTAGTGGAAAGCAATGCATTTGGCTGGCCTGTTTGAACTTCACAGGGGTTTATCATAACAGGATTTGGCTTGTTGCTGCTGCTGTTTAGCTTGGCCTCTCACCTTTCACACTTCAGCTGCTCTGTTAGTTTTGATGCCTAAAACTATATGGTCTCAGATGCACTTGTAAATAAGTCACTGGTACTTCAGGCCAACTGCTGCAGTCTGACTGTAAATCGTGTCTCTTTACTTTCCTTTTAATTTTGATTAGACAAACTGAGGACATCTGGGGACTGCATTTCTGAAAAGAACTGTAGAATTAAATGAATGAACAATAAGTGCTGAAGGCAATGATGATTCCAGTTATCAGAAAATCAAGGAATTATTTGATGCCTCCCGTATATTCTGGTACTCATCATGGGACATAGCTATTGCAACAAAAGACTTCAGCCTCAGACATTAGGAGTCTGATGAAATTCCAGTCACTGTTAGACATCTATCCATACACTGTACCTAGTGAATTAGATGTCAAAGAGTGGCAGCTTTGAAGCTATCTCCATTAAAAAATAAATAAATAAAAGAATATTGAGGAGCTGTGTTTTCCACATCTCATTCCTCTCTGGAGCTTGCAACCGTACAACGAATGGAGGACTCATTTCCTTCATCTCAGGATTCATTCAGAGTCATATCTTTAAATTTTCATATCTTTGCATTCTAGAAGGCAATACATGTCTGTTCTCAGTAAATAATAAACAAATAAAGCAGTAATAGTAAAATGATTCCTTTCTTTGAAACTACAGGATGTTTTGGGGTATGAGGGGGGAAATATTACCCTCCCACCTTTTAATACAGAACATTACAGCATTAGGTTAGGATACAGAAGACGTACGCTTATCTTGTTCATTGACCAAAGCTATCAGGGATTTCTATCTTCCTGACAGAGCCCCAAACTCTTGACAATATGTTATTCTAGACGACATCTTCATATTAACAGCTGGTACAAAGGGAAGTATTTACCATACACAATCAAATTTTAAGTTGTTTTATAAGTCCAATGACAGGTTGCTTGTTCTTATACAGTTATCCACTGGAAACTTATCTTTCTGCTAATTTTGATATAGAAGAGATTTGTTTTCTTTCCCCATTGTACTTTCACTTTCCTTGGATACTTTCTTTTTCTTTTAATATTGCTTGTTTTTCAAAATTGACACATTGCTTGGAAATGTAGTGAACAAGCTCAAAATTTCTGTGCCTGAACAGAAATCAAGGAAGTCTGAATGATGAGCCATCTTCCTATGGTGGAGATATAGAATCAATGGGGAAAATAACATGGGGAATATCTGTTGATATTCTGACTGAAAAATAGTAGTGGAATTCTCATTCTGTGGAGGTGTTCTCCTTTCCCCAATTCACTTCAGAATATCTTAAAAGAAATTCAACTGATTTAAAATATCCTGCAGAACTGTACTTCCAATCTCTGATCAGTTTCAGCACAGACACTAAGAAAAATAATTCCTTCACTTTCCATGTTAGCTCTGTTTTTCCTAGGACTGCAACTATACTGCCACACAGGCTGCTGTAGGTCCAGCTCCTATTGAACTCCAGGCTACACCCTTTAAGTATCAGTTCTGCATAAGCACTAGGGTAAGGGAAGGCTATGTAAGGTTTGTCCATATGCATGATGTAGTTCAGATCAGGACTGAATATCCTGATCATTCTTATTTACCATACTTTAGTTTATATCACAGAGCCATCTTGGGATTCTTCCAGATTAAACTAAACTAGAAAATAATCTCTAGGAACAAAATTAGAGTACAAATGTGTATTCAGTACATAGGGCCAGACAAAAGCTAGTCTAAAGTGAAAACCACCAAGACACACCAGGTCTTCATCCATTTCTCTCTTCAAATCTGCTGTACTACTCTCTAATGTAGGCATAGCTCTTTGCCATAAATCCCATTCAGACCAGCTCTTCCTGATAATAGTAGAACAAAAACGTACAGCAACTTCAATATATGAATTCGGTTAATATAATCTATAAAATCCGCCTCATTTTTATCCCTTACACCTAACTATTATGCATTAGAAATCTGGCAGAAAGCTCTGTCGAACTGAACTATTGAGCTCAGAGTGGCAAAAGTCCCTCCCCAGGCAAGATATTTAAATCATTTTCAAAGTTAATTTCCTGCTCCCAGATGGAGAACAAATCTAATCGGGTTTACTTCATTCTTCTGATGAACAAGAAAATGTTGCTTGCATACTCAAAAAGGCAAAGTGTCCTAGAAGGCAACCAGAGCACTTGCACTGCAACAGCCAAAGAAAGCTCTTCTATAAAGCGATGTGTGTGGATCAGCATGTAAATAGGGGTTTGGATTTAACCTGTCAGATATTTTTGGTCTTCTGCTAACCCCTTTTTATAATGAAATTATGAACTGTTTGCAAGCTAACTGCACACAGGGTAGATTGAAAATAGTCAGAAAAAAATCTGGTATGGGCAAAAGGGATGTTACAGAAAACTGGCTATGCATTTAAAACAACCCATCTCTAGTTCCTCTTCATTACTGATGGCCAGCACTTTTCCCACAGGTTCTAAGGACATTTCCATGAACATTTCTGAAAACCAAATTTCTATGAGAATTGGAAAGAACTTAATTAGGTCACTTAATCATTAAACACGGTTTATATAAGAGGGAACAAAAGTCTAATCATCTTAAACTGTATACATCTATACATATGTACATATGATACAGTTTAAGATAATACAGGGTAAATTAACATTTAAGTTATTATTAAAATTCATATTATCAAAGACAGAAAATAACCAGCATTACCATTCTAAACAAAAGAGTTAGCTGATTCTATTTTTGCACGTGTTTCTAAAATTCCATTGAAAAAGGTGTGTAATAGCACCTACGTAATAGCACCTTAAATGTGTATTTATGAGTTTTTGAAGCAGGTTGCAGCATTAATGCAACCTCAAATGCAACATTAACTAAACTTTTCCCAATTTCAGCATATGATATGTGACTTTTTACTGCTTTACTGAGCCAGATGTTATACTTACAGAAAAACTGATATGATCAATTTAAGTTTACTTAACAGTAATAAGTTTTAAGTCCATACAAGGATATCAAGTGTTCATTACTAAAAGCATAAATCCTCATTTATAACTAATTTTATTTTTTGTGTTTTTATTTGTGCATTATATATAAGTACGAATGAATTACTTGAGTATAAAGTTTTTAAGTATTGCTATAAACCAGGGAAAAAAATTAGCTTTCATCAAGCTAATGCTGAATGGATGAACATGCGTAACAGTTATAATCTTATCATTAAAAAAAATCAGTTGATCAGTTGTTGAAGTCATTGAAAACTATTTTTTCAAGTCATTGAAAACTACCATTTAAAAATAGCTTATTTCCAAGAAGCTCACTCATATTAGTTACTTTAATCAGAACGTAACTCAGTTACTTTCCTCCTTATGTCTTTCTGACCAGAAATTCTCTTTTCATTCTGCACTCAAATTCTGCACTTAGTGACAGAGAGTTTCCTTCCTACTCAGCAATGCTATAATTTACCATACAGCATGATCAACCCTGCCACAAGGATTAAGATATTTGATGCTCTGTTGCTTGCTTCCTTAATTTTACTTTCATTATCTGACAAGTCCACATAGACTTTTGCATATCCAAATACATATACATCCTTTGGGATATCTCCAAACCACTCCTCAGTGAACCTAAACTTATTCACTGAACTAGTCTTGACCCTTCCTGCTTTCCTGTCACTTAAAAAAAAAGAAACATTTATTCAAATATGCTGAAACAAGCTCAGCATGAAAAAAAACGGGCATGCTAACTTTTCAAAGATCTCTTCTAGAGCCCTGCTATAACAAACTAAATTGACAAAGGATAGCAGGCAAAACTGAAGACTGAAGGATACTCCTCTCTTATACTGACCTTGAGGAGCATATAGCAGATGAAGAAGCATACATTTCATTACCGTACTTTCAGACTTTCTTTATCCCTTCTTTTCTTCTATTTAAGGTAGTTACTATTAAGTCTGTCTTCCTACAAATCCTAGATTATTCTCTGAGTTTCATCTGGGCTATAGGCAATAAAATAAGTGGGCTTTAGTTAGTTAGTAAGAATATTATATTTAGCATTTTTTGCCCTGTAATAAATTTTATCTAAAGTCTTTTTTTTTCGTATGTGAACTTCCCTTGTATAGCAAGTGTTTCATTAACTCAGACTGTATTTTGACAAAAACTGATATATGAGCAATATGCTGTGATAACATTCCAGTTATCTATTTGTACTGTTATTAAATTAGGTATTACATTGCCATAGAATAAGAACTCTAAGTTTAAAAGACTATAAGTTTAAAAATTCTAAGTTGAATTCTCTCTCTCTCTCTCTCTCTTTTTTTTTATCAGCATTGTCTATTGTCCAGCAGGAGGTTACAGGATCCTTCTGCTTAACATTTTGTGTGCTTAGCAAAATCATTATTCAGTTACAATATTTATATAGCATAATCTTTTTTTCTTTAAGAAAATTTGTTCCTTCTGATTTAAAACAAGCCTATTAATAATTGCAACAATGTAATAAAATAAGTAAAGATAACTGCCATAATGCCACCTTTATCGTGCATCATCAACCAGATGATTGTACCACTTGAATATCTGCACCTTCTAGCTTCAAAATGTGGATAGTTAAAAGTTTAAATCAGGATGTAAAAGAAAAAATTCATAGGCTGCCTCAAGTAATTTGGAAGGAGTCCACAGTGTTTAAAGTACATGTAAAAATGGATCTATGTAAACTTTTTAAAGAACTGCATAAGAGTGAATGTATTTTTTAAGAACTTGTAGCAAATATTAAGTTCTCCATACAACAAGTCTTGCTGCTTCTTCTACTTCATTATAGTATGTTTTATGGGGAAAAAAATATATATTATACTTACCTAATTGTCTTGGTTTTGAAAATTGCATTTTCATCCAAGTATTTCATAGGATATAACAGAAAAAGAAACCTCATTTCTTTGTATGTGACCATTCTTCCAGTCAGATGGCATCCACTAAATACACAGAAGCATCACTGAAATGACTGTGTTACAGAAATTCAGGCAAGATTGGCAAGACTACATTAATATGTAATGTTTAGCAGATGATACACAGCTCGATCATCATTCCAGAACCAGGCTTTAACATAAGAGGAGAACAAAATGAAAATATGGCTTTTGTTAAGTTGAATTTACCTCTAGATCAGGACACTGTTTTTTAGTTTTTCTCAAAAAAAAATCATTTCCTCCAAAAAAAGCAGAACAAAATGAAAAGCTGTAGTTGGAGGAAAATGGAAACTTTTATTTAATTTTGAAAGTAAACAGATTGTTTCATTCTGAAAGGAATGAAACAATTTTTCTTTTGGTCAAGAAGCATCTAACACTACACTGCACAACAGAGAAAGAAAACAGAAATTATTTTGTTTTCAGTTTTCAGTACAGTAGTAAGCATATGAGAAGCAAGATTTTCTGAGAAGTATTTCACTTTACTAAAACAACCTTGTGTAGCTGAAAATGACAGCTTTAAGGCACACGTCTTTCTTTTAATTTGGAACAAAGGCAGCAGTCTTACAGTTAAGAGCGCATTGAGGAGAGTTGGTCTAAGCTTAGCTTGACTATCTTAAATAATTAGCTTGAAAGGAAGAGGTGGTTTGAACCTGGGGAGAAGAGGGAGGAAGAGGAGGATGTTATTAACCCCAACAGGACAGAGAGAGACAGAAACAGGTAACTGCTGCTTAGAAGACACACTAAAGTTCTGAGTATGGTGTAGGAAAAGATGTATTATGTTAAGAAATTATGATCTCTATTGAGTTCCTGATACATAGTATCCACTAGACACGAAAAATAATCAATATGAAAAACTTTTTTTTTTTCCCTGGTTCATATTTTGAAGACCCCAGCGTGGTTTCTTTTTATTCTTGATATACTTGGTTGTCTAATATCTGGTATTACCTTTCTGACTAGCCTTCAAGCCTTGCCTCTCTTACATCCTTAAACAATCACAACTCCATCAGCAGCACAACATAAAGAGAAAAAAAGTTGATTCTTCCTGAGTTTAATAATCTGTACAAAAAATATTTGAAAGCATAGTGGTCTGTTGACCCTAAGTAAGTATAAGAAAGTAAGTATAAGAAAATGACAAAAATATATATATAAGACCTTCAGCGTGGGATCTTCTAAAATGGGTTGAAGATTAGGAGAATGTTTTCTAAGGTTCTGGAAGTATGTGCACTTCCACAAAATCTAATCCTATTATGATAGGATAATTTTTCATTTGATCAGCTCCTGTCATTTTGTCTTAAAAATCTACATGCTAAGCTTTTCTGGTATCTAAGAGGAAATTCCTCTAGTTTTGCTCTTTAAAACAAATGTCAGTTGTGATAGACAGGCTTGTGAAGAAATACGAAAGCATATTGAGAAAGCTATTTCTAAATATGAATGAATTAGACATTAGTAGTAGAGATGTCAGACATGACTGAATACCAGAGTTACATGGTGAAATTCATCTGTTAATTTCTTCCATTGTTTAGGAAGGCAGGCACCAGTGAGCAGTTTTCATTCCTCACGAGGGACCTTCAACAATAGTTTTGAAAGTTGAAGTGACTGTGCCAATATTGATTCCTGGGGAAAGAAAGGAATAAAGTAAAGAAAAGCAAATGGTTATGTAGGAGTCCTAGAGCCTCAGACACAGACATAACTCTGGAAACACAGTCTTTTTTTTTTTTTTTTTTTAAATTTAGCATTGATCTTACTTAATGTTACACATTCAGATAACTGGATGAGGTACAAATCTGGCTTTTCATAAGGGCTTCATTGGTTAAGTTCAGGAGCAAATAACATTCAGCCTACATCTCTGGCAAACATTCTTGTAGTCAGTCTAATGAGAGAAACCAGCGGAGGAAGGATGTATAGCATAAATTGGCAAACTGCTGAGAAAAGCATGAACAGCGATTCCCAGAAGTTCCATTCCATGTTTTAAGAACAGGGTCTAAGAACTGTAAACACAGAATAAGAAGTTCTTAGCCACACTGTAGAAATCTGGAAAGTCATCAGGGAGTTAAACCTGGGATCTTTGCTTTCTCAATTATATTATCTTTAGAATAAATAGGGGAATACATCTGTCAAAGTGACAGTTTGCATATGGTCTCTGAATTGTACAGTTGTTCCATACAGTACTATAATTCTTTACCCATTTTAAGCTTTCAGTCGATGCCAGTGATATAGTGAAACTTGTTCATAATTTAATTTAGCAAAAAAAGGCTATGAATCCAAAATATTCCTACTGCTCCTTCATGTATTTACAATAGTACTTACATAGCCTATGGGTTAAGCAAGAGTATTTCATAAGCACTCTGATATAAGTAATGAAACAAGACACTGCAGATCAGTAATGGAATATCAGCTACTGCCATAAAAGCTGATTTCTAAATAAATCCACTTACAATGCAGGTTAGGTGGGCTCCTGCCTCATCCACGTAAAAGATGGAAGGAACAGACATTCAACTTGAGTCTCAATGGTAAATGTGTGATCCCACTGTAATGCATGAACAGAGCTCCACCAGGTCATTATTCATGTAGCAATACTGAAAAATAAAATTGTTATCTCTGAGTGCATCTGAAATTTGTCCATGAGAATATGTTATCTGTTGGATAACATCTATATGAGACAATGAGAATAAGAAAGCATGTTATCCATTTGGAGACCAGAAAATTGCCATACCAAAGAAGGAATACAGCAAGTATTTAGCAGTTGTGAACTTTTTAACCTCTGCACAACTTTTGCCCATTCTGAGCTAGACTGCTGCTATGAGCTTTTATATTTTTCCTCTTCAAAAGAATGGGACTTTAATTCACATAAATATCATCAGGACAGTTGAGGAAGAACCGTTAAAGGCGTAAATAAAGGCAGTCTTATCTTGAAACACATACAACAGCAAGTGCACAGGCAAAATCATTGGAGAGATGTCTGGCTACCTGTGGATTTTTGGATACATATTCATGTCTTACAAATCCAAATATAAAATGCTGCACAAAATCTCATTCTTCCTTACCACTTTTTATTCTATTATTTTTATTTGCTCTGGTTCAGAGCAAAATACTTCTCTTTAAAAACTTCAGGAAAACTTAAATAAAGAAACATTAATGCAGAGGAAAATATATATTTAAACTATGATGTAAAATGGTAATACTTTATGGTATTCCTTTAGTGAAGTCACTCATATATTTGTTTTCCTTAAGCTGTGGCAGAACATTCAGACCATTCTCTGCCGTAAGCAACTATCTGTCACTTCACTGTACTTCAAGACTTTTCATTCTATGTAACAGCATATGCTGACAGAACATATGATCTAGAACATAGACAAATGTTCCTCAAGGCTAATATAAACTCTTCAGAGGTATTTGCTGTTGGAAATCATTGCACTTCTCAGTGAGAAAAGTCCTTCCTTCAAGCAATTAGCTGTTAGCTCAGGAAATCTTTGGAGGAGGTTCCAATTCTCCAGCATAACCTTCATCATCCACCGTAAACCAGCCTGCAGGCCAAAGTGTGGTACAGGTGCTTTTTGATCTGACCAGTCCTTTCCTGAACTTCTACAACTGCAGACCTATCAAATTATCTCTATTAGTGAAAAAGTACATTGCAACCTTTTCTGTCCAAAGTGCATCTCATCACATTCTTAATGACTTCATCATAGAATCATCTAGGTTGGAAAAGACCTTAGAGATCATCAAGTCCAGCCATCAATCTGACCTACCAAGTGCCATCACTAAACCATGTATCTTGCTGCCACACCCACACATCTCTTAAATACCTCCAGGAATGGGGACTCCACCACTTCCCTGGTCTGCCCATCCCAGTGCTTAACCACCCTCTCCGTGAAGAAATTCTTCCTAATATTCAATCTAAATCTCCCATAACACAACTTGAGATATTTTCCTCACATCCTACTACTTGTCATCTGAGAAAAAAAGCCAACAGCCTCCTCACTGCAATCTCATTTCAAGTAGATGTAGAGAGAAATGAGGTCTCTCCTCAGCCTTCTTTTCTCTAGACTAAACAACCCCAGTTTCCTCAGCCACCCCTCATAACTCTTGCTTTCTAGTCCCTTCACCAGCTTCCTTGCTCTTCTCTGCATGCACTCAAGCAACTCCATATGCTTCTTGTAGTGAGGGACCCAAAACTGGACACAATATTCAAGATGCAGTCTCACCAATGCAGTATATAAAGGGACTTCCCTTCCATAGTCCTGCTGGCCACACTATTTTTGATGTAGACCAGGATACTGTTGGCCTTCTTGCCCACCTGGGGACACTGCTGGCTCATGCTCAGCTGGCTACCACCCAGCACCCTCAGGTCCTTGCCTGCTGAACAACTTTCCAGCCACTCTTCCCCAAAGCTATATATTAAAGAATGCCTACCTTTGAAATCTTTGTGAAAAATCCAGAAAATGCAGAAAGTGACTTACAAAGGAAGCAAAAGGTACCTGTATTTGAAAGAGGCCATTTTTATCAGTTTCCAGGGTTTCTCAAGCACCTCAATATTCCATTAGCATTATCACAAAGATTCATATTAGCTGCAAATGGGTTTATTAATTTTCAATTCAAGATCATCAACTTATTGTAAAGGTCATCAGTTAATCTGAAATGTTACTTAAGAAAAATGGCTAGCCTTTGCTCAGATATCTTGGAGAGATGTTTTGCAGTTTTATTGTGTGGTGTGTTTTTTTTTTCATGAGCACAAATACATGATGACTTACTTTTAACTCACCTGTATGAAAACATTGTGGTTAGATTAATGTGATATGATCACAAGGTACATGAGTAGCTTATTTTATTTACTTTAGGAATAGACTTTCTTTATATAAGCCAACAGAGGAAACATCACTTCCTACAGGTTTACTGTATTAGGATATAATGTTGGGAACTTCCCTGGTCAGCTGTTATACTTGCTGGCATCACTTGTGCAAGTCTCTTAAAATGCAGGTAGCAAACACTACAATTAAGTAATCAAAGACAACCCAACAAATATGGTCTTAGTTCATGTCAGTTATTGGTGACAGTTTTGTTGACATAATACATACAGAACCAGACTTGAGTAATGATACTCTTGTCTTTAGCATGCTTATGTGTTTTCAGCAATGATTAAAGGAATGAACAAGGGCATTATTATATGTAGAACAAACTGAGTGGGCAGACCCAAAATATGACTACAAACTTTGAAAAATTACAGATAATTATAGATGCAGGAGTGGTTTTTGTCTGTGTTCCAGATTCTTTCCTGTGTTCCCATTTAGTAGACTGCGAAGGGTCTTTCAGGACACTAATGATATATGCCTTATCTTCTCCGTCGTTCTGACCTTCAAGGCAAGTTAAACAAGCCAGAGTTCTGCTCTCAGATGTGCCAAAGAGCAAGTCCATTCATTGTCTGAATGGCGTTTAGCAGTCCCTGATAATATTGCATACAGAGAACATAAGTTCCCACACCTAAATCATTTTACCAACATAGGGGATCTGTTTGTAATGTTAATTAACCTTTTTGACCTGCATGTTCACAACAAGGCAATTAGAAGCAAAAGCTAGCAGTTAATTTATTTTGATTTATTTGATGCATTCTGCTGCTTTTATGAATAATGTGCAAAGTCCATAGATGCAGGAATAAGCTTCCAGAGAAAAGTAAGCCTAAAGTTCCAATGTTTTCAGTCAGTACAGTCACCTTGCTCTTAGTGGTTTTTCTCATGGCCACACTGAAGCGTTAAGACATGATGTGTCCTTCAGCCTCTCTCTTAAAGCTTTTTAAGATATGTTTCCTCTCTTCTGGTCTGCACAGAGCAGAAAAAGCAGAATACTCCTCCTGTACCTGTCAGCATTCATCTTCATGTTCAGTCGTGACATTTATCTGCATTCTGATATGGAGGTTTATACTGCTTTCTAAAAGAACTTAGACATGTTTAAACCCTTCCATGCCATCCTTTTCCTTGCCCTTCCCCATGCCAACTCCTCAGTTTTAAGTATATTTAATCCATGGATAATAGCAAGAAACATAAAGATTTAGGCAAAATGGATTTAGGCAAAAAATTTTTTAAGGTGTCAATTTCCAAGCTGCTTGCAGGACATAAAATATTTTTTCTTTTCTTTTACTTCTGATGATCTTTCAGCTCACCAGAGTATTTCCTAGGCTCCAAAGTATAGCTTAGATAATAGCATGGCAATAGCTGGAAAATGAATTCTGCTATTGTACTGCAGTCTTGCAATTTTCCTGTTGGACTTCGTTTCTTTAGATTGGTCTCCCATGAGGTGGCAGATATGTTTTAAGCTGTTTCTGTTAATATTTATGACAAGAGGAAAACTATTTTTCCTCATAAATTACTTGATTGCTTTGCCTGTAGGAGAAAGAGCAGGAAATGAATGGACTGCTCTTTGGCAAGTATCCACTTTTGTGAATGGGGCTTCTTTATGCACAGAGTACTGTGATATGAAATCAACAGAAAAGCATTTAGTTTCTTTAATAGAACCAGTTTTTAAGAATGGTTAGTTTCGAGAGTGGAGGTGTCATGAAAATATAGGGCTGGGGAGAGGTATTACTATGTATTTCTTTTTTTCTAGTTCAAGAGTTCTGCAGGATTTGGAAGACCACTTCCCTCTTACCTTACTTCTTTCCTTAGAAAAGATGAGTGAAGGAAAATATGTACTTTAAAACATGTTTTTTTTTGTTTGCTGGTTTTAATAGTTTCTTCGCCTAGCATATTTAGGCAAAAAATAAAAATTTAAATTTAAAAAAAAAAGAAAAAAAGGAGAGTCCTTAGTCCAAATTCCTTAAACATATCTAAGTACCTGAGACCCTTAGAAGTCAGTGGAAATTAGGCACTTGAGTCACTGGAGAGTATGCCTGCCTGGCCCTAGTCCAAATAACTGTAGAGCTTTCTAGAGAGACAGGCATAATAGAATAACCTATAGAGATTAAATGAGAAAAACCAAAGATTCAAAAACTGGCATTCTCACCAAGAGTTCTTTATGAGAACCATAGACTCATTGGGTAATAAGTATGCAAGAACCCAAGGAGGTCTCCAGTTCAACCTCCTGCTCAAAGCAAGGTCAGACAAGTGATCACACCAGGTTGCTCAGGGTTTTATCTAGTACAGGCTTGAGAATCACCAAATAATAGAAGATAACCCCTTCCCTCTGTGTACTGACTGTGATTCTCTTAATACAGCCCAGGACACTGTTGGCATGCTGCTGATTCTTGTGCAGCTCACTGCCAGCTAAGAGCTCAGAGTCCTTTTCAGCAGAGCTACTCCCACACAGTCCCAGCAGGTATCATTGCAATTCCTTCTCCAGTGAAGTGCTTTCTGTTTACCTTTAATTTCTTGATGTCCCTGTCAGCTCAATGCTTCAGCCTGTTTGTGCTTCCCTGAACAGTATCCCTGTCCTTGAGTGTGATCCAGAAACTTCCTTGAGTTTTTTGAAGTTGTTTGTAAGCTTTGCCTGCTTGCTCACCCTAGTCTCCCACCACAGACTCCCACCATGATGCCACCCTCACTGGTCTTTCCTCTGTTATTGACCCACAAGCTCTAACCCAACGTATTGTGTATCCTGTACAAGAGCTCCCTACATTTGAGCTGCTGTTTCACATACAGAACACCTCCCTTTCCCCAAATCTCACCTTCCTTGCCCGTCTTCCCCAAAGAGCTTCTAACTGTCAGTCACAGGTCTCCAGCCACGAGTTGCCTCACCATGTCTCAGTCCTCCTTACAATAATGTTTTTCTGTTGGCAAAGATGTCAGGGAGATCCCATCCCTAATACTGATGCACTCAGGGCCTCCCTTAGATGGGTCATTGCTGTCCACATGGATGAAAAGCAGGGGGAATCAGCTAGCAGCAATGTGGAGAAGGTGATATTAAAAAGTGATTGGATGTGTCGTTATGATCCTATATTAAAAAACTTTGTTTGGGGGTTCATTTAAATGGCTAGATTTCACTTTCAGCAAATGATTACCTATAGGAAAAAAACTGCTGTAGCCTTCTTGCTACCTCCATAAGGAAAGAACTATTATTAACTAAAGAGCATTTAAGAGATTCTGTATCTGGCCCAGATTCTGTTTTCAAGTTCATGAAGTGTAAAACCACAGAAACCTCATCTAGCAAATGCCTTTTAAGGAAGCTGACAGTTCTCTTCTACTAAATATTCTTGTTTAAATGCAGCTTTTCTGGCTTTATATCAGTGTTACTAAGAGCAGAACGTGATTCATTACAGTCATCCCCTCCTTTTTAAATGCCATTATTTTTAATCCTCATCTTTACCAAGGCCTTTCACATGTCATGGTGATGTTTTCAGGATGGTCAAGGAGCATCTTTATTTTTAGCCAAGGTTCTTTAAAACACCTTGCCATTATAATGTGCCCGTGTTTGACTATCTAATCTATGAATAGATCAGTCGTCTCAGGAAAAAAAAAAAAAATGTTAACTTGCTCCCAGGAGGCTGGAATAGCTATTAAACAGACATATATCTGAAGCCATCTCTCTCTTGCATCTTTGTGATTCTGATAAAATAGATTAGTTAGATAACAACAGAAAACACTTTACACTTATATCATAGTTTCCATCCATGGATCTCAAAGCACTTCTTCAATGTTAACAAAGATAAATAAATGTTAATTAAGATAAATAAGTCATCCAGATAGTATGTCTATCAATATTTCATAGATAAGGAAATCAAAATACAAGGAATTTAGATGGCTTGCCCAAGGTCATATTGTAAACAAACAAGAGGACCAAGGAAAAAAAAAAAAAGTGGTTTATTTTAACTGTTAGGCCATTTTTGATTCCAAGCAATAGCTTGAAAAATTATCTTCACTGCTATCTATGACTATTTTGACATTTTAATTAAATTAAGCAAACAATTAGTTGTTTTTTAACACACTAAATCCTTTTTTTAAAAAAAATGAATTTATTTGAACATGCAAATCACATTTTAAAAATGTTGTACAAAGCTCTACAAAAGCATTGCTTAAGCACATGTCCTTAGGGATATGTACTATATGTGAATTAAGAAGCTAAGATCACAAATTATGTCCCAGTATCATCTTCATCATCGCTATCATATGCAGCCTTTGTGCAATAGATGTTTATGCCATACATATGGACACATATGAAGTAACTCAAGCACCAATACTCATACACAAAACTAGGAACTCTGCTACAAGCCGTGACAGATAGGTTTTAAATTAGATATTCCCTTTCAAATTCATGGTGAGGCCTGAGCTCTCAAGGGAAACTCAGAGCACTCATAAAGGAAACAGTCTAAAAAAAAAAAAAAAAAAAAGAGAGACAGAATCAGAACGTGATATAGTTGCCTACACATGGCTATTTCAGATACTGTGAGATGTTTCATTTGGCCCCTAACTGCAACTCCAAAAGAGTGGAGCTATTCCTTTGATCCAGTGTTATGTCTGCTGGCTTCACGCAGCTATTTAGGCAATCCCATACCATGTGTCCTGGTTCTTACTGTTTTCACTTGAATGAAGTAAAAGTAGGTGCCAGACCCTCCACTTTCATCTCCAAGTTAAGGGGTCTTTGCTGTTTCACCAGGTCTACTTTTTACAGATTGCTATTAGAACAGACTTGAGTCACATAGCTTAGGGCATTCTTTAGCAAAGATTAAGACATTTTCTTTTATTTGACTCATTGCATATTGTTTCTAGAAAGTAAGGCATTTCTAAAAAAAAAAAAAAAAAAAAGGACTGACTCAAATTGCAATCTTTTTGGATTGCAGAAAAGTTTTGGATACTGTTTTTCATAGTATCCTTCTTCTGGACTAAATGTCCAGAATACATTAGCTAGACAAGTTTGTAATACAATGGGTGAGCAATTGGTTAATGGGTTAAGCTCAAAGAGTTATATTAAATGGGGTTATATCAGGCTAGCAGTCAGTCACTAGTGGGGTTCCATAGGGCTTCATTTTAGGGTCGGTTTAATGTTTTTATAAATGACTTGGATGAAGGACTCAAATGCATACTAAGCAAGTTTGCAGATGATATTAAATTTGGAGGATCTGTTGCCTCCCTTAAGAGCATAGAGGTCTTGCAGAGAGATATTGAAAAATTAGAGGGCTGGGTAATCACCAGCTGCATGAAATTTAACAAGAGCAAATGCTGGTTTCTGCAGCTGGGATAGTGCAATCCTGAATGTATGTACTGGTTGGGGAATGAGAAGTTGGAGAACAGCCCTGCAGAAAGGGATCTGGGGATTCTGTTTGATGACAAGTTGCATATGAGTCAACAGTGTACCCTGGAAGCCAAAAGGGCCAACCATGTCCTGGGAAGCATGAAGCATGGCATCTTTAGCTGGTCGAGGGATGTGATTGTCCTGCTCTGCTCTGTGCTGGTATGGCCACACCACTGCTGTGTGCAGCTTGGGGCATCACCATAAAAGAAGGAAATAAAACTATTAAAGAGCATCCAAAGGATGGCTACAAAGATGGTGAAGGGTTTACAGGGGAAGACATATCAGTGGATGAATTTACTTGGGTTGCTCATCCTACAGAGGAGTAGACTGAAGGGAGATCTCAGCTTTCTCACTGTGGTGGTCAACAGCTTCCTCATGAGGTAGAGCAGAGGGGCAGGTAGTAATCTCTTTGTTGACCGGTGATAGAACCTGAGGAAATGGCATGAAGCTGCATCAGGGGAGGTTCAGGCTGAATGTTAGGAAAAGGTGCTTCAATGAGAGTGTGGCTGACCACTGGAACAGGTTCCCCAGGGCAGGGGTCACTGCACTGAGCCTGCTGGAGTTCAAGAAGTGTTTGGATAATGCTCTCAGACATATGAGCTGATTGGAGAGTGGTCCTATATGGAGCTAGGAGTTGGACTCGATGATCCTTGTGGGTGCCTTCCAACTCAGGATATTCCATGATTCTACGATTCTATGAAATTGAACCCCTGACACATTACAGCTCTCAGGAGCATGAGAGCTGAGTTCATCTGTTCTCCAAGTCATGCAGAAAGAAGTCCACCCCTGTCCTGAAGTTCCCAAAGGGATACTGCATCCACAAGGCTATTTGGGCATAATGCACCTGCTTTTTCTTGATTTCATAATGAAAGTGGGTTGAGCTCCAGGGGGTAGTCTGTGAGTCATGACTGAGGAGCCCACTGTGTGTCAGAAATATGTTTTAATATTATAACTATTAATATGAATAGTTGTTAAAGCAGACACTTTGTATTTAAAGAGAATGCATTCTTTATCATTTTTAAATCCACTGCTAGAAGAGTCTGTGAAGTCCAAATATCCAAAATTTATTTTATGACAGTTATTGAAATACTAGAAGCAGTTTTATGATTTGCTTATTACATAATTACACTTTAATTCAGCCAATAAAACCTAAATGTGATTTACGTGGGCCTTGTATCTAATATACACAGAAAAATCTCAAACTTGAATCTATATAGTGTCTGTTACTATAAGCAGCACACTAGGATTATAGGAAGAAAAAATGCCACCTGTTTTTGACTGGCCTAGTTCATGGAGTAAACCGCCCACTGATTTAGAAAGCAGATCATGCTTTCTTTGGCATTTATCCAGTTGCTGTCTGGACTGAAAGGTTACAGAAGCACACATACCTACATTCTGCAAAAAGTAGAAAGGCCAGTGAGTCACATATCCTCAATGCCTGAGGCAGAGAAAATGCTGTTTCCTTCTTCAGGTTTCTTTCCACCTTCAGTCTTCTAAGGGAATGTTGGACTTAAGGCATCAACATGTATTAGTGAGTTTGGAGACTGACAGTTTTATTCATTTTTTGGTCAGATTCTTAAGTGCAGTGTAGCAGAGAGTGTGTGAGATTTCCTTCGCCTACTATACCAGAATTGCCACCTGGAAACCTGGCCCCATCCCCCCACCCTTCCTATTAATTTTACATAAAATGTAGAAAGGAATAAAGACTGAGACAAGAGCTAAAATTCAATTCAAGCTGATAAAGATAATTGTTTGGATTATTGTTTTTTCAATAAGACCATCTATTCTTTAGCCACATATTGATCTGAAATGTTCTGATTTACAGGAACTTCCCAGATTAAATAACACAACAAACAGCAACATAACAAAAGTGCTGAAAATGTTATTGTTCAGTTTGAAATAGGGCTCTTCACTGCTGCATTTAAAAAACAAAGTCCAAAGAAGTCTTCTGTTTCAGTGAGAGGCAAACAAATTTTTACAAGTCTGAAGTTTCAAACTAGTGCCAAGAAGTATGCACATTAGCATATGTCTGCTCAACACACTGTAGACCCGTGCAGTTGCACCCAAATTATCTGATGGTGAATTAGGTCAGCTACCACAAGCAGCGTAGACAAATTATTTTATCAGCCTTCCTAGCTGTACAGACCTTACTTGAAAATAAGAGCAAAGATCTAATATGGCCATGTCTGACATGGCACTGGAAGCAGTCATTCATGGTACTGAATCCAGACCAAATGGCTGGTTGGAAACAGTAGAGTGGCATTGACTTCAAAGGTTTTACATAATGACACTTGTTGTGAACTTCCTCCTTACCATCCCCAAACCAGTCTGACTAACAGGCATATCATGACTAACTTGTGGAATTCTCAACCTTTTTTCTTTTTGGTGGCCTCCCTTACTGTGCAAAGTCATAGAATCATAGAATGGCTCAGGTTGGAAGGGACCTCACAGATCATCTAAACTTTGTGTTTATTATCTTAATACCTGTGCAGGGACAGAACAGTGACCCTGGCAAGTTTGAATGTTCACATCAGTAGTAGATAATTATTTCCCAGAAAGAAATTTAGAAGTGTTTGGTCACTGTAGTAGCACAAGCTCAGTAAGTGTTTGATTTCTCTATGCTGTGAGCATGACAAAGAAAATCGAATACATTTTCTTGGGTGACCTTAATATATTTTCCTTGTCACTTTTTAACTTGGCTTAAAATATGATACAGCAATTTTCAGGTAGAAAAGGAAAGACTAAAAAGCATGTAATTCAGCTCACAATGGATTTTACAGGTCTCAATGGAATTAATTACTGAGAACTAGCACATGTAGTAATTAATTTCATGCAATTCACCACCATCTGCAGATGCATTATTTCCTTTCAAACTTACTATAATTTAATGTAAAATAGAAATTGTTAGGGGTTTTCAGGCAGCAAAATCTTTTGTATCTTGTTTATGCCAAAGCAATTAGATAAGGAAATTAAATATTATTTGAAAAACAAAACCTATTTTTCCATTGAATAGAAAATTACTTCCAGTTGTTGGTAAGGGAACTGCTTGCAATTACAGAGATTTGGGGAAAAGAAACTTTAATTTAAGACTGGTTTTCTCATTTAAAAAAACATTCATGGTTTTTTGGCAGGAATCACTTACCATTTGCAGGTGAAGTGTATTACTGCATCAAACTTTGTACAAATTGCAATGAAAAACTACCAGACCTGTTTAGATAAATACCAAAATTGCCTTATATTATTTACATGTAAGATATATAAAATGTGTTTAAGTACTTTTCTCTTCATCGGCTTGTATATATCTTGTCCTGAAACAGAAAAAAACTGACCTCAACAAATGACACAAATTTCTTTTATAATATTCAAGTTCCTTATCTTTTTTGATCCATATTCACAACTTCATCTGTACTGAACAAGCAATTTGATTAAACTAAATTAATTTAAATTAAGCTTTTTCTTATGTGGTATACTGGAGTAGTCAAGAGTACTCTTCAGTTCCATCCTTAAAGTGTATAAAATTTAAAGCAGGACTGTCAAAGAACAATGTATTGGAATTTATTCAGTGCATCAGCTGAACGATCAGTTGGATGTTGGGACCTCTGGAAAATTAATCCTGAATCTTTCCAGATATTCATGTAGCACCTAACACAAGAGGTGATTCTGCTATAATACTGTGAATGGGAAAGCATGTGTGTTTGGGAGGGAGACAATATTCAAGTAGCACAGCTTTTTTTTCTGTGGTATGTCATGAAGCATTCATTGTTCTTTGACAGTAATAATGAACGGGTTATAGACCCATTAATCTATGCCTATTTAACAGGGTCACATTATCATGGAATGGTTTCTGTTTTGGAAAAAAAAATTTAAAATGTAACTATTATTTGCATTTGTTAGCATTATAATACTCGACTTCAGCTGAGAGCCCATTGTCCTCCATAAAAACAAACACTGTAGCAATAGAGATCTGAAACAGCCAAAGAACACAAGCCCTGTAATTGTAAGAGGTATGAGACCAGTCAGGCTTTCTATATTTTCCACCTGCTGGTCAAAGTCTGGACACAGTTTTCCTCCCTGTCAAGTAACCACTGAAGTCTTTTATCTAACAAGAGAACTAGATAGTAGCATTAGAATTACAGTTGGAGCTAAAGTAGATGCCATCATTAGAGTCATATGTGAGAATGGCAATAAAAGGGCAATACAAATGTCTGCTTTTAGTGCAATAGCTTATCAAAGCAAGAAGCAGTAAGTGAGTAAAAAATATTTCTTTTTCCAATGCATTTTACAAAGAAAACAAAGATTTGCAGGCAATAAATCTGTGGTGTTCCCACAACTACCCTTAAAAAAGCAGAATATCTTTACCTAGGTAAGCAAAGCTGATGAAACACAAAACAATTACAGTGAGGTTTCCTTATTTATGAAGAGCGGTATAACAACTGTACTAATGTAGCAAAAGTACTAAAATGGAGCTGGTGATCTCCCCAGTTCTTAGTTCTCCCTAAGAAAGGGGAAAAAAAAATAAATAAAAATGAATGAACATGAATGTCATGAATGTCACTTTGAAGGCCTGGATAAGGCAAGAAGGTATTTTGAAAAGGACCCTGAAATCACATTTCTAAAAATGCTAGAGGACTTGGTTATTTTTATAGTGTTCTCATGGTCATTACATTCATTGACAAGAGAAGAGATGAATAGTTTGAGGGAGGGAGGCTTGAGAGATTAGCTCACTCTGCAGCCCTAAGATTTACTCAGGCCTATATTGCGTGCCATCTCCTGGTCCTTTTGTAATGTTTATTCCAATAGATTATCACCAATATTTAGTGTTTTATATATTCTCAGTGAATATTGTCATCCTTCTTATTATGACAAAACAGCATAGAGTCATATAGTAAATGCAGAAAATATCATGAATTTAATGCATTCACATAAAGAGATCTTCATCCTATGACTAAAAAGGCTCTGAATATAGGTCTGATGATTAAATTGGGAATTGGTAAAACAAGAAAAAAAAAAAAGAAAAAAAAAAAGCTTACAAATCATTGTTTCTCCAGACAGCTTTAAGATTATGATCTCCCAGATTTCCTTGGTGCTGCTGTACATGTACAAGCAATTCAGCCTCAAGAAAGTTTGAATTTAGAGGGCTTAAGTTCAAGTCATTTATCCATTTTTGTGACTGAAAAGAAACTATTTACACTAATGAAATGTTATAATTATTTGTGGTTTATTCTAGCCTTGAATAAACAATATGATGACTTTGTAGCTATCTAGTAAAAACTTCCATTTTTAGTTGAACACAACATTCAATTTATTTTTCTTCTAGCTCTTCCTTAGGTCCAGGGACTTTGTCAGTTCTGTCCTATGATGTAATGAATTAAACATGATAGACATTTTGGAAACGTTTATTTGTAATTGTCCAGGTGAAAATATTACAGTCATAAACCCAACTTGTCCTGTGCTGTAATGACTGATATGGTGTCAGTCTTCTTCTACCTAGCAAAAACTTGTCTTATAAAGGCCTTAAAACCTAGAGGAACCATTGTGTAGGGATTACGTGGTTTGCTACTATAAATATTGGCACAGAAGTTAATTACATTGTAAATGAGATGGACAAACTTTTGACTACCATACACACTCACAGACTAATTCTTTACTTTCTGGATACAGTAAATGGTCATATTTTGTTCAACATGTAGTCTTATTATGTAATAAGGCTAAAATCTGTCTGTGACTAAATCTGCCAGTAATGCCTATTTTATGTAGCCAGATCTTCTCCTCTATCATGTTTTTAAAAAAGAAACGCATTCCTATAATTTTGAAATGAGAAGCAGGAAGGTTTTATCAGTCTAATGTTATATGAAAGGACAGAAAAGAAACACACACATAAATAAGTGTGTAAAAAGATTGGCAACCCATAGAGGAACCAAAATATATTAACAGGCTTATGAAATAAGCTTGCTCTTGCTCTGTGAGCCTTTAAGTTTTACCCCTTAAGGTACATATCTAATTTGACAGTCCAAACTTTTAAGTGCCTGCGAGTCTCTGTAATGTGTTCCTTTCCACTTTTCCAAAGTAACAGGTTTAAGAAGATGAAATAATGACTGAATGATTTCCTGTTTTCATTTGGTCTTACTTTTCTTCATTTAAAATTCTCTGTGTCACTTTACACTATAAATGTACTCACAGTTCAACACATAGGAGTATGTTTCATTGTGGTTGTAATAGAAAGGAGATAACTTGAATGCAAATATTTTTAATTTTCTGGAAAAAAAATCCAAATTTAAATGTAGTATTTTATATTAAATGAAATAACACCAGATTTTGAATGTTCAGGCTTCAGAGAAGAGGTACATACTCCCAGAAAATTGTAGGAAAGTCACATTCTACTGAACAAAAAGAAATGAATAGCTACTCAATCAAAAATCCAGTTATCTGTAATGTCAGAAATGTAGGCAACATGATGATGTGCCACAAGGCTTTCAAGGCATTTAAAAACAAGCATATTTGAACACTCACCTGTGGCTCCTACAAACCATAAGCCAGTAAAATTTTAGTACAATACTCACAGAATGGCAGAGGTTGGGAGAAACCTCTGGAGGTCCTCTGGTCTAAGACCACCTCTCAAGCAGGGTCAGCTGGAGCAGGTTGCCTAGGAAAGTTTTGCTGATGATCAGTCTTTCTTTTTTCATTTATTCCTTCTAAATAACTGTCATTGTGTTTGTATCTCTCTAGTAGTTGGAAGAGAGAATTCATCTCAATCCGTATAGACATATCATACCATAGACTTCAACATACCATAGACTTCAAGGTTCTTGAAGTTAATGTGATTGAGAATATTTCAGTCAGGGTTATAGCACTGGCCTTAAGTTCAAGGGTGGGTATCTTTAAAGAGGTGGAGACAAATTTATGTGTCTTCTGGTCTATGCCTCAGTCTTGCTGGAGGTGAGTTAACAAGAAAAGCTATGTGTGTCTGAGATCTTATGTTTCACAAAGAGTCTGCATTGTCCTTTGTGCACTGATGGTGTGCATTTAAAAATGTAAGCAAAGAATTTGGGAGCTGTGATAAAGCCAGTGCTGTGATAAAGTGTTGTGCATCAGAATTACTATTTGTAACTACCCTGTCCTTGTAGGGGGTATCAGAGTTACATTTTTGTCTGACTGCACTGATGGTGAATTTTTTTCATGATTTTTGTGTGGGGTCTTTTATTTGTTTGATTGTTTTTGTTTTTAACTTAACTTTAACTTTTTCATCTGAAATTTAGGGTGGTTGCCTTTTTCAGGTGAGATAAATAGAAATCCTCCACATTAGGAATGAATAATTCCTAAAGTGTTTTGAAGATGTGTAAAATTTGTGAAGCTTTTTATTTTCTTTCAGTGCATTCAAACAATGATTTTTTTTTCAATACATTCCTGGCAGACCTTCCTATCTATTCTTGTCTGAAGAAACGTTCGCTATAAATACTGAAAATTAATATAAATAGATCACAGATAGAAGATCATTAATATATATATATAACTGGCAAAGCAAGTCATTTGGTCAATGATGACCAACTGTTTTTAATGCAATAATGCCTACTTCATCTCTGTTCTCCTTATCACTTAAATTCTATATTATAGAATTCAGCTGCTTGAAAAAAAGTTGTTAGTATTCAATAGCAGGTATTAATATCGCCAAGACATACTCCTAATGACAATAAGAACATTACACATTGCTGCTTCATCTTCCAGTTTTTGTAAGTATTCCTACTGACAGAAACTATCTGTTTATTTTTAATTTATTTCAATTTGTAAAGATAAAAATAGCTGTCAACCTAAAGGCTTGTATGCCCAGATGACGATTACAAGTAGATAAACAAACATAGAAGCTGATTTCTCAAGAGTCCATGCTATGTCCTTAAGAAAGTGAAATAATTCCCTTTATCTGTTGAATTTGAGGGGAAAAAATGACTTGAGTTAAAACACAAAGCAATGAACAATATTTCTTTTGACTTAGGTAGATTGGGACTCAAAATTCCCTGTGCTCATGACCTTGAAATAATTTTTTGTCTGTCTAGTCTACTGTTTCAATGGACATACTGAATACCAGAAAAGATGTCTGCAAGATGTTTGACTTTAGATAATGAAGTGACAAGAGAGTCTATAGTGTTTCTAAACCACTTTGATTAACAAAGATGAAATACTGTCACACAAGTGGACAATGACTATATGTTTTTAAAATATGTTGTAAAAGATGTTCTCAGAGCAATATGTACACTCCTGGAGTACCAAATAAATGAATCACAAGTTTAACTAAGAACCTGGCAGTGATTTCAGCAGCCCACTTAAATATATACATACACAGATCTGTTCCTTCAGAGATATACACCTCTGACATACAGATACATACATACATATGAGTATATGTATATATGTATGTACCTCTGAAATATGTATATGTGTATATCTATATATCTAAGATATTAGATAATTAAATGTATTTGACATATGTCTTAGATCTATATGTATATATTTTAATTGTAATGATGTTATAGCTATGTATCTTTGAGATACACAGTAGTATAATAGCTTTAATTAGCCACACACACATGCACAAACACTAAAAAAAAAAAACCTTTCTAGATATGAACACTTGCGCATCTGTTTGATGGTTTAGTCATTCCTGTGGCAATTCCTGGTATTCCTGGTATTGGTCTTGTACCTAAGTTAAGGATGGTGGCAAAAAGGAATAAACAGTTTTCAATGTTATAGAAAAACATTCACTAACTGGCATGTCTCCCGTGTAACAGAAGCCCTGAAGTTCTCAAATTTGACCAAAGCCTATTTCAAGCCTTTACAGATCATCAGGTGAAGGTCGTTCATATAAACATGATGCCATTTACCAACACTGCACAAGAGCAATAGGGACAGTAAAAAGGCTCCCGTAGTTTCCGATTCTTGTAACACATAGGAATTCACAACTGAAACAAGAGAACAAAGTCTTCATCACACTTGTTACTGTTGACCAAAGAATATGATACTAATGAACCTAGAACATGAAATTAATAGTTTATATAATATTGGGATCATTTATATGCTTTATTTGACCTGAACTTTCAAAATCAAACTGAACTTCATCCAAGGATACAGAGACAATAAAAGCTATCTCAGATTTATAGTGGTTATCTTTAAGGATTTGTGTATGACAGGTGAAGGACAGAAGACAGAAAGAGAGCAAACAGAGAGTAGGGATTTTTAGGTCAATTGACATAATATGAATTCTTGGGTGGAAAACAAAACAAAACAAAACAAAACAAAAATCATCTGGAAATATAAGCTTACTACTTACAAGAGAAAAGAAATCAAAACAAACCAATTCTCTTGTAAATCAGTGTATGATGTTATGAATTCTGGAGAAGTATCTCATGCTGTATATGGTGACTCTCACATGACACCTTTTAGGCAAGCTATGAAAATATGAGCAAGTATGAGCAAGATTAATTCATTCTGGAACAGAACCACTGTCAGGATGACACATGAAGAGGAGTTCTACAGACTTTTGTTCTGCATCCAGGCTTCTTCAACAATTCCATTCATGACCAAAAAAGGTGGGCTAGAGTGTTGTTGTTGTTGTTGTTGTTTAATTTCTGCTTCTAACAGGAAGCTGATGGGACTGCATGTATTTTGGAGGATAGGGATCAGTTCAGAATGATCTTGACAGGGTGGATGAATAGCCCAAAAAATAATCCAGCATGTGGAAGCAGGCTGCAGAATAACTCATCAGTTCTTTGAAGAAGGATCTGTAAGTTACAGTATATCTACCTTTGAATGTGAAACTACATCACACTGTCATGAAAAAAAAAATGTTAAAAAAAAAAAATGAAAATGTCTTCCTCACACTTCTTCAGTAAGTGTATGAGTTCAGTTCTAGAAACCATATATGCAGAACAATTTGAAAGACTCCAGAGTACCAGATGCATGAAGATCAATCTGTTGGGGGAAAAAAAAAAAAAGAGGAAAGGAGAGGGTGAGAAGAAGGAATAGGATGAGGGTCCCAAGGGAACCTGTTGATGGATATTTAATGGACAGAGAAAGTGAAACACTAAAATAGATTACCCGAGGCCTTAGCATGTTCATTGATTGTGGTCTTTAGGAAAAAATTGAGTAGACCTTAGATGAGAAGACACAAAAGCGGACTGGTTATCTTAGGGAATGGCTGTCGATTAGGTGACCTCCTGAGGTCTCTTTCCAATCAATTTTCTGAAGGAAGCACAAGACTTAAAATTATGCTCTTGGGTGTATGTACACTAAACCCTGTGCCCATTCTGTCACCTTGCTTCTACATATTTTCATCTTACTTATTTTCAAGACAATTTTGGCTGTGCAACATCCACTTTCATCTTACTTGTCCTCTTCAGCAATGAAGCATGTGCACAACAGAAATTTACTTTTCTTACACAGCATCAGAAAAAATAGTTTTCTCTATATTTCAAAGCTGCTGTACCAAGTAGCAAGATGTCACTTTATTTTTATATCAGTGATGCAATTTTTGTGCCTTTCTAAGGTACTGCCATGCCTGAAAAATGCCTCTCCAGAGGCAGACCCCAGGGACATCCTCCCTACAGAGCACAGCACCAACCAAATGCCTTGAGAGATATGAGATACTGAAGGACTTCCTCAACTTCCTTATGAAAACAATGGTAACAGAAGCAGAGTTAGGATTCAAAAAAAACTGCATTGCACTTTTTTTTTTTTTTTTGTGCTGGCTGCAGATTACTAGTTCATGTGAAAGTGTAATGACCAAAGCAGCACCTTCCATGTATCAGTGCTGCTGATGGTACTAGCCAAGCACTCCTCCTGTCCTGGCACCCTAGGAGCCTGGTGATTAGGAAGAAAATTGCCTCCAGTTTACACACCTGCACATGCTTATGCCTAGCTGCAATCTGGCCCAATGGTATTAAAAGAACACCCATGAGAAACAGAAAATTCAAATACTGCCTCTTTATGGTGGAGTATGAATAAATAAGAATGCAAGAGATTTATACTGCAGTAACCATTGGAGAATTCAACCACTGTAAATATAGTGTACTTTTGAAATTATAGTGACAATTTGGAAGTAATTGAAGGATACTATGTGTAAATGTGTCTATTTATACAGGCAGGTCCATTCACCCCAAATTGTAGAGAATAAATAACATGCAATACAATTTCTTTTATACCAAAAAGACACTCTAGAGAAAAAGAAGAGCAAAAGCAGGATAATGTGACAGAAAAAGGCAGACAAAGGACAATGTAAAAATGCTCAGGAGGGAGAAAAGGAGGAACAGAAAAAATAGGACAATGTGCTAAGGAAAAAAACCTAGGATGCAGAAAGGAGAAATAAAGGTTGGATGACATGATATGCTAAAACAAAAAGATTAAATGAAAAGGGTAGGTGTAAAGGGGAAGAAAAAATAAGATATAACAACAACAAAAGCTAATAGAATAGTATACAGAAAAAATATATAAATATATTTCAGTGCTAAAAGAACAGAAAGGTAGGCTGGGTATTTCCTTCTGGAAACAAAAAGACTTCTGTGAAAAAGGCACAAGAGAATGTGTGCAAAAAGTGAAATATGTGAGGAAATGATGGAAAAAAAGTAAGATGAAAAATGGTGACTTCTGTTACAGTAACTTGATGTTTCTTCTGTGCTCAGCAGTACCCATAGTGGCACAAACACAGCCTGCATAAAGCTTTGCACCAATACCATAAAAGGCCGGGTTTTGAAGACTGATAAAGATTATGGTCTGAGGGAAAAAACAGTAGCAAAGCTCACAGGGTGCATTTATGGATATCTCAAAGGATTTCATTCATAGCGCTTCTCTTTCTTCCTCCAGTCATTCTCCATGTGTGCCCATTACATACTAGTGACTCAAGGCAACATGTACACTGAGATTCAGGAGGCCATGGAGTATCCAGGGCACTGGCGTGGGATTTAAAGTACTGACTCAGGGTCTGTGAGAAACTGGTGACTTTTTTTAAAGTAGCTGCTAGAGGCCAGGCATATCCTAATCTTACAGGACATCTAAAATTGCACTCGATACCTATGCAGCCAAGTACACCCCATGACCTTGTTTTTAAGGGGATAGTGCTTGACTTTGTTGAGCATAATATCTGCAGTAAAGGTTTTACAACTGTGTAAATAGAGCTGTATAGGGTCATTTCACAGATGTGTTCTTAGCAACCACTAACAGGCAGAGAGAACACTACCTAGCTGCCTTATAACCTGTCTATATGTGATGAGACTGGAAAGTTGCTGGTAGGAAATTGCTGTGACTTTCTCACTCTCTACTACTTCTACAGAACACTGAAAAACTAATTCAAACTCAAAAGTTCTTCATAAAGAGAAGGCCAAAATATATTTCATAACAAGGTCTCCTTTTAAAATTGCCATTCTGCTTGCATGGCTGAGTAAGACATTCATATGTTCACCAGAAATTAGGGAATTTCCTTAAAAATATCTCTGTACACAAGAGTTACCTTTAACTACGTTTCTGTCTCACCCTCTTCACTGGGTCAGGACAGAAATTTCGGATGACATCAACTTGAGCTGGAAGAGCAAAGCCTATTTCTTACTAAGAGAAATTGATCCATACCAAAAATGACTTTTGAACAGGTTCATATTTAGATTTGTGTTCCGTACATAGGAAACAGCAATTTTAACTTGTTTCATACATAATAAACTTCCTTGGCAAATCCAGGACAGAAATACTGTAATCAGCCTATTGAACACCTGGCACTTGAGAGTTGGTTCTCCTGGCTGATGTCTCTTGCATAAAAAAGCCAACAGGACATAAGAGAACAGGATACGCTTCATCTTCTTCATTTGGATTTTCCAGAAGAAAATGACCTCACCTGCATCTTCAGTGCAGACTACTGATTTTCAATATCCTTTTCAGCTCTGCTTCCTTTGCCTGGTGGGCATTTTTTAAATCACATTAACAACTACTGCCCATTTAGTCTTTTCTTACCCTTTTGTTGCTTCTGTGAAAACAGTTTGAGAAACAGTTGTTTAACTAGCATCAGATGGAACATATAGGAGCAAATTATAGGGAAAAAGTCATTATATGTTAAAGCTCTTAGAATGCTGTACTTCTATCAGAAATGCACACTCTATGTGAAGTGATACATTCTGCTTTCAATTTTTAAGTATCTAACATTTTGATTTATTTCAGAAATATTTCTAACACTTCTGACCTGGTGGAAATCCTAGACAAAAAGAAAAAAAAAAAAAAGAAAAAAAAAAAGCCCTCCTTACAAACAAAAGTAAGCTTGGATTTGTGGGATATTAATCATCAGACAAGTACAATAGACTACTTGAAGGAGAGGAAAACACCTTTATAGATTTACAGTAATTTTACACCTCCTTTTTGAATAAAATTGACAAATAAGAAAGAGTTATTAAAATGCTTCTAAATTAGCATTTTGTGCTATTGAGATGTATCAATGATTATGATGTGCAGCTTTAATAATCAAGCAGTAAACATTGACTTTCTAGCTGGTAACCAGGGTGGATTTGTAGAATGTGTTTCTAAATGTGTGTGTTTATCTCCTGTAGTACCTTCTACCCCCAAGCAGTATCTCACTGAAATCGTGGCATATTCAACAAGGTAGCTTAGTGAATAAACTACATTTAGTATGAATGCCAAGCCTGGCTATTTTTTTCTATGGTTTTAGGACATATTTCTGTTTACCTTTTCAGTCAGCAGCTCCAAGCTCAACTACATTTCCTAATTATTCCCACTTTGTTTAGAAGAAAAATCTTAATAGTCCTATGTATAATGTATTTCTGGGTTTCAGATCTTAACATACAAGTGGAATCCTTGGCCCCTTCTTGTTTACTAAAGCAGAAATTCAAGGCATGCATAAAATGGTGAATCATTCCTTCAATACAAATCCTTTAATTGTCAGCTGCAAAATTAGGACTTTGAGAAGTTTGCTTTTCTGAAGATGCTCCTGTGCTCTGAATTGAATCAAAAACATGTACTTTAAACTTATGAAGAAATGCATCAGACTGAAATTTGTGAACTGGTTCTATTTGACATCTGTAGAAATAGATATTTGAGCAGAGTGTGAGGGGGAAGGGGGAGTTTAATTTCAATGCATGATAAGTATGGTTACACAGGCAGCTGAGATTCATGTGATCAGACAAAGGGAGTAAAAACACTAAGTCAGTAAAGGTATTCTCATGTTCATGTGTATGCCTCTCAAAGGCCATTAGGGACCAGAACAAGTTTGGGTCTTTCTTAATATCTGCTTTTTCTCTGTGAAAAACATTAAAACAGTAACCATAGCAAGGCAGGAACACTGTTGAGAGATTCTTTACTCTTCTTGCCTCTACTTTTGAAATGTCTTCTCAACACCATCTTTGAGAAACTTTATTTCTGCATTTTAAAGCAGTTTATTAGAAGACTAGAAATTGTTCCAGCAGAGAGACAGAATAAGATAGCTGTTCTCAGTGGGCAGTTCAGTGACTGGGGTCATTTGAATCTGCTATAGTAACTAGAGCTTTTTTAACTGTAATAAAAATGTTTGCACATAATATTTATATTTAAGAATTCCTTTTTGTTTTCCATTTCATTCCCAGTTTGTTTTCTGCAAAGTCTTTCTGCCCATACATTTATTCTCAGTGTATTAAATAAAAAATGTAGCATTTTTCAGTGTAATAATACTATAATTCTTAAAAATTTGTAGAGAAAAAAATACATAATGAATGGTTGAAACAAAGAGTAACAAAATTGTAAAATAGGAATGCAGTAGTCCTTATGAAACAATAATAATTCTAATCACAGGAAAATAAGAAAAACAAGGGACATTAGTGCAATCACAGTAAAGGAATTTTTAAATTTGTTTTAAAAATATTATAGATCAGAATCTTCTTGTTGCTAGCATGCTGTTGGATAAATAACATTCTATTGGATAAAATACTCCAGTCAATGTTCTCTGTTATTTTCCAGGAGCTACAATGCAGTCTTTCAAGTTGAAGAATGCCTTTGTGATTTACAATGCATTTGTCATTTGGTGGAGGGAATTCTACTCTCCAGTTTATTTGCTTTTTGGCAATCAATAAAGCTATTTGTACAAAAGTCCTTTTGAATTTGTCTGGTCTGGTATTTTCATTTCTGTGAAGTAAACAAACATGGGATAAATAGGAATTTTTATTTTAGCTATTCCATTTGAGGCTAGAATCACTAGAGACTAATACTTTCACAATTCAGAAGTTCAGAACATATGCATGTGGTCACTTTCATTTTTTAAAAAATCTAGGATAGCGAAAACTAGTAACCTTTACTGAACAAAATAAAAGATTTGTAGATTGTAAAATAAAAAAATAAATTAAAAATAAATAAATAAATAAGTACTAATATAACTATTGACTTCTAACTGAATTTAATATTTTACAACTGATTTGCATTTTACGTTTGGCTGAGAGCAGGCAAGCAAGTTTCTGCAGACTTCATTGTTCCTGTACTTCGTGTTTTGTGATGAATTTGCAAGACCAGAATAAACTTGAGTCTGAAAAATTATCACCTACCTCTGCACCACTATTCTTTAGTTCACAGCAAGTTTGAGAATCACTTCTGCAGAAAAATGGACTTTCTGACTGTCCAAGGATACATCCTCTTTACGCATCAACACCAAGGCAAGCTCTGCCATTACATTTCTTCTTCCTGCCTCCTGTAGTGCGTTTTGTATGCCAATGACAAAACTCAGCATCTAGACAACATCTACATGAAAATTCTTTCTTCTTCTAGTCATTACTTTCTGCTCAGTTATCTTCTTCTACTATTCGTTGCTCACTTCTCATTTTAGACCTTACATAGATGTTTCATGCAGAGGCACTGGACACATGTAAATACATAGAGTGCTGTTGTCTTTTTACATCTGAGGAATGTTACATACAGTTTGCATTAGGGGACATTGTATGCTTTCTACATTATATTTGTTCTCCAGCAACACAAAGACTTTTCCAGTAACATTTCTTTTAGTTGAAGGTTTATGCCATCAAATTTGTATATTCCCTCATGTGTGAACTTAAATACATATTTGTACATACATCTTTTTGTCCGTTTCTGTATGTCAGTAGCTTCTAAACATGCAGCCAATTTCAAGCAAACATGACAGCAATAGGAATTTCAAAGTGCATGATATTACCAAAAGCCCTATAATAAGCAGACAGGTGAAAAACAAAGAATGTTTTTACCTTTTCTTCTTTGGCCCACATAATAGCCCAGAAAGAAGAGCTGTCTGATCATTTCCCATTTACTAACTGTCCAGTCAGCATGCACTCAATCTGCAAACAAGCCATGGCATATACTGCTTCTTACCTAGGCAGAAGAGGTAGGAGGCATTTGTGCTTAGATGCAAGATATAGGTAGTATGAGGGGAGAGCTATGAGATGTCAACAGCAGCCAGTTGGACATAAGATGAAAAGCCGTTTACAGAACCCATTCAATGGAGAAAGGGAGTGTGTTCCTATTATACTGTCTTTTTATCTCTGCTTGAGGAACCATCTGCTTGAAGAGATCATAATTAGTTAGCTGACATCAGGTAATTGGATGGAAAAAAGAACACCTAGTCTGAACCTGAACTACTTCACAACTCAGATTTTTTAGGTGGTGAGAGATATTTTGATTCTTGAACAATTAGGTTTTTTATTGATAATGGCTTATTGAAAAGACCTGTACTAAAAGAAAAGACTGGGATGACTTTAATGAATGTGCATAGTCAACTAGAATAAAGTGCTTTGATGGCTGGTATTCTCAAATAATTGTCTCATTAACCTTAACTATATCAACCTTTTCTCATTATCAAGGTTAAATAATTGAATAGGTAGACTTCTGGGGAACTTGCAGTCTTATGCAGAAAGATAACAGCCACTTCCTCTTGTGATAGAAACCTGTTGTTTAAAGAAGCAGTTTGTGAGAGAGAATGAATAATCTTACACATATGCACAAATAATAAATAATTTTAACTGTGAGAAAACACAACAGAAAAAAATTAAACAGTGATGAATAATTTCCAAGCTGCCATATTATATTTTTTAAAATGTTTATATACCTGTGATATTTTAGCAAAAATTTGATAGTACTGTCAAATTCTGCTTTCTTGTAGATAACCAGCAAAGATTATTTCATGTGCAGGCCTCCTCATTCCCTAGCTATGGTTCTCACAATAAACAGAGACATCTAGAGCCCTCAGTCAACCAGCAAGTCACCATGAAGATGAAACCATGGAGATTTTCATAGGAAATATAAATATATTATAAAATACATTTATATATATATATTCCAAATAAAAGACAACTAAGAATATGCTGTTGAGTAGTCATCACATGGTATCAGCCTAGGAGGAATACAGAAGCACCAGTTAGGTAGTGTTTGTATGACCTGTCTGTCACAAAAAAAAATATATATATATATGTATATATAACATGTATATATATGTACTGGTGTAAAACTGGTGTGCACCAACATGGAGGAATGAAAAAGAATCAGGTTCTTGTGATGTTCCTGTTCTTGGAATAAGTGAGAGACACAACTGCAAATGTCAGACTCCAAGAGGGCTTTGTAGGGACTGTGCATGATGGTAACCACTACGCACTGTTTTTCTGAGGGCAAGGAGCCTAAGCATCATCTGCTGCTACCACTGTCACCATATTTGCCATGTGAATGGACTATAAACATTTCTTACTGCACTTTTGAAAACATCATCTGCCACTGAGAGAGTATGAGTGAGAGGGTAGTACGCAAACAGCCTTGGGTTGGTGGCAGAAAATCATGGTCTGAGCAGCTGGAAGGGAAACCAATACATGACAGTGGGAAGAAGACCAATGCTCAAGCTGCTTGCTGCAACTTTCAGAAAGGTTATGAATTTATCTTTTCCTTAGGGCTAAGATGAGAATGAGGATTGAATTATTCATTGCACACCAGGCTCAGCAGCAATACAAAGACAAATAACGCAGACAGGGCAGATTAGAGAAGTCCCCTGGGAATGGACGGAATCTCCTAGGTAAGCCAGTGTATTCAGATGCACAAAAAGACCTGAGAAATGACTGAGAGATGAGTCCAAACAGGCATCTATAAACTAGTTACACAGGATATATATGGAAATTTAACTAAGAAGTGAGACATTTGTCATCCAGAGCCCCTACCCAATACTGCAAATAAAGCTATTAAATAGGAGAAACCCCAGTAAAAAAAAAAAAATCATCTCATTTCTCTCTTTCATTTCTCTCTTTTCTCTCTTTCCTGGAACTTCCAAACTGCTCTTTTCCTTTTTTTCTTGAAACTCTTTTTGACTCCTGGTAGTTCTACAATGCAAACACTATGAAATCAACACCACCACTTAAGATGCTGTGGTTTTGAAAATCTATATGGTATAAATGAGTAAATGAAAAGGTAAAGGACAGAATAGTGTCTTAGGAAAAAGACTGACAGCTAATTGGAAAAATGTATCTGTAGAGTCTGAGCTCAAATAAACTCCCTATTGTATTTCTTCAGAATGTGCCTGTTGTTTTATTTATGTATGTAGTGTGTTGTGATTTTGCCTGCTATGATTTGTGTTTGTTTTTCAGCCAGTTCTTGCAGATATTTGGTGTGGAACTAATCCTCTCTCCAGCTCATCCTCCTCCACTTCCAACCTAACCTGAGTTATAGCTTGACGTTTGAAAGATTTCCTGCAAATAATTATGTCCTGAGTAAGAGGATTATAATAATGTTCAGAACATTGATCTCTGAAATTTTTAAGCCAAAAAAATTCTCAGAGAATCATGAGTTTACCCACAGATATAAAACATGAAATTAGTCAGACATAGTTGATAATTACATAATGATGTATAACATTGAACTGTTTCATGAAGTTAAATGGTTAACAGGCAAAGTTCAAGGAATGCATTGCACAATGCATTGCGTTTCTAACTGTTCTATTATAAATCTCATATTTTCAAAATGATCTATGTCTATAAGTACTCTTGTTTTATGTATGAATGTGTAACTAAACTGTCTTCTCTAACCACTTTTTTTTTTTTGACAGAGCTAAGCTTTGACTATCTCAGTACCGAAGCCCTTTAAACTATTTTCAGATAAGCAGTTAAAATACCCATACACCCAAAATATCTTGTCACTTCATTTATTTGGTCTTGACTTGAAAATAATTTAGATAAAATATTTATTAGAGGAGAAAGTGAAGAATAGATACCGTTTGTATCACAGTTAGTACCACACTTTGACACTACAATCGTCAAGGCAACCTTACATGATTCCCCTCTAAATACACTCGAATGATAAAGAAAAAGCCTTCCTATACTAAGATATCAATATCATTTGCTGTGAAATCAGAGGAAGTCTTTAATCACTATTAAACTTTTCTGAGCAAGAACTGAATATGAGCTTATGATTTGCTCACAATTGCAATTTTCTACATAAAGCTTACTTTAGCATACTAAGTAATAACCAAGACCATATAAAAGCAAAACTTTCTCCTACAATCTATTCCTGTCAGCAGCAAGGATGTTTATAAAACTATCAGACACCCAAACCGTCAACAACTCTTCAAGGCCACAGCTGCAGACACGTAATAGCCACTCTGAGCTGCCAATATAGAGTTTGTGTACTGTAAAGAAAATGGTGACTTGCAAGTGCCCAGTGTATGTATCACTGCTTTTTATGCAATATAAAATGTATACATACATTTTGTATACAGTATAAGCACATACAAATGATTTCCAAAGGAGATTTCTAGAAGACAAAGGGAGGGGGGAGGCAATCCATTATTGAAATGTTCTTAAAACAGTAGAAAATCTAAGCTGAAGACTTTCAGTGTCAGAGGTGTGACTAGTCTTATGTGTTTTGGGGTATTTATTTTCTGTCTTAGTGTCTCTGTTCCAGGAACCACCACAGCTCTGGGTCTTTCACATGGCACCTGATAAGATTTGGGCCTCAGGATCTCCCTATCCAGTGTGAAGCTAAAAAAAAAAATGGCAACCGAGAAAGCAGATAAAACATTACAAAGACATAGAACGAGCTAATAGGATTGCAGAAATCTCTCCTGTCTATGTCTGTCTTGACTTAGGCACAGCACTGCTGTACAAATGTTCATGGTCTGGAAAAAGACTGTCATAGCAGGTATTAGGAAAACCACCACCACAAATTCCCAAAATGCTGATGACAGAGAAGTAGTAACTTTGGAAAACATCTGTAAAAAATATATTTTCATCAAAAATGTGTCTCCTAACTTAATTGTTAAGATAAACAGACAGGTAGGCAGTCACACAGATAGACAGATGAGCACTGTCCTGAAAGTGAGTCTCTTAAAACTAGAAACTTTCAAAGTAGAGGAGTCAGTGTAAGGTCAAAATGAGCCATCCTAATCTAAACTAGTTTCCTTCCTAAAACAGGTCAAAAGTGCTCCCTGACACCGTTAATTTCTGACAACAGTACAGGAATACATTTTAAAAATCAAAGCAGGTTGATTTTCATAATTACCACCTATGATATTTATGAAGGAAAAACTGTGACATTGTTCAGTAAGTTGTTCCACTAGCTATGTATCATAACATCTAAAAATAACCATCTGAACGAGCTTAGCATAAAATTTCCATTTAACTGTTGAGTTAGGGCAGCAGTGTAACCAGTTCCTTTTAATCCCTGTCATGAGCATCCCTCAAAGCCTGTGCAGAAGGAGAAACAAGATGGTAGGACTGTAATGGATTGTGACTAAGCATCTTGAGCACACTGAGCACTCACACCTGTGCACTGGAGCTGTATAGCACAGGGTTTTCTCCCATCTGAAAAACATATCTCGGTATCTGCCAGCTCGACAGATTCACAGTGAGGCTGCAGTGAACTGGTGAATGATGTGTGCCGGTCCAATAGCTGCCTGCTTTTGTATCAGCAGAAATCATAGAGCCCAAAGGCTCACCTATATGCTACCATAAGCAGTGAACTAACCTTTTCTTTTACTGTTCTCAAGACATTTGACCTATTTTGTAGAAAGCCAAATTGACTAGCTATTCTCTTTCTAATTTTGTTTTACTTATACATGGATATTGTTAGTTATCTCTCATTCTCCTTGGACACTTATTCCCAGTTCAAGTCATTTCTTTGTATTACACTGGTTGGCTATTGATCTTGATCAGGTTGTTACCATGCTCTGTTACTCTGTGCATTTCTTTGGCAAAGTGTTATGCCATTTTTCCTTCTCATTATTATAGACTGCAGTAACTTTTATTCTCAATGAAGTTATATCTACTTATCTCTGTGTTTATGACTTCTTTTCTTCAGATGAGGTGCACCTACTCTGTCTCTCAGGACTGCCAAGCAGCAGTGCACAAGGCATAAACTAAGTCTGGAATTCCTATCGTTACACAGCTCAAGAAGGTCTTTGTACTTTGGACAAAGGCAGTGTCTTCCACTAGCTATTTATACTCTGAAACTAGACTTATTGATGACAGGAGACAATAATTACAGGTGTCACCAGGGCATAAAAACAGTGCAGATCACAGATTCTCAGATGTCTTTTCTTGTTCCTTTACAACAAGGTTTTACAAGAGAATTCTGAGTCTTTCAGACTTGTAATTGGATTGCCAGAGAGAAGAAAAAATATTCATGTAGTTCATACAAATCACTCATAGTATGTACCTCCTACCTAGATTTCTGCTCCACAAAGCAATGGTAATGTTACAATTCTGCATGCTTCTGATGAATGATAGCTATATTAACACGTAAACATTTTATGCATCATTCTCTCCACCATGTACCCATCTCTGAACTAATGTATGCATACACTGATTTCAAACTACCTTCCTTTAATCAGGTAGAAAATGCAACTGCCCAACACAAATGCAAAATGAGAATTTCACCAGGAAAGTGTTCAAAATTTTCTAATATATTTTCCTCTGTGAAAGGGACTCAACAGTTATGGGAAATCATTTAAGAAATATTTTCTTTAAAATGACTTGTCTGGTCAAAAAAGTGTGCATTATAATTGCTGAACATCATAAATACTTAATAAATATATTATTCAGCATTTAAATATATCTTTATTAGGTCATATTTAGCAATGACTGCATACTTTTCAAACAAACAAATAAACAAACAAAAAAGCCACTGGAGATCTTTAGAGAGATCTATAAAGAAAGAATTAGACTGATAATAGAGATACTTGTTGCACATCATTGCTCAATCTTTGCTCCTCTCAGACATGAATTTCCCCCTCAGGTCATGAATTTTCTTCCAATCACAGCAGGGTATTGTCCAATCCATCCAGGAGATCAGTTTCTGGAGGGTAAGCAATGAAGAAGAATAAGCACTGTTGCTATATTGAATTTATTCTTGGTTTCCAAAATGAGTAATACATACTTCTGATACAGTGCCTGTTAACTCTAAGAGTTATGGATAAAAACTCAAGGAAAGAACACGTTGTGGTTGGTTACTCTTCTCTGTTCTTGAAATCATCCAGTGAAGAACAACCATGCTGGAGAACTAATGCTCATATGCATCAAATCCCTGTGAATTTCCCACACAGCTTGCTATGCAACTGATTGCATATACAGTAGTCAGTGGTAACTGTTCAAGTGCGTGCAGCAAATGTGAACAAGTAAAGCAAGCTAGCATGGCTTGAGTTGCCTCCCATTAGCTGATGGCTGAGCATGTGCACACGAAGAATTACCACAGAGCAGCTAACACTTAGCAGTATGCACACATTCTAAGTCTTTAAACTAATTTGGCTCTTTAAATGCTCTGTTCATGAATGCTCCCAAAGTACTTATACTCCCCCTCCCCCCCCCCCCATTGCTTTAATAACTTCATATAGACTTCTCTAGCATGTGCATTAAAAGGCAAAACAGGAAATAAAAGCAGAAGTATAAATATCTTGTCTAATTTACGAAATTATAGTGGTTTAATTTTGCCATCCTCATTAAGGTAGCATGAGACCCTCATGTAAACAAGGATGACAACATTAAAATGTGTTCAGTATTTGTCAAACCAACTAAACTCATGGTTTATCTGTTTTCATCCAGGCTATATAATAAATAGTATTACCATGTTAACCACCTTTCATAAGAAGCTTTAGTTTTCAAATGGTTTCTAGACCGTTAACTGCCTACGCATGATAGTAGTGGCAGCCAGGAATGAATGAGGAAAACTATGTAGACAAACAAAGTCAATGTGATATGTGTGGGGTTTTTTTCATCACATTATATCAGATAAAGAAGTTCTTATCTCTTACTCTCCTCCAGTCCTTTCCTTCTCACTTTTTGCTATTTCATCAGTCTAAGGTTGGTTGCTATGTTAAAATATTATACCTAATGTATTTAGATTATTTATATCCCCTGATGTAGGACACAAATGATATTCAAACACATTATACATGTCACTAATTTATGAACATGAATAAAACATGCTGAATGTCTGTCTTTCTTTATAAAATCACCAGCATGCCAAAATCAACAACAACAAAAAAATCTTCTAATGATATTTTTTGGAATGGGGAGATGAGAGAAAATACATCAGAAATGCTAATAGCTTGCATATTTGTTAAAATTACCTGTTGACACCTGTGAAGAGTGAACAAAAGTCTCAGAATATACAAAGCTGACATATAAATTATAGGCTGCAGTCACCCAGCACAATGCTGTGCGTGAACTTAAAGATATATAGCTTTGAGGATTTCCCAACATTCTTACATTTTCTAAAAGATTAATGCATTTTATTTGAGACAAGTCATTAATGTAAATTCTCATTACTTTAAATTAAACCTAATGACTTTTTGTTCCCCTTCTCAGCGGATGTGGAGACCAATATATACTGTCTTTTTATAATGAATGTTTTATGCATGATCCCATCCATCTTCACCATAAAGTCTTCTTTTGTACTAAACTGATCAAACCTAATATTTTGCATCCTTCATTAGATATATATATATATATTTAATTTAGCTGCTCTCTCAACTATTTTCAGCTTGCATACATCCTTCTCAAAATACAATGCATAAAACTGGCAGAGAGTATTATGTGAGACTACGCGGCAACTGGATGTCAATGTATATGAAACAGTAGCAATGACAGATTTATTTCTAACATGATTCCTAAAGTCTTTCTGTGTTGTTAATTGCTTATTATATATTAGAAATGATTTTTTCAGCATGCAAGTGGTTTTTCACTGCTGAAGCAGAATAATTATCTCCCTGCAGATGATACTTCTATTAATACACCCTGGAATGTTATCTGCCTGCCTTTGGGAAAAATACTGTTTGTTGACTTGTTTTCACTTTCTGACTCAGTTTAACAGAGACCAAACTCTGTTGCTTAGAAGGACCTCCCATATTTATTCATTTGGTTTCTATCTCCACTTTGTATTTTGCAGTTGGATTTCATCTTGCTGGTTTCAATTCACCTCTCAAATTAATCAAAAGAGAAAGCAAAGGGGAAAAAGAGTTTGCTCCAGGTATGCCCTTAAGTAGAGGTTGAAATAGGCTCAAATGTATAGAACTATTTAAGTCTAGTTCTTGAGGAGTGTGAAAGCTGAAAAATATCATTAGATGAAGAATTTCCTCTTCAATATCCATTACCATGAACACTGAAGAGAAGAGAATGTGGGAGAAAGGCAGAAAGGAGGAGGCAGTGTCATTCGTACCACTCAGCCCACCTAAGTTCTACTCATGCCTTCAGATGTGTTTGTAAAGCCCTTCAGGATACTGAAAATAAATGATTTCTCTTTATTCCAGTACCCCAAAATATTAATGAATATATTGACTCACACTGAACTCAGATTAGGATCGTGTCATATTACATTTGATAAACCTTTACAGTTTGACAGCTAACAATTGATAACTACTATATTATTACAGTTTTTCAGCCACTTGTACATCAACATTATTGTAATTTCATAACCTGTAATTTCATAATATTTCCCTGAGTGTCATAGGGGATATCATCAAAAGCCTTACTCAAGTCAAGAACTATCACATTTTCTGCTTCTCCTTTTGCTCTCTAAGTCAGTTATTCTAGGGAAAGAAAAAAAAAAAAGGAAATTAGGCTGGTTTGTCATTGTTTGCTCTTAGCAAATCCATATTAGCTGTCTTATCACCTTATTATTCTCCAAGTACTTTCAAATTACTTAATAAATTGTTCCAATAGCTTTTGAGTATTTAATTTATACTGACCGCCCTACAATTCTTTGGATTCTCCTTTTCTATGCATAGGCACTATCCCATCTGTCTTTTTCCAAGCCCCTTACATTTCCAAGAATTCTTAATTGTCTGGCACTAGATTTTGGAGAAAAATGCTGATGGAGTATTCAAATATGATGATTATTTAAAATCAGTTTTTTGAAGCAAAGTGCTTGCAATATTATATAGTTTTGTGTGCAAGTTAAGACCTTGCAAAAAAAAAACCCTCTACAGAAATATCATTGCCCTCAGGAGGGGGCATTCCTTACTAAGATGTTATTTTACCTAAAATAACCAATTAAATGATTTTACAGGAAAATATGGAAGAGAGGAAAGAAAGGAGGAAGGAAGGAAAAGAGAAAGGGAGGGAAAAAGGGAAATAAACTTACAGAAAGGAAAATAAAGGCAGATGTGAAGAAGCATCACCTAGACTGGAACTAGCAATAGGACAAGAGGGAATGACCTCAAGTTGGGCCTGAGGAGGTTCAGGATGGAAATTAGGAGAAATTTCTTCTCAGATAGAGTAGTCAGGCATTGGAAAGGGATGCCCAGCAAGGCAGTGGTGACACCGTCCCTGGGGGTGTTTAAGGAAAGGTTTGACGTGGCGCTTAGGGACATGGTTTAGTGGTGGCAGAGGGACAGTTGGATCTTGGAGGTCTTTTCCAGCCTTAATGATTCTATGATTCTATGATTCTATGATTCTACCTAGCTAAATCTCTTTCAACACAGTACCCTAAAACAACAATGAATAAAAATAAATCAGAGCTCCCTAGAAGCAGAATACACGCAAACAAGAAATCTAGAGTAAATCTTGACTGCCTCAGAGAATCCAATGTGGAAAAACTAAACTAGGATTTCTCCAAAATATAGGTGTCCCTACAGAGGTGCTTCAAATTATTTCAGCTTAAAGTATTTCAGGCCTTGTTTATGTTTCTGAAAACACCCATGAAATAAATAGTTGCCCAGATTATATACATATAAACAAACAAGCAAATAAAAACCAAAAACATAGCTTGAAGCTAAAAGACTGTAGGCTGATTTACCAGACAGTCTTGCCATTATTTAAAGTTGCCATTCTGTTTTTAGGTAAGAATGAAGTACTCAGCGTATTTTAAATATTTCTATATTTAAAGAACTCTGTACGTTTTTATTTTTGAACATAATCACTAATAGCTGTTACTTTGTGCATATTACTCATCATTCCCATACATATTGTTGTGCAGGATGTATTAACTGTAGTTTACTCATACCAGTAATGTTATTTGCATTCATGACTGCAAGACCGTGGTCTGCTATTATCTTCACCAGCCTGTGAAAATAGGATTCTTCCAGAGAAAGTCTTCAGTTCAATCCAACCCTTCTTTCACTCTCATAGCAACTGGCCACAGAAATATCAAATGTACAAATAAGGTAATATTTCAGCAGCATAATAGAGTCAATGTTGAAATTCTCTATTGATATTTATTTGAATATAGCCAATAATGCTATCAAGTAAATACTCGCTGTATTTCAGAAACTGTCTTGGGTAGGTGTAATACATAGGGAAGAGTTACTCTGTAGACAGAAGGTAAACATTAAGGTCATTTACCCAGTTCAAGGGACAAAAAGTGGAAACATAGCAGATACATCTGGCTTTCAACATTTCCTTGTCCTTAGAACAAATTTGTCTTCTTATAGATTACAGTAAGCAATAAGGAGTGTGAGATGTCAGGAAATAGAAAGAAATCCTTTATGGAACTGGACAGGGAGACAGAGACGACTGGCAAGAAGTCAAGACAACTAAAGTGAGGAGGATATTTTTAAGAGCCCTTTCTGCTTGCAGCATGTCTCTTGTGGATATAAAGAATGGCTCAATAATGAGTAAAGCTCAGGTTTCAGATGTCCAAACCTGATGAAAGAATGCAAATTCTGTTTCATTCCTATATTTTCCTATTTGCTTGAAGGTTCTCCCATGTCTTATCACATCCAGCTTCCACATAGGAGAGCCCCATGGTGGTAGCTCCCGTCAACGATAGTATTATGTTGTTGCTTTAAAATATTCAACATAAAGCATGTTATACATATTCTTTCCTGTTTTCTCAGGCATGAAGAATCATAGGACTACATACTACATTTAAGGGGACATTTTTTTTCCATTTACTGCTAATTATGAATTGAGCAGCATTTGCAGCTAATTATGAATGCACATAATTTCTTCACAAAAATAAAATTTCATCCTGTCTGCTAGCAGACAGGATGAAATTTTCTAAAAGGTTGCTACATTCAGAAATATTCTCTGTTTTCAAGCTGCTTTCATTAGCTCTGCTAGGATCTGCTCCTCCTCCACAAAGTGTCACTGGTTGGAATTTCAATTAGATCACTCCATTACCTATTTAGATGTTCAAATTATCATCAAGGTATGTCAAGATTCAGGATTGTCTCCAAAACCTGGAAATTGTGTCGTTGCCTGACTGTGAAAATGGTTGAAAATGTGACCATTACAGCCCATCATTGAAAGAGTAACTGGGAAAATTAAGAATGTGTTGTGAGATTACTCGTCATTGAATGAAAATTCACCAGATGAGCTAACCAAAACCCAGGATAGGGACTGCTGGTAGAATCTGAAAGGATAACTTTTGGATACCAGTGTCTATAGCAAGACCCTAGTAGTTACTTGGTATTTCAAAGATTGTGTGCTATATATGGAAAAATATTAAGTTCATATTAACTCCAACAAAAATATGAATGTAACAAGAAGTTATTTGATTCTGACAAGTAGCATGAGAATGGGCCAGTGAGGGAGGCAAGCAAGATGATGCCCTGCGGTATGTCTCAGTCCAATTTCTTTGCAGAAATCTCTCCAGGGATAAGGAGAAATATTTGAGGAAGCAATATAATAGAATTTCAGACAGTTTTTAGAAGACAGAAACAGGACAAATAATGAAACAAGCATTTTAATGGGGTTAAAAAAAAAAAAAAAAAAGATAAGACAAACCAAGGCAGGAAAGAATGAGAGGAGAGGAGAGGAGAGGAGAGGAGAGGACAATGTTTTTAGAAAAAAAAATGGAGGTTTAATTAAAAAAAGAAGAGAACAAAAGCTATGAAAATTAAATGCATAAGATAATAAGTTATTTGGAAACATCATCGAAAACAGAGTACAGTCTGGAAAAAAAAAAAAAGAGAGAGAGAGAGAGAGAGGAAAAAATAAAAAAGGCTAATAGTAAAAACAGCAAATGCCAAAGAAAAGCCAGCAGAATGTCAGGATGGAAGGAATATTTTGACAAAGTGCTAATCCCTGCTGACCATGCAGATCCAAGCAGACCAGACATGCTGGAAGGAAGGACAGCTTTCAAGGTAGAAGGAATGTGAGCACTACACTGCCAGCTGAAAAAGGAGGCAGAAGGAGCAGTGATGTAGTTCAGTGGAGGAGAGCTGATGGTGCATAGAGCATAACTGCTGAGCTGTAAATAGCTAGAAGGACAAGTGTGAGCAAGGAATCAGAAGTACAGTCTTCTAAGCTTTTAAGCAGAGGTGATACTCTTGACTGGCAAAACACAACAGCTGTATCAATTTATAAGGCCACCTACCTAATTCAGGCCGTAACACATATATAAATCTCTTTGTCATTTTCTGGAAAAAAAAAAAAAGGATGAAAAATGAAACTTCTAACAGATTCAGACCAGTTATAAAGAAAGCTGAAGAGGAAACGTACAATTTCAGATCAGGCACTGTTTGGATGCATTCACACCGAGCTGGCCAAGGACAAATATGAGAATAGGGTTTGAACAGTTCATTATTTTCACTGACCTCATGAAGGTGTTCATGAAGTAACTCTAACATAATTTAGCATTGAGTTCTAAAAAAGCATTATGGAAAGTAGCAAAATCATGTGACGTTCTAGGTAAAGCAAATTCTTTGCTTTTGTCATGTCATATACAAATGTCATATACAAAACCTTCTCCAGTGAGATTGGTAGGTGGCTGTTTGACATCTTTCTATGCTAAATTAGTAAGGATGCCGTACGAGATCACAGATGAGAAATTGGATGATTCATAATTAATTGTCTAGTGTGCAAAGAATACTACAGAACCATTGGACACATGATTTTCAGCTTGCACTTGGACGTGCAGGAACTGCTAGGAAGGCAAAACCAACAGCTTAGGCTTAGGGTCAATAAATGAAATGCAGCTGTGGTGAAATCTGAAGTGTACCATGGAAGTCTGATTAGCACTGATGATTCAAGAATGAGGTTTGATGAAGAATGATGTGGTACCTGATGGAGTTTTTTCCCAGCTATAAGTGTTGCATGGAAATTGATTAAATTTGGAAGAACTGACTGTTAACAGCATTGATAATAAACTCACAAAACCAGTGTTCCAGGAGGGTTCCTCAACAGCCTGGAATTTACTATATAGCATGAAACAAGTTTCAAAACATTGAACATTGGTGTAATATTTTTATAAGTATTTACGCAGCTCAATGTAGAAGAATAAAAGATAATGAGGTACAGGAATGGCAACAATCTAAAAAGTTAGAACAGAAGGAGCAAAACAGAAGACAAGAGAGGATGGACAATAACTGGCTGTAAATAGGGACAGGACTTCAGTTTAGTACACTGAATTCACAGGGGAATTTAGTGTGGGATAGCTGCAAGAATGGAACTATTGGAATTAATGGAATTATTCAAAAATAATTTATTGAGATAGGTATAGCAAGTACATAGCAATCATTTCACAAACACACACCAGTCAAGGCTCCTGCACCTCTCCCCTGGACCCAGGGGAACAGGACACACCTCTGACCACTTAGTTTGTCTCAGTACTGATTGGCAGCCTGGACCCATTGCACAGCAGATCCACCATGGGCTCTGATTTCTACACATTGTCAGAAGTCCACATTGGCATGTTTCCTATGAAAGACTAGGAACGTACCAGGAAAGATGCATCTCTAGTAATACATCATATATGTATCATATACTTTTGAATTCTTAGAAATGACCCAGAAATACCAGGAATAAGACAACAATGCAATTAGAAAGAGAATAAATAAATAAATAAAAAAGGGAAGGAAGGGAAGAAGGGAGGGAGGGAGGGAGGGAGGGAGGAAGGAAGGGAGGGAGGGAGGGAGGAAGGGAGGGAGGAAGGGAGGGAGGGAGGGAGGGAGGGAGGGAGGAAGGAAGGAAGGAAGGAAGGAAGGAAGGAAGGAAGGAAGGAAGGATTTTTTCCTAATATCCAACTTCTTGCCCAGAGAGTTTACACAGTCTCTGTCCTTGAAGGTTTTCAAGACCCAATTGTCCTTAGCAACCAGGTTAGACCCAAAGCTGGCCCTGCTTTGAGTAGGAAGTTGGATTAGAGACCTCCTGAGGTCCCTAGCTCCACATGGGATATAAACAAATGAGCAAATTCTCTAATAAAATCTAAAATAATAATAATAATTAAATTCTTTAAAAAATTAGACCAGATCTTATTTCAATTCTAACATCTGTAGCCTAACAGTCTAAGACTACTTCAGCAAAATCAGTTAATACAGAACACACTTCAGCAGAATGGGAGACAAAATAGCTGTGATTTTCCCAGCATTTTTACATCCATTTGCAATATATTAGTGAGGACCTAAAAGAAACAATTAGATCCAGGCTTGCTAAGGGTAAAAATGCATTTCTATAGTGTTTGAATTATGCATTTTGAAGTGCTTTAGCAGAAACAATACATCCATTAAGAACAACCTAAAAGGCAAAAATGCTATTAGAGTTTAACATATGTATAGAAAGTAATAAAGAAGCAAGTAACTCTAGGGACCTATTTTCCGTGTTTTTCCTCTTGCTCCACATGAATTTAAAGCCATATTAGAAAAGGTGTCTTCAGTAGGATTGAACTCTGAACATCCTGGGCATTCGTGACTGATTTCCTTGTATCACTGACTCAATTTAATATTCTGGGGCTAGGAATATAGCAAAAATTAACACTTTTCTCTAATTTTCACAGTAGAATTTCATTGTGTATGGATTAACTACAGTACAAAATGACATACACAGGCTTGGCTACTGGACAACTTTATGAACAGTTAAGACAGAGGGTAAATACTTCAGTGCCATTTTAATGTTGACGCGGTTTCAATATTCCATAACTCCTTCAAAACTCTTACCTGCCAGCATTTGAATACAAATCAGCTGCAAAAGCTTCCTTCGAGTTACTCTTGGAAGAACAACCTGCCTTACGTGTTTCCTCTGGATGTAAATGTCAGCTTTATCACCAAGGAGGCCATAGAGAAACTTGGTCTGGAAACAGCATCCTGCTCCTTCATGAACATAGATCTCCTGCCAGGATCAGAGCTCCAAGCACCAGGAGATAGACTACATGCACACCAAAGTCTGCCAACACTCTGACTTAAAGGTTTAAGAGGGACATTTCTGTACTGTGTCAACAGTCAGGATAGTGAAGAAAATTTAATTCAGTTTCACAGTATCCTCACCAGTTTCCATGGTGATGCATGGACTGTAGTAATTCCTCCCTGCTACCAATATCTTTGTATAGTCCAGAAGCCCATGGGAAACAGGTGGAGCTTTATGACACGGAGCAGAAGCCTCTCAGACATTTCTCTGCCTACCCATGCTGCAGAAATAAATGTATGTAACAGATGCTGTGATAACAGATACAACCACACAATCCAGCAATGCCAGAAGACGACAATAACAGTCTACTTCTGAGCTGTTGCTGTCACTCATCCATACAGAGGTACCTCTTTAAGTAGTATAACAATATGGTTACTTAACACATATAGTTATGTGTGTATATTTATTCCAGAAATTATCTGTTTCTAAAAGGAAGATGGAAGTCCAGCTAGCAGCAGATTCAAACATTAAACTAGAATATTATCCTCAGTCTATTTTTCATCTCTTCAGCCACCTGTGTTAGTCAAAAGGAATGAGACCAGCTTTACGAATATTTATTGCTTAGAAAAGCAGCAGAGGCAGATCACACACCAAGGTCTTATGCCCTTCTTTTTCAAGCCATGATTATGCCAGACAGAATGCCTCTGTAGGACAAAATAATGGGCTATAATGGGTTACATTATTTTTTTAAATATGGATTATATTCCCCCGTGAATCTCTGCAAGTCAGGAGTCTGAACATCTACAAATCTCAGTAGAATTCTACAAGCTACACCTGTCAGGATGTTCAGTACCCTGGAGAATTTGGCTTAAGTATTTTAAAACAGAGTGTTAGGAGTGGTTTTTTTTTTTTTTTTTTTTTTTAACCTAATTTGAGAGTTTAAGATCTCATGCTAAGGACTGTTGGCCATTTGCTGTTCTCACTAATAGCTCAGTTATTAGACATGTCTTGTAACTTAGTTATTAAGCAATCAGATAGATACTCTTTGAAGAAAAGGAGTCACAGCTTTTTGAGACTGCACTATGGTTTTCATGGTACGATTAATATAATTTGCAGAATTTAAGTGCTATTTCCTACTTTCCCTTGCCCAACAGAAAACATGAATATCACTAAATCTTTCAGAGGGGTGAAGAGGAGCTGCAGAAGAAATAAATGTTACTTAACCCCCTAATAAAGATTATCAGAACCATCCATTAAAGAAAAGATTTTTAACAGAGGACTAGTGACTGACACTTCAGCTGCAATAAGATACATACACTGATACCTGCACCCACTCAAAAAAATAAAAATAGCAAATTTGGCATTCAAGCTTATATTGTTGACAGTGTAATAATGCAATCAAAACACTTCTACAGAGAAGTAAGTAATTCCCCAAAGCCTTTGCATCATTGCAAACTAACACCCACTCCATAAAGATATTTATGAAGGACAAACTACTCATAAATATGATTTGAAGGTACCCTCCAATAATTTCCTAATGTAAATATTCTATCAGTGTTATCCCCTAAAAGAATAATATGCGATTAAACAAAAAAAAAAATTGGAAAATCAATTACTTTGTAATAAAACTTCGTAATAGTCATTGCACTAACTAGTCTTTAAATAAGCATCAGTTTGAGAATGCAGAATGTTTTATCACCACGGAACAGAACAAAGAGCAAAAGAAGACAACACTGAAACATGTTAGATATATATATATATATAATAAAGGTGCATGTTATGTTTTTCCAACTATTTAGGAACAGCCATCTGAGTATAAAGCAGTGGTCACAACATCTAAATGACAATAGAATCAGAACTCCCTAGAAATTATGACTTTAGGAAGAGCTTGACTCTCATTCATACCTGTCACATTGCTGCAGCTAGAGAGTTTAGAGAAACCGCAAATTAGTTCCCCAGCAACTAAATTTTATCTTCACAGCTCTGGTGTGGGAAAAATCCAAAACCGCTGGTATTAAAAACTGCTTTGTTATTTTCCAAAAAGAATACTTCTGTTGGCAAAGTTTAAGACAACTGGATAAGTGATATCTAAGAGCCAGAAAAACACACATTGTGCCATTGTACATAGCTTTCCCACTGAGGATGCTGCTGACAGCCTGTACCAGCACAATACCATGAGGACAAACCTCAACCATTCAAGACAAAACTGTCCCTCAGAGAGAAGGACAGATGTAGCTGGTAAAGCTGTCATTTCTTTCCCCCTTTTTTTTTAATTTAATTATTTTTGAAAGATTTCTTAAATACCAATTTTAAATCAAAATCACACACACACACACACACAAAAAAAAATAAAATTAAAAGTTTCACCCTTGGCACATTATGTCAAGGAGAAAGATGTGCAAACAATGAAATTACTCTTGGTTTGTTCAATATGGAATATTTTAATATTCTGAAGTTGAAATATTTGTGTCCTGGTCCCTGACTTGGTCCAAAACATCATTTCTTTTTGTCCAAGATAGTCACATAGTGGTCTGAAAATTAAAAAACAACTTGATTTTATATGTATTCTCTAATGCAGTCTTATCAAATCAGTGCACATCAAATTATGAATCACTGCTAGTTTTAAAGGAGAAGATTTCTGCTTAACCCTCAACATTATCAGCTCTTTGCTGTCTGTTTCAGCACTAGACACAGGTTGGCTCTTACTGCAACAGATTGCATTGGTGCTGTTAAAAATCATCTGCAATGCAAGCACATCGCTAACCCTAACTTGTTCCACTGCTGCTGAAGGACAGCATTTATGCTGAGGCTTGTGGTTGAATATCCAAGGTATTTGTGGCCTGCCTTCTCACTGTCACAGTAATGTTGAATTCAAAGCTGACATAGGCAATAATAAGTGATTGGGGCTGTTGCCCACTGTTCAGTGTCTTGGCAGTATTTCACACAGGGAAAACAAGCTTCCACCCATGTTGTAACTCCTATCTTGAATCTCCCTTTAATGGGCTCACTGCTTCCATGCAGTTTTTTCATGTAAAATAACCTGTTTGGTACTCCTGGGCTCCTGAGAGCCTGTTAACCACAGATCCACTTTTTTTTTCTCCCCCTGTATTGTATTCTCCCCTTCAATTTATGTTCCTCTAAGAAGTGCTGCTAAAGCTACATGTGTAGAGATTAAAGGCAGGTCTACTGTGGCTTACAGACATCAAAAGCCAAGAGCAGTACGAGACTGGAGTAAATTGCATGGTACTGGCTTTTGTTAGCCTCCAAAAGCCTCTCATTATCATTCTTATTGTAAGTGCTCTCTACTGCTTCTCTAGTGATTGTAGATGCCCATCAGAGGTGATAAATACTATCTCTGGAGAGAACACAGGTGATTTAATTGACATGCGAGAGGAGGAATCGAGGTGGGTGGGTGTAGTGACCTGTGAAAGCAGTTATTCATGACACATCACACGTTACATTTCCTGGTTAATTTATTGTTTTCAGAAATGATTTCATGGGCAGGTCTAAAACCAGCTTGCAAACAGAATAAACTTTTGGTGGTAGTTTAAATGCACTGCACAGCCATGCTTCCCTGTCTCTATGCAGTTACACCGGTGTGAAAAAAGAGCTTTGTAATCATAAACCTCTCTTCCTCAGAGAGGCAAGAACCTATTCCAGTGTAATCGACCTTCAGAGTGGTGTAACAAAATGTGCATTTCCATAAAATTACAACCCTTGAATGCATAACAATGAGCATATTGCTTTTTTAATACCCCATCCATCCCAGAAGCCCATCTCCAGCACTAGCTGTTAGGGAATCTGGGTGGAAAAGTGTGAGAACAGAACAAAAGCATACATTTTTCCCCTGAGTGCCATCCCATCTCACTGATCCCTACTGGAGGGATATTCTGAGCCTGATGTGCTTTCTATATTTAGACACATAGGTTAGATATCATGAGATAATTCTACATAATAACATATACAAGTCTTTTCCGCTTCTCTGCATGATTTGCTGCATTTTGCAGAATCCATACACCTGCGGTTCTCATTCCAGGTTTCCCTGCTGGTATTCAGGATGGCTCATGGGTTCTTTCTAATCTCCTCATATCTGGCTCATCAGACTCCCAGTATTTCATTCCCTTCTGTTCATTTCCTGCAATTTTTAGAGGAATTGCTCCATTATTTGTTCTGTCATGGAGATCTTGTTTTGCTCACCCATCCTTTGTGTGTGTGTGTGTGTGTGTATCTGTGTGTGTGAGTGACCTGCAGCAGAAAACCCATGTAATTCTCTGTATGAAAATAGTGGAATTTTTTTTTGTATGACAAAGTAGGAGATTTTCTTTCATTCTTGGTCAAATTATTGGCTGTCCTCTGAAATAAGAAGGCATTATGTATTTTATGTATATTTCAACTGTGCTTCTACACATACATTATTCTTGAATGTATTGTAAAAACTGTTTGTAAAAGATACATTGTTTCACTTTTACAGGTAAAACAACAATAAATTTATGCAGATTATGACATCTTTGAATATTTTTAGGGATTAGTTTGGTGGTTTTTTTTCCTTTTACTTCTTCCAGTTCAGGGTAATGGCAAATGAAATGTATTTAATTGCCAAAAAAAAAAAAAAAGGTTTAAATATCTGCCTCATTGAAAAAATATGTTTGATTAAAACTTCCAATTTAACATCTACTTTTTCCAAAATTTTATGTATGTAGAGGAATAACTAGGTATTATGTTATAGACAAGACTATATGGCAAAATATGGACAAAAAGTAAATACTGAGTGACAAGAATAGCATGAATGCAGGATGATGATGATGACGTGAAAAAATGACCTGGAGAATGATGATTCACACACACATACAAAAAAAAAAAAAAAAAAGTGAAATTTTGGAATGATTTATTATTTTTGTACGAGTTGTTCTTAGTTCACATAAAATATTATTTCTACCCAACCTCTTCATTAGTTTGTGCTGGATTTAAAGATTCTATTTACACAGATAAGGGCACTTGCTCTAACAAATGATCCCCATCCTAGGCCAACATGTACAGACTCTCTTTATCTCAATACCTAACGTTGCAGGCTATGTTGCCAAGGGGAGTATCATAGAACAGATTTCCTTACACATCTGCTGCATCTCACCCGGGAAGCTTCCTCAGTGCTGAACCTTCTCTTAAGATGTGGACAGACCTTTAGTCTCAATAAGTGATCTCCAGCAATTATTCCACAAAAGTACAGGAATGAACACAATATATATGAGACTGGGATGATGAGGGGCAAAATAAGGAAGGAAATTTTTGTCAGTGTAGGTATACTTAGTGAGCTCTGTATGCGGCAGTTGAGTCTCAGATAGCCTCAGGGGTTTCCAAAGAGGGCTTTCCTGCAAAAAACTTGGTGTTATGGGAATAAATTAGAAGCTGCAAGTAGTGAATAGGACAGATTTGTACAAGAAGAAAAATGAAGGTAACAAATGTGAAGGTAAAGGGAAAAGTTTTGCAACATGGACAAAGCAGGAGAGGAATTTAACAGGAACAAGAATTCTGCAAAAATATACAGAACATTATGGTGATTTCCTTGAAATAACTTTGTATCCAAAAGAAAACTAGATCAGACTTGACATTAATAGGTTATGAGCTTGTGGGTTTATGTTATTACAGAACTTAAAAATATATATATATAGGTGTAGAGGAATCTATGTGCACTGTGGAGCAATACCACTCTTTCTCACTCAGTTTTTCCTTTTTCCAGTGTTTCTCCATATTTATTCAAGGTGCACTGGAGTAATATAAGCTTATATTTTTCTCCTTTTTCAGTACTGTATACTTGAACAAGACAAATAACAAATTTCTCTTAGGTTGTCAGGCTAGTAGGAGATAGCATTTTTTCCTATAACTATAGCTGCAGTTTCTACAACCATGTCCTACAATTCAGCTGTGTATTTTTTAAACAGAGATGGTACTTTATCAATATCATGCAGGTTTTCCTATGCATCTGTTTTAGATTATGGAAAAAGTCATACAGTCTTTTGCAGAATATATCTTTAAACCCTTTTCTGTTAAGACCCTAGTTAGCCTGCCAATTAGGTACTCACTCTTGGATCTTCAGTTGCTCACATATTTATTTCACAAGTAAAGGTGTATTCCTATGTCATATCTTGTAGATCCTACCTGATGCTACATTTTTCAGGAAATGAATACTTCTTAATCATCAATGTCATCAAATTGGTCATCAAATCAATCAGGCCTATTTTTTACAGTAGTAAAGTGAAGTTCTTAGTCTCATGTTCTTCTCCAAGCCACCCGAAGAACAGTTTGGGAAGGGAACAGGGTGTAGGCAGTCACTGTCTCATGAAGACAAAGAAACGTGTATAGGGTATATCACTGGTCTCAAAGCCAGAGAGCCAGCCAAAACTATGCCTTGGCAGGTGCAGGTACAAAATTTGCACCCACAGGGGAGGCCTTGGTTGAGTACATGTAATGATTTGAAATAGGTATGATTGGAAAATATCAGTTAATTTGAATATGAGCTCTGGAAATTAATATGGACTTAACTAGCTTCTTTGTTTGAAACTCAAATGTTCTAGCTGTCTAAACTGAAAGATTTAAAATGTAAAACATGGAGTGGTCCAGCTGAACTAGTCTGCAGAAATGCCTTCACACACAAAGAAACCAAGCTTATGTGTATGTCTGATGTAGCCTTTGCTGCTACATCAACATCAGAAAGCTGAAGAAACCCCACCTCTTACCAGTTCCCAACTTCTGTTCTGAATTCTTTCCATTTTACTTCCCATACATACACTGGAGAATATATTAATCCTAAAAATATAGTGGAGTAGCAAAATAGTTATCTAAATAATCCATTCTGGCAAATTCCTTACTCTGCATGGAACAAGGCACAGGAAAGAAAAGTTCAGTAATTACCCATTAGAAACATGAAACATAAGGTGAAATAAAAGTAAACACAAAACCAAATTACATTAAAAACACACATCACACACACAGAAAATTGCTGGTCTCTACTATTTGACAAACCCCTGCTTTGTTAATGAAGAGCTAAACAAGCATTATCATCACAGGATTTCAGGGTGGTAAACCAAGAAGGGAGAATAACACTTTGCTGACTTGACAAGTCTAATATTTTGAGAATAATTTTTTGCCTGAGAATATTTTATAAAAGGGTGAAATTATAGGATAATATATAATTTCTTTTTCTTCCTTTCTATGTACTTCATATGAATCCATAAATGTGAGAGGTTTTAATGTTTTGTTTCTTTTTGGATCATCTCTTTTTCTGAGCTTACATTTTTGCTTGATTCAATCTAAAAGTGCAGTTATCCAAATTTAACAGGTAAATTTCTGGACAGAAGATCTTTCTAGGTGATAAAGCCAAGAAACTCCTTTATCACAGTGAACAGCTGAGTGATCATTTTTTTAACCTTATCTTTAGAGACATGAAGTACAGAGTAATCTAATAGTTTTTAAGGAATTATTTTTTTAATAATATTCTGTAAAAAGCAGGCTTCTCAAATTTGGAATCCATCTATATCAGCTTAGATGTAATAACAACATAAAAACACATATTTATATAAGCCTTTGACTGGGAAATGAGAAGTCAGGAAGATTATTTTTTCTCATTATACTATTTATTAGTACATAATCTTGAACTTAAACTGAGCTGCACCTACTTCTTTTGAACATATTGAGGATAATTTCTGTGTGGGTACAGGAGAAAAATATTTTTTCATTAGACACTGTCTGTCCTGGTGCTAGTTACAGCAAAGTCCTTCCACCATTCTATAGCATTTATTTTTTAAAACTTCTTTTGTCTATTCAAAGGGGATTATAATTAGCACTTATCTGTCATTTTGAAGTCTAATTAGTTAGCCTTGCATTCTTATTAAATTATGAAGAGTTGAAGGTCATGTCATCCATCATTTCAAAAGTAAATGTCCCCTCTGTTTTTAATAGAGTCCTGAAATTTACCACTTTTACAGATATGACATTTGGCATTAAAGATCTCAACATTGTTAGAACACGGGTTAAAAAGAAAAATCCAAGTTTTAAAAAGTGTATTGATTTTCTTATTTTATAAGGAGGAATTTGATTTATTATATTCACTTTCTAAAATCACTGCAGAGATTTATACTAACAAATCTCAATTGCTTTGCTGGAGTTACTCTGGTGTATTTTGGAACAATCAAACACAGAACTTAGTCCAATTACCATGTTTGTGAACATTTGCAAGGTCGTGTCCTCTTCTCCCTGTCCTACCAAATATAGAAGCAGGATCCTCCAGTGGCAATGGAGAGATTTTTTGTGATGGAGGAAGATGGAGCTGGGAAAGGGTCTGGAGACCAGGCAGTCATGGGGGTGGGGAAAAGCAGAGGCATGGGAAGCAATTCCCAGGTCCCCTGAAAAGGGCACACAGGGGCAGAGCCAGGGGAGGGCTCAGGGTTACCCACAAGAGAGAGGTGGGAGACTGCAGGCTGCAGGTTTCACTTGTGGATGGCCCTGGGTAAGACAGCTTTTTAGAGAAGAAGATTGCAGTCCACAGATGTTGCCTTTTGTTTTCATGACCCACACTACAGATGATACTATTTCCTTTATGGCCTTGGCTGAAGAGTCCTGGCTGTTCAGCATCTCCTAGGTGCTCCTTAGCCCAAAAGGCAGCCCCGGGGTACCCTCTCCATGCTGCAGGCAGACTGTTTAGTATGAAAAAAACTCCACATGAGCCTGCAAAGGAATAGGTCACTTCTGTGTGTTTCTCTCTGGTTTCCAGGTCTGTGCTCAGAAGCTGCACCTGCAGTTGTTGTATGGGCTGCTAAGGGAAGAATTTACACTTGGAAGAAACTGGACATTAAGAATCAGCTGCAAAGGTTTCAGTGACCTTGGTTGTTTTGCTTATTACAGCTCCTATAACTGAACTCAGAATATTTGTTAAAGATGAAATATTCTGCAGCAGAATTGTTTCATTTTTCAAAATAATTTAGAAATAAAAATTCATCTGTGTTCTGATTTGTATGTAGTCAGTACTTCAGACATTACCTTTGGGTCTGTATCAGTATAGCTCAAGCAATAGATTTAAATGGATATAATATTTTTTTTCCTGTGGTTTCTTGTTTCTCCAAGGCTCTCTGATGGATTTTAGTTTTAAGGCTTCACTGTGCATTTTGCTGCCAAGTTAACAAAACAACTGGGATTCTTTCCAGGTAAATCCACATGCACCTGCACCATACTTGCCTTTAAGTAGTAAGCTCAGAGGGAAGGGGGGAGATGTGAAAGATCTCAACAAACCAAATGCAAAGTGGTAAATCCAACTACATGTCAATGTGGTGAAACCCTGGAAGCCCTTCATAAGGAGGTTTGCATATCTTTCACTTCTGTCTTAACAAACTGGCAAATATCTCGATTGGCTTGAGCAGAGTTTCTAGTAAGTATTCCAGAATAATTCTCTGTGGTGGATGATCCATGTCTGGGGGTCAGCCACTTCTTTGATAGCTACAGCTACAGAGTTACCACTGAAGATTATTAACTTGCTCTAAACTTACAGCTGAAGATGGGAAATAGGGCGCACACCAAAGAATATCAGTCTTATGTTTTTCTCAAACTGAAATGTGGGGAAGTAGGAAGCAGAGGAAAATGAAAGATTGAAATTGGAGCACCTGGTGGGAAGCATGAGCTTCTTCCAGACAAAGAGGAAATTCTAACTCTTCTAATAGCATACTACAGTGACTTGGAAAAAAAAATTAAAAAAAAATTAAAAAAGCAACAGCACCCACATTTCAACTTCATAAACATTATTGCTCTCTACAACTACCTGAAAGATAGCTAGTTTCCTGAAGCACCCAGGAATATACTCATTTGATGTAGCCTCACTATTCCCATACAAGCCCACATTTTTACTTGCAGTAATACCCTAAAACAACAAGTAAATCATTCTCAATCTCAGTTAGATCTCAGTTCAATCTCAAGATCAGCCTCAGGTCTTACACTGTTAACTATCACATCTGGACTTTAACATGGAAGCTGAGTCCCCATGCATTTTTCTATAAATAATAATAATAATAGGAGAAGTTTTTTAAAAAAAAAAAAAAAGAATGCAAATCTTTGTACCTGCTCAACTGAGAGGCTGAGGATGCTGTCAATATGCTGAGCCTACTTTTTCCCCATGTGATAAATTTGAACTAAATAGTTTTTGACATTTTTTAGGGCAAGTCAGAGTCAAAGCAAACCAGTCACCTGGTTTATACCTTAGGCATATCCAAGCAGGATAACCAGAGGACAAGCATTAATCATCAACAAATTACAAAGCAATCACCATGCCAAGTCAAAGGTAAAATCAATTACAGTGACAATTAAAGTGGTCAGATATCAGACTTGAAAGCCTTGCAGTTAATAGATGTTCTAATACAAAATAGCAGATCCTATAGACTTCAGAGTACTCCCCAGAAGAAATAAAACAGTTAATAAGCTAAAAACAAAACTTTGTATAGAAATTAACCTAGTGAACTGACCTCCTCCTTTGCAAAGAATAACTGTTAGTCAAAGTAATGACAATATTTAATATTAAAAAGCTTGTAACAATCCCAATTACTTTTGGCTATAATTATATTGCTAGGAAGATGAGGAGACAAGAAATCAGCACCTTTCTTTTCTCTGAAACGAGTGGTGAAAAGGCAAAGTGTGGATTTCATAGTGGTCAGTGTCAAAAGGAATACAAATTGCGCCTTCTACTCCTATTCCTGGAATGAAGCAAAATCTACCTAGACTTTTCTAACCTACCGTTCTGTGCAGCTAATTGTGTTCTTCCATTAACATACTACATAGCATGCATGTTTTTTAACTTGGGTTGAAGATGTTAAAGAGAGCTGAGTTCAAATGTGAATTTCAGGTACAAAGAAAAGCAACACTCAGTAAGGAGAAAGAAGATCCTACCATGTGAGAGGGACATGAAAGTTCAGGAGAATGAAGAGAATTCAGGTATCAGCCTCCCAACAGAAACTCAGACTGATATAAATCAGTCAATCAGACTGTAATTTGTCAATCAGTCAATCAGACTGTAATTTGGAATATGCATTCTCCAAAACCCCACGACACCTAGGAAAGTTTGTGTTTCCTTTTTGCTAGTTGGTGGAGACATAGCTGTTATTTTGTTGATCACATCCATTGGGATTTGACGACGTCCATCTTGCCATTTTATTCCTAAAAACTGGATCTCTCGTGCAGGTCCTTTGACTTTATTTTGTTTTATGGCAAAACCGGCCTTCAGAAGGATTTGGACTATTTTCTTCCCTTTCTCGAAAACTTCCTCTGCCGTGTCACCCCACACAATGATGTCATCGATGTACTGCAGGTGTTCAGGAGCCTCCCCCTGCTCCAGCGCAGACTGGATCAGTCCATGGCAAATGGTAGGGCTATGTTTCCACCCCTGGGGCAGCCGATTCCACGTATATTGGACTCCCCTCCAAGTGAAAGCAAACTGTGGCCTGCACTCTGCTGCTAGAGGGATGGAGAAAAATGCATTAGCAATATCAATTGTGGCATACCACTTGGCTGCCTTTGATTCCAGTTCGTACTGGAGTTCTAGCATGTCCGGCACTGCAGCACTCAGTGGTGGCGTGACTTCGTTCAGGCCACGATAGTCCACTGTTAGTCTCCACTCACCATTAGACTTTCGCACTGGCCATATGGGACTATTAAAAGGTGAATGGGTCTTGCTGATCACTCCTTGGCTCTCCAGTTGACGAATTAGCTCGTGGATGGGAATCAGGGAGTCTCGGTTGGTGCGATATTGCCGCCGGTGCACAGTTGTGGTAGCGATTGGCACTTGCTGTTCTTCAACCCTCAGCAGCCCCACAACAGAAGGGTCCTCTGAGAGACCGGGCAAGGTAGACAACTGTTTAATGTCCTCTGTCTCTAAGGCAGCTATGCCAAAAGCCCAGCGGAACCCTTTTGGGTCCTTGAAATATCCTCTTCTAAGATAGTCTATGCCAAGGATGCACGGAGCATCCGGGCCAGTCACAATACGGTGCTTTTGCCACTCATTTCCAGTTAGACTCACTTCAGCTTCCAATACAGTTAACTGCTGGGATCCCCCTGTCACGCCATAAATACAGATGGGCTCTGGCCCTTTACAGCTTGATGGCATTAGAGTACATTGTGCACCGGTGTCTACTAAAGCCTTATACTTCTGTGCGTCAGACGTGCCAGGCCATCGAATCCACACAGTCCAATAAACTCGGTTGTCCCTTTCCTCCCCCTGGCTGGAGGCAGGGCCCCTCTAGTCCTGGTCAGAATCTTCGTTTCTGTGTTTAAAAGACTGCCTGCTAGAAGTTGGAGCAGCAAACTTTTCAGAGAACCCCTTTCTCCCGATTGTTTTCTTTTGTAACTCACGTACCCGTGCCTCTAGGGTCTCAGTAGATTTTCCATCCCATTTTCTCATGTCCTCTCCATGGTCACGTAGGTAGAACCACAGGGTGGCGCGGGGTGTGTACCCACCATATTGTCTTCTTTGCACGGATGCGCGTTTACCCCTAATAGCCGAGACGCTGGTTCGTACAGGTGGGGAAGAAAATACACTCTCTTTAAGTTGGTGGACCTCTTCAAAAAGTTTCTCCAAAGTATTCTCTTTTAGTTGGTGGCCACTGGTTCGTTCAGGTCGGGGGGAATATAAATTCTCTTTAAGTTGGTGGACCTCTTCAAAAAGTTTCTCCAAAGTATTCTCTTTTAGTTGGTGGCCACTGGTTTGTTCAGGTGGGGGGGAAGATAAATTCTCTTTAAGTTGGTGGAACTCTTCAGAGAGTTTCTCCACAGCTGAGACGCAGGCCTGTAGGGAAGAGGAGAGATTTCCTTCGTACTGCCGGAGTTGTTTAGCCATGTCACCCACTGTGGGATCTTCACCGTCTTTCCAGGATATTATTGCCAATGTGCTGGCCCATGTTGATGGTGCATTATGTACAAACTTCCGCCATATGGGTCGAGTACACTGGACGTCATCTGGATCTGTGGATGTTTGTGCGTCGTCTAGGTCCTTATAAATTACTTCCCGTACGGCTAATTCCCTCAGGTACTGGATTCCCTTCTCCATGGTGGTCCACTTGACTGGTAGACATACAAGTTCTTCCTTGTAGGGATACCTTCCCTTCACAGCTAACAGGAGACGCCTCCAGAGGCTGTGAGATCGTGCTCCATCTCCAATTGCTTTGTCAATGCTTGCATCTCTAGCAAGGGATCCCAACCGCTTGGCTTCCCTGCCCTCTAATTCCACACCATTGGCTCCAGTGTCCCAGCACCGGAGCAGCCAGGTGACAAGCTGTTCACCTATACAGCTTTTTTAGTTTTTTAGGATTTTGCAGTTGTTCAGGGGTGAACGTCCAAAACACTGGAGGTGCCCACTGCCCTAGAAACCTGCCCATATCCTCCCACACTCCCTGCCACTCGCAAATATCCCGCCTCAAGACAGATCTCCGGATGAGATTCCTAAGTAGTTGTTTAACCTTAAACAAAACCTGAAGCGCATTCAGGAGACATAACAACAAGAACATGCTGGTCTGAGTATCCCAAGGATATTCAACATCTTGGAGAGCTACCGTAACTAGCTCGGGGGATAAGAGGGTGGTGAAGGAGGAAGGGAGAGTGAACAGGTAGGAGAAAATATCTTCCCCTGTCCCCTCCAGAGATTGACTCCCTGATGAAAAAAGGCAATAGGTGTAATTGCTAATAGTTTCTGAGATATGGTTTCCGAAGTATAGAGTCGACGACAGTGCTGAGTACAAATACCAGGTTAGAGTCATGACCAGATATCTCATCATTTCATAAGCCATCGTTACACCACACAGTACCATAACAATCTTGAACCAGGGCCCGGAAAGGATAAACAGCATGACAGGGAGCACATACAGAAAGTAACTTGCTATAAAACTCAATCTGGGAAACAGGTACAGCAGACTTGAGATGAAAGCAATCAACATTGTGACTAGCAACTATTAAGCAGGTCGAATACTTATACCAATTTTAGTTTAACACACTTGGGTCAAATCTGTCGATATCTCAACCCTTCGTGCCCCACGTTGGGCGCCAAATTGGCTGTTGTGGTTTAGCCCGGCTGGCAGCCAAACACCACACAGCCGTTCGCTCACCCTCCCCCCTCCCTCTCCGGGATGGGGGAGAGAAACGGGAAAGTGAAGCCTGTGAGTTGAGATAAGGACAGTTTATTAAGACAGGGAAAATAATAACAATAACAATAATAATAATAATAATAATAATAGTAATAATGTGTACAAAGTGATGCACAATGCAATTGCTCACCACCCGTTGACCGATGCCCAGCCTATCCCCGAGCAGCCGGCCCCCCCACCCCGGCTAGCCACCCCTATATATTGTTCAGCATGACGTCAGATGGTATGGAATACCCCTTTGGCCAGTTTGGGTCAGCTGTCCTGGGTCTGTCCCCTCCCAGCTCCTGCTGCACCCCCAGCCTGCTCGCTAGCAGGACAGAGCGAGAAGCTGAAAAGTCCTTGGCTTGGTGTAAGCATTGCTCTACAACAATTAAAACATCGGCATGTTATCAGCGCTCTTCTCATCCTAATCCAAAACATAGCACCCTGCCAGCTACTAGGAGGAAAATTAACTCTGTCCTACCTGAAACCAGGACATATAAATACACAGTGTCTGGTCTGAGGATAAATTGCCATCTATCTGCCTGCCTGAGAGCATGAAAGCAGATAGCTCCTGAGAAGACCATGAAGACACCAGTAGAAACATTACTGGTGGACCTGGATTCCTAAATGTATTTCCTTAATTTAGAGTGGTACCTCCTCCAGAGAGCTCCCTCAGGCACCTAGACTGCAAGCAGGACCTGTATTTCTGAAGAAAAAAAACACCCCTAAATCAGTTTACATTCACATTTCTTCCAAGGGACAGCCACAGAAAAATGGCTCAGCTCGTCAAGGATCTTTGGCATGGGGTCCATAGTTAACATTAGTGGAAAAGAGCATCCCACTCTGTTATATCTGGGTTCTACTTCTTATTTCATTCTTATCATCATTTGCCTTCAGAATTTCTCTATACTATGGATCAAAATTGCTAGGGTTACAGATTTGAAAATTTGTTGCAGGTATGCCCTATTTTGAATTCTCAACTGGACAAATTCACTTCATAACAGATAGCAGATGGACAATGCATTCAAGCAAAAGGAATTAATGAATTAATGCACAAACTCACCTTCCTTGCCTACTAGAAGTAAAACCTTGAAAGAATCTTTTCTCCTTTAAAAACATTTATTCAAATAATAATAATAAATATTCATATAAAGATACATTTGAAAAACATCTGTCTATAATAAAAAATGACAAAAGCTAGCAAAGAAAATGTAAGAGTACAAAAATGCATGCAAACTGCTCTCATGCTTATACTTTCTGACAGGGAGTCAGCACAAGCAGGCCCATGCCTTTCAGACCTCTGCTTTTTGTTTCCATGAAGTAATTATGAAATGGCATCTGTTTATCACTATGAAAATGGATGTACTCAGTAATTGAATCCAATGTACAGAATAACTAACTACATACGTAAGTATTCTTTAAAAGTGAAATGGGCTGAAGCCTAGCTTATCTTCACTGACAAGTTTCACCATGGGCCAAAGCTCATGTGCTTATTATTGATTTTTAAAGGGAAGCTTTCTTAAATATATGTTTATTTAACTTGTTGCTGGAATTTCAGTTTAACAGTCCACAGAAAACGGTAGCAATATATTGCTTTAGTATTATTTTAATTTTAACCATGAAATAGTTTTGTTGTGTTTTTTTTTTTCCTATCAAAAAATGGGGCCATAATGAGCACTGTTAACTGTCTCAAACTGTAGGCACTGCAGTGACATATTTTTCTCTAGCTACAAATATTATGTTTTTAATCAGCTGAGGTCAATAAATGTTTCACCACTTGGACCAAAAAAATGTTACTTTAATGCTTCTATCATGGAAAGCTTTTATCTGAGAGAATCTATAATATTTTAAAACATTTACAATTTAATATTAAAACCTTGAACTTCTGCAACTCATTTATCTCCAAATATTAATCAATTCATATAATGATGACTAGTCAAAATTATCAGTGTTTACAAGGCCAAATATTTCCATATTTCCAAATAGATATGGCCATCTTCTTTAGGTTGTGGGGTTACTTTTATTCCTAGATGGATGCCAAAGGTTGAAGCAGCCGCACATGTGAGGCACTGCACCTGGCTCAATAAATTGTAAAGGATTTGTCCTGGCTCTACAGGATGTAAGTGTCCTTGTCTCTTCTCCTTTTCCATGCAGTCATACCTCTGTCTGCCTGTCTTTCAAACAATATATTCCAGAGGCCAAATATATCTCCCTTGCATTCTAAGTCCTAGTATGCCAGGACCTAGGCCATCAGCCATCCTTCTCTGTTTTAGATATGCCTTACTTTTTCATATTTTTGTAATTTACTTCAATGGTTAACTTATTCAAAATTATTTCTTCCCTGCACTCTTATCATTAGCCTTCAATAACATTTTATGTACCGAAGTCATGAAAGTAAAATCACCTGCTCAACAAAACAATGGAACACATCTTTGAAACAAAAGAAATTACTTTAAGACTCAGGAAATTTGAATTTGGTTTCTTTAGTTCATCACTAACTTACTGTGTGTCCTTGAGCTTTCTGTATTTCTAGATTCCATTTGCAAAATGACAAAAATAATAATTAAATACATTCTGTGCACACTGATACATTCTATGTTATACACAAACACCGTTGTCTTTCAATATTTTAAAGCCTTTATTACAGGCCTGTCTCTCAAGCTTTCCGTGTTAAAGCTAGGTTGTGTTAAACACAAAATGGTAAATTAGAACAAGGCTGCTCTTGTAAAAGGAAAACACAAATATGCTGGGTGAGACAAATTGAAATACAGAATTTTCTTTCTGCCCACTGGACTTCTGCAGGATAAACTGTTACTTGCAGCCTTGCTTTCTGGTACAGCAAATTTCAGCATTTTTCCAAGTCAGAGCAAAAGACACCCCGGCTAAGCACCCATGAAGCTCTGTTCCCAGTTACTTCCCAAGACAGCCACATCTGTGAGCAGACGTCTGTTCTTCAGGACAGACAAGATCGCTCTTCTGCTGTGGGGAACCTGTTTCCCCCATTGTCCATCACACCTGCATCTCCAGTAGTGCACATTCAGGTTTTGTCTAGCAATGAAGAGTAGAGCCCCCAGACAAAGTGTTTGGTCCAAACAGCAGGCAACCACCAGAATAGTTGTTAGGTTCTTCTCTGCTTCTTTTTACCTGCAAAATACCGGCATATCAATCAAGCAAGATGAAAATAGACACACCTATATGCTCCAGCAGTCCTCCTACCCCAAGTTTGTAAAGTCCTTTGCATTATAGGGAACTGCTAGACCCTTTACAGGTCTCTTATATACACCTGTCCACAGACAACATTGTCCTTGTGCTGCAGGCTGGAGACCCTGTAGTTCTAAAACTAATTTGCTTGTTTTCATCTTGCACCTTCATTACTCTAAAAATGAAAGCTCTTTGAATCACTTATTTCTTAGCTGGACCATGTAAGTTCTGTGACAATCCCCCAGAGACCAGCTTGTCAAATAAAAATAAATTGTGCTGCCATAAGTGTTATGAAAAACCTACTACCCAGCAGAATATCTCCTCGTTATAATGAAAAATATCAATTGCATTATGGCTTGATTTTTTTTTTCTGTCTGAATGATAAAGGCTCAGCAGACTGATTGCTTCCTGTATAGCAAAAAGGTCATTCTACAAACTGAAAGTTGAGATCATTGGACAATCTAGGACTACATGGGATTTTGTTTAACTGGAAATATTAAATAAATGCATAACGACCCAGAAGCAGTTTCACAATTTTTACAGCAATTCCAAAGGAGCAGATACCATTAAATTATTCGATACATTTCCAAGGAATTGTGTGATGATGCTGTAGATATCACAGAGACAGCGGCAGAGGAAAAAATAGACATAAAGTTAACAGTATTAGGGAGGAGATCTCAGTCTAGGACCTCTGGAGACTACAGGTCTGACAAACATTTGTTGATGATTCAGTAGTGTTTGAATTAAAAGACAGAATGAAAAGAGGGTGAGATAAGCACTAGAGGTTGGGGGGAAGAGGGGGGGGAGGAGTTAGAACCTATAAATAATTCATAGGCTCCAACAAGACTAAAATCCATTTGTACCTATTATGTTAAAATAAGACATTAGAGGAATGTTATGCTCCACAGTATGGTCATTAAAAATAAAAAGGCATAAAAAATTCCACCAAAACTTGCTGAAATAATGCAACAGGTGCCTAGAAAATTTATTGAAGATCAACAACACTGTCTGTGAAACAGTTTAAACTGCAGAGGTGGCAGAAGAGGTATTCAGCAGCTAAAAAGTTCAGAAAGCCCAGTGAGATACTCATCCTGAAAAAAATGTCCAGCCAGCAGAAACTGTGTTATATGTTGATATAGATAAAGACATATGTTTTCACTCTAGGCTGCAGTTTAATGTTGGAACAATGTGACCTCATTTTAAATAAGCTAGCTCAGGTATTGGAAGCAGTATAAATGCTATGCTATGCTATGCTGCAGTATTTATTCTGCAAAGGCAATTAGAGCTCTCTCAGCTTGTATGGCTAGCTTCCTTCTAATGAGTTTGATTGCTACTTGCTTATCAAAGCAATCTAGCTCACTGAAAGCTATTTCCAATATCTCTCCAGTCTTTAAAAGATACATGAACACAGATGTCACAATAATGTAAGACCAAAACAAACATTATTGAGACCACTGTGCCAGTTTCCTCTCTGGTAAGGAAAAGAATACTGAACAAATTCTACTGAGATACCTCAAATAAGCAAAAAAGTCTGAAAAACAGATGTGAGGGCAATGTCAGCAACCCATATAAATAATAGTCTTAAAGGCTGGAAATTACAGGGGCAAATCAGTGGCTTAGTTGCGTTCTTCTAGAAATATTTCCTGAGAAACCAGTCTTTGGCCCAATATCAGGTCTGACAACAGGTAATTTCAGGTAATTTCAGCTTTACTACCTGGAGTAAGTCTGGAGTAGACTTAAAATGGAAAGTAACTTCCCACTGCACAGATTCAGAAGTTGAGGCACCATTTCTCTTCTTCCACTTTACCCTCACATCAAAACATAGCAAGAGAAACCCCTCCTTCCTTATTCTTAGGTCCCTAGTCCATATAGTAGCTCTGTTAATTGAATCTCTTTTTATATCACAGTATTACAGAATGGCTGAGGTTGGAAGGGAACTCTGGAGGTCATCTTGTCCAATCCCCCTGATCAGGCTCATGTGTTAGATCTATTTGTTCTTTAATACACAATACCAAGACAGCTGCTTTGTAGATATATTTCATTTGTCAAAGGCTTATATTTATCAAACCTGTGGTAATCTGGTTCACTTTTCAGACTCCTTTATGTTTACCTTCTAGTGAGTTTAAGCATCTTTTTACTTGATTGTTATCAAGTAATTTCTTCTTCAGGATAAAGTAAAAAAATAAATTTCAACTGCCTTTAAGAGTCTTGCAATTTTATATCTTAACTAGAACTTTAAACAAATCCCCCTTTAATTATATTATTTTCTGTAGTAGTGGGAAATCTACTCTGCTATAGCAAAAATCGACTCATCTACTGCAGCTCAATTTTGACTTGTAATTAAATTCTCTACTACTGCTGAAAGTGGCATCTTCTAAAACATCTTTTAAGATTTTGTCCATGACAAATGTTCTTGGAACTGCCTGCACAGTAAGGTTTATATTGATGACAAGAACAAGTAAATAGAAGAAAGAATCAACACAAATTTCACCTATTGCCTTCAGTGTTTCCATGAGAGACAAATCTGTTCATTGATTATTTCAGAAGCAACTGTCCTATTTGCCCACTTCAAGAACCCTTTACTGGGAATGCACTCAGGTAAGGAACCTATTCCATAAAAGCAAGACTACATATTCAGCCTACCAGGATTTAAATGTGGAACCTTTCCCCACAAAAGTTCAGGAGGGTGGGAGGGGTTGTTTTGGGGTTTTCTTTTTTTGTTTGTTGTTTTGTTTTTTCCCCACAAAAGATGTATGAACTTGATCTCCCTCAATGCAAAAGAAAACATGTTAACTTTAATGACCACTCATTATATAGTCATTCTGGCAGAGGAGAATCCTTGCTTGTGATGTCCAACACGACAAAATTCAGGCTAAATAGCTAAAATTCAGGAAAGATAAAAGCAACTGAAAACTTATCTTATAATGGTCATAGTCAGAGGCATTGATTTGTCACACAAAGATGCATACACACCCACATATACAAAATAATTGGTCTTTGTATTTTTTTATTCTTTGTTCAACCACAACACAGAATCATACAAATTTTACTACTAAGCAACCAAGAGAACGGTAGACATTATACAGTTCCATGCAGAGCTACCTTATGCACAAATGGGGTCTAAAATTCTGGGTAAATTTCAGCCCTAGACACAACCTGCTGATGCCTTAAAAACAATTGGAAAATGAAAGGAAGTAAAAGGGCTATACAGAAATCTTAAATCCAAATAGTAGATCTGTTCTTATTCCTAGAATCAAATGAACTGATCTTCCAAACACATCTCAGGGTTTGATCCAAGTTTCAAACAAGGTAACTATGAACCTATCTAAGAGACCCTCCAAGTCTCTAGCAAAGGAAAAGAATTGTTGGTTGTCGTACAAACCAATACATTTCTTTAGATCAGATTGGCTGTATGCCTTGGTTCAGCCACAATTGCATTTGAATGTCTCTAATGAATTCCCAACCTTCAAGCACATATACAGTCACTTATAGCCTTTACAGCTGTTTCCAGCTGCAAAAGGGTCACCACATACCTGTCTCAAGTAAAACTAGGAAAGATAGTGTTCTGTTGTCAGAATGAGTAAAACATGTCAACAAGCATTATAATAAAAGTAATGATACCTTCTTTGGTAACAGCATTAGGTACTTTGAAGTTATTTTTACAGGTCTTCACTTAAGTATACTTTGGGGCAAAAAAAACTTTTTCACTGAATTCAGAGTACAGGAAATAACTGACTGCACTGCTGGCTTAAATGCTTCTTTCTATAGCAAGACTGGAAACATGGAGAGCCTTTGTGCTCTGAAATTCTCACCTAGACGTTGATAGGATAGGTGGGGTTCATCCTATCTTACTCAGAAAACAAGTTGTCGAGTAAGCTGGCAAGATAAGAATGGCTCTCTAAAATGGGTGAGGTGAATCAATCAATGTAGGCACGTTTTTGTAACCATTGATGATAGCAGGACTCTAGCACACCTACCTGAAATATGGCAGTTAGGAGAATTAGTCACAGTGCAACCCCACTATGTGTTGTATGCCAATCTCAAATAAAAAAAAAAATGGCCTTCAGCATCTTTATTGACACTCCCACCAAAGTCAGTCTCAGTATTATGTTACTGCTATTGTGAGATTGCTATATCAGAGTCTCTAGCAAAGAGAGTCTATAAGAGTGCTATATCTAGAATCTCTAAAGAGAGAGGAGAGGAGAGGAGAGGAGAGGAGAGGAGAGGAGAGGAGAGGAGAGGAGAGGAGAGGAGAGGAGAGGAGAGGAGAGGAGAGGAGAGGAGAGGAGAGTGAGGACTAGAAAAAGAGAGGATCAGTGAAATAGAGATGAAGAAAACGGAAGGAAATGGAAAGCAAAAAACAGAAAGGAGCAAGAAGTGGACAAGAAAGAAGATGTAATTATTCCACTTACTCCAATTAATCCAAATGATTAAAAAGTTATAAAGAATTATACGATATCCTTTATGAGTAATATTTGCTGATAAGTCCACCTTGATCCTGCAAATTTTTTAAGGGTAAAATCCAATATAACTCTTTGAGGAGCAGCAAACTATAGTAGCCTACAGGTTGATAGCAATAGTATTTCATTGTTGTGAAAGCTAAATAAATTTAGCTTGTCCGTTGGAAAAATGAAAACAAAGGCATTTTTTTGAATAATTATGTCTGTAAAACTAATGCAATTTTGCAAATCCATGTCAGTAAAAAGATATTATTCCCTAACACCTAGCTGCACTATAACACAAAATTGTTGTTATTGTATCAAAGTAAGTCAACAGGAGAAACAGTCTCATTTGAGTTCTTATTATTTATATTATTTCTACTAAATCGGCTGCCTAGATAGTTGAAGTAAAATTCATGTCAGCATGGGAGCATTAATGCCTCTAATCTGAACAGAAGAAATCTTGAAACTTTAGTCTGAATGAAAGGTAGCACTACCCATTTAATTCAAAGGCCTTCTTTTGTCATTTGTTTTTGGTTGGTCTTAACCTATCACGGATCCTCTAAAATTGCTTATGTGGAAAGAAAAAACTTTGTGAAAGTAATCAGCTTGTAAACTGTTTGCTGAAGAATAACATAAACTGGTCCTGCTGACTATATATTATTTCACTACTTTGTGTCTGAAATCATGTAAGACAGTTTATAACTAAACAAGGTATCGCCTTCTTACCAATCATATGCTGCCATAATCCAATTTACTGGAGTAAAATCCATTTTACAGGGATACAAAGAATATATAGGCTGATACACTGATAACATATAAAACCTCCTAATACAAAATATACGGCTCAAATCAGTTTGCCAGTTCAAGTTTATTGCTTACTAGTTTACTAGCTTACTAGCTTACTTTATTGCTTACTTTTCTCTTTACATTTTTCTGTGAGACACTATGTAAACTAAAAAAGAGATTATAGTGTTTGTGAGAAGTAAAATCTAGAATACCCAAACAGGAGACAAACCAAGTATATTTTAAAATGTGAGCAAATTCACTAGTAGCAATGATTATGATCAGACATGGTATTGAAAGAATAGGGATTTCTAATCTCTGAAATATGGTTCAGTTGTGCTCGCTGTGGACCAGGACCTGCAAGACATTGTGCTGAATATCAGATACTATTCTATTCTATTCTAAATAATAGGCACATGTTTATCTATTTTTTTTTGTCGGCTTTCCAGACCAAACTGCTTCACAACACTCTAGCAAGACATGGTTTTCAACAGATTTTCAAGATTACAGTTCTGGGAAAGAAAAGTGCAGATTCTGGTACACTTTGTAGTCCAAGAAGATTATTTGCAGTAAGTGTGTGTGTGTGTGTGTGTGTGTGTTTGTGCACATGTGTGTTAAATTCCTCCTTCTTATGTTTGTCTAGCTGCACTTTATTATATAAAAATTATTCACATGACCATATCCAAATGGAAAAGGAATGCCTTTGCTCCTGGTGAGATTCATGCTCTTGAACTTTAGATATAGACTCAGTCTAAACTGGAACAGAGATTTCTCTACACTACAGTCCCTGTTGTGCTTGAATAAGCCTGAAAACAGTAAGCTCACATAGACGTCATAGTGTAGCCACAGTGCTACTGCTACATGGTAATTAGTTTAGTGAGGCTTTCACTTCAGTGTTTCCTCAGTTACCTTGATGCTTGAGGTAGCCAGGTTATCTCCACCACAAGCTGAAATCACAGCTATAGCAGTGAGAGATGAATGGGATTGTTGTTCAGTCCTCTGTGAGGACTGAAGAGCAGTTCTGGCCTCAGTCATTGGTAGGTTATGTGATTAAAGGATAGCCACCATCAACATTATGGCCTGGCAAAGAACAGAGGAGCTACAACAAGCAGAGAAACCTAGTGACCTGAGCAGTGCAAACTGAAGCACACAGGGGCAGCTGTGCCTAACACTATCAGAGAAGGATTAATCTACTGTGGGTGGGAAACCCACTGGGAGAAGTTTGTGAGACTTTCTTCCAGGAGAAAGTTTCTCCCAGGAACACCATCGGATCATTGCTTAATGTGATATAGGACTTCTAGCGTGATGAAGGGGAGTTTGGGACAGAGAATAGAGAATTTTGGAGAATGGGTAAACCTTGCTACAGGATGTTTAGGAGAAGAGCCAAAAGTGAAGAAAGGGGAGGATCAAGGTCAACCAGGGAGGAAAAGAAAGGGAAAAGGGAATAAAGGGAACAAAAAGGGTCAGTTGAATACAGTTTACTAGTCAGTACGCTTGTCTGTCCAAATTCGGCACCTGATCACTGCAATGTCCTGCCATCTTACTCTTGGGGCACTTGTATGTCCAGGTGCCAGCAACAGGGTGATTAGGGATATGGGGCCAGCTACTGAGTAGATCAAGTGGCTAAGGCCAGCAACTGGAGAGATGCATTTAAAGTGCATGTGTATGTAGATATATATGTATGTGTATACTCCACTAGTGGACTTCAATCCTGAACAAATAGAGGAGAGAGGAACATGATCAGGCCGTCCATGCTGTTCATGCTTGTGCAAGAACTATATCTTCATGTGTGACGCTGACGAGGTGCTATTTTCTATCTGTGCTGACCTCTGTGGCTGCCTCTGTATGTGCATGTGTGTCAGTAACGTGCACTCAGCATTGCTGCTGGCTGAAGCAGGGCACAGGGAGACACAGCAGCCCCCCCAGACTTGGGGTTAGCAGATGGAGCAACCTCTGTGTCACTTCGGCCATCTTCTGCTGAACTCCAGAGTGTCCCTTCTGAATTTCTTGGCATCTGGCCACCAACATGACCACCCAGCTCATCCTACTCAGAATTACTGGAACCCCTCTGACTGCAGGACAGATAAGTCACATCTTGAAGGAGCATATCCCCATAGTCATCTCAGATTGCTAAGCAGTGTGACAGCTTTTCACCTCTACCAATTCAGGTCTGAATTTAAGCTTATGTAAGACTCCTAAGAGTCTCTGTATCAATTAACAAACCCTGGGGGTTCTAGTTCCCTAAAAGATGCTGTTTCATCTTTTGCTAATGAAAACAAAACTTACTCTTACTTTTTATATTTCAACTACTTTACTGGTAAATTCATACTGTGATAAACACCTCGTATAAAAGTGGATTCCAAGAAAGAAATGCAGAACATGCATTCAAATTAATATCAGAAGTTCTGAATAATATTAGTTTAAAACACCTGTAAATAATTTTTAGATTTAGATTATAGCAGTCAGAATCCTGTAAGCGAACACCAAAAATAAGACAGTGACAGTCTTTATATCAGCAGTCTGTATTTCTGAAAGTAGCAGAAGAATGTGAATCTGATGCAGCTCAACAGAAAAAGAAAACAAAAGAAACCTAACAGAAATTTCATCTCAGTCAGTGATTTCTAACACTAAATCTTAAATGATTATGGTTGAATAACTGAAATTGCTATAGAAAAGTTTGTAGAAATATTTTGGGGAGGATTATTTTAGCTTTCAAGGAGAAAATCCTACTAGACAGTCAAGTCCATCTGCCTTCAAAAGCAGCATACTGCTACTGACCAGGAGACAGATCAAATATTAAAATAATAACTTGCTCTTAGCCAAAAAGCTGTAAAAATATGTATGTATTTACATTTAGTTTCCTTATTAGAGGAACTACTGTCCAGTTCTAAACAAATAGAACAAACCTTTCACCTTAATTTTGTCTTTTGTGAACTTTTCTTGTTTGCTTGTTTGTTTAAAAAGAAAAAAACAGATGCACTGTGGATTCTGACCTTACTTTTTTTTTTTTTAACAAGTAACCTTGATACCTATTTGTGGAACTGCACTTAAAAAAGATTCTGAAAGTAAAAGATACTCTGGGCTATAAAAACACATTGCTGTTTTAAGTATTGTGTTGTGACATTCCTATGATATTGCCAAGGCAATGCATTAAGCCACAAGTCTGTCCACACAAATATAATCCACCTCTTTTCATTTTTCTTCTTTATAAATATCATATACCTGATAAAGAATACCTTGCAGGTATCCATTATGAATCAGACTGCATCTAGCCTATGTAACCACAACCATAATTTATTGCTTTCCTTTTCCTTTTCTATCCAAGCCATTAATTAATTCTTAACTCTCCCTCAAATTAATTTCCTTCCTGTTTCTGAACCATCAGCTCTGCTCCCTTCACAGGCAGATCCTTCAGAAAATTGCTCTCATAATGGCCACTTAACTTTGCTCATCTTTTTCCCCTTCACTACCATCATCAACCTTGTTTCCTTCTTTATCCCTTGGATCTGTCCTCTTCTCTTTGCAAGCCAAAGGTACTCAGTGTTATCCCTTTTGCCCAGTTTTCACTTTGGCCATACTTGGATGTTTGGAATTTTTTCTATCACTTGTCTTCCTCTTCCACACTCTTTCTACCCTCTCCCTTAAAGACTCCCTCACATTTTTTCCTATGCGCTTTTTCTCTGTGCTGCATCTATTCCCTCTCTAGTTTGGTTAATGCCTCAGAAAAACTGTGTGATTTCTTACTTATTTTAAACTAACAATAATCTATTGCACTGTTTCAGAATACTAGATTTGCCTAGTAATCTAGCCAACCTCTTCTTGCTTGCTGTATTTCCAACAATGTGACACTTGCATGCATGGTTACACAGGAGCTCAAAAGAAAAAAAAAGAAAAGCCAAAGATTTATCTCCTCTGGGATAAGCCTTTCACAATGTTAGGTTAGTTTTGTGGGATGTGGATTCCAGGCTACATAGACCTGAGACTGACAAAGTCACATTTTAAGGGGAGTCATCTAACGGAAATGTGGATGCTTCCATGACGATGTCTATCAAAGAAAGACTAGGCTGACTTTACACCTGCCTGTGTTAAAAATTCCAGTGATTCTCAATGGAGAGTACCTTAAACAGAATTTTTTCTTCTTAGAGTCAGTACCTTCTCTTCCTTTTCATGTGCCTAAAAGTGTCTTAGGCATCTGTGTTAGCTGGTCTTGCTTCATCCTCACATCACCAGTAATCTTGCCATGTAGCCCTGCACAGTTTGAATTTCTGCCTATACCATATATCAGTTCCAAAGTATATTTTAGTAACTGCTTCTGAAGACCATAAACAAGGGAATATTATAGAGCACAAGCCTCCCCAGGATGAATCAATTCTCACTGACCCAGAGAAATGAATGAAATACAACCTCATTCAATAGAAAATGTAGCCTTGTCTGTTTAGAATGAATAAGAACATCATCAAACTCAAAGTACAGACATTAACACTGAAACAGTTATAGACCAAGTCCAAAGTCCATCGACTTAGGCTAAGCTCTTGACTGATTTCAATGAGTTTTGACCCACCTGCTGGCAAATTAGGACCTTCTGCAAGTCCAGCCTGAAAGAAAAAGAGCATTTTCTTGTCAATCTCATACAAAGTTATTCAGCATAAAGATTTCTATCGAGCACCTCTGATTTCTTGGCAGCAAGCCTGAATATTTCCAGTCATAGTTATAAAACTGTTCTGGATTTATTCTATGATTACTCTTTTATGAATATGTTTGTCACTTCTGCTCAAGACCAGCTTTCTTCCAATTACCTCAAATCTGAATAGGATATGCATGTTTTTTAATAAGCCTTCAGCCATTGCAACACTCTTATGCCTTGTTTACATCAGGACACATTAATCAGCAGCAGATAAATCAAGGTAAAGATTATCTCTACAATTAGTCTTCTCTGTGATGTGAAAATGGTGATGTGTATTTCCTTGTATATTCAAATACATCTTTTATTTTGCCAGCTGTGGACAAACAATGTCATAAACAAGAACTGAATTATTGTGCATTATGAGAGCAATCTAAAGGGAAAAAAAGGATATTCACATTAAATCTTTTAAATCTATTTTATGTTTCCAGATATTAAATGCAGTTTCATTCTGAAAATAATTTTTAGCACATAATTTATGTGGTTTCAACATTAATTCACAGCAATACCATAGTTAATCTCTAATATTTCTTAAGTGTCACTTTACAAATATTCTGAATATATTCTCTCTAACTTTCGATACACCAGCAAACAAATACCCTGTAGAATATAAAAAAGAAAAAAAATATATATAATAGCACTCACTCTTCCTGAGATATGAGAAAGCACAGTAAGATCTTCTATATCCTATTCAATAAAACCTTTACAGATTTCAGAAAATATTTTAGGAAATTATATCTCTATAGAAACTACAAATCAGGAAGTTATACTATTTCTGTTACTTTGTACATCTCAGAACTTAAAGACTGTCCTAGGTAGTTTGAAAAGCACAATGCCTTGATATTTGTTTGTACCTTTTGTCCTTTTGTTAAACAGAGAAAAGCCCCAGGAGACATTATTTCATCTTTCACTGTTCACAAGCTTGGGATACAAATGTATCTAGTCCAATTTTATTTACTGTACTCTCTTAACTTATGCTATTTCTTTGGGAACTGGCAGACTGAAAATAGCAAAAGCAATGGCAAAGATTTCATAAATATAGCGCTACTTTCACAGTTTTACCAAGTGCTCTGTCCTAAGGTAAGCAGACAGACAATTTCCACATCTCTTTTCTTCCCCATACACATTCAGGTCCTTTCACAGTAACATCTGCCCAGGGCTATTGATCAAAGTTATCAGACTGTTGAGTCTAATACATATTTATAACTCGTACTTTCAGAGTATATGCTCAATAGGTCACATCAGTCTGTGATGTAACTTCATAGAAACCAATATTTGCACCAGTAGTGATATGGAAACAATTTCTCAGGGTTGGTACAAGCTGCACATCATCTGTTTTCATCTGCTGTTCTCATGTAAAGCATGCTGTAGCACTGAGTTGCCATATTGCCAGCAAGATATATCTACAGCAGCTCTTAATTCCTTTTTCAGATTCCTGTCTCAGACATTTAATTCATTAACATTCTTATTTCCATGTCTTTTTATGTCATGTTGTTTATGACAGCACTACTTCTCTCAGTGTGCCACTACACTTACAGCATACTGAAAACCAACACCAAGCCACAAGAAGCCAGAAAATTTTCCTATAGTGTTAACTTCTGGTGTCAATGTAAGTATGCATATGTTCATGCATTATTTTCATGTGGCAGTATATATGACGGGATACCAAAGAAGTTACTTAAGCCCAGATCCTACCTTAAATTTAAATTTAAAAAACGCTTTATGCAAATACATTTGTGTGTTTCCTCATAAAAGATAATATATTTTTTCCTTTCTGTATAATTTAAAAATTTAATTGTTAAATGACCTGACTGTGTATCTGCATTTCTACTACTTAAAAAGTGAACATACACATTCAGAAAATCCAGATGTACAAGAGTACATTAAAAATGAGGAATTTTTGTTTCACTTTGCATGGAATAACATTTCATATGTTTTGCTTTGAGTCTGTGATTAAACCTTTTTGAGTCTTATTAACATATGTCATATTTTGCCAGATTTCAGGAAGACTATGCATAGACTAAATTTGCCAGACCTTTCAGTATAGATAGCAGAGCTGTCTTGATAGTTGAAATCTGCTAATTTACAAGTGGTTTTAGATTTTCTTATGAGTATTTCACACAATGTTATTATTCATCAAATAAAAATTCAAAGTCTGATTATACAGGACCCATGCCTCAAGAGGGACCCATGATTCATTCCTATCCTTCAAGTATTAGAAATATGGTGTGCTGTCAACCAGTCCCTGGGCTCATTCAGAAACAAGACCCCTGGAAGCAGGCAACATGGACAGATTCAGCAGAGGCTTCTGTAAACAAAGCTGACAGTTTAAGATCTCTTTAGAACAAATTTGACTTTCAGATTCTCTCAGGAAACAGAACATCACACCACAGTAATACATAAGCAACTTTCACTGTGGCAGCTAGATGTTTAAATTTTATGAAGTAACTTTACATAAGGCATTACTTCCAATTGCATAATACACTTCAAAGCTTGACTGTGTACTTTTTTCACATACAAAAATTCTTTTTTTCAAGCAAAGTGATTTCTATCCTTTTTTTCTTTATATTTATGCCACATTTCCTTTTCTCTAGTAACAAAGTTTCTTCAACATAAGCACAAAACTTTTCTATAATCCCTTCAAAACTTGCCTCTCAAATTTTACTAGTCACTCACACTAAGTAAACAGCAGTTGAAATGCTATCTCTTAAAAAAATGAATAGAAAGTTTTTGTATCCTTGCTATGACATTTTTCAGCAAATTATATTTAAATTATTCCCAAAAGGCCAAATTGTTTATTACATGTTGAAAATTCTACTGTCTCGTTTAAGATAAGATGTGGACTTTTATATGATAACTTACATATCAACTATTATTTTATATTTAATGTTTCAGCTGCAGCAGATGATATCAAAAGACTATTTCAACTACGAAAAGCAAGAGATATTGCCACTAATATTTACTTTTACCAGTTTCATAAGATACATTATAAGTAAATATCTTGCATACAATAAGTAACCAGCTGCTAAAAAAATAGATTAGCATGGCGATTAAATCACATGTAAAGAAAATTATCTATGCTGTGAATTAGCTCCAGGCCAGGGTCACAACCCAGATTAGCATGCTGTCCATGTATGGACTGTACCTTTTTTTTCCCCCAGTTTCTACTTTTAAAGAAAACTCATCACGAAAGTTTAAAAACAATATGTTTTAAATTTGAGCACAGATTGCTCCCCTTTCACAAGTAAATTGAATAACAACCTGAGGCTGAAGAAAAGGTCATTCACTAAGGGGAGATTTCCAACTAGAGAAGCTGTCTTCCTTGTCCTTCCCTCTCTCCACCTGGAGCCATGCTCTTGCTGAGTTTTTGGCCCAGTAGTGGAAATCATTTGACTCTGCACTTAAATAGTACAACCAAAAAAGTGAACAGTCTTCTGAATAGCCTCACTCTGAGATATGATAAGCAGAAGCACTAGTGCTGGGAGAGATGGGAGCATGTGACCTATTGGAAGACCAGAGAAGCATTGTCCCCTTTCAGCTACTGCATCCATCATCCTGCCTAGCACCTTCTATCCATTCAGAGGGAAGCAACATGAAAGAAGTAACTGTGAGACAGAGGAGAATATGTGGAAAATAAATGTTTTGGCTTCTCTCTAATTGAGAGGCATCAACTATGTGAACACAGGTAGATAGTCTCCTGAGAATATTTTCATGTTTATATATTTCCCTGTTTAATTGCAGATAGATAGATAGTGATGGTGTTGTCAGCTTCACCCAACGAGATGCTGTTGCTTTTGAGTTTACTGGAGTTGGTTCTTTGTGAGAATTTACGTGAGACTGTTGGCTGTAAAATAAAACCCCCTGCTAACACCTTAAAGAAACAACAATGTTGGCAAAGAAGTCTGTCATATATAGTGGGCTAGCAGCTCCATTTTAATAGGGATAAAGACAGACCTAGTTTTACCACACACTTCAGAGAAATTTTTGGCAAGGACAACTTGATTAATCCCATTATAGCTATAAGGGTCCTGTTCTGAAGCGAATTTACACAAACTGTGATATCCAATGAGCAAATAATAGCTGTTCTTCAGTATGATGCTTTGGTGATAATTATGTCTGGAAATACTTCTGTAGATGTAAATATTAAGAAGCTGTCAGGACAGGATCTATAACTGTAATGTACAATCTTGATATGTAGGTTAGCATAATTTCTGCTCAGACAAAGAACATGTTTAAGAAGGCCTACCTTTTTTCTTTTCCAAAGTTGTCTGTATTTTTGGTGTCCTTCTGAGTTGGTCTCTGACAGAAAACAAAATTACATTATTCAGAATATAGTCCTATGAACAGCATTATGCAATTGTTCATCCAGCACTGGGCTACTCTGCCTTTCACACTCACACGTCAAGTTTAGCTACAAATCCAACCTAGTTTCTCTAATACAACAGAAGATTTATTTTGCCACCTGTTTTCATGTTCAGCACCTTCATTTGCAAAAGCAATGAGCTGCAGAGTAACTGATTGCTTTAAGTAATACAGGGACAGAAATGGAATTTTCCATTAGGACTTTAATTGTTCATTTGTACAAGACATAAGCTAGTGAATTGCAAAATAAAAACCTCAGGGATTATTGACCATAAGACTGATACTGAATTCTAAAGCTTGGACTTGAGGTCTAAAACTTCATAACATAAATAGGTTCTTTCAGATTCAGTAAACGATTTGACTATTACCAAACCAAGAATACTGCCCTGATGAGGAAAGTGTAAAATGTGACCAGCCTGAAGATTCATTGCTTTCCATGCCAGGGTAACACCTACTCAAGCAGACTTTAATATTTTAATGTTTTATTGCAGGATTGCTTCCCACAGGAATAAGTACCTATAGTGCAGTGATAGTAATCACTCATCAGCTGCATATCTATTCTGCATCCAACATTTTTAGTAACACAGATTAATCTGTGTTAGCATTAGTTAACTTAGAGAACCTTGTCCAGGAGGACAGCAGGTCAGAGCATCAGGAATATTATTATAAGGTCTACAGGATCTCTAACATTTTGTGCAAATATGTCCTCACTTAAATGTCTATTCAAAAGTCTGCACATTTAAGTCAGCTGTAATTTCTACTCAGTTTTACACTAATTATTGGCATGCTGGCTGTGTAACTTTGATTTATTATCTTGTTTTTCAAAAGCAAGGACTCTAGAAGCTCCCAGTACTGTTAATCCCGGGAGATGCTCAGGTAGAAAACTGGATTCAGGAAAAATTCTGGGAAGTATTTATGGTACAGAGTTAGTAAAACATTGAAACTGATACAGAAAATAGGGAGTAATCCATGCCTATGAGAGCTTCCTGTACCACTAAGTCTCCATTCAACGGTAGGATGTGAATTGAAGTATTTGCTTATGACTCACCATCCACAATTAACATATTGATTGGTTCACTTCACAAAACAGATTTAGCGCTGACAGACAAGATCTTCTTTGGAAGCCTCTGCTCTAGGTGCACAGCAAATGTACTTCATCACCTCCTGGGAGTGGAAAACATAATGATCTAAACAAGTGTTTTTGCTTTGGGCAATTTTAAATCACACCCATGACGAGGACATACAGTCAAGGTGAGCAGATTAAATCCAATCCAAAATAAAGTCTCTTAATAGGGCTGATGTAGGACTATCTTAATGATAATGCACATACTCTTATCAGGCTAATGTAGTCCATACTACACAGAATGCGGCAGCTCCTGGATTCCTATCTAAATATAATTCCAAAATAATTTTTGTTACAATCATTAATAAGGACCTAATAAGTGCTTACACACTATTTTAGGAGAAACCTGTATGGGATTTCTAAGCCTAATCCAGTACCAAAATGAACTCAGTAGACATCTTGCCATCTGAGTTTTCATCTAATTAAGGTTAATTCATAATTAAAATGAATGTCTTTTTTTCACAGTAGTGCAATACTGAACCAGTAAAATCAATGCGACAGGCAGGAAATCAAATTTCACTGGAGGAAAAAAAAAAAAAGACAAAGCTATGACTTTCAGACCTACATATTTAAACTGTCATTTATGTGTGCATATTCATAATCCCTAAATCAAGCACTTTTCAAAATATTGTTTGGGAATTACATTAGGTAATAAAGTATTAACCAAAATACAGACCTGTACATAAAATTAATCAGTGAATTTATGAAACAGGAGATTTTCAGACACATTAGGCAAGGATTCACTCTATAAAGCAACTTCTAAATTCAGCCCTATGAAATGTATCCCATCCCTCTCTATCATGTATCCCATTAGTTTCCTTGATGTCTTCATTGGCTGCTGCTTCTCAGCCAGGGACCTCCCAACAACCTGACTGCCTACAGCTTGAAATGTCTGTCCCAATATCTGCCCTGCTTCCCACGACTTATCTCTTATCCTAAGTTTCTATTAGTTATCCAATAACGTGTATCAAAGCGTATATTTGTGAAAATATGTTAATAGCTATCAGACCTGGCAACATAAGAGGATAGATTTTCAAACTTTTAGCTGGGTCAACATCCACCTGATTTCTACTCAGTGCTGTAGTAATGTATCGTTCCAACATGTTTTATTTTATGCCATCTTTCTAATTTCTATGTGTTACAATAGTTGCAACTTCTTTGTGTCAGACTTGTGAGCAACTGAAGCCTTGGTAATACGATAGAGAGTGATTAATTGTTTTGTTAACATTTATAACAAAAGGCCAACCCTCAGCAGGTCAATTGTCTTTAGAGTAAATTAGGTAATAATCCATCAAACAGTTGTCAGAACCCCATAAAGATATGAGCATAAGTGTACACTGACACATTCATTACGTGAAAATCATACAGATGATGGCATGAGAATATTTTGTTGTTCCCTTAAGCACCAGGTATGAAACGTAATTTCTGAACTGCAGCTTGCCATATTTTACTGAATCTGTGATAATAAATAACGGTCATCTGGAAGTGGCATACCACTGGCAATAGAACCACAATATGTTCACTAGCTGTGACAGCAACAGGATCTGCCAAGGAACGGCAAGGAAGAGGCAAGTTAAGGATCAGCTGAAGGAATCAACTTTCAAACTTATGTCACCTGCATCCCCTCGCGCACCCTAGAAAGACATGCAGACATACGCTTGTTCTCTGCCTTAACTCCCAGAAAGTGGCAATCCAAGTTCCCAGTTTGGAAAGGATCTGTGGTGTGCCCTGGCCAGGACTCTATACAAATGTCTAAAGGACCACAATTTTGGGGTGTACCAAAGCACCTACGCAGACTTGAGTCCAATCCCTAGTTCTAGTCTGATCCCCAGACTCTCCAAAGCCCAAAAGTCTGTCTGTTACTCAGACAGAGCCAACAGAGCACCCAGCCACCAGCCTAGGTGTTCACTGAACAGATGTACTACTTGAAAGCAACAAATAGTAAAACTCCATTGGGTGGCCCCAGAAAAGGAAAGGCAAAGCTACTCACAAAGGGACTTTAGATGTAGTCAGTCCCTGTCTGGAGCATGTCAACCTTTTGCCATAGCTGTTTTCTAAGACAGAACTGAAAATTCAGCTTGGACACCTGTGTAGCCATATTGACATAACCTAATATAGGTGCCTAACTTAGCAAATAAGATGCAACAGCACTGACATTCAAGAGAGCAATGAGCAATCACACTGTTATGGAGTTATTGCAGAGAGGTAGTCACAGCATTCCCATTAGATGCTTGCAGTAGCTGTTCTTCCTATCCAGGGCATTGCAATGACTGTCTTCCCTTAACTGCATAGGGAACGAGGGCCTAGCATCTCTGGTTAGCAAATGGTCTGAATCATAAGTTAGACATCATCATTAGCTGGTCTGAATATAGGCCATTGCAATTATCTGCACCTGTTGCAAAGGGACAAAACCAATAGTGTCGTTAGTTATTCCCATTAACCCTGCAAACCATGAATGGATTGTATTAAAGGGACTCCACAGGTAATTTCCAGCAGTTTGCTTCAATTAATACCCATCTTACCTTTCCTTTTCAAAATTAATGATAGCTCATAAAAATTATAACATGAAAAGATTATACATATAACACCTGCACAGAAGCATTTTAATTCTCTAATATTTTTATACAGTTCACTTCAGCGACTTCAACCAGTCAGAGCAAATGTTTTTTCTGGAAAATCAGGTTACACTGCAGAGAAACACAATGGTAGTTGATAGGAAATTGAGACTGAGGCACTCAGGTGGGGTTCTAGATAATTGGCACTCAGCTGTAATTCAAAATTATATTGTAGCTAAAATGTGAACATTTCCCAGAAACCTAACAACTATTTTTAGCTCTCCGTTTAACTGCAATAATGTCACCAATAGATGTTTTCTTCTGGCAAATTAGGTTTCAGTTAATAAGAGACATTAAATCCATTTTACATTAAACCTTTAACTAGGTTTTTTTAACTTGTTTCTTTCTCATGTGCCTTTTGAGATCTTCTGTTTGTTCCATCAGAGTCAGTTTAAATTAAAACTCATGTGGTACTCCTTGAAATGCATGATAAAAAGCACCTGACAATATCAAGAGGTTAAGTAGCCATGATCTGTACGTTGTCCATACCACAGCTGACAAGAAGATGCAGTTTGATACCGTATCTAATTTGCTGTGACATCCAAGTTTTAAGTGATGTTCAAGGAGATGGAAGGGCTGGCTCTGAACATATCCTAACGTGTGCTGGTCTTCTGTCTGTTAACTTGCTAATGAACCATGATTGAGTAAAGTAATGAAGAGTTTACAGAGAGCCCCAGGAAACCAATTTCCAATTTTGCGACCAGCAGGCTTTAACTTCACTGCAGCCTTTGTTAATTTTGTCTAGAAGAGGACTTCTATACTGAATGCCATTTCTGCTTTGTAAATCAGACAGACTTTTCTAATCCCTGAATACTTACTTGCTAATGAATGTCTCTTCAGATCCATTTTATTTCCATCTGTAGTTGTTAAAAATAGGCTAACTGAAAAATGATTACTGAGAGAAATGAAATTATAATCACTGAAAATCAGAGGAACTGATAGGCTTGTGGAGAGAAGGAGATTTTAATCTTCAGTCTGACCTAAGATGAACTGTGGAGAAAAATGCAAGAGAAATACAGCAGATTAATCTTCAGGAAAAGAAAAAATCAACATGAAAACTTTTATACGTGATGCCCATATGTGACTGTAAGGAACCAGTGCTTCTACCCACCCTGTGTACACAGAGCTCTACATACAGTCTATAGAATAACATTTGCTTCAAAAATCTTTCTCTGGAGCTAGCATCTTCAGTGTTTGTCACACAGGATAGCCAAAGACAGATGGAAAGAATCAACAGAAAAGTAAAAGAGGAGAAAAAGCAAATGTCAAGACAAAAGATAGATTTCTAAGGACAGGTTTCCTACATGTCTCTCTTCTGAACAGACAGGTTTCTATACCCAGGCCTGCTGTAAATTACAAAGACCACACTTGTTTTGTTTCCCTTTGTTTCAATAAAACATCATTTGAAAGTCTCAATTTTCAAAGAAGATAACTGTATCTTCTATGGCTGAACATGACTAGTACAGCTCTTATGAATTCTGGGTGCTGCTTTCAATTCTCTGTTCAAAAGGTACTTAAAAGTAGGGTGTACTTTCACATGTCAGGGCATCTCCAGATTAAATATTTGAGATATTGATGATCATTGAAGGAGTCATGCTTCATAATTAGCAACAAGAAAAGAGGCTTTTTTTTTTTACTTCAGTAGTGAGGGAAAAAAAGCATTATCGGGGAACATCGGTCTGGGTTTCTGCCTCCAATGCTGTTAGCTCACTCAACCTTCTACTTATCTCAGCTGAATGAAGAATTCTGAGTTACTGTAGATCCTATTGACAGTGAAATACATTGTTCCATTTAATAGCTGCACATATTAATAGGCATTCCATTTTCACAGCAAATCCTGATGGATACATAATCTACATGTATTGTTATTTACTTAATAAATCAAATTTCTGCTTTCCCAGAAAATAACCAGTATCTCCAGTAACGAATAGAAGCTTATTAGGGTCTCAAAACTCCTGCCATAATCAGAAGTTTTTAAGAGAAACACTGTTAGAAAGTACAGACATTTTCTTCAGAAATTTTAAAATCTTAGAAAAACAACTACAACCTGGGAAGAGAATACTACCTGCAGAACCAATATACCAAAAATCTTGGCACATGATGTCTCAGATGAAACTTTTTTTTTTAATGTGAGTTTTATGAACGTCTGTCTATCATTAAATCTGCAAGCACACATACAGCATAGATTACAAAGAAATTTGACATATTGAGAAATGCTAATGAGACGTACCCCATCGAACAAGCTCTATAAATCCCTCACAATGACATCGTCAGGCAAAAACCTGAATAAGTTTTACACTAAGCCTTGAAGGTCAACAAAAATAGTCGTGGTCCAAGCTGCAGAATTAAAATCAAGATTCAGGGCTACTACAGCAGTTATATTCTGACAAGGCTTTTGAAGATCTGTTCAAGGACTGTAGATAACTTTAATTGCTATAGGACTAGATAGGGAATGACACACCCAGCACCAGGTCTTGAATTTGCACAGGACAATAAAATTCCATCAAATAATTTATAAAAATGCTTGCAATGCTGATGATGAGAGCAAAGATTTTTAGCGTTTTAGATTGCACTGCTTCCCAGGACCACCTGAAAAAGAAATGAGGGTTTAAATGCCTTTTGAGAATCATGTATACGTCATCATCTGAGGCAATCTAGTGCTTGTGCACCAGAAGGGATACCAGGCTGGTCCAGTGCCCAGTCCAAGCCAGACCTTACCTTTCAGCTCAGCTTCTTGGCTCACATTTGCTTCCATAACATTTGGAGGGGAGTTGGGAGAATCCTGCAGCTCTCTGTCCAGGTGTGGCAATTGACAACACTTAGCTCTCACTGACAGTAGTACCCTGTGCACCCTGATGCCCTCATACCAAACAGAACAGATGCTTACAGCTGTCACTGGAATGGTTGGGGACAAGAAGCAAGTAGCTGTGGTGCATGGACAAACTAGTCTTAATAGTGATGGGTGGGAACAGATGCCTCCTGTGAGAGGCCCAGAAGCACCAAGATTTTAGGATTAGATTACCAGAGGGTTGGAGACCACAAAGATCTATGGGGACATAAGTGGTCTTTTGCCATTGCTGCTAAAGAGGGACACCTTACCTTACCTTACCTGACCTATCTTGACTGACTGAAAAATCAGAGGTGATAAGCCTCTTGTAAACCCATGAACAATACATAAGTTTTTAAAGCTTCTTGGGACAGAGGTTATGTTCTTCCATACGACTAAAACTTGGAGGTACATGTGTAGGCTGCAAATAGCAAAAGAATAGAGATGGAAGAAAGAAGATGGAAACAAGGGAGATGTGAATCCCACAGATTATGTTATCTTTCAGTGAGCAAAGTTAATCCATTTGTTTTAAGAGCCTGTAGAAGACAAGCCCTTTGAGGAATAAACTTCTTCAGTAAACAGACTTGTGCAATCATTTTCTTTGGCCAAATGAAATTGATTCAGGTTATTAATAGCTGCATAATGAAAGGCTCACCATTTCTTTTTAGAACTCACTGCGCTGTACACCATTATTAGGGAAAAAAAAAAAAACAGTCTATATTGTATAGAATTCCAAAGCCACTAATTGAAAATGTATTATGAAAAGCAATGCATGAGATACTTTATTCAGTTCCAGTAACAGATTCAATGACATTTGCAGCAATAGCTCTCTATTATCTACATTGTATTACTTGGTAAATTTAGCAGAAAGAAGGGGATGGGAAAATATGAACACAAGAAATATGAAAATAATGAAACTTTAATGTAGCACAAAAAGTGTGACAGATGTAATACCACAAAGAGTCATTAAATACTTCCCAGTCCATCTCTTTTTATCTCTCTCACCCTGTCACTATCAATTATTCCTAATGTTTCTCCTTATTCCTGCCAGACTTTAAAAAAAATCAAAATTAATTTATGCTTTTTGCTTGTTATCTCTCCATCTAAACTGGCTACTGACATTTCAAGATGCTGAACCATGTGATACAAAATCACTTTTATTGGAGAAAAATATAACCTTTCTATGAGACAAGCCATGAGTCATTTTAGTATTTGTTTGTTTCTAGTGCTCACAACTTTATTAAAAATTCTAAACTAAAGTAATGGTTACAGTTCTTAGCTAACCTCCTTATCTTATATTTACTTTTAGTTTTCAGGCCCACAACATATTCCAGCAGAACTTATATTAGTCTCTTTAGCATGGATCAATGCAGATGAAACTGTGCCCTGAGCAGAACTCATTTGTCCTTGTCAGCTGTGGATACCCAACTAATATACTTACAATAAAATTACACTGAAATAGCCTTATCTTATTAGGTTTACTTAAAGTAATAAGTGCTATTAGGTCTTTAAGACCTAATTTAAAGTTGCAATAGCCCACAAAGATGTACTGAATTCACCTAAAGCAGTATTTTATATTGCAAACTGAAATAGTCTAGCATATAGAATTAAACCATTTTTTTCCAATAAAAGTAAGATGTTCCCTCTGCAGACAAAATAATGCCCAAACTAAATTAATTATTGCATAATTCTGTTACTTCTTCACAGTTCAAAAAATATTTAAAAAATACAGAGGTCCAATCTGTTCCAGTCCAACTTATTTGAATATTTAGAGGGATGGATATGTATTAGGGTGATGTAAGTTGCAAGATTGGAGTTGTCTAATTTTTACAGTGGGCCAGAAGGGGTACTTTCTACAACTTTGGCAGATTCATTTGTGGATGTTAGGGCCCTGTTCTTTTTCATTTTGAAATATACTTTTGCAAGAGTCATTAAAGTCACATTCAGGAGTGCATTACAAAATAATGGGGAAAAACATTATATGTAACTCTTGAAAAAAATCTCATCCTGAATGAATAGTTTTCCATTTCCTTCACATTTTGAATGTACAGAACTGCCTTTTTTAACATAGGACTTAATTATATGTTTAGAATAAATTGGATTAGTTCTGTGTGAAGTAAATATTGAAAGATTGGGAATATATATATGGAAAATACAACTGTCACAAGTTAAATTACCAGTTCTGCAAAATACAATTGTATCTTACACCAGTGACACTATTCAAAATACAAAGTAATACATTTGCTTACATATATTTAAGACACAGAATCTGGTAATATGAGTATGAAGAACCAGGAATATTACACCAATAACATCTATTCTGTTGGCAAATCTGAGATACAGAGAAAATCAATGATGACCATTGCATATTTCAATCACCTTTAGCTAGAAGGAGGTTCTAGACATTTTCGATTTGTAGGTGGGAATTTCGCTATGGAAATGAAATTGCTAGTGAAGAGATACACCGTAGCCATTTTCAATAGAAATTGCACAAGATATTTTAGACTGAGGTAGCCAAACTTCTGGCCAGAATGGCTCAAAGATACAGGGTGTCTCTTGGCGTCCCAATGAAAGCCCTTCTGACTTTATTCTCCCAGTTTATATACTGGAACTTTCCTCAATTTCCCTGCTCAGAATATAACACTAGGAATGAATATCATGATCAAGACAGCCTCCCGCACGGTCATGAAATCCAACACACAAGAAAGCCTAACACACAGAGTCTATCACCCCCAACTCTTGTTTTCATCTGGTTTTGATGGTAAAGAGGGAAATACGTATTTTGCCATGCAAGCAGGCCAAGAGGGAATGTCTCCTGTAGCCTGAGTTCCTTAAAAAAAAAAAAAAAAAAAAACTTTAATTAGAATATATAAACATATATAGAGATTTCATTTAAACATAAGATATATTTTTATAGTAAGGATGACTGAACACTGTAACAATTGCCCAGAGAGGCTATGGAGACTCTGCTCTTGGACATATTCAAAATCTGACCGGACATGGCCCTGAGCAACGTGTTCTACTTTACCCTGCTCTGAGCAGGAGAGGGGTTGGACTAGACATTCTCCAGAGATCTCTTCCAGCCTCAGTGATAGTGTTGTTCTGTGAGGAACTGAAGTTTCTGGGCAGAACTGCTACATTAGGTACTCCAGTCCCTTTTTAAAATGGGGCATAATTATGTTTGTGCTACTTGGTATGATGATTTTTACACAAATTCCTTTTCTTGTAGTTCATATATTATGATTTCCCAATTCTGTAGATAATGTGTTATCTAAATATGCCTCTAAATAAGTTATCTATCACTCAGCCTGAATTCTTAAAGAATAAGAAAGGATCAATCCACCTGAGATTTTAACAGTTAGTATTTCAAGAGGGAAATGGGAACTAGCTACTCTTGAACCATACAGAATGTAATTTAACATTTCTGTCTAGGAACGTTCTTTGTCCATTTAACTACAAAGAATGAAGTTTCATAGATTATGTCAGTAACACGTACTATAAAATTAGTTTGGTGGATGCCTAAAAAATGTGTTCTCAATTAGTCCTCATGGTTTTTTTCTGTGTTCTCTCAGAAAAAACATTGAGGGGGAATAATTTATGGCAATATCTTACAAGTGATTTTTTAATGAGGTAATTGCCATGAATAATATGGCTTTCAAACTCATGTTCTTGGTAGGAGTTCTTAAGTTAGACATCACTTTCATTGGTCTTGTTAACTGTTATGAAATTCAGTTTGAGTTTACCACATTATCCACCCTTTTCCTGCCTGCTTCAGTGCCTGCAGAGGTCTCTCCCTTGTCTTTTACAAAGATGAAAATCATCGATATTCTCCCACTGACATGTCTGTGGGTCCTCTTGAAAGAGTTGACTTGGCTTTTGCCAAGATCCAAGCTATATTCAGCTCAGGTCTCCAGGATACTCCTTTCTGAGTGGTCTGAGCTGCCCCTGTCTCTGATGGTGTGATAGGAGCCCATAGGTTTGAGGCAACCCTGCATGGACTGTTTTCTTACAGAGATAACCTGGAAGACCAGAATAGCTTTTAAATTCAAAGACACTTTTCTTCTTCTTCTTCTTCTTCTTTTTAGAATATAAACTAGTGTGCTTCACTATTATGTAAAAAATACTCAAAGGAATTGTGTCAGTTAAAATCTGACAAAACCTTGTGATTTTACACCATGCTGCTTTTTGGATAATATACCCTTGTCCTGTGGACCTCTACTTGCACACTCGGCTTCAGCTGACTAACTCGAAGAATTTCCAAGATGCAGCAAAATCTGCACAATCTCCTCTGATCCCCTCCATCACTCCTGAAACCTTTCTGTCCCTTCCCTTCTCTTTACAGTAATCCATCAGCGTCTGTATTAACTGCAGGCCCCCACCTCCTTGCTGTGCCTCTTTGATTGCTTCTCCTTCTCATGTCATGCAGTCCTTCTGACTTTCTTTCCTCAAGAACCTGTTAAAGAGCAACTTCCCCGCCCCAGGAGGCTTCTGCCCTAGCCAGTTCTGCTTCTTACAGGAACACTACATGAAAGCTGAGAACAAGGCACGTACGTCTTCAGCTGAAGATTTTTTTAGTAATTTTTTCTTTCTGTCTAATCATCCTTAGTATTTTGAATCTTTTTGTTGGTGTAGACATCTAGCAGCTTCTAACCTCTGCAGTGCTATGGTTTGAGTCAGTTCTCACTGTTCAGCTCAGCAACCTCCTAACCCACAATGATGTTTTATGCCACAAAACAATGAACATCCATCACTGGATGCTGGTTGTTTTTTTATTAGCTGGAAATGAACTAAGAAATGTGCAATGAGAGTTTTAGTGCCAATTCCAGACAGATAACTAAACAACAGAGATGACATACAAACACTAGCTTTTTCAAAGTTAATAATAATCTCTAAATCAGCAAAGTTGTATGCTGTGCTGAACTAGAAATTGGCAAACAACTTGCTGAGTGCTGTCTAACTCAAACACTAGCCACCTACTGTTTTACTCCAGAAAACTGAATTTGTAGAAGGAAAAAAATGTTTCTAGTCCTCTATGCAAAAAGAAGCTTTTAAAACCAAACTACCAACATGGTTCATTAAAAAATAAATGTTCAAAATGTTATTTTATGTGTGGATGAGTATGAAATGCAGTTATGAATATGGAAAAACATGTATTGTCTTTTCCCCTTTGAAGATGTTGGGATTTAATGATTAGATGTAAAAATCAGATCCTAAAAACTTGTATATTTCTTTTCTTAAGATTCTGGGACAGTGTTCCAGGTTTGGTTATGGCCTTGGTAAAGAATGAGGCTGCTTTGCACATAGGAGCTGACTCTGAGAGTGAGGCAGGGGCCAGCAGCTTCATGGGGCCAGGAGCAGCTGGGGCTCCCCAGGACTGTCAGGGCTGGCCCTGGCACCAGGTCCCATCCCAGCCCTACCACCCCAGCCAGGAGCGGGTCAGCTGGGGGCACCATGGCAGCCTCAGCCCCAGGCGTTGGGTACCTCCCTGGGAGAGGGGTTGGGCCAAGGCCAGTCCAGGACATCGGCCTGCAGGTGGGCCTGGCTTTGTGGGACCCATGGCCAGGCAGGACAAGTCTATTCGGGTGCTGCAGACTGGCCCTGCTGATGGCTCTGGGACTGGCATGGGGTCCTGGGCCAACAACAGCATGGGTGGAGCCACAGGGGGTGGGCAGAGGCAGGATTGGTGGTGCAGTCCGGGCTTGGACACATACACAGAGTATCATATCACAGAATCATAAAATCATAGAATATAGAATCATAGAATGGCTCGGGTTGGAAGGGACCTTAAAGATCATCTAACTCCAACCCCCCCCTGCCATAGACAGGGATGCCACCCACTAGATCAAGTTGGCCAAGCCTCCATCTAGCCTGGCCTTGAACACCTCCAGGGATGAGGCACCCACAACTTCTCTTGGCAGCCTGTTCCAGTGCCTCACTACTCTTACAATAAAGAATTTCTTCCTAATGTGTAATCTAAATCTATCCTCTTTTAGTTTAAGACCATTCCCCCTTGTCCTATCTTTATCGACCTGAGTAAAGGGTCCTTCTCTATCCTTTTTATAAGACCCCTTTAAGTACTGAAAGGCCACAACAAGGTTTCCCCAGAGCCTTCTCTCTCCAGGCTGAACATCCCCAGCTCTCTCAGCTTTTCTTCATAGGAGTAATGGCCTTTCTGACCATTCTGGCTGACCAGGACAACTGATTAAAGAAAATAAAGCAAATAAATGTAACATTTGGAAGTTTGAGATGGGCAAAATTAGAAAAATACACTTTTTTAGTCAACAGATCAATGGGAGAAACTGAGTACAAGGAGCCAAATACTTATTATGACAGCTGTGAAAAACAAATGCTTTGCAAGTGCCATAGGGTTTGGAATACCTGCTAATGCACCAGAAGTTGTAAAAAACCCTGGAGGGATTTTCTACAGGGAAATGATCTAAAACAGACTTGAGTTGTTTGCAAATTTATGTCAGGCCTGTAAATATTAGGTAGTATCATATAATATAGAGAGCCCAAGAATGCAGATTAGTCTGAAAACCTCTTCAGACCCAAAGAAAATACTCTGTAAAGTCCTGTGTGAGAGAGTGACTTCTCTTTTTCCATGTTATTAAGAAACACATAAAAACAGTCTCAGTAGTTTTTGTGTTTTGTCTGTTTGACTACTGAATACTTCACCTGAGCTAGAAATGCAGGTCAAGCTAAGAATATGAGCTTAATTTTTCAAAGAAATTAGATGGTAGATTCATCCCATACTGACAGTAAAATCTGCTAGTTAATAAGAAACCATAAAATTTAGACTTTCCATCGACCCCTAAACATTAAAACTGTCAAAAGACAGATAACAATACCAAAGGGTCATAGGATTTGTCAGAGAAAAATTGCTAGCACAAAGACCGCTTCTTAAAGAAAATCTGCATTTTGCCCATGATTATGTACATACTGTGGACACACTCTAAGCTAATGACTGCTACCATATGCCAAAAAATAAATGTAAAGTCTCCTGTTACTTCAATGGATTTGAACCAGCCAAGTTAGCAACTATGTGAATGTTTATGTATCATCAGAGAAACTCAATGAAAAACCATCTTTTCTGGTCTTCCTCACTTTTGCTCAATTTTTCACATCAAGTATGTAATCTGAAAGTTCCACTCATCAGAGTAATACTGTTGTAAAGCAGACCAACTAATGCATAATGCAATTTTTATATCAATATTCATATTTCTTCCCACAGCAACTGTTGTAAGGGTGTGGTGCTTTGTGCCACTAAACTGTAAATCAAATTGTTCAATATTCTAAGAATTTCTTTACTTGCAACTTCAATACTATTTCAGGGTTACTAAGTATCTTTTATACTACTGAATATAATTTTCTAAAGAAAAAATATTTGTGTAATAAATCTCAGTTTAAATATTATCAAAGATATAATATCCTAAGGACTCTGAAATAAAGAACTTCTGAGAAATTAATATGAGTTGTTTTCCAGAAACACCCCGACCTCACAGACCTAACATTTAATGCCTTAAGTTTTAAACATATTTGAAGTTAATCCTTGTCCAGTACAAGATTTAAAAAATAAATAAATAAATAAATAAAACCGCCAATTTTTTAAGATCTACAACTTCAGCTGTATACAAAACAGACTGACTGCTATGTTAATATGAAAGGCTGAGATACTAAAGTGAAGAAATACTTCAGTACTAAGATCCACTTTCCATAATTTAAACAGTTTGAATCATAGATGCCTTGTGAGGAGTCTTTATACAGAAAATTCAGAAGTTCTCTGTGTATTCAGTGAAGATGGCCTTCATGCCCATCGGAGCAAAATCTGACTACAGACTGTTGTTGGAAATTAAGAGTACTGTATCCTGTTGCAAATCCCTGTATAGTTATTTTAGTCCTAGTCTGAGAGATAGCAAAGAATGTATAGACTGCAGAATATTTTTTCTTGTTTGGAAAGCACCCAACACAACAGCTAATGCCAGGTAAAAGAAAGTAAAACCATGCTGAGATTTCACAGGGAATCAGAACAAGGAGACCTGCTTTGAATCAGAGGATATCTTGCCTCAAATGATAAATTGACTTAAATGAGTTGACCAAGAGAATTGAAGTGCAACTTTACTTGGGACTTTTGTTTTCCCCTTTATTCCTACACACTGCATGGATAGGAAAAAAAAAAAAAAAAACAAAAAAAAAAACCACAATAATAATAAAACTACACAGGACAAGAACTATGCTAGGATTCAAGCTGGTTTTGCCCTCCTTTGTCAGGGCATGTGTGTGATGGAATGCTTTGTATCTGGAAGAAATTACTTGACAAGCATAAAAAATGAGAAAAGAATCTAGAAATCCTTGTGTTAAATCCAAACTGACAGCATCCCTCAGCCGACAGGTTTGAGTTAACCTTTAGTCCCATATAAAAATGCACCAGTTTTTGTATGCTGCTCTGAAACAGAATGTTTACAGATCTTAGTTCATCCATAATCAGAGTAAGAAGGTAGAAAATAATTTGCATAACAGCTGTAATTCAAAAGTACACGTCTTGGTTCTTGAACCAGCTCAGGTTTTCACTGTAGTAAAGCAGCAGTTAACTAGCTGTCAAGCACAATTGCAAGTGATAAGGGAAAAAGAAGTTGCTGAATAAAAAGCTCAGGTATGTACTAAGTACATTATTCTATTGTTAACAAGTGTATTTACTCCTGTGTCCGCATTACTGTCAATGATTTTTTGTTACATCCTGGGGCTTTAAGATTCTGCAACTTGCTTCTGTGCTGACTTCTGCTGAAAATGGAAGAGAGATTTGGCAGTTGTAGCTGTATACTGTAGGGGGAAAAAATGCTAAGAAGCCTGAATGTCTGCAAGATACCTTAAAACTTCAGAGATGTGAAACCATTTTATACCCTTTCTGTATGAATATCATTCACTAAAGCTGTAGGAACTGCTTTGACAGAAACACTCTCAACTCAGCATATCTCCAGCAAATCTAAATTAAGACTCTAAGAGAGGCTGCTCTGGATTCCAGCCAAATTTCCCCACAATCCATGACCCTACAGCATTTCACCAAGTCCACCCTTGTAGGGTAGGGATTAGAAGCATAGGGTTTCCAGCTCTGATACAATTTATCTGTTGGGATTCAAGAGTCTGTTTGGGGCAGATGCACTGGCTGGAATGAGTTAGGACCAGGGAATGTGCCAAGTCCTCTTGGCCAAGACAAGTTGTGCAGACTAAAGCAAAGGTAGAGGAGGAATATTGCCTGCATTCAGTTATTAAGAGCATGTGAGCCAGCTGTAGGGTTGATTTTCTGCATTTTAAATACCTGTGTTAGGGAAAATATTTGCACTTTTTTTTGACTGCAGGGGAAGACAAGGCTATGTAAATTCAGACTGCAACATCTATTGTGTGATACATAATCTCAGGTAAGATTAACTCCTCTTCCAATTACCCTACTTGGCATCTGGAAACACTTGCTCTAAAGAAAGCTTGACTCCCACATGATGGCATGACTTTTGGATCCATAGAACAGTAATGCCTAACAGTTGAAACCCCACCTCAGAAGCTGACTATTGAAATGCGTGGCAGTGAAGCTCACATCTGTCAATAATGGTAATTTACCTGGGTAAAGATCAATAGGATCAATGGCATTGTTTTAGAAGGATTTGAGCCAAACAAAAGTTTTGAAAAGCAAGATTTTTTGCAGGAAGGAAACTGTCCATTTTAGTCATTTCTAATAATGGAACCAACTTCTAATGCTGTCACCACACACTTGGTAAAAATATACCTTAACTCACTGGTGTATGTCTTCTGCCTCTCTTACCATCTGTGTCCATCAAAGCAGTGTGATATGTTTTACCAAAAAAAGAAAAAAAAATGTGTTTTCATAACACTGAGAGATTTCCTCTGGTAAATTTTCATAGTGATTAAAATGGAGTGGCTCAAAAACTGACACAGAACCAGATCATCAGCAAATGGCTGTCAATGGCTCACTGACCTCACTAGAACTGGCTGTTCACCACTATCTGCAATATCTAGTTTTACTCACTTTCTGTTTCTTGGTTTAATGCAAACTTAGTGCAGGAATACTGTCCAAGCTGTCTAAGTAATTATTGTACTTTCTTATGCAATGGGTTACTGCTGGAGAGCAGCCAGCTGCCCACCCAGATGCTCACTCACTCTCCCTCCTCAACAGGACGGGGCAGAAAAATAGGATGAAAAAGTTTGTGCATTAAGATAAAGACAGGGAGATTGCTTAGCAGTTACTGTTGTTGACAAAACAGAATCAACTTGAGCAAAATTAATTTAATTTGCTGCTAATTAAGATAGATTTGGGTACTGAGAAACAAAGACAAATATTAACACTTTCACCCTCTTTATTCTGCAACCTTGTTGTTCGCACTACTGTTTTTCACTCTTTTTATTTCCTTCTCCCCTGTCTGCTAGGCATTTTTACCCTTCCTTAAATACATTCCCCAGAGGCCCTACCATCTTGGCTGCTGGGCCCTGCCATGCCCTGCAATGGGGCCATTGGAGCCAGATGGAACCATCTGGGGCCAGCATGGGGCAGCCCCGGCCTCTCCTCACAGAGGCCACGCTGTAGCGCACCACTACCAAAAACTTGCCACCTATGCACAGTACATTTATGCTTGAAGTTTTTACTTCTTTTTGGTGTTAATTCCATCATACACAGTTGGCTTACTGAGTCTTCTCTTAATGCACTAATGTTCTTCTAAGAGGAAAGTTAGTCATTTGCAGCTAGACTTCACAGAGTGCACAGTTCTCTAAGACGTGCTAAAAAGATGGTCAAAGACCTCGGACATAAAGCCTTTGAAGAGAGGTGAAGAGAAATCAGCTTATTTAGTCTGAAGAAAAGAAAACTAAGGGGTGATTTAGTATCTGCCTGCAACTATTTGAAAGGCAGTAACAATGATGAGAGAACCAACCTCTTCTCAGTACTGTAAGGTGATGTGGACATAACTTTGTGGTCTGGAAGACACCAGTTGGATATAAGGAAGAAAATTTTCACCATGAGAGTAGTGCAGCATTGGAAAATTTTGCTCGAACTATAAAACCACCATCCTTGTAGTTCATTAGTTGGCTAGCCAAAGTCAAATCTGATCTCATCTAATGTTGATAGATCCACCTCTGCAGCAGTTGTCCAGCTTCTGTGGGAGTTTGGACTGCTTGTTATGCAGAGCTCATTTCTAACAAACATTTCTATAATTTTGTGATTCTCACTTTTCACCCCTTTGTCAATAAAAATAGCCAGCACTGGATCATGCAGAGCCATACATTTGAAAACTGAGACACAATGATTTTGCTTAATCCATACTACTCAAGTAGAACTCTACCTGCTCTCTACTAAGGAGCCTTCTTCAGTTTCATTTTAAAAAGATATATTAATTTAGGGAAGATTATAGAAATATGTAGTCATAGATAAAAAGGGTTCTGTAGCAGTTATTCTTTACCTCTTATTATTGAAAAATACCTCAGATGTATTTATTCTAGGAAAATTTTCCTGAGATGGTAAAAGATCAGATTGCTGATTGGAACTATCCACATACCAAATATCCCACACCCAACAGCTACTAGTACCTGGACACAATTTTTGGATTTTTCCTCATAAACCTCACTGCTGAACTATGAATAACGCTTCTCATTTGATATAATCTGGATTATCCAATATTTAAATCCTTCAGCAGGTACAATTATTTTCATAAGACAACTAGGTATGTATTTGATACTCTTCAGCATCTAATCATGATTTGGAAAGAATATTTATTTTAACTTTTATTTAAAAGATGTGTAACCTGTCTTAGCAAATAAAGATATATAAATAGGTATACTCTGCCAAACAATATAAAACACCTACAAAAAGTTTTGTGAGAAACAACATTAAAAAAGGTTATTTCGCTCCAATATTTTTGTGAGGTTTATGTCTGTTGTAATTCTTTTTTTCACTGGCAAGTCTCAGGTGTGCAATCTTCTATAGCACTTCAGAAATCACTTTGTAGAATATAGATGTGACAAATCTTGCATTCAATGACATTTGAATAAATTCCAATACCTTTGAAGTTGTCATGACCTCCTTTTGCAAACTCTTTGAGATCTACAGATGAAAAGTACTATAAGATACTATATAGATATCATCTAATTCTCTACACACTTAGGGTCAACTTCTATTTATTTTCATTTATTTGTCACATCAAGCAATGTTTAAATTGTGGATTTACTGAATGTTCAGAAATTATTTCCATCTGCATCACTGAAAGTCACTTTTTGCCTTGTGGCCATATTCTGGAGAATTTCCAGAGCCACCTGCTGAAATGGACAATTTCAACAGCTAGTTATATTTTGGTATTGTTTATGTATAACCTGTTTGTATGTATACTCAGAGAGAGAAAAAAATAATAATAATCTTTTCAGATATCTGCCTGTAATGTTCTTCCAACAATATACCCTGTCTGAAAACTGTCATTTACTAGTACAGTCTGTCCAGAGTAGGACTTGATGGAGTCTAGTCAGAATCACAAGCACATTCTGCCTACATGCCAAATAACAAAATGCAGACAGCCACTCTTACGCAACGTAAAGTGTGGGCTTACTGTCTTTGACTCCGAATGATACCAATTTCTAATTAAAGCTACACCTCTTTTAACTAAAGCAGCCTTGTATCCTGCTCTTTTGGTTCATGAATGAAGCTTGTGATAATTGTGCAAATTAATTCTTGTGGTTGTACCCTAAATGCATTTTTTTAACAGCCATGAAAGAGCAAAAAGCTAACTTTCCAATTGGAAAGGCAGAAGATGTGAGACAATCGCTGTCATAACCTATCCTTTAGCTCTGAGCAGTACCAACTAGCCAGTCAGCTGCGTTGTAAGTGGAGTCACCAGAACGTACTTTGCCTGCAGCTTTTGCTGCTGCATGATGATTTAGTTGTTCCTTCTCCTTACCCCAAAGAACGAATTAATCTCTAAGTTCCTAGTTCTGTGCACAGTACATGAAGCCATACCCAGCATGGGAGTAAGATGCATCACTCTGCCTCGCTTATGGTTTTGGAGCATGTGATATCCATCACTATAGACAGATCTGCATGGCAAATCAGGTGGGGACAGTCTGGGTAAAGGAGTGTATCATGTATGTTCTGTCTTTCTTGTACTCAGGGCAGGCAAAGCCTGATTCCCAGGCACATGATGTGGACTGACTGACATTCACACTATGTGCAGGGTGCAAATCTTGGTGCAGATTCTCTTCTCTCCATTTTGTGTGGGTGTGTTGTTTCTTTTTTCTCATCTCAAGGTTCACCCCATATCAGTGACTGGGAATGAACTGCTATGTATTTCCAATATGGATAATCATAGTACTAGCATTGATATGTACCAAAACAGAGATAGGATCCATTTTGAAATAGAGACACACCTAAACATTGTTACACTACTTATCGTAGCTTAGCAAGTACATTTAGGGCTTTATTCTTGGTACCTCTGAAATGCTGCATTGTACTCTATAGATGTTTCTATTTGTAGGTAACTTTATTTACAAGGATCTGCTATATTAATACTATTCTCATAAACCGCTAAAAAATAAGGGTCACTTACTCTCAGGAATTGTTTTCTGCTATATGTGCTATCATATTTTTTTTGCTACATTAAATCTCTGTTATTAAAGAAAAGAGGTAATCCTAGGCTTTCATTGAATGATATGGAAGTGTCATTGCTAAAGAGAACTACATTAGGAAAATGCATATTTTTAAATTTTTGTGTAGAGTTGCAGAAAGGAAAAAAAAAAAGAAAGACAGAAAGAGAATGTTCTGCCTTTATTTTGCATGTGGTGCACAGTATTTCCAAAAGTAGGATTATGAGAACTCTTTATAATTTTCTTATGAAAAAATAATGGAACTTTTAATGAACCCTAAATGCAACATTATCTTTTTTTTTTTTTTTTCTGAGAAAAGTTCAGATGGCTTGGCAGTATTCTAAGATTTGTTGGGAAACAAAGGCAAATGTTCAGCTAGTACTGCCATGCATTATTTAGTAGAAAAACAGAAATCTGTTTGTGGGAAATTAAGCTACAATTTAGAAATGAAAATCAGATGAGGCAATTCAAATCCCTAAAGTCTGAAAAAATGTTGTATTAATTGTAAACAACTACTGGAAAATTAGTTTAAGCATTATCAATGTAATTTTTTATCTTGCAATCCAGGTACAATATCTGCTTTTGAATACCATATCAATTCCCTTCTCGAATGTCAAGCCAGTAGTGATCTGAATTCTATTGTTCAGGACACCAGATGACAAGAGATCATTTTTTGCTAATACTATGATCCCTTTCACCTTTTGCACTGTGCAACTTCCTGCACTACCCATCTTGAGCCTTCAGGCACTTCCATTCCATGTCTACATAGACCAAGAAGGTAGGTATGTAGCTCATGAGGCAGAAAAGTAAGCTGAAGGGCAGACTGTGCAAGCCCAAAGGGGGCTAAGATGGTGATGAATAAATCTAAATTAGAAAATAATAAAAGAAATCAATAGCTGAGGAAATTCTTTTTTTTCATTTGTTCACACAGGGCCCAGGTAAATGTACAGTTCAATGTGTTTAAACAACAAAATATAAGACCCTGCAGAGACTGACTTTAAAACTATAACAGGCAGTAAATGCCAAGTGGGAAACGGGGAACTATATGAGCTGACAGACACTGCAAGCACAAGACCAAACAACCAAGTGGAAGTCTGACTTGGCATCAGGATGTTTTAATGGCCACAGAGGGAACTTCTGGGGTGATGTTTCCCTTGGAGCAGTGGGGACACTTACAAATTTAATGGTAATTTTCAGCTTGATAAACTTATGAAAGGATTTACACAAGTACTTGTCTGTGACTGCTTTGTGCTTTCCTTAGTGAACTAAGGCACCCCATCTAGTACTGTGTGTCCTGTGTGTGCTTCTACCTTCTAAAAGGTATCAGATTGACACCCAATTTACTGAGCCTTTTTGTTTTTTTTTTTGGTAGATTATTTCAGTCTAAAAAGCTTACATTGTAACTTGATAATATAAATCAAGGGTGGGATCATAGGATCATAGAGTGGCTATCCACCATTTGTGGATAAGAAACTGAGACACAGAGAGGAACAGCCAAATACACACAAGAATTTAGACAATTCAGTCTGGGTCTATGCAGCAGAATGGGATGCTGTCTAGAGAAAACAATTTCTGAAGAAGTAGAACCACAAAGTGTGGGAAAGAGATACTGGTTTGGGCCCCAAAAGCAGTGTAGCCATAGTAGAGATCCAACATCTTTGTTCACGCTGGGAAAGGAAACAGTTCAGAACCATCCTCTAGCTTTTGGGCCAAATGGTGCACCACAGATTGCATCCATACAGCTACACTCTCTTACCCACCACAACCACCACAACATGGTAGCTTGACAAAATGCCTGTTAAGAATGCTCCTTCACAAATGCAAAATCTCATACATGTTTTGGGGTTTATCTGGAAGAGTGCCAGCTGGCCCCAGGCCAAAACCACGCTATGAACTGCATGCTGCACAGATGGGTACATGCTCAATCTTATTCCTAACTTCTCTTCTCAGCTTAATATTATAGATGCAGCCACGAGAACTAACTAAACTAGGCACTGCATTGTATTGTTACAGCTGTAAAGCTTCCCTTTGAAGTTCCCATAAATTCAGAAAAAGTTCAGAACTCTCACAATTCTGAACCTGTTAATTTTCTTTTTCAGAAGAAAAAAACACTTTTCCTGCTACTACCAATATGAGGACAGATTTTTTTAATGAAATAAGCCCAAAGTTTTGAATTTATTTTATCAGTATCCCAATTTTTACTTCTAATATCTTTGCATCTTAGTATGCAAACAAACAAAAAAAAAGTAAGTATAGAAAAGTCATCATAGTTTTTATCCAGTTAAAATCTATTTCTCAGAAACGTTTTACCGCTTCACTTCTAGACTGTGGATGTCCCAGAATGAAAGTTATACAGTATAGCAAGACAGCCTCCAGAAGACTAAGGGAATGCTCATGGACCATCTGCACTGTTAGAAAATAAATTCTGATGGTTGAAAGATTTCAGCCACTCTCCATTTGAGCTGTATTTGAACAAGTGTTGTGGATACCTTCCTGACTTTTCCATCTAGTGGATGCATAGGCACTTGGAGTTAAGAAAATGGTTTTGCCTGTATAATGCACAGTTAAGAGCTCATTAGATACCTTAGGTAAACTAAAGTTGTGTGGGTGGAGCCTATACTTACTTCCTTTGAACAGGCAATTCCTGTTGTGTAATACCTGAAGAACAGCCAAATGGAGGCACAGTTGACACCGTTGCTTTCCTGTGCTTCATTTCAGTGATTTAAAAATGTGACTGTAACATCACTTCTAAGACTCATGAAATTCTGGTGCAATTGATTGCTTGCCACAGCCACTTGTCCCATTAAGATGTTTCTGTAACAAATATATTGTAACTTAATCTTGCTTTGGAAAAGCAAAAGCTCAAGAGAAGAACTCTGATAATGTTAAATATATATATATGTGTGTGTATATATATTAAATATATATATAAGTATGTATATATTTAGAGACAAATATCTTTGTTTAAATTAGGTCTTTTTGTCTCTGAGTACCAACATGAGATTTTTCATCTGATAAAAGCAGAAACCAAATAACAATGCATTTGCTTCTGAAGCTTACTGAGTAAGGTGAATTTTGATTGACAAAGCAGAGTAGAAGCATGTTACACCATGATTAACCTTTACTTCATTATTTCAGTAGGTTGCTCTATCTCTACATTTCATAATAACTAATCCTGTTTTAGAATGAAGGATGTTTAATTATTTGTATGTTATCTCTCTGAGCTTCTCACAGAATTTTACTTTACCTCTACTGATAAATATATGGAATATACATATAAAAAGGCTGAATATATTTTTGATGCTAATTGAGCATGGCCAATTTTGATTCACAAAACCATCAGGAAGTGTGTTGTCTTGTGAGCTTATCATTTTAATCATAACATGCTCATCTTTAAATTTCATTAAAATTAAGCCAGTATTAAGATAGATTTAAGTTATTGATATTTTATCTCTTCTAACTTACAAATGTATTTTTATCTCTACTGATACAGAATGAATTTTTATCACTTCACAATGCACAGGCACCAGAAAATGTGCAGCGCTGAATGGCAATGACATAGTCTCTTCTGAGTCATTGTACGGTATATCATGAAATGTCATACAGTAACTTCTTTTTGCTTCAGGGGACCGTTGCTCACCCTTATAATTAAAGGAACCAGTAACACTGGGGTTTTTAGACTGGAATGGGAAAAGTTAAACTTACTCATGATAATGGATTGTTTCAGTGAAGGCTGGATTTCATTATAAACTTCATTTGTAAAAGAAATATGAAAAGATATGGGAATATATCTATATTTTCTACTGCCAGGTGCTGGGAAAGGAAAGATTAAAACTTTCTTATGAATTTCTTTATTTTTTTGTAATATCAGTTAGCAAACTCAGCATAGCAGACCCATTGCAATGGTCATTTCAGCCCACCTTTAGTACAGTCTAATGCTTTGCTCTGTGAAGTTCACACGGACTTTGACTGGTTTCTTCAAGGACTGGCAGGCTTGCCTTATGCACACCTTCTGTAGGAATGAGATACTCATTCAGATACTGGAAAGTAGCTAGAAGTTCATGTTCTGGTAAGCTGGAACCATTAATGAAAATAGGAATTGACACAGCACCATGAGAGAAGGAGATGAAGAGGATACACTTTGATAGGAAGCCTTATCTCCCACCAGCATCCCAGCAAGTATGCTGGGATGCTGCTCATCACCACTTTATTGAAGGCCCTAGAGAACATCAGTGCAACAATGAGACCTCTTCCTGGTTTGGCCCACCTGAAAAAAAGGATAGGAGACAAGACTAACGAGATGGTGCCAGGTGCATAAATTCAGTCTGTATCCAGAGTAACTGTTTTGGCTGACTGTCAATCCAGAATCTGGATTGCTGACTGAAAGATTAGTCGTTTTGAGTCACAAATGTCAACAAAGAGCCATGTTTTTCACACTGCTTCTTGTCCTCTATTTCTCTTTCTATCTGTCTGTTTTGTTAAAGCAAGAATAGCAGCAGACCTTAAAGGTGAGTTAAATATCCTCCCTTAAGAGCTGTATGACAAATCACAGAACTCTAATGTCTTACACAAAGGCTTTTTCCTTTCCAATAAATAGGGAATTAAAAGTAGCTTTCGCTCTGGGATTTATCATCCAAACTTCAATTTATTGAGAGTAATACACTAATACTGCTAAACTTAAAAGCAAGAAAGCAATTCAATTTCACTTGCTGGGAACAGCAATATTACTGTTATCTGTTGGAGAGAGCTCAAGGTATTCTCAGCCTTTCAGTTTTCCTCTTATCTCCCCTGGATTTTAAGCATATTTTTCGTTGTAAAACTCTCCAACTATCCCACAGGCGGACTGACTTTTTATTGGCTTGCCCTTCTATGCTAGGTCAAATTTCCCATATTTTCTCTAATTTGCTGTAATTAATTTCTTTGTTTCTGAGGATTTTTAGACAAACTGGGAAAGATAGTTCTTCCAGTTAGTAGAGCAACAGGATGCAGAGGCTTGTTCACATTTTCTTTCTGGACTAAAGAGAATTGAGGCAGAGAAAAAGTATTGCTTATCAGTTTCATATCTTTATTATGTCTCCTACATTATTGATTTGATTTCTAGACTATTGCTGCAGTCTACCCACTTACAGTTTTGTCCTTTGCTTTGCCTAGCATCTCATAACAACAGAGATATCATTAGCAATATTTAGGTTATTTTCTACTGGAGAAGTTTTGAAGGAACCCCTAACCCAGAGCTACAATTACAGTAAATAGCAGTACACAAAATTACATCTTACATTAATAGACACTTGCATATGGTACTGATACATATATAGCTACAATTTCTATAAGCAATTAGACGCTGAGATCCCCCTTCTGGGAAGCTCCTAGATTTTACCAGAAGTACCTTTCATCTAAAAATTATGGTATTTTGAGATGGTTGAGATGGCTGAGAAGGTAACTTCTTTTACACTGCCTGTTTTATATTCAAAACACTTTATCCCAGTCTGGGGTAGTTTTATCCATCAATCACAGTCAAAACAGGTAAATGGGTGAATAATATGAAATCTTTATAGACAAACAGGAAAATACTGAGATTGCTTAGCTAGGACAATAATAGTGACTGAGAGGATGAGGATCATGAAAAGCAAAGGGAAAAAAAAAAAAAACATAATGAGATTCTATCTACTGTTATATAGCCTGGATAGAAATAACTTTTGCAGTGTGAGAACAAGACAGTTTTTCAGGCTAGACAAATAACAGTTTTGTAGGACCTGCTTTGAAAATCTACTTTTGAATACCCTAATAATAAATAAATGATAAATATCAATTTTCTTTTCAGACTACAAAAAGAAATACACTCACTTCAGCAGTGCTTAATTTCAAAAATAATTATATTTAAAAATGAGAAAAACTGCCAGAGAGAAGCCAAAAGAGGAAGCCAGAACTGCTAAATGTTGGCAGACAACATATTAGGTATTCAAAACAAACATGCACCACTAGCCAAAATACTTTTAGAAACAGCACAAGGAAGAAAGCCAGCATGGATCAGGAACACAATAAGGGAGGCTATTTGAAATAAAAAGATGTCTTTCAAAAATTTGAAAGAAAGAAAGAAAGAAAGAAAGAAAGAAAGAAAGAAAGAAAAAGAAGGAATGTTGAATGGGAAAAAATAAAAAATGACAAAAAAAAAAAAGAAGAATTTCAGGTACAACATATAGAAATATATTAGCCTGTCCTAAATCCTTGTTCAAAGATGTATTTGGAGAGAGCAGCCTCCCCAGAGAGGCCTCTGAAAAGGTGGTCAAGGTATAAAATACAACTCAGAAAAGACAAGACTAGAAGAGAAACATGAAATATTTCTTTCCAATCCAAGTTAACCAGCAAGCAAGAAAAAGCTTGATGAGATACCTGTGTGACAACCCTTTTTACAAGAAATATATTGGAGGAATAATCTAGAATTGGAGGGAAAGCAGAAGGTATGAGCACCCTTTAGCATGTTTGAGTTTTGTTCTTTTCCTTCATTTCTGTGGACATATGCATTCCACTTACAGAACCAAAGTTTCCAGGGTGGTGAAGTCCATGATTAATTTCTAATTTCTAAAGCTTTCATTTTTAAGAATTTACTAACTGAAAGTCTTGAACAAAGGCTCTTGTTGTCTTTTTCGAGATGCTTTTCCAACTATTCTTCATTAAATGATGTGGTGAGCATCGTCTGTATAGCTGCTTTAGGAGAAAACAAGGTTGCCAGGGCTATAAACCTAGAAATGTGTCTCTTGCCATGTTAAATGTCCTTACAGCCTTACTTACCAGAGATACATTTAATCACTTCTAAGCCAATACTTCTCTGAAGCAGAGGACCGTCCAAAAATAAGCTAAAGAAAGTGCTGTTAAACTGTTCTTTTACAATGTTTGGGAATTTTTTTGAGCTACTAGTGTTATGGCTCATCATAAATAATGATGATCAGTTAGAAACCAGACACTAAATGTAGCTGATCCAAGCCGTGCTTCCCAAGGGTAGAATTGATCTTACCTGATATTAGCCTTATAAACATCAGGCATCATGTCTAAACTATCAGTTTAGGCTTCCTCTGTAGTTTGAGAGATGTGCTTTCAATACATGATTCATCCTACCAGTTTTAATATGAATGAATGGAGAAGCACCTATCTTGCTCCTCTTCAAAGCCAGGAGTTAATTCCAGTGTCTGTGCTTCTAACTTTTCACAGATAAAAATCAGGTTGGATAAATATTGGTCTGACAGATTCATGAACACCTTTAAAAGGTTTTTTTCCTTCTGAATACAGAAGGGCCAGATGTCTGAATCAGAGAGTAAATCAGAAGCAAGGTATTTTTTAGAAGTGTAAATCATGTCAACACACAGGGTTTTCATGAAAAGCTACACTAGCTAAATCCCATTAAAGCAAACGAATAAATAAATAAATAAATATAAAAATAAAAGAAGCAAATAGTTTAGTGAATATATTAAATTAGACTTGATATATAAGTGACTGAAATATTTTCACATTAGTTGTTATCTAAAGTAAAACCTCAGGAAGAAAGTTTAACAATGTATAATCTTGTGCATGTGTGTGTAAACAGATACATCTATGATATCTTTGCACACAGTTAGTAACAATAGGAGGTAAATCTAATGATAGAAGGTAAACATGCACTTTGGATATTGTTCTAAAGTTGTTCCCTTGACTATTAAACATTAAATATTGTGCTCCTCTGTATGGGAAGGCACACATCTGAAAAAGCTGTATTAATATTTCAGCTTCATTTTGGAAATTGGTATATGTGATTACATTGTGAGTTTTCATTTCCATAAAAAAAATGGGCACCTAGAACTGTCACTACTATGGAGAAGAAATAATGCCTTCCCTTAATTAAAGTAACTCGTGTACAGCTATGCCTTTTTCCTTAAGTAATATTGTTTTAATATAAAACTGATTTTCTCAACTCTATAGATGGGGCCAGGGCTTTCCCCTGAGCTCAGATTAGAAATTTGGAAATCATTCGACATGACAGTTTGAACCAACTTAAACGTGGAAGAACAGAAACACACTCTTGTTCATCTCAGCAGAATTACTTACGTCAGAGCCAAAACCAGTTAATTTGCTGTTCAAAAAGCTCAACAGAAAGATCTTTTTTTTTTTCTTTTTTTTTTCTTTTATGTCACAATAGCCTAGTAAGTGTGACAAAGGGCATGAAAAAGAATAAATAAACAGATGGGCTATACTGAAATTAAGGTCACTGTGCATGAATTCAGAAGTAATGTGATCAAGAACCATGCAAAGACATGATTCAATTACAAGAGTACAGCTCTCACAAACATGTGGAAACAATACTGTTTTCACACATATTAACCAATCAGTTCTAGCTTCACACAGAACTCTCAGACCTTAACCCCTTAACACCATAAATTGTTTTTAAAAGTGTAAAACTAAAACAGGCAGGGGTTAAAGAAGACATTTTTACTTAAACTAATTCCACAATTGTAGTAATGAAGACTTTGCAACTGGTTTGGGTTCATCTTTCACTGCAGTATGTGGCAATCAGAAAGTAATAACTAGTAAATCTAATAAAATCCTCCTCTTAATTTCACATAAACAAAGGTCCGTCTTACGAGGCTGCCAAATAGGGATTTGCACCACCCACCAAGCAAATGAGTCCAGCCAAGAATGGTTATTATTTGTGACCAAGATGCATCTGAAGGAGTGACAGATTTCACATTAGCTATCAAATTTCAAATGCCTTGTCTAAAGCAGACAGGCTTCTTGGAACTGAATGACAAGGAAATGCTGGCCAGTTTTTCCCTCAGAATTTCCAGGGCTTCATAACTTTAGTTATAGCACAAAATAAGCTTCTAGTGGGCAAAAATGAGCAAGCAAGAATAGTAATTCTTGAAAAAATAAAGGAACTGGTATGCTTCATACCTAATTCAGGTTTTATTACTATCTTGTAAGAAGATTTATCACCAATAGATCAATACTTCTTTTACCTAAACTGCTATTAATAGTTTAAAATTTAAGAAAACATTCTGAAATATTAATCCAGCACTGGAATAACTTGACATTTCAGTAGGGATATTTCCATATCAGAAGTGGGGGGGAGGGGGGGGACGACAGCGTGGTATTTCTATATTTTTAGGAACAGGCAAAACATAAGTCTGTCAAGAAAGATTTAAATAGAAGGTTTGAATAGTCCTGGTCCAGTTGTGACCCATGGGAGGGAATAGAGACTTCCCTTTCAATCCTATTTTCTGTAAGAAACTCATCCCAAAAGTAGTTTTTCTTCATTTTAAGCGGTTTTCTAGGGATAGTAATAGAAAAGAAGTGATTCTTCAGCATCTTTTCCTTGTTAAAATTTGTTTCATTGATGACAAGAGGTGAAATGTATTTCTGTTGTGAAAAGACAATTTTACTAATCCAATTCTCAAAGTCTACCATATATGTAAAATAAGGTAATTACGGTAGCTTGTAGTCAAGAACACTTTGTTCACCTCCTTGTTGCTAGTACATACCTCCTTTCAATACTGGTTACCTTATTTTTTTCTTTTTTGTTTAATTTTCTGCTTTGTTTAACAGAAAATACAACACAATAATATTGACTGCAGGAGATTCATGAGCCTTTTAAAATTGGTATATATTTCAGGGAAACGTTCCAAATTTAGATTGTGGCATTACCAGATAAGATTATGTAATACTTCCATTGCTTTTGAAATTAATTTTCTTCATGTAAATTAAATCTTATAGATAAATATGCTGTTCAATGAAACAGATGGAATGTAGCCCCTTTAAGGCATAGATTTACACATTTCTTCTGAACAGATGAGATATTGATCCAAACAGTTATTATTATTTCTGCTAGTCAGAGTCAAAGATGCCCCATTTCACTAGACAAAAATATGGCTGCAGATGCACAATAACAGGGAAAAGGAATAAGTTGAAGATGGGGATTTTGATTTATGAAAGAGTACAACAGACACATAAATTGAGAATAGAAGATTACAAAAAGGAAGAAATAAATGCTTAATGGGGACCAGGTGGAGTGGAACACAAACCAACAGCTGAAAAATAACCCTTGATTGTCATACTGGAGGACAGAATCAGCCTCAGCCAACACAACTCCCCTTCTTACTCCACAGTATTGCACATATCCTTAAAATTTAATACCATGGAACATGATCAATGAAGACTGAAAAATATAGGCCAACTTTAACAGGGTTTTCTTGTTTTCTCTAGCCCAAAGTGCCAGTAAAAGAAAAAGAGAAAGGCAACTAGATACTTAGAAAAACAAGTGAAAGAAGAACACTAAACAGCAAGGGAGCATGTATCCTACTGATTTTCTTGACTTCTACATTATTCTTCACAAAATTCCTTAACTCTTTTCCTTTTACTTTTATTTTTCCTGTTTCTTTTTCCTTTCCTTTTTCCTTTTCTTTTCCTTCCTTTCTTTCCCTCTTTTTTCTTTCTTTCCTTCTTTTCTCTTCTTTCTCTTCTTTCTTTTCCTCCCTCCCTCCCTCCCTCCCTTCCTTCCTTCCTTCCTTCCTTCCTTCCTTCCTTCCTTCCTTCCCTCCTTCCTTCCTTCCTTTCCTTCCTTCTTGCTGCAACATGGTTTAATTTTTCAATTCAAAGAGTTATTGGTATAAAGCATGCCTCATTAGTTTCTGGGAGGTAGCTAGTCTTCATTAATTCAGTTCCCACTTCATTTGCTTTGCATACAGTCATAATTAGCTTCAGAACAACTTAGGTAACTTCAGCAGATTTACAGCTTCAGTTTATTCTGTGTTTGGGTTTTTCCTGTTGTTTCAGCATGTTGTATGGGTTTTAAAAAATCAAGAACAGCAACGGTTGCTTTAGGGAATAATTTCAGGTTGCAATTTTTAGAGCAACAATCTCTCTAAATCCCTGTCTGCTCAGCTACGTAACTAGTTCAAACATTAAATCTTACACAAACTCAGATGAATTTTTCTTTAAAATGCACAGAAATTCCTATTCTGCATGCATTCTTTTCCATGTCTCATGTTCCAGTCTCTCTACATGATCTATACGGCAGCAGAGGAACCCACCCATACTGTTCAGAGCTAAGGAAGGAATCATGTCAGTCATTTATTGATGTCCTTCTAACTAAAAAAAGGGTATGGTTTATTTACTGGGGAAGTACTGCTATAGTAAGAATACGTGCACAGTACCACTTTTAGATCCAACTGGCTTACATAGACTGAGAAGACACCATTTCTATTTTAAGAAAGGCAAAGAGGAAACAGCTGAAGAGAACACAGCCACAGTACCTCCTGACCCCTGTGTAAGGTTGATAGGAAGTGTGTCAGTATGTCAGTATAATTAGTACGTCAGCCCACCTCCCTGATGAACTGATGATCTCTTTCTTCTTGAGGCAATGCCCCATTCCACTAGAGTGGGCCATATTGACTGAGAGGAAGGGAAATAAACCCTTCAGAGAAGTCCCAGAACGTTTATATAAACTGTCACTGTCTTGGCACAAGTACCAAGGTAACACTACAAGAAAGATGGAAACTCTCCCAGGAAGAAGGTACAGTAATTAGCAGAGATATTCCTAGACACTTCTGATGCTGTAAAGGAGCTTCAGTTAAAAACACCTGTGGCAGAAATAAGGAGTCCAGTCCCCAAAAGGTGACATTTAAGAACTGAGCCAGTCAGAGCAGAGGACAAGGGCAGGAGTTATAAATACAACAAATAGATTGAGAATAAAGCTGCTTTATTCTCATGCAAGCCTGTTGTTTTCCTCACTTAAATAAAAGTCACCCTCAAAGCTCTGGAATGTGTGTGCATTCACTGTGTGCATGTATTGTTGTGCTATCTGGAAAGTCCACCAAAAACTCCAGTATTTGCCAAAGAAAACCAGAAACCTATGAGTTACTGCTCCATAGCTATTATAAATTTTCCTTCCTTAAAAAGCCAGTTCACATAGTCTGAAACAAAGTGAGGTTCTGAGGAGGTTTTACCAATAAGCTGCAAGTTCAGTTCATGGTAGGAGAGAAGTGGTACTGTAAATGTTAATAACCTGCCAAAGTCTTATTAATTGCTCCATGTGGACTGCTAAGTCATGGCTTCTCTGTAGCAGTCCATATGCTGGAGGTACATTAACTTGCAGAATAGTTCTCCCCCATGGTCAGCCAACATGTGAGCAGGCAGCAGGGCCAGGCTGATGGTGTTCCCAGCACACTCCACATGTCTCTAAGAAATTTGTTTTATTTGCTCTGCAGCACCATGTTCACTTTCCTCAAGAGCTGGACTCTGAGGGATGTCATCAGTCCACACCTCTGCCACTTGGCAAGCCAAAGCCTAGCACTTAGTGATATCCTTATATCTGTCATAAAACCCTTGGTGATTTCAGCCTTCGTGTTCATGGGAATGATTAAATGACAACTTTTCAGCAGCAGGCCATCTTGCAGAGCAAATTGCTGACTAGGAGCCAAACATGCAGCAAATTGAGCTGATTTAGTATGTGAAAGACTAACGCTCCTGGCAAAGCCTCATAAGCAGAAAATGTGTTGGAGCAGCTTATTGTGCTCATCACATTTCAGACAGTTCCTGGTACCTGAAGGGAAACAAGGGCAACCTGTTTTCAGTAAACCCTGAGTAACCTGTCCCAGATGATTGGCTCTGTGATATCCTTACCATACAAGGGTAAAATAAATGTTTATCATATTGGACCTGCAACCTTGCAAGAACAAAAGAGAGATGAGCTGTTTAATTGAGGAGATGGGTAGATATAGTTTGTAATCTGGTTTGATGTAGAAATCTCAGAACTTGCTTGCCTGGTTAAGTGCAAGAGATCTTTGTATCTGCACATATCCCCTCCCTGAAGAGGGACTTTTTATCAGGGAGTGTAGTGATGATAGGGCAAGGGGTAATGGCTTTAAACTAAAAGAGGGTAGGTATCAATTAAGTATTAGGAAGTTCTTCACTGAGAGGGTGGTGAGGCACTGGCACAGGCTGCCCAGAGAAGGTGTGGATGCCTCATCCCTGGAGGTGTTCAAGGCCAGGTTGGACGGGGCTTTGAGCAACCTGTTCTGGTGGGAGGTGTCCCAGCCCATGGCAGGGAGGTTGGAATTAGATGATCTTCAAGGTGCCTTCGAACTCAAACCATTCTCTGATTTTATGATATGTTTTTCTTATTTGTCAGATAGGTTGTTTTGTAAATATCTGGTGTTTAGATTCTCCTGTCTACTTTGTACCATAGAACTCATTCTGATTTCATTCTCCTTTTGCCATAGCCTTTTGTGCTACAGTCTCACTCAGCCACCAGGCCTGACTGCCCTTACCCCAGTGTGAGGTGCAGGTTCCTTTAGCCAGCAGGTACCAGGATGTCTAGTCAGCTGTGGGAGCAGTATCCTAATACTGGAAGGTGGCTGGCAATGATGCTTCTCAGACTTCTATGTGCCCAACACCACAAAATATTCAGAAGGAAATCAAGGTGCCCTTCTCAGCCTCTAAAAACTCCATATGATATGCCTACTCGTAATATGACAGCCCTATAAAAATAACAAAAGTGTTACTGCAAGAAAATTAAAGAGGGGTGGATTAAAGGGTACAGGCTAACACACTAATGTGTATAAAACATCAGGTTGCAGTCCTGTCCTGACATATATGTGAGAACAGCAGAGCAGTGACAGTCCTTGTGAAAAATACTGCTCAGTTCAGTACCTAGTAATGTCTGTTTAAAATACGTCCTTAACTAATGTATATGCAATCGGTAATGTCTCTGTTTAAGGTATGGGGAATACAGGGTTATCATTTTTTGAGTCTGAGAACAGTTACTCAAGGTCTGTAAGGGAAAGCTGCAGGGTAGCTGTTCTAGAATATCAGGAGAGTTCACCACAGGGACATTGCTGTTTTCCCAAATAAATGTCATGTTCTGCACAGGGTGGAGTGGAGCGTGGCTGGGAGGCAGGGACAGAGATGGAGTGCAGGGTTCTTTGTGGATGTTAAAAGAAAGGACCAACAATAAATAGCATATTTAAATAGCTGCTTTAAGAAGACAGAATAAAAAGAGGACTACAGAGAGCAAGTAAATCTTATGTCCATTCAAATGCTGGGAACTTGTGCTTGGTCTCTGCAGCACACTGTGGAAAATCCATCTGGGTTTCATCTGATACTGCATGGAAGCAGGGGTCCCAGCATCTCTAGTCCTCTTTTTATTAGATTTTCTTTAATATGCCATTTGTTGTTGGGCCTTTCTTACTGACATCTGCAAAGAGCCCTGCACCATCTCCCCACTACCCACCCACATCTCTGCCCCCAGTGCACAACATGCATCCAGACAACTGTTATTACAGAATAGCTGTGGCACTTTAAATTCATAGCCTACCTTAATGATTTCCCTGTGCAGCAAGATGCTTCTCACTGACAAACATGACACACAGTCAGAGGCTACTGCTTACAGCAGAAAAGAAATGCCTGAAAACAATTTGAGAAACTTTAATTCCTGGGCCTGCAGAAGCTGGAACAGTTCTTTGTCAATTTTCAGGGTGATGATCTTGCTTTTCTCATCCCAATTATCCACCACATAAATGGAGAGGTCTTAGGTGAAGTACCTAAGGTTGTCCATGCCTCATTCTAGCATGGAACCTTTCTTCTACAAACACTAAAAGAGATCATGACAGACCTGGCAGGATATGGGGACTAATTGCTAAAATAATCCATATTTTATACTGGGGAAAGTTTTGCACAGTTGTTGTTAATATTTGGAAAATACTACTCCCTGCTTAATGCATCAGTAGTCTGCTTCACATGTTTTCTAGTTAGAATACAGCAATGAGATGTACAAAGTCATCAACAAACGTTTTTATGTGGATTTTCTCCAATCTTTCTTTTCTAATTGTTTGCCGTTTAAAGATTCAGTCAAAAGACTTTAAAAGTTTGCTATAATAAGGCAAAGACTGCTGAAACAGAATGTAGGTTCAGCTTTAAAAGACTGTCTCTTAGTTTTTGAGAGATGCAACAAATTGCTTTAAAAAATTACAAGCAATGCTGTGAAAGTTTCAACATCTGGAAAAGCATTTTTGTTGCTCACCGACATGAATAGTCTCTAATTATACTGAGCATCTCTACACCAAGAAGCAGGGTTTATCAGCACCAGACGCAGGGCCGCAATCAAATGTGCACTGTGAATTCTAGCTCCCAAAACTTAAAGATGCATTGAAAAGTTATAATGAAGTGTACAATTGGGAACATTTATTGGTGATTTTGTCCCAGTATGAGCCAAGCAATTGTCTGAAATCATTGGAAGCTGGTCTGTTGGCTATTCAAGGTCTAGACTGAAGAGCTGATTGAGCTTGCATATAATTTTTTAACTCCTTAAGCTTTCTGACTTCAAACCAATAGGGATGCATGCTGTATGATTGAGAGGAACTTCGACTAAGTGCATTCAAAATCTGCCATTATATCTTGATATAGTCCAGCTTTTGAACACTTCAGGCTTGATTTCCTGTTCTAAGTGGAAGGCAGTAACAAGACTGGAGGGTCTGGGGCCATTTCTGCTGTTCATTGTCATAATTCAGCATGAAGCCAAGAAATTTCAGCAATAAATGTGGGCCTAGATCCCTGTGGCCTCTCAAATCTTTTTTAGCCAGGCACTGCCAGCAGAAACACTCCAACCATATCCTCGCATCTATTTCACAAAGGTGTCTGAAAGAGCCTGAAATCTTTGCACTGCTTTTAGCCACTTAAGCATACAAATTTCCTGATGGTCATAACCATTTCATGTGTCCCTCTCTAGTTGTTATAAAGGTTTGTTATGTGATGAAGAAGTGCAATATTATTGCAGTTCATTTGTCAGTTGAAGGCATCAGTCTAAGCACTGTCACTTTTTAAGAAATCAGCTTTTAAGAAAGAAAAAAAAAGTCTCTCTTCATTAATAAGCAGGTTTTCATGTAAGAGGAAGATGGAGATAACATTTCAGATACCATCCAGTGTATATCTATCACTTATCTAAGAAAAAGTAACCAGGAATCTTGCTTGAATACCAAAAGAAATTGATTATACTAGGATACAGGTTACACAATACTGTTCAACATTTGAAAGAGGTGAAGCAGATCGCCGAGGATTATTATCTAAAAGACAACTAAATTTCTGGATTTTTTAAAAAAGACAACAAAAAAAAAATCACCTCTGTGACCTATGCCTAATACAAAGCCCATCTAATATATATGTTGCCAATAAGTGTTTTGCCACCTTTTTGAAGCTGTGCGCGTAGTTTCTCTCCACTGTAAGAAACGCTGGCTTGCCTCCCAGCCATACAGACCAAATCGTCTTTGCAGCTCCAGACAGTGGGAGGAATAATGCTGAACCTCCCACCCAAGGAGGGTGAACTGGGGTAGACCTAAAGGACCTTTAGCAAATGGGCATCAGACTGCAGCTGTCTATTTTTTATGTGCAAAGAAAGGAGGGGGTGAAGGACACTGTGAATGAATTTGGAGAAAGAATAATGGTTACCCATGCTGTCAAAATAAGCGTAGGTAGATAATGGAGAGGCCACCTAATACGTAAGCTTCCAACTGTGATGAATTCTTTGGGTTAAGTGAATTGAAACAGAGGATAGTCTACCAAAAACCTGAAACAGGCTCTTAAAGTGCCATCCATTGACCAGAAAGCCTTTCCTTCCCTCTGAGCCAGTCCAGATGCAGCTGAATGCATCTCCTGGCTATGCAGAGCTGAGCTGTCCTGACAGCGGGGCTCCTAGCGAATGCCTGTAGATCCCAGATCAGCACCAAAGCCACTGATCACCTTCTCCCAAAGCCTTGCAAGTGCTCCCCCTTCTAGAAGAGCAGGCAGAACACAGCCTTTATAAAACCACCACCAAAAGCCAAATAATAAATCGATATTCTTTCAGTCTGAAATTAAAACCAATGGCAGAATGGCAGAAATTTGTTTTAAATTAGACTTGAATTGCTTTCAGCAAAAAGATATTTGAAAGCATCATGAGCAGATTGAAGGTTCCCAAGAAATGGCAGCTGCCAACATCAGTAATCCCCGAATTGCTGCAGAGAACAAAAGAGCTTATCCCATTGAATTAGGAGGTGGAAAGCCACTGCAGCCCAAAGTGGCTGGGTGTGTGAGAAACACATATTTTTAAATGAGTGTTAAGTGGGTCAAATTATAAACATGAAAAAAGCTTGATATTTCCAAGAATATGGAAGCCTACCAGTGTAACTGAATGCAGCCTGAATTACAAAACTGCAGATTTTTGTTCTGCCAGGATTCAGTTTTATGAGTGCTTAATCAGTCACCCTAACAGTAAGACAAAGCTGTGAGCTGCCTTGCTTGCTCACTGGAGTGTGTTGTTGGCATTATCCTCTAATGACACAACAAATTCCATAGATGAATTTTGCTGCAAAAGCACTTTCTCTCATTTTCACCTTAAAAAATAAAACTGTACAGTAATTAACTTCACAGCAGTTTCATTTGGCAAAGTAATACTGTACATGGAATAAAATATTCATTAATAATTGACTATGAAAACTGTAGTTAAAGTATGTGCAGCTAATTTAATAGCTAGCAGCTATGAGAATTCAGAGGGCACGGTTCTTTGCATGAACAAAATATTTCAAGCCAATAGTGTCTGAGAGAGATTTTGTAAAGAATAGCTGTAGTAAAACTGCAAAAGTCCCACTACAAAAAGGGGTAGAGAGAAAATTACTGGGGATTCAGAGAGCACTATGTAGTGTGCAGATTTTTGATCCATAATACACAAAACGTCTGAGAATAAGATCCTTGATAATGTCTCCAAACCCAAGTAGTATATTTCTTCAAAAAATTTACAAAGGACAGCCATGGTTTCTTTTCAGTGAGGACTCAAATTACAAGGAAACAATACTGCATTAAACATAATGAAATTTGATAGCAACACATGATGACATGGTGGAATACAGAATGAAGCCACTGAAAAGTGTGCATTGAATCAAGACTTCTGTTTCCAAGTTAACACTCTAGACTTATCTTTTTACACTGTCTTTCCAGTCCATTAAATCCAATTTGCTATTCCTTAATGGGAAACAAAACACATTCCTACTTACTACATTTGATTGTGATATGTTCTCTCTCACTCTCTCTTCTTTTTTGTGTGTATCGAAACTTGCAAAGTAATTTTACTGGCTCTATTGGGTTTACGCAACAGGGTTTTGGTAGCGGGGGCTGCAGGGGTGGCCTCTGTGATAGGAGTCCAGCAGCTGCCCCATGTTAGATAAGGGTCAGTTTCAGATGGCTCCAAAGGGACCCGCCGCTGGCCAGAGCCAAGCAAATAAGCAAAGTTGTTTGCACCTCTGTGAGAGCAGATTTAAGAAAGGGGAAGAAAAAAAAAATGCTGTACAACTGCAGCTGGGAGAGTGAGGAGTGAGAAGCAGCCCTGCAGCCCACAACGTCAGTGCAGAAGGAGGGCAGGAGGTACCCAGGCCACAGCAGAAGTTCCCCTGCAGCCTGTGGAGAGGCCCCTGGGGGAGCAGGTGGATGTGGCCCAAAGGAAGAAGATAAACCAGAAGCAGAGAATTTATATGTCTTTCTAAAAAGAAGTATTATAAACCAGCATATGAAAATGTTTTTAAAAGAAAAGACATTATGACATAATGACCATTGGATCCACTGAAGTTACAGAACATCATTTGGTACAGAATGCAGAAATATATTTGCTAAGAAATATAAAAACACATTTTTAAGATTGTTTTCTATTCTCTCTCAAGTGATCAGATCTGAATCCAGGATCGCTCTTTCTTTGACACTTCAGTGTATTAGGAACCATGGTCCAGATTCAGACCTTTCAACAGATTAAATGGACAGGATCCTGTTCTACTTAATAGTAGACACCATAGCTTAAGTCTAAACTCCCACTGTAGTCTGTGGAAATCTCCTATACAATTCGAACTCAAGATATTCTATAAATCTATAAAATTGCCTGAAGAGCTTCTGAGCTTCTGAGCTGACCAGCCCCAAGGAGATCTGTTCAGCTGCCCACACAAATTCTTCCCACCTTGTCCAAAAACTGCACAGACCGATAAAGTTACACGAGACCTATAAGAGAGTCATGCAATTAAATGGTCACCTGTGTGTTTACAGATGCCACAGGACACCCAAGATATTTGCACAGGCTGAATGGACATGATGTAGGACTCACAGGAGATCTTTGCTTCCTGGAGAGGCAGCTCAAGCCTGGGTAGCAAACCTCACCTATCTAACCAGAACCAGCTGCTAAAACAAGGTAACTGAATCTCATTATAGATTGCCACAGAGACAGATGGAGTGCTTGTAGATAACTAAACATCTTAGACATCTTATTTTGAATTAAATCCCACCATAAAAGCCTGCATGTGAAATCCAACTTCTCCAAATTTCAAACCAGATCACAGTGTTCTGGGTCACTTAACCACCAGAGACCCAAATAAGCAAACAAGCATTGTTCATGTTGAATAACTTTAAAATCCATATCCCAAAATTGCCTCTAGCCTTCAGGCCAGGTGCATATCCTATCAAGGACAATCACGCCTGTCCCCATCTGTGCATCTAACATTTCTCAACTGGAGATATATGAAATCTTTTTACTTTATTTAACTCTGGAAAAAAGAAGCGAGCTTAATCTCTTGCTGGAACAAAAACCAAACACATCTTTCTATTTATTTATTTTTCCCAGTTGTTTCAAAACTTCCAACTGCAAAAAGAGAGAAAAAAAAATCTACCCTCATGCAGTAAAAATAGATTCTGATTAGTGAAATGGAAAGTTTGGCAACTGGCATTGAAATGCCTGTCTGTTCAAATTCTTCTTCAGACAGCATTTCCAGCTACGAGGGCAGAAGATACTGTATGTAGGCATTTACAACTCTTCCATGCCATCATAATAATCACATTTCTCATTTAGATCCTGTAAACTGAAAACAATTACAAAATTCACTAAAGGAAATACAAATATATACTTGTTCTTTGGAGTGTCTAGGAACTTACATAATCATCTTTCATCACATACACAGAGTCTTGCTACAATTTCAAACATAAAGTAAAAAAACACTAGAGGTGAGTATTGTCTCAGAGACATTTAATAGCAGAAGAACAGAAGCTCATTAACAGTACCCGCAGCATACAACAATTTTGGATAGCAAATGAGAGCTAAATTTCCTATTGTAAACATGGGATGAATGTAGAGAACCGGTTTCATCATTACACTGACTTTTAACTAGGATCCTTATTCTTGGAAACTACCTACAGTTTTTTAAAGGTTTTTAAGTAGCCAGGACATCTGTCACTTTCAAAAGAAAATTAAAGTTTCATAATAGGAGAAAACTAGAAGAATTATTTGCATTTTTAATATACCCATCACCTGCAAATTACCAATTAGATTATCATTCAATGAGAAAAGGGGAAAAAGTCTCTTAAAACCAAATTTTTAAAGCAGAATAAAAAGAGCAGGAACTAGGCAGTCAGCCATAGCCTGATGTTTTTATAGCTCACTACCAAGAGAAAGCTAATGATACTCTGGTGAAAGATTCCCAATGATACAGAGGTGATCTTCCTAACATCACCTAAACCCAGTACAAATCAGCAGTTTAGCAATGAAGAGTCCGTGCAGTGGAAAGTTTTGCTTTCTAAAGAGTAACAGTTGAATTTCATCCAGCTGAAGGCAGAGGTGCACAAAAGCAAGCTTCACTCCGTTCACAGGGGAAGTAGCATTACTTTGCCCCAGAGAGAAAAGCAGAGAGGATTTACTCCAGAGGAAGTTAATATGTGAACTAGCAGAGCAAGCTGCCCATCCAGGAGGCACAAACATGGACGGTTCACACTTGCACCTCTGTTAGAAATCAGTTACTGAACATTACGGGAGAGTTTCCAAGAGCTGAGATGAGAGCATAATACATGGTTAAATTTGACCAAGAGGAAAATAAAACAGCAGATTTAGTTTTCTTTTTTTATCAATATGTCACCTGACTTTTTTTAGGCTGACTTCTCTTTGTTTACTCCCAAAACCAACTAGCACTCTAATTACATTAAAAGAAAGAAAGGGAAAAAAAAAAGCTAATGGATTATAAATGAAAAGAGAACAGGATTAAAGTCCATTGCATAGCAAAGGCAGACAACCTGATTAGCAGCAGGCGGTGATTCTATAAAGTGCAAAGATAACATTTATTCGCACTTTTATTCAGACTTATCTAAGGAAAGCTTTCATTTATTTTCAAACTCCCACAATGAAATCATTCACCATTTAAACAAGAGAGCTGATCAAGAGATTCCAAACTTCAGAATCTGATGGACTAGCAAAGATCTAACATTTGAAATTGCCAACTACACGAGGATTTTTGGTAGCTTTCCAAAAGTTTCTGTGATACTTCACATAAAGCTGATGAGCTTCACATAAAATAAAATCACATTTATAATTTGAGTGAGGGTCTTGGGATTCAGTGTTTCCAGGTACTCCTGTATCCCCAAAATCAGGTCAACTACTTCAGTTTTTTAAATACAGCCTCATCTTCCTTTCTCTATAGTTTCAAGTTACGTCAATTTTTATCTTCTCTATTAACTAACACAATCTATAAATAATTGTGTCTATGAAACCCCTTATGATCTTGGGTTGAAATGTGTTCTCACTGTCACTTTCACTTGTGCATACTCTCTCTTTATGTATATGGATTTATGTGATTATTTTGCCTGAGAAAAGAACAGTTGGCCTTCAGGTGTTTGGCTCTCTTGAAAATGTATTTCCATGCTTCATAAGCACGTAAAGTAGTTTTGTTTGCATATTCTCCTCTCAATTTGATTTTATTGAGACCAGGGGAATAGAATATGCAACACCAAGCTGCTTTTCTGATCTTTTTCCCTTTTTAAAAGAAGGACTTGTTTCTTCTCATTGCTATAGTTACTCAGCACAGTACATATGCCCTTTCGATTCTGAGTGTCGCTAAACTCTGAACAAAATGTGGTGGGGCTTTATCCTGTCAAATGCCATTCAAAAATAGCTCAGTATACAAATAACCTGTTACTGTGTGTCTACATTACTGGAAAGTCTGTGTGCCGTGTGGATGGAAAGGCTTAAACCAAACAAGTTAAAACTAACATCTTCAAAGCTAAGTGGCCAATCATCACTCAAAGTTATTTGATACTGAGATCATCCATGGGCCTCTCTGTGTACCCAGTGTACTGCACAGCAGCTAAAGAATCCCACTGTACACAGAGGAGAACAAACAGACGCAAACATAATGCCAGTTTCTTTTCTGTTTTATTAACAGAGCCTCTCCTGATGCTCTAGAGACCAGATTTCCTGACTGGTCAAAGGCAAGGCAGAACAGCAATGGTTTTGGATTGTTCACTTCCTCCTGTATGCAAACACACAGAAGTCAACCAGCAGAGGTATTTTCTGGGATACAGAATATTCCCTAAGCTGTACAGATCCAGATGCTCATTTAATACTCCACGCCAGTTCTGTTCTTCCTGACTCAATCATTTCTCTTACTTTCTTTGCCATGCTGGCCTACTTCTGAGGCAGAAGATGGTGCCCAGCCCTGCACAGAAATATCTGACTCCTGGGCAGACACTTGCTGGCCAGCCATAAAGATTTGGCAGAAGCAGGGTTCAGAGCAACTTGGGCTTCTCTTTGAAAGTGGATAGCATGGGGCCTTCTCAACCCATTTCCCTACCTAATTTCTGCTATGCATAGGACTGATTACCTCCCTAGCCTGATATCTACAGGCATCTGTCTATGCAGTACATCAGTTCTCTGAAAGGATATAGTCATTGTCCTTTTTCAGAAGTTGGTCCTTCGGAGACACAGCGATGAACAGGGCCATTGAGGTACTACAGGGGTGGCAAGGTGAACAGGCGTGACGCTAATCTCATACTGGAAATAATGTCCCTGACTACTCCACCGTCACTGCCCAATAGCAGAGGTGTGGCCAGCTTGGGTGGGCCCCTGCTGCTAGTGTCCTATGGGCAGCGCAGCAAAATGGTGTAAGCCAAAACAAGTGAGCACTGCCCCAATTAGTCTACCATTCGTGTGTCAGTGGGAGATTAGTCTTTGAGCACCTTTTAAATTACACAGGTCTGCCCATACCTAGGGTTGCTGTGAAAAGGACAGGATAATTTCATGCACAATATATATCCAGCCATACTACTGTACATGTGAAAAACAAGATCGTGATTACCCACACACTTCAAATTTGTATTTTGGGGCATGCAGAGATGAGCAGAAGTCAGGAACAGTTACTACTACTAGCAGGTTTCCAGACACCAATTTAGATTCATAAGGAAGTTTTTGACATCCCAATGACAGCCTGCTTTTTGTCTTTTAACATTTCCCAACATGTTATTAAGACACTTTTTAATAGCAAGCTTCACTGAAATTTTTGCAAGTCCCTATATTAACTATTGATACATCATAAAAATGAATGTGGTCGGTATCAATATCCACAGGTTTCCTGAAACAAGTGTGCTCTAGGCTCCCTCTCATCTGAGTGCAGCAAGAATGACATCTCCCCGAGGGTCTAGAAAACAGTAAAAATTGCCACTGCTGAAGATGTGATCAATACATTTTTAAATCCTCAAAGGAATGCTTGTATGATTTATCCCAGATGGGCACGAAGTCTGTTTTATGTAGTTCATAACGAACTTGGCCTTTTGAGGAAGCAGGATGTCTGAATTTGCTACACAACGTTATCAAAGATCCACAGAAGTTCTGATGTGCTATTAAACACTGGCATTTAATCTGTGTGTTTCGTCTTATGCCTCTGTTATCACGTTTATCAATCATGTCCTAATTACCATGGCAAGGTTTCTCACAGTACACATTCTGCTGCCTTTAACTTTAGACTTGTAGCTTTTGCACTTGCTTCAAAGCTTCTTTTAATACTGCTAATCTCCTGTGTTTGCAAAATATAAGCGTCATGGGTACTAAATTTCAATCCTGTCAGGAATTCTGGTCTCATACATTTTCTTTTGGATGACTTTTGGTGTTCTCATGCTGGTAAATGGAAAGTAGCAGAGGAATCACTGGATTAAAACTTGTCTCTTTGATATGATCAGGTCAGGGTAAAATTTGGAAGACTGTGCCATCTGCAACTACTCAGTAACTTCAGTCTATTCACTGTCAATCTACTCACCATCTATCTTCTAGATGTCTCCTGCACTAAGATGCAAGCACAGCTTTCTTGCTTTCTTCTTTTATTACACACTACCACAAGAGATGCAAACAATGACTTGTCAGTTCGTTCATCTTATGCCATTCTTGGTCTTCCTCCCAGTACAGTTCTTCTTGTTTCTGAAAATCTTTGACCGTGCCCCACTTGACATACTTTCCCTTCTTCCAACAGAATTTACATTAGCTATATTTGAAAAAGACATTTGTGATGACCATCATCTCATCTCCCTCTTGTGTTTTGTGAGGTTTTACTTCTGCATCTCTATTCTTGTGTTGGTTAACAGCTTTCATATGTCTTATTCACTAAACTTCCTTTGTGGGACAGAGGATGTGGAGCAGAACTCAGTATACCTCCTCTCCTAAACTTTGATCTATGTAATTTGCACCTGGTACTACTCTACACTTTCCCAGATGAGCATTAGGATTTTTACTTTATTTTCTGCTGCCTGAAGAAGACAGGTGTGCACCCAATATATACCATGTTTCACGTTTATGTGTCTAAAGAAGTTATATAAACAATCTGCTGGCTAGGCACTTACAGACCCTGTCTGCCCTTTCTGGGAATGAGACTGTCTGTACTAACAACATCAAAGCAATGAAAACAACATCATTAAAAACAGTTTGGGGAAAAACAAAGGAGTACAGTTTCACACAAAAAAAATCCTCTCTGGCACTCCCAGTTTTAATTCTCCAGTATTGAGTGTAATATAATTTTATTCTTCCATCTGTCTATGTATAGTATATGTGAAGCTGGGGACAACTTACAGTGACTAAATCAATTTTGAAGTAGTACAGATGCATCTATAGGTGAGAGAATACTAACATATTCACCCCCTTGAGGTGTTCTAAGAAGCAGGTTTCTTCCTTTATTCATGCTTCAAGAGCCATTATTGAATATGGGGCGGTCTTCTGACGTCCTGGCACCAAAAATGTGTTGTATTCTACAACAGAAGACAGCAAACATGAAAAGGCTATTTGAAAGACTTGGGGATTTCTAAGCTTGGTATTATTTCACATTGTCAGCAAAGTTAATCTAAATGTTTCTTTTATAAAGTCCTTACCTCAGTTAAAACAGCAGCTTCTAATTGTGGGGGTTTCACGCATAAATGACAAAACATGATCCAGCTCATTTAACAATAAAAACAATATAAATAACTAAAATGATCATTATATTGGATATATTCATCCATCACTGTTCATTCAGTAATGTTTGATTAATTTCCCTGGCTATAAGTGGGACTTATTACTCCTCTGTTATGCACAAATGTTATAATTTGGAGGATAACTTATTGCAAACCTCAGTATCTCTGTGTTCCCTTGGAGAAATCCCAGGCAAACTAATGATTTTCATTTCAGACTCTCATTTCACTCTGCACTTTTCATTGCTGTGAGGGGTTTGTGATGATCTCAAAATGTTTACCCAAGCAAAACAAAACTAAAATTAATCTAAGGTACCCAGAAGTCTACTGTAGTAGTACACTTGGAAAAAGTGTGTTATTTTATTTGGTATTGTTGGCTTAATGAAATGCGAATGTCTAACCTATTTTATTTATTTATTTATTACTTTCATGTAAACCCACATTATCAGTACTGACACAAAAGCAATATATTTGCAGGTCCAGAAATAAAACAGTCCTCTTCCTGTAGCTAATTAAAGTCAGCTTAATGTCCTTTTCTTAAGCCACAGTCTGTAGTAGGTTGTCGTATGGAATAAAATTTGTCACGTGTTTCATTACATGCAACTGTCATTTATATTTCATCTTCTATCTTCATAAATAAGCTATCTTGTACATCATAAATATGCTACCATAAATAAAGATGTGAAAAATAACATAAAAGAAGAATAACTCCCTTATATGGTGTATGTGAACTTTTTATGAAATAATTTATCTGAACTCTTTTTTATGTTGACAACTTCAGAAACAAAATCCATCACTTGCAAAGTAATATATGAAGAGTAACAAAATGTCCTGTGTACCAACTCCAGCATGTGTATGGAAGAAAGGAGGGACACTGAAGTGAAAACTCAGAAAGGAGACAGCAGCAGGTAAGTATTCTGGTCAAAATCAGCCATTAAAACCACTACTGAAAATAGTGTTGTTTTGTTCTCCCTCCAGTGTCACTCCTGAAATGTGCCATCTTCTAGGTAACACAAGTTGTAAAACCTATACACAATAATTTTCTTGGCAGTCACAATTTAGTGATCTATTAAAATATATTAAAGACTTATCTTTAGGCTCCAGATCCCTGAATCCGTCAACCAGAGCTAAAGCAATAAAAGCTTGCTGAGGGCAGAGGCTTTGGGACTCATTTTCAGAACTGCTGAGCAACCTCAGCCATCAAAGTCACAGCAGCAGGTACCCAGCACAATAAAAAATAAATTAAAAAATAAAAAAATAAAAGACCTCTATTCTGTCAGCTGGTTTCTTTCTCCTGCACTGACACCGAATAGAGAAAAACTTCTTTTGTTCCTCTCCCAATAAGTCAACTCTCACATTTCCATAACTAATCTCACATTAGTTTGTTAAACCCAGAATCAGTCACTGAGCAGTAGCAACATATTTTGCTTGGTCACACCAAAGAACTTACAAATACTAAGGTAGACAGGGCAAGAGCTAGGAGTAGCCATTAAAATTATGTCATTGTGAAAAGGGGAGATCAGGTGAAGCTGGACAGTCTCCTTGTCTTGCCACTGAAACTACAGACTATTGAGTTAAAACCTTCACAGGGAATACTTGACAATAATTCATGAAGAAACTGTGTTTATTGGAAATGAAACAATTTTTTCATTGTATGGACTAAATTTGCATTAGGGGGAGTTGGAATGACAATATTTGGATTTGCATTTCAAATGTGTCTTTCAATTCTCCATAGATTTAGAACTGTTTATACCTACGGTTATGACTTAAACCAGTTTAGAGATATGAATCATGCCTGAAATTCAGATCCAGAACTAAGAACTGCAGTTTAGAGCTTGAAAATGTCCAGATGTTGGTTTTTTTTGTTCAGTCATTTGGAGTACATACATGATTGCATATCATCCCAGCTAGGAACCTACCTAGCTGAATGTATTTCCTCCTGCTCCAGGTGCTACACTGAGTTGAAGATGTGTTCTGGTTAACTAGAAAACTTTCCTATACAAGGAGTTGTGATGGGATTGCCAAAACTTCTGAGATGCACACGAGATAACACTGTTGCCAGCTCCCCCACCATTGCTACTTTGCTCATGATAGTGATATTTTTCCTCAAGCTCCATCTTCTCAAATGATAGTCTCAGTTTCTGTTATGCTAAAAAAAAAAAAAAAAAAAAAAAAAGATTTCTAGTTCTTTCTGTTGCAAGAGAAAATTTGAAAAGTTTTAAAATGAGACTTCAGAACACTCTAATGTTTTAGAAACATCAGTACAAATAAATGGATCTTTAGGCTTATTATTACTTTTTATTATTATTTGGATTTTTTTAAACTTGTTAAAATTCATCTGGGAAATCTGTTTCACTGTTTGTTAATGCACAAAATTTGTAATGATGAAAAATACACAGAAGCTTCTTCATGCCAGTGAGTAGGAATACCAAGAGAGATACAGAAGATATTTACAGAAGATATTTTTGGATATTTTCGATACCTCTTAGCTAGGTAGTATAAATTGCCACTGGGAAGACAGCTGCTATGACCTGCCTTCACTATGTTTTATTTTCCTTTCAGAGCAGAAATCAAAGCACATGTGGTAGGCCTGTATGAACAGCGCAGCTTGCACCATGTATGTGAGCCCTAAAGTCCTAGCTAGAGGCTGGCTGGAAGACAGCTAGCTCACGGGGAGAGGGCTGTAAAGGGAAATAAAGTCACTATCAATTTGTTACTGGTTAACAGAAGTATGAAGTCAACAAACTCAAAGACCAGAAATTGTTCAGTCTCATATACCAAATGCTAGGGTGACAAGAAGGGCGAAGTGGAAATTCCTGTGGAGAAGAGGACGTGATTTAATTGGCAACAATGAATCCAAGAACAATGCTTCATATTATTGGAATGTTAGAATCACAAGGGAAGGTCTGGAAAAGAGAGGTGAGTAGATAGTGTGCTACATGGCAGAAAAAACATTTCTTGTGGACTCTGCGCAGCAGGTTCTGCACATAGTGTTATACAGATCAACATGCTCCTAAAGGCCAAGAGAGTCTAATAATGGGGTGTGATACAGACAAGCAAATCAGCTTGGCGAAGAGAATAAGTCAGCCTCCTGTAATGAGATAAAATAAAAGCTCTATGTACAGGAGATTTGGTTGGGCAGGAGGCTGCCAGTGGCAAACGGGATTAGAGGTTCTGGCCGATTCAGATGATAATTGACAAACACAAACTCTACCACAGAAGTTACACGAGTTGACTTTGTTTTGGGAGAAGTTACGGATAAAGGGATGAATTAATCACTTGTCTGTGATAGGGGCAGATGCCTATTGCTAGCTGTCAAACTGCATTAAGGTTACCTGGGGTTCAGCTTTCTCTTTGCTGGGTTCTACTCTGAGTCCTGAAATTATTCCAGAATACTGCCAGCTTGTTTAAACAATAATCAAGAGATAGGGCATTCATGTTCGGTGAAATTAAAGTTGTTGCTTATTTTGTTTATCTTAACCCAGCATGGCAAAAGATGAGTGGCCTTCAGGAACACGGTCTACAGAAGAAAACCTGATAAATCCTGTACAATCTGCCCCAGCTGAGTTGTGCCTCTGTTAAATCTTTTCAGTATCACATGGAGCATGTAGGCAGAATGCGTGCCCCCACACAAAGCGCCTGAAAACAGAAATATAAAAAAATCTATTTAAAAATGCAATTGCTTGTAATGAAACCAGAAAAAAAAAAAAAAAAAAAAAAGTAGAGGCAGTGTGCAGAGCTGTCAGCACCAGATAAACCCCAGGGATACTCCTGGGAGAAGTATCTTCGTAATGACAGGTCTGAAAAACCTATGACACATCCCAACATCTTTATATGCTGTCAATGTAAGGTGAACAGGGCTTGAATCTCACTGCACCACCCTCGTACACTCCTTCCTGGCACTGGCAGAGCCTGAGAGGCAGCTGAGGCATGGCTCACCGTCATACGACGTGGAGAACCTTCTCTAGCCCTGGCCAGGGACAACCTGAAACCGTGTTGTGGTAAAAATACTCGTTCATTAATCTGGAAAGTTTATGGTGTGCACGTTCACAAACATTCATTAAGTACTCACAATTTGCTGTTTGGGACGGTCTCTTAGATTTCATTGTCCCGGTTTATGCAGAATTAAAAGCCTCATTCCCAAGCAACATCTTTAGAGGGATAATTACATTAACTGGATTTTGTCTGTGTATGTATATTTCCGTAATATGTGGTCATGACATTCTTTTTTATTATTATTATTATTTTCTTACTATTATTTCTGCTATTCAGATTGCATGGGACATGGCTATGCAAACCGTGGAAGCCATAAACCATATAATCCTAAACCACCTGGATTTTTATTTTGCCAACTGTACTCTTTAGAACCATCTCCAGGCAGGAATTTGCAAAGAATGTTGTGTGCTTGGTTTATTCTGTCACACGATAGATATGGCTTGAGTTTTGAAAACATGCTAAACTTATTTTCTTATTCCCTTTTCCTTTAATGTGGCCAACCTGGAATTGCACCCATACGAAGCAGAAGCATGAAAGTCAGAAGCCATCAGTAACAGGCACAGACAGGGAAAAAAAATCATCTGCCCATTGGGAGGTTTTGGGAGAGGCTGGAGAGTTTGCACAGCAAGTCACAGTCATTAACTCCTTCCTCTGCTGTGAGTACATTTGAGGAAACTGTAAGAACTGTGTCAAGGTCACGTTTACCCAGTTCTAATGAAGCAATGTATAAATCACAAATTGTTAACCATCCGCTGGGAATAAAAGTGTAATTTTTTTTTTCTTAACAGCTAAGTAATTAAAAAGGCAAATGTGTTCCATATTGAAAGAATGTTACTATATTAGATATGGGAATGGCCCATGACCATGTGACATTATTAATATGACCAAAAATGATCTGGTCTCTTAAATTACTTTATTTCCCTTAGCAGACTATTAATTTCAGGTTAGTAATTTAAATTGCATTAGTATGTGACTGCTTAAAAGTGGCATTTCATTTCATTTTCAAAGTTGTTCCTCTTTTAATTTCTTCTCCTTCTACCCACAGGGTTCTGTTTATTTTAATTGGGAGTTACTTATGCCAGATTGTGTACTGACTCTCGATGACATTTTTTAAATAAGCTGTTCTTTTCAAACCCACCATACTGCGGAAAGAATCACTAGAAGTAACAAAGAGAATTTGAAATCCAATCTCACTTGAATGGAGAGTCTCTCTCTTCAAGCTGCAAAATGACCTAATAATTTCATAGACACTGTCTGCTTTTGCTTGATTCTGTCACCCTTCCTCATAGTTATTAGCAATGTCTTTTGCAAGGAGTGCCAGTAAGATCAGTGAGGGAGGCAAATAATACATTTTACTTAAGTAATCTATTTTACACAATGGAGAAAACATAAGATGGCTACTTTCTCCAATGTGGAAATATACAATATGAGACAATAATTATGTAAGTGTTCCTGTTCTATTAGTTTTGTCACAAAATTACAAAATACATTTACCTCTTTCCCATTAAAGGCAATATTTGCATTACAATTTAATTCTTCCTTTGCCACAGCATGTTTCCTTGGTAACCAAAAACTTCCCCACAATGAATGACGAGCAACACAACCAATTACTTTACAGTGATGTTTACTGAAAAAGCAGCACTTACCATCAGCAACCACACAGTGGTATCTAAGATACGGTAGTATTTCTTAATCAAGTGGTAGGTGCTGACCATGTAAAAACAATGCGGAGGGGGAGAGAAAGAGAGAAAACTGACAAAGATTTGTAATCAGTGCTGAATGGGGAACATTTTGCTACTATATGGCTAAAACAAAATCTGTCTTGACTTCCTAGGAAAGCTGAACTGGAAGAGAAAAATACCTGGGAATTTTTGCCAAAGAGGTTACTTTATCCCTTATTCAGTTTTGAATGAGGTGCTTACTTGGTACCCACCAGGTGTGCATTCTTGTACGGAAAACAGCAAAAGTGTCAGCAGTGTATCTTTCTAGTGGATGAAATGTGACCTGCAGTTTTGTACTCCAATATGTTGGCATCTCAGTTAAATGGATACTGCTGGCCTACCTTAATAAAACAACCAAGCAAAGGGTTAGCACCCACCGTATCCACTGCCTGCATGCTCTAATGCACACCGTACAAGGTGCTTGATGAATCACAAGTTAGAGAGAGCCAGCTAAGGCAATGTCTTCTGACTGAGATTTCTTCAGGATAAAAGACCTCACTTGAGTAAAGAAGAGTTAAAAGCAGGAGACAGAAGTGTGTAGGTACATGATCATAAATTAATCTTGTATGATTGAACAGGAGCACAAAGATGCCATCTTTGTTACTCAGACCTTAGTCTTAACAGACACAAAAAGGAAGAAAATCAGAGTAGAGACACAGCAAAAAATGGTTGTCTTCCAGGAAGTAGACTTTCCAATGCAATTGAATCCTGATGTATTCAAGATAGTATCTAGACCAGCAACAAAGAGGATTTTTTTCACCTTATACACAAAGTCTGTTTCCATTTCAGGTTTGTTCATACATTTGTTTTCAAGACAAAGTGCATAAGAGCTGTTTAAAAATAATAAAAGTAAAACCTTACAAAATAGCACTTTGATGTTCTTTAATATTTAGTATATAATTAATAAAGAAAACTGGTGAATTCATAGGATTTGTGGAAACTTGTGTTCAAACACTCTAGAAACACTTTAGTGCATGAACTGAAATAACTCTGTAATCCAAATAATTACATTGGTCATTCTGTTACCACTAACTGATATAGCTCATGGCAACTGCAGTGTAACAGCTACCAGATTTTTTGGAAGAAAGATGTAAGTTCCATAGGAATCAAAGAAAAGAATGTGTTGCTTTTCCAACACCTGCAGTGTTTCCAGTTAAATCACAACCTCAGTGATGCCTCTTATTATAGCATTACTAAAAATAGTATTGATGAAAAATTATAGTACCATTTTTTCCTGGCATATAATAGAATAGAAAATAAAGAATACCTACTGATTTTAAAAATTAGTAGAAAGAGGTTGAATCAATTCTCCTCATAAATGGCATGATACGCCAGTGCAGCTTTACTTACAGCTCTGAAGATTCTCAGTGATAATGGTAAGAGTTAGCTAACTGGAAAAGACAGAAAAAATCCCGTAATCAGCTTACTGTGATTAAATATCCATATAAGAAGTAAACAAATTCTTCTCTTTAAGAACAGCTTTAAATTGGATACACTACAGATCACACAACATCTGGAATTCTTCATTGATAAATGAAGCACTAAGCATATCCATAAAACATGCTCCTTTGATGAATTCAGATGCACATACTACATCTCAACACTCTGCTTTTATTTGAAGGAACGTAATAGCAGAAACTCGCCGTTATATCATGTGCATGTTACACAGTCCTAAAGAGACTAAAATACTGTACAGAAATGCAGAACAAACGACCCAACACATCACATTTTGGTAACTTTTAAAAAGAATATGAGTAAGAATAAACTTGTTTTGCAACCCCAGATCTGAGGAAGTCGTAGTACCTCCAATGCTAACTACATGTTCTTCTTACTTCAATAGAAGAAGAGAGGTCTGGTATTATGGCAAGGACATGACTGTGAGGATTTTTTTATTGTTAACTGCTGTTAAAAATATTGATCTAACCAGTAAGTGAAATATGGTGCTGAATGACCAGGTCTGGAGGCTCCAAGAAGTATTTCCAAGACTAAAATTGCTACTTTTAGCAATGGATGGGGATCTGGTGTATAAACCATTCATAGACCCTGAGAATCACCAAGTTTGGAGCTGTTGAAGAGAAGCAGTTCTGTTTTCTAACTGTTTTCTTACTTCTTCAAGGAAGTATCTTTGGTATTTTGCCTGCACAAAATTATACATAGCTCTTAATTATGTGCTTTAGAGGCCCCTGAGAAAATGGTTAAACTTAGCCAAAGCTATTAAGCATTAGTGGCTATTAAAGGCTGGTGAGTATTGCAGAGAGTTATTAGTTTCCTTGTGATCCCGTAACAAGTTTTTCACAGTGGCTGGCTTCTTTTGGTGAGTTCTTCTGTAGCTGTACTACTTATAATCAGAAACTCGACAAAGTGCTGCAGCGTCTAAAGGCTGGAGTGGGCTGGCATCATCTGTTCCTGACAACAGACAGGGGGAATTCAAACACCATATGCTTTAATCTGCAAAACGCCTACTTCCAAATCCAAGTGCCCCGTAAAATTATCTTCCTGCAGAATTCAAAGTCATTTGCAAATCTGCTTCTGTTAAACAAGCTCAGAAATAAGATTAATGGAGTAATGAAATTAACTCTGCACCAAACCAGCTTTATCTTCTGAGTCTTTCTGCAGGTTCTGAATTTCCATGACTCCTTTGCAATCACATTTTTGCAGGACTCTAGTCAAAATTGTTTATCATCTTTCCTGCAGTAAATACAGGTTCTCTCTTGCTAGAGTAGCATAGCTCTCTTTGTGACATCTGGAGATTAGACAAAGTCAAACATCATTAAAAAAAAATGCTTAGCTTCATTCTTTTTTCTTTGTTTCTTTAATTAATTCATGTCAATTGGTTTGAATATTTTAAACATACCGAAACAAATTCACAGATACCTTGGAAAAGTGATGCTTTTATGTCATATCACCAGGTTTTGTTATTAGCATCACTCTTGTTCTAATTACCAAATGTACGAACACTGCATGCTGCAGTCCTGCTGAGATCTTCTGCAGTGCCTGGAGGTGATACTACAGGAGAGACACAACTTGCTTGTATAATGTACCCACGTGATCTTTTACCACTCTCTGGTAACGAAGACTCAGTAGTAAGTCAATTAAAAGTGTTAAAGCTACTGGTAGACTAGCAGGTAAATACTGACAGTGTGGCAAATTGAGAATCTCGTTTTGGTATCAAGGCAAGAAGGATGGTTTAATGGAGGTGTAACAGAGGGCTGAAAGCTCTGTGTAGATAGCCAAGGATAAAGCCACCCTTGGAGCACAGTGCACAGGGATGTTAATTGGCTGTTGTGAGAATGCAGAAGGGAAGAACACCGGGTATGTGCTGCATTTCTTCAGCTGAGGCGTGAGCAAATGCAGACTTCTGATCTGTGAAATTAATACATATATGTGTTTCTTATTGTATTTTTTGTGGCAGGGAGGCTAGCACAGCAATTACATAGTATATTTTTCTTTTTTTATTTTAAATGGATTTGCATGAAAAGCTCATAGTACCTGGAAAAAAGGAAAAAAAAAAAAGCCAGGAAAACTTTTTGTTCAAGCTACATTATCCAGAACATTTTGTAGCTTTCCAAAATGGTCTAAACAGGACAATACCAACCCAGGGATAGATGGTTATTCCTTTTCTCAGACTGACACAAAAGACTTCCAGTTGGAAGGAAATTGTGCTGTGACTCATATGCCATCGAGTGACTGTTTGTGAAATACAAAGGGTTCCATATATGATAATAAAAGAGAATGGAAAAATTTAAAACAAACAAATTTTATGGCATTATCAGCCCATCAGGAAGTGATTCAACTCCAGAAAGTCTTCATTTTTTATTTTGAAATCCAAATTCCTCTCTGCCAAACCCTGGTCAGGTTCATCTTTCATTTCTGTTGCAGCAGACTCAGATGCCTGTGATGTGTTACAGAACTGTTTCCCTTAAACCAAACAACTCAGCTTTGTTATCAGAGCTATGTGCAGAAACACTACTTCAGCCTAAAATTGAATGAAAATCTATTTTCAGCTTTTATATTGAGTACATTTACTTCTCCACTAGGATAAGAAGACTTATCAGAGGCACACAGTGCTTAAAAGAATTATTGATTTTTAGAAATTAAAGCCAGTTTCACATAGCTCTGGGCTTCAATGAGTCATAAAAGCCCATCAACAGTTAGCTCAGATCGTTTTTGTTCCTGGAAGACAGTGATAGGTTCTTGTGAACTGACAGGTGCAAATGTATGCAGTGAGAAAACTTCTGAAGTAATTTTTGAAGTGGGACTCTAAGCAGAAAGAGGTTGATTTTAACTAACCTACAACCAGCTCAGTACAGAGACAAATTTGTATTGAAATGAGGTCACAACATGAGGGATGGCTGAGACTCAAACCTGTCAATGCTCATGCAAGATGTTTATCTGAACCTCCAGAGTCTTCAAAGCTGTGCTTTAAAAAAAATTATTTCATGAGAACTGGTATTTTTCTCTTCTTGTGACACTTCCACCTCATAGTAATGCAAAAAAATAAATAAATAAATAAAATCCCAGATCACAGTCTCCAGGTCAGCACTTCTTCAACTTGATTCTTTCAAGATACGTAAAGATCGAAAAGATAGAAATACAATTTAAAACTGAAAGGAAAACATCTTAAGGAAATAAGATAATACCTTTCTTAAGAACTGTGATAAGTTTTTTTGGATGTTTCTATCACACGATGACTCAATGTATTTCTTTAGCAGATGTTCCATTACAGACGACTGTCTAGAAAAAACACTACTTTTCTCACACAAAACTTGTATCAGACCCTGCGTGAATTCAGACATATTCAAATATGGAAAATGTCTGCTTTCATACTCAATATGTGAGTAAGCAAAATGCTGTAATTACTATCATTAAAATTAAGTTATTACTCAGACATAGGCCTCTGATTCCCAGTATCCCATCCTATACCAAGAAATCATCAGGTATTCTGGCACCACTGAAATGCACAAAGGTCCCTGACAAAGAGCAAGGAAGAACTCACAGGTGTTTATCTCTTCCTATAATTTCTTCATTGCTATTTACCTCCCACCAACAACGGTAGGCAGTCTGGCAGTATTTGACAGTTTGGTCAGTGTTTCCCAAGCTGTGGGAAAAGTAGCAGGGTTCACAGTTTCATCTGTCATGAGTTAATGGACGCGTGTCTCCTGCCCAACTATAGCATCTAACTCTTCCCCATTTTCAGTTAGAGGCTGTCCATAAGATCTAAAAAATGGGTTGAGTTTTCCCTTTCACTCATTATAATATTTGTTCTTGTCATCAGTATTGTCTTCACAAGATCTAGATGTCAGAGGATTCTCTTCTCAGCACACAAACCTTTCCAGGCATTTCATACACATGGGTGCTTTGTATGGTTAGGGTTGCTGTCGGTACCCGGCTGGGCCATTCTAGCAGATAACAGTACCATAGGATAATTAAGGTGTGGAGGGACCTCAGGAGGCCTCTAGTCCAACCCACAGCTCTAAGAAAGATCAGTTATAGAGTTTATCAGGGTTTCATCCAGCTGGGTCTTGAAAACCTCCAAGGGCAGAGACTGCACCACCTCTCTGACCAACCTGCTGTATGGCATAGCTGGCCTCATGGTGAATAACCTTTTCCTTTTATTTATTTATTTTTAGTATTTTATTTGTTATTTTATTATTGCTTTTATTTGTTTACTTCATTCTTAATCTGTCTCTCTCATATCTGTTTATGCCTTCTGTCTCTCATCCTCTTGCCACACACTGCTGGAAAGAGGCCGTCTCTGTCTTCTGTTGTTCTGCACCATCCTTAAGCTGTTGGACTTCTGGAATTTCTGCCATTTCTCCATAAGGCTTTGCTTAGGGTTCATTCAATTCTCATTACATCTTTCTAAAGGCAGTTTGTCTTTTACTGTTGATCAAAGGAGGACATTTTGTTCCTCTGCCTTGCTGCACATACCAGTAAGTTATCTAAGTAATTCTTGTTGGGTCAAGGAAACTACCTTCTTCCTACCTAGGAAAAGTAAATTCTTAAATGTTTCTTCTCCAGCATCAAGCCAAAAATTCTAGTTTGGAGTACCAAGCAACTTTGAGAAATGCTGAGAACTCCCAGGTCCCATAAGGTGAGGCACAATTTATTCTCATATCAAGTAGCAAGGTGCTTGGGTATGCTTCACTTCACATTGCAGTTGCAGGAGAACAGCTGATGAGTTGAACTATGAATATAGGAGCCATCTTCATGCTTAATGTGAACAAGATATTACTGGACTTCTTTCATTTGCAAACTTTGCATCATAACAGCACTATTGAACCTTTTAGTTTAGGATTAGAAATCCTAAACATGCAGCTGAAGCTAATTCTCCTACTTCTCAGTTAGATGGGCTGAAAGCACAGCCAGACTTTAATAATAGTTATCTGAGAAGTGCTAAGATGCTCGCCTCATTTCTATGATGTTTCTTACCCTCGTTTTTGTGCTCCAGTCCCATGAGTCAAAATCGCACCATTTAAAAACTCAAAAGCAAGAAATTACAGTTTAATCTTTAAATAATCTGTATAACAAAGGGATCTAGGACCATCTATAAAATGACACTTGAGGGTTAGCTGATCCAGGTTATACGCACTATTTCCAAAAGCTCTCTTTCAGACCATATGAGTGATTTGCACACCAGTGTAAATCGTTGCTTTCTCAGCAGTAACATTCCTGTAAACTGGTATTAATGTCAAATTTATACTCATAAAAACATGCAAACTTAAAGAATAAATGACAGGCATTGATTTAATTTCTTATCATGCATATATTTGCATAGTATTTACAGATTAATAAATGAGGCATACCTCACGTGTAAATCAATATCTGCCCTCCCTGTACAGTGCAAACTTCATTATTCATGCTCTTACACTATGTTGAATAAAACTTTAAAGATACATGTAAAACTGTTGTGGATTGCTTTGAAGGACACAGGCAAGGTCATTATCCTAGAAAGAGAGAACAGAGATGTAGAGCATTTTACGAGTTCCACTCTGTTCTTTTCTCCAGTCTTTCACATTCTTTTTCCTGTTTCCAACCCTGTCATACAGAGGTGAGAGCATCTCAAAGGGTCATTGTGAGGTGTTACTAGTGAATGTTTGTAAATGTCTGAGAAAATGATAATTATTTTACAGGCATGAATGCCTTCTAATTCATAGTGTCATTAAGCCATTTCCTAACCTTGTAAATGCATGTGAAGTGATTGCTTACATTTCAATGAAAGGAAATTGCACGAAAAACAAAGGACAGCCTTTGTTTCCCATCTTTCCGTAGAACTTTATCGCCATACATTGGTATCACATGATTCATATATGATTAATGTTATAAATTAAGACAACATAATTTCAGCCCCATTCTGCTCCCTTTACTCAAACAAGCCACTTTATGGAAGACATTCCTTGTATAGTGAAACAAGTCCCATAAGCTCATCTCTGCAAAACATATTGAAGACAAATAGGGTGAGGAGACAGGGAGAGAGAAGAATGGTGATATACTCAGCAAAACACAGCAATTATTACATCCCCAAAGGAAAAGTGCCAGCAACAAGAAGCTTGATCAACATTTAGGCCATATTGGCATCACTACCAATGACTAACACTGGTCAGCTGTGTGGTGTAATGGGCACTGGACCGAGGCTATCCCAACTAACAGATGGAACAGAATTCACCATGACAACATTAAGTGTCCTTTTAGTCCTGAGCCTGCTTATAACAATAAAAGTTTCTTGACCAAAACTACAGGAGCTTCATAGCTTCCCAAGACCACGCACGCTGCTTGAGCATCAGGTTCTTTCTTACTTCCATGCTGAAATTCTTCAAGTGTATTCCCCTCATGTTTCTCTCTCTCAGAGACAACATCCACCTCAAAACTTATATATTCCCTACTAAGAAACCGGTACATCCCTAGCGTTTTTCATGTCATGTGCCATACTGGCTAAAACAAACCATCTGATTTTCCCCATGCTTCCTATCCCATTACAATTCTAGTCTTCCCTCTGTTAGCTTAATCTGACTAAAGCTTGTACCAATTAAACACAAAGGCCCAGTGAGGACCAGAGGCAAAACAACAGGTAGAGGAACCCAGTGACCTGACCAGTGGAAAATGGATTTCACGGGGTCAGCTGCACCTGGGGCTATCAGAGGATAAGGATTAACCCACTATCTCAGGTAGGAAACCCACTGAGATGAGTCAGACAAAGAAACTGCCTCCCAGGAGCACCATGCAAACAGAAGGATATCATTGCCTGCTGGAGTGTAGGACTTATGGGATGCAGGAGAATCTGGGATAGAACAGAGAGACTTCTGAGACTGCATAAAACTTACTACAGCATGTTTTAAGTCAATTGTGGCACTAAGGGAGATGGTTTAGTGATGGGACTTGGTAGGTCAGGTTGATGGTTGGAGTTGATGGTCTTAAAGGTCTTTTCCAACCTAGATGATTCTATGATTCTGTGATTATGGGATGTCTAGGGGAAAGACCACAGGCAGGGAAAGAAGGGACTGAGGTGAACCACAGAGAAAGAATCATGGGGTAGCAGTGAGTAGTTGGGACAAAAGAAGCCAGTCACGAAAAAAAAAAAAAAAAGCTGCTGATCAGTGCACATCTGACTGAGCACTGTCCTTAATTATGGTAGTCTCTCCTTTTTTCCTACTAAATCCCTTTTTCTAATTATCTTCTGTATGGCTGCATTCTCTTCTGACCCTAAGTGGGTGTTCCCTAACAGCCTTCAAATCAGAGTGGCCATTGAGTAAGGTATGAGGTACAAGGGACCACAAGCCTAGCAAGCTCAGAGGTCTTGGGGTGAGCAACTGGAGGATGCCAGGGCCTGGGGACCAGTTTCTGGGTATAATGAGCATTTAAAAATGGCTTTTGGATAAACTCATAGCATTTCAGTGTGTGTGAAAGCACTGCTCTTTGTGGTAATTTCTATGGCCAACCATATTAGTGATGTGTATACATGCCTCACTACTGGCTGAACTTACAGACAGGAATGGCAGCAGTCTGGCTCTACTGAACTGGGCCAGCAGGTATCACATCAGTTCCCACTGTCATTGTCACTGGATTTGTCTCCAGTGGACCAGTAGGCATAAATCTCCTTAAGGCAAAAATCTCATAAATCTCCTAGATATTAAGCTGACCATACCCAGTGACCTCCAGCACCTTCCCCATATGAAAAGGATGAACGTTCTCTTCCCTCAACAACACATCAAGTGTCTACATGACCCCAGATTCTTGCAGGAAATATCAAATCATTCCAGTCTCTCCTTCCCACACTATGATCACATGGATCCTTTCTTTCTCCATAACTATTATTTTTGTGTTACCTTTGTAAGAGAGGTGGACAGAGCTGAGGTTAGGAATATCATCATGCCATGTCACATAATATGTTTCCACCAATCTACAGACACTATTGAACCTTCTGTGCCCAGAACCTAAAATCCTTCACATACCTTGTTTGAATTCTTCTGGTTTCCAAATCTGCAGTAAAACTGGCAGAAGCCAGCCCTCTGTATCTGGGCTAGTAATATTGTATGAATCAAAGCTGTATTGCTTCCAAGCAGAGAAATGCTATCACATTGAACCTGGAATTCATTTTGCTTTTCCATAACTGAACAAAACCAAAGCTGACAAATCCTTGGAGCTGAATTCTGGAAAAGAAAAAGAAAAAAAAAAAAAAAAAAAACAGAAGAGGTCATAGAGTCTTTTGGGAACTCATCTCTCACCTGAAAATGGGAGCTGGGAAACAGGAGAGGATGCTGAAAGGGTAGGCTGGTCAGCTGCTAGAGCAGAGGAAGCTGTGAGCCCTTATTGCTCAAGCCAAGCACAGAAAGCCAATGCTATGAATTTATGAAGATAAAATGGGACCAGAAAAACCTTCTCCATGCCCTGCCTGATCCTATAAACCCTGGCACGTTGCACCACGCAATCTAATCTTTTATAGTTGACAGCACTATTGGTTCTTCATAATATGAAAGAAAATAAATCCTCAAGAAAAAAAAAAAAAAAAAAAAGCTCACATAAAAGCATGGTTTAACTTTTGTTTTACTTCTCAAACACCTTTTGCTCTCCCTGACTGATCTTAGCTTGATCAAATGGAAAACAAATCTCCACAGAAATAACACAGCTGTCTTTCTGGGCTCTTAGATCATTTGGAGGAGAGGAGAGGGCACTCAGAACTTAAAAGTGTTGTTTTCTGGTTTTCTTCCCTCCTTCTCAATATCCCCCAAAACAGAGAGTGGAAATGGTGGTGAAGCACTTAAAGGCAGGAAGGGCTAAACCTTCAAGTTTCTTAGCAAAGTAGAAAAGTAAAAAGAAGCTTAAAGAATACTAGTGGTCGTGGCAGCAGGGAGATTGAACCATAAAGCTTTCAAAAATGTTTAAACATAAATTTTCAAGCATGCCCAATTTTAATATTCAGCCTTCAAAGGCTATGGGCACAAACTGGAACACAAGAAGCTCTGTCTAAATATCGTGAAGCACATCTTTACTCTACAGATGATGAAGCACTGGCACAGGCTGTCCAGAGGGGCTGCAGAATCTCCTCCTTGAAGATCTTCAAAAGCCACCTGGACATATGCCTGGGCGTCCTGCTCTGGGTGCTTGAGCAGGGGTTGGACCAGATGCCCCCCTTCCCACCTCAGCCATTCTATGGTTCTGTGAAATTCTGAGGCCACAAGGTGGGGAACAAACATAGTAAGAGAGCTCAGAGTTCTTCTGTCATTTATACGGGAGAGAAACAAGAATGAAAAATGAAAGGAGCAAGACAGCAGCCATGCTTACAGCAGCCATAAGCATCTACAACTATGCAAATGTAGGAGGTTGACCAAGGGATGGGGAAACAGGATGGCAAAACTGCCCATTTGATCTTATCATATTTCTCACACAGTATGAATGAAAACTACAAAAGCATATGGAAAATCTCTCTTTTGAGGGACATACTAGGCTGTGCATTGACAGAAACTTGACACAGGAACTTAAAAAGAATATCAATAGAAAACAAGGGGATAAAAGGACAATAGGAGAGCACTGTCAGTGCCAAAGTAAAAGCAAGATTAGGACCTAGGCACCTGAAGGAATAAAAAAATATTATCTCACTACAGCCTACACAAGTTTACAACCAGCCTTGCAGGATACCACCAGCACTCAGTTGCAACAGAGAGGTGAATGACACAGCCTGACTGATCCTGTTCCAGCTGAGGTGTCATAAGGCTCACAGAGGAAAAAAGAAAAAAAATATATCTTTTTATCCCTTGTTTCTAATGGCTATTTTTGTTATTGTTCTTCAGCAGCAAAAACAAAAACACTGAAAAACTGTACTGAACAGCAAACTAAAACATGCCTACGGCGAGAGACAGCTTTTTAAACTTCCGTCTCACTAGTGTCTGTCTATATGAATAATGTCACCATGTCACTGCCTTTCCTGCATTCTGTTGCAGTATATTCTCTCCCCACTTTTATTATGCTATTCTATTTCAACTTGATGAATTATCTATATTACATTTTTTTGAGAAACGTTCCCTCTAGGGATGGACATACTTAGTTTAGAAAGTTTCCATCAGAAAAAGGAAAAGAAAAGGAGAAGAGAAAAAGAAATTTCCACATCTCCACTGTTTCTAAGATACCCTTGGGAGTTGGACATAATTATCCACACTCTGCCATTGCCAGCCACTTCTTAGCAAAATCAGTGTATTTAGATGGGGGGGGGGGGGGAATCAGTGGTACTGAGAAGTGATGCTCAGGCAAGCCCAGACAGAAGGAAAAAGGAATTTGTTAGCAGAGAGCAAGAATGGGAAGCTGAAAACACAAGACAGGGGCAAGTTAAATAGTTTCATTGGCATTAGGATTGTTTTTATCTTCTCTTCTCCATTGTTCTACAAGTGATGTGCTTACTCATTCAATCAAAGACAACAGTTTCAGTAACATCCTCTTTGAAAGTGGTGCAAAATAGCTTGCCCCACAGCAGCCAATAGTACAGAGTAGGAGTGTTCACTCTAGGTTACATAGCAAAGTAGTCTTCACCTCTGACAGAGATTTTTTGAGGTCAATTTGAGTTCAAAATCTGTGACTCTGTGAATATAGTTTTCACTTTGTCCTTCTCAGCAACATCAGGAAAAGAAGTACCTGCTAAGTCACTTTTTTTTTTTTTTGAGTATGTTTCCTAACAGATTTGGTTACATTTCTGCATTCCAGCAGACTCCACGGGCCAGGCACACATGGTTTGGCTTGTTTGCCATTGTTAGAGCAGCCTATACTTTCATGTGAATATGGAAACCCATTCTCATGGTATCAGCCTCCAATAGAAATTCAACGGGAACATGTAAGCTTCTGTTCTGTTGGGTTACTGCAGACACACTTTTATGCTAGGGACTTGTTTTGTCAGTGTTGTAGTTTTGGACAAGGAGGCCCTGTAGACATTTTTTATATGGGAAAAAAAAAAAGTCATTTTTTGGAAAATAAGTTTCAGCAGCTGAGCTGGGTTTCAAATAAATCTGTAACTAATATGCTACTGTGAAAATCTTTATAGGACTAACGGACTAATTAGTCCTTGAGGAACTGTAAGCCAACTTTCCTACATAGGATGATGCCAGTGCAAAGCCTTCTTCTTGCCTTTTTCATTAACAGCTTTTTAAGAATTCTTAATAATTAACTTTCACAAGTGCCTGTTTGTTTAGAACTAGAAAATGGTTCCTATGCATATGCATGTTCAGTTAAAATCCAAAATATTCAGCAAACAATCTTCAAAATTCCACATATAGCACAAAAACATTACTCGTTTAATGCCACAAATTATTCCTTGTCAAAGATACAGCTCATTGCTATATGTTTCCTACCTAAAGGGAATGATCTACCTAGAGAGCCCAGTAGCTAAACAAGTCTGCATGACTTAAACTGAAATGAGGTAGCATGAGAGGTCCTGCAAACTGTAACATTTCTTACTGAAGACCAATATGATAAGTTTTAGACTTGTAGTCTAGCTATAATTTTGTCTCGCCAGTTATTATATTCCTGCCAACCTTTCCTTTTGTTTTGCATTTCCCATGCTCTTCTGGAGAAATTGTATGGGTTTCTATTCATCTCAAAACAGACCAACTGAGTTCTCCATGGATTTGTGACATTCACAGGTGTGTTTCTGCAGTGGCCATATGTTCTTGTTGCCCAGTTGCAATTTGGCTACAATAACGCTGAGACGAACATGATTTCTCAAATGGCTTCTTCCTAAAAAGCAGAGCACTTGGAGATTTACTACTGCCTCATTGAGAAAAGATGTTTGTGAGGGTCCCAGCTACATTTATTGCTTCTTACAAGATTGGAGATGCAGATCATTTCTAGGACATTATGATGGACCCCAGAAAGGTCTAAAGCTGGGAAAAATGGTCTTCATATCCTGTGGCTTCCTATCAAGGAGACATGTCCTGAATTTTCATTACCAGGCACAGTACATTTTAACATGGGACAGAAGAAAGAAGCTCCATCAGCAATTTCACCCTTGTTTTGCAGGGCCCCAAAATCTGATACTCTCTCATGATCAGAAATATATATATATATATATATATATATACACACATACGTATACAAATATACATATGTGTGTATATACATATATATATATATATACACAAAAGTTGGTATAGTAAAGTTACTCTTTGGTCCCTGCTATTTATCAACATTCATATGATTATGATCAGAGGGCTGGAGCACTTATCCCTATCCTATGAAGAAAGGCTGAGAGAGCCAGGGATGTTCAGCCTGAAGAACAGAAAGCTCCAGGGTGAGCTTATTGCAGCTTTTAAATACTTAAAGGGGGGGTTATAAAATAGATGAGAACGACTTTTTTCTTGGGCAGATAATAGGACAAGGGAAAATAGTTTTAAACTAAAAAAGGGGAGATTTAGGTTAGACGTTAGGAGGAAATTCTTCACTCAGAGTGAAGCACTGGAACACATTGCCCAGAGAAGCTGTGGATGCCCCATCCCTGGAGGTGTTCAAGGCGAGGCTGGATGAGGCCCTGGGCAACCTGATCTAGTGGGTGGCATCCCTGCCCATAGCAGGGGGAGCTGGAATTAGATGATCTTTAAGGTCCCTTCCAACCCAAGTCATTCTATGATTCTATGATTCATGACCTTGAAAAGACATTTGCATTTAAGAAGAGGACTTTACTGCTTGACCTACGAATTTCTTTGATGTAATCCCATTCATTCCACATATTCAGAATATATATGTTTATATTCAGTTTTACTGAATAAATAAGCTCTAAACAGGTTGTTTCCTGGAGGACTCCTGATGTTTGTCACAATAGAGAGTTCATTGTCTACAGATCTTTTCCTCCCTTCTTTTAAGGTCACATTTTGAACTCCTTTTTCTGGTCTTTAACTGCATCAGCTATATACAGGACATCATGGCACAGAAGCCATTTGGCTGACACAAGAGCTCTGCTCGGAGCTCACCATGCAACTCAATAAACTAGGCAGTAGTCCCTATTATGTATAGTTTTGGGAACACAGACCTCATGGTAATGGCCATTAGCATCCAGATCAAAATTGTGTAAAAGGCCATCCTTATAGGGCAGTCACTGGAGGATACCCCACTATTCTTCACATCATACTGCTTAGTCCTTACCTGAAAGTTGTTTCTATTATGAGCATTTTTGCCATCTCCCCAGACAGTAGCTTTGGATGGATTTTTCCTATATATTGAAAACAGAGCCTATCATGATGTATATAAGCAAAGATGATGTATATATGATGTATATATCATGATTTATATAAGCAAAGCAGTTCAACAAATTCAAAAAACATACTATTGTCCAGGTTCGCATCTTTCTTGAACGTACAACAACCATTTGTTTCTCTGCATGGCAGGGGAGGAAGTTATACATTTTGGAAGAAGTTCATACAACAGAATTCATTACTACATTTCCATGTTTTTTTACACACGTTCTCTTGGGATGACAAATTATTACTTCATTTAATGTGCTTACTCTTTACTGCCTTAAAAGAATTATCATATTCTTAGCTAAGAGCTTCATTACACATAATCTTGACTCTTTTGGTCTAAGTATCCTTATATTTCACAGAGGGGAAAAAGAAGGTTTGGAGGCACCTTGTAACACGGTTATTTTTTTCTTGACTAGATGTCTCATTACAGATCAGAAGTCAAAACATGTTTTAACTCTGACTGCGATAGGTCTGTTCATAGATGGAAGGCTACTCACTTGACAGCACTACTGACAGTCCTTGAGTGCAATGCCACCATTCCCCCCCTAAAAGAGAGATACATTTTATTTCTATTATTGGGAAAGAACCCTAAAGAATCACTATTCAGAGTCACTCTTCTAATTGCACCTAGCCAAAAGCAAGAACAGCCTGGAGGTATGGCTTTGCAGTGGGCTAGGTTAAGTTAGGTCCTCAAATTAACAGCTACCTGTAGGCTTACTTGAGGAGGCTCTATTCTCTGAGGCCAACTTTGCTCACTTAGAATTAGTAAGGGGATTCAGAGTCGAGCTTTATAGACTGAAACTAGAGAAGGATGCTGCAGCCCATTCTCAGTGGGAGCTCTACGCCTTTCAATTTCATACTTTATTCCTTGCTTGAAAAAGCCCAACTCTGATGACCTCCGATTATATTGCACAGCCATTTCTTTTCCCATAACTTTGTACATAGTAGAACAGAGGAGACTAAAAGGAATTTCAAAGGAATGATTTTTCAACAGGAAAATGTCTTTCAGTGCTGCACTTATGTGTTCTATATTATGTCCAAAGTTCTGGATGCATATGCAGAAAAATTCTTTTTAGTGTTCCTAATAAATCTAAATAGATACACAAAATTCAAACTTCATAATGAACAGCAAACTCCAAAGTAAACATGAATTTTAAAGTCATATTTCTTTTTCAATAAATGACCATCTCACAATCTCATTGAAATGTATAATGGTCAACTAATGACTATTTCACAATACTGCATTCAAACAGCAAAACTTGAAGAAAGAAACATATATATATTTACAATTTCCTAGAAGATATATTTTTCAAAGCCTTATCATCTTAACAAGAAATTTCATCCACACTGAAAGAGAAAAGGGGGAAAATAGCTTAATACACAGGGTACTTTTCTGTAGTATGATTTCTCAGCAGTCTCTTGGTCAAAAGAAATTAGAGGCACTAAACTTTATGAATTTCTTGAGAGCCTTTAACATGTTGTTCCAATTATTAAAGGTGCTAGGCCAAAATAATATAGATTACCTTTATCTTTTAAAGGTCCCTGAAAAACATTCAAGTATCTGGTGTAGTCTTGAAGAAGGTAAAGTATGACTGTCTCCCGTAACCAAATCTGTCCCCTTTCGACTCTATATTCAGCAGCTACATCTGTTCTCTTTTGACCCATGATAAGGTAATAAACTCCCAGATCTCAGTGTGGCCTGTACTGGCTGAAATTATTGCAGTTTTGCAGTAAAGTAATTTTTCTAGTGAAACAACGCTGCAGACTTAAAACACACAGAGCATATAAACCAAAGTTAATTGGGCACGTAATGGTTCTTGAGCCATAAGGTTAAGTAGTGAAAAACAAGGAGATAAACAAATCCCATACACCAGACTACAGTGGATGCCATGTTGCAGTTGATGTAATACACTGCTCAGCTTTCCTTCGGAATGAAAGAAGTGTTAGGGAGTGAAGTGGAGCAAATAATGCCATACGTTAACTGAAACGATAGTCGTCGTATTAATTCAGTCAAGTGCTGTATCAGAGCAGCCCTTCTCATCTTGTAGAAATTTATCACAGAACTGTTTCACAGTTAGAAACTACTGGATTTAGTTCCTAACAAAAAAAGACATTAAGCCTTGTTAAAAAAACTGACCAAGCTCTCTATAAAAATAACACATTTTGCAATTATGATGCTGCACTGCCAACTTTGTTTTTAAGAGGTTGGTTACAACAGAGGTTCTTTCTGCACATAACACTATTTCCAGAACCAGCTACTCTAAATGCAGGATCACAGTCTACTGCTAGCAGGACAAGGTCTCACAGTTGTGGAGGTGTTTTTGTCCGTCACCATTTGCTTCTTTGCAAGGTTTAGGTTTTTATACACTACCAAAACAGTCCAACAAGCCCAATCTATTTCATCAATTTTACTTATTTTTCCAAGGCATTTTCAGTTTCACTTTCTTCTACTAAAGCTATTATTTTGCTTTTAAAACTGAAAGCTATTCTTTAAGCACAGAAGACTTTTACTGCTTCTTGGTAATACATATTTAGACTTCACATTCCTTTGATTTAGGAGGTTTTGTAGGTGTACATTTTCTAAGCATCTAAATATCTAAAATCTGCTTTCAGAGATTAAAGCAACTGGTTCACAGATACCTCCTTTCAGCCACCTTTCATCTAGGATTGGATTTTCTTGCTCAGCTTTAAACAGAAAACAACTTCTTATGCTTTAATGCTTACACTTGTCAATTAAAACAATATAGTAACTGTTATAACCTCAACTACAACAATAGCAAACATTCCTTCTGTGAATCAAAACCAGGAATTTTTCAATAATGTGAGACAAAGTAATAGGTTGAATCATTCCAGAATGAAAATAACGATTTCATGCCACAGACAAGCGATGCTTATGAAGCAGTCACTAATCTTGAAAATTTAAGCCAAGCTGGAAATGCTTTCTAGACCACTAGCATAAGCCATTTAAGGCTATATAGAGAGTGATTTATACTTTCATATAAAAAGGCTGTTTGTAGCTATCACCTTCCCTTCTCTGCAGATTATTTTTATGCAGCTTGACACAGGGCGACGTTAAGTACTGTATTCTAGAAACATGGATATATGCATTCTACTGCATAAATGTGAGGAAAGGGAAAATCCAAACAGCGTTTAGCAAGCAGGGTGAGCAAGCATTCTACACAAAATGGCAGTAGATGCTGTCTTAGCTCTTTCAAAATTCAGAAAAGGGGGGAAAGAAATTAGTAAAGGTGTCATGCAAAATATCATCCAGATGCCTGAAATGCCACAAAAGCCTAAAGTTTTCAAACTAAAATTTTACACACACATGAACACTTTTTTACTGCTTAGAAATTCTGTCATTGTGCTGGACTGGTTGTTCCCTTCTCCTTTGGAGGGAATTTCTTCCAAAGTAGATATTCTTGAATCCAAAACCAAAAGAGACTTGATGTAATAAGTACACAGTAAGTTTATCATTCACTGTGTTGCTGAACGTAATTATTAAAAGTGGGTAGAAGAAAGAAAAATAGTGGTGCCTTACTTTCCTTTTGCTGTACCTCCATAACTGGGACACCTCCCAGAATGAGAGAGAAGAGAAAACCCTATGAGAGCCACTAGCCTAATGGGGTGCTGGTCATAACTCCCTTACAGAAAAGCTACATGCTTCTGTGCAGAAAAATCTGCTTAAAACTAAAGGTGTTTTTCATGCCTCATTCACAGCACAATGCAAAGAGCTGCCTAACAATAGGGAGAGCAGGAGAGAGGATTTCTGATTTTTGAGGGCACACCGGGAAAGCGATCCTGTTTTCAAGTCTGTGCTCCCAGAAATGTTCATTCTGGGATGAAATAGAGGAATAATGTAGTTGGAAAGGCTTGAAGTTGTTTTTTCTCAAAGATAAATTGGCATCTAAAGATCTCATCCAGTGCTAAAATGGTCTCTCTTACTCTCAGTTAGATGCAGTAGGGTCTTTTTTCAAGTTATTTAATATCATATCCTTCTTTTAAAGTTACAATTTCTAACTGCAGATAGCAGACACTATCAGAAATCATAAGAACAGAGCGCTGAAAAGCACTTAAACCCAACAGGATATTTTGAAGCATTCCTAGACCATCCCTAGCAGATGTTTGTTTCAGCTGTTCTTCAAATCCCAAATTCCACAAGCTCCTTAACACAGTCTCTTCCAGATTTTCATAATTTTAACAATGAGAAAGCTTTTCTTAATATCCAGTTAAATCTCCTGTCCTCCAAATACAACTGCTTTCTCTTTTTCATGTTCCCAGTGATAACAGGGAACATTTGATCACAGGCATCATTACAAAAACCTTTAACATACCAGAAAATGTCTCTATCCCCTCTTTCATCTTCTCAACTTTTGATTTAAAAAAAAATAAAAAATAAAAAAATAAAAAATAAACAAACAAAAACGGCAGTTCCTTCAACCTTGTTTTGTTCTTTGGGTTTCATAAATCTCTCATAATTGCTAATGCTCTTTCTCTCCAATTTGTTTACATCTTTCTTGAGGTTCAGTGCACAACACTGGACACAGTTCTCCAGATAATCTCACTAGTGCCAAGTAGAGTGAAATAATTACCTCCCCTGTCTGACATAACCTCTTCCTTATAATAATTCCAGAATAAGATTAAGTTTCTGGCAACAGCTTTGTTTCTCAGCCTTATTTGTATGCATCTCTCATTATAATCCCCTGACGCTATGAGAAGTACCATTGTCTACTTATTTTCACCTTTCAAGTATTTGAGTTTAATACTTCCCTCTGAAGAACAATATCTTGTATTTGCCCTTATTTCATATTGCTGATACCACAGTATTTATTCAAACTATTAGCTCATATGAAGGATTTTGTTGATGCCGTCTTGATCCCTTTTCATATAACAATTTGGATGAAGATTTCATATATTTCTGTGATTTCCTGTATATTCTTGGCTTGATCAAGATCTAGTCTTCCCATTTTCTTACTTCCCTCACATTCTTCACCCAACCAACCAACATCTTCATTCTCTCAGCATTTTTTCTAATTCTTGTTCTCTTTTACTAGGAAGAAATCAGAGAACTATTAATAATTTTTTCCTACCTTGGAAGAAAAAAAGGTCACCCTTGAAAATATAAAAGTGTTACAAAAGGTACCTGAAATAAAACAGAAAATAACAATTTGCACCGAAAATGGAAATATATACAAATTGGGACCCAAAACTATTCCATTGATATACATTATTACCTGAATTTGATATACATTATTACCTGAAATGAGAGACTTTGTAGGTTAATTTGTATCACAGGTCTACTTAATGTAATGTAGAAGATGTTATATTGCTCATAAAGGAAGATGTCAATGAGCATATATGTCAATGAGCAAACTAAATGATTCAACAACAAAACTGACCCATTGGAAAGAGTTTTTTGAAGAAGAAAAGACCATAGATACTCTAATGATTGACTTTTCCCTACAGAGCCAAGCCAGGAGGAACTGACATAGAATTTATTTTGAAAATTTGCATTTTGATTATTCTTATGACAATTGTTTTGAAATTAAATGGCACAGAGAGACATTAGGAGTTTCTAACCAATGGGGGAAAATGGTTGCAAATACCAAGGGAAAAGGCATCTGGAAAAAATGTGAGAGCGAGTTAAGAGGAAAGGAGAACATGAATAAAAACAGCAGCACTTAAGAAGACAGCCTTCAATATATTGAGGCAATTTCAAGATAAAATATCCTGGGAGGATAATCATGGTGCAAAATTTTTAAAGACACTGAATTCCTTAAAGAAACTCTATTAAGGGCAAATATGCAAACAATCCCACCACAGAGGAAAGGAAGTATAGCCAAGAGGCTGACGTTGCTAAATCTCAAGTGCTCTATGGACTTCAAACCCAAGGAGAAGATATACAGGAACAGTGATGAGGTCAGCTTAAAAATAAAAAAAAAAGAAGGAAAAAAAAGAGAAAAGTTACACCATAAGTAGGGACTCTCCATGTCCCCAGACTTAGCCATGTTCCTATTCTGAACATTTTTCTTACCTAGAAGTTTTCTATACCAATCTGAATTTCTCTTACTGCATTTTTATGTTTTCCTTGTCCAACATGAAAAACATTTTTTTACATCGTTTATTTTACTTTTTTTTTTTTAATGTACCCCAAACCTTTTAGCTTGCTCCCTTTCATCTTCTCTTCTAATCCTTAGATTAACGCTTTGCATTTTCAACATGGCATCACAACTTCATTCAGTACAAGAGTTGCTATTCATTATATTGTTTTAACCTTCTTATTCAGTTTCTGGTCCATATCTTTTCTGCTTTTTCTTTTTTTTTTCATTAAACGTATATATGGAAGCTCTACACAAATCACAAAATTGCCTATTTTGTCCTGACTGTTTCCTTTGTGATGCACTACATTTGGGAGTTTTGGAAGCATTAATTATTTTTTCTCCACAATACAGTTCTGAGATATATGATATTCTTTTTTCACTGAATACTTGGGAACCTGAGGCATAGATTTTCAAGTGAAAGTAGTTAAAGTTTTCATTGATTACTGATGCCCATGTTTAACAACATAGGAGAGTGACCCTTCATATTTCCTACATGCTCAAAGCATAGTTCCACCAGGCATAGCTGGAGATGTTAAGTATTATCTGCTTTAGCAAATTTGTCCTTAGATGTAACACACTGAGAATGTATTCACGGCCTAAAGATTTAAATGACTTACCCAGCACCACATGGCTACGCTCCAGCAGTGAAAGGAATAAAACCTAGTTTTCCAAAACAGCACTCTACTTCCTTTAAATATTAATCAATGGCTCTTTAAGCAAAGGTCATATCACAGTGTATAGAAGGAGATCAAAATTTGCATGGGTAGTCATAACCCTGGTTTTTGTATTCTGCTTTTGTAACTTCTACAGTATTCTAAAGAGTAGTCAGATGTTCTTGCTGTGCTCACTTCTAATACTTATTCTGATTTTGGTTTAAAAGTCAGATATCCCAAGAAATTGAAATCTCTGTGTTCTGTGCAGATAAAATTCTCAGGCTCCCCAGTATAGTTATCTTTGTATTGTATCCAGATAAGATTCAGTGTTGGACTGGTGGAGGTTTTTCGTGTCCATGCTGTTCATATACCACAATGCCAAGCAGAGCCAGATTAGTAACAGAGTGTGTCACTGGGGAGCAGATTCCTGACTCTGGAGTCAGAGAAATAATTTGCTTGTAGCTATGGAAGGGCACATTTCTTCTTACCAGGAAATTTAAACACAGACATATTCACAAAACCTGCTTATCACATGTGGTTCACAGCCAGTCCAGCATATCTGCCAGCTTGTCCCGCCCCACGTTGTACTAAATGGGAAAAAATCTAAACATAATGGATTTAGTAAAACCATCCTACCTACACTACGCAAAAGAGAAGGCACCTGTAAGGGAGCAGTCAGTGTGCTATAGGGGACAGGCCATGCTCCCTGCTTCTGGCTGTGTCTGAAGGGAGATGGCTTGGCCAGGAGTCCAGACCCCATCAACAGCCAAGGAGACACAGCATGTGGCACGTCAAGGCAAGACTGTCATCAAAGGCCTGGCCAAAGCTTAGGAAATCAGGGTCTGTCTACAGTAAAAAAAAAAAAAAAAAAAAAAAAAAAAAAAGTACTACAAGAAGCGCAAAGAGGCAGGAAAAACTGGTGCTAGGCAGATCAGGAATCACAGCCAAAATAAAGTGAGTTTTGAAGCTGGACGAGGAACAAGGATTACAGAGCTGGGCTGGAGACAAGATCAATAGCAGGACTGGAGACAGCTCACAAGGTCTGAGGGTGTCTCCTCCATGCACACACACTTACCTGCCAACAACCCATCACCAGGAGGAGTCATAGCTGGAGGACAGCACCCCCTAAGGCAGGCATCGTGGGCAGGAGCTCCCACCTACAGGGAACCAGCTTCTGAAACCATCCCCTCTTGATGGCTTTCATCTCACAACATGTCAAGTACCCAGCATCACACAGAGAGGAAAATTCATATTTGATGAGGGTTTAGGCCCAAATACAAAAATGATCAACTGCATCAGTATGATGCATGCACACCTCAAACACATCAAAAGTAAAAAACATGTCATAAATATGAGAAGAATACTCGTTTCACTACTTACAGGGATTACGATTCTTTTGCTTTTAAAGAAGTGTTAATTCCCTCATTCCTTTACCTTTTTAATGTCAAAACTGACACAGTAAAAGTGTTGCTGAATCCTGGCAAAAACATCAGAAAAAGAATGAAAATGAGTAGAATTTTGATAATATCTGCATCTGATCCCCAACATCACAAGAGAGTCAGGGAAGTAACTACAGTGCTAGAAAGATACTTTATGTGAAAAGAATACCTTTTTCTTTTTTTTTAGATCTAAGCCTTGCAACATCAAATAGAAGGAAATAACTTGTGTATGGCAAGGAAGCCTGTGTGGATGACAGAAAAATATCTTCACACATATTCCCAGCTAAATTCTGGCTGGAGCAGACACACTCTTTGTGAATCGTGAACAGGGTACAAAAAGAGAGCAAAGCATTTGAAATAAACTCAGTGCTACAGTCAGGACTTGAGTCCTATACTCAGACTTGGCACGTTGTTTTCTGGTCTTGGTTCCACAGATTGACTGTACCTCTGTAAAACAGATGCCTCAAAGGAGAGCTGTGCCACTCTGTACACTGTGTTTATGCTAGTAAGCTGAACAATCCCAGCAAATACAACCAGGCACTCAATTATCTCTCCAGGGAATTGTTAGCACTGGCACAGATCTGGCCTCTGCTTCCAGATGATTTCTGGGCTTAATCAGGAATTAGAAGAGGCCAAAAACCTTGCTCAATAGGCATGCTGGGTATCAGAGGAAAGATTTTAGTAGTGCGTTATTAGCAGGTCATTTCAAGTCAGTTGGTCTCAGTGCCAAACAACACTCTTGAATACATCTAATTTGTTAGTATAGGCACAGCCTGAGTGTCTGTAAACTGCTTTGATGCAGAATTCAAGGAAGCTGTGTGTACAAATGCACAGGCATCAGTAAGCCTGCAAACAGGCAGCCTCCGGTGACTCCAGCATGGGCAACCTCAGCATTCCCCAACATGCCCCCACAGAAGGATGTGCCAAAGCAAACTGTCACAGTATTAATAGTCCATTTCAGGACAAAGTCATCGAGATTCATTTCAGCTACCTTCACCCATGAGTTAAACTAATCTAGCTAGTTTTAAACTCATCTGTATTAGGAACAGCTGAGCTACCATGGGCATTACATTCACTGCAAGAGAAAAATAAACCCCAGTGGACAGATCAAAGAGTCAGCATGGGGACAGAAGTTTCTGACTCTTCTAACTACACGAGAGGACACCCACCTACACTCTAAGATGGATTTGTCCAACGGCGGGAATAGAGCAGCAGTATACCTGTTCATAATTGTATGTTTTTCTAATAAAAGCTCTTCTTCAGAATAAAGAATTAAACCAAAGTAGGAAGTGGCAAAATTGATGTTACTGTATTTTTGTTCTGTAGCTGCAGAGTGGGTAAAGTACCTAGAAGGGAAACAAAGGTGAATATTAGCTGATTGCCTTGGATAAAGTTAATGGCATGCACCTTCACATACAGCTTGATCATACCATAGAATCAGAGAATTATTTAGGATGGAATATTAAGATTGTCAAGTCCAACCACCAGCCTGACACTACCACATCCACCACTAAACTATGTCCCCAAGTGCCATGTCCACACATCTCTTAGATACCTCCAGGGACAGCGACTCCACCTCTTCCCTGGGCAGCCTGTTCCAATCCTAACCACCCTCTCTGTGAAGAAATCTTACCTGATATCTAAACCACCCCAGAAGCAACTTGAGATGGTTTCCTCACATCCTATCACTTGTCACTTGACAAAAGAGATCGACACCCTCTTCCCTGCAATCTCCATTCAGGTAGTTGTGAAGAGTGATGAGGTCTCCCCTCAGCCTAAACAAGCCCAGTTCCCTCAGATGCTCTTTATATGTCTGTCTATTATAAGATTTGAGGAAAAAAAAAAAGGCATTTTAATATTTTTTGCTAATTATTTAGACCTTTCCTATGCTTCTACGCATAACAAAGAAGTAACTGAAAATTACAGAAATCTAAAATACATTATTTTTACAGGAATATATACAGACAATCCAGAAGAATGAATGTTGGAAGCTTTGCAAGTCTTTTTACATTGATTCTATTTACATCCTTCTTGGCACACCACTGAAAAATAAAATCTTCTGTCATCACAAAATGAGTGTGCAGATCTACAGACCTGATTCAGACTCCTTTTACAAATGTCAAGCCAGAATTAGACACCTCAACTGGTTTCTCCAACATCATTTTCAGTCAGATGTCTTCAATCTGTAGAGCCCTAAAAACTTTTCAGAGAAATGTGAAGATCCTTGTAGAGCAAATTTAAGCCTATTCTGGCTTGTTTTTCATGCATTTTCCAGACCCTTTTAGACACAGGCAACTCATTATCAGGTTTTAGGTTGCAAATCAGTGATCAAATGGAAACAAAAGTGTGTCACCTTTCCATTTTACCATAAAAGAAAATTATTTAGGAAAATTTCAGCTGCCAAAACAGCAGCTGTAATTCAGCTGGGATCAGGATGGACCCAATCCGTTCACAGCTTCACAACACTTTTGAATGACCAAAAGCATCAAATGTTCACGTGATGTAATACAGATTGATGTCAATGAGGAGCCACATGCAAAATCATAGAGCCATAGAATCACAGAATGGTTTGGGTTGGAAGGGACTTTAAAGATCATCTAACTCCACACCCCTCCCCTGCCATGGGCAGGGACACCTCCCACCAGACCAGGTTGCTCAAAGCCCCATCCAGCCTGGCCTTGAGCACTTCCAGGGATGGGGCATCCACAGCTTCTCTGGGCAACCAGAAACCAACATGGAGGTCATTCCCTATGGGAATTCACCACAGGATGGTAGAGCTGCAGGGTTTACTCAGCAGAGCTGGGAAGGAGGCATTTGGGTTGCCTTTAAGCTGTGCACTGTTTCAGCTTTATGAATCAGAAGCTGGTATTTCTACAATGCAATTGATGTAGGGCATCATAATTTCATATTATACTCAATTCTATATCCACATTCTACATTAAAAGGTGACTTCCCCCTCCATTCATATTTTCTCCAAAGAAATTATACTTTTTTTCAGTGCTCTTTAATTCTTCCAGATGTTTTTTTGGGAGACAGAAAACTGACCATGGCTCTTTCTGTTCATGTATGTGTCCTTTCCACTCCTACAACCTCCTACTGTGAGGTTTTATTTCGCAGAGCTGAAAATGTCTGATGTCCTCCTTTCTCCAACCCATGGTTTCCCATCAAGATAAGTCCACTTCATCCACTTCAATCATTCCTGGCATGTATCTTCCTGTCCATTCCCTACATAGTGAAATACTACCTCTCTCACAAGAGTGATATATTCTAAGGGTCCCTCAGACAAGCGGCTCCTCTGCATGTTATTCCCCATCATCAGTCCAGCCACAATATGTGTCTCTCCCTGGCAGACAGCCATGACTGTCCCCACACCTTCTTCTTAGCCCTCTAGATCTTCGGGTTTCTGTCTGCCCTTTATATCTTTGCAGCAAAGAATATTGTCGTCACCTCTCACAACCAAATGTACCCAGTTCAACTCCTACAGGATCCATCCACTTTCTTTATGACTTCCTCCAGAGTTCTCTATAAATACAATCCAAAAAAAAAAAAAAAGCATACCGCACATTTACAGCAATATGTAATTTGCAAGAAGAGACATTATAAGCACATTGTTTTAAATATAGAGCCTGATTTTCTTCTTGTCTATGGAATACATTAATACTACAGAGCAGCAGGCAACACTGTAGGAAATAATGTCACAGTGTTGTAGGAACTGTGTAGGAAGTCGCAATGCAGCACCTTTCAGGAGGGGGAGGTGATTTTATTTTTAAACAAAACCAATTTTAGTCCTTCATACTCAACTTCTCACATCCACATACTCACAACTCCAAAATGTGTGAGCCCAAGCCATCTGTCCCGCATACAGGCAAGAGACCATGCACATGCAGGTGCTGTGTTTAGGAGTCCTTGCAGTGAAGTGGGGATGAGGGACATTGACAAAGGTTGAATCCTTCTCACATCTGGGCTTCATTTATGCTGATGACCAGGTGCTGGCTTTAGATATACTTTTTTGTACACATTAGGAACTGGTGGTTTCTTCATCCCGATCTCCACCTCCCTGAGTAAAGAGAATTTGCTCATTGCCCTTTGTTTCCAAGTCTTAGTGGGAAGCTCCAGACAGACACGTGCAAGGATTTTGCTGAGCATCAACTCATGCTGTTCTCACAGCCCTTCTCCTTCCTCAGTGTCTCCACACCCAGATATTCCCAGTCTTAATATTTCTGTAATAATTCTCTATAATGTCATCTACAAGAGAAAGCTTCTAGGATTCTGGGTTGCAATACGCATGTGGAATAGGGATAAGAGTTCAAAAATGGCTGTTTCTTCAGAAGAAGATGCCTACAATACCTATTTGGCATGTAGGGTGGATTGAATTTGTACCCAAGGACTAATATAATAATAGAGGACTCTGTCCTGTGAATCACATATGCTTATTGCATTATTGCGAACAGCCCACTATGAGTAGCTGGAAACTGCAGAAATGCAAAATCAGTTTTTCACTTGCTACTCTCAAGGTTCATTTATGGCTCTCAGAGCCTCTGTAAAATCTCATCGAGGGCAATGCATTGCTTTTAAATAAATTGATTGTTAGGAAATTTCCAGCAATAATCATAATTACTTTAGTACTGAGTAAGACAAAAGTTCCTATAAAAACCCTTCCAAGCAATTCTTTCCACAGAAGACCACACATGTTGGCAAATGGCAGACTGTTGATAGGAAACAGTTATGCTTACAGGTCTCTTTATGTGCTCACAGCAATCAACCTAACACAGAAATTGTGAGCAAAATAGGAAACAGTCTTCTGCATTAACCATATGAAATCTAGAAATAAAAATTAGACCACAGATGACTGTATTTTTCTGGCTTGCTCCAGATCCACACTCCAGGAGACATCCTCAATTCCTGCGCTCCAAACTCAGTCTCTTGGAATATCAAGCCACCAGATACTCCCTAAACACTACCTTGAGATGCCAGAGATTTCCTACTTCCTAATACCTAACTTTCTCTTCCAAATATTAGCAATAGTCCTGCCGTAAAATTGAAACTCACTTTAGTGGGCATTACTTCCTTCTCACATATTGCTCATTTCAGACCTTGGCTTCTTAGAAGAAAAAAAAAATTTACTTCTCTTCCACAGAGAAGCTAGAAATCAAGTTTGTAATTCCTGGGGAAGGACCAAGCTATTGCAGTTGCACACAATAACAACACAGCAACAACATATAAAATATGAAATATTAAAAAAAAAAGAGAGAGAGTATAGGTACTTGTCTGTGTGCCCCTTCAGGTGGATATGGCATTAAAACAGCATGCAAGTGATGTTCACTCACCCTGCTTGTCTATGCCCTTTTAAGATCTATTCTTTATTCCACCATTGAAAATTATTCATTTTTTCTTTTATTTTGTTATTTCAATTACATTGATAGAAGAGCTTCTGACAAAAAAAGTATTAACGCCTCTAAAAATTCAGCACTGAGTGCATTGGTGGATACCTCAGATTTCTGTGGAGCTGGTGCTGCTAATAACGGTAATAACAACAGGGAGTTGTGTGATGCTCCCATGGGAGAAAGAGCTTCCCCGGGCTCCAAGACAAGCTCATTTGTGCAGGTGCATTTCCATCCTCTCTGCTTTGTCATCCTGAAACAGAAACCCAGCAGTGAGCTACCCTGGCAAAACAGCATTTGTTGGAAGTGAAGGACCATCCGACATCCCTGAAGAAGAGAAGAGAAAAGAGCTTAATCTAAATATGTCAGTGGCTCCATGCATAGCCAGGGGATTGCCTGCATTCAACCCTCAATATGAATTTCATGCTGAGACTTGGCAATGGGAGTGATTTGCAACATCATGTTTTAGAGAGCTAAGGTCACTGTGGGGCTAGGAGGTAGTCTGTGCCCAAATATCTGATTTCAGACCTTTACAAAAATATTTAAAAAAGGAATTGTAGTGAAATTTTAATAAAAAATGCCTAAAAACATATGATGGGATCCCTAGAGACCTGCACCCTGCTCAGCTTCCCACCTAAGAACAAATATCACTATGTGAAGCAGGCATTGTGCTAAAATAATGCTTCTTGTGTAAACTGAAATGGCACACAACCCACTAGCCTCATTTAGTAAACACTTCTCATATGTAATACAATAAAATATAATGGAAAAGATATCTAGTTAACTTAATATTGAAGTCATCATGACTTTTCTACTTAAAGCTCTAAGTAATGCATGATTTTTAACACAGCAGTATAATTATTAGACTATTTCCAACAACTGCATTTCACAGCTGCGTACACATTTATTCATATATATATGACTTACACTTACATATGATGTGCTGCAAGTTTATGCAAGAGAAAACATTTTACTCAGAGAGAGCCGTGTCAGCTGATCTCATATATTTTAGGGTAGAAGATCTGCTGAAGAAGTCAGGTCTCCAGATTACAAACTGGGAACCTGTCCCATGAAAGTGTCTCTGATAAACAACTTGCAGTAATAGCATCCAACAACATGTTGCCATCCAGCTATGCAAAATCAGAAGCCTGTGCACATCAAGGGAGACTAGAAGAAACAGTCCTTCAATCCCTCTTTGAGTAAATAACTTAGATTTTTATGCAGCGAATCATCACATCTAGCCCTACAAAAGGAAACTGTCTGCTGAGTTTAAGTTTTTAAACACTGTGCACGTGAAGTTTTCATCTGTATTGTCAGTTCATGCTTTTTTTCAGATGTTTTGTAACACACCTGGAAATTAAGACATTTTTGTTTCTGCACGGAACAGGGCTGCAGAGCAAGATTGCATCTGCCAGAAATGACATATCTTTGCCTCCGTGCAATGCACTGACTGCTTGACAAACAGAAGCCATCCCGATAGTGTCACGAGTCCGTACAGGTGTGATGGAGTGCCACTCTTCATGCAGAGCTCTGATTTATCTGACTGCTGTGAAAAACGCGCCCAGGTAGCAAGGCAATTTCCGGGCAGCCACCGAGGAGGAGCACACACCATTCCAGCTGGGAACAACATCAATGAAATTTCTGCATGTGGCGGTGCCACTGCCCACCTGCCCTGCTCACGTCGCTCTGACCGAAACGGAGGGGAGATGGAGCCTGAAGTGAAAGGAAGCTGGCTTCACTCCCCATGGGCACAGCTGGGCGTTTTGCATCTTTGGCAGTCCATATTAAAATCGTCCTGCAGTCTGGGTAGCTGTGCTTTTAATGTGTACAAACAAGAAGAAACATTTGTACGGACCTGAAGATGAGCACTTTTAAAGGCAGGCATTTTATCAGAGCATCCTGACTGGGAGAGGATCCTACTTAAAACGGTTGAATATTTTAATAACGTCACCCTTGGGAGCAAAACATAGAGCTGACATTACTACGTGGGCTGGCTAGAAACAGAGTTACAAGGATGGAAAATTTTCTCTCATATTATTCACTGAAACAATAAAAGTGACAACAGCAAAAGTAACCTTTTTTTGCTGTACATTCCTGGATGAGCTTTGTCAAAACCTGTGGTCAGAAATACATAACAATTTAGCATTGCAAAGAGCAGATGAAAAAAAAAAAAAAAGAATACATTGCTTTTGCTCACATCTGTTTGCTTGCACTGAAATGGCAGTAAGTAAGTGTAAGAAGGAAATTCCAAAAGCACTTCAAACTTGGCCTGAACTTGACTTCAAAATTGACAGACATTGCTGCAGGATTTTTCTTTCTCCCCCTGGACCCACTGGGCATGAAGGGTGCTTAGCACCTTGCAGGAGCAAAGCATTTCCTTCCTTTTCTTGCCACGTGTCTCTTCTTTTCAGATAGTCTCTGTTGCCTCCATGCCTTCTCCTTGCTGCTTCCTTATTCCTGACAGCATGACCACTCTATTTAGGTATGTGTTCCAGTGCACATCGTAGGCAACCCCACTCTAACTCCAGCTATCAGTTTTCTTGTCAAAACACGTACACTTCACATTTTCTGTAGCTTTTGTCTAAGCACAGCAGTGCTCCCATGTTCATGTGCCTCTCTATATATCCTTTCCTGCAACCCTGCCCAGCTGCTAGAGCACACGGAGCTCTCCTGGTGGGGACAGAGGAACTTGGGAACATGGTACTTCAAACACATGCTGCTGGCTGCTGCACTGTTTCTTACTGACTCTTTGTCAGCTTACCAAGGTCAGGCAGGAGACACATGCCCAGGAGGAAGCATGTGTAGGATGACTCCCTGCACTGTGTCAGTGCTCTTTAGTAGTTAGATGATATGATTAACTAAATTGCATGTTGTATGATGAGCAGCTCTAAATTAATCTTAAGTTTTGGATTGTATCGAGACACGTATGTATACTTCTACTTCTTGTGTTTGAATAAAAAATGTGGGGAAAAAAAATCAGAAATCCATGAGAACATAGCACATTTCTGTCAACCCATACTATACGATCTGAAAAATATCATTTTTACCATATTAAAATACCATATTAAAACACCTGTGCAATGACATATAGTTCACAGTGTCAAGAGCCATGCAAGTGTAAACCATCTTTCTCCACAGCTGCCACCTTGTGTTAGGAGAGCAAAGTCTCTTAGAACAGTCAGCAGCAGGAATATTTTTGGTCTCAAGTGTGCACAAGGCCACCTGCATGTTCTCTAAACCAGAAGGGCAAAAACGATGCTGTGCCTCCTCGTGGCACTGGAAAGTCTGGTGGAGCGAGCAGGAAATCCTGAGCTGTAACTAATCCGACACAGCAATTGATTCATTATGTGGCCTTAGGCAAATCCCTGCACTCCTCTGCTTTCATTTCCCCATCCGTAAAGTGAGAACAGCAGCACACGCTTCACAGGGATGCTGCGACTGAGGGCTGCAGTGATGCCAGTGCCTCATAGCCGCTTCTGCCAAGGGAACTTTAGCCTGCCCATATAGAAAACAAAGCCAGTTCATTCCCATGGTGCAGGCTCAGTGGAGCAAAAACAGAATTGTGTGGAGGAAATTACCAAATTAGAGAGCAGAAAGCAGAGCCTGGAAAACAGAGGCTGAAAAGACATTGCATTCAAAGAGGCACCAGCTCCTTTGGGAATCACTGAGCCTCCTCTGGCAACTCATAATTTCTGCTTTTTCTAACTCCTTTTGGAAGTTTTGGCAAAGTCCATGAGGTGGAAAATTTACCTGAGGTTGAATTTAAAAGCCATTTGTTGCGACTGTGATTCTGAAATCTAAAGGAAACTTTTTATGCAGACATTAGAGCCAACATTATCAAATCCACAAACAATATTAATTTTCTGTGTATGACATGTTTCTCTTCCGAATGGCTCTTACTATCGCCAAGCAGCCTTCATTTGTATAGAGTAGTGCAAAATGCAGTACGTATTATCAAGAAGAAAAACACCAACAATTGAGGCACTCTATCAAAGTCTATCATATATTCACTGAGGCTCAACCACAGCAAACAACATGTGCCAATGCCAGCAATGGGGGGAAGATGCATTTACAAGATAAAGCTCAGCCTCCTCCATGCTAAAACACCCACCAGAACAGATGAAGGCTGTGCATGACTACTGCTGGGAAGGTTTACCTACAGCCGCAGTAGCAGGCAGTAATTGAAAATGTCTGTCCCATTCTCCGTCCCTGTGCGACAGGACAGCTGTGATATGTCTTCTGACTCTGCCATCCTCTGCCAAGTCAATCCTCTCATTAGCTTCCTTAAACACCACCTGTCCCTGTTGAGAAATTGCTCTGAAACAACAACAACAAAGTGTCAAACTCCACTCTTACTGGGAAGCTACCTGCAAGCATCACGGGTGTAAGAGCAAGGTGCGCGGCCTGAGCAATGACAGGTGTTTTGACCTTTCCCTGGGCTTTAATGACCTGATCTTTTAGATCTAAAAACTAACAGGGCACTTATTTTTATGCTGGTTATTGGAGGGAAGGCTGAAATGCATCGTTGTGAATTATTTCCAACAGCTAGTCCACCGTTTATACAGACACAGGATTTAATCAGTGGAGGAAAGATTTTCAGTTTTGCACATAACTGTCCACTTTATAGGGAGTCATGAAAGTTATATTTGATCTGATCCCTTTTCCTAGTTCTCAGGCACCTCTTTACAGGTAGCCTGGATCCCTGTCAATGGCTTAAGAATGATCTTCTGCACTTGCCTGACACATATTGTCATTACTCAACTGAGTCCCACAGATTTATGTTAATTACAGCCATTAATCTGCCAGTGCCTCTACAAGCCCATGTTCCTGCCTTCAGTATAAGTCATCCCTTTTATTTACATAGTCATCAGCTTTTTTTTCCACATAGCTGAGTCACCAGTCCCAATAGAGTGACGACACTTCGTGTTTCTTTGAACTCTCTTGCTGACGTCTATTCTGTACTTGCTGTATGAATTTTGAGATGAGGGCTGTTGTGACCTTCTCTGGAGATCTACGCAAAACCTTCTGACTTTTTTTCAGCCAAGATGGATCCATTGGCAGAGCAAGGTGGGGGGCATGCACCTCATATTCCTGGCTATAACATTGCACAGAACAAGCCTTCATAGAAATCCTACCACATTAAAATTACTTTCTTATAGTAGAAAATGGCATATTAAGTGTCCCCAGCCACACAGATACAGGCCTGGGCACTGCACTCACCTAGAGACATTAGAAGACAATTACCGTGCAAAGCAGGGAATTGCAATCTGACAGCACAGAAGTTTAATCATAGATGGTGCTATCTGTGTTAGAATAGATGGCACAGCATCATCCACTGCAATGTCTGCAAACACAAACCCTAGACTAGGTTAAATAGTCCTTCTGTAATCTTCCCTGCAGTGGGTTCTCCACATTAGCTTGTGACAGGAATATGAGAGAAAGGGTGAGGGAAGGAGACAGCTATTTTCCTTCCATTCTATTTGATGCATTGAGTGTAGTTTTTCCTATTCTGTGTCAATAATTCATCACAATTGCATGCAGTGCCTCCAAGATCCACTTGCAGCTTGTAGAGCCCCACAATGTGTCCTTGCAGTTTCACAGCAAATCCTCCTTTTGAACCTGCAATGCTGCTTTCCAATCCCCACACTGAGGGCTAAGGATGGAGCAGCAGATCACCGGGACTTCAGCCATGAGAAAGGCCCAGAAGGATTTCGGGAGTATCATATAAGAAGATAAGGATTAATTTGAATTCCAAGGACCTAACTGCACAGCCACTGCAAGCCCATGTGGTGGTTTTACCCTGCTACGCAGCTGAGCTCCACCACAATCGCTTTCTCACTCCCCCTCCTCAAAGGAAAAGAGGGAGAAAATATGAGGGAAAGGGCTCAAGGGTTGAGATAAGGACCGGGAGATCACTCAACTATTATCACCATGGGCAAAACAAACTCAGTACTGGGAGATTAATGTAATTTATTACCTATTATTAGCAAACTAGAGTAATGAGAACTAAAAACAAACCAAAAATGCCTTCCACTCCATCCAGCCTCTTCTACCTCCTCCCCTCAGGCAGCACAGAGGAACAGGGAATGAGGGCTGCGGTCAGTCCCTAATGCTTTGTCCCCACCGCTCCCTCACGGTCACTCTCTGCCCCTGCTCCACGTGGGGTCCCTCCCACGGGATGCCGTCCTTCCTGAACTGAGCCTGTGGGGGCTGCCCACAGGCAGCAGCTCTTCAAGAACTGCTCCCACATGGCTCTGTACCATGGGGTCCAACCCCCAGGAGCAAACTGCTCCAGCACGGGGGCAGCTCCCCCCAGGCCCCCTGCTCCTGCGTGGGCTCCTCTCCACAGGCTGCAGCTCCGGCCTGGGGCCTGCTCCTGCGGGGGCTCTCCATGGACCGCAGCCTCCTCCAGGCCACATCCACCTGCTCCACCAGGGGCTCCTCCACGGGCTGCAGCATGGAGATCTGCTCCATGTGGGACCCATGGGCTGCAGGGGGACAGCCTACTCCACCAGGGGCCTCTCCACAGGCCACAGGGGAACTTCTGCTGCATGCCTGGAGCACCTCCCTGCCCTCCTGCTGCACTGACCTTGGGAGCTGCAGGGCTGGTTCTCACTCCTCATTCACCTGCTGTTGTTGCGCAGCAGCTTTTTATTTTTTTTTTTCCTTTTCTTCAATCTGCTGTCCCAGAGGCCCACCCAGCATCACTCCCTGGCTTGGCCCTGGACAGCAGTAGGTCCCTTTTGGAGCCTGCTGGAGCTGGCTCTGATCTGACATGGGGCAGCTGCTGGGCTCTGCTCACAGAGGCCACCCCTGCAGCCCCCTGCTACCAAAACCTCCAAAACCTGGCCCTGTAAACCCAATACAACCCCGCAGGCTCAAACTGCAGGAAAAGCTTCTTCATCTGCAGCTGGGGTTTGAGGACAGGCACTGCAGCACATGAGGCTCTTCTAAAAGGTTAAGCAATTTATTTTTCATGTCCATGAAAGTACTTGGGCCTTGGGAATAATTCCCATCTCCCTCTCTGCTTCTGTTCAGCCCTGATACACATTAAAGTACTAACACATGGCTAATGCCATTGCTAGCCTGGCTTATAGCCCTCTGCCTGTTTTTCCACTTTCTAAGCATTAACCATCTTGGAGAAATGTGCCAAAGAAGTATTTGAAACACATTCAAAAATAAACAGCTGGAGCAATAAAGGGGTGGATGCACAGGGGCTACTCATTACAGTCCCTCCTACAAAATGCCTTGAAAACAAAGAAGATTAAGTTGATGGGCAATTACTTTAAGATGCAAAAGGAGGTGAGGAAACCAGTGCATTCATTAGAACTGTGCAGGTAGCAGCAGGCTATTGTCAGCACCTAAATCATGATCTTTAGTACAGCAGTGACTAATGGCTTCATTTTGCCACAAGGACACAGTCAATAGCAAGGTGCTGTTGTACTAGCATGAATACTGTAGGATGGGTGCTGTGGTTCACAAGACGGTTTATCCTTCCTAGCTCCCAGAGGAAAGGGGTTTACTGCTGGAGTGTATTTGTGCCAAATTATCATACCCACATTGGCCAGAAAGTAGTGGAAAAGCAGTGTGAGTCTGCCCATTCCTCTTCCCTTGCCCACTTGTTCCCAAAGGATAGGAAAAAGCAAAATGTTTTCCTGATTACCCCTGCCTAGCCAGACCCAGTTTCCCAAATAACAACATATGAAGTCTGCAAGGCAGGTAGCCCATAGGCACAAATCCAGATCTCTGATGCCTGAGCTGTCTACTGCTGTTCTGAAAGAAGAGACTTGCAACTCAGGTAGGATGTTGGTAAAATATCACCATCATTCCTCCTGAAAGTGAATCAATTTATCACAATGTTGTTGGCTTTTATTCCAGAAATTCCAGATATGAAGTGAAAAATATTATGGTACTACATATTTTGTGGTAATAAATTAATATAATTACATATTTAATACCATCTATAAAATGCTCTTCCTAAAGAGAAAACAGGTATTTTTCTGCTGTTATGATATTCCTGGCAGTTGATAGAAATGCAAAGTTAAACAACAGAACCACCTTTAATTTCACAGTCTGTGATTCTTTCATAAAATTTTTAAAGATCAATTATGTCCCATCAATGCAGAAGTCAGGCTGGACTAAGTGATTTATGCACAAATAGCCTCATACAGGCAATGGGGAGAATGAGCGGTTCATCTGTTAAACGTATATTCAAGGAACTGTTATTTTTGGCACCGTATTGTACCTTACCATTACATCAATCTTTCCAATTTTTCATATTTCTATCGTGGTGGCATCTTGTTGTACATGTAGCTCTGTGCAACCTTCAGAAAACATACGCAGATGAATAAAACAGAAATTGAAATTAGGGAGCAATTGTTTACTGATGGGACTGAGCAATATCCCAAACACAAAGTGAAAAAGGTGAATTAACGTTTTTTCAAAGCCATCTTCATTTTTTAGGTTTGTTTAATCATAAGAAAAGATGAATTTGCTTTCCTTTCCTCTGGAAAATAGGGGAAGTGTTTTGGATTCCAATAGAAGCTGAAAACATGACTGGGCTTGACTTTTGAAGAAACGACATAGCAATAGCTTGTTGGGCCTTTAATTTAAATGGAAGGCTTGCCTAAAAACTAAAGGAACTCTTCCTCATCTGGAGCAGGGGTAAGCACCTGATATCCTGCTACCAACACTCAATCAAGTTTCTGAAAACCAGTTCTCAGAGAAGCTGGAAATATCAACTAGTTAGTAAACAGTGCTAAAGCTTGTGTGCTCTGGTGAGAGCTGAAGAGAAGCGTGTTTGTCTTATTTTTGCTTCTACAGTCCCTAGGAATCAGTAATTTTATCACCAGGTACCTCTCAGCACTGCCACAAGACAGCAGGCAGTGCCCATGTTAATGGAGCACACGCAGGACCTGGCATTTCCCTTTCACACCTCCATGCTGCAAAGGTAAGGTCAGGAGAAGAGTGGAGGGGCAGGATTTCTCCCAGACAGTGGCACGACGGAGCAAATTCTTGGCATATGCTGACACCTCTGTGAGTCTGAGAAATGGTCTGCAAAGTCAGTATGGAACCAGAGATCTTCAGAAGTGTTTGGGGAGTAAAGCAGTACTCAGTCCAAATTCTAAAGGAACAAAGAAATTCTACCAGAGAGAAGAAGAAGGCAATATGTATTCAATTTCTAACAGAGCACAGCAGCAACATTTGGAAATCCTTTTCACATTAAGGCTGTGATCATCCAGTGGAGTAAATGAGTTGAGGTGCATCTTTAAAAACCTCCCTGTAAAATATATAATTGGAGGACATTACAACAATGCGAGCCTTATTGCACATCTAAACCTATTATCTACAGGACAGAGTTACAACACAATCATACCCAAAAAAACCTCCCTAGAAAACAGGAAAGCAGAGATTTTTCTACCAGCATTGGGGTGACCATGAGAGAATCTAGAAAATATGTTTCAGTTTGGGCCTGATTTATTATTTGTTTGTGGCTGAGCCCCTAAGCACTGCAGAAAGAAGACCTTTTGGGCTGCTTCATACTGTGGAGGTGGATGGTGGATGGATGGCTCTGCCCTCAGACCAGCGCAGCACTCCCTCTCATTCATAATGGTACCTGGGTGGGGAGACCAGAATGTGACTATTTCGGTGCGTTGCAGGAAGTTACAATCAAATCCCCTCTTTCCTCAAAAAAAAATAATAAAATAAAATCAAATCCATAAAGGCTCACAGTCCTGTATAATACAGCAGTCACCACAGCTCTTAGAAGGAGAATGAAAGAAGCAGGGCCTGAAAATAGGAGCACAGCCTATTTTCAGAGGCAGTTCCTCTGCCGTGTCCTTACATGCTCTGAGCACACAGTACTCCCAGAACGTCATGTTTTATTGATCATCCCATACTCAAGTTTAGCTAATGGATGGTACCAGTTATTCAACCTGTTGGTAGGGGAGAGATATTAATCATGCTTGAACGCAAATATGACTCACAAGACCATGCTATTTGCAGATTTTATGCACCAGCTAGAGCACTATAGACTGCAATTCAAATACAGAAGGGATTTTGAAAAACAGAGTAGAATGACTGACTCAACATGGTTTTGTATCCAGTAATCACTTATTTTCATTCAAAATGAGAACATAACACAGCCAAATGAAAGCTGTGGTTTTCATCCACTTTCCATTGGCATGAGTGAGGCATCTATCCAGCAGATCACTTAGGAGCACATTTTACCTTCAGCACACAAGCAGTGTAATGCCACTTTTACCCACCCAACAGGGTAGCAAGAGCTTCTGCTTTGCTGGACTGCATCCTGAATAATCACTTACCACACAAGACAAGGGAAAATACAGTATTTTCTCCTAGATAGCCATTTTAACCTCTTATTTGAGCAAACAGAGCACAAACTGAAGGTTCAGCCTAGCTGGCAGGAAAGCTTATTTTGTTAGTAATGGGAATTTAATCTATAGTAGGAATCGCAGGGGAGGGGGAAGCAGGGACAAAATAATTTCAAACAAACCCGCCTGAACACATGATCGCAGCTCTCCAAGAGGCACCTTGCTTTGAGGTTGCTGGCACTGACGAGAAAGGTTTTATTATTTTCCCTTGGAGAACAGCAGGCACAGGAAGGAAAGGGAAACCTTCTACTCTTCAGCCTGGAAGGGGTTGCAGCAAACAGATATGGGCAGCTGCAGCACAGCCGCCCTTAACAGAGGCTACTTCTTGCAAATGAGCAGGTTGGGGGTGGAAAGGAGTTTCTGTGAGGTAAGGGTATTAATCCTCTTCCTTCCTGGAAGGGATGAAGCAGGATCATATCTCAAGATGGCCAATTGCACCTACATTGAAGAAAGTGTGAGAGGCTTGAAGTCTCCGTAAACGTCACATTGCTTTTGTTACTATATAGTAATATAACAGGCAGGTTTTTGTTCCCATTTCTCTGCTATGCTGAGTTTCTTCCTGAGCTTACTCTTCCTTTCAGAATTTTGCTTTGCTGCAGCTTTGTTTTTCTTTGTAAAGGAGAAGAGCACCAGCATCTCCTGTGGCTTAGGAAGGACTGTAAAGCTTTGAAAGGACCTCTGGGCCTGCCGCCTGGCTGCATCAGACAGCAAAGGATTCACGTACTATTGAATTATGGTATTCTGTGGCCAAAGGAAGCAGCAAGGGAACACCACGCTTGCTGGCTGCTAGCACAGCTGCTGAAGCACCTTTTCACAGATTTTAAACATCAGCTCTCTCTCCTGCAGCAGCTATGTTGCATAAACAGCATACGTGATGCCTGAGCTTTCAAGCTGGCATCCACACCCTGAAAGCACTTAACGTGTCTTCTGGTGGTGTTAGTCTAAAAGTGTATGTAAATGTGTATATATATTCTTGCATTACTGAATTATGTCATACACATACAGAAATGCAATCATCCCATGTGCAAGGTAGGCATGTTTACCTCACAACACAGACACCTCTAAAGTCCTGTGGAACATTATATCGATATTATATACTGTAGAACAGAATCAGGTTTTGTGGTATTTAAATATAAAATATTTATAGTTTTTCATTTTATAATTATAGGTGCCCAGACTTTAGAAAATGTTGCAGGTATACACACAAATGTGACTCTTGGTGCATACATTTACGATATCGCATGCGCATGTATACTGCACATATAAAATCACAGGCAATACATATATATACATTCTCTGTAACATGAAAATGTTATTATTTGAGGAGAGAATATAACAGCATGTTTCCAGGGAAATTATAGCTAGGGTCTTTAAGCACATCACTCCTCTGCCCATATGGAAAGTGTTTGAGGTAGTGGGGTAATGAGAGTATGCTGAGACCTCACACTTGCATGCAAGGCAGAAGTTTGCAAGGATACCTAGGAGGACATACCTTTTTCTCAGGCTCCTAGTGACTGCTGAGGAGACATTCCCTCTCACAGAGCTGAAGCACTACCAAGGCACTGGTGACTCCCATCTGTCTTCTCAGCACAATCTTCCACCAAAATGAAGAAGGCAGCATTTTGAAGATAGCAATGAAACATTTCGAAAGCATCAGTGAATCTACTCCTTCTCCTCCTCCTTTGACAACCATACACACACACAGTCAAATACACATGCAGATTATCTCTCCTTATATTTATGAATATAGTTCTTTAACGTGTACATACATGCTCAACATAGAGGGGCTTTATGGGAGTTAAGGACAAATGGTTAAAAGCGTGTAAAAACATAAACAGTTCTACATATGCACAGATTATTTAGGACTGACTGCTATTCACAAGCAAATCAAATGCAAGCAAATGCAGAAAACAGCACAAGGCTGTGTCTTTTACCTATTTTATTTATTTATAACATTTATGGAGGGTTTTGCAAAGCTAATTCTCAACCGTTACTTGCCATTTTACAAGCATGTTTAACATCTGCCGTGTCAGGTAAATGTGTAGCTATTTACTCTTCTGTAGAGATGGTGCTGATTGCATAAAGGAGCAGGTGTATTTCTTGGGTAATACAGCTGAAACAGAAATATTTTGTCCCAGGGGAAACCAGCCATGATGTACGAAATGTGCTGAGGACACAGGACGCAGTGCTTACTAGGAAAACCTCAACAAATTTCCCTGCAAGGTACACATAAGGAGCATCGCCACCAGGTACCTGAACACGCTGTAGTGAAATTATTGCACTGACAACAGCAGACTTTGTTCTTCAGATGGGGAGGCCAACAGCAAATTCCCTTCTCAGCATGAGAGTAACAAAGCCTTTTCTCCCTCTCACTCTCTCTCAGGCACACACACACACACTTTGCAGACAACATCCCCTTATATGCTGCTCTTTTCTTTTGGGAACATAGACGTCCTGACTCTGCAAGTGTGTGCAGCTGGCAAGAAGCCTGCTGTACAGCTTCATTACTGTGATGGTTGTGAACCAAGTTAACACCTATCACCTTCTGCTCCTGTGTTGGTACTGCCGTTTGCTCTATGGGCTCTTCTCCTATATTTGACCTCAGATTACAGTCCCTACCCATCGCTCTGTCTGCCTTGATGTTGTTCCTCTAAAAAACAAAGTTCTTCTCCCCCATGATAGGTGTTCAACTCCCCTTTCTCTGTTTTAGCTTGGCTTTGCTCTCTATTCATCCAGCCAGAAATAAAACCACCCCCAAGCCATAACACACATAGGCAGCCTGTCTTCGCACAAAGTTATCCAGATATTTACTACATAATTTGGTATCTCAGTCCTTAATGGGCTCTACTCTGACTGCAGGCAGATCTAGTCAAGGTGTGTTAATTAGCAAGCAGTCAGACATATGCAGTATTGGCCTGGTAATTATCCACTGAAAATTTTCATCTTCCTAAAGTGTTTTTGAGCCCATCTAAATTGCTTCCCATCAGCCCAGCAGGGCTGATTCAGAGGTAGTGACTTGTACAATACAAAGAGGGTGAATTCTACTAATGAAAAATCTTCCCTGTGAGTAGTATGCAAATGGGATTTGTTTCATCCTTTAGAGTCATCAACTCAAAATGCTGAATGGCTGCCCCACTCATTAGAGCAAAGGCGTCATGCTGGATATATAAGCTGCCCTCTATCCCTGTTGTTATCCTCAGTAAAATTCACGCTCAGGAAGAACTGCACGGTAAATCTCATTCACTGAGAGACACAGCACAGAGGAACGAGGCTCTTGCAGAGAGTGTATATAGTGTCACACTGCAGCTTTTTCACTTTTGAAAGCCTGAGTGGTTTCCAAATGCTGTACCTTTCATTGTACACTCTGCTCACAATCTGGAAATTCATAAAATGGTTTTACTTTAGAATTTTGCAGAAAGGGCAAGGAAATACTGTTTTGCTGTCACAGTTCAGTGTTAGGTGCTGTTCTGACTTAAGAACCTGCAAGAGACCATGGCCTCTTGCCTGATGGAGGACTTCCTCTGTGGATTTCTAACAACTCTTTGATCTGAGGCTTCACAGTGTGATACATGGATTGACTGCAAGACACAGTGATGCCACTGAGGTTTGAGTGTTGTTTCACTGGTATAGAATTGCACTAGCTCCCCGTGTCTCCAGTGTCATTTAATTTGATCTTTCTTGAGCTTCTTCCCTGACATTTCTAACCATACAGCAGATTTTTGTAGGGCGCAGAACACCAGATGGTTCTCAACTTTTTGCAAATGCAGTGGCCTACGATGGTATTTCTCTCCTTTGTGGTAGTGCTTTCCTAGAATTTTCCTCCATACTTCCATCACTTCCATACAAGTACATTCAGAGATGAGAAGAATTCTGAAAAAAAAAATGAGAACAGACCTTGCAGGAGGTGAGTTTGTCATTATTCTCTTTAATGGCATTGATTTCCTTTTCATTTTCACTGCTGAAGAGAAAGGAAGAACTGTAAATAAGAGAATAATGCTACTGTCACACTGACATACTGTAATGAACAGCACAATACACCATGAATGAAAAACACAGGAAAGCAGTTCTGCAAAACTACTATTTCCAGGGTCATAGGTGATGTATTTATGGAGTTTTATTTTTTCCTGGCTTACTGTGTAATGGAATCATTGAAATGCAGAAGCAGAAGGTGCTCAAGTGGTCATGTAGGACAGCCCTCAATGAGACTTTTAACATCCTCCAAGGACGGGGAGTTCGGCATCCTGCTGCACCTCCCCTGGTGTTTGGTGAGCAAGGCTGCAGATGCCCCAGCTGTCACAGTACAGGAGGTGCTGCACCTATCCAGCACATTCCTTCTGCCCCCACAGTGCAGCCCTGGACCTGTGTGGCAAGGGTGAGCTGAGGAAGACTTTGGCCCAGAGCAGATCACTGCTGCACCAGTATCTCACCCTAGTACCCTCCTGAACTGCCTTTTGGGCACACCAGAGACAGACAACAGGCTGAATACCTCTTGCCCAGCTTGCTCATCTGAACTTAACCCAAGACAGTCTATAACTGTATGTGTTGCATCCACCATAGAGAGAAAGCTTTTCCTAATATCTCAACTAAATCTTCTCCTGATGCAAATTAGACTAATTTATTCTGGTCTTTCTGCAGAAGGTAAACCATAGCATAAATGATGAGTTCCAGAGAGATCTTGTTCCTTGCTCCTGTCATACTCCAAGCTAAAGCATAACCCTAAGTGTTTTGAGACTTATACTTCTCAAATAAGACTGTCATAAACATAATCGAGCAAGAAGGCAAAGATAGAAGGCTTTGCCATTTCTTAATGAGTAAGAGGCTCGGAAACACCTCTTTTCCGGTGATGCTGTGAGGCTCGGAGTAACAACCCTAAATGGTAAAGTCAGAGACAGCCTGAGAAGATGACCTGGAAAACTTGTTTTGGTGATGATCTGTAACAAATGAAAGTAAGTCTGCTTGAATGGAAATATTTCCTGACATAACTATTTAGAGATATTTGAGTTCATCAATAAGTCAGACCCAAAAGGGATGAAGCTATTTGCACTTATTCAATCAAATCTTATTGAAAATGACCTTCATGAAAAAGAGCTTTAATGCTGCTGGAGAAAGAGGCCTGGGATGGGGGTGTTAAACACCACTGTAAGCTAGTTAATAAGGTAAAAGAAAAAAAAAGGGATTTGTTTTGTAATTGCAAGAGAAGCACAGAGGATATTGTGAATTCTTCTAGGTTTCGGCAGGCTACCAGTCACAGCGACTTTGACCCTCTTGTATCTACCGATCATATGCTCATATTTTACTTGATCCTGGTCACAGTTCTTTAATCCTTCTTATAGAGCAGAATTTACTGAAACAGATTATTGTACAGCAAGGTCTTTGCTATTTCCCTTGCTGTATTTATCTCTCCTGAGACTTGTGTAGGAAACTAATCAGAGCATCAGCTTCTTTCCATCCGTGCAGAAGCATGAAAAGTTATGAGCTTCACTGTTCAAGACTGCCTTACAGCTCAGTATTTTAAATGTGACTATTTGAAAGAGAACTAAACCTCAGAAAACACCATAAATTTCTGTGAAGGATACGTATGCTTCTGCAAGTTAAACTTAGTTAGCAAGACTGAATTACTGTTAACCTTAGTATACACATGCAACAGAAGGAACGAGTAAATGCCATGACACCACACTGAGAAAGGCCTTTACAAGAAAGGAAAAAAATACATATGTGAAATGTTAAAGTACTTGGAAGCAGTGAATCTGAGTATTAGTGTCCATATGGGGAATTTATGTGGTACTCAGATTCAGCTGTCCTTATGGGGTCAGATATTTTGCACTACAGGCATAACAGTAAGGTTTTAGCTTTCGTGCCCACTACAGTTTCTGAAGCTGGTTTTCTGAATACTTTGCCTATCAAGCATTCACAGCCAGAGTAGGAATAAAGATCAATGTATTTTTAACTTACTTACATGGTACATTTGTTACAGATTATGCCATTTTGAAGACAGAAAACAAGCCTTAGAGCATGACAGGGAAGCAGACCTTCAGCCAGAAATGAGTTCTGCCTATAGGAAAAGATGCATGAGAAAACACACATAGATGAAGAATCATTGTATGTCGGACATTTAATCACAGGCAGAAGGAAAGCCACAAGGAGAAACGGCAATGATTTAACTGTACACCAACAAATACAAGCTGGAACTACGTGAAGATCATCTAGAGATGACCCAAAAAGCTAATACAGCAGGCAATCACTGGCTCAGAGCTGTCAGTGTGACTGTATGTTACTGGCCAGATTTTTGTAGAATAAACCTTCAAGCAGCCGGGTTTATTTATATAAAGTGTTAGTTACAAAGAAAGAAACAGGCAGAAAAGAGGACAGGTGTTGAGGGTAACTGGGCTGCCAGATAGTTTGTGGGAACCTCATGGGCAGTAGCCTGGTCCTCTGGGCCATGCTGAACAATACAAAACATGAACGAGAAGGGCTTCAAAAGCCTGACCATCACCCAGAGGCCTGAGGTGAGGCAGATACTGTCTGAAGCCAGAGCAGCAATCTAAGGGGTTGAGGCAGGCTGGCTAGGCCCAGCGCAGCAGCAGGCCTCTACACTGGACCCAGCCCAGGCCAAGGAGCTGCGAGATGGTCATTTAAGAAAGGGACTTCAACTCCTGCAGCTGAAAGCAGCTCCTCCAAGGCAAACCTGTGACAAGGATGTGTTTGGACTGCCGTACTGACTACTGCAAGATCATGCTGGTCCTGGTTACATCTACATGAAGCACCAAGTTAAAGCACTGTCTGTCTGCTCCACCACGTGAAATGGGCTCCACAGAGCTTCCTGGTCCTGTAGAACATACCAGCACAGGGACAAGCAAAGGACACATCACAGCCTTTCCCAGGCACCGTGATTCAAACTGACATACATCACTGAACCGCTCTCCCAAGCCGTTTGCATTTACAAAATGAGGAACTCACACATGAAGTTCATATTTTTACTGGTTACTGAATTTCTGATGCTTTTCTCAGGTAGTTTTTGGATATCCATATTGCCTTCCTGCAGTATCCTGGTATCTGGAAGGCTATGCAATGTGTTTGAGAAGCAGAAGACAGGCTGAAGTCCAGCACTCCCTCACAGAAGAGTCAATATAGCCGCATGATATTTGCAAGTAGTTTCAGCAACATAAAATGTAAAGGACATAAAGATGTAACTGAACGCTGCTAGCTTGTGTATGCCAGACAAAATCAAACTGTCGCTCACTCCAGTGTATTCAGAGGCTTTTCGGAGGCATTGCACAGCTTGTGATCAAGAAGAGTACATCAGCACCACCTCCAGGCAGCTGCCTATTTCCATAGATTTATGGAACAAAGAACAGCAGGAGAGGAAAAATCTGATCTCTATGTGGGAAAACAGCAAAATGATGCTATCCATGCACTAATGGTAACATTTTCAATTCCTGTAATAGCCTTTTAATCCCCAGAGCACCAAGATACATCCTTGATATTTGGGAGCGATGATCTTAAAGGTAGGTGATGCTTTAAATGAATTCAGTACACTATACAGGGCAAGATGAGACATGAACGCACCAACACATTCTTGAAACATGAAGATTAAGGTGAAGTAAGCCCCAAAACTCTCCCAACGTCACATGTTGTCATCTGACAATCAAAGCACTCCAAAATTTTAGTACACAGGACTGAAAGAGTTTTTTGAATTGTACATAAAGTCTTTGCAGTAAGAGAGTCCGAGTACATGCCTGCTTTACTTGGAGGAGTCTACTTACTCCTCAGCCCATCACAGACCATTTTGTAGCCAGGACTGTGGTCTACTTAAAAAAGCCAGAAAAGTAATGTCAATATTTGTCTGGAGCAAAGAGAATAAGCAATCCAGAGATAAGTGCTGGCAGTTTCCTTCAGAAAGTGTTGGATCCTGTACCTGAACATGACAGCCTTGCAAAGGGCAGCAGGTTGATAATCAGCGCTGTGAAGAGGACCAAGACAGCTTCCTAGCTGTTTCTTTGAACACTTGACAATGCAAAATGGTGATGTAGGAGGGAAATTGCTAAAGCATAAAAGACTCCCTGACTCTTGAAACTTGCATGGAGAAAAAAGGACAGGAACTCTTTCAATACCAAATGATATTATATTATACTTATGCAAGTTTTTGAAGTTGTGAGATTACTCAAACAGAAGCTCTGGTAACCAGGAGGAGGGCCAACTGACAGACTGAGGCCTGTTTATGTCTGGGGGAAGGACTGAGGTCCTCAAATAGAGGTAAAATAAACCTTATAATTTTTAACTAAAACTAAAAAAAAAAAATTTGTTGGAAGAAATCCTAACTTCAGTGTCTCAGAAGGAAGCTGCAAACTTCAGCATTTCATGAAAGCTGAATAATGAACTCTCAGGATCTGCACTGGGAGCTTCTAATTGAAGGGTTAGAAAACTCATTTTCTCACTCCCAAACTTCACTGAAAAGGTTCTCAGGAGTCCTCTTCTTTTTCTGGCATGTATAGCTCTCTTCACTTTATTGTGGCCAAATACAATTTCTAATATACATCAATAGAAGAGCTATTTGCAAGTATTAGCAAGGGTTAGCACCTTTTTTCCTGACATAGATGCAAGGCCTTTATTTTTATAACGATTTAATTTATTAGTCATTTTAAAGGTGATTTAAGGATAGCTTTTCTAAATTGCTCATTCACTGAAAAAAGTGTCATGAGTGAATTTGGCTTCTGTGGGCATACAGAATGATGCTCCAAGGACAGATTCTTTCCCTCTGCTCTTCAGTCTTCTGAGGAAGAGTCACCCAGGCAAATTTCACTCCGGTGCTTTTAGCAGTTTAAGTTCCAGTAAACCCGAGGAAAGAAGGGTTTTTTCTCTGATTCAGAACTGACTGAATCTCACAGATTTTGCTCTAAAAATTAAGCTGATCGGGGAATAAAGCAATGTCTAAATCTGCTTGGAATCAGGAGGAGGGAATATTAATGTGAGATGTGTCACAACCTTGTTTCTTACCTACCACTCCCCGAGCATACTAAAAACATGATATAGCATCCTTACCCAAAAAATCAGCTGAAAGTGTCTGTTTTACTGGTCAGAAAGTTACCAAAGGAGGAGGCCAGGCAGCACACATACATGAAAAAAAAATAAATAAATAAAAAAAATACGTAGGTACCTCTGCTTAAATGCAATATTTTCACATTCCATTAAAGCTTAATATCTCAAAGCAATATCAAGTCAGTTTCTGAATGGATATCCAACACCTATTTCTAGTCCCAGACTTTCCTGAGATGTTGATACTGAACCTTAAAATTCAAGAGAAGGGAATGATTGTTTCCTGAGCAGTGCATGGCTCCATCTCAGGTGGCTATGTTGTGATGGTGGCAATCAAGATTCTAAGGCTGAAAATATTTTTCTTTACCATTAATACCCAATGTCCACTCCGATTGATCAATGTTTTCAAACACTGTGAATGCAGTTTTGCTTTGGTCTGTGCAGCAACATCTTGTGCAAAACTGAAGTTTTTACAGGACAGAATTGAGCCAAGCTTCTTCACTGATGTTCAAAGCAAATACCTACCTTCATTCATCAGATACCTCGTTATAATAGATGCATTCTTTCTATAAGTGCATTCGAATATATGATACTGTGCAGCATATGTTTGACAAGTGGGACAGTAGGAATTCATGTTCCCAAGCTAGGGGATAGATAGTTATTCAAGTCTGTTATAAAAAGTAGAAAGTGAGCATTGGTATTATTTATCTTTCCTATAAAGGAGAAAAATAATGATTATTAAAAAGTCTAGGTAGCTGGAAATTAATTCAGGAGAAACACTGATAAACAAAAATACAGCCCATAAACCCTGTGCTTACACCACTTTCATAAACTATAAATAAACAATTTCTTAATGACAAATAGACAGATATAAGCATAATAGTCATTTTCTCTTAAAAGGGGCCTCAGGATCAACTGAGAAGTTTGGCTTACTAAAACGTGCTCACATTTTGCAACAAAATGAAATAATTCAAGTTAGAAACTTTTAATTAAAAGAGCTTTATAAATTGCATTCATTATGTATGTTTGCAGTGATATATTTCTTTGCTCTCTAGAGTAATCTGTTTTCCTTGGTCTCTTTTTCTTTCACTTAATAAATTATCCTCATTTACACAAAATGTTAATGCCACGCTCTTTATTAATAGGATAAATATGGACTTCAGTAACAACAAATTATGTGGTGTCACTGTTAAATGATCTGCCCCTTTCCAGCTTAAGTTCACTGTTGAACACCAAGCCTGCCAATGGGTTGGCAGCTGCTGTTTGCAGCACAATGCAAGACTTTTAAGGCAAAGCTTTCGGAAATTGCTCCTTTGGGGTGGTCTAACACCATCTGAGGTTTGCCGTGCCTGAGTTCAAAACAAGGCTGTGAGCACTCCCCTCTCTGCATTGACCTTCCTCCCACTGTGCTGGGTTAGGATGCTCAGGGAAGCCAGTGGCAGGGCTGACCAACTCCATTTCTTTGCTGATTTGAAGAGTTTGTCATTTAAACACATTTAAGACATAAGCCCCCAAATATATTACGTTTTCTCACAGATTTTGGCTGCTATGCCAGATGCTTCATCTTACAGAGACCACACGAAGACAGCTTGATGGAAAAGGGCAAAGACTGCTTCCATGGTAGCATTAACAAGCTGCAAGGCTTATGCAAAGCTAGCAGAGTATCTTGCTTTTCTTATAAAACCTTACTGATTTTTTTTTTCCTGTTAAGTACATTATGGCTCTAATAATAATTCTAGTCCAGCTGCTAAGCCATGCAGTTTCAAATCCATGTGCTGCAAGCAGGGTACCTAACTCTGTGTGAGGGCATCTAAACACAGCGGGCTTGGTTTGGTACCGTGCACTTGGAAAGTCAAGGGAAATTAACTGCTTAGAGGAGGATTGCACTTGTCTCTAGTTAGGGAAATGCTGAGCCCTCCTGGGGAAATACTGTACCTCTAAAGGAATTGTTTTCTGTGCAGCTGCTATATTAAATAAAAATAAGTTTAAATTTTCCAGCCATCATCTGGTGAGCTCTGCCTTGCCTTTTATTGTGTCACTGGTACACTGATCACCTTAAAGACACACACATGCAGCACAGAAACCACCCTTAAGCACCAGCCCAGCCCTCTCCATACTAGCCCAGGCTTTTGCATTTCCTCAATCTGTTGACAGGACTGATCTCAAACCATCTGGTGGCAATTTCCCTGCATTTCCCCGACTCTTACACACCACTTTCAGAACATAACAACAGTAGAGAGAACAGTATTAGTGCCACCTGCAATATGCTTAAGAATTAGTGAGTACTCTCATGTAAAATAATCCACCTATTTCATCAATAAATTATGGCATGTGTTTTAAAGGAGACTTTTGAGTTTGGCAGAAGAGTTTTCCTGAAGGCTGGACTTGTTCCCATTTCTGGGATCATGACACACAATGCCTACAGGTAACCTGCTTGCAGCTCTTCCATTTTTATACAGTAGGTCGGCAAGACCCTTTCCAAACTTGCACCTTCCCTTGCCATTGTTCCTCCACGCTGCCCCAAAACACAAGAACAAAAACACAAGACACAGCCTTCTGTAGTCAAAAAATAACAGTTTTGGCACCCAGGTGGCAAGAAGAAGACAGCCACCTGATGCAAAAACAGGGGACAAGGAAGAAACCATGGAAGGACTAGGTGAGGGCAAGAAATGGTTAGGGACTGGATAGGAAGTCAGGAGAAGCTAACAGTGAGGTTAGCTGAGAAAGAGCTTTCTTGGGAGGACTTGAGAGGACTGAGGAAGAGACCATGATGGATGGGTCAAGAAGGGTCTCTAATCACCAATGGAACTTCCCCTCCAAAGTGCAGAAATTCAAATTCCTCAGTCTCACAACACCCCTGATATCAGCCATAACCTACAAAGCACCTTGGAAAGGGCACTTTTAATTCTACTTTACTGCTGGAAAACATAGACAATGACATTCTGAAGTGGCTATCAGTTATTCTACCACTGAAGTGCCAAAGGTCTGTGCGATAGAAGGTTCCAGCTCCATCAATGGACAGTCCCTCACGAAAATGGAAACTTTAGGGATTTTTTTTCAGCTTTGCTTCTAAAAAATGCCAGGAATCAATTGGCATTTCATCAAAGATTCAGAAGTTAAAAAACAGTAGAATTAAGGTTTTACAGACAGTATCACTTTGTGCTAATTCACCATGACAGAGTTAATAACTACAGAAGCATGTCATTATGCTTTTTAAAGGACCTCCCATAGAATTTAGCAAATAAAATAGCCAGTGCTCAACTAAATGAACAGATTTTGTTGTCATTGTTCAGTGTGATGCCCCAGGCCTTGCATGCCACAATATTGTTTACCAACCAAGCAGATGGGATGCATCTAAGCTTCAATGTCTTCAGTGCAGGCATCCATTCCTGAGCTGGCCATCTACATTCTCTTTAAAACAAAGAAGAGGAAATAGGCAGTTATGGGAAGCAATTCTTGAGACAAAGTTGAAAAGCCTCATTTAGGATAAGATAAATTATGTCCTGTAAGCGCATGCTTCTCATCATCAAAAGCCAAGGTACAAACATCAATACCCAGGTAGAATAAATTTATAGCCTGATATTTTTCCAGACTCCTTATGCATGGCTTTTAATCCCTTCAGTGGTAGTTGTTGAGTCTTTTTGAGACTTCTCTTGAGAACTGGACATGGATATACCCAGTCAGGTTCTAAAAACTGAGATCTTTATATCCAGTGGCCATTTGAGAAAGGTCAGTGGACAGGCAACAGCTGGGAGTTTTGTGGCAGAGCTGAGGGAAGACCCTCTCCCAGGGCCATAGTATTCCCTCAGATAAGAAACTGTGCTTTCCCTAATTTACAGTTCTCTCAGCTTCAGTTTGGGCATTTTCTATTTGCAGGCAATTTTGCAACCAAGTGACCCTTAGGATGTAAGCTGTGCATGTGCATAGCAAAGGTATAAGACTGGAAAATGAAGGCTATATCAAGGGTATCACATGCAAAGGTATTCCTGATTGCTTTAGGACTACTGTAGATGACTTCCAGAGGGTCAGCAAACAGACAAAGCTTATTTGCTCTGCATAGATGGCAGAGGTTTTAGAGCAATTTTCAAAGGTGTTTACTGTCTTCATCCCAACAGAGAAAAAAGCAGGCTGAAGAGCTGATCATATTGCAGCCTGAGAAAATATGGAGACAGACAAGACTACCAAGAGAGGGGTCAAGATCTGCAGTAAATCACCTGCTTAGTTTCCTTAAGGAATAGGGCTCATTCCTAGCCTACCTCTGGGCAGAACTGTCTTTTTCTGTCCTTGGCCTGATCCTACACCAAAAAAAGCAATCTTTTTTGACCTTTACAGATACTCATTTAAATGTAATATGCATTTCTTTCCAGTATCATCCTGACATTCCTTCTCAAAACACCCTGCCCTCTGCTGTCCTGCAGGCAGGAGCCCTTGCAAAGGTTGGTGTTCATGATATCTGATTATAAAGAAATCAGGAAAGAGCGCAGAAGGCATCAAGAAAATGAGTTGCCTGGCTCAAAAACAGTCTTTTAGTAAAACGCCAGACTAAATATGCGTTCAGCTGCACACCTCAGCAGAGCCAGAAACATATGCCTGAAAACAAGGTATGCAAATGGGCATACTTAGTTATGGAAAATGAGCTGCATTAAGAGGAAAACTTAATGTAACCACAAAGCTAATGGTTTCTATCACCATGTGCTTGTTCATATTTCCTTGTGGCATTTTTGACATGAAGCTTAGTCTGGAATGGAAGAGATAAATATGTATTTCATTTGGCAGCCTGGCCTAGATAAACAGTATATCACTTTTGTGGATACAGGATTTACAAATGTCTCTGGAGACTAGAAACTCTTGACAATCCTCAACACAGTAATTGATCTTGCTTGCTGGCCTTTTGCATTTATATCACTTTGGTCTCTTGTATGTTAAATAATTCAAGCATCTTATTTTCTGATTGCAGAGGTTTTTTTAAGTGGCACGAGCCTGCAGAGTAAAGAAATGGTAACAGTAGGCTCCTGGGTGGTAGATCACTTTGGTAACAGTATTTTGTTCTTGTTGCAAGTGTGAGCTACACTAGTGCCTATTTATATTTTTCTTGAATAAATCAAAGTTTGAATTCCAAAAATAAAGGCAGAAATGTTTCTTTTGTGGGGAAAAATAGTGGTTAAATAAATGTATTTATTTTTGAGGACACGAGCATGTTAACAATATGTTTAACCCTTACTAAGGAAGGGTACCTCTGCTATTCAGGTGAAAAAGCACGTATCACTTCTTGTGCAAAAGCTTAATGCAACATAAATAATTAACCACTAAATGTGGATTCATTGACTGCTTTCCCAAGAGAAGCTGTGCTTGCAGTATGTTTCACACCTGGTTTATGTTAGCTCCTGTCAAAATATTCCTCATAAACATACAGAAGGGTCATTTTAATCCCCTGTAAGTAGATTGACTTGAAAGTACTCAGTGGACGAATGCTGGTGACAACCAGTCAGCGCTAAGAACATTTTCAGGATTTCCCTAATTAACCTTTCAAGCCTGAATGAGCTACTCTAGAGTAAATCTGCAGAAAATACAACTGGAAGATACCCTGCGATGTCCCTCAGCTTGTGCTAAATGGGAGGCCTTCTCGCTCTTCCCCCTCTGGGGCAGGACTTGCTATACAGAATTACACCCACCCAAACGCATCCTTCCTCCTTGCTGAGGAGAGCAGTGTGGCCATCACACAGGACATGATGGTAGCAGCCACAGGGCCTGGGTCCCCTTCTTACTGCGCTTGTTCCCGTTGGTCACTGGTGGCCATGCACCACTGCCTGCTGCTGCCCGTGCTTCACAGGGACCTTGTCGCCTCTCTGCACCACAAAGGAATTTCATGCTCCAAGACAGTGTCTGCATACATTGGAGGTAAGACAAAAAAAGCAATGCTCACATGTGGTCTAATAAATACTTAGTAGCCCATTACAAACTAACAAAAGTTCCTAATGCTGCTCCTACGATTCTAAACAGATTTGACTGCAGAAAAAACCTGCATTCAAGTCGTTACATTCTTTTAAAGGCTACTCTAAGCATACAGCATACAAAAAACATGGCGGAAGGTGTTATTTTTAGCATTTTATAGGCTTATTTTTGCTTCCACAAGTATGTTTAAGATGGAGAGTACAATATACATTACAGCATTCAAAGGGTATGTTCAGCTTGTGGTTTGGCAAAAGCCCTGCTTGGAGACATACTCAAGGTTTTCTGCCTTTGACAGCTTTATGCTCTTGTTATCAGCATGTTCATCTTCTCTTGGGGTTTTAGCATTCTGAATGTTCCTGCTACGGTGTCTTCAAATCAAAATAATGAGACACAAGCAGGCACTATCTTACATATGTCATTGTCGGTAATTGACAGGGACTGCTTACTTGCAGACCCTCATGGCTGTAACCCAGGCAAAGAGCTTAAACTCCATATTGAACCATAACTCTAAATTTAGAACCATTATGGTCCTTTATTAATAATAGCAATACTCAGCACTTGCGTATAGCTGTGCCTTTTATAGGAGAATCCTGAACATGCACTGCAAGCAATAAATAAGCCACAAAACATCCTTGGGTAGTTCAGAATGATTATTGTCTCTTCATTTTACAAAGGAGCTTCAAGAAGTCCTTTTTTTTTTTTTCTCCTTTTTTTTTTTCATAGCAACCATTACTGCTTCAGCTAAATTTCTGCAAGAAATAAAAGGTCTGCCCAGCTAAGTAGGTTTTGTGGACCACTCTGCTTTTGCTCATAAATTTTAAGGGCATGAGGAATGACTATGATCTTCAAGTCTGACCTCATGGACAATACAAGAAGACATACGTTTCTAAGACATATTTTTAGGTTTTAGTCAGGTGTTGCTTAGATAGAAGTTAGACCAAAGGAGAAAAATAACCCCCTGCATATCTGTTATTTCATTTGTGGGTGAAAAATGGAAATTTTCCACACCTGTACAGTGGTATTATTTTCGTACACTTACTACAGACTTTATACATCATAAACAGATGCCATACACACAGGCTTAGTAAATCAGTCCTATTAGAATCAAATCAGAGTTTTTTTTGTGACATGTCAATCTCTCTTATAAATTCATTTCACAGTTGACCTTCCTCAGCTGAGTACATTTTATTGCCAGACTCACACTGCAGCAGGGTGGTTTATTGAGAGTAAACTTTTTTCGTCCACCACCATGACTAAACACTGCAGAGGTTTGTTGCAATTAGAGTAGCATGAAGCTTGGTGTCTTATTGCCCAGAGTGAATTACATCCTTACTGTAAGCAGAATATTTAGTATTCAACAATAAAAGACGATAGATATCTGCAAGGAATATTTTCTAACAATTACCCTGAGCCACGTGCTCCTCATTAGCATAGAAATGAACTCTCTTTTGAGATAATGTGACAGAAATTCTACTACAGAGGTTTTTCTCTTTCTCCTGTTATATTTAACTCATTTCAAACATACAAGATGTGAGAACAAAACAGAGTGGGCAAGCCAAAGCAATTATGGTAATGCATGAGTACATGTACAAATTCACCAGGGAACAATAAGAAAAAAAAAATAAAAGATAAACACAAGAGGTACAGATATACTAGAAGAAGTATACACCGTAATGAACTGAAACTGTTCCTTTTACTGGTTCACTTAATTCTATAGAGGAATCATTCTGTTCATACACTCTTCGGGGGCGGGTACGCCATATATCAATAACCAGACGCTGTACTTTTAGCATTCAGAAGTGTCTTCTATTAGACATACATCAAGGATTTTTCCTATTTGGAAATCTTTTGTCTACTGTTGAACTAGTGACTGATGGCACATCAGTGGAAAGCTCTACTATGGACCCCAGACTGGGCTTTCTAAATATATCCCTTCTTCATCATAATCTGGCATTTTTTAAAAGCAGCACTATAACAACAATATTCCAGGTCTTGGGAGTATCTTCAAACTGCTTGCAAATAAAACCCAGGAAATGAAAAGAGAAGATGCAAAGAAATGAGGGGGAAAATACTGCTTCGTACCCACAGCATCTTGCCAACAATTAGAAATGCTTGAGGAAGGTTATTATCCTCAGTGGCAGACATATAACTGAATATAAGTTGGTAAGACCTTTTCTATTTTTATTAGAAACGGGGCAGCAGTTGTTGTTGTTGTATCCTATCAGGCCTCACATACAGAGAACAAAAAAAAAAAAGTGTATATCTTAACCACCAATCTGCCTTCCAATAAACCCTGGAACAAGAAAAGAAATGCTCATAAGACACATGTTGAAATCAATAGTTTCAATGTCCAGCAGAAAAGAAAGATATTAAAATTTTGATGTCGAACCATCTGTGATTATGAGAACAAAGGAAAGGTGAGGACAGGTGAGGACATACTTCAGGGACTAAAAAATAATTGGAAAAAAAAAAGTGGATGAAACTCTTTTGGGCCCTTGGTGTACCTACATTCACTGATAACCTGAATAAGTGACATGTCAGCCCATGCCAGGATGTTTGCTCTCACACGAACATAGTTGTTCCTACAGTAAAATTGTCCTGCTGTTACTGAATTCTTCCTGCCCGCTGTGTGAAAAGGTTTGTTTCACTGGGGTAGTCTATTATCGCTTCCCAGTCAGTGGTGCTAATTGCAGGAGAACTTCTCCATCCCTCAAAGAGAGGGTGAAAAAGATATTATAAGACTAGAAGCATTTATGCGATCTCTGAACGTAGCTGATGCTCGGCATGGTTTTAATCACACCGTCTGTCAGATGAGGAATCACGGGTTAAATATCTGCGCTTGACAGCTGTGGACAGAAGGGCTAAGACAACAGGACTTGTAGAATGAAAGGCTAAGACTACAAATTATTCCACTCTGTGAAATCAAAGTCTTGATAGCTGTTTGTCAGAACTGCTGAGTGCCTTTTCTGACAGGTCTCTTTAGGGGAGACTGTCTCTCGAGAGTAATGGAGGTTGCACTAACTTTTGAAGAAGGTAGAAGTGGGAGTACGAGAATACAAGGGGCTTCTACACAGACAGAGCTGCAATAAAATTGGCATAAGTGAGCACAGAAAAGGGGAGAAATCAATTGTACAAATGATGCTTCTGTCTCTGTGCTTCTCTCTAGAAGTATACTTTTTTTTCTTTTGATGCATTTTGAGTTACAATGTCACTCCTTTTTTTCAGGTAGAGAAAATGCAGTTTTTCATGATCTTCAGGCTGTATCTGCCCCAAAATCAAATCATCTGTAGCACAAGACGTGTCCTACTACCTCTAACACACATGCACACAATTCCTACTCTTATACATAGAAGATTTTGTCATTGACTTGTTACTGAGAGGTCCCATGAGGTCAATGAAAGTCTGGAAAATGTAACCATATATTTCAGTCTTGCCCTTGGTTGGGTAGTTATTGACACCTTCCTTATCCAAGATTAAAGCTTCTTTATCACATTTTATGTTTTAAAGATGTAAGTTATTTTAAAGTAATCGACTGAGCTAGTGATCTCTGGAATTAAAATAGATGTGATTTGCATACACATCTGCTTTGTCGTAAATTATTGGCAAGGAAAGGCAATATCTAAACTTCAGCTGCTTTTATCATCCCTGTGTTATATTTAAAATGCCCTCGGTGAGAAATATGTGAATAATAAAATAATTTAGCTATGAGTTCCTTACATATAAGAAAGACAGGCAGACAGACAGACAGGATTCTTTCTCTAAATAAAAACCAGAATGCCACCACCAAGTCCCCTACAGAGGCACTTACTGATTGTTTCCTGTACTGAAAGGTTTTATCTTTTGGGTGATGATAATAAGAAAATAACTGAAACAGTGTTTCCAGGTATCTGAGAATGTTTCTAAGACATATTTTTAGGTTTTAGTCAGGTGTTGCTTAGATAGAAGTTAGACCAAAGGAGAAAAATAACCCCTTGCATATCTGTTATTTCACACGTGTGCCTTTGACTTATCCAAAATATATTGCCTGAACTGCATGACATGAAGCCTTGCTTGTGTAAGACTCTCTCAAGGTGAGTCAAATCCAACATTTCGAAAAGTTTCAGACCAGTCCTATCCTTTCAATGCAATGCAGCCTGGAATGCACTCTGGCCATTCTTAGGACATTTATGTTGTAAATGAAGCTAAAGTTATTGATCAAGCTTTTTTTGCATAGTGGAATTCACAATGATTTATAATAATGAGGAAAGCTCTCTGCATTGTTATCCAACGTCAAGCAAAATTAGAATATTTCTTTCACAGCCCACCACTCAAGAATCCCCCCAGTTCTTTGACAGTAAGTTTTTGGTTTGATTTTTGTGTATTCAAAACCAAGAGATTTCCAGTGATTCTATTTTTAATCTTATTTGACAAATATTGTTTTAATATTTTAATTTTAATTTAATATTTTAATTTTGTTTGCCTATAACAGGAATCTAGGTGCCAACACAATTCAGTCCTGTTTTAGTAGATGTTGTTGGGGAAAAAAAAGAAAAAAGAAAAAAAAATGTGTGCCAAAAGATACATAAGCTAAAAGATAACAGGCAGCCAAGGGAAACAAGGATGTTATAACCAAAATTAAGAGGGAGTATAATGAAAGGTTAACAGTGATTATTTCCTATAACAGCTGTTTGAAATGTTAGGTATTTTTGGCAAGCACAAACCAAAAAGGCTATGAAAATCGGAGGAAAATAGTAAAAAGACCATGGGGAGCTATGAAGATTTAGTAAGAAATGGAAATGTCCAGAAAGAAAATTAAAGGCTACAAAGATGCTTCTGAAGAAAGGGGAAAGCGTGAGAGAATAATAACAATAATAATTTAAAAAAAAAAAAAAAAACTGAGGCCCATTGTTAAAGCAGCCATAGGTGAAGGTTAAGCAGAAGATGAGAGGGCAGATGTTCAGTGTCTGTCACTTCAGGTTAATTGCACATAATCATCTGGGTTACAGTGCCCACCACCTGCTTGTCAAGGCCTTCCACTGGCTCAAAACACAGATTATAAACCATTCAGAAAAACAGAGACCATCTCTGACATGAGATTTAGTAATTCTGTAGTTAGCAGAATGGAACGATGATTTCTGCTGTTGGTCTACCACAACTGAAGGACCTTTATGAGTTGTACAAATTGTGCAGGACTCTGCACTTGTCATTTACCCTGCACAGTTAATGCAGTGATTTTCCTCTTATTGGCCTAAAGACTCTCAGTCAATTCATATCTCTAGGTCCACAAAAAGTAACTAAAGCCATCATTCTGTTATAAATAAGCTAGTAAATAGACTCTGCAGGAATCCGTAGCTCTCCTGGGAAGTGCTGAAGCATTAATGCTTTGAAAAAAAGGTCTAAGCTACTGGTCTTTTATCATTTTGCAATAATCAGCAGAGGAGAAAGAGAGACTGCCTTCATGGGCAGCGTATGGTATGTCCTTTGTTAGAAAGCTCAGGCACAGGGGAGGGCCCAGGACCTCCAGGCACCTCGCGTCAGGATGCTGCCTTCTGCCACTGTCTCTCTGCTGGTAGCAGAGCCGTGTCCCCACAGGTGACAGTTTACAAACTGGGTTAAGAACTGCCTCAGGTCTTCATAATTTGTGTAATTTCTATATTTTTGTTGCACACCTATACTTGGAGACATTATACGCTTCGTCTAATTGAATGTACACCAAGGATATTTTCCGTGGCAAGGCTGGTGTTTCTGCTACCACTTAGGATGTAACAGGGGCTTGAGAAAGTGGACTGAGAAGAAATGATTGTGCAACATATTGCTCTGGGGTGCCTTTCTCTTGTTTTAAGAAATGCAGCCTTAGAAAGCTGTGGAGTAGAGCAGATGAAGGTGTATACCAGCTCATCTTTCCCCTTCACACTGGGCACTCATGCTGTGTTCATTTCACAGACTCAGACAGAGAGAATAAACTGAGTGCTAACTACATATTTATGGGAAACATGCATTTAATAGTGGGCTTGCTTTCAGTACTGATTAGTTTCATTTCTGTCCATTTTATACAACCCTCCTGCAAAAGATTTCCATGTTTTTTCCCCTGTATGCTTTGAGTAGTTCTTCACTGACTTTATTTTTTTTAAATGTTACTTATTATTAAACACCTAGAGGAGGAATGGCTACAGTGGTTTGTTTTGTTGTTTTGTTTTGTTTTTCATATAATACAGGGGGAAAAAAAGTCTATTTTAAAAGGTCTGTTTTTCAAATAGTTAATATCAGATGTGAAAATAAAACAGAGTTCAGCTGTACAAATTTCTCTATTTTGCTAAATAAGAGAAAATGTGATTTTTATTAATGATATTATAAAATAATAAGCATCTAACTTGAAAGGAACCTTGAGAGGAAATACAATGTATTTCTTACCTTTAAGTAGGATCAAAAATACTTACACTATTCCTGGTAGATGTTTGTCTAACCTAATCTTAACAATGTACCAGGATGGAGCTCCCACAACCTCTCTAGGCAACCTGTTTCCACAAATAAGCACCCCTTTAACATCAGGGTCTGGGGTGTTTTTTTATTTGATTGATTGATTGATTGATTGATGTTTTACTGTCTTGCCTTGCTGCACTGAAAAGCCTGTTTCTTTTTGTCCTATCCAGAGAGAAAAAAAATTTACATTTGGAAGGACTGTTTTTCTCTTATTCAGAATAAAGAATAAAATCCTTCTTTCCCTAAGAAAATGAAGATAGGTACCAAGTTTTCATTCCTTCAGAATTTCACTTACCCTCCACAAGTTCCCAAAGATAATAATGACTCTCAACCAGTTCTTCCAATATCCTGGGACAGAGTTCATGATCCAGACAATGCATTAAATTGCTTTAAGTGTTTTCCTACCAATCTTTCATGGGTCTAACCCAAGCTTTCATCCATTTACAGCCTCACCTCGAGTACTGTGTGCAGTTCTGGGCACCACAGTACAAAAAGGACATTAAACTGTTGGAGAGTGTCCAGAGGAGGGCGACGAAGATGGTGAAGGGCCTAGAGGGGAAGACATATGAGGAGTGGCTGAGGTCACTGGGCCTGTTCAGCCTGGAGAAGAGGAGGCTGAGGGCGGACCTCATTGCAGTTACAACTTCCTCGCAAAGGGGAGTGGAGAGGCAGGTGACCTATTCTCCGTAAACACCAGTGATAGGAACCATGGGAACGGTGTGAAGCTGAGGCAGGGGAAGTTTAGGCTGGACATCAGGAAGAGGTTCTTCACCGAGAGGGTGGTCACACACTGGAACAGGCTCCCCAGGGACGTAGTCACTGCACCAACCCTGTCTGAATTTAAAAAGCGATTAGACTGTGCACTTAGTCACATGGTCTAAACTTTGGGCAGACCTGTGCGGTGCCAGGAGTTGGACTTGATGATCCTTATGGGTCCCTTCCAACTCGGGATATTCTATGATTCTATGATTTATTGCCAGCCTAAATAACGGTTGGCCAAGTGATGGTCTTTTAGTGAGAAATGAAGCGAAGAAAGCTTTAAATATTTCTATATTTTAGGTTTCATCTGTCCATAACTTTCCCTCTTCACTGACTGGAAAGTTTTCTTCTTCCTGTTGTATCTATATAATGAGATCTTTTTATAATGAATGTTCCTTGTTGCCTATCTTTGTAAGTCTTGGTCTTTCTGATTTTTTTTCTCTTATTCTAGTTTTATTGTTTACAATTCATCTTCAATAACTTCACCAAATCTCCACATCTGCTCTTTTTAGACTTAGAATTTGCTTTTAGCTAGCTTTTTTTTCTTATAGCACTTCCTATTCTTCCTCCTCATTGAAATGATTCATACCCACACATTTAATACAGCTTCTCAGGGAACTGCCAACTATTCCTAACTCCTTTTTCCTCTCAGACTTGCCTCCCATGATTAGCAATACCACTGCAGCCGTAAATCTGAAACCACATGCAGAAACTTAACACAACCTTTGCACATTGGAAGGAATGAATTTCAGAAGTGAGAAATGACTTGCAGAACAAATATGAACTCCTTCTATATACATGAAATGGGAAAAGTCTCCTTTCAAATGGTACAGGGATTTGTCAGGTTTTGAAATGTATAATGACAGGTTAATGTTACCTCATTGAATCCCAGCAGTCAACGGTGAGGAAAACAGACTTTCATAAAATATATTACTACAATTCAGGAAGCCACGTCAAGAATTAGAAAAAAATTAAAAGCTTAGAATGGTCTTTCTGAATGGCAAGAGGCAGCTTAAGAAAAGGCTCTGATGCTAGGACAGTATTCACTAAATGTCAGGATGACGTGCCTTTGCTTTAAATAATAAATGTTAGTTATGAATTCGCTTGACAGATAATGGACAATGTTATCCCCAATGTATCTTTTTCATATAAAATCTGGGCGTTCCCTTGGGGACAGAAATGGGCCTCAGTGAAGTCAGCCCAAAGCCTCAGAGTTGCCTCAATGGCCTCTAGATCCACCTTTAAGATAATGTCAAGTGAAAATCTTGAAGACAAACATAATCAAAGCATGACCAAAGAGCTCTACAGCTGCTCAGACTTGTTAACTGAGTAGAGGTACATGGCATCGCTGCTTAGATATATAGAAATAAATAAATTCTATCCTATAAGTCAAGTCTGGGGAAAGAAGAAATAGGTGCTGATGTAGAAAGATCTATGGAGCTGTTTATCCTGTTGGTGTTGAGCCAAGTTATGACTATTGGAGAACATATCATTCAAGTGACTTTTATACTGCTGTATAATGGACTGATTAAATAGGCTTATAAAACATTAAAGAACATAGAAAAATGACTACAGATTAACAAAAAAGGTTTGGGCATTTCAACAAATCTTCATGAACGGAAAAGGTGAAAAGAGATACAGGCTTCTGCAGGAATCCAGGTAATTACACTTCTCAGGTCATTGCCACCCTTACTACCAGGGGATGACAGTGTGTACACGGTGGTTGCTTAAAAAATTGAGAATGGAGAAAGGTAAGATGCAATTTGTCAGGAATCTTCATAAAATCATGGAAATTTGTGGGATGCATTATAGGATCTGAATATGCATTTTCCAAAATAAGATAAGATCTTTTCTATTTTAACTGTGAAAAGGTGATATTTAGAGCATATCTCATCTTCTGGGCTCTAGACAGCAATGGATTTAGTCATAGTGTCAGATCTGTTATGTGCCAAAAGCCATTTAGTCAACTACCCATCCCAGCCAAACAAATAGCTCAGTGCCTTCAACAAATAACTCACTGCAAACCAAAACATAAGCAGTAACAGCAAGATGACGTTACCCTGAGAGAACAGAAAACGCACAACTCCATCTGACAGCAGCTCAGCTTTCCCCATTAAAGTAACCACCAAAATTTATCCTTCTTCTCTTAAAAGACAATATATATCGAAGTGTCAAACTGAACTAGAGAACAGAGCCACATACAGATTCCCCTTCTGAAAAAAAGTTTTCATGAATTGCTGTCTCTCACCTGTGTGCTATTATTCTAAGCTTAAAGAGAAGGTAATGCTACAAAAAGCTGGTGCATAACATGTAACTATTGGCATTGTTGTGGTTCACAATTTCCTCCTTAGCTACTCAGAAATAACTGAGTCAATATTAAAGATTCTGAGAGGACTGGGGGTTTACACAAATTCAGCATGGAGCCGGAGGAGGGGAGACATTTCTCTACCTATGACATAAATGCAACTGCAAGTGAAAACACCTAAGGAATAATGACAACTTAAAGCTTTCACCTTATTTTTTAAATGTCACACAGGTTTTTAGCTTCTTGAAGAAAAAAAAAAAAAGTCATTTCTGTGGCACCAGGTGATTGCAGTATGAGGCCTGAGCCCAGCAGCTTCAAGGGTTTCCTTCCCCAGTGACAGGATGAAAGCCAAACTCCAATTACTAGTATGGAGTCCAAACGTATGTATAATGTGTATAATATGTGTAATCTACAGCTTGTAAATATATATAAAACATAAAACATCTACATTTCCACCTGTGCATTGCTTTTAGCCTTCCTATAGACAATTCTGAAACAGAGAGACAATCTTTAGGGTAGCGGTTGCCCTTGGAAGAGTCACAGAGGGAATCATTTGGCCCAACAGGTTTAAGCTGTGCTTGAGCAAGGAAAATGGCAGGACTCAAACTGTCATTCTCTTTACAAGAGCATTCTCTACTATCCTGTCTGTCCGTACAAAAGTCATGATCTACTTCTTATTTTTCTTTTATACATATTCCTTCCAAAGTAATGCATTTTAATTTATCTGTATAAGTAGTTTATGTTAAGCACTCTGTTATTAGTACCAGTAGCAATACTACCAGATGCATGATCACAGAATTTGGTCATCTCTTCTTGCAAATATTTACAGTAGGAAGAGTTATGCTTCAGTATTTGAAAGGATATTCTGACAGTGCAGCGGTACTCACACAACCAGATGTTTATGATCAAATTAGGTAAAGGTTATATGTCCTGTGGGAACGACTCATGAGGAGCTCAAGATACTCCTGAAGCAAAAAGCTTCAGGTTACCTCTTCCCGGCCAACACTTGGCAACAGACCACATGCACTTCCAGTCATTTGCATTGCAAAGTGAACAACGGACATATAAATCAGTTAAAATCTCAGATGTTCACCTGACAATATTACAAAGAGTAGATGATTAACAACACTTAGCCATGACTTAGTGAGAAGTGGCATGAGGTTTTTTTCCACGTTTTACAGTTGATATTTCATTTCTGTTTTCATCTATGCTTTGCTTTTGCATTGTGCTTTGTTAATTGCTTCAGGAAATGGCTAGAGTTTATAGGCTGCCTGGAAACTGGGATGTTTTAAGAGAATGTACTGAAGCGCATTGATCTGAATGATATCAAATCTATTCTTTTCCAATGGTGCATAGCAAGTGACCTTACCTGATTGCAGGAGTCTACTGCTCTTCCATTAATAGTTTACAACCCATGGTTCCAGTTTTCATCCATATTAAATATATTATAAATCTTTAACTTGAGAAGCAGCCAGCCAGCACGCAGGACTCTGTGATGTGTTGAAATGCCTCTGCTGTTTGAACTCTGATTCGCTGTGGAGGATGGGTTTCTTTTTGGGCAGGGAAGGGTTCTTTGATGGATATTCTGCTAGAAAAAAAGCAAGGATGGGTAAACTTCTTGCTTTAAAAAAAAAAGAAAAAAGAAAAGAAAAAAATCACCTCTATGCAAGTCATCATGAATATATTAACATATGCACCCACCTGTACTCTATCAAACACAAATTACCTCCTAAATATAGTGCAGCTACAGGACAATCTCAGCACACAGCTCCATCTTTCACCATCGAGTGAATCACCTTAAATCATGATCAGAAGCTTCAGCAAGCATATAACATGTTTTAACTACAAAATTACATTACTTTTGTCCTCTGTTCTTTAGCTAATGGTCCCAAAGCCCTGTGTAGGTTGGTGCTTGACAGCAAGCCTATGCACATCCACACCTTGCAATAACAGGTGGAACAGACACCCAGACTCAGAATTGTCCTCCAGCAGGGCTGTTTGGTCTGAGAAATAGATACATTTAATTTCTTGGTTTTCATCTCTCATATCCTTCATTATTGTGTCACTATAACTAACAAACGTTTTCAGAAGATACTATAAACTCTTAAGCAAAACTGCTGTTAATTGCTTGAAGCACTGTTCACAGCGTGAGGGGATTTTTGTACTTGTCATTTGAATCACTTGGAAATAGACCCCAAAATTTTGATATTTTAGCTTCTCTCTTTGCTTTTGAAGCAACAAAATGTCAGATATCATTAACTATGTGTAGTATCTGTAACTTCGGGTCCCCCCAAGGCAATCCCTAATCTCCTGAGGCACAGCCTGATGGAAAGGGGTTGCACAGAATCCTCTCCCTCCCTCTCTGCTTGTTTCCACTACACTTTCTGTTCTTAAAGGTTCACTTTTGCTGTAAGTTCATCCTCCAGTGTCTCCATAGCTTTCTATCCCTGCTCTGCAGCCTGACAGGGGCGGATTAGAGGGGGACCAGGGAATGATGGCTTTGCTGGACCACAGCTGGCAGCTGAGCAAAGCTGCAGCTGAGCCTCCCTGTGCCCATCAGAATTAATAAGCCTGGCCTTGCTGGGTGGAAAATTTTTGCTGCTAGAATAATCCAGGACCCTGAAAAGCTGGCTTTTCCCACAGGCTTGGGAGCCTGCTACAAGTGTTTCAGTTTTCTAATATAAATATTTTCATAAGTAAGTTTCATAACTTTCTCCATCAAAAACACAGGAGTTTTGCTAGTTTCGAGGATAGTTAGAGAGCTTGCAGGTAAGCCTGAAGAGGTCACAAATTCCCATTTTTCTGTTCCAATATCTGCTTTTGGATTAAATTTTGTAGGGGAGCTTAAACAACATCTTTTTTCTTTTTTAAGGGAACCTTAAAAATGCCTGAACATACACACTCCTGGCTAACAAAATCCATCTTTGTTGGTACTTTGCATTTCTGATTTCTGATGCTGTGGCACAAACTAGTTGCTTGCTGAGGGAATTATACACTCACAGAACATCCTAGTAAGTCTGTGCTGTTCAAAAACCCTACATAAACCAAAACTCCAGAGGCTTATGCAGATTTAGCTTCCTTTCTCACTAACCTTGTCAAATATGTGGAGGACTTTCCAGGTCAACAATTTTAACACCTCATATTTTTAAAGGAGTTGCCTTACTTTATTATAGTGATCCCTGCACATCACCAAACTCTGTGTGAAGACCAAAACTCTACTTTAATGCAAAAGTGCTGTTTTACCACTTCGTTCCCCATAAGCGTGAAACAAGAGCAATGGAGGCTCATCTTTGCCCAATGTAATAATGGCATTATATTGATATGGGTGATATTAAACCTTATCAGTAAGAGAAAAAGTATGCGATATATATATGGAGAAACAACCCAATAGAAATTCTAGGCATAATATCCCAGACAGCCATTTTACAAAGTGTCTAACCTCAGTGAGCAATACCTTTCCTGTGACTTGGATGGAGCTGCCCTCCTGTACTGGACACGAGCTCTCTTGACCATGTTCAAACAATTCCTGTTTTCCAATTAGATAAAGAAGGAGCAGACAAGCATTCAGGCACAGCTCAGATGAAAGTCCACAAGTTCAGCTACTTCTCTAACGTCATTTCCACAATATCTGTCTAACATCTGTCACCACTAGAGCAAGCTATGACAAATTGCACAAGCAGGCCCATACCAGATATGGCCAGCAGCTAAACCTGCCAAACTTCCCCATCCACTCAGCTCTAATTTGTAATGAGTATTACTGCTAAACTCTTGCAAGTTCAGGAAAACACCCATTAGACATGTTCAATTACAACCATTGATCTCTTGGTCTTATAAATATACAATATTGGGAGGAGACATAATAGTCTGTTAGGTCATATCATAGAATATAATTTTAGGCAAGGATTTACCAGGAGGAGCTAAGAGAGGTTTAGGCCTTTCTTACAATCTCACTAACTCCTACCACCAATATTCCTGCTACAGCACTAGCAACACTGCAACACTCACTGTCTTCAGCTTTACACCTCTTACCCAGAACCGATGGACCTGTGACCATGACAGCTGGTCTCAAGGGAGCACATGCTGCCCCCTCATATGATCTGCATGGCTTCCTCTCTTTGGTCTCCCTGCATATGGGGAGACCAAAGGACCAAAAATAAGACCAAAGTAAGAGGAGACCTCCTTACTAATAGATGCTATTCATAAAAGAGTTTTTTTGTTTGTTTGTTTGTTTGTTTGTTTAAATTAAGACTGGCCTCAGTCTCTACAATGAAATACTCCTGTGTGCGGCAGAGGAAATGGTCATAAATGAATTGCTGCTGCAATTTTCCATAAATGACAAGCATATACAAAGTAGTGTCTTTCACATGCCTGCAAGTTTTATTCATCTTCAAGGTGGAGTCTCAGCGGTATGTTGTTTCTAAAACAACAAACGTTGTTTCTAAAACAACACAACTTTGCAGAACAGTTCAGTACAAATAGCATCAAAGGGTTTTTCATGTCTTCATGACCCCACAGAATCATAGAATACCTCAACTTGTAAGGGACACATACAGATCATCAAGGCCAATTCCTGGCTCCACACAAAACCACCCCAAAATAAACCATATGTCTGAGAACGTTGTCCAAACACTTCTTGAACTCCAGCAGGCTCAGTGACAAGACCTGGAGAGCCTGCCCTATCACTGGTCACCAGACAGCAGCTTCCTCATGAGGCAGCTGCAGGCCACCATGAGGCCTCCCCTCAGCCTCCTCTGCTCTGGGCTGAACAAACCAAGGGACCTCAGCTGCTCCTCAAACATCCTGCCCTCTAGGTCCTTCCCCATCTTTTTTGCCCCCACATGCAACAGTGGTTCATTTCACAAAAAAAGGGGATGGGTTTTTCTTATTCCAGATAACCTGAAACTCCTTCTGTGTTACTCCTGACTTCCACCACTGAAGTTTTCACAAACTTTTTCTCTGTTCCCTTACTGCCTTCCTGCAGAGGTAAGTGGGGGTTCAACCTGGCACCACCAACCAGATATTATTTAACAGCTCACTTTAACTGTTGTGAAAATCAGAAGAAAATCCATTTCAGTCCTTTCCAGATGCATTTGCGGGGCTAAGACCAAGAGGAAAAATAAGCAGAAAAAATGTAGAAAATTCATCAGCAATGGGCAAAACTAAATCAAAATCTGAATACCCACAGGAAATGAAATAGCTTCATAAGAATGTACTACTTTTATACATTAGCTCTCCAGAGATAAAAATGCCCTTTAAATGTGAATTCTGGAAATTGCAGGTAAGCAACAAGAGAATGAAATTCCAACTACTCACCTTGTGCACTAAGAGAAAAACTCAGACAATAACAAACTGCTTCTACAGTCCCTAGCAGACTTACCAATGCACAAGAGGCAGAGGGAGCTTGGTATAAAGGGGATCCCTTTCAAGGTCATGCCTGTATTATAAGGATATTTTGCAATTCTGTTTTCCTATATCCTGAGGCTATTCCACCTCCAGTCACCACAGAAAATGGCATGATGCTACTTACAAAAAAAGAATAGCCTGATACAGTTTTATTAACTCGCTTTGGTAAACTGGAAAGTAGTAACAATAACCTAAAAAAAGGAGGTCTTACCTTCTGAATGTAGACAGGTGAGCATATGAACAAGATGCCAAAGAGAGTCTTTGGTGGAAAGCAGCCAGCTCTGAGTTTTGATCCAATGCAATGGTCACAAGAGACTTTCATGGAGCTGCAGCATGCTGCAAGACAAAGAAAAGAGAGGACATTAGATGGAAGACAAGCATGCAGAGGAAAAAAAAAAAAAGCCCTCATCTCACATATTAACACCCAGCTTTATGAACACACACACTTGGGAAAAGGATGGGCTTGACCACCGAAAAGTACTCGATTGCACATCATTTCCCACTGCCAAATGGAACCCCAGGGTTTCCCACCAGTTGAAGAGCCTTGGGTGCCTGGGTCACTCAGCATGAAACCTCTGGTGACACTGTGAGGTGAAGGCCATCCCTTCTCTCCTCCACTGCTGCCCTATTGCTCCTGCCAAGTTCAGCAGCTGTGCAGCCCAGCAGCTCATAGCATTGCACTAGGACATGGATTACAGACATGATCCTGAATGAAACAACCCTCCCAGAAGAAACTGTCTGATGGGCCATAAACTTTACTTCCAATTATCTGTTAAAAACATCTTTCCTTTCCCTACCAAGCAGGACCATATAGCATTGTCTGTAGGAATCAGCTGTGAAGAACAAGCTAGAGAAATATATGAAGTGCTGATCACTCACAGAGTGAAAAAAATAGCTTTATATGCAAATTAGAAACGTTCCTGGAAGTATGTTTGCTCTGCAACACTAGAAGTTTAATTCACTTAATGATTTTGAATGAGAACAAGCAGAACTAACTATTTTCATTCTTAAATAAAAAAGACAACTGCATTGCATTATCTTCCAGTTAGTAACACTTGCTGAATAATTACATTTTATTGTATCTTATTCTCTTAATGTATTTTTTCCTGAAGAAATAAAGAGCTTGTGTGGTACAGTGATTACAGGCAAGTAACCACTTGCGGTCCAGTGTATTCCATAAAAAAAGCATAATTTATGATCACAATTTATTTACCAAAATTAGTTACTGGACACCAAGAGCAGAACTACTCAATTTCCTTCCTCGGTGGTAGAGGACGAAGAACAGAAGTAAGAGGGGTGAGCATTACAGCAACATTGCTGAGTGACCCTGTCTGCATCACACAAGTGAAACTCTAGCACAGCCCTGATGATTTTGCAGTCCAACACCAGAACTCTTCTAAAGCGTTTTTGGTATTTTACCTGTAAACACACAATATTTTTGAGCAGTAGCAAGTGGGGAAAGGAGCAAGGAAGCATTTTCTACCTGTCATGAGATAGAAATTACCCAAGGGCCACCATGCCAGGCCCAGTCAGAAGAGGATGCCTCCAGCATCAATGGGAATCATTCACAACTCTCACTTGCTTCTTTCCTTCCCCCATAAATAACAGGCACATCATTGCCAGGACACTCCCAGACTTCTTGAAAACTTCTGGCATTTCATAGCTGAAGACAAGAATTACATGATGAAATGGGTCATTAAATAAAGCAGCTGCTTTTATTGTAGCACATTAACTTCTGTGTTATTCTGGAAAAATGCTTACGGTTGGGCTAAGTGTATGCTCCATTCCTCCAAAGGCAGCCACTGAGTTTAAACCATTTGTCAAGTGTTAAGTGAGTCAGATGCACACTATCAGAGGTCACAGACTGCCTCATACATTCATTTCCTATGAAATTATTTTTTCTAAGCATCCAAGGCACTTCTTTACAATAACTGGTGCATGGTACCTGGCTCCATTTCTTGTAATGTCATACAGAACTTACTACACTGCCAACATCTCTAGCTGTCCACAGAGTAATTTGGAAGTTGGGAAGGTGACCATCAAGGAACAATAGTTCTGCTGAGGGATCAGCTTCCTTGGTCTTGGAGCTTTGGGTTTTAGTTTTAGTGTAAACATAGTGCTGTTGTATCTGTCAGCCCAGACATTTTTTCTAACACACATCAAAACACCTCATGGGATTCACAGAGCAAGTGGTGCACATGGGGTCTGGGAAAGGAGCGTGAGGCTTTTATTTTCCAGGAAGAGTCACAGAATACTTCTTAAAGAAGGACAACAGAGAAAGTCTAAAGGGAGGTAAGGTGGGGGGCAGAGGGAAACTCTCTGAAAGTGCACCCCACAGCATGCTCAGTGGTAAAATCAGTTTTGTTTCTTTTAGCTTCTAATGAGATAGCTGCTTGAAGCTTGATTTTTTGTTTCTGGTCAAGAAAGCGCTGTGTTGATGCTCAGATGAATATTCTCCCACCCAACATGCACTTCCAGTTTATGGACATACAACTTTTAACGTTTCAACTGTGTGTATGAAAAGTCATTTTGATGGCAGATCAGAGTTGCTTACCATTGTTTTGTTGGAGGTGTTTTGTTTTGTTTGTTTGTTTGTTTGTTTTTTGTGGTGTTTTTTTTTTGCAATTGCAAGGTGTTACCAAGGTAGGAAGAAAGTAGCTCCACCAGAGGTTTGGGCAATAGGATTCTTCAGACAAATGTTCTTATTAAAAGAATTCTGCACTGGGCTGTCCTCCCCCTTTTCAATTTTTTTTAGTCCACCTCTAGGCATAGGCATTGCAAGAGGCATCCATTGCACCCACTGTCCTACAGGAGCAAGTCCCAAACAGGCCACATTACAAGAAGGAGACTTTTAAAGATAAAAGGTGCAGCATTGCCATACACAAGGGCATTGCCCTACAGCCTGGGGTGCTCTCATGGGGGCCACCTGGATGTCTCCTCCTCACTTGGCACAGAGGCTGAAAACAGGGGCTAGAAAAGCCATTCTCTTGAAAGGAGATCTGCAGAAACCAGCAGTCTGGCTTCTTTAACCACTGGTAAGCCAGGAGCAGACTTCCTTCCCCCCCATAGCAAATTTGTACATTTGCTCTATTTGACAGACCCGTTTTCTCAGCATGGCCCAAGCAGCAGTATCACCTCTCACTGCCGCCCTGGCAGGCCAGGACGCCTTGAGCCACCCATGCTGATAACGTCTCAGTATTTTCTGTCGACTGCTACATCTTCTCACATACTAACCTCAGAATAAAGTATGCTGTTCAAGGCTGTCCAAACTGTCAAAAGCGGCATACATGGTCATGGCAAGGTCACAGTCATAAGCAGCATCAATCTATGCCAGTCTCTTTTCTCCTGCATCACTTCGCAGCTGAGGGGACAGTAATTAAAAGCTGTGGGTTGATACTTTTAAACCCTTCTATCAAAGGGGCAGAGTTCCTGGGCTCATAGCTTTCCACAACAAAGGAAATTATACCTTAGCCCTTAAAGAGATTAAACACCTGTTTCTCACCAATTTCAGAAACTTTAGTGATTAACCAGAAACTGAAGCTTACTCCAAGAAGGAGATTTACTAACTGCTGCTTTGGACTATTGAAATGTAAATTAAAATCTCTCAGGGCAGCATTCTAGCAATTTATTTTGAGACTGTGCAGAGCTGTGGAGGAATGCCAGAAAATAATCTCACTCTCCTTGTTAAAGAAAAAAAGAATCCAGATTAAAATATGGAAGATGTTTTGCTGTCCTTTGTGCTCACCCCACGCTACCTGCATCAAACAAATTACTGGTAATCAGGCAGTCACCAATACATCTCAAACTGTCCATGAATTTTATGTGCTTTATATGGCATCCCTGAAGCTCTTCTCCACATGAATCCTCCAAGGTAGGGCTGAAGAGCATCTGTGCTTTACACCTGCAGACAAGCAACCACTGTGGTATCTGCACAAATGGAGCAAAATGGGTGAAGCTCTCTGCAGAAAGGCTACGCGGGTGTAAGAAAAATGTGTTTTATCTAAAGCCACTGAAATTGTCGGACACTGGGTCTGTGAACTGTGCAGGAGGTATCCAGATGCTGAGGTAGGTGTTCCTCTGCCAAACACTGTCATATGGGATGAGAAAAGTGACAGTAAGCTAAAACCAGATCATTTCCCATTTTAAATTGGAAAAGAAAATGAAAATTTGTCTTTTTCCCTCATCACAATAGAGATTAAGCAAGGGAAGAGGTCTGGAGGGAGCAAGTGCTCTTCAGAAGCCATCTGTGTTTTTACTGAGTTTACGCAGCAGGGTTTTGGTAGCCGGGGGGCTGCAAGGGTGGCCTCTGTGAGCAGAGCCCAGCAGCTGCCCCAGGTCAGAACAGAGCCAGCTCCAGATGGCTCCAAAAAGGACCTGCTGCTGGCCAGAGCCGAGCCAGGGAGAGACACTGGGTGGGCCTTTGGGAGAGCAGATTGAAGAAAGGGAAAAAAAAAAAAAAAAAAGAACATCCTGTGGAGCCCCCACAGGAGCAGGCCTTGGGGCAGAGCTGCAGCCCGTGGAGAGGAGCCCACGCAGGAGCAGGGGGTCTGGGGGGAGCTGCCACCCGTGGGGGACCCACCGCCTGTGGGGGACCCGTGCTGGAGCAGTTTCCTCCTGGGGGATAGACCCCGTGGTACGGAGCCATGTGGGAGCAGTTCTTGAAGAGCTGCTGCCTGTGGGCAGCCCCCACAGGCTCAGTTCGGGAAGGACGGCATCCCGTGGGAGGGACCCCACGTGGAGCAGGGGCAGAGAGTGACCGTGAGGGAGCGGCAGAGATGAAGCGTCAGTCCCTGACCGCAGCCCCCATTCCCTGTTCCCCAGTTCTGCCTGGGGGTAGGAGGTAGAAGAGGCTGGATAGAGAGGAAGGTATTTTTGGTTTGCTTTTAGTTCTCACTACTCTAGGTTGTTAAAAATAGGTGATAAATTACATTAATCTCCCAGTGCTGAGTCTGTTTTGCCTGTGATGATCATTGTTGAGTGATCTCCCTGTCCTTATCTCAACCCTTGAGCCCTTTTCTTTTTATTTTCTCCCCCCTTCCATCTGAGGAGGAGGAGTGAGAGAGCAGTTGTGGCAGAGCTCAGCTGCCCAGCTGAGTAAAACCACCAGTGTCAAATTTAGAATAATTAAAAAGACCAAACGTTCATCCCCTCTTCTGCCTCACTCTTCTGTGTTTCCAGCACACAGGACGATTGCTGTGGGGTTACAGCAAGCACACAAGGCAAAGACATGATCCCACAGTTTATGGCAGCCCTGCACATCAGGCTGTCCAGGCCACTGTTCCCAAAATGGCTACCAGGGGCCTGCTCCACAAACCATGCTTTCCATGCAATGCAAGATTTGTTCCTTAACTACAGCCACAATTTGGTGGCCCTGCCGTGCCCGTGGGTAAATTGTTATTGAGGTCAGCAGGGCTGAGCCAGTGCCACATAGTTTATCCCGGGGGAGCTGGGGTAAATTTTGGAGAGTGTTGAAAGCAACAGTGTTAGAGGTGAATTTCACCACCACCACCACCACCTTTACCAGCAGAAATAAGTCTGCAATCACAACTGATTTGTCCAATTGTGGGCTTAAATTAAATATGCTGGAAGTGCAGGGAACAAGAAACACTCTGATTTATTGTAACAGGCACCAGCCCTCATTTATAAAAACTGGAATTTGTGCTGTACGTTGGTTCAACAAAAAGCCTCAGTAAGTCATTCGCTATCCAATAGGTACATTGAGTTATCACATGAGCAGCCATTACTCAAGGTGACAGTCTCAGCACAACAAGCCCCTGTTGAGAGCACTTGAGTTTATGTCAACATGAAACAAATGAACCTAATGGATATCCGCCTGGATGAATCCAGCTTCTGTACTTAGCCACAAGCCCTACTGTACACAGTGTGGCAAATCGACCAAGCAGCGTATCTCCACAACATTACTCGCTGTGCAAAAAGACTGGCATTTTTTTCTGCTTTTCTTCAGATAAGCCTGTTTTTGCTGCTGTTGTCGTTGACTTTTTTTGTGAGGAGGGAAGTAAAAATAACTCCTAACACCCACCAGTCACATCTGGCAACATGTTTAGAGTTGGGATGGGTAACCTTTCAGAAGTTTAACCAGAAAGGGGAGACAGCTTGGCTTTGATTTTCTCCAAAATCTATAATCTTTAGGCAATGCCTCTGTCGTTTGAGAGCCCCCCCCCTTTTTTTTCCCTCCTAGTATGCAAGGAAAAAGGGGAGGAGGGGGAGGAGGAGGATGCCAGCATGCAATGTGTTTGCTCCTTATTCATTCCTAAGACTTCCTCCATGGGGTCTGCTCTACAAGCTATGGACCAAGCACCCAGTCGTATTTGCCCTCCCTGCCCATGCAATACCACTGCCAGCATGTCACACTGTGACAAGGATGAGCTCATCCACGGGCAGAAATACAATGGCTCTGCTCCATGGGAAGACAACATTTCTGAACTGGGATACACCATTGCTGCTGCTACCCACAGCCTGGACAATGCTAGAAAAGCAAGAGAGAAATAAGGATATTTAAGGATTTAGAAGGTCATAATATGGGAACAGAGAAAAGATATGCAAAAAGGGAGTGAAGGAGAGAGCAAAATGAAGATCTATGGCATCTTAATTCTAGGAAACTGTGCAAGTACCGGCGCGGTCCCTGGAAGGGTGCAAAGCTGCTGTGTGCAGCACACTGGGCCCAGGCAGCAGAGAGCTGTGCTATTCCGTAGACTTACCTGTTTTATCAGACATCTTGAAAGGCAAGTTTTCTAAAGCTGCTAGCTGAGGAAGATCAGGATTTCCTCCCTGGTCTCTCTCTTGATTAAGAGAGATTTCTTTTCTGCAAGCAGACATGACTGTTACTGAGCTGATCCCAATTTTTTTTGTCATAACCTATGGCTCAGCCTCGTGGCGCAAAGAGAAGATTCATTCCCTAACCAGGAGCAGTAGAGAACAAATAGAACACACACCGGTTATTTTTCTGCTGCCAAAGTTACTTCATTGTCATTTTCTAATACACAATTCACTAAATTACACACGTAAATTTCCTTCTTCCTGTAAAGAAAGCAATGAAATTCAATGTCTGAAAGCAGAATATTCATCTTCTGGCTTTTTTACTGCACTTTCAGGCTTTTATATCTTCATATAAGAAGGGAAAAAAAAAAAGAGAAAAAGAACAATAAGTAGCTAATGAGATTGATTTCCATAGCTGTTATTTAATCTCTGTGTGTTTTCTCACACTTAATACAACATAGCCAGTAGGGAACAGTCACATTTTGCATTCATTAATCTGATTAGGGAGAAGAAGCCACTTCCAAGTGCCACGCACTCAGTAGGAGATTAACCAAATTACCAGAGTGGGAACCACCAGGGCTGTAACCATCCCACCAGCAGGATCCCAAGCCTCGGTGGTGCCACCACCACCAATTGGGCAGCGTCCAGAAGAGCCAGGAGGCAGCAAGATGCTGACAAAGACCTCCTCACCATAACCACCACGGAAATGTCACCACACGCAAGCCAAGAGGAAAATGATGCATGTCTGCAGTCTTTTATCTGGGCCTTTGTTTGAAAGAAACACGAAGCAGAAGGGGAAGGAATAAATCTGCACTGAGAAGTGAACAGGGATAACAAACTAGAAGACAATACTGAACTCTGCTCTTCAGGGAGCAAGTTAATAATCTTATCTAACAATGTGTCCCTTCAGTGATAATACACGGTAAACAATTCAAAATCATATTAATATAAATAAGGGGTAGCTGTTACCAGAGCTCAGTTTAAATGACAAAGTCCTCTATTAGCATGAATGCATTAGTATCCTCTTCCTGGGATGTGTATCTAATTTGCAACTAAATTATTTGGCGGTTTATACTGTATGTGACCCTGACCTGATTGTGCAGTACTCTTACCCCTGGAGAAGCGGAGGTAGGAGGAGCAGGCTTTCTCCTGTACCGCTACCAAACACCCTGGGACAGCAATTTCAGTACCTGATCAGGCAAAACTCCTTTAAAGGCTGTGGTCATTTGCAGAGAGTAAGGAGCGAGAGATCAGAGCTCTGCCGTGCGGCACAGCTACGAGAAATGACACCGTGTTTCTGCCCAGAGATGGAGAACGCCACTCGCAGAAACCGCAGCAAAATTGGTCGAGTCGTCCTCCATCCATCACAGCGCCCGCAGCTTCCTTCTCGAGGCGGGCAAGATGATGATAAATACGATGTGAGCATCTTATGCTGTCTTTTTCCTCAGCTACAAATAAAGCTGCCGGCAGGATCTGCCTCCCCAGGAGTAAGTGCCAAGGAGAAATGCAGGGAAAGCAAAGGGAGCTGCTTAATGGAGTGATGCCCACATTCCTCTGCAGACATGATCCTACAGAATGGAGCATGCAGTCCCAATCTGGCACTGTTTACAAACACGATGCAGCTGGCATCCCTTGAATATCATCATAGCAGGTGAGCACATGGAGGAAATAGCATTTTTATTGACGGACAGATTGCAGTACTGCATTACATTGGACATGCCATTGAAAAACAGAGAGAGCCCTGCCTAAAATATGGCAGTACACAAAGGTTAGCAGCACAGGGGTTGTTTTTATCAAGGCTAAGTGCACCCCATAAAGCTTTGCTGGAACAGCTACATTGGTTATGAATGTTTAAAATATATATATATTATATATATCCCATCTCAAAGCCTGCTTAGCTCTGCCTGGAAAACCCCTAGAGTAGATACAGATATGCTTTTATCAGCTTAGTTAGGCTGCTTGAGGAAACAGTGTAACAAAAGCAGCATGATATCTGCATCTTTCCTGCAGGGCTCAGCAGACACCAGCAGTGCCAGCACAGCTCCTGCAGGAGAGCTACTGCCAGGGTGAGCCAGTCCTGACACAAGCTGCATGTACGTGTGCACACACGTGTGCACGTACATATGTGTGCATGTATGCACGCCATGGCCTTCAGCTGCTTCTAGGGCAGACACAGCACCCAGCAGCTCCTCACGGTGCTCACAGTCACTCCACTGCCACCTCCCTTTGTACTTTGGCCCTGTCTAAGCTCAGATCCGTGAGGTAGAAAAGGGATAAAAAAAAGTTATTATGCACGCAAAACATCAACACTTAACACAGAAGATTTGGCAGGCATCTGCATTACATCTCTGCTCATTATACATCTAGTTTTCCTTCACCCTGACAACTCCAAGACTGGAATCTTTGTTGTCTGATTTTCGCACTAAGCTTCCATTTCTACAGCAACCAGTGCTCACGTACTAATCAAATGCCATTATTCATCAAATACCGCAGAGAGTAACTGTTCTGGGTTGTCAAAAGCAAGTGCTGAGCAATGCCCCATGAAAGATTACTTCACTTAAAGGCCTTCAACACTGTGGAACAGCCAAATAAGTCCGCATGGGATGGTTTTCCTGTCTCAAAAATAATAATAATAGGAACGTGAGGTCAGGTATTTCTCCAAAATGACTGCTATACCAATCAGAATATGTAACCCAAATGAGGAAGGAGATGGGAATCAAATCCCCCCTGCCTCTTTCAGATCAGGAAATTCCTTCAAAACCCATTCCCTCAGAGATACTAAGTCCAATTCATCAATAAGGTGTGGCATTGCTTGTGAACATGGACAGAGAACCCCCAGTGCTTAGCTGACTAACGAAAACCTGTTTACTACACCTGGACACCCTTGTTCATCACAGCTGTAGCAACTCATTTTTCAAGTGCTCCAGAGCTCGGGACTTTGACAACAAATGGCCAAAGCGAAGAGCAGGGCTGGAAAGTAACTTGCTGTCTGAGAAGCTGTTTTCTCTTGAGCAGAGCGCACCAATATGTCTTCAAAAGAGAGAAATTCTTCCTCAGCCTCTCCTTCAGCACAGCAGAGTCCAGGGGGAGGAACCAGCAGAAGAAGCCCCCTGCCCCAGGCGTTGCACTGGGGGTAGGGCTTAGCCCCCCTCCACCGGCATCGCTGCTCCCACCAAATGACATCTCCTGAAATGTGTGCACTACGCTTACAACTCATGGAAAGAACAAAATTATGAACCCTTAGGACCTGCAAAAGTCGGGGAGGGAATCAATGAAAAGTGGTTTTTTTTTCATTTATTAATGTCTTCCAAAGTCTGAAGTAAAGATAACCTATAATTTTTTTTGCAGTTGCTCCAGCCTGCTCACATTCTCTCTTCCACTGTACTCTTAAATTTCTTTGAAATTACAATTTCCAAAACAGCGTTTAAAGGCCACACTAGGTTCAGAACTTTTTTTTTTTTTAATCATGAGACAGAATAATCTGTGCACCACAACAGATAAGGTGAGAAGGAGCCAAAACCCACTGAGGTTAAAAAATAACTAAAAGCTCCAGCAGGATTTTGTCCAGAGTTTGTCTTGTACTCTCACCATCCTGAATGCTGCTGGCAGCAACATAGTGCAATTTCTCTTTCTTCATAGCATGAGTCACACGAATTGACAAATGCTGCCTCATTTGAAATCCAGGTGTTTAGTCCCTGACTCTAATAACACTCTGCAGACTGATGACTGATTAATTGACAGGCATTTTTGGGATACCTAGTGATGAATATCAACAGCTGAGTGAAATGTCAGCAAGTGAGTAAAATATATTGCAAGGCTTACGTGGATTATGAGAGGTTGCATTATCAAACAAGAGAAGGAAGCCAAGGGATAAGCGAGCGTAGAATCAGAGCAACCAGCAGGCTAGTGATAATTAAGTCTAAGGAGATAATTTTATAAACACAGATTTAACAGCTTTACTCCGATTCTCACCTTTTCTTGTATAACCAGCATAGGTTTATTCAGAGACCACGGTAGCAATCAGCTCGAGTAAAAGTGATAATGAGAGTAGGAAAGGGGCTGCACAGTGGAATAGTTAGGTTGAAGAAAAGCAGAATTACAATTTCCCTGCTGCCTGCTAATGACTTAATGACCCCAAATGAGATCCATGGGGGGCTCAAAAAGGAAGCTGCCTTTTGAAATTCAAGCAGGAGTTTCGTATCTATTATGCTAATTTCCAGACACTAATGCGGCCAATTTATATATAAACAACAATTTCATCTGTCATTTAGGGCTCATGTTGCAATCCTTTTCAGTAAAATATTATCAGCAAGTAAGTAATAATGTGCCTTGAGCTAGAAGTGTGACCTTGCTGCCATCCAGAAAACAAGCCATGTTAATCGCCCAGCTGCGATGCCACAAAAATAAACACATCGGTTTATGAGCAATTGCCTGTTCTTATGTACCTGTTACTGGGTACGTCATAGACACCATCTTACATTTTTTATGAGAATGGCCAAAAAAAAAAAAACTCTGCTTAACAAAATTGTTCATATTTCACCACTGAATTTTGCCTCTTGTAAGGATGAGCTGAAAGAACTGGTCATGGATTTGGGAGGGGATCAGAAAAAAAACACAATGGTAAGATAATTACTGTGGACATCCAGTGTTAAGCCATCATTTCTTGAGATACCTGATTTGCCAGCAGTTCCCCAGCCACTATAGCGCACAATCAGTATTGGACCCTGCACCTATAAATGAAATGACTGGCTTCTGATTTGCACCCTCTAGACCCTTAAGGAGTCCATGGAGTGATTTTAAGTCATACAAGATCACAAGAACAAGTTCTCATATTCTACATTTGGTTGGGTGAAGGAGTTCTTTGTTTGTTTAGTTATCCAAAATTGCTAGACGTTGACATTTTCTAGATGAGGTTTTAAACAGGGTAAGGAGAGCAGTAACCACCAAATCCCAAGGGCTGACCTGCGGTCTCATAAAATCACCACAAGCACTGCTGCCCTCAAGGGCTCTCTCAATCTCTTTGCCACACACACAAATCCAGCACCTGAGGAGTTTCTGTAGCAGATAGCTTCCTGAAATATTTCCCCAAAACTTTTAATTTCAACACATACAAATTTCCCAACACCAAAGCCTCTCCCATTACCTGTAATAAACACCTGCGTACAGATTGCAGCAAGCACCTTAATCCTTAGGTTTTTTAAGCTTAGAATTAATAACTCAACTGGAAAATTGAAAAAAGCCTCAGTGTAGTGAGAGACTACAACCGAACAGGATGGTCATGTGAGAATGAATTAATTTTATTTTTAAACACTTTAAAGTCTGATTTCAAATCTAAGCAATTGTTTTGTTATAACAACACTTAAATACCTATAATTACACATTGGCTTCTATTCTTCAGGCCATTTTATATGTGCATGTAAGGCAAATGCTCAGATATAAATCCCAGGCAGTGATTATTTTTAATAGTGCTATTATTTTCTCATCATAATCACTGGGGTACAATTCCTGTTAAACTATTCAGCATTCCTTGGGAAAGTTAAGTAAAAATCAATCTGATTTACTTTAAGGTAAGGGCTTCCCAGCTCTGCTCCCTCCCCCTTCTCTGCTCAAATAAATATAAATGGGTATTAGCTATGGGGAAAATCAATGAAATTATATTAAACTTGTAATTCAGCCAAGTGTCTGCAAATTCCACTAATTATTTATGTTTTGAGTCCTGTGTTGATGTTGCTGTTATAGAAAAGCTCTAGAGCCCATCTCTTTAATGTAAGCAATATTTGAGGCTTTTACACCTCCTTTTCATTAAAGTTGAAACATTCTGTGCCCTAGTTACATGGTTTAAATAGTTTGATAATTTTTTACTGGAAATCCTGAAAAAAAGTTTGGTCTTCTGAAACGCATTTCATGACGTAGTAAATTTCAGTAGGTGCTGATAGCTTAGTGTACATGCTGGATGAAAAGATTTGGGTGTTTGAGCCTTTTAAAATCATGAGTGATCACGTGTCCTTACCACAGGACTTCTCCGAAGAGCTCTTGGCTGACGTTAGAGAGAAGCAGGTCTCTCCAGCCCCTGTACACCTGGTAAAAAATAAAATTAAAATTAAAAAAATAATAAATATTCATTCTCCTTATTTCAGCAATTAGCCTGTGAAAGCAATTAGCCTGTTGTTGGTACGCCCTGGCAGGGGTGAGGAAAGCCTTCCCATTGACTTCAGGGCAGTGAATTTCAGGCAGTGATATGAAAAACGCCGGTTCCAACACCTCAAAATCAATTTGAATCCACAGGTCTGAGTTCACCCTCCCACGGTTGCTAAACACCCTGTGACATTTATTGGAAGAGTGCGGGTAACGATCTCGCTTCTTCTTGGCAGATTACATTCTGCCTCCATGAACTACCTGTAAAATTTCAAATGGATTGTACATTATTCATTTCCCATTTCAAAATGTCCATTATTAGTGAAAATGACATTTCTGTAGCAAGAGGAGCGATTTCAGTGCGATCTGCAAATCAACCAGTAAGGATTTCTGCAAAGCAGTTAGGGGAATTTCTAGCCTAAAAACACTATAATGCGAGATTTCATCTTGACTGATAGACCTGTCAGGATTTCCACCCAAAAATACAGCTGCTTTTCCCTCCTTTCCACCCAACCCTTTTATGAGTTATATCTGAAAGTTTTATTCTTGTATTTATTATTGGCACTCTGGCTATTTTCCCAATTTTAAACCATTTTAATCCTCCTGTTGTCCCACTCAGCAGAACAGATGCCAAGCAGGGCTGGAAGGAAAAGGACAAATCGATGCTGCATCTACAGTGCTCAGGAGCCACAGATGAGAAACGCAAACCCAATTAAACCTTTACCTCTGAAATGTACCAAGTGCTTGCTGTGTAGATGAGAGCAAAACTGTCCAAAGCTGAGATTGGGTACATCATGTTTGGGTCTCAACATTTCCTAACAAGATAGGCAAAATGGAAGACCACAAGTCACAAAGTCTGCCAAAAGGCCCCAGGGTGGCATCTTAGGAAGCTGTATGGCTCTCTCCTTTTCTGAGCTTTTATTTCTTTTTTCCCCTCTTCTTTCCTTCTAAGTGCAGTGAATTCATAGTTGTGTTCCAGTTTCTTTTCAACTATGCACCAGGGACACCATAAATAACAACCTTGCTGCCATCTCATTAAGACTCAGAAATTTTCCAGCCATTAAAAAACTGAATTCATTTCACATTTTCAGGTCATGCTGTCTTGCTAGCAGCTCCCTCTGAGAGCTTCCCTGACATCCCAAGCTTACTGCAAATAAAATCAAGACTTTAATTCATCCTCTGTCTTCCCCCTTCCATTCTTTGTTAGAAATGTCACATCCACACTGCTGCATTTTTGGCCCCGTACATCTCCAGGGTCAGCTCCAGTCCCCCTTCCCTCCTGTACAGCCTGTGCCACTCAAATCTGCTATGATCTATCATTCTTCTTTTCCTCCTTGGAGGTAGTTATGTCCCATTTTGATTATTGCACTTTTCCTTCTGTGGCCATTTCCTCACTATTATTTTTCCTAGCCCATAAAAAACAGTCTCCATTTCTGCCTGGCAAATCCCCTCCAACCTAGCTGGTAGGTTAGGGTAATTAGTTAGTTAAACAGGGCTTAGTTTAAGTAATTGAATCTTGCCCTTGTTTTGACCTGCGGCATCTTATGAAACAAATTCATGAAGTATTTAACCAGCACCCAGAGCCTTTGTGTTGGAAGCAGAAACAAACACAGCTGAGCTGGACAAAGCCACCCAGCTGGGCTCCTCCTCCCCAGGCTCCAGGCACAGTCACCGGCTGCAAGCACGGATAAACAGACCAGTCAGAATAATTAGATACCCACAGCACCGCAAATAACTTAAATAGGGGTTTTCACACTCTGGAGGAGTGGGATGGAGTTGGCAGTGGCAGGTTTTTCGCAGTGGCATCTGAACTGATGATTAGAGCACACAGCAGAGCAGAAGAGTGAGTGCGAGGTCAGAGCAGCCTGCATCGGCAGCACGGGGGGTGTGAAAGTAACACCAAATGGCGGGTGGAAATCCAGGAAGCCCCAGAGCAGCATGAACTTCAGCACATTACAGAACTAGCAGCTGAGATTGCCCCATACATCCAGAGCTTGTAGTGTCAAGATGGTAGAGCAGGCCACCTAGAGTATAGTGGACAGGGCCAACAGCAGCAACCAGGCTGTGCCTGCTACGCCAGCAGGAGCCTGCTGCACTTCTCAAGAAAGGAAAGTGAATGTATTTCACTCACTCTTGTCCCAAAATTTCCAGCATGTCCCCACGCAGAGGGTTCTCTGCCCGCTGCCGGCACTTGGATGCTCGCAGCTCCACTGGTCAGATCCCATTCCCTCATCTCACAGGAATGTATTTTCCTTTCTCTTTGAACATCCCTGCAATCAATTCTCCGTATTAATACTAATTTCAAGCTCTTCTTAAAATTTGGCACTTCAGATGAAAAACAGGTATATGCAAAAAAAAAAAGTTACAAAATTAGCAACTCTCCAAACACAACCAAAGCCTCGAGCCTTTCATCCTTACCCCTGGTCTCCAGCAAGCCGAGGCCTTCATTGTTCACTTACTTATGCAGAAAAAATACCAAGTAATTCAAGTTTGGGAGGGAAAAAGAGTGAAATGCTGCAGCTTGTGCTGGAAGCCGTGCACTGACCACACACCGCACCCCTCGGGCAGCCCTGCCTGGCTCCCAGGTCATGCTCATCAACAGGAGTGCTGCATATTTTCTCCAAATATCAGGGAGCACTGAAGAGATTAATGGGGCAGGAAAAGCCAGCATCAAAATCGAAAGCTGTTACCGCAGCATTATGAAGTTTTGGGCACGAAAAGGTCCATTTGCATCCTTCCCTACAAACTTTCTGGGGAGAGCACGCCATTTGTGAGATGTGGCTGCAAATCCTAAATACAGGCCCAGCCTCACCAAAACTTGACCTTATCTGGCTTTGCAATCAGGTCAAAATTCTGGAAATATTTGGCCTTTGGGTCACACCTGGCATTCAAATTCTGGCAGCTTCTGGCAAGAAGGCAGGATGACATTATTCTCATCGTACTTCAAGGGTTCTGCTACATCACCTCCCAGTTCACCAAGGTAAACCCTATTCCAGGGGCCTCTGAAGGGCTATAAACCTTCTTTAACTCAGCAGGATTACCTCCCTGGCTCCCATTCACCATTCTGTATTATGCAAGCTTAATGCTGTACCTTCTTCCATAGCCCGAAGGTGCAGCTCTGCTGATCTTCTTTATTCTCTTTGTCATTCATGATGTATCTCTCTGTAATGAGGTAGGCGAAACTGTTTTCCCCCTCCAGACTCCCCACTGCTTTAATATTGAACAAATCAAATAAAAGTCATGTTTAGTGACTGCTTTTACGTATATTTGTGCCTGAGAGAAGCCATTTTGTGGCACATCAATGAGAAATATGCATGTCAGAAGGTAGAAGTCAGTCAGTCGTGACAAAGCATTTTTCTGAATTTCTATTCAGCCATCACCTGGGGCCCGCCACACTATCTGAAAGCTGCCACTGGTGGTGTGACCTCCTGAGCAATCCCTATCGCTACAGCTCCTCACCCCATTGTTTAAGAAAAAAGCAAAAGGCTGGGATAGCTCCCAAGCATGCACCTCTCCTACAACTAAAATTCGAGGAATAGGGCAAAAGACGGAGATGTCAACATATTTTATATGCTAATCAGCTTCAGAGAGCAAATAAAATGCATTCTGGAAAATAGAAAATTGACTTCTCCCAAATCAGGAGAGATTGCAAGAATATATTCACAGTCTGGAAAGGAACAGAAAGCGTGTTGCTCTGTATGCAGGAGCAGCCCCCGTGAAAGGCAAGGAAGCTCCCGAGCCTGGATGCTCTTCAGCAGACAAAGAAAACTCTCAAAGGCTGGGTTTATGGATAATGGAAAGTGCCTTCCCTCCAGTGTAGGCTTCAGGTGTTACTGAAGGGAGTAAGGTCAAAAAAATACTTTGTCTTTTTAAGTTCCTTGTTTGGTATCTTTTTAGGCTCTTTGATATTGTGTCCTTGGAACTGAATGCTCAAAAAGCAGCTACAGGAAACTCTGAATTTTTGTTTTGCTCCAGCCTTTTGTCAGGAACAAAAGCGTTTGCTTATCGAACTACCTGTGGAGAAACACAAAGCAATATTTCAATCTCTCACTGCAAATCAGAAACACGAGGTAAAAGTCATACAACTGGGAGCCCGCTCAAAGGATCATAAACTTCCTTCTGTGACTCCATTACTCTGACAAGCGCCTGTTCCTCAAAATACTATTAAAAAATATACGTCTCCTTTACAACAATCCTAGAATGGCAGAAAGAAATTAATAAAGTAACTGGAGTACAGTTTTGAACCATTTTTCAGTGCTTGTGAAATACGTTGAACATATTCAACTCACAGCTTCGTAAAATAAAAACTTATTTTTATTAACAGGAGACAGCACAAGCTTCTCACTTTGCTCCACGCATATGTCTTTAACCTTAACATATTAGGAGGACCATATCTAAAGGAAGGAAGATAATGAATAGCTCAGCTATTATGCCAAAAAGGAATCAAGTATCCCGTTGTCCCTTTTGGATATCTAAGTAGCCAAAGATTATTTGTCATAAACGATCGGGTTGCATTTAAACTGATAAGCTAACAGGGGAAGTTTTCTTACTCCTTAGTCAATCAAATCTGCCAAGCAAAAGATATTTTTGTTGCTTTGTTTGACTGTATAATAATTTGCATATTAAAAATGTAAATAGTTACTTATGATTATAAAATAATAATTAAAATATGAAATAGGCCAGTTTTATGGCATCAGTTCAAAATCATTTGCTGCAGCACATAAGCCAGTGCATGAAATTTGCTGAAGCTGGAGTTTCACTGGCTGTAAACACTCACGAGACTGGAATACAAATGCAGCCTTCCAAATTCAAACATTTATGAAGCTTAAATACCTGTTTTTAGAGACTACAGGATCTGTGATGCTCAGAACAAGAGAAGGCTGGTACAAAGTATAGACAATCTAATTCCTTGGTCGATCAGTAATTATAAGAACAGTTTATATTTGGGGCATTTCATCTCATCTTCAAGATCTCTCGTAGAGGACTATGATGATAAAACATGGGGCTTACTTTAGCTCTTGCAACACTGAAATCAATCAAGTATCTGTATGCAGGCCAAAGGGACAATAAATCGTGTTTGTCACACCTACAACCAATCTTCTGAAAACAAAAGATGTAACAATTTACAGACCCTTGGATGCTCTATATTTATCCTTTGCTAGATGTGAAGACAGAATCCACTTTCCCCCCACCACCTTTTTATTTATAAGCATCTTTTTTAACAGACCACACTTTTTTTTAGCAGTAGATTTCTTGCTACATGTGAAGCTTCAGCCGAGGCAGATGATGTTTGAAGCAGAGCACTCTGGGCTCCATGGAGTGGCCTCGATTATACTTCATACAAATGAAGTTATATTAATCTCAGCATTCATCATGAAGTATGACAAAGTTTAAAATGCCTCAGATTTGTTATGAAAAATGGTATTGTGAAAAATCCTTCCTATTACATCTGTTTAATTTACTATCTCCTGCATGTGTTTTCTAGTTACAAGGCATGTTTGTTTTCTTTATTGGTAAATATTACAACAATATGAGATTAAATTAGAAAAAATGTGTGCTGTTGCAAACTCTTAGTTAGAGAATTACTTGTTTCTGCTGCACTGCCTCAATAACTCACTGATCTATATACCCTGATAAATATTCAGGCACGTCAGTCGCAAATACAGACCCTTACCAGGCAAATGTGTCTGAGGCATCTCAGCTTCTGGAGCCAACAAAACACAAGAGTAGTTTCTGCACATCGTGCCCAGCCACCTTTGGATGCCCCCAGCTGAAATTATGGGGTTCCCAATTACTGGTGAGCTAATTGGCAGCAGGTACAATGCGAGATGTGAACCCCCGCCTCTGGACATGCGGCGAGACTCATTGGCTCCTGGATGAGCCTCAGGAGCACCAAGACACCACCTGGAGTAGAGAGGAACCACATATAAAAACGGCACAGGAAGAAGGAATATCAGAGGCATGGAATAATAACCACATGCAGAAATGCAGGACGATTCTTCAGTTTATAAAGCAATAACTGAGGAAGGATACAGTTGGGACCTGCGATATTGTGAAGGTGAAAAGAACAATTAGCTGCTGCTTCTCATCATATAACATAATGATATGATCAGGCACAAAGCTTAAAATAACAAAAAAGAACGTGTTTTGTTTTGTTTTCTCACATAATACCTAATCACATCATGGGAACTATTGTTACTGAAGTGTCTGAAGGTCAAAAATATGACCGACTTCAAAAACTGTTGTAGCAATTAATGGAAGACAGGTCCAGAGATAGCAATCTTTGGCTATCTATGGCATCTGCTAAACCCTATGAATCTGGGTCCCAGGGTTTAGCCCAGGAATGGTCACTGGGAGGCAGGAAGGACTGCCTGGAGCAGGATTGCTGCCCTCTCTTCCTTTTCCTAAGCACCCAGCCAGGTGCAGCTGCCAGGGATGAGATGCTACAGGACTCACACACAATGGCAAAGCTTAGCTTCATTGGATAGAAAGCACTCATCTCAATTCAAAATGCCCAGGGAGTTCAAAGCAGCAGCAGTAACAATGAAAATTTAAGATTTGTCCATCAGAATAAAAAATACTCTGAATAGGCAATAAGTACACATCAAGCTTGTTGTTATCATTTTATGCTATGAGGCTTGGAGCTGGGATTGAGAGGTTGCATGCACCTCCAGTATTTCTTGCATGAAACATGGAGCCTCTTTCAAGCAAGTCTTTCAAAACAGGAGTCATGACTATTTGGTGTGCATAAAATTTACATATTTTTCTTTGGATTGAAACAACCAAAGAAATCCAGGCTCTAGATGCTCTTGCTTGGTCATAAATGCAACCCAAGCACACCAAAACCCAACACATTAAAACAATCTTGACAAATAATTAGGAACTGAAAACCTGAGAGCTGACATAGCTGAAATGACAAATTAGAAATGTCATCTCTCTATGCACGTTCGCCTAGTGTCACACAAAGCCAGTGTATTTTTACCCACATCAAATTAGAATTGCCAGCTACTGTGGATTTTTCCTTGGACAAGGTACAGCTGAAAGCTCTGCAAACAGAAACCTGACTCTAAAGCATTTATTAGGGAGCAATCCATAAATCATCTGCCTGCATGATTAATGTTGGACATAGGAGCGGGGTTGCTGTTTGTCACAAGGCTCACCTGGCAGAAGTGTGTCTTCAGAAACCAAAATATAAAGACTAATTCCAAAAAGGGCAACACTGTGAATGAAGGTCTTGTCAGACACCAAAGCATCCTTTTCACATATGTATGTAGGTTCAGGAGGTAGAGTATGATCCTTGAGGGGAAAAAATAAAAATAAAAATAAAAAAAAAAGAAGCCTTTCATCTCTTTCTACCTTTTGGTCCATCTGCAATCAGCCCTTTGCTGGCTGAGCCTCCTTCTCAGTTGCCCATCTTCAACTCCTCCTTTCCACTGGCAGATCTCACCAAATCTGCATTGTTTTTTCAGATGTGTATGTTTTCATACAGCTTTCAGGCAGTGATTTTTGAATTGCTATAGCTCACAGGCTTCTGCTTTCAACATAATGGATGACCAGAGCAGCAACAGAGACAACAATTATTCTTCTCTAGCCATTGCTAGTTGAAATCAAGTCTATGAAGCAATGCTGTGCACGACAGACCCAAGATGGTGGATGAATTTTCATTTCTATGCACCAGTGAAACCTTAAAATGGCTGTCCTTAAGGTTGTTATCACCAGCTGGAAAGGTGCAAACAGTTTGCAGTACAGCCTGCACAGCTGCCTAAAATTCAGGAATGCCCAACTGGTTCTGGTTTTGAGGAACAGGTAGCAATTGGTGTCTTTCTGTCTTTTGCCTTATTGATGTGACACTGCAGGGATAACAAATGAAGAGCTGGAACCTGAGGGCCCCTGTTCAAACAAGAGCTTCTGCACTGTCAAAGATGCTGCAAAGTTTGTGGGCAGCAAGAGAAGTGAAGGGAGTTTGGTGCCTCCAGTAAGGGAGGCACAAACGTCAGCTCAGGGTTATTTAGCATTTAATTTGATTTCATCTGTTTTCCTGCTTTGTATTCATTGATTTCAAATCCTTCCTCAGTACCCATTTCTGTCACAATAGCTATGGTAAACTGCCAGCTTTTATTGGGTAAGCAAGTGGCCAGCTGAGACTATGGACATAATTAACGTGTCCATTTTAACAATTCACCTCAAAACGTCAATTTATACAATGCATCTATGTAAAAACATCTTCTAGACACAGTCCTTTCTATTTTTTTTCTCTTCTGCCCCTCGTATTTGTTACATTCACTCATCACGACATCGCATAATTTAAAACTGTAAGCTTTGAGGAAAAAAAAAATGGTCTTTCTATATTCTGCAATGAGACCATGACCAATGAGACACCATCACAATTGCGCCTCTGGAAATTAATATACATAGTAATAACACTATATTCTTCCAACCATTTCCTTATCATTTCTAAGTATATTTTTCCTTATTATTTTTTAAGCAGAGCGATGGAAGCTGCTTTGATTTGTGTTCAAATGCCAACTTTCAAATGCCAAGCACTGCACCTCTTTGCACTGTGTGCTCCTTACAGCATGCGCTTTTCTATAGAGAAAAGCATGGTGTAGCAGCAGCAGATTAAATGAATCCAGGCAGTTTTTTCCTTCAAAGAAAGATCCTTTATTTTTTCATGCTCCAGCCTGTCGGTGCTCTGAAGCCACAGCGAAGCAATTCCCAGCCCTCAGCACCTCAGTATGGCACTGGAGATTGGAAATGGAAATGCTGCTCTTTGGGAATAACGAGTCTTTCAGGCAGTAGCTGTTGACCAAAACACTGCAGCTCTGGTAAGCAGTTATCATCTAAGCCGCCTTTGACTTCCCACAGACTGATGAAGGAAGCAGATGGGCCTTCATACTTTCCTGGGGCGTATTTTCCCTCTTCCAGATTCCCTGAACACAAAACGCACAAAACTGGACAGGGACAGCATGAAGTAGGAGTGTTTCCATTAAGCCAGACCTATTCTGAAGACCAAATCTGACATCAAAAACCCATCTGGGGACCTTTTCCGACCGAAACCCCTCTCAGAGAGCATGCACAAATGGAAAGGCTTGCTGCCTGCCAAAGGAAAAAAGCTCTCGGGGCCACATTGCATATCCATTAGTAGCTGTGAGCAGTAACAGCAGCCTGTAATCATTTGGGGTTTTGAAGACTAAACAACCAGGTTGAACATCACGATCCTTTTGATAGCGTGATTCTGTGAGTTCACAGAAATGAAAACCTGTACATGAAATGTATTTATTTTGAGATATCTGTATGCTAGCAAGTTATAAACAAAGACCCTAAGAAGTCATCCAGGAGGACTGCTGTTTTCCTAGGGCTGCGACAGCTCTTTTTGATGCATGCAGCTACCAGCCAATGTGCCTCTTAGCTCACTGCTCTACAACTGGTTCTTCCACACATAAAATTAGTATATTGATGCTTCTAGCCCTTCCCTATTCCAAAGCCATCCCATGACCCAAAGGCCAGGCCGGGCACCTGTTAATGCTAACGAGTGCTCCAAATCACAAGCAAGAGCTGAAGCGATTACCAACAGAAACCCTACACACGCCTCTCTCTTTGCCCACAGGAAGTTAAGGCTTTACCAGTCACAGATGTCCAAGAGACTACAGCACATGTATTAGACATTAGCCCTCCACCTGGCAGAACAAACAGGTGCAGGGTAACCCATGGCTTTAGTCATTTTTCCTCCACAGACACAATCCTGCCGGCAGCTCATTTATGCTGCAGGTTCTGCCCAGCGAAGCACAGCAATGTATGCTCACAAGCTAAAAACTATTTCCAGAGAGGAGATTTAGGTTAAGTATCGTCCACGTATTTGTATGCAAGACTCTCACCACAGTGAACCATGAAGACGTTAACACCACGATACATGGAAAAGATTTGCTGAATGTATTTACTCATTTGGGGAGCAAAGAGCCAACATCTCACTCATGAAACAGTCAGTCAGCAACAGCTGAAAATTAAAACTACAGCTACGAGATTCTTCAAAAATACTTGGGAATAGCATGCAGCGGTGATGTTTTTAATTAAAATATGTAGACATCTGGAATTGGAAGAAATGACAACATCCTCCAACTTACTGGTAGGAAGAAGCGATAAAATATTTCTAGTATATTCCTACCGCTTATGTTTTTATTTGTGTGAAGTAAATTAAGTCCCAAAGAAGTCTCCTTGCATAGCTATATATTGAGCATGTGCCTTCCTGTAGTATCTCCGCATTTCCTAAGCAGCTGTCGAGGCAGGCCCACCTGCCTGACCGGGCTGCACAGGGCTCAGCGGAGAAGGATGATGAAGAACAGGCTCTTCAGTCAGCTGCTCAGAATCACAGCTTTAGGACATCAGTTAACACCAACTGCAATATAAACCTGGCTTGGCAAAGTATAAAGACATCAGTTTAATAACTTTTGTTAAAAATCATCTTTACTGAAACTTGGAATGCATTTAGACATTTTTTCCAGGTTTATGGACTACTTCAGGTCTTAGCAATTAGTCTCTAGTTACAATGGTTGAAGGTGACAACTGAATGAGTAATGTTAGATACAGGAGTACTACTTTTTTCTGTTTTTTTTTTGTTTGTTTGTTTGTTTGTTTGTTTGTTTTTTAAGATACTGTTCTTGCAAGCTACAGAAATATCCCTCGGGTTAATTTCTGTTATAGAAAAAGAATCTTGGAGCCATTATCCATGAGGAAAATAGTGACTTGGACAGGTGTAGAACTACTAACACATGGGGAAAATAATTAGCTTCTTGGGAACAACCTTCATCATTGGCAACAGGCTCCAAATGGCTTTAAGAAATTCTATGAAACTGTCATTAAGAAATGCAGCGTTCATTAAAGTAATTTATATGTGCTTAAAGGCACTTTTACTAAGCTTTTTTTTTTTTTTTTTTTTTTTAAATCTTAAAGCATTACCTAGAAATACTGGACAACTACAGCTAAGGGGTGCGAATAAAATTTTTGAAACAGCACTAAATTCTAGTAAAGGAATAAAGCATCTCTGGAGTTTGCTACATGTTCAAAGATGAGAGCGACTACTACCCTTTGAAAACCTGGATGTGAACCAAAAGTACTGGTTGCTGGGTTTACTGCAAAGATTTGAGCAGCAATCCTTGAGAAGCAGATTTAGCATGTTTTAAATTCTGCACAACAGGGAATTTAATAAGTATTGAACCTAGCACGGAATAAGACAATCACATGGCAAGTACATTGCCTGCAAAAATATCGAAGGTCCATTACCACTACCGCTATTGTTTTTTCAGTCATGAAAACTGTTTATCAGAAGCACGTTAACAGACCCAGTTATAGCTGGCATACATCTATATGATATAGAGAGGGATGATTTTGCCCTCTTGGAGCTCTGTTTAAATCTCATAAGTAAGTGTCGCACAGGTGAAGTGCTTTAGAAAAAAATCAGCTACCTGTAGGAAGCGAGTGGCTCTTCTCTGCTCAGCAAGCTGGCTTCACCCTTGCTAGGAGCCCAGGAAGGACCCTAGAGAAGAGTAAATGTCCCATCAAGTCTCCTTGATAACCAGTTTGGATACACCAGCTCCATGCTTCAGGTTAGATTTGGCCTTCAGTTTGGAAGCAATTAAAGCAGCTGAGCATTGTACTATCTGCATGTCTGATGAGGACAGCAAGTTTGGTTTGTTTTTTTTCTCCAAAATTTTATCTACATATGCTCAAAAACAATTTGGAGATCAAAAGCAAAACCCTGCATCTAGAACCGGCATAAGCATGTTGTCATGGGCTGCCTGGGTGGAAACTTCTGCAGAAAATAGATCTAATTTTACTTTGATGCTGTTTTAATGTACATGCACTCATCATTTCACTTGGGGGAGGATGTTAGATAGGCAAAGAAAGGAGTTAATTTCATATAGTCTGTGAACAATTTTGGAGGTCTTCAAATTTTTATTGTGTGAGGGGTTTTTTCTAACTGGTGCTTGGGGAACAAATGAATGAAATGGCATTTTTTAATCCACAGTCACAAAATACTAAGATTTCAAGGGGGAGGGTGCCTTATATCTCTCATAAAATTCAGTTTAAGCAATAGTATGGAAATGCATAGAAAGTCCACAAAAATAAGTGATTTAATTTAAAAGGACATTTAAATGTATTTTCCAATGAATAATACATTTGAAATGTTTACAGTACAGAAGTCTAATTTTCTTCACCTGAATGTTAAAAAGGTGAGAAATATTTTCTCAAGGATCGCTTCTAAACATGAGTAGGAACAAGCAGAGAGAGGAGTACCGTACAACCTCATAGATGCTTACATTGAATAAATTAATATATATGTGCAATACCAACAAATTCAACTGTATTACTGTATTATATTATTATTAAACTCATATTACAAATCCTACAACTGATTTGAAACGGACTTAATAAAATTTCCTTTTCCTATTTGTATGTTGATTCAGGTATTTATACTTGTTCTTCCTGATATGTTATCATAATGATGAAATTTTAAGAAGCAAGGTTATAGGTAAGTAAATTGAAATCAAAAGTTCCCTCAACTGTCAAAAAAAATGTACTTCTGTTAATACCAGATCCTGAAAAACATGGTTTTATAATTACCACTTGGGACATCATAATCAATTAAAAAGAAAAATGTAATCAGCTGTAGGTAAACTATTCTACCCAACAGTGCCTCCTGGCAAAACAGTGACAGCTTAAGCATCCTCTAACCTCCATTCCGAGACACAATGACAAGGCTCCTCTTCCCTTCAAAACCCTACAGCAACAGCAAATACAACCACTCCTTACCTACAGGACACAAAGAACTCTTCGTATTTCTATTTACATTCTAATGGCAGAGATCAAAGTAGAACACAGGCCATTCAGCAGGTTTTGTGGTATTTTTCCCCAGCCAAACGTTTCTCTGAAAACTATAGTTGGGCAAAGCACTGAAACCCCGATGGCCCAAAGACCGAGTGGCTGCATGAAGCTTTTTCTTTCTATTTAGGTTTCCTCTGTACTCTACCCAAGTGCACTAGAGCAGCTGTCTCTGAACCAAGGGTGCTCTGCAGCTGTCAGAATTTGATTCTTTTTAAACATAAAAATAAAACCGATTGTCATGGACTTCAAAGGCCAAAAGGACCGGTCGGATCGTCCCCTTTGAAGAGTACAAGACAGACCAGTGCATTTCATCCAGTAGCACAAGCATAAAGTTGACTCGTTCAAGGTTGAGCAAAGATATTTCTTCTAAACTGATCTAACTTGATTTTACTGGTTCACTTTTTAAGTGCTGCCATTAAGCATGGCACAGACTTGTCTTCCCTTTGTGTAACACCTCCCACAGTACAATTCCGATCCTGAATAGAATGTGATGTTCTCTTGAAACATAAATAATTACTAAGGTTATGCTATATCTGACTCTGCTGTATTCATGCCCTTTTCGTTATCCCATTTTCATCTTAATTAAGGTCTATAATTATATGACAGAACAGCTTCAGTTTGTCCAAGTCCTTTTGTTTCAGCTAGGAACAGCATCCTGCAATACTTTCATTGTGGCATCCACTTCGGCTTCAAGAGATGTTGAGAGTTCATACATCTTTCTGCTGGTTGCAGCCCAAACGCCAAGTCCTGCTCTCCCTCTACAGGTGTGTCCTGGTTTCAGGTAGGACAGAGTTAATTTTCCTCCTAGTAGCTGGCAGGGTGCTATGTTTTGGATTAGAATGAGAAGAGCGCTGATAACATGCTGATGTTTTAATTGTTGTAGAGCAGTGCTTACACCAAGCCAAGGACTTTTCAGCCTCTCTCTGTCCTGCTAGCGAGCAGGCTGGGGGTGCAGCAGGAGCTGGGAGGGGACAGACCCAGGACAGCTGACCCAAACTGGCCAAAGGGGTATTCCATACCATCTGACGTCATGCTGAACAATATATAGGGGTGGCTAGCTGGGGTGGGGGGCCGGCTGCTCGGGGATAGGCTGGGCATCGGTCAACAGGTGGTGAGCAATTGCATTGTGCATCACTTATTTCGTACACATTATTACTATTAATATTATTATTATTATTATTATTGTTATTCTTTTCCCTGTCTTAATAAACTGTCTTTATCTCAACTCACAGACTTCACTTTCCCATTTCTCTCCCCCATCCCGGAGAGGGAGGGGGGAGGGTGAGCGAACGGCTGTGTGGTGTTTGGCTGCCAGCCGGGCTAAACCACAACAAGGTGACAGAGCTCTCAGTAGCACCCTCCTACCTCCAGCTATTGACCTACTTTTCATCTACCCTAAAACCTCTTCTAAAGACTTCTAGTGCTTCCCCTCTGTTGTCAAGTTACAGCTTAAGTATCTATTCCTGTTCATTTCCCAGCTATAATTCACTCGACATTATTCCAGCCATTTTTGTACCTGTTTTCCAATCAATTTACCTACATAGATGCTTCAGGTTCCTTGGATGATCAGATTGCACCCACCATTCATAACCTTTGTCCGATTCGAACGCCCCAGACCCTTCAACATTTAAGGGATTTAAACAAATCTTAGCAAATGAGCACACTAAGGGACAAGCTATGTTCCTTTTGAAGCATCCTCCTCTATATTTAATTGTTGTACATTTAAGATGATGTAAAAAAAAGAGTACTTTTTACATGAAGATCATGTCTGTGCAGACATGCATCGCTCAGCAGCACACACAGCTGTGTGCATCCTCTCAGAAATGCCATCAAATATCCTCGCAGCACCTCCTTTACTGACCCAAAATACACAAGTGTCTTGCCCAGAACACTTTCCAACTACAGAGGCGTGTGTCTCCCATTTTCTTAAAGTTACAAAATACAGTGGAAGTTGAAAGAACCACTTAGAAGGAGAGCTGAGACGGCTGATGCTTATAAATAGATCCATCTGTAATACTTCGGAAATAAATTATTTCCGATTTGTAAAAGAGTAGGGTTTGTTTCTTTTGTATTTTGGTTGGTGGTGTTTGTTGTTTCTTTATTTTGTTTTGACTACTGCATAACCATATCAGTCAATGGCTTTCAGAATCCTTATCTTCTGTCTAAATGCAATTTTTAAATAGCATTACAACAATGCAGGATGAGTTTTTCAAATGACTGATTTGCATATTCTTACTGATTTTGCCTTTCCAGTCTCAAAGAGCTCTGTAATCAAGGAACAAGTGATTCTTATTCAAATTACAAGGCAGCAAGAGTTTAAAGCTCTAGGAGACAAATAACTCTTCAGTGTCCAGCTGCTAAGAAGGAAGATTCTCATTTTGGGTTTTTACAAAGGATCAAATTCAAAATATTCTGCTTTCAAAGTCAAGATGGTCAAAATGTGTGAAATATGAAAATAAATCACCTTCAACTGCCTTCATATAAAGAAAAAACATTACACACTTTTGCTAGTTACCTGTAACTGTATGTACTCATTTGTATGTTTTGTTATTATGTATTTTTTCTTAGAATCCACCTGACAGGTAATAAAAGGGAAGAAAATACAGTTCAAATAAAAGGAAAGAAAATACAGTTCAAAGAAACTACTAGTACCTCCAGAGACGTAAACTGGCGATAATGATGTAAACCAGTGGAGGACAAAGGCTTCGTCAAATCCTGCTGTTTGCTGCAATTCAGATGAAGATTTTTCATTCAACAGAGGATTTGTGACATTATATTCTCTTCCCTGTAACGAGAGCTATTTTTAAATTCTATGAATTCCTAAAAATAATGTTTTTCTGCTAATGTTACAATCAATACAGATAGGTGAGCAAGAAGCCCACGCCCACCATAACAGATTTCAAAGCACAGGTAGAGCTCACAAACGAAGCGCTAAGAGTTTTATCATAGAGAAAGTGACAAATGTCATCATTAGCAGGGTTAGGGCAGAACAGAAATGTTTCTACTCAATCATAAATTACAATTTGTGGGCCTTGGCTGGGACAGGATGCCTGCATCCAGTACACCTCGACCTGCTTGATCAGCTCTTTCACCAGGAGCATAAGGAGCACAAGTCACTTGGGAGGGCTGAAACAGTTTCAGTTCTATTACAAGGATCCACGATGTTCATTAAGGTACTTCCAACTTCAATATTCAGTAATTCAAAGCAGATAGTTAGCACTCACGAGCACACTTCAAAACCTTACGGTCCAGTTTCTTAACCATCTAATGCAACCAGTGGAGTCCAACACTTCCACATGGAGATTAACTGGAGATTAACATCCACAGGTGTCTGTAACTCCCTGCTGCTTGGGCCCAGAACAACAACTGCCCTTCAGCACCTGGCACGCAGAGCCTTTTCTCAGGATAGATTTCTGTAACTCCTTTGGATACCATGTATTAAAAGGAGTAAGGCTTTTTGGTAATTTACACAAAGCAGACATTAAATAAAGGAATAATTCAAGGAACAGTTAATCCTGGTTGTGAATGGTCTTCTAACAACACAAGATGTATTTTCTTTTTAATGCGTTGTGTTGCACCAGCCCTGTGCAAGTTATGTGCCCTCAAAGGAACACATTGCATATGAGAAGCAAAGAGATTGACAGCTAGTACAAAATTTAAACAATAATCAAATAATCATTAGTCCAGCCACACCATTAATAGTCTAAATCGGTCAAATATTGCAGAGAAAATAAAGCCTCTAGCATAAGACAACTACACAGGTTACATACGTATTTCTTTGTATCTCTCCCTTTTTTCAGTGGTGCATGCCCCTTGCCATTGCCCCTCGGGGTCCTAAGGTCAGCAGCATCCTCCTGCACGCAGCAAATGGTCAGGGTCCCAAGTTGTTCGTCATGAATAAGAGGATGCTGATGGTGGGCATTGGTCCTTCTCCTCTTCAGCCTTCACTTGGGGGTAACGTTACACATTTCCAAAAATGCTCTGCAGACTTCTTCATTGGTCTAGCAACTCCACATTACATCCAAATACATTCTATATAGTGTGGTTTACTCATGTTGGATACTTCTATTTTACCTCTAAAACCTGCTTTGCACCAATCTTTAGGTTGTATTTCTTCAAGTATCAGCACTTGGCTCACCACTGGTGAGTTGTTTATATCCAGCACTTGAGGTCATGGATCAAATCATTCTACAAGCAATAGCTACTTATTACTAGCCATTAGCTGTAGAAACATACCCAAACTGTTACAAACATAGGCAGTACAGTTGTACTGTACAAAGTACAAAGTACTGTACAGACAATTGTACAAAGCAAGACTGCCATTAGGCAGTTGCTATTAGAGTTAAAACAAAGCTCCAAGTAGGCCAAGACAGGTCTAGAGAAAACAAGCCCTGGAAATCTTGGTACTGAGGGTTTGCACAGTTTCTAGAAAGTCTGTTGCCTGTCACTAGCAACAACACTGTATTTATTTGCTTACAGGGCCTTACTGGTAGCTAGGTCACTCTCCAGAAAAGGGAGAAAGTCTTTGGCTTCTTCAAGATTAACCAGCTGGTGGTGTCACTTTTTCGGATTACCTTCTTCATACAATTGTCTAAACTCTACTTGGTTCTATTTCAAGTACCAAAACAGGCTCTCAAAATTCAGTGACGAGGTACACAAATAAGGAAGTTGATTTCCCTCAGCTCCTCATGTAGAAAACAGAGACTGGCTCATGCCCTTCACAGGGCAATTTGAATCACAAGAACTCCTACTTAACTACCACACAAAGACAGCTAAAAAGGAAATACCACAACCTTGTATTTTACAATTTATTTATTAACAAGAATCATATAAAAGTGACCAGAAAATGGGATATAATAATTAAACATTTTGAACAAAATCAAAAAATGTAAGTCAGGCAAAAATCACTTAAGAATTGGGAATGCATTTTCATTTCCCATCCTTCGACACACTTTATACAACAGTATCCTAAACCAGCAATTATAAGTATCGGATACGATTACAGCCTCTAACTTTCTTTTCATCAGCCCATTCAAAGTACTAAATGCCTGCGTCTTCTAGGTAGTGAAGTGTATATTCCTTAGTATAAGGACACATTCAGCTAAAGAAGAAAGACAGAAAGGAATAAAAAAAAACATAGCTGCTTAATCTTCAGTGAAGTATGCCTCCAGTCCCTCCAGTTCTGCCTGAGCTGTTGTATTTGAAGAGCTGGGAGTAGAAGTTGAAGTCATGCTTTCCTGACTACTGCTTTTTTGTTGAGAGTTGCCTAAATGACTTTGTTCCTTCTTCAGCTCTCTACCACCAGTTAATAACTTTTGACTCTCTGCAAAATACTGATTAGGATGATTCAAAGAAAATCCAATGTCGTCAAGCTGCACAAAATGAAAGGAAAAGTTATTGTATTTCAGAAAAAAACATTTTTTCATATTCAAGAACAAATTAATTAGCAACTTAATAAGTTTCTATACTGTTGAATAAAAATGCATACATTTGTCAATACTGGTCCAAGAAATATTAGGATACCATAGATTTATTTTCATCACAAAATTTCTTCCTTCACATGGGGAATAAAATTACTGCTTTGAAATAATCAGACAGTATTTTAGACTGTCTTTCCTGTACTAAAAAAAAAAAAAAAAAAAAAAAAATATATAGGTAAAATAGTATACCTTTACAAATTTAGGACAACCGAACCCTATACCTAAATCTTTATCTTCCTACCCTAATAAATGGACTTCAGTAAGTCTAGAATGCAAACAGCAGTAGAGAATATAAACAGAACTTGTTACAACTGAACAATATAAATGTAGAGCTTGAGCATCAATGGGAAACTCTCAACAGAAACCAGTAGCTTCGCCTCTTCCCCTTTTTTCCCCTGGCAGCCACAAAAACAATATTTATAAGGAAGCAGATTAAGTCTGTTCTTATATATTAGAGCAGTTGTTGGAGAGGAGCCCACGCAGGAGCAGGGGGTCTGGGGGGAGCTGCCGCCCACATGTGGGGGACCCGTGCTGGAGCAGTTTGCTCCTGGGGGATGGACCCCGTGGTACGGAGCCATGTGGGAGCAGTTCGCTCCTGGGGGATGGACCCCGTGGTACGGAGCCATGTGGGAGCAGTTCTTGAAGAGCTGCTGCCTGTGGGCAGCCCCCGCAGGCTCAGTTCAGGAAGGACGGCATCCCGTGGGAGGGACCCCGCGTGGAGCAGGGGCAGAGAGTGACTGTGAAGGAGCGGCAGAGATGAAGCGTCAGTCCCTGACCGCAGCCCCCATTGCCCCTTCCCCTGAGCCGCTCGGGGGGAGGAGTTGGAAGGGGGTGGATGGGGGGAAGGTGTTTTTAGTTTCTCACTGCTCTACCTTGTTAGTTATAGGTAATAAATTCCATTAATCTCCCAGTGCTGAGTCTGTTTTGCCTGTGATGATCATTGTTGAGTGATCTCCCTGTCCTTAGCTCGATCCATGAGATTTTCATTCTATTTTCTCCCCCTGATCTGTTGCAGACGGGGAGTGAGAGTGTGGTGTGGTGGTGCTGAGCTACCACCACGGTAGTTACTAGTTACCAGTGTCAAACCAACGCAGCGCTTCCAGTGACCAAAGACTCAGGAATTTTGTAAAAATTCCCAAACGTGGGACACAACAAACCAGGAATCAAAAAGGCACAGACTAGGAATCTTCTGCTGCCACAATCTTCCCGTTTTCCCAGAAAGGAGTCAGTTGCAACTTAACAAGCGACTTTGCACGTGCACACACACACACTGCATGAGGATACATACTGGTGGCTGATTTAACATGCAAAACCATCAGCTTAAATTTCAGCCACTTGTGAAAAATCATAAAGCAGAGAATCAGTGTGCGTCCTAAATGGGATCCTGATTAAATGTATTACTGCAGCCTATCTTAGCACCACCAGAAAATGGCTGCACATACAACAAAATCTAATTCAGGCATGAAAGAAAGATATTAGCAACTGTACTAAGTGACCTTGGTTGAAAAACCCTAAAAATAAGTGGCAGGCCTAGCACACTAATTTGGAACTCAAAATAAAAGGCACATAGCAAAAAAAGAAACCTAAAACCACTACTGAATTTCATTTCAATCTTATCTGGATGAGTTTCATCCAGCCAGCTTTCATCCATGTCCCAATTTCCATTATCTGGGAACTAAATTACTTCCTTACACCAAAAAGGCTTAAAAAATAAGCAATACAGTGAAAAGCTTGTTTTCTTAGGAAAAGCTCTTAATTATCTTTTTTTCCTTAAAATCTCAGTTTTCTTCAGACCAATTTAAGACTCATTTTGTAGCTCTAATTCTGTTCTATGGCACTTTCCCCAACAAATTAGAACGAGCTGTAGAAGCAGCTCGTTGTATAAATAAAACCCACAGACACGTTTCCAGAGGTGACTGATGGCATTTGTCTAAAAGCTACTTACAGACTGTTAGTTAAAATTGTCGTATGATCCCATGTACCATTTCTCCTTTTCAAATCTAAATGCTGCTAAAATAAAGCTCTAGTGGATGAAGTTTAGACAATGCTATTTTAATTAAAAGAATTCTGCCCAACACCTTTTTTTTTTCTTGAGTTGGAAAAGAGAAAATTTTGTTTGTAATCATCATTATCCTTTGTGATAGTGATAAATAAATCTGTTCTGTGAAATTTTCAGTAGGTTTCGGTGAATATTTCTCCAAACAAAAATATTCTGCTCTGACTGGAACTACACAATAAATCTTGACCACAAAAATGCAGGTGAAGCAGACAAATTTCCTTGATTTTTTTTTACATTACACTGCTCATGTTACTTCATGCAAGTTTTACAGTGTTTTAGTGTTTTACACCAAAAAAATCACAGCAAGTTGAAAACCTTCATCATTAACTTAGTAAATTTCTGGTAACTTAGAGCTACCAGAAGCAGAGAAACTAGATTTCTCTGTCAGTTTATCCATTCACACCTATAAATCCATCTGGAAGCCACTATGCCCAAAGAAAAATGTATTTTCTGGGCAGTCAAATTTAAGCTTGTAGAGTCTATCGATCCAAGTGAAAAGACCTGTCACTTCAGACAGAACTCTTTATTCCACCCAGTAGCTGATGCTATCACAAGACTGTTCTTGGATTCAACGCATTTTGCACATGCTGACCTTCATACAAATTCCAGTTTTACAGTTCTGCTATGGCAAATGTTGTTTTGAAAGAAATTGAAGCAATCGTTTTATAGCTACGGTATCTTTGTTTTCTTAACCCAGAACTTTTAAAACAAAAGCTGACATTACAGAAAAAACGTGGAGCAATCACGGTGTTACTGTGATATCAATCAACCAAATCCTTTTTTTTTTTTAAATTAAAAAAAAGTCCAACGTTCTTGTGATTTGGTCACAAACTAAGAAAAATGGTCTTTGACTTAATTCCTCCCCCTCCCCCTTTTTTTTTTTTTAATAAACTATGCAGAAGTGATTCCTTGGCACCAGAAAGCTTGCTAAGTGTGCCAGATTTCATTTGCTCTTTAAAAATACACAAAGATTGCAAAACATCAGTACTCAGGAATAAAATGCTGAGAGATGGATGTTAATATATAAATAATCAGCTGTACAGCAAGTAACTGGCACAGCAACACTCATGCAAATGACATTAACAGTAGTTCATCTGGAATACAACTTAGTAACAGAGACACTAACCAGTTAGGTTTTCTTTTTCATAATAGCCAGTCTTAGATCAGTACAACTGTGATCTATTTACAATCAAATTTTGAAGCACTAATTATTTCTACAGGCAAGCTGACACAAGAACATTAATTTAACCTACTGGTAGTTCACAGCTGACTCATATCATCAATCTCTTTTACTTGACTATATGTATGTTGCCCAGATCAAAATTGTTCATTCTGGAAATATTTTCCTCTATTTTGAATTGTTATCCAATTCTATCAACTAAATTAAAATAAGATCTCTCTGCTATTGTAACTGTGCAAGGCATTCCTCATTACTGTGACTATTTACTTTGGGTTACGTCTGCACTCCTTACATTTGCAGGGTGTCTCATTTCCTCTTTACTTAAGCTGCCTTCTGCCCACTCTTCAAAACAAATAAAAACTTAACCAATCTAAAAAGAATAACCAACATGAAATAGCTTACTATGAACTCACGTACAAATACTAGAACTTCAAACACTTATGATTCTTTCTATAAGACTTAAAATCTGAATTTGACTAAAAAGACAAGATAGTTCAGTATCTTGGCAGTTTGAATACTTACTCTAGTTTCGTGTATAACAAACATATATTGTTTCTTATTAAAATATGATAATTTGAAAATATCTAGCCATTTGGTCATACTTCTATCATATCTTTTCTATCATACTTCTACACAGGCCATTCATTCATAATTCTATCAAGTCAAAATGGATTTTCTTCTCACATGTAAAACAGCTTGTCTTGATCAAATTATACTGTTATCATTTAAAAAATAACTTCCCCAAAAAGCAGTGTGCCTTAATATCCCAGAACTTGAAATATATGTTAAAGCCAATCATGCACCATACGCAGTGCTTCCCTTTTCCACACTTTCTGAAAGACTTAGCAAATTTCACGTAGGCACATTTCTTTAACACATCAATTTCAGCATGAAGACAATGCACTGGACCGCAAAAAATGATGGTCACTTTTGTTTTGTGATTGTGAGATAGTGAAAAGAAAAAAAGAGGTTCAGGTGAGGTGTAGCACTAAAGTCAATAAGCCCAGTTTACACTGAATCTTCAGATAAGCAGCATTTAGGTATCCTGTAAACCCAGAATACTGAGGTGCAAAGCATCCCCCCCATTCTCCCCACATAGTTGTAAACATCCCATTCTAGTTCAGCTGGACTTACTAGGACAGACTTAGTGTCAAGCACTACACTACTGAAGCCAACAGCAAAGCTGCTGCCAGCATGAAAATAAAATGCAATATAGATTGGATAAATGATAATGGAGAAGAAATGCAGAGAGTTCTTAGGTAGACGTAGTGTAAACTCAGCGAACTCAGAAAAATATCATCTTAAGCAAGTCTCTGCTACAAAGCCATTTGTGGTAGATCAGAAAGTCTAATCTACATAAGCACTACAAACTCTCAAGAATTATAGATAACAAGAACTGCTCTGCATAAAATATATCAAAAACTTCCTTGATAAAATTTTGGACAGATTACAAAATTGAAGCTGAGAATTCTCCAGGTGAACCAGTCCATTATTTCTGGAAAAGTTTTACTCAAGATTTTTCAGCTATTTGACAAAACAGTAATAATCAACATTATACTGCTTGATTTTTCAGGAATTTCTTCCACTGAAAAGCTCTGCTCTTCGTATACAGGAAAGCAAAGGTTATATTGCTTGATTAGCTATCATCAATTACAGAGACTTTTTTTTTTAATCCTCCCCTTGAAAATAAAATTATTAAAACATGTAGTTGTAGGACAGAAAAATTATTCTTAGCACACTGTTAATAAGTTTAGCAGCTAAATTCTCAAAAAAAAGAGCACCCTCATAACCATGTGACATTCAAACTTCAGAAAGTGACTTTCTGTGTTTTCTGCTTTTGCTGCTGGAACAATGATGACAGGAACTAACAGCAGGAACACCAACAGTGTCTGTCCATGTTCTGCCTCTGTCAGTTTTGCAGCCACTGTGCTGCTTTCTGTTAAGTAAACTTCAAGAAAATAACCAGACTTCAGTAAAATTACTTAGTGGACTATAGAAAAAATTACCAGGATAAAGAAATCAAAGACCTATCGCCTCAAACCATTCAAGCCACCTTAAGAAGTAAACAATAGGAGAGGACCGGAACGCACCATATTGTACCACATAAAATTGTTCCATTTACTTTTGTGGACAGCATTCCCAATATCTCCGTTTACAAGCTTTTACATGTCAGAGGATCTTCACAGGGGGATTTAGAAAGCAGTAAGTTACTCCACATGTATTAAACGTGATTTTGTAGAAATGAATAAGGGTTACTATAGTAACCAGATGAACAAAAAAACTTGACAAAATCTTTTTCACTACTTTGATTACTAGGTCTGAAAATGATGGCACGCAGTCTTTGGGACAGCAGGACTTTTAGAAAGCTCTTCATCTAGAGATTCTAGTTCCTTCTTCCCCAAAAACAAAACATGATAAAAACTACAGTTCTTGTTAAAACATAACTCATATTAAAAGGAAACGTGCTTGTGGTTTGAAACCTGTCCATAGAATGCACTTATTCCCTGGAGGCTACATTTACATCTAACCCTATGCAGAAATTCTCAGGAAAGTTGAATGCATGGAAAAGAACAATCACAATGCTTCCTATTGTTTCTTGGAAGATTTTGATATCCTTCAGGACAGAGCTGTTGTTAGGTGACTGTTTCACTTCTACATGAAATGAATGAAAACAGAACAAATAAGATGAATCTCTAGCTAAAGTATGAAACAGCAGCAAAGCAGAAAGATGGTTTTCTTAGCGCAAGCTGCGAAGACATTCATATCACCCAGGACTGAAAGAAAATAAAGCTTTGTGGGAATTTACCATAGGACAATGGAAAGACAGCTTTACTAAAACACAACACACATTCAGCACCATGTTGATTTATTCTTTGGTGAATACTGACCTTGGGTTCATAGTCATCTTGGGAAAATTATTATTTCTACTGACTTAGCCATACATAGGGTATATATTATCTAAATTTCAAATAATACATAATTTTGAATTTCCTTTCAGATTATTACAGCCATTTTATCATCATCTTCGACGATAAGACAAAGTGTTCCTCTCAAATCACAGCTGCCGAACTGGCAATACTGACTGTGGCTTCAAAGTATACTTTTGCTATACATTGACCCTAATGATTGCTGGGAATTTGAGGAAACAAGCAGTTCCATCTAAATCAAATGTGAAAACCAATAAGAACAAAAGAAGTCAACGGCAAACGTCTCTGGGTAGGTCATCTAATCCTCAACCAGATTTTGAACAAGACCATGTTCTGATATTTGAAAGGGATGTTTCCATTTTTTCAGCTGTGGAGACGACAAATTTATAAGAAAGACTGCACTCTCTTGTTTTTTCTTGACAACAAGGAACCTCGAGCCAATAAGAAAACTTTTTTGAATCAAGAAATCATGCAGGAGGTATGCTACTGCCATTCTCTATCTTACAATTTTGTGGATCTTGCTTTAATATTTTATAGAAGCTTATGATTAAGCAAGTGGGAAAGGTCTGTGAATGTTCAGTTTGATTTAAAAAATCATCACACGTGACCAAAGACATGAAAAATGTCAAACGAAAATAAACAATATTAACTCTGTAAGTGCTGGAAGATTAGAGTTTCAGTTACATTTCTTAGATCTATTCTGTTTATCTTTTAAGGTGTATCTCAAAATATCAAACATGCATTATGGGTTAAAAATAACAGTTTGTTTAAAAAGAGGATATTGAAAAAGTTAAAGGACAAAATTTTACATTATTGACCATTTTTAGGAAGAAATCGTAACTTTTTACTGTATCTTTAACATTCAGGATAGTAAATAACATCAATATATAAATGTAGGAAATTACAAAAGAGTATGAGAAATTATTAAAATGAAAGCTAACAAAGCTGATGGATGTGAAAGCTGCAAATAGCCTCTGGATTTCATGCACGATTTCCATGGCCTTCCTCGAGACAAAAACGGTGATTATAGTATAACAAAAATTAGTAGCTACTTACATCGTGTGTCAATTCAAAGTACTTCTGACAGGCCAACTGGTAATGCATGCCCTTCACCAAATCCAAGATCTAAACATAGGAAGAAAAAAATTTAAAGGCTTCAGAGGTAGCACAGACATACAACCAGAGAATTCTGCATCTTGTTGATATTACCATGACAAGGTAAGTATCACTTTTCTCAGCAGACATGTATAATACCTTGCAGAATTCTGCAGCACACGACATCTTTGACTCATGTATTCTATTAATAAGTGACAGCATTTAGACACGCTGCAGTTCTTTAAAAACACTCTGGCCACATTAAAAACAAGATAAAACCCCAGGAAGCTATGTCTGGTCCCTAAAACTTAATTTTAATACCCTTAACTTCAAAAATGAGTTGTATATATATTTTGGTAATACAATTGTGACAGTTATTGCTGAACTATCATATTGCAACATCTCTTCCATAATTGCAGACATAAATCTAGTAATTCAAGTGGTTGAAGCATGAAGCAATCAAGTACACTATTTGTATTTTTATTTTCCACATTACCAGTTTGTACAGATGCAGAATAAAACACTACTGTGCTCCCATCAAGAAAATTTAATGCAAACCCTTTAGACAAGTGTCTGCAAGACGGGAATGCTTCTACCTTCAATCAGATTTGTCCTTTTTGAAATGTAGTTATTGCTAGCCAAGCTCAGCAGAATACATGAGTGAATAGCCTGTTTTCAACACCTATTAGGAAAATCATGCTATCTTTTGTAAATACAATTTGCTTCCCAATTCTACCGCATGTAATCTCTTCTGTGCTGTATAAAGTTCCATTCTTATCAGCAGAACACAATGCCGCCTGAATTTTTTATTTATTTATTTAAGTTTCATCACCTCCTCCCTCCTTCATATAATCAAAATGTATGCGCTCTCTGCTTATCAAACAGAGAAGATTGCTGGAATTAAGAGATAACCTCACTGGAAGGAAAAATAGTTTTCAAGAAATGTTAATTTCAAGGCCCTTTCCCAGGTTTGACCTTTGTGTCAAACACAGCAATACACTCCGGCTTAAAGCCCTGCTGCACTCGTTATTGGATGCCGCCTTGTATTTATTGACAGATATATAAATAAATTACATTTGCTGAATGGATAAAAATGGCAACACACTGCCAAGAAAGTACTTAACCACATTGTTTCTCTGTTACAGTTCAACTGATTACATTTCTATGCCTCTTGCCACTTCCTGTTAAATCTTCTGTAAAAGATCAAGACCAAGGCCAGCCAGGCAATGAAGTCTGAAATTTGGCACTCTCTCTCAATACACACACACATATACACATACATACATACATATATATATATATAAACACACTTTCTTTATCCCCCCCCCTTTGAAAAAGACTGAAAAAATTAGTGTCACATTAAGCAAAGGGTTGAAGAAAGTTCATCTATTCGAAACACTTCAATTACATTTTGCCTTACATCTTCCTCTGCCTGTTCCTTACAATAAAATCCGTACTGTGCAAAAGAGCTCTCTATTTTCAAGTAAATGCTAACAACATTGTATGTATTCATATTTTTTTTTTTAATAAAAAAAAGTTGAATCCCAAATCTTTACATTTATGTGTATTTCAACAGGACAGAATTGTTACAGCAGTTTTCATTATACCAAAAAGCCATTATGCCTCACTATATTTTCCTCATGATTCAGAGTCACGATCAAGAAGACCTACGTGTGCACTGGCTAGCTGAAAGAAACATTTGCACTGAGTTATTTCATAGCATTCAGATTTTTCTCAACTAACCCTTCCGGCTGGAATAAGTCAACTAATTCAATCTAGCTCAAGAACCCTTAAGGTCTCCTAAGAATTATTCATTTAACCAAGATTACACCTCAATGTAAGTAAACAGTTCAAAACCTCAGGTGGAAATGCATTTTAAGACTCAGAACCGAGTGAGCAAACAGAAGCTTTCTGAAGTATCAGCAACTTCTGAGTATAAAAACCTCAAAGTTTAAAGGCATCGAGGTTCTCTTCTAATTTAAGAGAACTTTTAAGAAAAGTTGATCAGTTAAAAGACTAGTAGTCATACCGCAGCTTTACTTTTCAATTCCAGACCACACAGTCATAGCTGCTTTTTGCATCAATGCTACCATTATCCAACTCTCCTGACAAGCAGAAAAGACAAGAATTATCAAAGCTGGCTTTTGATTTACTAACTCGGTGATTCACAGGGTGTGAGATCAAGCTGCTGTTGTTGTCTCTGACGGTTCAGTGCAAAAATGGTAACTTCAAGTGACAGATACCAGAAGAGGGATCACTGACACAGTACAGATGATGAGAGAATGAAGTGGCACTTACAAATAAATTCCACTTTTGTAGGAGAGATTATCCAGGACAAACTATTCTGAAACCAGGCCCATTTAAGCCCTGACCCATCCTCAGGAAAATCTTGACCCATCTTTAGAGTGGAGAAGAGTACTCCATCGAATCGATACTGCTGACACGTAACATTTACCAGAGTTGGCCCTGAGGAACCTAAAATTCTTAAGGAACAATTTTGTAATTGTGCAGCGGCTCTATCTTCACTGCCCACCTTTACTGCACTTTCACCAAGGACCTGCTGTCCCACTCCCTCAAGACTGCTCAAACCTCCCAGAGGCTGCCATTCTGTAACCACACTTTTTTTTTTTGCTGCAGACTATGAAGACACATGTAGCTTGGAGAACAGCTGTTAAGAGGAACCCCTACCAGCATTCTCCAGTGAAATTGGTAATCACATCTTCATAGCTCTTCTTTTCCCACCACTGACAGTGCTCCATAGATCAGCATGGCAGCCAGAACAGAGCAGGGACTTTCATCCAATTTCTCAAATCAATGTATGTGGTTGCACCAGTAGGCATACTTACATTGAAGCTAGATTGAATACATTACATTCCTACTCCTTTCCCCTCTCCATCACGTTACCTCCTCAGCTTTGGCTGTTTAGCCAAATTTCAGCCAAATTTGACAGGTAGAAGTGACAAAGCTAGACAATTCTTACGTGGTGATTAAAAACTGTGGCTGGGTAGAAAAGCCAGACAAACATTTGTGACTCATTCAGGGAAAAGCAGTTGTAATTCAGCTCCCATCCATTCTGAGAGGCACACAGAAGGCAGCCAAAGCATAAATCTGGTAACTGGCACATAACTTTAAATCAGCCACATCACATGGAAACAGATTAACTTTTTTTTTGTATATGATGGGGTTGAGGAATAAGGATTACAATAAACATACCCGAAGAACAGCTTTAGTAGATCAACTGGGTGTTCTGAGATGAAATAAAGAGTTAATAATGGCAACAGCAGAACCAGCTAGGAAAGAGTGCTCTGTGGGAGAGGAACAAGCAATGCTCTATTTAAATAAAACAGAATTATCATTCATAATAAATATTATCATTCCTACTACAATTGTGCTCATAATGAAAGCAAACTTGCAGCTGCTTTTCACTGGTGTTACCCAGAAACAGACCTCCACTCAAAACTACCGTAATTACCAGCAGCAATCTTTTGCCTCCACATATATTCAGACATTTACACTAAATTGCTTTATTTTGCAAGTAACTGTACATACTCAAGGACTCCTTTTGTTAGTTCTTATGTGCCTTTTCTTTCCCTGCCATCTGCAACTTGCTTTTGTGATGGTGTTTTACTGACTACTAATGAGGTTAAGATGATGTTTGGCAGCTGCATGCAGCCACCTGCTTTATGGACCTTCAGCTTTTACAGCTAAGACACTGCATAGCTGGGTAGTTTGAGCTCTGCAATTATCCATTGTTAATTTCACTTATTCAAAGTTAGTTCATTTTATCTGAAAACGGCTGAATTACCTTTTATCTTCCAAACCCGAAATCTTTCTGCTGTAGATTCAGTTAAGCGTGACTCATTTCTAACCTTCATTTTATTTCAAAGGTGACTGAAGATATGACGGGGGGCAACTGCTGGAACATACCTGAACACATTCGCGTTTCCTTCTGTTTCAGGTCAGTTTGTGACCACCTGAGCATAAGTCCTGCCCCAAGACTCCACACTGCACTTCACAGAAAAATCTTTTCTCCATTTTTTAATACTTCCTTTATATTTTAAACTGATTGCCAGCAATTTTTGAAGGTTTTCTTCGTATAATGTAGCACAAATCTTCTCATATTTAAGTTCTGTTTTCCCTCTAGGACTCCCTCACAGGCTGGAGGACCATTGCTACATCCTTGCCACAGCTCCTGTTCCTCTTATACTCTTTCACTTGTCCTTTTGTAGTCAGAATACTTGATCTCATGGCACTCAGCATCGCACATGGTAATATTCAGAGCACCGTAACAGCTCAGCTTCTCCCCTGCAACTTGCATCCCAACCATGAAGTAACAAAACCTAATCCAGTATGCTTTGCAAAGGTAAAAATAAGAGGCAGTCATGACCTTGATGGAGGTATTTTATGAACATCTCTTAAAAAAATACCTGTAGTTTTCCCCCCTCCATTTTTAATGTATAGGCTTTCCAGCCTTAAGTTCTCGTTTTATGTATGACAGTGAGGAACTCATTAAACACTTAAGAATAAACGAATGCCTGAATGAGAAGAAAATGTCAATATGTGACTATATTTGCTGCAGCAACCCCTGGGCAGCTTATTTAATAAAGACAGACATTAATTTAAACCGAGTTAATCATCTTAAAAGGAAACAGCTCTAATGCTAGTTGTGTTTGTTTGCTTGCTTACTTTTTCAAAGTTTTACACAGCCTACTGCTGAAAGTTACTGTTACTGAAAGTTAATGGTGTGAACATCAGGTGCATTAGCCCTTCTTGCATTTGACTATTTCATTTCTCCGATACCAAAAAGTTTTGAAATAGCACGTTGTAAAATGTACACTTTTAATCAGAAATTTGGGGCTATGATTCCCCACACATTTTCATTTAACTTGACAAATCCTGTATGAGTTTACAGCCACTTACTTTAAAAGCCAGTGCTGCCTGTTTTTAGATTTGATAGATAACCCACGCTCCCATGTAGCAAGGAAATGCTCAGTCAAAGTCTGGTCTGTTATCAAGTGTAAAAGCAAGCATCTGAAATACTTCAAAACCAAAACACCTTACAAAATAAAATTTTTACTTCATGTACATTTTAAGTTTACAAAACAGCAGTTTCAAGAACAATGACCTAAGACAACTTGCTTCATATATATTTTGTTGTGTTTTCATGTTTCTCCTGTATTCTCATCCTGAACAGTGCGTTTAAACCTTTGATTTCTTCTGTGCTATTCCTTTTTCCTCCTTTCTCTTCTAAATAAAAATGTCATGAGCAGTTTAATACTCCATAAATTGAAGCTGCTGAAGTGTAAAGACAGATCCTAATTCTGCCCCCTCATTCCTGCCATCTCCATTTTAATAATGACAGGCTGAAAGTGAATCTCAGTCCTCTTCCCTTTTTTCAGGTTCACCTACAGCTGGATAATTTTTTCATCTATTTTACCATGTAGTCGTAAGGCCAGCATGAGGGAAGGAATGGAAACTCAAGAAGCACAGACAAACAGAGGGTAAAACTGCCTTCCATAGCAGCAGGACCAATTTAGGCTAATAAGCACGTGGTACTGAAGTCTAAGATTTGACTAATGAATTTAAATACTTTAAATTGAACTCGCTGAAACTAATGACATTCTTCTCCAACAGTGGGAGAAAGTGTGCTTTTTAATCTAATTTTATTATTATTTGCCCTAAACAGCAGGTAATTCTATTATTCTAAAAGACAAATTTGATTGTGTGCTAGCGCAGGGTGCCCAGAGAGGCTGCGGAGTCTGCCTGAAGATCTTCAGAAGCCACCTGGACATGGGCCTGGGCACCCTGCTCTGGGTGGCCCTGCTGGAGCAGGGGTTGGAGCAGACACCTCCAGAGATCCTGACCACCTCAACCATTCTGTGATTCAGTAATGGACACTCTCAATATAACTGAACATACATTTTTATTACATTATTCTGGTGGTTAGAATATCAAATCCAAGTTTTTAAAAGTGTATTTTCTAGTCCAACCTTTATTGGTTTCCAATATAATAAAACATCTGTCTTAAGTACTTAAAACCATGTTCTATGTAGAATAAAATCCGTGCATATACTCTGACTATACTGTATTCTTAAAGCTTTTTGTTATCAAACAGATTAGCTATGCTCCTCACTGTGTTTCTGTACCTTTCTTGCATTCTCTTAAGTTTTCTTTTTGTATGCTGTTTCATTCACACAAGCCAGTTCATCAGTCCATCAGTTCAACAGTTACTTTTTCAGTTACCAGCCCTTCAACCAGATTTTAGAACAACCCACTCTTACTTAATTGCATACACCCTTTTTAACAACAATCTCACCCTCACCTGAATAGCCATACATACCTTCTCATTCCTAACATTTGTTTCAACTTATCAGGAAAAAAATGAAGATTGGGAAAACTAAGTCTGAAATACTGTCACTCCGATTTTTAGAATAGCTTTAATCCATGTCATGTTAAGATGTCATGAAACACTTAAGACATTAAATTATGTCATGCTAATACTCGCCATTGATGGTGTCAGTAATACTAACACCACAACACCAACAAACACACACTAGGAAAGTCAAAGAAGTTGATCGAGACACATTATACCTGAATGATAAGAATAGGTGAGAGTTTTAATACTGGAAAACAAGACTTGTTTAGTATTGCCTAGATAGACTTGTATTTGTATCTGTTCAGCTTATATGCCAAAGTAGTCCTAGTGAAATCAATAAGCATATTCATGCTTGAAAACTAAAGACAACAAGACACACAGTTTAGCTGAGGAACCATAGGCAAAGTACTGTATTAAAACACCAGGTCTATGGAAATTTACAGCATTTGTAGTTACACAAATCTACACCAGAGTGCCACAAAGATTTATTTTCACTAACGAAGTTTCCTTGACATAATCTTATTCTCAAGACACTTAACTGTCCACCTGGAAAGATTTAATCATTTTAAAACATTTGCAAATTTTGATATAGTAAAGACAATAACCATCTGAGCAATTTTGGAAAGCAAACAAGCAGTCTTAACTCACCATTTGAGAGATGTGAATGATGTACAATTTCTAGATTGAAGGTCTAATGCTTTTTTAAAATTTCTTGGCAAGCAATATGTAAGGGTACTCTATTTTAGGACTTGAATTTTATCTAGTTAATTTACTGGGGAAGAATCCCGCCACAAAAAAAATCTCACAATATCTATGCTCTAAGTAAAAATGTGAATTTTTGAAAAGAGTTAGATTAATAAATATTAAGTCCCATATGGTATCATCATCAATTAAATATTTATTATAGCCACAAGTCAAAAAAAGACAAGAATTAAAATTGCAATTGCTAAGAGAAATTTTAAGGAACTTTAATGCACCAAATTTCACTGTGATAGCAAAACCAGTCTCACATGAGATTTGTCTGTATTAAGAATATCAATGGTTCTTGTGGTTTTGTTCCTGTTTTTATATATCTCCACAATAAATAATAGTTTAATAACTATTAGTAATTCTTACTTGAACAGTATCCTCAAAACTCACAGAAATACTACCAGCACTAACTGCGGTTAGGGCAGAATTCTTCAGCTGCAAGGGAAAACACTTTTACAGCTAGGAATGATCTAAAACTTTTCTAATATTAAATCATCAGAAGGGGGAGTGTGGTCTGCCCAGCCATGGCTTAGCTAATTTATTTCTCTCCCTTTTAAGACTCCCCTATCCCCCAAAACATCAAACTTGTCAGAAAACATTGGCCAAAGTTCAATGACTCATTTAGAATCTTTAATTTAATCCAATTATGGAAAAAAGCGGCTTTTTAAATTAAGAGAATAATTCTACTAGAAAGAATATTCTTTATTCTAAAGTTATCTATCTTCTGTTCGTTTACATTAGCATTTTTTCTTAAAAAAAAAAAGTAGTAATTGGAGAAAAAGCAAAAATGAGTCTAGGTCTCCTGTTTCTCCCTACTGCAGAACCACAAGTTTTTATTACCTTTTGCTATTGTGACAGCAGTGAATTGGGAAAAAAACCTGGGCAATTTCTTCAAAAACCGATATTTTAAAACGAGTCTAAATCAAAGCCTATCACTACTATTTTTCTATTTGAGATATGTCAGCAACATATTATAGTGCATTTAGTAGAGCACCAAAACAGATGCATTTATCTGGCATATGCTTTAATCTTCATATTCTTCAAATTGATTAGCTTTTCTCAGAAGCGGTTTTATAAAGATTTTACCTGATTAGCAGTATACCAAAAGACAGAAATGAAATGTGGTCTAAAATATAATGCAAATACTGCGCAATCACACATTACATTGTCAGCTAACTGTATTACTTCTCCAAGGAGCAATTTTTAAACAAACAAAAAATCTAATTTCACAAATAAAGAAATAGCTTATCCTAAGGAAAATGTGAACTAAATACAAGTCAAATAATTTGGTTCTTGGAATAAACATCAGGATTAATTCTTTCTGCTTCAGGGTATATAATAACTAGGCAAGACCTGTGAGTCAATTCCTGTATCACCAGAAAGATCATTTCAGCAGAGACAATCTCAGAAAAGACAGCCTCAGAAAATCCAACCTGAGATAGCTGGCTGGACTGAGGTACTTCACATCAAGCAGATTTACACGTTCAAATATCTTCATCACTTTTCTCACTACTGGCTCTACTACAAGATGACTGCAACGGAAGCAACGCTCAGACTGACCACCGACTCATGTCAGGTCTGGCAGTATTTACTTTGCACCACAGTCCCCAAGTCCAGCTTTCCTGTTTCGCACCTTGTCCATGCACAGGGAGCCCTTTGGAAAAGCACTGTGAGGATGGCTTATGTTCCCACCACAGGTCAGTCAAATGCTTTCTTTGTATGAAAAGACTCAGGAATTTCCTGTCTTATGAACCTCAGAGGGAAAAGAGTACTCCTTATCTCAAAAGTATGAAAGACAGCCCTAGAAAGAGAAGACTGAGAACAGCACTCTATATGAGTACTCTAAAAACACCAGATTAAAATCCCAGAACTAAAATTGAGTTGGAGCACAGGTGATTTGGAAAGAACCCATAAGAACAGAAGGCATAAACCAAATACAGGATGGGAAACGCATCCAAACCAATCGGTTGCTGCTTGCGATTATTGCTGAAAAAATAAAACCCACCTGCAGCCATCTCTGATCAACTCGGGATCAACTAAAACAGGAGCCTGGCTTTCATGATTCAAGGACCTCTTCAGGTAAGCTGTGAAAGTTACAGGAGAACTGGGGAAAAAACTCACTGATGTGGCTGTTGACGTACTACAAATCCACATCTGATGGTCTGAAGCACTGTTACCTCACTTTCTGGAAGATAAACCACCACCATTCAGGAGTCTACATCCCCTTGTTGAACACAGCATATTCAGGAATAAATCACAGTTCTTTGTGCTGACAGACAGCACAAAGATTATTGAAGAGAAACACTTGAAACATCAAAAGAGCATTGGATGTAACCACCCCTGGGACTCTAATCAGCAAAAAACATCCTCAAGATTAGCTTGTCACCACGACCTTGACGAATATTTAAAAATGTCTGAACAAATGGAAAGGAAGCACCCCAAACAACAACAGTTCTGATCCAGATCACTGTGCATGAACTGGAGATAATAAGGGTTCAACAGACAGCTACGAAAAAATAAGAGTCCCCCAACTAAGAACTGCAAGCCTCCATGTGCTGCTGACAAAGATGTCAGCTAAGTCTCCATCAAATTCAAACTTGAATATCTATATTCATACTTGCACAAATTAAAGCTAAGACAGCAGCCCTATTTCATTTTGGGTACAAAGTAGCCACCAATGGAAAATTCTTTGTGCATGGCCTGGGCTGCCACAGCTTCTCTGGCACCTCCTCTTGAGGGAAACTGATGCTTAGGGCAAGCCTGATGAGTTTCCAATCAACCTTAGTTTCACAATGAGAAGTTAATCTTAGCAGGGAACAGAAACTCTCGAACTGTCAACCCCTTAAAGCGAGCTTCTGAGTTCAGGAGAGAAGCATCTACTACTGCTCATCTGAAGTACGGAGCGCGATATACTCCTCTCACAAACACCATTTACCCAGAAGAGGGAGTGCCCCGGAGCATCGAGTTCAGGAAGAACTACAGGACTGTATGTAACAAAATGCTTGGTGGGCACGTGAAAAGAACTCTAGGTGGTAAGCTCAGAAGACCTCGTGCCCTTACACACAGAGATGCTGCCTGAGACCTAGCATGGAGATGCCTTTTGAAAATCTCATCTGTTTCCATGACGATGGCTGCATAACAGATTCACACATTGTCAGATAAACATAAGAAACATTTTACAGCACAAACCATCCACCCACGAGGTCTCCTGGGTATAAACAGACACATTCTTGAAAAGAAGCACGTCTTATGGTGATAGCATATAAGGAATCTAGCTCTGGAAACATTTTGTTTAGGTGAAAAATGTATTAACTAAAAATAAAAAAAGGTTAATCTCACAGTAGCTTGAACCAACTCTTATTTACTCAAACGTTCTCCCAGCTTACATCTTGACAGTGATACTGAGGGAGTATCACTTGCTGCAGCGGTGATAGTTACTACCTTGCTTTTCAGGTTCGTAGTGATACATCCTTCCATCTACTCCTCAGAGGAGGCTGTAAACAGAAAACCTTCTCTTCTGCACAGGGTAATGAGCCCATAGCTGTAGATCCTACTAACTCTTGCGATAATCCAATTAATTCTCCTCACACACAACACAGTGAAGAATGATTCCTTGACCTCCACAGGGATCTGCTAAGCCACTGCATTGCTAACCACTTCTAGAAATAGTAGAAAGGTTACTTCTTAGTTGAACCTATAAAACTCTGAATATAAAAAGAAGGAACTACTTTTGACATTGAGAACATGAAGTACAGGTACGTGTTTTGGGAAACGGAGAAAATTTTAATACTAGACTTGTTTGGGGAAGTGGGGGTCTGCAGGACCTTGGTAATGGAGCGGGTGGATATTATATTTACATTACCCACTTCAACCAAGCAACGAGGCCTTTTGGGCTGAATTCTCATTGACACACTGACTTACTCTCAAACAACTTTGTCAACACATCCTATTGATCTGGGTTAAAAAAAGAAGTCTGTTATGGGATGATCCCATTCCCAAAAACTCTCCAGGAGGTCACTGAATTGGATCTTGGATCACCCATTAGCTGCTGAGAAAGACAACTGCATTAATTTGTCTACTAAATAACTAGAGAGTCCTAATAATGAATTGCTGACAGATGGGTCCTACAACCGTGTAAAAACAGTAACAGACTTGTATGAAAGTGCAGACACTTCCTAACAAAACGGGTATCATGTTCTTCCATGTGTGGAGGCAAAAATTAGCTAAAACTGTAAAAACTGATGGGTGGCAGACAATGCTGTGCATGTGCAGGGGCAGGGATAAGGGGGTGGGAGGTAAACAGCCAAAACTGAACTTCCAAACTGTCAAGCACAAACCTGCTAGCTAGCTACAACTGGTATGAGCTGGTTGTAAATCTTGATAACATTTAGACTAAACAGAAGTGACATGTTCCGATTTTCCAGTTAATAAAGAGACATAACACAGAACCATCAGTTAGGAAGCTGATTGCATATTTTGCAGGCAGACTATTAAGGTGAAGAAAAATAGGGACTTGGGAACACAGAAAAAAGAGGGTGAAGATCCTGGGAAGTTGGGGATTATTCTAGAGATCAAAGATGCATGGTGATAAATGCCAAAGAATTCCCTGGGACCACAGCTTATAGTGCCTGAGACTCTTAAATGCAAGCAGCTACAAAACCGGTATTGATATGACTTTCTGCCCCATCTTCCCAGACCAGCAGTGATTTCCCTGACCCGAGTAAACACAACACCAGAGTGGGGAGCAAGAGAGGGCTCACGTGAGATAATCAAGCACGGGTATAATTCTGATCTCCTTGACTGTAAAAAGCTTTCAGATCCACTACAGGTTATTTACTGTCTCTCACCTGTGGCATCAGCACACACATCAGCTGATGACTCAACTACTGTGCATGCTTTCATTAAACGGATGCGAGAGACTTTCATACACTGCAGGCATCTGAGTCCTGGAACACTGATGTAAAACTCTGGCTCCTCTTGAGTTTGCTCTCCTCTGTATGAGGCCGCTTTGGTATCCTCTCAGTCCAGAATAACGCATTTAGTACTACCATAAACCACCGTGCAGAGAGAACTGAAAAAGCACTGCAATACATGCACTGATCTGGTTTTGACATCACTGAAGGGAATTTTTCACTTTGTGACAACCTGCTTGTCTAGAACACACAAAGCAACAGAAAAGAATAAATGAAGACACATTTGAAGACAGCAAAGAACTCTGAAACAAAGCAAGGAACAAGTGTAAGAAGCCATGAGCCCCAGGAAAGACACTCTGTTTATTAAAATACGTAGCTGAAAGGTCAAGCTTTGAATCATTCATTAAAAACATAGATCTGTTGAGTTTTAAGAAAGCTCTCGCTGATCTGGAGCTGGCAGAATGTCTAACAGACTGAAAGGGTACATACAGTTTGAGTGAACGTCAATCTTGAGGCTGATACACTGGAAAAGCAACTATATCAGAGGTTTCAAAGGATCGACAAACCGTTCACCCCTCCTAACCATTCACTGCACTAAAGGAAAAAACATTTCTGACACCACTGGAAGGTCAGCAATTATCACCAGCATTGGAGAAGACTCTATAAGGTTGCAGTCCGGACTGAAGGACTCTGAGTTGTTATTGGTCACGTGTAATGGGGAGTGGCAATTATAAGATAGGTAAAAGCTCTTGGAGACAGATGTGAAGCAATCCTCGTCCTCCTCCTGAATATCTCAGACTGACTGATGTAAAATATCAATTTCTGAAAACCCAGACAGAGCCAGCTTTATTACTGGACTTTGTTTTGTTTTTATTACTAAGAGTGGCCACTGCAGAGCCCTGTACTATCAATGCACTTAAACTCACCCCACAGAGTTCCTAGACTGCACTGTGTCCTTTTCCAGCCACTGATAGAGATGGTTTCTCTTACTCAGTTTTGATAAGAAAATTTAAGATTTGTAATGAGTCCCAATCCTACTTTACAAACAAACAAAAAAATCACAAATGAGCTAAGGAACCATGTTAAATATAAAGATCCTACCTCATTGTGCAAAAGCACTGAAGAAATAGCCTCAACTGAATCCTACCCACGCGTAGCAAGGCAGCTAAAACAGGAAATCCATACCAATCTTTCCAATGATTAGCAGGATAAAAATCTCAGAGCAGCATGATTTTTGATGCATATAAAAAAGAAAAAAGCCAAAGGAAGGTATCTCTAGTGCCTGTCAGATAGATGAAAGACACTTAATATGGTCCAGGAGAGAAAGAAAAGAAAAAAAAGTTCCAAGAAAAAAAGTCTGGGGATTTCTAGAATTTGTGAAGAATGACTTCCAACGAACAATAAAATCTTTTAAACTATTCTCTTTTAATCTATCTCCTAATTACTTCTTCCAAGGGAAATTACTTTAAATGAAACTTTCACATTTTTTTTTTTTTAACTAGTGCAACACTCTGTTGGTGCCTGACCAGCAATGGTGATACTCCACATGAACAAAAGATATTTTACTACAGACTTAATGTAGACTTCACGCAGTTAATATACATTACTTTTTCCTGAACTGTCTCAGCTGAGCTCTAACCTGTATGTCTCCCTCCAATGAAGACAACAGCGTTCTTTTATATCCTTAACCTCCTGCAAGAACAATGAATGGGAGGTCAATGTCCTTCAGTATGCACGTGAAAAGTTCCATTTTCTGATTGCTCGTTCTATAGATCACAGGTTATCAATTTACTGTTACCTTTTAAAAAGCTGCTAAAATCTGTTAAATTTCACTAGGCATCTCATGAGCTGTTGTTGTCTAGGGGAAGTCAGCACAATGGACATATGGTGGTTTGTTTTTTTTTTTATAAGTTTATTACAGGAAACAGTGACTAACATCCACTATAGTAATAAACAAACTCATAATATTAAGCAAAAGAAAAAGGTGATGACAACAGTCAACACATCAATGGGAGCACTGAAGCAAGAAAGACAAGATTCTGGCTTAAGACTTCTCGAAGCAGAGATATTTTACATACTAACAAATTGCATGCAGCATTTCTACTCCAATATACAGTACAATTGAAAAACAGGGCCTCATTAAAGGAAGTTCCAAACAAAATATGCCTTACCTGAGCTATTCCACTGGGAGGGATCTTGTATGACTGCAGCTTCTGCTTCAGTAGCTCAGGCTCACTGTGGCGGAATGGGCACCCTGACAGTAAAAACAAGCAAGCTCACAAACAAGGTTGTTTACCCAGGAGTTAGCAGAGTAACACACTCAAGAGACCAACTAAACTGTTTCTAATTGTCTAACAGCTTATTAATAAAAAAGTTAATTGCCCATATGTGCAATTGCTTTTTTCTTTTTTTTTTTCTTTTTTCTTTTTTTTAAATAATTAGTCCACTGCATGGTTAGTAGGGCACCAGACTCTCAAGAGTTACATAAAATATCTTAACATAAACAAGCCACAGTTCTCATTCAGTGACAGGAAAAGAGATTGTTAGCTCCTTACTGACAATGATAGCACTGGTACATTAAAGAGCTGTGAAAAAACTGGAAAAGACAATGATAGTCAACTAGTCTTTAAAGCATAATCCTTTATAAAATACTGCCTTAGAAAGTTCCACCACCTTGAATAACGGTTTGGATGATGATGTGGGGTTTTTTTGTCCCAGAATTAGTTTTGAGACACAACTGAAGGAACAACCTAATACTAGAATAACAACAGTGACGCACTGGTGTGGGTTTTCCTTGTTTAGTCACACCAAGATAGGAAGTTTTTAAGTACCCCAACAAGCTTAGGAATTTCTGTTCAATTTAATTCGTATCTCAGAACCCCTCCAATTGCTTACCTTTTATAACATCTATATATTTAAAGTCTCCTTGCATTGTGCAACTCAATACATATAGAGCCAAAAGCTATCAAGTGCGATCTAAGGAGAACATTTGAAGACCTTGATCTTGAAATTAAATACATAATTTAAGAGATTACAAGAACATGACAGACACAATACTCCAATTTGTCAGATACTTTGCCAGATAATTTGTCGATGGAAAACTGTAATGTTTATGGAAAAACATGACCTTACTCTGAAGCAAGAGTTTCAAGAAGTAAATTCCAATTGCAAATTCTGTTTGAGTAAGGACACAAGTTCTACAGAACTGATTTTTCAGATTACTTCAGTAAAAAAGATAAAGCTTAAACACTGTATGTACCCTGTATAATCACTATTATGACCTCATTTGTAAAAGGATAAACAATACAGTTTGGCATTACGCATCATAGCAAAACAAATTGCTTAAGTATTTACTTCTTCAAAATACTGGAAAACATCGTAAGTTCTGTCCTTGTTAAGCTTCCTTTTGCAGTATCTATATTGTCTGGGATGTGTATATATAAGCCGTGACTTCCACAGTGATAGATTCATTGCCCTAAAGAGTTAAAAATGTCAATACCAGGTCATTTATAAATTTACACTATTCTACAACTAGAAATGAAGCATCAAGAAGAGCCCTGAATGTCCTAAACTTCTGAAAAGCAAATAAATTAATATAAGTAGAACAAGGTTGCCAGGTTGAAAGCACGGCTTAAAAGGAATTTAACTTCGGTTTCTGACACACAAAGTGGGAAGAAGAGTAGGGAAGGAAAAAGAACTAGAGTTGAGTACAAAACTGAACTTCTCTTGACTGCTATTAAGCAAGTAAGACTAATCACAAGAAGAGTAACAGAGAACAGCAGTGACTATCTTAGTTAGTAGTCCAAACTTACTACCAGAGGAAGAAACTGAAATCCATTTGGCTCTCTTCCTTAGCCAAGGAAAAGGCTAAAGATTTCCCTTTGTTTTGAGAACTCACCATGATAATCGCCTTGACTCGGTGGATTGGACATGATAATCTTCATGCAGCTGTACGGGGTATAATCCGTTCTCCTTCCTTCTTTCCCATAGCTGTGGCGAATGCTGTAAGCATATCCTTTGTCAAACTACAAAAAAAAAAAGCATATATACTTATATCCTGTACCAGATTTTTAACTTTGCAAATAGAAATGCTGGATTATGAAGTCAATTCTCCAAACCTACTCAAATTGAGAAAAATGAAAATAGATTTGTTTGCTGCTAGCTTTGATTTTTACATTATATGGACTTGTATATGCACATATACATATTTTACATACACATCACAAGAGAAATAAGAATTATTGTCTTTCAAGCTGATGCAGAAATCATTAAAGACCAAAATTGTGAGCCCCAAGATGTTAGCAAATGGTGAAGACATGGCAATTTAAAACCTTTCATAAATGTCCATAAAATAATTGTTTTATCATGGAAAAATAATAGAAATTCAGATTTCCTTAATCAGGTTCACGTTTTTGTTCCCCCAAAGCATAATGCTTCACCTACACTTTGTTTCAGCACTAAAGTTCAGTTTGTTAGAGTCTAGAATTGAGTGCTTTGCTTGAGAAAAAACCAAAATTTTTAGCATATCTCTTTTGTCCAAAAATCAACTCCCAACTCATACCAACTCCTGCAATAAAATTAAAAGTTCTAAAGAAATATAGGTGTAAACAAACATTTATTTTGGCAGCCAAGTACATTGCTATCAGTACATCCTTTTAAGTAAGTCCTGTGAAGAGGACTCAGTGACACGAGTTCATGCTATTTTACATATGGCCATAGCTGACGTAAGATCCGTGGTAGAATCAGAATAATTTCACACCCATATTCCATGAAGCTTTATCAGCTACTGTGAGCCATCAAGGAACATCTGTTCAAATACATACTCCTAGAGGAACTGAAGTACAAGTTAGAGACTTCTCATTAGCAACTTCTTTTTACAGGATTTTGCCCAAAGTATCACAAAATAGTTCTTAAAAAATAAATAGGATGAAATAATGAAGCTTTGTGTGCAGAATTACACTTCTGTCTCTCTCCTCCTCAAGAAAGCTACAATACATAAAAGAACAACTGTGCTCTTCATGCTCCAGCATTAACTTTACATTTAATTCAGGCACAGAACTTCAAAAAAACAATTCCCGTAAGAATTTGTTTTCTTGTCAAAAACAACTTAAAAATCATTTTAACTCCAATATTTTACTAACGTAGGTCAATACAGACAAAAAATATTGAAGCATATAACGGGTTAACTCTGTTTATTTAACAGATAAGAGCAATTCCCTGCTTGGGCTGCGGATTTCCAATGGTAATTCAGAATATTCAGACATCTGTGAAATTATCTTGACCTGCTAAAACTCATACAAAAAAAAAACAGAAGAAGAGGTATGCTTTTCTTAATATAGTATTTGAACGGTTTTGACAAAATCTAACTGTATATGATGGAAAACCTGTAACATAATATGGAAATATATAATATGTTGAAACATAAAAGACAACCTTTGAGAATAAAAACATAAGTTGCACCTGATTCTGGATGGGTGAAAAAAAAGGAACTTCCTTATCAAGACACTGCCGTAGTCAAGTTAGTATAACAATATTCAGCACTCACTCTAAATCAGGCTTAAGGCATCCAAACCACTGAACAGACATTGACTAATTAATCCTTACTATACATTTGACAAAGTGACTTTATTTTAAAAGAACACCAAAAAATACAGATATATCAAATAGATAACGTTGTGTTTTCCAGCACAGCCAAGGCAGGCTGCAGCACATCAGCATATCCTATCTAGTCAACCCTTCCATCCAGGGGAGAAAAATGTTTGGTTGAACAAGCACTATTTTTGCTTACAATGAAGAACTGGGTTTACCTACAGTAATAATTTAGGAAGAAGTGGAAGAGTGTAGGAGGATGTGCTGTAGGCATGTGCATGCCCTCAGGAAGGGCAGGTGCAGGAGAACTCCCTCACCTTAGCAGCGCAAGCAGCAGCTGCTGGCTGAGTACTGCTGCTCCTGCAGGAGCTGCAAAAGCTAAATACAGCCTTTGCAGCTGCCAGCTTTAGGAAAGCCTAACACAGCAAAAGACAGCATTATAATGGTGAAAATGTGATGTTAGCACTTACATATGTGCATATATACTTACATATAAATGCACACATGCCAGTACATATGTATCACGGCATGGAACTTAATTGGGAGCTGGGAATTGGTATACTTACTCTTTCAAAACTCCTGAAAAACAGCAAATATCAGACACAAAGATGTGCATATTTTAATGCCCAACCTCTGAGAGAATCTGTTAAGCTAAATGTCAGGTTTGTGATCACACAGCCACATATTCTTCCATCCAGAAACTCTGGAACCTTTCTGCCTTCTTTGCAAAGATTGGATGAACGCAATTTCATTTGCTTAACAGAGGGTATTTGAGTAAGCAAAGCAGATAGTTTTTTGTAAGGCAAAAGCAAATCTTGACTGCTTCCGGATGTATTGCTTAGTTTGCCAGAAAATTAACAACCCTCTAACAGTGCTGTATACTAAAATCTTCAGCTATACTTTTCACATCACTTGTCTTAACGCCCACAGAAACTACTTTTACTACCTAACTCATTATTTTATGCTGAGAAGCAGCTTTTGCGGTAAATAGAAACAACAGCTACATAATAACACAACATGGCCTTGGGACAGGTTGGGGATTTTCTCATTGCTTTCTTGTAACCCTGTTGGGATCTTTTGAGGCCATTTGACATCAGTTTCATTATACCTATATGTTCTTTGGGCCAGGGTTACTTTTGTTTTTTTAGTAATATTACAGTAGAATAGTATTTTGAGAAATTAAAATGTATAGAAATAGACATAGCTACCACATGTGAACTTAAAACTAAGGTATCAGAAGACTGAGTCATTTACTTATTAAGGTAAGAATCCCCTCTGTGCTGAACAGAGTAGCATAAAATGCTTTTTTTAAAAAAGGCAACTTTATAAAACTCATTTTATTTCTGCCATTGTAATTGTGCCACTTTTTTTAATGGAAACACTAGTGATAAGAAAGAGAGCAAGAAATTGTGCAAAGGCATTTTTGCTTGCCTTTTTTTCAGTAGTGGCCATTCTTCTGAAATTAATACTGTAATGGTAATGGGCAACTGCTGGTAATGCTCAATCTCTTGAATTCATTGCAAAATGCTTAAAATAAGTATTGTTCCAAAATTATTTTTAAATTTCAGGCAACACACAGTGTTTTTGTGGCTATTTGGCAGATTTAAAGCTGTCCAACACCACTATCATACTTCCTGGTCCACGTTTACTACCTTACACTTCTGGAATTAACCATAAACACCCCAGCGCTCCTGAACAGTCCCCTTCAAAATCCATCCTCCATGCTACAGAGCCTTCACGTGCAAACCGGTTGTTTCTCTGAAGGAGAAGGAATCTGTCCAATAGCAATGGCTGGCAAATCTAACTTCTCATCTGTAAGAGAAGACAATTGATAGTGACAAACACTTGCCCAGCCGTGCACTTGCTTATGCACATTCATAACTGTCACCTGTTCTCAGAGCCTTTGCAGCAGCTCAGACTAACACAGCTAAGTTGGCCCCCATAGTGAGATGCTTCACCAAGACCTCTCCTGTCCTTGTGATTCGGTTTCGGGTCATTACTCAAGGGAACAGAGTTTTAGCAGCGTCAGTATCCAAGGGGCTGTGTGGTGCTCCTCAGTAGGAAGAAGCCATGAATTGTGGCATTTCATATCAGAAAGCACATCCTGAGGAACAGCCCTCTGTACGCTGGGGGATGAGCTCAGTGATCAGACTAGCTCTTTCCTAATGCTATTACTCTAGGATATGCACAAAGAAAAATCCCCCTCAGAAGCATTCCCTTTCAATTGCCAGTGAAAGTACACATATATATGTAATTATAATTAGATGTGCTTGAAATTTGCACAAATTAGAAGGCAGAGAAATTGTCCCTTCCTATTTATTCCAAACCCCCAAACAGATGCTGTATGATTCTCCCAGTTCCTTCAACAAAATAGGGCATTTGCAGAACACATCATGCATGTCAGTGTTTGCAGGGTCATTCTAATTACTTATAGATAACTTGTTTTTAAAATATTTCAGAAAAAAACATGTCAAAATTGTAAAACTATTACAGTACAGACCAACTATGCAATCTACCAAAAGGTCATTATGATAGAAAACTATGAAAGGTGAAAACTCAAAATGATTTGAAGAACCACTTTTTTAGTGATGGCCCTATAATAAAAACGTTCAAGGTTTTTATTGAAGCCTGAGATGAAGTTGCTCGATAATAATGATGCTGCCCAAGTGGGTACATCACCTCCTACTGTGTGACAGTTTCCACTGAGACAAAAGAAACAATAGAACAGCGGCACTAAAATAACACCACCATATTATTGAGTAACTACATACACTAGACCACCTACTGTTGGGTAATACTTTAGAATGGGGATTCTCTGCAACTTTTTACAGTATGGCCCACAATTCTACTACCTAAACTATTTTTTCCTCTATTTAGTTTATTTAGTTCTCTGAGCTTTCCAAAATCTGCAAGGCATTTGTAATTTATTTCCAAGTGCTAGGTCGATGGGTCATGGTTTTAGTGCCAGAGGAAGTGATCAAGAAACACGTCTTATTTAAATAATGAACTGGTTCACCCTAAAGCCAAGAAAATGAAACAAAGACAACCTTCTATCAAATTTGTCACTTTAGTGCTGGCATGCACAAACCTCTGGATTAACAGCTGTGTGCATTTTTATTTTTTTTTAATTTTAGGAGTAGAAGTCAATTGCCTGATCTTTAACTTGTTCCCTAAAATATAAAAATTTCTGGGGACAGCTCTTCTCTCTAGACACAGCTGTAGAATGCATGTGATGTCTGGTCTGAGATAAAACTGCCCACCTATGTTCTGCAGTGTATGTTTTCATGCATCGGTATTTGTTGTGATGAGCTGTGGTGTCCAGCGTACGGTGCTGAATGTACTAATGATCATTCCAGGCATCCTAACACAAGTGACACTGAAGTATTCTTAGACTTCTTCCTACAGGAAAGTAAGCTCTTAGCACTGATGGGCATGGCTAAACCAGTGGTCCATAAGCCAGAATCCAGGAGGCTGGAGGACATTTCACTGGGTATACGCGTGTAAGATAGCAAGGAATTCACCTTTTGCTTTTATCTGATACATTTAAACAGGTATCAGACTAAGGCAGATGAATTTGCCTTAAAACTGTTAGTTAAGGCATATATGCTGTGTTAGATTTCCTTCACTAGAAGATATGTATGTTATAAGTTAAGGTATAAAGAAGGTATATGTAAGATGATAAAAACCTGAGATATATATATACACACACACACTAGAAGTTTGCAACTGGTATAGCCTAACATCAGATTACTATGTTCTAGATAAGAATTTATGGAAATGTTATTTTCATTAGAGTTTGATCACATAAACGTGAGATATTAGGGTATGGAATGGCAATGTCCATCATACAGACCATGTGGCAGGTACACGCTTTCCTTTGAAGAAAAGCTTTGTTAAAACAAAGCAGAGAAGCATGGCTTATGTGTGCCTTAGTTATCAATTAGATACAACTGAAGACAACTTCAAAAGAACAGAACAATTATATACAACACTTGCAAAGCATTTCAGCCACTGCAGAGTAAGTATCGTCATAACCGCAAGTTACTTGGCTTATGTCACTTGTCATATTTGCATTAGAGTATCTAGAAATAGCACAAAGTCCTCCATAAATTTTGTCATTTGCAAATTAGGTTACCAATTCAGATATTCAGCATGCATATTAACATGGGAAATAATTTGCTGACAGGTGTTCCGAGCACTGTATGCTCATGTTCACACTTCAGCAAAACTTTCATGTTTCAGTTTAACTACTTCTATATACTCACGTGAGTTTTTATGCGTTTATTCCTTAAAGTCCTGGAATATTTATTTAAAAATCTCACAACTAAGCAAAATGACTGAGGCAATTTTGTCTAGCTTCTTGGCTGACCACCAGATTAGTTCCAGCTCTGCAAAACTCAAAGTAGTAATGCTGTTAAACCATTTTGTTCAGCAGTCATTGGGTAACTTCTTGTCTAAAATTGTTGAGCCTGTATGGATAACAGCTTCAAATTCATAAATTTATTGCACAAACTTGTGTATCTTGTGAAATAATTGATTCACTTTTCATCCATTCCCTAGGCAGTCACTCAAATCATTACTGTTGACGCTGCTTAGCTGGCACATCTTTGTCCTTTTTTTTTTTCTTTAAGCTCATTCTTAAAATAACCTCAATTTGAGGTTATCTTTTCCCAGGCATGGCTTTCATTTAGGAACATAAATAGGTATTTCGCCATCTGCCAACTACAGAAAGGTTCCATTTATGCTAAATCCTCAACCTGTAGCACAATTTCTATGCTTTAAGGTACAGATCAGAAACCTCAGCTAAAATTGAGCTGGAAATTTTGAATATGCTGTGCGGCAGTCATTACAGATTGATTCACATCAAGTACAAGACCCCTCTTCCCCTCCCATTTCAGGTTTTCCATATCTGATGAGGCAAGAAGTGCTCTGCCCTGGAGGTGTCTTCATCTGCTACAAGGAAATCAAGAAGTTTACGATCAATTAAATTCCTTGTGTAGTGTCCACATGAGTGTAAGCTGCATGACTCATGAACTAGTTTTTGGGCTACCCCAGGCTACTCAGGCAAAAATACGTCCATGTAGGCTTTTTAGCGGTAATCTAAGTTTGCCTTAACAACTTAGCAGAACATATGCTACTGAACATAGAGGTGTAAGCTCTTTGTTAATGCAAATGAAACAACTACATTAAGAAATAATGTAGTTTGTGAGTTATAGTTAAAAAATAGAAAGATAACAATAGAACAAAAATCAAATTTTAAATGGTAATTAACACTAAACAATTAATGACATTTTTGCTTTGTTTTTAAATAGAAAACATTAATTAATGTTTAAAATAAGATTTATTTAATCTGCTGTATTAAAATGACAGTATTTGATAGCACCACCACAGATAACATGCTTTTCTTAAGTATCTATAAAAATACATTGGTACAATGTATAGTACCAATACATTCAAACGAACGAATACTCAGTAAAACTCATTATTATATTATTTGTTTTAATCAGGTTTCTGTAGGCCGTTCCCTACGTTTTTAATGGAACTCTCAAGTCCTTTTAATATAAGAGAACAATCTTGAATTAGTTACCAAATATTTACTCCACAAAAGACTTCGTTAAGAAAGCTTAAAATTAGATGAAAAATAATCCTCTTTTTATGAAAGAATTTTATCTTTCTGTCAGACAGAATTTACCACAGCATTTTGTGTGTACACTTATGTTTTATGTGGCTGTATATTAACCTTGTCTCAAAACACAAAGGTTTTCATTCTTCTCTACCTCAAAAGCAAGGCAAAGATGGCAATAGCTAGGAAGGTGATCGCAGCTTTCCAGTAGGGCCTACATCTGCCAGGGATTGTCCCAGTAACACATCCCCTAGAGAACTACCAACCTACAAAGAGCAACGGCAGGTCTCTCTTTCCTAGGTCCTGTACAAGCTGCAGTCCTGGCCCAAGGCTGAGCTATCTGAAAGGACATGAGAAACTACTAGTCACGACGTAAGAAATATATGAACATAAGTATGTGTTTATAAACATATATAACCATATAGATAAATATAAATACTTCCTGAATATCAGAAAAAATGAGAAGTTAACAAATCTTACAGTGACTTCACTGGTGGTTAAAGCAGAGCTACATAATAGCCAAACTTCACAGTTGATTGAAGTATTGGTGACCTTCTGGGGAGCACAATGTCTCAAAGCCTGCAGCACCCACGAAGCCACATCCATCGTACCACATGAGGCTGAGATCATCTATTAAGTTCCACCAGAAATTTCACATTTTGGTACAGATGTCGCTAAATGGGGATCAAAGTAATTAGGGATGCTTTGTTTGTGAGGGGTGAAGGTTGTAAAAGGGAGCAGCTGGGAGGTAAAAGTGTTTTGTGTTTCATCTTTTATACAAAAATGAGCTTCTAACTCAAGGGATTCCATTCAGTTAAAGAAAAAAAAAAGACTTTTCCAATACTCCATGATTTACAAGCATACCAATGCCATTCACTGATTTTTCTGCTCGTGTTCTTTCAATCAGTGTTTCCCGCATTTCAATGTTCAGAGATGTCAGCTGATGGAATTTCTAAGTGTTTCTTTCAGCAGAAGGTAAGCAGTAAACCAAGAGCATTATTAATTTTATCAGAAGTGGTCGTCAGAGAATAATCTTCCCCAAAACACTTAACGGCAGAGAACACAGAAAGCATTGTCACTGAAAGAGATGTAAGACTTGAGAGATTGCAAAGCGGACAGAAACGTGGCAATGTAGAACAGTAAAAAGGACTAGGAAAGTTAAAGTGAAGTAGAATAGTAGGTGACTTGGTGTGCATCTATAGGAATAAGATTCAGCTCCAGACATCTAAATCCAGACATCTCCCATTGCTGTCAATGGAGGTCAATGCAATCAGGAGCCTGGGGAGCAATTCAATTCGCCCTACCGTACGCACCCAGAGGCTCATTAAATGAATCATCTCCAGACACTATTGACCGTATTGGCTAGATCTCTATTGATCATAATGGCAGCTTAGGATCCTAGTGTAAAGAATATGTATACCAAGGAAAAAACAGATTCAGCAAGTTTGTATCAGAACTGGGAGAAATCCATACTTATATGTATACCGCTGTAGCATGTATTACAGGTTTTAGACGAAGATAGATGAAGACAGGCCAGGGCCCCTTGCAAAGTCTAAAAACTAAATTCCTACTGCTTATCCAAGCTCTATCAGTACTCTGTAAAAAACAGGGGCTTTTTTTTTTTTTTTTAGTTTTACTTAAGCACAGTAAACACGTAAAGCATTTACTCTCATATAGCTCATCATGTCTTATAACATATATAGTGTGACCTGGGTGTGAGCATATACAATAAAAACTTTAACATTTAGGGAAGAAATGGTGAAGAAAACAGATTGTTTTTCATAGAACTGTCAGCACAGTCACGTTGTCATTCTGTGAAGAATCCTGAAAGGTGTCCAAATGGATTCCCTTTTGTACAGATTATAAGACAGACCAAAAGTAAAATGCAGGACTGGGACAGGAGGTTCAGACTGCACTCTGACAGAGGGAATATTCATAGTAGCCTGTCAGAACATTTTAAAGCTGGGGATGAAAAGGCATTCCTCAGAGCAGACTGCACTATGCCAAAATGGCAGCCAGACAGACTTCAGAAGAGATTCAGAGGAGAGCCACTACTCTCAGCTCCAGCCGGCACCTAAGATACCTGGAATGTCTTCTGCTTCACAGAGAATAGTCCAACACGGATACTAAACAAAAAAATAGCATTTAACTCAAAATGTGTGGCAAGCTCCTTTGTTCTAATAATAATTTTTGTTCTAATAATAATTTAAGGAAGGAGAAAGAGCATACCAGAAAGCAAAGTTACCCAATCAGCCACACCACAAGCTGGAACTTTAAGAGGTTATGACTACTCCCAGAGTGTGAGGATAACAAAAAACAACTCACAAATGAGAGAAACTCTGAGGAAAAGCTGTCTCAGCCACTCCAGTCAATCAAAATTGACAGAATAAGATATCATTGAATTACTTCATTAAATTATTACTGCATTTGCTTACAAGCATCCTCACAGTACAGTAATGAAATCTTTTATATATCTACGCTCTTTATGTCTTATGTTTTAGGAATCCTTTATATATGTATACTCAGATCAGAAAGACATCGGAAGACAACTTCAGAACTGGCTGATAAAGACACACAAGAAGCAATGTAAAATTAAAGCTTGCACTCTTTGTTGATCATGAGATTGAGTGGTACGTTGCTGCTACCATCGAGTAAAAACAAGCCTGCCAGCAAAGCAGCCCTCATTCATTAGAAATCTATGAGTGACCCAATCAAGTGATACGCAAGAAAGTCCAGGAGATTTAATTTTACTGTAAGCCTCAGATCTGCCAAAGTGGCAGCAGCAAAGAGATCCAGTGACTTGGGAAGGTGAATATCCCTTCAGTCAATCCAAGTTAAAGTTACCAAAACGTGCTACAACTGTGGGGAAAAAAAAACACACAACCCACACCTTCGCAGTTACTGTTATACCTCTCAGACAAGGATGACAGCGTCAGAACAGAAGGACATCATATTCTCAAACACATAACGTCCCAAGGTATCAGCAAATCTCTAGTATAAGCACACATTACAAAAATGGGGGAAAAAAATGAAATAATTCTTAAAACTATGAGGAAGCTGACTAATAAATGTGTTTCCTCAGATAGCTATGTAAGCCTTATGTCTACCCTTGAAACATGTAGGCTTACCTTTTTTATACAGACATAAAAGACTGAGAAAAACAAGGTGTTTAGAGATCCGCTATTTGTCAGCCCTTTTGAACAGAGTAAACCAGACATCGGAGCCCTCCAAACAGCATGGTTTGGCTCAAGAATGCAGGCATTTTCCCTGTAAAAACAGATTCCCTCCTTTATCAGCAGGACAACAAAAGACAAAAATCACATTAAGATGATGATCAAAGGAGGCTGAAGTGTTCAAAACCGCCGATGTTAGTCCTTACTGTCATAAGCAGCATAACTGCTTACATATACAGACCCCTCTAACTTCTTTCTCATGTGCAGAGAGAGTACTGTAACCAAGAGTTGAACTCTAGACTTTGAATGACAACTTTCTGCATTCACTGACAGAAGAAAGCTTGTTTTAAACCACTCAAGACTGTTTTTCCATTTTTTTATTCTGTTAATTCATCATTCATTAAAAGATGACTTGACTACATAGAAAAATGCAAACAGAAAAATAAAGAAACTCTACTGACAAACTGCTCTGAAGTGTTTCAGAAGTAATATACATCCGATTTCTTAGTGCCTGCTGCAAGGTCCTACAAACAGAAGAATACAATTTCTGGGAAATAACTAAAGTACAGGAAAGACAGCCTAACTACTGTAATACAGCTAAAAAACAGCCTTTCTTTTTAAACAAAACTATTTCCTTGCTGTTATTGGCCCAGTTCTCATGCCTCAAGACTAACTCAAAAAAGACCCATCAGAAAAAAAAATGGAATTTAAATCTAAGGAATCTGGACTTTATAGAAAGACCACTAGCTTCTGCTCCCCTATGTACAGCAGGGTTAAAAAGTACATATATTTGACGGAAACATTTTGTTTTCCTTGCTGTGTGAGTGGACTTCAGAATGGACACAATGAACAGGAAAAGCCAGAGCATAACACATTATGCAGAACTCAGCTTTTCAGCTAAATGGCGCTGTACATTACAATATAAAATCAGTGTCTTACTTTCAAGAAGTAATAACCTCTCTCATCTTGAAATACTTAAGCCTGATCCTAGTAATTTAACTTTCTCAGACCGATACAGTAAATTTCTAAAACATAAATTGTGCACAGCACAAGTCACATTTAAAAAAAAACACCTTGTCTTTATTCATGAGATTCATTACGTTTCAGAAGACGTGAGGCACAATTCTTAAATCAATTCTGAAAGTAAAAATACTTTCTTATTTATATCTAAGCTTACGTGGTATATCAGCAGATTGCACATTTGATACGGACAACATGCTGCTTTTCTAAATGATTGAATAGGAAACACAGCCACGATTTGCTGGTTGAATATAGACGTATGGCATATGACAGTTATGTGATGTTACAGCAATGACATGGACATTATCAAAAGAGACAGTACACAGGATTCTGGCTTTTGTTTTGGAAGTCAATATATACAATTACAGCAAATCTGAACATCTAATAAAATGATTTTAGAATAGTTTCAAACAATTATATCAAGATTAATAAAGTATACTACCAAAACCAGTATTTTTCAGTTCAAAACAACACAGGAAAACAACTGGAAAAGATCTGGCATGTCATTCAGTTTCTCCTGGACATTAATAAGAAGATACAGATGAATATATTTGTATCTCAAAAGTCATGAACGTCTGTCTCAGAAACTGGGGTAAACACCCAGAAAGGTTCAATACATTATGGAAACACACAGCAGGTATTTTTCAACAGATTGCTCTAAAGATAAAGCTGTATTCTTAGGAAGGTATTCAAGACAGCCTGCCAGAGAACTTAGTGATACTCAGATATTTCACAACCACTGAACTTATGGCAACCAGACAGACAAATCTATCATTTTCCTTGAAATGTCACTGACATACTAACTTGCTGCTGCTGTAATGGCTAATCAGATGGAATCCTCTTTTAACAAGTCCACAGTCTTTCTACAGCAATAAAGCACAAGTGTGACAAGCGATTCGAGGCTACAAAATCTCCGAAAATTAAAAGTCTGGTTTTAACATCCATTTCTATTCTTGCAATTCAGAAAAGATAATATAGTAGGGAAAGAAATGCCCCGAAACTTTTATTCTCTGGAAACATGTCAAAAAGACTGGATTCTGTTCTAAATTAGTTTTAGTACAGGAAAGATTATTTGTTGCTTTCATTCTTGTCAGTGCAAGAACTATATCACTAGCCTGCTCATATACTAGATTAGTAAATACAAATTTCAGTGCCTAATAGGTAATAAAGAAAACCAACCCTATCCCTCTTTACAGTAGAGAGACCAACTAAAAAAAAAAACACTATGCCAATACCACAATTAATATCCTGAAATTACGTTCTTCTCTGCCCCTAGGACATGCCACAGGCTGAAAGACAATCTGAAGTTTTCCCTTATAATACAAGTTAAATGATGAAAACTGAAAATCAAAGGTAAGGTAGATATATTTTTAGCAGTTTTTTTTTTTTTTTTTTTTTTTAAAAAAGTACTTTAAATTGAGCAATCACAGGAAAATGCCACCATAACTTTGGCCTCACAACAAAAATTGGAAAATTTTAGTTTTAAAATAATTAAGATATCTGGTAGCAACTCCAAAAAGGATTTTATGTTTTCTAGTATACCCTCATCAGTCACGGTCTTTTTGAATACCATCTGTGAAACAAAAATATGCTGAAAAATAATGTATTTTTATACCAGCTCCACTTCACTTGAGAGTACTACTGCTTTAAAATTTTTCATCTATTACACAAATTTATTTATTTCTAAGTTTTTTTTTAAACAAAGTCTCTGTAAAAAAATATTGCCATAAAAAAGACATGTTAAGTATAAAATGACAAATAATGAAACAGATTCTTGTCAATATTCAGTTAGCTTAGACAATATGCTGATTAGTAATTTAAGGCCTGAGTAAAGCAAGTTTCAGAGGAAAACACACAGAAGCATGACTGAGTTTAATATGCTTCTACATTTGCTACAGGGCATAATTAAAACTACATCTCTCTCTCAAATCTACATAATTATGTCCCACAGACACTCTCCCTTTAGTATCCATAACTTTACTGTTAAACCAGGAAAGGCCTTAGGTTTAAAAGGTCACACAATACTGTTTAAAAGTAAAATACACCCTTACAAGTAAAAGGGTTCAAAACAACCAAAAAGTCAGGTTTTTGTTTGGATTTGTTCCTTTTAGTGCTCACAAGTCCAAACACACGGTAGGCAAAACAAAAGTTTAATGCACCTTGAAAAAAACCAATACCAAGTGAGGCTGCAGGTTATTCCCCCATCAAAGGTACGGGGAATTGACACAACAGCTACCACTGGGAAAAAGGAAATTGAACATGGCTTATTTTGGAAACATCGGTAACTCCTTTAACGGATACTAAAATGAGCCATTAATTCACCAGGGGGACTGTCCCATTACCAGTGTATATTCCTACAGCAAATTTAATAACATCAAGGCTAACTAGTTCAATTTAATAGTACAACATCATGCACCACTTACCATGTATTACTATTCTTACTGGAATTTTAAAAACTTCCGAACATAATTGAATCATGTACTGTTCATATATATAGATACATGTATATAAAGTCATTATATATATATATATATATTTGTATATATATTGTTAGTTGTAGGTTAACAGTACCATTTCAGTGATGAGTACATACGTTATATACAGGCAGAAATGGTGAAAGATTGATTACTTTCATCTTGCTTTGCTGAAATAAGCGGTAGGACTTTCCTACCATGTATCACAAAAGCTATACAGGGCTTAGACACTTAATTTTATATTCATGTCTCATTTCTCATCAACTGACTTCTTATATGTCAACCGGAGCTATGATGTACTTCGTTTAGTTGCTCAATTTGAAAAAAAAAAAAAAAACAAGTAAGAGACTAAGAGAGAGACAGCCACAGAACCCATCTGTATTACTAGTTTAATAAAAAGGTCAGAGCAGCAATACCTACAAGCTTGCAGCAATACCTACAAGCTTGCATATATTTGTGTGAGGACTGCGAACAATGTAGATGTTACTGCTAAATTCCTTTGCAGCAAAGTCAGGTTTTCTTATATGTCAGAAAAATAGAAACTATTATCAATGGCTTTGCATTACCTGAATTACAAATCGTGCATTCAGTAAGCAGGTAGTAATGTCCATAAATGCAACGAGGCATATTATTTTAAGAATAGCAATTCTATACTTGTAAACTCCTAAAGTTTTAATAAAAACTGCCATCCAAAGCAAACCTTAAACTATTTTAATTTGATCTCACAATGCTTAATTAAATGGGAAGCAAAGTGCTACCTCTGGCCCTAACTAGACGAGCCGGTATTCTGGAGTCTTTGCAGAACGACGCTGTCCACAACACTGAAGAGAAATAAATAACAAAGACAACACTGACAGTGACTTCCTTCCAGCCACAGGCCAGTGATTTATGTTTATAGCCACTGCTAATACGCTTTATAACATTTGATACCGTCAGTAAGGAATCTTTTCCTTCCTATGACTTAGCAGAATTTGCAAGAAGTCAATTCACATTTGACCATGCTTCTTAGAAATAATCAAATGCAAGCACCACGAGCATGCTTCCTTGGTCCTCTTACTTCCAGAACCCACAACAGATCTGACTACTTTCTTCAATAGGCATACAAAACAAACTGAAGAAATCAAACCATGCAGACCAGTCTGTCAGAAATACACAAACAGTACTCATCTGAGTGTTTCAAAATGTTGAACTGCTCCAAAAGAGAGAATGGACCAGAACGCTAGAAAGTATAAATGAGGGCTCACAGGACAGGAAGGGCAAAAATCCCCACTGATAAAACACAACTTTAGATAAAAATAATATGTAATTGCAGGAATCCTGCACAGATTTAACATATTATGACACACATATTGCCAAAAATAACCACATTGTAATGGCAAGTGAAACACTTCCATTCAGCTGAAGAAGGATATTATGATTCTTTGGACTAAACTTCATGGCAAAACAACAGAGGTTTTGCAATAAATTCCTAGTTTGACTTGAGGATTTTCAATTATTTGTGTGAAACTGCTCACTGCTTCTTATTAGAAAGTAACCAGAGACAAAGGAAAGAAAACAAAATCCTCTTCCAGCTACAGCCAACAGGGACGTTGTACTAATTCGCCTTGATTCAGATGCAAAAACAGCAATCCCTGCGTTTGCGGTTTCAAGTCATGCTTTTCATTCTCATGTCTAGCTGTATAAATTCTGAGTATAAGACAAACTCACAGACAATACCTCTCCTGTTTGTTGTTTATTATAAAACAAACTCCAGACTCTCTTCTTCAGCTGAGATCACACCAGCTAATCGATCTCAGCAGCTGCATCTCTTTTCACACAGGTATCACCTTCAACACTAGCACGGTCCCATTTGAACGATGCACCTGTTAACCTCCAGGCTTCAATTAATATGCAGAAAAGATTAAGTAAGCTATATGAAAGGAGATCTTGATTGATTCACTGCCATGAAACTGTTTTCCAGAAAATAACAGCAGTTGAGAATTCAGACTATGGACATCTCTCTCTTGTGTTCAGTACATCAGAAGCTGAACAGCCTTTGCAGCATTAAGCAGGAAACTTGGTCTGTTCACTCCAGTTTTGCAAAAGTTCTCTGATCTCATAGATCTGGCTGTTCAGAAGAATGCCACAAAAAGATATACTAAAGAAAGAAAAAGAAAAGACAAACACAAAAGAACTCAGGAATAGACAAATCTGAAGGTCCTTTTCTTTATCCTTTGAGGCTGAAATTTAAAATTGGATGTTTATTTATTTATTAAACTTCAAGCCTAAAGGCACAAGATGCAGTTGGAGCACCTGCTTTCTCAAAACCCCCATAACAGTTGTATGCTACCATGGGATGTTTTGTTTTCTTTTTTCTTTAAACTTGATTTGAAAGAAAAGACAATGCAATAGTAAAAGACAATTCAATAGTAAGTTTGGGAATCAAAACGAGACATTTAACTGAAAATGCATTTTCATGTTTCTTCTAGCAATTAAATCATTTAGCCTGCTACTGAAGCAGCTTCAAGAGCTAACTTTGTAGAAAAGAAAAAGCATCTGAAAGCATATAGGAGTATTTTGACTTTCTTTATGCTCAGCTATACCACGTAAGCATAGCCGTTCATATAATAGTGTTATGACTACGATGTCATTTTTGCCAATACAGAATAAAAATGATTCACCCAAAACCTTTAAAACTCGTATGCTCTATCTCACTACAGCTAGAGTATTAAATGATAATTTCTAAATAATGAGAGAGGAATACAGATAGTACGTGATTATACTGAAGATCATTTTTGCAGTCACTAGTAGAAGTTTGTGGGAGTTTAACCCAAAAATATAGTTTAATCACGAGCTTGACTATTCACTCCTCCAATAGCCAACGAAAGCAAGAGCACCATGCTTATCTGTATCATCAGTACTTTGTTACCACAATATACTCTTCCATTTTCCACATGTTTCACAGGGATAAGATTTTACAGGTAATATATGCAACAGATATTACATGTTTGGTATCCAAGACGACTGTAAACACTTCCTTCAAGTTCTATAGTAGCCTTTACAGACCTCCGGGGAATTCAAGCTTAGCCATCTATTTGCACCAGTACTACTGATGTACAAGGAAAAGATCAAATTTTAATCTTTATAGAGGAATTTCAATTTGATTTACATTTTTCTCTTAGATGCCCAATATTGTGGCTCGCTGTTGAACATGTCACTGGGCTTTGGCAGATTTGTAAAGTTTAAATAACTCAAAAATAAAAGCAAATGACATCCAATTAGAGAACTATAATTGAACACGACAGAATAGAGATCCTTTTCAGATTTGTGAATCAAAACATGTTCCCAAAATAGTAGGCACCATTACCCAGTATAAAAGGGAGAAGTAAAAAAAAGAAAAAGGAATCGAGCTGCAAATCAACCCTCAAATCTCAAACAAATGAGAAAGTAAAATACCAAAACCAAATGCAATCAACTTACTGATAAAGAATATATTCTAGGGGATTTAAGGAGGCAGAGGTTGTTTTAAAGAACCACCACATTATTCCGTGCATTACAAATTCCACTGTGAAGAGTTGTGAACGCTTAAAAAGCACTGCTCAGCACAGTAACAGATGTCTATTTCTATTTTCATGCAAAAATATGGTTTGTTTTTATTATATAAATGTATAGACCTACAAAGCAGCATAGCATATGCACGTTAGATCTCCATGTTTTATTTGCTTATTCCTTATGATCTTGTCTCCCTCTAGTGGCTGGCCATCGCAAAAATTTAGTTCTACCTTTCATCAGACACGTGCAAAATCACAGGGTACTTCAGCCTGGACGGGATCTCGGAAGATCTCTAGTCTGCTCAAAGCAGGGCTAGCCAAGGGATCAGACCAGGCTGCTCAAAGCTTTATGCAGTTGGGTCTTCAAAGCTTCCAAGCACAGGGACTGCATAATATCTCTGGGCAACTTGCTCCAGTGCTCTGTTGTCCTCATGCTGAGAAGTTTTTCACTATAACCAGTCTGAATATCCTGTTTGAACTTAGGCCTGCTGTCTCCAGCCCTCCCACCATGCACCGCTGTGCAGAGCCTAGCTCTGCTTTCTTACTAACCTGCTGCAGGTCCTGCTAGGTTCCCTCTCTTCTCCAAGCTGAACACGCCAAGCCTCACAGGGCAGGTGCTCAAGTAGTTCTCTGCTCAGCGTGCTTCTGTACATCAACTGCTTGGCTTTGGGAAGAGGGCAGGAGATGGGCACACCTGGAGCGCTGCTTCTGAGGTGTCATTTAACAAGTGCTGAGCAGATGGGGATAAACCCTGCCCTCCATCCATCATCTGTGGCCCCTGATAACACAGCCCCAGAAGCTGCCGTAAAAGGCACTTTACGGATCTGTTCAGTGGACATCAGCGTGCTACCACAAACAGTCTTCATTTTGACAGTAACCTTTCAAAATAGGAGTATATGAAAGGTATGTAACAGGCTCTTTAAAGAGGCAAGAGGAGTCAATTCAAAGAGGATCAGAGATCATAATCCACCCTGAGGAACCCCTTCATGGCATTTCTGGTTGGCTCTGGTAGTAACATTCCCCACCAGCTGCCTGCAGTCAAGGTAAAGCCCTCATTCTGGAATCCAGATCCAAGGACCTCCTAAGATCACCTGGAAAAAAAATGGAAGAGCCAGGAAAATCAAGTCACTGGAACCAAATGGCATAGCCATTCAGTCAGAAGTAACACAGCTACCACCATTTGACAGCTGACACTAACATCTGAACAATAATAATTTACCATTTAGGCACTCTTAGCCTAGCAATTTTCAGAATAATTTTAATTACAGTGCCTAAAGCAAAAGCATATTTTGTTTTGTGTTCTGCATTTGTCTCTGCTGTGAACATGCTACGACTCGATCAATTTCCCCCACACAGAGGATCACTACCTGTTTGAGCTCATTCCTTGGAGTTTCTACTTCATTTTTCATTGAATACAAAGTTTCACACTTCATTTACAATGTACTTTACAGTTTTCCTCTCAAATGAAAAAAACTGTTTCCTGCCAACTTTTCTAAAGTGTTTCTTTTTATTATTGTTATTTATTTATTTATTTAATCGTGGAAAGCTAGGGGATGTCCACACCAGTGATTCAGAGCACCAGAGGGGTTGGGTTCTTTTTGGTGCAAATTTTCCTTGCACCTATGCTTAGTCTGTAGTATGCACTCCAATGCACTGCTGATGTGTTCAAGATGATTCCCTTCCTGCTGAAGACTGAAGTTGTGCACAAAGGAAATTCAGGATTGAAAAAGTGTAAATGTTACTGCCTTTCCAAGATTCATGTGAAAGCACAATTTTGAAATCATAACCATTTGCAGTGAATCAAACATTCCCCTTTTGCAATACCCCACCCAGTAATGAATAATTGACTTTAATCTCTAGCAAGATACCATTCATATATCTTCAAAATGCTCCAGTAGGACAAAACAGTGTAATCACCTCTATTCGACAGGAAAGGAAATACACCGTGATTCAGAAGATAAAAACGTCAAAAGAAGAGAGAACTGATTAGGATGGCATTCATCTTCATTTTTTTCAGGACATTAAACATTATATAACATTTTACTGTGAAAACCACAGACCACTGGCTTCAGTTATGGGTGTGAAAAGGCAGCTTTTTCTTTCCACCCCAGTCTAAAGTTGGTACCTAGAACATGAGCAGAATTATGAAATAGCAGCCTGCTTATAAAAAATGCAGTAACTATAACCCCTTGCTTCACTCATAATACGCTTTCAAACTTCCACAGACAAACACAGGGTCATAAAACTTGACTGAAAACAGGACACAAGATGCATGCACGTCTTCATACACTTGCAGGCATCTAGTGTCAAAGCACAAGCAGGTGGAATCAGACATTCCACAGTTCACACAGTATTTTTTTTATTTTTTTTAAGTCAGAATAAATGTAGGTATTTCCACTGTTTTTGCTTCTGATGGCTTGTTTTTATCAATTTCCTTTAAACACAGGAAATCACAAATGAGAAGTCTGCATTTTCCTGAATTTAACAAAGAGTTAATTGGCATTTAACTGCAAAATTAAAGTTATTATCTATCTTGAAATCTTTTCTTGAATCCTTTGTAAATGACTGCATCCTGGATTTCTTCTGTTTTAATAAAACACAGATTTCCTCTTAAGTCATGTCCAAATAATGGAGCTAGATTTACAGAGATTTAAGTCCTTATTAAAATCCTGTTTTCATATCCCCTCCCATTTCCAAAAAAGGATCTTCAGACCAGTGGACATATCTTCCAGAACTTGAAATAAAAGATGCAAATCATAATTCATTATAGCCTGGACTCCTTTTTTTCCCCATACATTTTTTAAAGAGCCAAGTTCCAAGAACTTAAGCTAACAAAAAATAATCCGCCAAACACTCCGACGTACTTCAGAGTATTCTGGAAAGCTAAGATCTCACATCAAATGCAAAGTAACATAGTCCAAACAAGACTGACATAAGGTGTGAAACATCTGGTCTAAAATCACACTCTCAAATCCTGAATGCCACGTGCCACAGGCCAAGCATACAGGTAAGTCAGGACACCTGCTTGGTTTTACCTGTATAAACTCTAGACTGTGTAAAACAAGGAGCAGATCACAAATCTCCAAAAATTACCATCATTTTTTCAGGCTCTCAAAGCACATGTATGTCACACTTTCCTCCCTCATGATAACCTCGAAACTACTGGCAAGGGTTAGGCCACTAATTTGTCAACAACACAGCCTATAGCACTGAACAGCGTTTTCTCACTATTTAAGCATACCTTTCTTTCACCCACAGTTTCTTTTCAGACTATAAATTTACTAATGCAATCTTACCTCTCACACAACTGTCCGACTAATTTTATTTTTATTAACCAATAAAAGAGGCTAACCTCTCCTTTCAGACAGTACTGTTTCTGGTCACTTACCTGCATGGTGAAGCGAATCAATTTAGTCACATAGTACTTGTATTTCATGCACAACATTGGTTTCCTAGTGATTAAGTGGTAAAACAAGATTTTCTAGTTCTCATCTAAAAAAGCCTCTGGCTTTGTGACTAGCTTGTTCTTCACATGCTTCAGGAGAACGACCAAAAAAATTAATAAAATCATAACAAAAAAGGAAGAACAATTTTAAAAGACAATACTGTACCTTTTGTAAAGTTATCTTTTTAATAAGCACCTATCCAAGTATCTAGCAGACATGCACATTAACTACATCCAGACATTCATATACCTAGGTATTTTTCATTTGTTGAATTACCTTGTCCGCATCTACTTTTCCCCTGATGAATTCTTTCTTCCAAAATTCCAGTGCTTGTTCCAGAGTCAAACCGATGCCTTTCAAGAAGAGTCCGTATTGCATACGGCCTCCGTGACGGAGATGGTGGTTATCACGCAGGGCTTTGTGCAACTGGCGCATGCAGAGTGGGAATGATTTCACAGAAAGCTGTCGAGAAGAAATGATTTGAAGTCATACCGATCATTTTTAGGATATAAGCTTATCGCGATGAATCATTAGCTCCACTTGAAAACGCCAATGGCTGGGAAGATGTGCATGTGCAGGGTGACTTGGAACTAATAACAACACAAAAGCATCATTAAGCTATCAAATACAACAACCATCTCGAGAAGAAAATCCAAAAGACAGTAGCACTGGTGGTAATACCAGAATATCTTCTGTCCAATGTAACAAAGGGATAATTGCTATCAGGAAAGATACATTCACAGTTCTACTTCAATGCTTCTTGCTTCTTCCTTATTTTAGTTTCTGGAATGGCAAGGTGACCGGTGTTTGAGGTTTGTTTTTTTATTTGTGTAGTTGATTGGTTTGGTTTTTATTTGTTTGTTTTGGTGCTGTGGGTTTTGTTTGTTTGTTTAAATATCTTTTAGAAACTACAAGCAAGAGTAAAATCCATTGCAGCTGATCTGCAGATTTTTTACCTGAAGAATGTTATTTCTTATAAAGCAAGACCTCAGAGACGAAAAAATGAAATTCAGTTTTACTGGGGTTTTGCACTACCAAAAGGAACCCTGTCATGTTTAAGACGGATACTGAAAACAAACTATTTTCTAAGTTCCAATAAAAAAGAGTTGGAATAAGTTCAAATTGCAACATTATTATATATGAAAACTTTGTTAAACTCTGTGATTATGTTAGGTATTTGTGAAAGCACACAAAATTAAGCAGCAAATTAAGCAAATTCACTATAGCTCCAGTCTAAATTCTGATTAGATGCACTTTCAGTTAATTCTATTCCATTTTAAAATTTGTCTCAACTTCATTCAAGCCATTCTCAACAGTTACATAACAAATACTGAATCAAAAAAAAATGTTGTCTGTACATAAGGAGTTTGACCTTAAATCATAATCAACATATAACTCAATAAACACAGAGGACTTACAGCATCGATTTGGTCTAGAGAGATTTTTCCTGTGTTTTTTTGTACACTGTAATCTGGACCAACATAAGAATGGCTGAAAAAAAGCAAACAGTATAGCATCATGTAAATCTTTCATTGTTCAAAAAAAAATTGAGTTTACAAATACAAGAAAAAATATTTTATCAATTAAGGGCTACAAATATTATACAGCTGACAAAAACAAGAACAAAGTAGTAAACAGTTATGTAAGTAGTTTAGATTTACAGAACCAGAATTACAGTCAGTATGATAAAGAAACCCTCCCTTCCTCTGAAAGGAGTGGTGAGGGGTCATTAAGAATTTAGATCAGAGAATCACACTACTGTTGAAGTTGAGACTTCTGCGATCATCCAGTCCAACTCCACTGCTCAAATCAGAATTAATTAGAGCAGGCTGCTCAGCATCTCATCCTGCTGAATTTTGTGCAGCTCCAAGGACAGACTCTACAACCTTTTGGGTAACCTGTTCCAGTGTTTGACAACCCTCTCATTAAAAGTGTTTTCTTCTGTTTAAAGGGAATTTCCTTTGATTTAGTTTGTGCCTCTTGCCTCCTGGCCTATCAGTGCCTACCACTGAGAAATGTCTGGCTCTGTCTTCTATTTATATATATCAGCAAGACACACACACACACCCTGGACCCTCTGTCATCCATGCTGAACAATCCCAGCTCTCTCAGCCTTTCCTGACGTATATTGGGAAGCCCAGGATTGGACTCAACTCTCCAGAAGTGGCCTGAAAAGTGCTGACCAAAAATGAAGGACCTGCTCCCTTGACCTGTTGGCAGCGCTCTGCCTAATGCCACCAGGAGACAGTTTCCTCACTTCAAAGTACATTGCTGGTTCACAGTCAGCTTGTTGTCTATCACGACCCCAAGGTCCTCTTCTGCAAGCCTGCTTCACAGCAGCCTGTAGTGGTATATGGGGTTATTCCTCCCCAGATGCAGTGCTTGGCATTTCCCTTTGTTGAACTGTTGAACTTCAGGGAATTGCTGTCAGCCCACCTCTCCAGCCTGTCCAAGTTGCTCTGAAATTCTTGTGCCTCGCTACCTTGCTACTTGTGCAGCATTAAAAAAAAAAAACACCACTTATGTATTGCTACGATCATCTACTGGGATGGAAAAATAAAAAACTAAGCATCTGCTTCTTAAGTGTACCAATAAAAAGCTAAGAAGGCTTTTACTGCAGTAGTGACATAAAAACATGTTAACTTCTGATAGTAGCTCGCTAGCCAAGATAGCACAGGACTTGGTAAGAGCTGCCTCATCTTTCAATCATATTCTAGCAAAGCTACTTCTGATACCCAAGCTAAGTTCGAGTAACCCTACGTTGTATCAGGCATGTAGACACCATCGCTGAAGTAATTTCAAATCAAACACAAGCACATTAGGTGCCCAGCTTTTGCTTTTAACTATACAGACTTCTTGAACGATGATGTGCAGTGCTGCAGAATAGGCCAGGAGAGATGGTCACAGCAGAACCCAACAGAAATCCTGAGCTGACAATACAGCAGGCAATAAAGCAAGCACAAAGTGTCTCTGGATACAGTATATTGGACCAAAAAACAGTGCAAACTCTAGATAAGATCAAATCTCTTTGATTTTGTAAATAGTTTGCAAAGATCATTTCGTAAATCTTCTGGAGGCAGAAAGAGATTACCTCCCGAAAAAAGGAATTCAGCTAAATGATGCTACTAGGCGTTACTGATTATTTTGCAACCCTTCTACATTGTCATGTGTGAAAAACATACAGCTAAGAGTTGATTTTAGCACAGTGCAAATCACTTGCTTAATTATATGTGTATTCATTGGTTCTTTAATCTTGTTTTGGTATAAATTGGAGCACTAGACAAGCTTATTGTCCCTAATAGTTGTTGTTTTTCGTTACACAACAGTGGATAAATAATTTAAAAAGAATTTGAGCTGTGTATGTCTATTATTACTGATTTTACTGATGCAGTAGCTGAATTTCTTTGTAGAACCACATCTGCATCACTTTACTTAGACAAGCTACAAACAAAACAAAAATCACGGTCCCAAAGATATTACAATCTAAGCACAGAACAACAGAAAACCGCTGTTGCTTTGGCAACCTCATTTTATTTTGTATTACAACCAATTAGGGAAGTGACCATTCAGTCACTTCTCACATCCTCAGATGAGCGCTGGTAACTTCAACTGCTCTACCATTATCACTTCAGATCATCTCCTTGTACCCACCCTACAGTATTATTAGGATCATACCAGTAGAGGCATAAAAATTGCTCAGCTAAAGAAAAACACTTCCTCTTAAGCAAGCTAGAAAGGATCAGCCTGGGGAAGAGAGGCTTCAGAAGTCACTGCTGAAGAGAGCATACTCTTTGAAACTTCCTGACTCAAAGGCCAGCCACGGTAAAAACACCAAGTTTTTACATGGTAGAAACACCTTTTTTTTCACTGCAAGGACAGAAAACTCAATGCAGGGGGCAGGGGGAAAGAAGGAACAAATAACACTTTTCAGACCCCAAAAGAATTAAATATTCCCCACCCAGTAAGCGAACAGGGAAGGTTTTTCACTATTTTTAGCTTCCTAACTTTTACGTTAAAAAGAAGCATATGGCCTTTGCAAAGTCAGAGTTTCTTGATTCCTGGCACCACTCACCACAGAGCTGAGCTCTACACGCTGCCTTCCAAGGTGACACACTGCCCGAACACCTTTATCCATCCCGACTATGGGGCCACGACGGAAGGAACTGGGCATAAAGAGGCCAGCACTGGTAACTAACTTCTGCAGGTCCCTTGACTTCATCACAAGAAATCAACACTTTACTGTCTTCATTGATTGCCATTATTTTCTCCACATTCCTACTGAAAACCTCAACAACCTTGCAAAAAAAAAATTAAGAATATCCTTTGTTCTATGAATAATGGTCATCATTTTTTCACACCATTAAACATCGCCAAACAGCCTTCCACAACTGGTTTGAAGAAGCAACACAAACTGATCAGGCTTCCAATCACCCTCTCTCTCTTTTTTTTTTTTTTTTTTTTTTTTGCTTCTAGCTCTTGTTTCGGACTTTTTTTTTTTTTTTTTTCCTAACTCCACATAGTTTGTGCGTGTACTTCCTGATCGAGTTTTCCTCACCTAGAAACATTTATAGTTCTTCATAATTTCTCTTTCTGGCTTGCTGGAACATAAGCAATGTCTTCTCCTTTCACTTTAAAATAGCTTTATTTTTCCTCCATAGAGAAATTCCTGCATCTCTCCACTCAGCCTGATTCAATCACTCCAAAACTGAAATCCAAAAACCTAGTAACCAAAAAAATTCTAAACCTATCTTGCAACTAAAGATCAATACCAAGTTCAAATAGCAATGCTAAATATTTTTGTTGTTGTTGTTGCTTTTTAATTCTTTGGTGAAGGTTTGTTGTTCTTTTTTTTTTTCCTTCTTAATTAACACATGCAAAGTTTTTAGATGTAATCTATTTTTAGACTTTCTTTCAAAAGTACTCGCAGGACACGTAGAATAAAGACAGGCATTCTTTTCTATGAAATTTGTATAAAATATAAGAATATTAATATAACTGATTCAAAGCCTGCCTTTAGGCAGATTGAAAAAAGGGAAGAAAATGCAAAGTCCAGTACAGGAGCAAAGTATTGCAATTTGGGGTCAAAAAATGGAAACACTGAGTAGTTACAAAGAACAAAAACACTTCTACTAGCGTTTACACATTTTTTCCTTGTAAGTTTATGTTCTTGCACAGGACACAGCTCTAAATACATTCTAAACACATTTTCCACAGGAAAGCGATTACAGATATATATTTTGTAAATATTTTAGCAGGCAAAAAATATTACGTTTTGTAATGACTTTGGGAAGCGGGTCACATTCTGCAGAATTATTAGAACAGTAGTGATGCTGGTTTGGGCAAACAATGCTAGGAAACATTTAAGCCATTAATGCAACACCATCTGCAAAATAATTTTAAAAATACAAAGGAAGAAAAGCTTATAAATATTTTTTAATTTACACAATTCACACAAAATGGGTCGTATCTGTGTGATCTATATTATTCTTTCAGTGTCTGCTTTTAGGAATTCAAGAAATAGGGGGGAAATCAAAATTATTCATAATTCATGACTAATATTCGATATGTTTAAAACAGTAAGACACACAAAGCCAAAATGTCATAAAAGATAAGACGGCAATGCTTAATATTCATATAGTTAAAGACGTATTTATGATAAGCAAGCCAAGAAGAATAAAACAGATAACTAATGCTACCATTGTATGGTAAAATTGTAATCCTGTAATACTGAATTATATTTCCTGTAATACTGCACGTCAAACAATTTAAAGTTCCACTAAGCCAAATAAAATACGTGGGCATTAAAAAAATTGCAAGATTACCCAATGCCAGTTTTGTAGTGACAAAGTCAAGTGCGGTTCATGGAAGAAACCTACTGAGGGGTCGTGACAACACTAAACACTTCTGAAGGTGCCTGGAACACTTGAGGAAGGAGGAAGACCCTGAGCTGGCAATGGCTGGAGCTTAGGACATTGCTGCAGGTGAAGGAAGAGAAGTGCTACATTTGCTTACTTCTTGCTTTATTTCATGATCTATAGCTGTTCAGAGACAATGGCAGAAACAGAATATTCAAGTTGGTGTCATTTGGTTTGACCACGGTAAGTTGCTCTAAATAGTCTACACAGCTGATCACATGTGAATAGGTTAATATTTCACAGCTGGATTATAGACTCAGCTGTGACCGAAAATGAAGGAGACAACAGAATTAAAGATAATTATGTCTACTTATCATAAGTATTCCATTTGCTAGGAGTTAAATTCTCAATGACCGCTCGAATGTACATTTGTATTGTTCTTGACCAGGCAGAAATCTCCATCATGTCCACGTTTCCAACAGTGGAATTTCTGTCTTTCAAATAAACACCTGTAGGACCATTCTGGCAAGTACAGTGTTTATGACACCACAAGATTTAGTGAGGATATGAAGGACACATTGCAGATGTTAATGATAGGAAATGACACCAGTCTATTATGGTGTGCATCCTTCTCTACTCACGAGACGAGCGTAAGCGAGAAGGAGGGTGGACATGGGGACATAAGTACTGTGCTATTCTTTTTAAAAAAAGTAGTCTTGCAAAATAATTGGTTTCCGTACCGCCTTTGAAAATTATCATTTGAAAACAGAACTAATAGAATCATGTAAACATTACTTGTAAAGGATGTTAGAGGACCACTTAGTTCCACATCCAACTTTAAGTGGGACTATGGCCAACAGTGGTCAGGTCACCCTTGGCTTTTTCTAGCTAGGTCCGAAGAATTTTGAAGAGTAAAAGACTCCACATCTCTGGGCAATATGCTGCATCATAATGCTAGCGGAGAGATTTTTCCTAATATCAGATCTGAACCCCCCAAGCTGCTACATGTGACCACTGACATTTGTTATACCGATAACACCATCAAAAATTCCGTACTGTGATGTTTGCCCTTACAGCTATAGGCTGCTATGTGATCATCATTAAGCCTCCCTTCCACCAGATTAAACAAAGCCAATTCAGCCTCTCCTTTTAATTCACGTACAGGCACAGTCCTACAGTAGTTTGATGGGATTACGTATCACAACTTTTGTCTATCTTTGAGACTATTCCTGCTGAAGGTTTTAAACAGTAACATCATGACCCTGTAATTTTACCATATAAATTCCTTTGAATATAGGAGCTACAAATGTGTTCTTCTCATGCATTTCACAGAATCACAGAATCGTCTAGGTTGGAAGAGACCTCCAAGATCACCCAGTCCAACCTCTGACCTAACACTAACAAGTCCTCCACTAAACCATATCACTAAGGACTACATCTAAACGTCTCTTAAAGACCTCCAGGGATGGTGACTCAACCACTTCCCTGGGCAGCCCATTCCAATGCCTAACAACCCTTTCAGTAAAGAAGTTCCTCCTAATATCCAACCTAAACCTCCCCTGGCGCAACTTGAGCCCATTCCCCCTCATCCTGCCACCAGGCACGTGGGAGAATAGACCAACCCCCACCTCTCTACAGCCTCCTTTAAGGTACCTATAGAGAGCGATGAGGTCTCCCCTGAGCCTCCTCTTCTCCAGGCTAAACAACCCCAGCTCCCTCAGCCGCTCCTCGTAAGACTTGTTCTCCAGACCCCACACCAGCCTCATAGCCCTTCTCTGGACTCTCTCAAGCGCCTCCATGTCCTTCTTGTAGCGAGGGGATTTCGTCAGTTTCCATTTCTATTAAAACAGCTAGTTTTAGCAATTCAAATCTCCTCGTACAACCTACTGTGAGCACATGAAATCCCTAAACATCAAATAATTTAACTTTTTTTTAACTAAAAGTGTTTTAACTAAAATATTCTCTTCCCTACCCACCCACCCCAGTCTAGTACAATCAGTATTAAAGAGCGCCAGTGAAACAGAATATGAGAAAAACAGCACCTAGGTCGCAGATAAAATATGTATTTAGTCTAAACTAGTTCAATCACAAAACATGTTATGCCCATTTAAAAAAAGCAGCATGGATTAAAATGTCTATGCAGACTTAATCCTCAGTAAGGTAACCTCTTTTGAGGACTAGCTAATTTAAAAAGTCACAAGCAGATATGAACAGCTGCCAACCAATGTGCAGTACATTAATAACCAAACAATGCTCTCTAACTTTCAATTGTATGCTTTTTTCATACGTTTCTATCTAAGCTTTTGCTCCCCTGATAAAGCACTATTGGCATATGCCCAAAGTAAAATACTGCTCTAAGAATTCACTCACTGAAGGAAAATAAAAGCCTACAACTAATATTCTCCTTCTCTATGAGCAAGATAAAGAAAAAATGAATCACAGATTCATGGAAATAAGTAACAGAAAATGCCTATTTGGTCATCTGTTTGTTCACTGCCAAAGCCTATTTTTTAAGTTGTAAGGCTTGATCTACCTTATTTATTTTAGAGGAACGTGCCAGAAGACAAGGAGGACACATTTGTGTAGTTTTTTCAGTTGGGGACAAAATGTACTGGGAATAGCTCCTCTGTTTTCATAAATGTAAAATAAAATTAACTCACCAGGTACGAAACATACACATTAAAGTTATCATTAAAATGTGCAAAAACTGCCTTTTTTTTTTGCATAAACATGGGATTTCAGATTCTATGAAACTTCAGATTCCTCAGTAATTACTTCTAGAGAGCATAATTTATCAAAAGTTAGCCTAATAGCTCTTCAGCTTCAAATGGAGAAAGGTATGCCACTGAGGCATGTTTTGGAAAATCCCAGCAAGATGTATAGTAATAAAACCATGAAAGGTTATTAGCATTCAAAAGTAGTCCCTAACCAGTAGACTAACAGTTACACTGCACTTTTTTCACTCGATGCTCTTGAGCAAAGTTCAGCTATATGTCAATAAGCTATTTTTCCTATTCTCTACACTAACACAATAAAATATGAAGCTGTTCTTATGTAATAAAAATGATGAAAAAAATTTTGAATCAAAATAAAATGCTTATGTTTTTTAGGTACAGATACCTCAAGCAGCAGAGCACCACAGGAAATGAACAGCATACTAACTAGGTCTGCATCCTAATTCAGGTACAGTGCTGGCATGATGGAGCCTTGCTGCTTCCATTTCTAATTCATTTAGCATCATTTCAGTGGTCTTAATGCAGAGCTGTATAATGTTAAAAACAGAGCTTTCATTACGGACATTCAATATTCTACCTTAAATTTCTATCCTTAGAGATTATAAAAAATTGCACTGCAGAAATACCTGAGCAACCCAATCTAACTGGATTGGCTTTGAGCAGAGGCTTGATAATATGATCTCCTGAGGTTCGCTCCAAGTGAAATAATTCAATGATTGTAAAACAATGCAGCTCCCTCTCATTTTATGGTCTTTGTCTTCCTCCATACTATCACAGTAAGAGAACTCTCCCAAACAGCATAACATGGTAAAAAGCAATCACATTTATAAGAAAGATCTATGCTTAACCTGAAAAAGATCTAAAAGTATTTTTTCTTACTTTTCCCCAAACACATTCAAAGAAACAAGAATGCTTCTATTCTTTCCATTTTGTTTTTCAGTTTTGGTTGTGTTTTTTTTTTTTCCCCCAGTCAAAACCAATCACACAGATAAATCATCTGAAAAATCTGTAGGTGACTGTACTGTATGAGTAGAATAAGCCCCAGTGGTACCTGAGATGATTAAGCAGAGGTTGTAGTCTCTCATCAGACTGTATGGAAGGCAGTGATCGTGCTGTCAGCTAGAAGAAAACAGAAGTTCAATTAATAAAACATAGCTTTTGGAAGTACAGCACAAAGCAGGAATGATGCAAGAAATCACCCTGTATTGCTACCACTTTAAACATCATTCCTAAGACATACTTTCTCCTGCTAAAAATGATTTGGCACAGCTTTCCAGAATCTGAAGTTAGCAGAAATATTTATAAATTAACAAAGTTAAACAGTGAAAAATAGTTTTACTAAAATTACAATGTTATTTTAATTAAATAGCAAGACATCACTGAAAGTTGAATACTTTTTCCAAACATAATTGGACTAGAAGTCATACTTTACCTAGACAGCCTTCTAGCAATCATGTAAATATAGTCCATTAAGCTGTATTATATACAATTTACATACATGTATAAAGATTTACATAACATTTAGCACTGTATGACTTTTATATAGATGTGCTTCTCTGTGCACAGTTATTGCTTTTTATGGGAATCATGTGTATTTTGCCATTGGCCCACCTTAAACCAAATATATATTTTTTTCTTCTAAATATTTCAAGTGACTAGTTAAGACATTTAACTTTTTCTGAACAAAATACATCCAGTAGTATATAGATCAAATACACATTGCAGTATTTAATAATATTAGTTAATTGGCGTATTAAAAAAAATATATGTATTAGATTTGCCTGATATTACATACGTATCTACCTTTACCTGTAAAGGCTACAAGCATAACAGTTCTGATAATGCTGATGCCTATCTAACATAATATAATATTAATATAGCATGTCTTTCATGATTCTATTGCTGCCCAGTTAGGTTGTGTTTTGAAAACTATCTTCATACAAATTTAAAATGTCAGCTTATTTTACATTACATAAATCACCATCAACTTCTTAAGTATTTCACAGGTAACTTAAAGTAACGTGCATACAATTGTATCTTTTAAGTCCTTAAAAACAAAAACTTCTAGCACCAGCAATGCAGCTCTATTAGTGTTTGCTGGCTCCAGCACACAAAGCAAAGCACTGAAGTAGGAACACTCCAAAACGCAGCTCCTCTAAGCCTCGGGTAACCCCCGCACACCAACCTGGTCCAACTGCTGCAGTCAAGGGGGGTCACACAAGTCTCAGCAATCCATTCATCTTTAAAACAGGCTGGTACCTTGGCAATTAAAGCATTACCTGCATTCCCTTATCATTCTTAAGCTAGATTGTGATACATACGGCATACTACGAATTCATTAAGCTTTATGTTATTTATTCAGAAGTTTCTTTTGAAGAAAAACCTCATTTTCTTACTATTGAGTGCTAGAGGCTCATAAAGTGCTAACTAACATACTAGTTATTCTATATTCATGCCCTCTATAACAACAATCTAGTTTTGGTTTAAATACACTCAGACAACCAGAAATTTCTGAATAAAACTTGGAAGCCCTCTAAAAGCTGGTTGAGTTATTACACTTGGCTAAAAACAGAACAGTCTGAATTGCCTGAAATACCAGCTGCTTCTCTTGCTATTAATACTTAGCTGATACACAGAACAAGATTTGTGTGCACACTCACATACACAGCTTTTTACCTAAGACAAGCATGTAGTATTTTTCTCAATACAGTACTAGGAGAAAAAATTATATTTGTCTGAAGCATCACCGAATGTATTGGCATGGCTTGCTTATATCCATTTCATATTGTTTAGAAAACTAATCCTTCATATTACATTTAATAAGTAAAAAAAACAGATATTTTTTTCTTGATATAAACAAACATGATAAGACAATGTTTTTGAAAGTCACACTGGACAGTGATATAAGAAGCAAACACCTTTCAAAGAACGGTGAAATTTGAAAACTGCAAAATATTGATATTGTCAAAGATATATATGCAATCAACTAAGTTGTATATAAACATTATCAATGAACAGAGAGCTACTGTCTTAAAAATAATTTGGGAGCCTTGTAGGAACTGAGGTAGAAGCAAGGACTGTTGATCTCTGGGTTTAATCAAGTTTTACTTTGATGTTGCAGTGAAAGAATAAAGAAGTGGCCTGTGCAGCCCGTTCAGGAATCACTGCAAACGGTGTAATCCCTTCATCACTGCAAAGTATAATCCCTTAAACTCACAGGAGAATCCATGTCACACTGTTGTTTTTTTCCTTGTCTTTTTTTTTTCCCCTGTGATTATGGAATCTGCAAGTCTTAACAGCAAAATAAATCCTGATTTCCTCCTTTATGTTGCCTGGAAGGACAGGATGAAGATTTCTGCAGAATATGCTCCTGTGGAAACGAGATCATCCATCTTTCCACAATTACAGCACACACTTCGTTAAGTTCGTTCAAGTGTTTATTTTCAGGAAGACGTGGGATCCTCACAACACTGTTCATTTCCATCTAAAAGGAAGCATCTCCTCAACACAGTCACTTGTTCCGCAGCCGCCAGGAGCCTGTTTTGGTTTGCCAGGTTTGGTTCAGGACAGGAAGGTGCCTCTAGCGCTTTTCCAATATCGCTACACATTCTTCCCTTACAGAGACACTCAAGAGCTACTAGAGAATCAGGCGTTACAAAATTATGCAGAATGCAAAAATAATGAATATGGATACGACCAACTAAACACGCTACGCTAAATGCTACCTTTAAACAGGAGCGCTTCTTCAAAAGAAAAAGGGAGGAAAAAAAATACACTCAGGAGTGTTTCTATGGTTGATTCTGCACAGACAAAAAGAACAGACCCCAAGATATCAAGCCTTCCTCTTATTTATTATTCTAGTAAATAAAAGAATGTGCACATGGATCCTGTGTAAGGACAAAAGGTGGGGGGAAAAAAAGCAGAAAAGGAATGAAAAACCACCAGAGGACTCTCATATGAGACACCATTGCAGGCAAAGCTGATTTGTTCAGCTGAAACTTCGAAGAGATTACCAGCCTGAAGCGCTGCCATCACTCCTTTCTGTATCTCTTACAGGAGAGCGAGATATTTCCCTAAACAACTGCTACTCAATCATACAAACGAAGAACAAAAAATGAAAGCATTGAAGTGTTGAGTAAACCATCCTCACACATCTGAGTAATATATTGTGAATGGAAAAGCAGGAGGATTGATGTAGAACAATACATCCTTTGCTTTGAGCAGGTGACTCGGTAATGCTTATATGAAAACATACAGAGTGTCAGAAAAGGAGCGCTTACAGGTTTGCTTACAGGTGTTTCAAGCTTTGCAGAAATGAATCATCTTGTTAGCATCACCTTTTTTGAAACAGTAGTTTAGTTTAACCCCAAAAGCATCTTTTACAACTACAGAAGATATATTTTAACTTGTAAAACATTTCCTTCTTGCCGAGGCTTAAGATCTGAGCACTTGCTATCAGGTGTACTTCGCTTTCTCCACCAGAACTTTGAGAAACGGCAGGCTTCTAGGTGGTACACTTTGGCAGATGGCCAAGTTAGCTGGCTTTTTCCTGGTCCTTGGGTCTGGATGTTTTTGCTTAGTTGTACTGTCCAATAGGATTTTTTTTTTCCCCTGAAGAGCATTGTAATTCATGTCAACATAGCAGCAGTCATTTCCTTTTACTGCAGCTGCCAGGAGAACCCACTAAAGTTGTTTTGGTTTGTTCTGATTTGTTGTTTGTTTTTTTTAAATAATTTTTATTGAAACAGCACGTTTTCCTTTAACTCAACCTGATTATAAAAATAAAAGGTAAAAATTTTTGATGTGTCTTTCCCCACAAGTGAATTTTTTCTGAGAGACACTGTAAATACAATTAGCTTTTACAAAGGTGGCGGCAAATTAACACCAGTGGTTTTGAACAGCTAAGAATTATCATAGAATCACAGCGTCTTTTAGGTTGGAAAACATCTCCAAGATCATCAGGTCCAACCATTAACCTAGCAACAAATAATCAGCTAAAAATTGTCCTTTTTCAACAGCAATTTGCTACGAGAACAACGTAATCCCAATGACAGAATCCCAACAGATTCTGCAGCCTTTTTTCCATCACTCTGAAACCAAATTTAGACAAATTCTTGCAAGAACAGCCTTGCCTTCACCTACAGAAGGCAGTGAGCACAAAGATCATCCAAACAGTAGAAAAAAACATGCTATTCAATGTTAGATACGTAAAAGACATCAAAACGTTGTCAAGTTAGGAACATAGCTCCCACTCTAATCATGCGGAAGCAGTTTAATTTCGAGAGAACATAAAAGACTGCAGACTTCAGATATTCCCAGCTGAGAGACCAGGGTGATGAGAAGAGCAGGCAGAGCAAGCCTCAGACACGTGGGCATCTCACAGCTGACCCGAAATCACGGAAGCTGTCAGGAGAGACGCAGATCATTAAGGCAAACTAAGCACCACGTTGTCAATGTCACACAACATTTAAGAAAGGGGAATGGAGGAAGGATACTGAACAATGAGGAAAAGGAATGAATAAACTGAAGGCTGAGAAAACCTAGGTCCAGCTTCATGGAAACCTCCCATGATTCTCGCCCCCATCTCTTCAGGGAAGAGGAAACAAACCACAATCTTCAGGCATTTGAAATAACCAGCATTTCCAAGAGCAGGCTTTCCAAAACTTTGACAAAATTCAGTAATCTTTTTATACCATCTTCTCAAAGCACAAGAGTAAGAACCTGGTTTCTATTTTCTGTATTTTCTATATATATTTCCTATATTTCTATATATATCCTATTCTTTATTTTCTTTATTTAGAGCTCTGTGCAACAGCCACATCTCCAGTGTGCCCAGTGCTGCGTTCATGGCAAATGAACAAAATGACATTCTCGTGCAGCACAAAGAAGGGAATGATTTGAGAATGTAGGAAGGAGGCGAGGACTGGAAAACTACATAAATAAGAATTAGCTCAGGTTTGGTTGGGGCATTTCAAGCAATAATGAAGGCAAAAGGATGACAACTCACAGGCTGACATCTAAGAAAGAATTTGTAGTTTTTTCTTGCCCCCATGAGAACTTGAAACAGCAAGTTATTGAAAACTTAGTACGAACTTAAAAAAAAAAAAACTGACAGAAAGCCTGAAGTTAAGTAGCAGCTCCACATGCTATCAGGAAGGCATTTTTATACATAGCAATTAAGAACAAGATTACCATGACTCAATTAACTTGTCTCCATTTTTATGGGTGTGAATTTCTTGATTTTGAGGTTATGATGTGAGAGCTATTCACTCTCTAAGTGATTTTCTGTGCAAAAAAGATAAGAGAATTTTTATTTTCACAAAGAGTTTGCTCTCTAGGCAAGATGTCCTAATTAGCTGCATTGCGCAAGAAGATTTTAATATGCTGTCAGACCGTTTGATGAATACATTTTTTAAAAATCACATTAAATTGGATGTTATTTTGCAAAATGACATGGAAGACTTACAAGTAAAGCACAGCAAGAAGGGTTTTGACAAAGGTTACTTTCAGCTGAAGCTACTGAATTACTCCAAGCTCCTTCTACAAGTAACCAGAAAAATAAAGTTCCGTTTAGAGGATGTATCAGAGACCCTGAAGTGTACATTACCACCAAGAGTATTTTCTTATCAGCTAGTAAGTATTCCCAGAACAAGCAGGGGCGTCTCGAGACATGCTGTCGGCACGCACATCCACCGCCTGTGATCCGCCTGCACACAATTAGTCAAGTCTAACTTTCCCCCTTTAACCTGAGAGCTCCCTGTGCTGGTGTTCGTGCTGTTTCCTTCATGTTGAAATGAACATTGTATAGGCAGGCTTGGCGTCCTTTTGCCGCCTCAGATGTTTTCAAACCCAGCCAGGCACGACCATAAAGTACAGGACTCCTATTTAAAGGGTAGGCATTAGGAATCTCAAAAAGTGCTCAGTCCCTGGATCATTACCCTACTTTTCTCCCCAGTAAATCATGGAATCATAAAGCTGCTCAGGTTGGAAGGGATCTTAAAGACCACCCAGTTCCAATCTCCCTGCCATGGCATGGGCAGGGACACCTTCCACTAGACCAGGTCGATATTATCTATTGAATGTTTTGTACCATTAGTCTAACAGCTTCTAAACCTAGGTGAAAACCAGCCGAAGATCCCTAAGATTTGTTCTCCACCCACAGAAATTTATACAAAAAAAAACAAGTAGGCTCAAAGTTGATATACCATTAACAACAGCAAGAAGTAACAGCAAGTTGCTGCAAGTGCCAAGCTCAAAAAACAATTAATTACATTGTATACCTACTAGAAAATCTTCCTTCTTACACCTTCGACTATCATTTATTTGTTCCAGATGAGTACAAGCTTGGAGAATAGTAAAGTGAAGAAGAGAAAGAAAGAAAGAAAAGATAAATGGTAAAAAAGATGAGTAAAATACAACGCTATGGTAGTACCTGCAGCAGTAACACATGCAACATTGCTGTAGAGAATTCGAAATTATCTTTCAAGAAATAAAACGGTTACATTATAGGCTGGAAATTCAACACCAGTTGACTTATTTATATCTTTCTCTTGAATTTTTCAAAGAGAGATTATGTTTAGAGATACCTATTTAACATTACATGGCACGCTAAAGAAATCGCTTGTTCCGGTTAAATTAATACTAGACAAGCTTTATTCAAAGAGGCATCTCCAAAGAAAAACACAGGAAATGGTTTGATTTGAGTTGTTTTTCAGATGTAATCATTCCCACAGAGTATCAGCTTTTATCTAAAAAAAGCAGACTACACAGTTTGTTACTGACAGTGCAGTAGCCACGGTACAGCAGAGAGGTAAGAACACAGAACCCAGCTCTTCCCACTCACCAGGGATAACTGAAAAACAAGGGAGGCCAGTAAAACGTTTCCTGTGAAAGTCACTTACCTTAGCAATTTTTTCTTTACCCCAACCTACCTCTGGAGTCTCAGCTTGACCAAGAGAAAAAACAGTATGCAGGAGATGCTAAAGAGACTTTTGGGAGCCTTTCCTCCATCCCCTCAATCTTAAGATACAGAATAGCTTCAAAATAATGCTATAGAAAAACCTCAGTTGTTTTTAAAGACTGTCATACCATTCGCTGTATTATTACAGATGCATTATACAAGAAAGTACTCTATGCATTTTATAGTATTCAGGATCAACATAAACCATGTACACACCCAGCATGGTTACAGTAAATATCAGGCCTCTAAATCTCAGTTTTCCTTATCCTGATTCCAACTATATGTGTTTCTCAATGCATGTATTCAAAATCATAGCTTTTTAGTTTTAAAAGGGAGAATCTATGATGTATTGACATTTTTCTTCAGACAAAGCTCTCAGACGAAAATCCTTCTCCCTGCAACCCATCTTCAGACACAAACGCTATTTACTTTGTGCCTTTTATTCCAGAATAAACAAGGGAACTAATAGTCAAGAAAAGGCTTGTTAACAAATTTCGCTTTGATTAAAAACATTGTTAATGAATAGAAATTCATAAACATTAAAATATCTTTGTTTTTAACAAATCTCTATTTTAGCTAGTAATTCACTTAACAACTAGTTTTCAAGCTTATGAACTCTCCAACTTAGTAGCCTGTTCTTATATCCTGTATTTTAATGCATCAGACATCAAAATACTTGCTTTAAATTACCATATAATTTCTGGAAAAGCTTCAGACTTCTGGGGAAGTTTTGAATTGCCTTTTGAATTGAGATTTCAGAACGACTGCTTCACATAGTCTTCTAAAACCACACAATTTCACCACCTCTACGAAATCATGAGATTCTTATACTGCCAAAACCCAAGAACTCAATTTAATTGCGTTTCCATTAACATCCAACAAAAGTTACAGGCTCCCTCGTATCAACAAAACCTGATTGATTCTGAAACATCAACTATCCTGCTAATGTTGTAACAAAATGTCACAATGCAAATGCTATGCAGCTAGGGAACCTGGAACAGGAGAGCGGTGTTTGCATGCTGGCATACTGCTCTACCTAGACAGTTGACATTTTAGCACTGATCAATTTTCTTCTGAAAAAAAGTTCAGGTTTAACCTTTCACAACACGCTGCAAATCTCAAGTGTTGTACAAAAATAATAAGTAGTTTTGCCAAGGCTTTTTCAGCTATTAAAAGTTATTTCAACAGCACTTCCACTGAAATATGCTCAATAAAAACCAAAGCAAACAATTAATACTACATTTATCCCATTGGAAGCAGTAGCACAATCTGCATGGAAGGAGATAACATTTTTCAAAACTAACAAAAATGTTTTTGACATGAGAAAATGTTTTTGCAATGAGCCAATCGGATTTAGCACATAAAACATTTATTTTCATATAGCACCACCAAATGCATGGAAGAAAGGAAATAAATAATATAGATTGGGGTTACTGGGCTCTTAGCACAAACGTAACAACTCAGTGACATTTTCAAAGGACAGGAAAAAGATTTTCCTCATGAATCTCCAGTGATTGATACACGTATCAATACAAGGCTGAAGTCTGTTTGTTTTTTTTAATTAAATAAAACTCCCAACACCTCGGTCTCACACCTTCACAACAGCACAAACCAGCCCAAAGCAACTCATAGAGAACGTAGAGTGGGCTTTTATATTTTAAGGAAAGCAAAGGCAACAGCTAACTCAAGATTTACTTTAAAAAAAGAAATTCAGGTCCTAACCTTAGCATTTTTTTATTTATTTATTTTACTCTGAAGTGGAGGGACAATGTTGCCATGAACGGTGCTCAAATGCTATACCTAAGAATTGAAAAGCTGTATGTAAATAAAAAAATATAGTATAAAATTCATGTTTATATACAAATAAAATTAATGTATATTTATTTAGGCAGCCAATTCAAGTTGCCAAAAGACAGGTGCTCCATGGCAGAAGAAACAAATCAGCAGTCGTGAAGAGCTTGATTGCTAGCATGTGCTAGATACTTACCGAATACTTTTAAGAATTTTGAAGAGACCGAACTCGACTAATTTCAGCTCAGCATCTGCCAAATGCGTTCAGAATAATAATTAATGTTTTCCTGAGGCATTTGCGTCTGAAAGAAATTGATTTCTTTTTTTTCCATTTGCAAATGTCTGGCTTTCATATTCGCATTGTGGTATAAATAACATCTGGGTTGAAGATTAATATTTAGTCTTTAAAGCAGAGGTTTTCAATAATTAAACCTTGTTTAATTGGTAAGCGAACTGTTGCTAGTTTTTGCATCATTACTTGTGGAAATACTCATTTCGCTTGCATGTCTGGGCACAAGTATGTAAATTAACTCACCTCATGTATTTTTTTGCATTCTAATGTAAAGCTAAAGTTGACAGATACCGAGATTCTCATTAGATATTTTTTCCCCTAAAACATTATAATATTGCAGGGAAAATGGAATTAATACAGTGTCTTTCAGGCTTTAATTATATGTAGATTGAAGTAGCCACTCAGAAAGCTACCTTGTCAGCAAATCCCAACCTTCTGGTAATGCTGCTTGCCGTAACTGGGACGACTCTTCAGGAATTTCAGCAACTGTTTCACTGCTGATTTGGCCTTTACCAGTAGCTTTCTCAACTTTTAATTTAGTCCTCAGTCTTTCTGCTATCTAGTTCCAGATATCTAGTGGTTTTAAAACTAAGCCAAGTGTACTAGAGCATTGGTCTTCACAGCAAGACTGGAAAATAACACCACTTGCTTTAGGTCACCACCAGCTTGATGCAAGGAAGTATTTCACTCGTCTTCAATATTGCTTACTGCTCTTTGGCTGCCTGCAGATTTTGTTTCTTTTTCTAGCAGTATTTACGAGCAGAAGCTTCTGATTGTTTGCTGTCTTGATCCCAGTTTCACAGACTGAATATCCCAGTGCTCCCAGTACTGGGATCTGTTCTTCGGTTCAGCTGTATATTGCTGCTGTAATTAACCTGCTTCAAGAGAGCATTAGTGGCAGTGGGGAGGAGGGTGGTTTCACTCAGAAGGCAGTGATTTGCTCAAGGTCTTAACATTATCATTGTGACTATTTGCCTTCTTCTCATCATTCAAGAGAAGAAAATTAAGAAAACTAACATCCCTGCATAACCCAGTAAAAAAATTACTAACCAGTATCACAGAGGAAACAATTAGCCAGAAAGCATGAAAGACTCATTATTGCTTCATTAAACACCCTCATAAAGTCACATCAGAAATCACGACAGGTTTTCCAACCAAAAACTGCATTAATCTAGCACTAATTCTACGCTCAGCAGTACTAAAACTGTTTTAAGAACAACCCTAAACCATGCCAGCAAAGCTTCTCCAAAGGTGAAGACCAAGAGAAGAAACTAGCATCTATAGCCCCACCCAATCCACTCCATTAAAATCTCGTTTTCCGTAGTCATTATCACTACGACGTGGCTTCATCTACTGTTCTGCAAAGGAAGCCATCCCCAAAAAATTGAGTTGAAAAGGTATTATGTATTTATCATTAATCTTGACAAACTGTTACTAAAGCCCTATGTGGCTTGGAAGGCAGTGCAGGAAATAAATAGGTCAGGCACTGTATAAAAGTCACAGTTCTATTATCCTCAGAGATTTCATTTTCTTAATAGGATTTTACTGCTAGGAACCAATTACTCCGTCCTTGTGTCTTATTACTGCACTCAAAGAAAGTTTTCCTTAAGTGTCAAAATTTGGTCCTGTTTATCTCATACCAGAGCTGACCTGAATTCTCGGCGATTTGCTCTACGACACTATGTGAACTTATTATAGCTACAGCCTGTAAAGAAAACTGTCATTTTGGAAACAACCTCAGAACCAAAAGCTGTGTCCGGTATTTTTCTACGACAAAAAGCACAGATCAGACAAGTTCTGCTGATCATCTGATCTCAGCTGTCCACGTATCAAAGATGGTCAAACAGAATCCCAGTTGTTTAAACCAAATAATCAATACGTAATAAATTAGTCCAACACCAACTATTTCTGAACAGTTAGCAGCATTCCTACTTTCCTTACAAGATCTTAGACTCTCTGAGCATCCTCAGAAGTCTCCATTTTCATCTGTGATGCAGAAGAATTTTCACAGGTACCAGTGTTTAGCAATTCCAGCAAGACTGTTAAACGCTTACTCAGGAGTTATAAACACAAAATGAAACTGGTTTTTAGAAACAAGAGAGCATCTTCCTCTTAAACTGGTTTCCGAGAAAAATAATTAACTAAAATCTCAAAAATAGTTGTTGGTAGGGACCAGGATTATTTACCAGTCTACACTGCCTGAGGCTATGTTCCTATTCTGTCTTTAAACTACGGTAAAGACCCTAATATCTAAGGAAAAAGGATTCCACCACCAACCATTTTCTCTGTCTAATGAGCTGGTCAAATCTTCGTAAATTACTTTTCCTTGAGAAAGTTATTACACCACTTCAGATAAATGAAAGTAGTCTTTAAGAAAAAGTTTGTATTACAACAGTCTGTGCAATGCCAGCCTCTTACTTCCAAACCTCAAAAGAAGACACCTGAATTTCAGTGTTTTATCCTCTCAACATGTGGGTACTGCTTGGAAATAACTGCTGCGTTGCTAAGATTTAGAAAATATCCATCTTCTAAAAGTAAAAAGGCATTTGGAATACTTTTGCTTAGTTATGCATATTTTACAATATTGACTTTTTTTTTTTAAGGTAGAATCAAATTGCCAACCCTTCAAAAAGTGTTAAGCCCTAGCTCCCCATATGTTCAAGTATCAGCGACTATGTTCTTATCTGTAGTGAATATAGCTAAAAACATGACAGGCACTCCCATCTCATGCTCCTAAAAAAAAAAAAAAAAGCATAAATCTGAGCCTACTTATCAGCATTTTTAAATATTTTACTTAATCTCAACTCTCAATTGCCAGCCATGACATTTCCCAAATATGAGTAAGACATAATGTTTAAATATTTTCTCTTCAAATCAAAGAAGGACATTCACATTACAGAAAATTACTAGCAAAACATGTATTTCTTAAAAAAATCCTTTTTAAAATGTTAATTATCCAAGTTTACAAATATTGCATATACTTTCCTTCCGAATAAAAACAGGCTGACATAAGAAACACTACCCCCAGGACTCCAGTGCATGAAGGAGAAAATTAAGGCTTCATAAAAACTAATTAACTGGTATTATGGAACACACTAACATTGCCTGAGAACTTAAGTATGGTAGTAGGACCTCCATTTCATATAATCATAGAATGGCCTGGGTTGGAAGGGGCCTCAAAGATCACCTAGTTCCAACCCCCCTGCCCTGGTCAGGGATGCCACCCACTAGATCAGGTTGCTCAGGGCCCCATCCAGCCTGGCCTTGAACACCTCCAGGGATGGGGCACCCACAGCTTCTCTGGGCAACCTGTGCCAGTGCCTCACCACCCTCTGAGGGAAGAATTTTTCTCCTAACCTCTAATCTAAATCTCCCCTCTTTTAGTTCAACCCCCCAACTTTTGTCCTATCACTATCTGCAAAAAGTTGCTCTCCATCTCTTTTATAAGCCCCCTTTAAATACTGAAAAGCTGCAATAAGATCACCTCAGAGCCTTCTCCAGGCTGAACATCCCCAGCTCTCTCAGCCTTTCTTCACAGGAGAGGTGCTCCAGCCCTCTGAACGGGTCCTCTCCCCTGGACCCGCTCTAACAGCCCCACGTCCTTCTCGTGCCAGGGTCCCCAGACCTGGACGCAGCACTCCAGGTGGGGCCTCACAAGGGCAGAGCAGAGGGGCACAATCACCTCCCTCACCCTGCTGGCCACTCCTCTGTTGATGCAGCCCGGGATGCAGTTGGCCTTCTGGGCTGCGAGCACACACAGGCTCCTCATGTCAGGCTTTTCATCCACCAGAACCCCCAAGTCCTTCTCTGCAGGGCTGCTCTCAATGAGTTCTTTTCCCAGTCTGTCCTCATGTCTGGGATTGCCCAGACCCAGGTGCAGCACCTTGCACTTGGACTTGTTGAAAGCTGTAATGTTCATGTGGGCCCACTTCTCAAGCTTGTCCAGATCCCTTTGGCGTCGCTTCCTTCTGTTGTATCATTTGACCTCCCTGTAAGGCCTGTGGCTTGGTGCTCCTACGTAAAAGAAGAGCACGTAGCAAGCTGCTCAGCCAAAGCCCAGGGAATTCTTCCCAGCCCACCAGAGCCAGGCTGCTGCCAGCACCTGACCCCAGACCAGGCAGCAGCAAGGCTGAAGAACACTGCAGACCTCACAGCAGGCACCACGCACAGACAGCACGCACACAAATGGCCTGATCCATCGGCACATGGTGGCTGACCTCTGTGGCCCCCTGGAGCTGGCCACAGGCTTTGGTCGCCCCAGAAGATGTCTCTCAAAGCCCTGGAAGCTGGCTTGGTTGCCAGCTTTGCCCTCTTTGCCACAAGCACACATTGCTAATAGTCAAGTAAGTCAAGAAAAATCAAAAAGTAAATGCCATGACAACTGTTTTGCACATTTTTCCCAGAGAAATGAGGCTAGAGTGATCTTGCTATTTACACTCACAGATGAGTGTTAGAATTAATAACTTTTGACCATTTTAGCCAATCCCGCCAGATTTGAGAGAGAAAAGAACCCAAAAGACACTACCTCCTGACAAGTTTCACGAGGAAAATACTAGGTGAGAGGCACTGGCATGTCTCAGAAACAAACACAAGCTGTAGAGAACAGCAGAGACTCCGAAAGGAAAACACATCCTATGTCAAACACACGAGAATTTCAGAGCTGACAGTTTGGTTTTGTGCTGATACTTTGGAGTTTGACAATCCCAGGAAACAGCCTCCTGCCCAGATAACATGTAATTGCAAAGAATACCAGACCGAAATAGAACAATTAACCAGTACCTGAGGTGCACCTAGCACTTTTCAAGGACAAACTTCAAGAACCGGACCCCAGCAAGGTATCAGAGGGCACTACAAACAAAGTGTAGGGCCCTGACCCTCACCAGCCTGTATTTTTTGCAACTCTTAGCTATCTGGAAGAAAGCCTGAAATCTCTCTCATCTTTAATGTATCGGACTTACTGTAAGATGACTGATGAAATAATTAGACCCCAAAAGAATACAGGTACATCATGACTACAGCACAAGGGCTGTAAAAAAAGACTATCAAGCCTGTAAACCAACAATGCATAGGAAAGATACAAGAGACTGAAGCAAAAGAGTACACAGCTCAAAGAAGTGCCAAACCAGGTGTTATCACTGTGCTTTGAGACAGAAGCTACATTACAGTAACGTCCTCAAATAAAGGGGGCATTTAAAAAAGTTTTTATGAGGTATTTTTGTTCCTACTCCCAAAACACTACTTTTTGAACAGCACCAGTGCACATTTTTAAAAGCAAGGTCAACATACAGTAAGCCAAAATCTGTGAGTAAATATCTTTTGTATTCTTAGCCCAGCACCCACCAAACCACAGCTTACGATCCATTGGGAAGCAGGAGAACAGCCCACGAGCATTGGCCAAGAGTTCAATGGCACCAGACAGCAGAAGTTTGGTTCCTCCTGAGTTGCAGCAGTTCACTGCCCCTGGGGCACAGGCATATGGGATGCAATTGCTATCGGCAGAGCATCAGAGGCTGTAATTACTAGTTCAGGTGCTTCTAATAGCCAAGGGCAGCTGAGCAATCACAAAGCCCTAAAGGATCTAAGCTGCTCACAACTCCTTGTAGCAAGCTCTCATGACAGAAAACCTTGGAGATCTTCAGAAGCCACCTGGATGTGGTCCGTGCACCCTGCTCGAGTAGGGCTTGGAGCAGGTGCCTCTAGAGGTCCCTTCCCACCTCAGCCATTCTGTGAAAACAACCTGGGTAGAGGATGGCCACCTGAAATACATAAACTGATTTATAGATTGTTCAAAGTCATTTTTAAACATAGTATCCAAAGTAATGCCTGCATACCATTAAGTTGGAAGTGACTAGACCCAATAACGGGTCAGTCATTTTCTCTGTAGTTTATCATCTCATCATAGTAGTAACAAACAATCACTTGTCAATGAAAGTAACTTCCTAATTTTTTTTTTAAATCATACATCTTTAAGATTTATCCAGAAGTAGTTTTTTTTTCTTTTTCTTTTTTAAGAGCAAAACGCTGTAAATACATCAGCTGCCACAGTGAGGTATGATCAGGACTTGACATCACCTCTCTTTTCAGAACAACAATTATTAGAAAAGCAGACACCAAAAAGGCTCAGGTGAACTTCTCACTAAATTTTGTCAGATGTGTTGACTTTTTTTTTTTATACCCAAATATTTTCTTATTTCCTGAAATACTCTGATGACAAGTCCTACTAAACATACCTTCTATAGCACTCAGTATATTCTTGCAGTTGGACTTGATGATCTTCATAGGTCTCTTCCAACTTTTGTTTTCTGTTCCATCATCCCTATGAACATAAAAATCTGGACTCCACATCAGCACTGTTCTTGGACTTAAATTTCACTTTTTACATTTTCTCCGAGAGTTACTGAAAATCATGTGAAAAACCCTGCTCTCCATCCTGCATAACAAAAGTAGCTTCTTTTCACACTAACTTATGACCTCCTCAAGGCTAAGCCTGTACAGAATATGTAAGAAGGAGAAAAATCATCTGGAACAAGAGCAATAAGGTTACTGAGGTTGGGAAAATAAAATTGTTTTCAAATATGTACGAGAGAGAATTGAAGAGATTAGGAGAAAACAGAAAATAGCTCTGACAAAATGCCAATCACAGTCAAACCACAGTCCATATATGACGCTGTTTAAGGAAGCAAGGATTAATGGGACATTATTTGTCTAAAAGCTTATCTCTGCTCTTAGAGGGCAACTCAATAAGTCAAAACGGAAGGGCACACGCAACAAAACACTAACTGCATTTTTTTTTTATTATTATTATTTCAAAGCTTCTGCACCTCATGCCTTTAATAGGTGACAGATGCAAGTAGCCTTATATTGCCTAAGCCTGCTTGGAAGCATCACTGAGAAGCTGAGACCTTGCCTAACATCTGCCCAGCTCTAACTTATCAGATGATTCGAGTACACACTGGGAAAACGAGGAGAGCACTGATGACTGTTATGAGGTATGCTTGGAAAAATAAACTCTGGACTACATTGCCTTGCTCTAATGGCTTAGGCACTCACGCAACAAAAACGAAGAAGTATGGATGAACTCTTAACAGCTTTACATTCTTATAACACATTTGGGTCAGAAAGTCAAAAAGACAGCACCTCAGGTGAGTGGGCTTTAGCTATGGAGAAGGTCAAAGAGGTAACATCCCAGCCAGGCCACTGACAGCTTACGCCAAGCATCTAAATTATAGAACAACAAATTAAGTGAAAAATAACAGCCCTGGAGGTGATATCCATCAGCTACAACACCACAAATGGCTGAGCCCAGGGGGGAAGCAGTATGCACGGAAGCCAGGCCACCTGCCAAAACCTGGACCCCTTGGACCAGTTACAGTGCCCCATTTGGAGACCACGGTGCCAAAAACAGCTTGACTTGAGGAGAAGCCGCCTTGTTTGAAACAAGTCTGTATTGTTCAAAGTATTTGAGAGTAGGCCACAAAATAGAAATCCTAAGGCAATATGATGGGTTGATAGGATGTATGATAGGATGACCTCAGCTAATGCTCAACTCCCATACAACTGCTGGCTGTGGTAGGGCCGTTGGAGCCGGCTAGAACCACCCATGTCTGGCATGGGACAGCCCCGGGCCCTTCTCGCAGGGAAGCGGCTCCCCCGCTACCAAAACCTTGCCACCTACACCCAGGACGAACAAAAATCATTATTTGCCTGCTATAACCTTCCCACGTTGTAAATACAATTTAATATTTATGCAATTGAATTGGTATGGCTCTGCATTTGCAACTACCTCAATCCTATGATATATATTTTCCTCAATTAAGGGGAAAAGTGCTTTGCAAAGTGGGAAGAGATTCACTTACTTTGGCATGCAGAGGTGATTTGTGTTCGATTTCTCCGAACTAGAAGCCTAAACATCAATGGAGGCCCTCCCAGGGTCCCAGATCACCCTCCCATTTCTCTAATAAACATACAAGGGGACCCTGAGGCCTCTAATTCATGTACGTAAGAGACATCTCAGCTTACTTCAGCTGAACATTTCTCTGCACACATTAAACAGTTTGAACAAATACCATCCACAGAAAACCCAGTGAAGAAAATAAAAGTCAGCATGCAGTATAAATAATTTAACAAACTGCAATGTTTTTAATTATGTGTTCAAAAAGGCATGTTATTGTTATGCTATTTTGCAGGGTTTTGATTTGTACTTTTTCGTGATTTTATCAACTGATCTTTTAGCACTAACTTCAATGAAATAAACTATAAGTGCAAAGTACAAAAACTGTCCTATTGGCAAACTAGTATTATTTAAGATGGGCAGCTCTTTCGTACCATCTAACATGAGGTAGGTTTTTGGCACAGTGGTGTTGTAGGACCATTAGCCTTGCTCTTGAGCTGGCAGTCTCTAAAGCACTTACCAACAGAGCGAACTAACCTTCTGCTGGACTGCAAGAACAATGCTTCCGTGCAAACACAACCAGAGAGTAAGACATTGCACTCTTGCACCAAACAATGGAGACATCAAAAGCAACAGAAAGTGCGGGAAGGGTCACAGAACTCAACTGTCCCACCAGGGATTTAGGCTGGAAACAGACTGCTGATAGAAATTACACAAGCTTGACTGATTAGTCAAGCCTCAGACGACAAAGTACAAATTTCCGGCCAGCTGAATAACAGGTTCATTCAAATTTTTTAAAATGCATTCCTACCTCATCCACAGTAACAGTCTGATCCAGCAGTGACACATACCCTCAAATTTAAATTAATAGTAAATCCAGTGGTTATACCGAGAGATGTTTCATTTTCCTAAATTAGCATTTCCTTTTGATTGAAGTTTTAAATACTAAAAAAACTTAGCATACAAATTAAAACATCTTCAACTGATATTACAAGCATTTAAATGCACTGTGAGGTGTATCAGAAATGGTGATCGACTCTTTCTGTAAGCAGAAACAGTATTTCACCAGGACTAGCTTGCAAGTTGGCTTCAGCTCATACAGTGCAGTTGTGTGGTTGGTTTAGAATCACTCAGTATGCTGAAGACATTTCACTTCATCCTGCAGCTAAAGAAAATTTCTCTTTTGAATAACAATTAAGTAATCACACCTGACACCGCTCTTCAAGAACAAAGGCTTTCAGTTTAATGGGTCTGTAGTCAGCAATGGTCATAAAAAAGCCTTTTCAAGTGCTTGAAGTATCTCCAGACACCATGTTTTTTGGAACCCATCTGGGTCCTTCTAATCTAATGCTTCTTAACTGAATCATAACAGGGTCGATTGTACTTTCAGTTCAATGCAGAACACAAGTATAGGCAGCACAGAGCTAATATCCGACTCAAGGGTCACAAATATGGTTTATAAATGCAAGATACTAACTGAAAAACAAAGGAAAGCCAACTTCTATCACTAAGATCTTATGGTTATGATTTATAAAGTCATATTCTGTTCCTGAGGAAGTACTATTTCTCTCATTATTTCCACTGTTTTGAGAAAGATCATGGCAAACTGCAGGAGGAAACTTCATTACTGGAGGAAAACTGCAGAACTGAACTATATCAGAAGTGCTTCTTACAGACAAATTATGCCAACAAATTTGTCAAATATGTTTTCAAGTCTATTTCATTGCTTTATCTTGCCACAAGGGCAGACAACTGAAAAATCAGATAAAGATATATAAACCCAAACGGATGAACACATTCCAAACGGATGTATTTTTGTTACTCAAGTGTCCTGGTTTCAGGTAGGACAGAGTTAATTTTCCTCCTAGTAGCTGGCAGGGTGCTATGTTTTGGATTAGGATGAGAAGAGCGCTGATAACATGCTGATGTTTTAATTGTTGTAGAGCAGTGCTTACACCAAGCCAAGGACTTTTCAGCTTCTCGCTCTGTCCTGCTAGCGAGCAGGCTGGGGGTGCAGCAGGAGCTGGGAGGGGACAGACCCAGGACAGCTGACCCAAACTGGCCAAAGGGGTATTCCATACCATCTGACGTCATGCTGAACAATATATAGGGGTGGCTAGCCGGGGTGGGGGGGCCGGCTGCTCGGGGATAGGCTGGGCATCGGTCAACGGGTGGTGAGCAATTGCATTGTGCATCACTTTGTACACATTATTACTATTATTATTATTATTATTATTATTATTATTGTTATTATTTTCCCTGTCTTAATAAACTGTCCTTATCTCAACTCACAGGCTTCACTTTCCCGTTTCTCTCCCCCATCCCGGAGAGGGAGGGGGGAGGGTGAGCGAACGGCTGTGTGGTGTTTGGCTACCAGCCGGGCTAAACCACAACATCAAGCTTCTGCCGCTTCCTGGGTTTACCAGCTAGAACATCGGCAGCACCGGGCTTTCAACCCACTCCTGATGTGCAAGGCAACCAAAATGTGTATTGCCTTTTGAATCCGGTGGACCTGAGCTGAATTGAAAGCAAATCTGAGATACGTTTGCACTATATTCAACTTACATGTAGTAAAGCCGTTATATATGGAATCACGCTTAAATCACAGCTGCCTCCATCCATGCTAGACAAGCACAGCCCTCACTAGAAATACTATCACAAATCCTAAGGATAAAATTATGTTAGCATGGAACTGTATCTGCCGCTGCTCTCCTTCGCTGTTCAAAGTCATCAGCCAGACCATGACATAACACAGATGTGGCTCTATTACTTTCAGCTCCCTATGTAGCTAATTCTAATTATTTTATTTTTTTTAAAGCTTACAACAGAATTGGATTTGTTGCCAGGTGAGAAACACACAACACAATGTAAGACAGACCTGACGAACTATTTCAAACAGGATATGAGTGTGTGGGAAACACGATTCTAATATTAACACTTTATTTGTCAACTGCCTTAGTAAGCTGATCTGAAATCTTTTTCTTGGCCTAGCAAAAAAAAAAAAAGATCTGCTTTCACTGACAGATCAAGAGAAAGTGATAAAGCACATGGAACAACAGATGCAGGACTTTGCAGCACTGGCTTGCAAAACTGAGCATGAGGAAGGCCACTAAAACACATCATCTGGCATCTCAGGTTCTCCTATGCCTACTGCTGAGGAAGCTACATGATGCGATTGTATAAGGAAAGGTTAATAGAAGAGGCAAAAAAAATTAAATGAACTCATGTAAAACTTGAGTCATATTCTTGCATGACTGTCAAGGTATCAGAACAAGGAACAGTGACTGTACAAGTACGCAGTCATACTGAACGTGGAAACATACAGTTGCATACAGGTATGCACATACATATTGAATACTGAAACACACAAACATATCGGTTTTAATACTAAACTTTTTTAAAAGGCTATCCCAAACCCTAATAAACCTCCCCAGCTGCCAGTATGACCCAGTATGACACAGTTGAAATTGAAGGCCTTTTGCAAACTCTGCCTGCAAGGCCCCTGCCCATCATGGGTTGAAGACAGGGGACCTGCGGAGGGCAGGTCACGGAAAAAAACAGAACAGCTCAGGACTGGGGATATGAATGTTACATCCTCTCCTTGAGAAGTCTTAGACACAACCTTGTGATTCTAGCTAAAACCTGTAATATATCTGCCTTTTCTACAAGAAACATAACATGCAATTTCATAACTGTGCTGACAAGAATAAAAAGATACAACACTGAGAGCAGAACCACCACGATGCTAGAGCATCAGCACTAGTCTTGAGTTCTTCGGGCAATATCAAATGCAGTAGATCTCTGAATATCCAACTGGTGAAATGCTATCTGTAGAGATCCAATATGCTACATTTGCAGGAGTATCACACACACACACAAACCCTTCAACCAGTTACGGAAGATTGTCTAGATTACAAGTTAGATTAAGCTTAGGTATGATGTTGTTCCAGTCATCAAGACCAAGAACAAAGCTCTAAACACAGGACGTCCCTTACAGCCAGACATCCAGACGATGATGCGTCAGCAACAATGCTGCAACACAAAGTATCTCAGGTTGTAGAAGCCTTGAGGGAACCCAGAAGGACGCTGAAGGAAAATGTCCAAGTAATAATAACCTTTGAAAGTCCAACAGACAACACGACAAACGACCAGAGTTTTCAGAACGGATGAATTGCTAGTTGATTAAGTAACACAGTTTCCTGTTTTATGGATAAAGAAATCAATGCTATTTGGAAAGGATCGTTATTAGCTGGTTTGAAAAAAAATCTGAGAGAAAGAATCACTGATCTTTTAAAGATAATACAACACTTTTCATGTAACCGATTAAAAAAGGAACAAGAAATGCCTATTTAGCAGGAGTGCAACAACACTAGGAACAAAGTTAATTAAGACACTAAGGAGAACAAACAAGAACAGGAATTGCCCACATAAAATCAATGCTAAGCAGCCTAGACAATAAATAAGAGAAAAACATAATTGCTCATTTACGGTCAGATTTTAGTTGATGTTAAACCTCATAGAAAGAAATCTCATGACTCCAGGATTAACCTCTGTAGTCATAACATCAACTGGACAAAATCAGTGGTACCTAACTGACACGGAAAACTTCAAATGCACCAGGTGATATCTGATATAACAGATTAAAAAACAGAATGGCTACACATTACAAATACATAAAAGCCTGATAACTGTGAATGACGTAGGCGAGCAGATTCATGAAGATACAGTTAAGACATATTCAGATTTAAAAAACTTTTTACTTAACCTTTTACTTATTAGCTCACACTGACAGATGCACAGAAATGAATCACAGAACAACAAATTACTGACATTTCATGGAATGTTTATTTGCATTTGGTGTATACAAAGAATAAAATCAACCTCATTTGCACACATTCTGCATTACACCAAATACAACACATTTTTCTTCAGAATTAGGAACTTAGTCCCATGTCTTCCCTCCTCCCCGTGTGTAGCAATGCAGTTGCAACACAGAAAGGCTACATTTCAGGCACAAGTTTTCTGCATTACCTTGTTCAGCACTCCCACGGTGCCCTCTGATGGCCAAGGCACAAGATGCAGCTCTAACCTCTCAGGGCAGCTAGACATCTGGACACATACAATAACCATCATGGAAGGGGTGAAAACCGTGAGAAGAACGTGTTGGCAGTTTGATTGTGAGACTGGATGCAGTAGCAAGACAGAATCTTCTGCCAGACCTCACGCATCCACTCTGTGCTGACTGGAACTAAAACTGCCAGCACAGCTTATAAACAGAGCCAGTTTGTAAAGCATGAAACCAATAAAGCTGTTCGAAACTCCGCACTCAGCAAGCAAAACGTCTGATTAGACTGCAAGAGATAAGATGCAGAGCTGCAGTGACCTCAAGACAAAGCTGGTGCATAGCTAGCGTTAACTTTCAGGTCTTTGTCTCAGTTTGCATCTGCTTTTCTGAAAGGTTCCTTGAAATCAAGCCTAACGCAGAAAGTGATGCTTTCACAGAGCTCACTTCAAAGTAATGAATAAAGACTGCAGACAAAACATTAATAAAAAAGTAAAGCTAACTGAAAATTTGACAGAATTACCTATAAGTAGTTTGCAGTTTCCACCCTTTGCGCTTTGGATCCTGCAAATTTAGAAAAGCTTTTAGTTTAGTCCAATCATGCAAAGGATTATAATTACTGTACCATGTCCAAGTAACACTAAAACTGCATAACTATTTGCTAAGTGACAGGACACAGGAAACTCTACCCCTACTACTCAGTAGGATTCCTGCCTAAGGAACAGGAACAGCCGCCCTCTGAAGGAAGTGCTCACAGAGACCCTCATCCAGCTTTCTGCACAGGTTTGCTACCAACGCTGACAGAGAATCCTGCACAGAGCAGGACAGGAGTTCTACTCTCCACTACTTCTCAGCTCCCTCTGCACAGAGCACAGGGTTATGCTCAGGCTTTGTGGGACATATTCTTCTTTGCATCAACTGAACTGAGGAATCTCCCCATGAAACCATCCAGCTCTTTAAAGAGGTGGGTAGTAGGCTGTGGACTACACTTCCCAGGAATGACTATCACCTTTGAGCTGTAAGTTGTTACCCAAAATCGCTGATGTAACCACAGTGCTGACTTCAAGCACTGCAGCTTGGATGAATTTCCCATGATTAATTGCCCCTCAAATTATTACTTCAAGCATCTCTGCTCTTCTGACAAGAGGATAATGCTGGTAAAGCCTGCAATAAGAAAAAGATGTAGACGAACGGAAGTGCTATCCTCTAGCTTTCCACTAGCAAGTCGATGCCAAGAATTACACCTTACACACAAGTCTAAATTTAAGCAACTGCCCATCAGCAGATAATCCACAATACTTCCCTTTCTTCTTCCCAAAATAGCTTCAGATCAAACATTCTGATCGGTTTTTATTGTATTTTTATTGCCTACACATTGAAAGACTGAAGTAAAAAGAAACCCAAACCTCTGGGATTAACAAAGCTGGTAACAAAACAACCTTCACTTCATTTTGGCAGCATAAGTAGAAAAAAAAAACACAAGGAAAAATCATGTGTTTTTTTCTATTACTTAAGAAGCTTTAAACACTATATCCACATTTATTCCCTTTCTTTCACATGTACCTTTATAAACAAAGGCTGCAGTCATTAACAACCCATGTCATTTTGCTTAACTCATGACAGATGATAATAAAAAAAGCCTTTGCCTTCTGATATTTGTTCAAGACAACAGAGTATTTAAATTAAACATCAATCCTTAGGGTAACGCTACTATTTAAATACAATGGAATTTTTTTTTTACATAAATAGAGAAAATTGTAATAAAAAAGATATTTCACAAGCTACAATGTAAAATTGAAGCCGTATATCTGCATTCATCCATTTCCCTGATATTTCACCGTATTTTCTACGATTCCATAACTCAGACACTGAACAGCTAATTCAGTGTCCTTTCAAAATCTACAGAGCACATTTTTCACTTCTGTCTGGAAACTTTCCTGTAACCCTGGATACAGAACAATCCTTCATTACCTTTCAAAATCCATTTGTACTACAGAACATGTATATTACAATATTTTTTTTTTTTACCTCTTTACTCAGAACAATGAGGCATCACCAGACGGATGAGATGGATACAAAACAGGGAGATGGCACACCACAATTCCCACGACAGACTGCACAGGCTGCCTGTAAGGCACTGGGGTGTGTTTTTACACAGCATGCTCAATTTTTAAAACTATTCTTGGGGCAAAAAACTCTGGGTAAGTGTTACATATCAATAAGTTTGTGTTTGCTTTGTTTTGAAGCAGCAGCAGCAAGCTTTGCCTTTTTATTGTAAAACTTCTGTTTAATTATACTGCCTTTGAAACACCCTACTTCCCTAATACCAGCGAAAATTATTCTGACAAATATTCATTTACAAGAACTACAAAAAAGGTCCATTTCCTCTCAAGCCTAAATATGCAGATTAGCAATTATTTGCAGAAGAAATCCATTAACAGATGAATCTCCCTGTGGGAAACTGCAGTAAAATGGAAAGCCACACAATGAGCCCACCCAGAAATCTGCTGCAGCAGCACTGACAGCGACCAGCATTTCTAAAAACTAGTCACTTCACCTATATTTAGAAGTTTAAAAAAAATATAAAAGAAGTTTGAAAAGCTATCGTTTTTCTTAAAAGTTCAAAACACTTGAACCGGGCAATCAGTAAAATTAGTATTTCTCTTGAAAGTCTTACAGCAGAATTTCTTTTTGACAAGTCTTGGTATAGGAATTTCTGAGATAAGACTCGTGCATACTTTATTTTTTTCTTTCATTTGCTGCTTAAAGAAGTGCTCCAACCTCTGGAAAGCGTACATACTTTAATCATACTTTAAGTGTCATCTGATACAACAGCCAGCTGTTCAATTTATTTCATATCTAACTTTGAGCTACTAACGTTAGTTTGCCATTCTTCCTGCGGATTAAAAAGGAAGGGTTTAAGCTATAGTCCTTCCCCCTCAGTCATACGATCTTCATCATTAGGAGGAATGGCAAAAAACACGTTAACATCTCATATACAATGTACATTCTCTGGTTGAGGATATCAGAAAACACTACATACGGAAACAGCCCCTCTCCATAATACAAGGAGAAATGTATGCAAAGAATTTATTTAATTGAAAGGTAGTTACCACAATTTCTAGAGATTTAGAGTATTTCTCTTTGCCTGATCCACAGACTTAAACACTTCAGAACATTCCCTCTTCCTGTCCTTCTCCATTCTACATTTATTGCAGCCTTTTTTGCTTTTAATCCAAGAAAATTTGGCTTCACACAAACACAACTGCAACCGAAACTGCAGACACTACAGCTGAATTTAGGTCTCAAAATAATTCACATGTTAAATCTGGTAACTTGCTGGACTCCAACTCTTTCTTCAATGCCCAGTCTGACGCTCACTGCCGTACATGCTGATTTCTACAGCTACAAGACTTAGTCATTTCACTGTGACTATTTGCAACAGCCAGTCTTATGAGCATCTGTATCTGGTGTGATATTAAAAACTGTTTACAACCAAGGTGCAACTTTGGGGATACCTGTATGGCAGGCTTATAAAAATGCCTGATATGCTACCCCGAATGTAACATCTAACCAAGGAACGTAAAAACATGGGTTAGACAATAGAGGCAATGAATAATGAATGAATACAGGTGCATCTATTCTTTGTGATTTTTCCACAATTATAGATTTTTTGAGGATTGTACTGCAAAGCTTTCAAAATTTTTTTCCAGAATAGCTTTTAGCAAGTAAGCAAAACAGGAAAAGAATCGCTTTGAGAAGCGAACACAAGGTGGACACTTCAAAACGTAATGAAGAAAAACAGAAGCAAAAAACAAATTCTTGTGAACTACCGGGATTAGCAGAACAGAAAGGATGATAAGCTGAAGCAGGAGGAAAATGTCCAGTTTTAAGAAATAGGCAAGTGATGAGATGAGTTGGTAGAACAACTAGACAAAGACGCAAGCAAGAATAAGAGCATTACTTACATTCTTTTGGAATGGGAAAGCTAGCGTAAGTACTTGTAAGGTTTAAGCCATAAACAATTTGAAAGTTTAGGACAAAAGTGTCACATACTTCAGCAATGTCATGAAAAGTAACTGTCAGGATTGGACCACATTTGTTCAAATGTTTCAGTGAGGTAGCGCTATTGCTTTTCAACAATCATCAATTTAAGAATCCATTCTTTAAGCCCGGTGAATAACTGTTCTCTTCTAAAAGCAGCCTATCAACTACATCACTTGAAAGAATTGGTTTAGACAAAGAGTATCTAAGATTTATGCTCCTTTACAGAATTCTGCAGAGTTGTATGCAAAGATTCCATATATTCATTTCGAGAGAATTTTATGATTAATTACACACGGTAATAGTAGCTAAATTGTGCCTCTTGAATCATATACAAAACTAGTAAGTGGTTGAAATTTGGATCTCAAATCTCCATTAATGTATAGGCTGATAGGCAATTCAAAGCTCAACTAGAGTGGAAGGGATTCAATTAGCATTATTGAGACATGAATCAAGTTCTCCTGTGGAAACAACTGCATACACAAATCAGTCTCAGTCCACAGTGAAACGCTGGGATGCTGAGGAAAACACGAGGTACATCTTCACTGGCAGTTTAGATGGCTCTCTTGGTCACTGGAGTCCTGCTCCATTCGTGGTCCAAAGCAAACATCAGCTAGATCACTTACCAGCTCCCTTCTAAAAAGTTAAGCAGTTTTCTCCAAGACAAAAGCAGTTCACAAGGTAACTTGTCATTAACTCTGGTGTAAACAAACTCCAGACAAACACTATTTCCGCTATCACTTAGACACTCTCTGTGGGTCACAGGCAGCCACAAGAAAGAAAAAAATCAGGAGAAAACTTAAATTTCAAGCACAATCATATTAAAAACAGACACTTTGGTTTACTTACTGACCTCATATGCCTCTACAGTTCGTTCTTACTGACTATAGCGCATCATTCTCAAATTACTGTTACCAGCATGTTAATAAATTGTTAGATAAATAATTGTTGTCCTGTGACATTAAACAAGTATTATATTAACTGAGGTATTTCCTGGTTATCACCTCTATTACACAAAATAGACATAAATTGTATTTCCTGTTTGTATATTCTATTCCAAAATTATTTTTCTGAAATTTAAGGAATATCTAAGAGTTAAGCAAACCTTCCACGTATTTCAATTCCTGTACATCTTGATTTGTTATTTTACTACCACAAAACACTTCAGTTCATTTGAGGATGGGATTAGTTCCATCTGAATCAAACCAAACAAGACCCATGCAAAGGGACCACAGCAATGGTCTAGACAGCACAGGCACATTTAGTATTTACCAAAAATCTTATACTTTGTAGCAGATGCAAGTAGCAGATAGGAGAATTAGGAAGCCAAAACACAGAATGAAGTCAATTTCATTTACCCTCCTAATGTTTTTAATAGTTACTTTATGCTAGCAACCACTAAGTTGCTAAAAGAAACACGTCCTTCAATTAGCAGAAGGGAGAAAACAGCATATAATGATTTCAGAAAAATAGTCTACAATGGAACAATTAAGGGGACACAGTAAAAAGCCAGTCCACAAGGAAAAGTGCAATGATTTTCACTACCTTGGAGGTATCTATTCTGCATAGGGGAATGAGGTCTCTGACACAGAATCACACATGCAAAGTTGCTTCCCTTGATTTTCTTTCTCTCAGTCCAAATGCCACTATTTTCTTAGGAGAACTGTTCCTTAGACAACCATACAGCAAAATATTAAGAAATGAAGACCAGCTTCTCTGCAAAACTCTCACAGCAAAACTTTCATGTGGGAGATTCAGAGGACAAAGTCACTGTAATCACGTTTTACATTATGGTGCCAAAGTTATTACCTTACTAACCTTGTATGTGCATATTATAAAAATCATCCATTTATGTTACAGTGAATTACTTTAAGTTAACACTGGGAACACAATACCTGAAATGAATTTCAAGTGACAAGACCATCATTAATCATACCTTTTCAACATTAATGCCACTACATAAAGCCTTCTGCTTCACTGCCTGAAAAGTACGTGTTTTAGGAAGAAAATGTTTTGCAGGTGGTGTTACAGTGGCCTAAAGAACCTGCTAAGTCCCAGATTAGCAGGTTCTTTGAACATCCTGCATAGATCAACCAAAATTGTGTATTTGACTGATGTTTAATTTTAAAGGACAAATCACCAGGAATTATTAGTAAAACTAAAAGCAACTTACTTGATCAATATTTCTAACAATTTTGAAGATTACATCCTAAGCAGGGAAATGAATAAACGAAAAAAAAATAGATGAAAATTAGAGAAAGCCAGTGATGTCTTCTTTTTGCAAAAAGGAAAAATTGATTTGTAGACATTTGATCAGATTAACAAGGTCACACCGCAAGGTAAAAAGAGCGTGCTCTTATCAAGTTAGGAGGAAAACATGCTATCAAGATTATACATATCACAACTGGAATCTTGAATTCTCACAGTTTATTTTTAGTCAATAGTTTAATTTGCATAAAGTTAGATCATATGTGATCTTCTGTCTAAGTATTTTCACAAAAGCAACTTACTGCAATAGACTTACAATAATACAAAGACCACCCAAGCTATACCTTCAACTGATACACTCAAGATGGGGGAAAAGGGCGTGGGTTTAAACACAAGTATGGGATTCCACTGAAAAATTGCCATCAGGCAATGATTGTAAAGCTCAGTTATTGCTACCAAAGATAATTACAAGTCTTTGTAAAGTAAACTCTTCAAACCCACAATGAAATCATTCATGTTAAACAGGAATATTTACATTTTCAAGCATTTGCTTATAGCTTAACAATGTAACATTTAACAAGCACTAAAACTTAAAGACAAAACATTCTCTGAGCTGTAACGCTCATTATGATAAAAATTACATTATGATTCACTCTAGTTCAGGCAAACATCTGCCATGAGCAGAAGCATCCCAGTCAAAATCAGGTTTTACAGTATCTATTATCCCCATCTCTGGAATTTACCAAAGAACTGCTTCAGTAGAGGAGTCAACAAAACAAGGAAGCTAAACTAACACTACTGTGTGTGCTGGAACCAGAGTGCCGAGCCTCCTTTCCGCTAGTAGCCAACCTCAGCAGGCCTACAAGGCCAGGGACTGAAACCTTCAGTTGTGGTGGGCTCTCCTCAGCTATGGTCCAGCCGCCACCCAGCCACTCCCCACTCCCCCTCCTCACCAGGACAGGGGAGACAATAGGATGATAGGGCGCTTCTTTGCTGTGAGGGTGACAGAGCACTGGAACAGGTTGCCCACAGAGGCTGTGGAGTTTCCTTCTCTGGAGATATTCAAAACCCTCCTGGATGCCATCCTGCGCCATGTGCTCTAAGTGATCCTGCTCGGCAGGGGGTTGGACTAGATGATCTTCAGAGGAACCTTTCAACCTCGGCTGTTCTGTGATTTTGTGAAAAGGCTCGTGGGTTAGGTCAAAGACAGGGAAATCGCTTAGCGATAAGCAATACAGGCGAAACAGACTTGACTTGGGGAAAATTAATTTACTGCTAATTAAAAATGACTCACGTAGGAAAACAAAGACAGGCCTTAAACCTTTTCTCCCCTCTCTTTTGAGATGGGCTTCACTCCTTCAGTCCAGACTCCTGCACAGGCAGTGCTGGGAAGGCTATGGTCAGTACAGACCAGCTCCTCTCCCGCTGCTCCCACCCTGTCACATTTTAACCTTGCTCTGGCACGGGCTCTCTCCCACCGGCCACAGTTGCTTCAGGAATAATATTTTTAAAAAGTAATCATTACAGCATGGGCTCTCCACCAGCTGTAGTTCCTTCAGGGAATATCCCCGTGCTCCAGAGCGTGGTCCTCCATAGGTGCCACGAGTATCTGCTGCAGTGTCACAAAGCTCATCCTCTGACCTTGGTACTCCCTCTCTCTGCTGTTCTCGTGCCTTTTGGTTCCCTTTTAACCTTCCTTAAATACATTCCCCAGAGGTGCTGCCATTTTGGCTGCCATACCCTGTGGTGGGGCCATTGGAGCCAGCTGGAACCAGCTGGGGCCAGCACGGGGCAGCCCCGGCCTCTCCTCACAGAGGCAGCCTTGCAACTCCCCGCTTCCAGCACCATGACACACACGCCCAACTCACAGCTTTAGTCAAGACTACTTGTGTTCTTTTCAAATAAAAGAGCATTTTACATGCTCAATCTAACACCGTAATCTATATAAAGGATCCTGTTCAATCACATAGGTAGACAGTCTGTACCTGACACTAAGCGGTACTATCAAAAAGGTAGTTCAAAAAAACTAAATGCATCTTTAAAGATTATGTCAGTCCTGGGGATGAGACATGACAAGGACGAGGGAGCTCACATTGAACACTGCAACACTTTCATCAGATGGGAGACACCCGTCCACCCGTACAGCCATTTTGGTTAACCACACGAGACTGCAGTTGTGAAGGCAAACTTGCCCAACGTAAACTCCAGTACAAACAAGTCAGACAACTGCTAAAGCAGTATTAAGTCAAATTCTAATTTGTTTGATTCAAGAAAGCAGAATTTAAAACAGCTATCCTCAAAAAAGATCCAGCACTGCTAATAATTTCAGAGCCTAAGTTCTCTGCATCACTACAACTGAAATTAAAATCAAAACACAACATAGTATTATTACTGCAGAAACATTTGTGTATCAGCATAAACCCAGTGAAATCTTCATGAATAAAACATAATGCAATCTGAATTAATAAAAGTTTGCTCTAAGTTATAAAACAAATGTAGAGCTAATATTACAACTTAGAGGAACAACAAAATATTTAGGCTTTCTACTGTTTAATCATCATTAATGGGACAAAGGCAATCATTTACCAACGAATGGGTCAGAAAAAAAATACAGAAAGAAGGGCCTTGCAGTATTGATTTTGCACATATAATGAACTTCAGTTGCATTTGCAACCATCAAGAAGGCTTGAATAGTATTAATTCCCCCTATTAATGAGCCTCAAAGAACAGAGGCATACTCAAGATGTTAAACTTATTTTTAACAGGATGAAACAACACGACTGCTTCGTGGAGTTGACTGAAGCACAACTCTAACCAAAATGAATTTGTGCCAATATAAAACCTTTTTGAAAGTACATATTGTGAGTTATTTACTATTCTCTCAAACATCAGTACCGACACAATTCATTCCTTCTGTTCACCCAGATGATATTCCCCTTCCCTGAGAAGCCTGGCTAGAACCACTCCGTAACACGCAGGTAGGCAGTGGCGTCAGCCTGCACCACAGTGGGCAACATAGTAAGGCTAGGCCACCACTCCAACCATTCAGTGCTTTGGTGAGCTACAACTAGTAGCTCTAGCACTCGAAGGCCTTAGAGTATAACAGCTTCAGAGCACCTTAGAGAAGGCAGGGCAGGACTTCATCATCAAATAATTGCTGTATATACCTCCTTCCAAAAATGTATGCGTGTAACTCCTTGGGGGTAGCACCAGAGAACCTCCTGGTTCCAAAACATGCATCACAGTACATATAATCAGTAACACCTTTCAAACGACCAAAACTTAAAAAACCATGCTTCTTTAGCATTTAAGAACTGAATGGCTAATGAGAACCATAAGCACAAAAAGATTCCTCAAAACTACATACCTGAAAGACCATCTTTCCACTACCTATATTGAGGGCATTTTCTCCCTTAGAAGCTTGTAACAGACAGTCCAAAAGCCTAGGAGGCAAACTACCACATAGAAGATAGAATATTTAGCCTAATTTTTTGATGTTACCCAGTGAAGGCAAATGCCGTCTTTAGAAATAGCATCTGAGTCTAATTTGGATTATCGCATCATTAAGGTCTTTAATTATCAAATTCTAATAAAACGGGGATCGTCTATAAGAAAGTTCTGAGAACAAAGCATAAATAACCAGATCATGCAAAAAATACTAAAACAGACTCCTAAATGCATAAACAATTATGCTCACCACAGCACTATTATCGAATCCATTCATTAACAGACAGATTAAATGACAAATCAGTGATGCCGTTTAGGACTACCACTTCTTAGCTAAGTCTAGCCATTATGCACAACTTCTGTACAAAGTCATGAAGAGCTCCATACAATCACAGAGCCTGAATGCAGCATGTTCCTTGATTTTCTTTGCAGCAGCAGACATACAAACACACCCATGTGCTACAAAAGCACTGCTATGCAACACTAAACCAGCTATATACGCAGAACTTAAGCCCAGACCAAATAATACTTCAACAACTACTTTTCACAAATGGTACTAAAAGTTTGTGACTGTCATAACTTCAATAGAAATGCATCTCCTCACTTCAGGTAATGCTGAACAAGAAAGGTGCTTTACTAAAGATTATCCTCTTAATTCCTTTGTTGTCGAACAGCAACTACTATCACCTTTATATAAAAAAGACCCTTTATGCACACTTTTCTTTAATGGTATATTCTTATATTTTCACTGAAATGCTTTTTTTTTTAAACCATAGCATTGCACAAAGCATATGATATTGCAGAAAACAACTTCCAATTACAAGTTAGAGAGAAATGTATGCTTACATGAAAATAGTGTAGCCCCAAAATCTGAAACAGTAATACTTAGAATTTTATGTGGGTGTAATTGATCTGTTATAGTTTTGTTCCACTGAAAACGACACTAATTATCCAGCTACCAAATTTATACTCCTGTTGTATATCAAACACTCCTGTTTAATATGACAGAATAACGTTAGATTGACACTTGTAGAACACATCGGATATTTGGCCTTCATTTCCATAAGACTCAAATAATATCCCTAGCATCCCTCACCAGTGCACTGTGCAGGTTAAAATTTGCTGGAACAGTTTATTCAATGTGCTTTCACAAACCCAATTAGCAATCAGAAGCCCATAACTTCAATCAGTTTTGGAATAGGACAGGAATCACTAATCTATTATTTCTTATTCTGAAAATATGGGGAATGGTAATAAAAAAAAATTTACATCGTAAAACAAAAAATTAATGCAAGCCTGAAATAATGCAATAACTTAAAACGGACCAGTTCTATAGAAGATAATTTTCCACACCCATGAGAATGTTAATATTTCTAAACTATGATTATGGGGGATAAGAAAGAAGTAGTTCTTTACAATAAAGCCGCTATTGGCTGTAATGAGTTAATCTGGATTAAATGAATCCCATATAAAATAGCCTGGAAAATCAAAGGCTCATGCGGAAATCTCATCAATGAGATGATAAAAACCTGAAGGGAAAAAAATGTCCTATTTTTTGTTTCAACAAAAAATGTTGCAAAATCTCATGGAAAACACTGATACAAAGAGAAAGTTGTTACTGGGCTAACATTTTGAGTGAAAAGTCACGTTACTCTTATGTAGGAAATAATTTTAAAATCCTCTATTTGAAAATTCTTTACAATTAACATTGTAGGTATGATAAATTCCATTTAAAATTAAGAAACTCAGCTTATTCTGTCAGTTGAAGGGCTTTTTTATTGTTTTGTTTTGATCTGTAAGCACTTTTGATAGAGTTTGGTAAAACCAAATTGATGTGTTTTAAATCCAAATGGCTACTGTTCAAGAGTGTCATTAAACAATGCAACAAGATTTGTAAAATCAGACTTACCGCCAGTGCTTTAGATAACTTTTGTCTGTAGTTATTCAAAACAATAGCATCAATGTCCTTAAGAGGCACAAACGCAAAGCCATCTTTAATAAACACTCTTCTGGCTCTGAATAGATCAACAGCATCTGAAAGTCCAACCTGAGAAAGTGTAAAAAAAAAACCACTGTAGAATAGCAAAAATAGTGCAGTAACAATTATTACAACCCCAGGATTCAAGACGGACCAGTACAGCTTTAAGTCATTCTGTGTCTTTTAACAAAGCTCTAGGCAAAACACAAAGATTTTGAAAACAAATGTTAATTTTTGGTTGAAAAATATTATTTGCTTACAGAAAGTCATACAACTAGGCAATACAAGCTACCTTAAAATTTGTATCTACAACTAGCAGCCTGAGATGAAGTTCAGCAAAGCCAAACGCAAGTTCCCGCATCTGGGAAATCCCCAATGTCAGCACAGGCTAGGTGTAGATGTGGTGCTTAGGGACATGGTTTAGCGGTTGACTTGGTAGTGCTAGGATTACAATTGGACTTGATTGTTTGAGGTCTTTTCCAACCTAAGCAATTCTATTATCATTTAACTTTCCATCACTTCTTTCTTCTCACTCGCTTCCATAAAGTATTTCACACTAATACCAGATTAAACCTAGTTTTAGTAACGGATATTTGAGAATGTCTCCATCCTGACAGTCTGTCAGCCAGTTAAGTCACGTGATTTGTCTGGGACACGATAAAACAGAAGACCTTTTTTGTGAAAAAAGACAGGGGATGACAGAAGATGTTAATGGTAGTCTGAAGCTCCCTTCATTCTCCCTCTACCCTCATGCTGACGTGAGAAAGAACTCTCATTAGTCTCAGTTAATTTAGACATTTTGATTTATTGTTCATAACAATACCGTATAACCTTAAAATAAGTAACTCCAAGTTTTAAAGAGAAAGAATGAACGTAAGTTAGTGGCACTTAGAAATTTCTACTTACCTTATAGAACATTTGTTCTTTTACTTTAGTCATAGTGAAGCCAGGGGTTGATGTAGACAGTTCATTTGCCAATTCATTTTTCAGATCTTCACTAATCTAAAATAAAAAGCTTCTTTTAAAACCGCTGAAATACTTCAAAAATACTTTTTTTTTTAAATGAGCTAAAAGATGACTTGATCTGTAAATATATCATCTTTTCAATTGACAAAAGAACAATTACATATTCAACAAGTGATCTCTAATAATTAAGTATAAACCAGCAAAACACTAGTGATCAATTGTGTGAAATACATTCCTTCTAAAGTAGTAAAACAGACTTCAAAATATAATACTATAATAATACTTTATACATTAACACAAGTATAAAAAAACATGCTTTTCAAAAATTGGCCTCTTCAAAATCAGCCTCTGTGAGGATCCCTGCTTATATCTAGATTTACTGCATTCACTAAAACAAAGCATGGTAACCAAATGACAACTGGAAAGACAAAGTTGTTGTTTTACAATTCCAAACAATTTTGTTAGATTTTTTAAAATATTAATATCAGGTGATTTTCAAAAACATTTTTAAAAGATCATCTTATACGTATGGATTTTTTTTCTTCAAGATGAGAACAATGGGACATTTATTGTTCACCATGTGTTAGTGCTTTCACAACTTTAGAGGATTAAGCAGCAATACTCTAATTTAACTTCTTTAAGTACCTAGACAAAATTTCTAACTTGAAAAGAAAAATCATGAAAAATATTACATTTCCTAACACAGTAATTTATTGAATATGAATATGCAAATACATACATATACAAATACATATATACTATGCTCTTAACTACTTAATAACATGGGTTTTGAATAGCACCAAATACAGGAGAAAAGCCACACTTAAAATTAGAATATTTTAACAATTCTACTATTCCATCCATCCATAATGCGATCAGCAAGATAGAAGAATGTAACGTGGAAGGCAGAGGAAATACACAGTAGCATTATATTTCTGCATATGAAAGTCTAATAGTCAGGGAAAAAAAAGAGCCTGTAAGTAAATCACTTTTCTTTAACAAAGTAGCTGTACCAAAACAATTGATTGAGTTTCTAGAAACGGTGAAGGAAAACAGTCTACAAAAATACTCTCATTAATGATCTGATTTTTGTTAGTCTTTGAGAAGAACAATTCCAGCTTTTAAAGCACAACACCCTGAAAATATATACAAACATCACTTAGTACTACCAAAATATTTCTTCTACTTTTAAACGATGTATTTCTTGGGTAAATCTAATTATCTTGTATCAGTCTAAGTCACCATATCGGCCTGCAAGCTTTCACCCATTATAGACCGAAGTTCCAGAGCAGTGATTTCCATTTTTCAAACCTAACAGTTCTGTGATTTCTAAATATATGGTACACTTGAAGATAGAAATTGCTTGAGAGCCCAGTCTACCATGTCATTCCAAACCCATAGTAAAACAGTCTTTGAAAAAAAGCAGGACAACAGATTGCATCTTCCAGGGTAGTCTCATGGGAGAGGAGGGGCAGCCAGGCCAAGAAAGTTTTGTTTGGCTGGTTGGGGTTTCTTTGTTTGTGGTGGTTTGCTTTTGTTTGTTTGTTTAAATAGAAAGCCATTAAAACACAGCCCAGTGACTGTTTTTACAGACAGGATTGCAAGTTGGGGTAAGACTGAAAACAGGGAAAGGCAAGGATTGCTTGCTTTTGCTTTTTGAAACAATTGATTAGTTGATATTAATCCACAAAACCAGCTTACTCCATATTACCTTAAATTTTAATTTTTAATATACTCCTAAAATAATTATACTGACTCCAAACTTCATGAGTTGTCCCAATCCTTCTTTATCTGTAATCAACTGCCTAAGATTTGTGCAGATATAAATCCCAGTGATTGCACATTTTCTTGCATCTTACCATTTAAAAGAAATTAATACTGTTGGGTAAAAGTGATCCTGGTGAAAGCTCCAGAAGAAAACTGGTTAATAGGCCACGACTAAAGTCTTGGATAAGTTTGTGGACAGGGCTGTCAATAAATACAACTAGTTTTTTATAGTTTTTAAACACTAATAAGTATTATTATAAAACAAATATTTATTTTAACAGTAAATAATACTTATGAAGCTGTTAAATAATTCACTTCTCACAGCCTCAAGTATCTTGTAGGTTAGGAAAACCATTTCAGTATTCTACAGCAACCCTACAAACACTCTACCTCCCTTTTTGACCAAATTCCCATTGCTCTCCTTTTTTCAGCTAATGGAGAGCAGAAGAGGAAACAAGGATACCCTTAGCCCTTAACTAAAGCTGGGTGAAAACTCCAGAACATATTAATGGCAGTTAAAGCATTAAAAACTCGCTTCCCTAAAGAGTGGAACATTAAAAATAACCTTGCATAGGCATTAAGGACTTCACTTTTTTAAAAAACATAAAACTATTTAAAATTGATTGAAGTTGTAATGCAATAAAAATAACTACCATATTATAGTCTAAAATGTAGGTAATACATACACATCCATACATGGAGCATCATGAAACATGTATCCCATTTCTTCTTGGTTCATGCAGGCTGGAAAAGCTTTTCTTTCTTTTAAAGCAACACTACGCTTTGTACATTCAGTAATTCTGTAGCTGAAATGCCACCTGCATTAATACATTCCAGTAATCATTAAAAAATTAAGATGGTTAAACACAGCTTTTAGGATTCTAATCAAGATCAGAAAGATAAACAGACTGCTTAACTTTCTACAGCACTCAAAGATGTTTACAGACAAAATACTGTGATGTTCCAGAGATAAAAGAAGATCAACAGAAGTCTTTTGAGGGTGGCACAAAAAAAAGAAAAAGGCATTAGCAAGCAGAACTGGGCAGACTTTACCGAGCAATTCTGAATTTTAAATTACACAAAGCACCCAAGCTGACCCAAGAGCAAAGCACAAAGGGCTTGTTCTCCTCCCCGCAGCCGTGCAGCTCTGCCCTCTCCTCGCTCTGCCTCCGGCACCCAGGTCGCCCTCGACACGGACCTGATGCAACCTGTGTACACACAGAAAACACCTCACAAGCTTTGCCTGCCTAGCTCATTGCCAGTTTCTTAACCTGAAACTGCTTATTACCAAGACTGCCCAAGGCAAAAGCAAGAACAGTAACGCTAGGAGAAGGCTTTTCCCTTTTCAGTGACAGCAGGTCACATACCGTAGCTTGAAACAGTCCAGCAATTCATCGCAAGTCTTTGAGACTTAGAAAAATGAGAAAAGTCAAGACATAAAACAAAAAAAGGCAGCGAAGGAAGGAAGGAAGAGATGACGATGGACACGTTGCATTGCTTCCAGTTTTCTTGCTTACTATATACAGTTTATTCTTTGATTTTGATCACAGAATTATCCTGGAAACACAGACATAGAAACTCAGATCGAAAGATGAATTATTTAAGATGTAGAACTTGGTTAGACAAACTTTAGCAGTGAGGTTATCAAAAAAAACAACCTTCAAATAAATCTGATATCCCTACTGTTTTAATGAAGGGATAAAGATGCATTCACCATTATACTACTGTACATACACTTCTTATCTCTGCTGTTACTACATCTCCCAGGAGAGAACAAAAACTTCTCTTCCTTTTCCAGGACTCAGCCCCAGGTATTTACAGGCACACGTCACTGGTGTCCGTAGAGAGGGCAAGTTTTAAAGCTTGCTTTTAGTTACTGAGCAGGTAGTACTTAAATAGCGTAATACCCTTCTCAAAAAGTGATGGTGTCAGTCTCTCAGTATTACTATACCGCAATTTTAAGTGTCAAAAAGACAAAACAATCTTTCTTAGTCAACCTTTTCCATTAGCGCACAGCACTGTACAACGTAAGCTACAACTGGAATACAACAAAATTAGCTTAGATACTGTTAAATTTAAGTTTAAAGTGTATTCAACTAGTTAATTAATTATGACTACAGAAGGTAATCATGCCCAGATGTCCTACCAATGAAGAGCATGAAAAGCCTGTAATAAAACACTCCAGAGGCTCCCAAATCTGTTGACCAATCTCACAACAAAGTTTCTTAAGAGACAAAGTCCATTTTGGCCAGGCACGGATGAAGTGAGAAGAAACTTCTATTTCCTATGGTACCCGAACTTACTATTTTAGCTCCAGTTCGGTTGCCGGCATCTGTATAAACATAAAGGGCTGCACTTGGCATTATTATGTACTCTTATACATGCATGCAGTTTTATTTATTTTAAAGACAAGAGTGGGCATGGAAAGACATTTTATGGATCCTTCTCAACTATGAAGATCCTTCTACAGATCCTTCTCCTTGTTCAATCCATCGTTATTCATGGTTACCATGATCAGAGAAACCCAGTGACACAGGTCCAGCTTCCCACATTCCTGACAAACATTTGACTGCCTCCCTGAAAATGAAAGCTAAATAAAACAATTACTTCAGGTTGCACATGACTGAAGAGCTAAGGGAAGATCCTTACAGAATCACAGAATGGCCTGGGTTGGAAGAGGCCTCAAAGATCACCTAGTTCCAACCCCCCTGCCCTGGTCAGAGATGCCACCCACTAGATCAGGTTGCTCAGGGCCCCATCCAGCCTGGCCTTGAACACCTCCAGGGATGGGGCACCCACAGCTTCTCTGGGCAACCTGTGCCAGTGCCTCACCACCCTCTGAGGGAAGAATTTCCTTCTAACCTCTAATGTAAATCTCCCCTCTTTTAGTTAAAAACTTACGTTTAAAACTTAAGTTTAGTTTAAAACGTATGAGAAATATGGCAACAGGTTCTCCTCCATTTACAAATGAGAAAGCTAACGTCAGACTAATTTTACAGAAACTTGTTAACAAATGTTTATCTAGATTTAATCACTGGATTAGCAGGGAAGAGTATTTCCGTGTTTGAAGAGGGTTTTATGAAGCTTTTATCCAAAACACCAGTGAGTAAGTCATACTTGCAGCTTAATTACATACTGCCCAAATTATCCTATCAGCTTTCACGCAGCTGTATCAAAGAACAAAATAAACATTTCCGAATTTACTGCATTCACTGCTATGTGATGAATAAATTCATTTTGGAATCATTCTTAACCTCAACCACTGCAAAAAAAAAAAAAGACAGCTTGACACTCCAAAGCCTTTACTTTCTTCTTAAGTAACATATGGATACCATTTGGGGAGGGGGGAGACCACCCACTATTGATTTCCCAATTTTCTCTTCCTTTATGGCAAAACAGAAGGATCAAAATATTTATAGGAAGAGAGAGGACACTTTATGAGATCCTCCTCCTTGTCTACAGTAAGTTCCTTCCAATAAAATCCAAAATTGCCAGTTGCTAAGAACTGAGGATCTACAAGGATCAGGTTAGGACTTGCTATTTTTTCATTTCCAAGCCATTAGATAATGGTAGTCTACCGTCACCTGGACAACCACAGAGTGCTAGAGCACATTAGCACACAACTGGTGCCCGTTCCCCTTCCACCTCTTCTGCCATAAGCTGAAGAACATTGTGTAGAAGACACCTATTCTGCCCTGCATTTCTGGCACAGCTGCCATTTCACGTCACTTCAGGAAGCCAGGCTTGCAGCAGAACACAAGACAGTTCAGGATTCAAACTGTACTCCGAACGCTGTCTAGTTGTTTTCAGCTAGATTAAGTGGAAGAATGCTTTTATTCATTATCTCATTTTTATAGCAGCCTTTTTTGCTATTTTTATTTCCAAGCACATAACTTTCTCAAAGCAGGAAAAGACCGTATTTCAAAGCAAAAAGTGTGCACCGTATCCAGTACAGAAGAACTCAACCTTAAGTAAGATCTTAGGAGTCTACTGTAACTGAAATGATGAACTGCACAAAGCTATTTAATAAGAATCACAGTCCACTAAAAGAGGCATAAGTAACTTAGCTGTGTAGTTTGTGTTTTAGCTTGACTTTAATTAGTTTCATGAGTCAATTTTAAGCAATAAAAGCTAACTTATAAGGGTCCGTTTAGATCTCTGCAGATAATCAGCATCTGTTTCTAATCAAACTTAGATGATTACCAAATTAAAACTTTTAATTAGCATTTTGCATAATTTACTTAAACTGTTGTTCATATGTTTACGAAGGTGAAAAGGGACGTCCCCAGCAGCTATATATTCTTCAATCACATTTATTCCTTATTTAATTCCACAATTCTACAGTACATCACCAACACCATATGTGCAAATAAATACATGCAACTAGAAATACTGCAGCAAAATGCTTGTTTAGTTGTGGAGAAGCTAAGCCGTGCTTATCGTTCAAGGGATCATTAAAGAAGCGTGAAGACCTCTCCTCATCCATCCTGTCAATACAAAAACAGTGGCAAGTGCATGTTCTGCCCTCCTTCCATTCAAGAATCCTGCCTCTTAGATTTACGAGGTGTGTTTATACTCACCGGTGAATTAAGCTTTATTAAAAATGTCTATAAGAGAATACTACAATTAGCTTTAAGTCTAAACATGACAATTTTAATCACTGTTTACCCCATCTCCCCAACCTTTATAACGTTAACTCACTAAAAAACTCAAGCTGCTTTGCAGTCAACCCAATTATTTTAAGATGAGCTGGGAATAAGGCATACAGCCAGTCAGTAAGACTGCTCTGGAAAAACCACTGCTTCGCTATTACTTTGCAAACAGAGCTGCCAGTCTGACTTCCAAACCTAGGACTGCAGTAGAGCAGACAAAGAGTACCACCAGCTGGTTGAACTGGCTCGATTCCCCCGCTGCTAACAGTGCTGAGGAAGGAGGGAGGGAGGTCTCCTGGGGATTTTCTTCCCCTAAAACATGACTACAGTCAATTACAGGAGGTAGCCATTGGCTTAGAGATCAGTGCATTCTTCTCTCTATCAGGGCCAAGAACCAATTTTTGTCTGTGACAAAGAAGCCGTTGGTTTTCACTTGATTTAAGTCGAATCCATCTTCTGAACCTCAAATGATCAAACAGAAATTACTTCATTTGAAAGGAGGTACTTGAGGATGAAAAGTAACCTGTTACATTTTTTGAAGTGCTCATAGCGTATGTTTCACTGCCTTAGCAAACTCCAGCACTTCAACCATCCTTAAGCTTTTCCACATACAATTTTGTTTCTATTACGACTTTAAGCATGGCACAGCACATATACTTTTAGCTTACAACGACAATAAGGCACTGTTCCCCACTCGGCCATGCATTTTTTCTGACCTTTGCTATCACCTGTACAACAAGTATTGTTGGTTTTCACACAAATGGAAAAATGCAAGATCCAAGTAGCAGGAAACGAAGATAAAATTCAGGACCGTTTCCTTCACAAGCACAAACTGCAGCCTACTTGAACACAGTTACTGTTTTAGCTTGACATGTTTCCATACCATAAATACAGGCTTTAGACAGTTTCTACTTTTAAGCAATCCTCCCCATTCTGTTTGGGAACAGAAGAAATGTTATTTGAAGCCTCTGAAATGCAAAGCTATAATAAACCCAAAGAGCAGAACGTTATGGTTTATACACCTGGCACCAAAATGACTAATTACAGCCATGACCTTTCAGTGGACAGACACAATATTGAGTATTTTCTTTCACCTGTATCTGTACTTGAGGACACAAACTAGTCCCATTCTCATTAATCCAAATCTGACTTCAGGATCTTCCGTAAAAAAGGCGACCATTAAACATTTTTCCAAGAAGCTACACTACAAATATTTATCCATCTGCCCCACTACTGAGATAAATGCTTTTTGAAGAAAGCATAACAGTAATAATCAGAAAGTCTCTCACAGGAATGCTGTGATCATAAAAATGGAAATTAAAGAAGTTTAATTTCTACCGATTAAAGCTGCTAAAAAAAGCACTTTAACTTCAACATCAAAGAAGTGCAATAGCAAAAAAAATTAGCTCCACTAATGCATTTTGCTCTTTCCTTTTATTTTGCAGTTCTTATTCTTTCCTCTCAAATGCTAGCGGATGCACTACAGAGCATGGGCTCCCCCAACTGACTGTTCCCACCTGCTGTTCCTTCCCCATTGCTATGATACAAAGCATTTTGTTAAAACAATGTATTTCCTAACAGCAATAAAAAATAGTTATTTCTGGGAAACTGCCAGTTGTGGTAAAATTAAAGCATCTATCCTAGAAGTTATAAAAAAAAAAAGACATAACACTTTTTTAGATTTCAAGAGGCTTTTCAGAGGTAAAGGAGTTCTCAGATGATTTAAACAGGATCTTTCATGCTGTATGGAGAGGCAACAGCAACAGAGAAAAACGTATCTGAGAAGAAAGCACGCTTTGAAGTTTATCTTTCTGCACTGTGCAGAACAAATAATACAAAACAGAAACATTACAGGGAATCTAAATTCAATTACACATCATCCTTATACAGCAGATATACATGATTATAATTCTTAATTTTCGTTTCTTGTGGAAGCGACAACAAGGAACTATGTCTGTTTCAAGGAGCTAACAGTCTGAAGACAAGATGAAAGAAGGGTCACAGGAGACCAGAATAATCAAGACAATCACCAGAACGTCAGTGAAATACAATCTGAGATCAAACTTTACATTTTATTCTGCATTCCAGTATATCAAGTTCAATTCTTGGAAAGATATATCAATAAATCAAAGTATCTGATAGCACTTAGGAAAAAAAAAAAACACAGGTGGCAATTAACGGCCCGTGTGGATGTGTCAAAACCAAACTGTGCTAAGCCAACCTCACTGCCTTTATGACAGTGCAGCAGATCCTCCAGGATGGGAAAAATGCAAACGTTATATTGTGTCAAGAGCCCTTAAGGTCACTATAATCTGACACTTTTCACAAGCAAATAAAGCAGATGAAATGAACCTCCTATAGCCTGGGCACAAAACCAATTGGAAACCATGCATGGAAAAATTGAACTCAAAAATAGAAAAATGGATTAAGCTAAATTCTGCAAACATCCATCCCAGTACTCGATACATGAATTTTGTCTCTGTATCATCTTAGCATTAGTAATGGTTCAGCCGGAATATTGTGATCAGCTGATGCTACACTAAAAAAAAATGTTCCCCCCATTAAAAAAATTGGAAGGAACAACCACAAAAATGAAAATCCAGCATAAAGAAAGCCTAAAAGAAGAAACAATGAAATATAATTAGAGTCCTCTTATATGTAGAAGGCAAATACAAAAAGAAAGAAGCTTTCTTAGTAGACAGAACAAGTAGAAAAAGACTTAAATTACTGGAAGTTAAACTTAGGTCTGACAATAACAAAAAAAATTATAGGGAAAGTAAACCAATAAAATGACTAAGAATGTGTATACTGTTTATAGGGCAAGCTTTTGGTAGCAGGGGGCTGCAGGGGTGGCCTCTGTGAGCAGAGCCCAGCAGCTGCCCCATGTCAGATCAGAGCCAGCTCCAGCAGGCTCCAAAAGGGACCTGCTGCTGGCCAGAGCCATGCCAGGGAGCGACAAGGGGTGGGCCTCTGGGAGATTTAAGAAAGGGAAAAAAAAAATGCTGTGCAACAGTAGCAGGGAGAGAAGAGTGAGAAATGAGAGAACCAGCCCTGCAGACCCCAAGGTCAGTGCAGAAGGAGGGCAGGAGGTGCTCCAGGCACGCAGCAGAAGTTCCCCTGCGGCCTGTGGAGAGGCCCCTGGTGGAGCAGGCTGTCCCCCTGCAGCCCATGGGTCCCACACGGAGCAGATCTCCACGCTGCAGCCTGTGGAGCCCATGCAGGAGCAGGAGAATCTCCCAGCGTTCAAGAGCAAAATTAGGCATTGCTGCTACAGAGATTTGTACACAGGAAGAATGAATGCAAAAAACTGAGCTGGCTCAGTTACAGAGGGTTACTTTATGATAGGAGTAGTGAGAAATGGAAGCGAATGGTAAAATGAGTATGGCAGAGCCATTCCAGGAACTACAAGTTAAAAGCCCCAGAACATGGCAGTTGTCTAAAGGTGAATTAGACAGTTAAGTGACAGTCCGTACAGTGACACTTCTATGAAGAGGGCTACAAAGAGAAAGGTTCTGTTCGCTGTCACTTTAGCAAACAGAAGGACTGAGCAACAGCTGAGAAGAAAGTCAAATGCATGGAAGGAAAGAAGTGTTAATGATTGTAGGAATTAACATATAAATTAAATGGACAAGGAATGAAGAGAAAGCCTATTTAGGCTTCTGCTAGTGACATTTCCTTCTAAGGCAGTATTACTCAAATACTAATTCACAGTAACTGACATGTCAGTTACCAATCCAGGGGACTCTACTTCTAACTACTGAGCAAACCTAAAACACCGGTATGGCTAGATAAATTTTGACCCAATTTCTCTTTTAATGCTATAAATGACAAATTGGCATATATAAAAAGAGTAAAGAATACTCTAAAAGAGTATTCTCATCACTTACAAAACACCTTAAAATGGCTGAAAGAAGTGAAACATATTAGAGGTCTATTTTTATTTCAGAAGCATGCAAACACCCAGCCTAAGATCTAGGAGTTACTGTGCAATGTGACGTGCACAGACGCAGCTTTGAAGGGAAAGAAAAAGATCAACAGCAGAGAGTGAAGGAAAGAATGAATTTACAGCCTGGAGAAGAGGAGGCTGAGGGGGGACCTCATCACGGCCTACAGCTTCCTCGTGAGGGGGAGTGGAGAGGCAGGTGACCTTCGTAATCACCAGTGACAGGACCTGTGGGAACAGTTAAGCTGAGGCAGGGGAAGTTTAGGCTGGACATCAGGAAGAGGTTCTTCACCGAGAGGGTGGTCGCGCACTGGAACAGGCTCCCCAGTGAAGCAGTCACTGCACCAAGCCTGTCTGAATTTAAGAAGCGATTGGACTGTGCACTTAGTCACATGGTCTAAACTTTTGGGCAGACCTGTGCGGTGCCAGGAGTTGGACTTGATGATCCTTATGGGCCCCTTCCAACTCGGGATATTCTGTGATTCTGTGATACTCCATTTTTATGGCTTCAGGTTGTTAACAACGTGATTAATTAATTCCGCAGTGCTGGGTCCCATAAGAGCAAATACATGAACGATAGCAAGCTCAACACCTTAATTCAGGAATTTCTAGGAACACCACTGATCCTGTGGCTTTCCTTAAACTTACAGACATGCAGAAAACTCTTCAATAACAACTTGGTATACCAACAGTTGCCATAAATATTCTGATGACATCAAAAAGCCAGTCAGAAATTCAAGTCAATAAACTAGGATTTAGCTCACACTATGAAGGTCCAAAAGCAGTATTACAATAAAAAAAGTCTAAGAATGGTCACTTCTCAAGGGCTTTTGATATGGGTACACATAACCATCTACAAGAAGAATATGGAAAAGTTGATGCAGGTGCAGGGGGAAGAATGAGGGGCACAGAGAGAGCAGGGCACTGAAAAAGCAGAGACAGCAAACCTCAGTGATAAGGGTACATGACAAAGCAGGGCCTGGGCATAATGCCATCAACTGGCTCCAAACTGGTCATATAGGATAATCTGGCAGAAACATAATCGGGTATCCCTAAATTAAATAAAGGAAAATATCAGATGTCACAAGAAATTAAAAAAAAAATTACACTTAACAACCAAGCGTCATTTACCTGCAAAATTGTATACTTTATATAGCTCTTTCAAATTCTGAAAAACTTTGAGATTAAAATACTTCCTTCCATAGTTATAATATTTAAAATATTCACTACACTTCCCTTTAAATATCTTTAAAATATATTAATAGCTTTTACTGCCTGAAACTGTCAGGCATCGTAGCTGTAATTATTCATTTCTAGTAAGATTCTAATGGTTTAATCTCCTAAATTAATACAAGTCTTAACTGCACACCTGTGTTTGTGTATTCTCTTTGATGGGCTCTGTCACCTTAAATGTCAGCCTTTAGATCTCCTGAGCGCTGCTTAAGGGTTTCCCATGCTCCCTATGGGACTGACTTTGCACACAGACTAATGTGCCTTGAGAGCTGAAAATTACCTGCTATAGGTAAAAAGCTCCTGTATTTATCTAAATAGTGGTAACAGCGCTATCCCTTCAAAACCTTTTTTCTTTCTTTTAATTATGAAATATGTGTACATTATGCGTCTACAGAATAGACTCAAATCTCACTGAAATACCTCCAGAATAATTCCGTGATTCTTCTGCTATTGTGGTAACTATTCAACTCGTCAGGCAAAAATAGCCTTAAAGAGTACAGGCTAAAAATAAGAAAGCTTTAGAAACATGGAACTGGTTAGCAGGTATTTCTTGTACACTGGGGGAAGATGAGGGAAGAAAACTATATTGCAGAATCCTCTTCTCTCATTGAATGTCCCCTACTAAAGTGTCAAGAAATGCAGTAGACAAAACCACAAGCAAGAAACTCTCACATCTCAACATACTCAAAGGCTGAGTGTATATTCATGTGTTTTCTACTCTCAGGAAAACAAGTGAACGAAATGTCTACCAAACAACATATCACAGAGTGAGTATGTGTGTATAAAATCATTTATGTTTGCTCCCAAAAGTTCTAAGTACTTTCAAAAGTTCAAAAGCTACATTTCCGCCCTGTCTTTCTCTTCACTGGAAAGAAGGATATGTTGTAAACAATGCTTTTGACACCATGGTTCAACTAAAACTTGCTTCCTGAGAAAACACAGGCTAAACTCTCAATTGTTCAAGTTGATAGTTGTCAAGACAACAATTTTTCAGGGTGAAGCTATTTATGAAAGGCATGCCAATGATTTTCAGATAGAAAACTTCTTCAAAATTTAATCAGTTTTAATTTTTAAAAAGCAATCAAAAATGCAAAGAGATATAGCTATCAAAGCTTGTGTGTCTGAACAACACAAATCTGAAGTCGTTTATTTTCTAAAAGCTGTCGGTATTACATTAGACAGTAAATAATGGAAATGAACCAATTAAGACAGCTGCTCCCAGATACTACAAAAAACACTAGTTTCTATTATTTTTGTACTATTTGCAGTCAAAACAGGACTTTATTAAAGCCATCTTTCCTTTTTTCTGCTGAAGAAGCTGTTTTATATTCTGCTTAAAAGCCAAAAACTTGTTATACTACACAAAATAGCACCAAGCGAGGGGAAATGGCCTCAAGTTGCACCAGGGGAGGTTTAGGTTGGGTATTAGGAAAGATTTCTACACTGAAAGGGTTGCAAAGTTTTGGAACAGGCTGCCCAGGGAAGTGATTGAGTCATCATCCCTGGAGGTATTCAAAAAACACATAGATGTAGAGCTTAGGGACATGGTTTAATGGGGGACTTGGCAGTGCTAGGTTACAGGCTGGGTGTTGATCTTAGAGGGCTTTTCCCACTTAAGTGATTCTATGGTTCTATGAAAGCTTTAACCAAAACGGAACAAGACAGTAATTTCATCACTGTCCCAAACTAGTGCCAAGAACTAAAAGCTGAAGCCAGTTATCGTCAGAGACATAGAATACAGCCTCTCAGAAGTTGAAACTACTGAGTTTTTCAAACAAAAATTTTAACAATAGTAAAGTTTCAAATGCTCCTCATTGGTCTCTGTTCTTGAGCACAACGTCAGTCCTTGCCACCTACCATTTACAACCAACTGGAACCACGTCAGTTGTCAAAGGCTCCAGGAGGGTCTCAATCACAGTAAAAGCCTACAAATGTTTACGGAGTTTAAAATAAAAGTGTAAGCAATTAATAACATGCAAAGGCTGTAATAAGGCACTAAATGAGGCCGTCATTTCACATGATGGTTCAACTCCAGTTAACAGCTCACCACTAACAAAAAAAAAAAAAGCAAGAATGAGGTCTATCAACCCTGCTCACCCACTTTTACTCTTGCTTCCCTTTTATCCTTCTCCCTTCTTGCCGTTTTATTCAAGACCACATGCACTACCTCTCGCCCATGCTGGCATCAGTAGATAGGATTATATCTAGTGCTCCAAAATGTTACGTGCTTAAAGAGTTGAGCACTGAAAGCTTAGTTCCAGTTGCCTGAGCAGCAAGTCCAGGCATCTTGTACACTTACTTGCCAGAAAACATTGGTCAAAGGTATTTCCAACAAGTGATTAAAATGCAATCTACCTTTTAGTCGTTCACAAAGAGTGTCTCAAAGATACACTCAAAGCAAGCTTAGAGTTTTTGACAAAGCCCAGAGGTTTCAGAGGTTTCTCACAGAATTACTGAAGATGAATGGACTAACTCAATCCAGTGACAGCTTTGTAAAAACATCTCAAGAATATACTTATGTTCCAAATTTCCGTAACACACTAACTGTTAAAGTTTGTGTGTGTGTTTTTTTTTGTTTGTTTTACACAAATACGGTATAAATTTTGAATGATCATAATCCTACGCATGTTCAAATACAAATTCATTATGCCAATGTCATTATATTTCATCTGAATACTTTGAACAGTTTATAGTCTCCCATTTATAACTAATGGGCTTTTTTATAGTCAGGTAAAACTCCACAGAGCAAATATTTACTTACTGAAATAAACCTTTTCCCGTTTATTTTGCTCCATTAGCAATATAAGTGTCAATCAAACTGCACAAAAAACCTTATTACAGTGAAGACATTTGTTTTCATTAGATTTCATTTCCATTTTTATTTTCAGAAAGTTCTTGCTCTTTGATTAAAATTCTCTTTAATCATGAAATCAGTCCTATCATTTCAAACTCTTCACAGCTGTCATAAAAAATTCAGAAAGTCTGATATTTTTTCTTCTAGCTAATAACATCTCCATTTTTCAAAAAAAGAAAGCTAGAGAATATCCGTCTTCAAAGAAGATCTTAACAGCTGCTTAAATATTATTCCTGACTGAGACTGAAGACTTCTTGATTCTGTAAAGCAGTAATTCCCAATCCAAAATTCGCAAAACCTCAGGAAGCAGTCTGCAAAACCTCTGCTGGAAGTTCTAAGAATACACATCTTGCTTTCTCATGCACGTAAGCAAACATGAAAAGGAGAGAAGTGACTTACTGAGTTCTTTATATTTAGCTTCACTTTGTGCTGTAAATGAAGACAACTGTGACCAAACTGTACAAGACAATCCATTCATTCCCACTCCGCCACAGAAAAAAAAAAAGTTGACTGTTTTTTTAATTAAATACTGAGGAACCACTTCTTACAACGGTTCTTAGGAGTTTAACCAGAGACACTGCGATGCCAGACTAAATCAAGGTCTGAACTTCAGGAGCTCTGGCTTACCCGAGATTACAGTTCTGAAATGCAGAGCCATTATCTAGAAGTTGCAAGGTGCTGTCTTCTCTTCGTAAAAGTTTAACTAGATTTCATGGGATATCTTAGGCAATTAAAATCCAACAGGAGAATTTCCATCTGTTTACCAAGACAGAAACTGAGTATTAATTTCCGAATTTCCTTTCCCTGGAGAGGACCCCTATTTCTAACAGGTGGAATACAAAGCTTTATCTTGCTCTATGCACAGTAAGGCATGAAAGCATTGTAACTTCCAACAGAAAAACTGGAACAGGACAGTTCATCTTTAATTCCCTTTTAAAGCCTTTTACAAGTGCAACAAAGAGAATACTGTTTTTACAGTGGCTTTATTTTTAATGGCTCCTACATACCATCACTGAGGTTAGACCTCTTTCAGATACGTATGGAAATCTTTCACACATGACAGAAGAGGATTTTCAATGAAATGATGCTTTGTTGCCTCACTAGGCGTAAGAAAGGAATACCTCCTTAATCATTTCAATAAACTAAAGGCACATTCAATAGCATAGAATCATGCCATACTCCTAGCTATTTCCAGCAGCCTGCAAACATTAATTTATTCTCACAAACCTGAGTGCTGAAACTGTGACAGGACAATATGAGACCGGGGAATAAGTAGCAGAAATACAGCTCCACAAACACAGCATTTGCTGAAATGTCTGTTGAACCAAAGAATGACATTTATAATAGTCTCGGAAAGACCCAGGAAAGCCCATGAGCCACTCTTTAGCTAGACAAATCCATTCTCAGTATTACACAAGTCATCTTTTATCATCAATATGTACTGGTGCCAGATCTTTCAATTCAGCAACACAATTACACAAAGTCAGCTACATCTTAGAATATTTAAGGGTGTTGTTGTTTTTGTCTTTTTGATTAAGTAGTATCTTAAGAGAATTTTTGTTCAGCGTAGCGATGATGATACATCTTTTTTATTAATTTTATTCTGAGAACTACAGGCAAACCTGGAGCTTTGTAACAAAATAGTTTGTGGCTGCCATGCAGAATTCTATTGAAATCATTAATCCAGAAACTGCGATATCCATTTTCCATTTCAAGAGTAAGAATAAAAAGAATAAAAAGAACAAAAGACAGCAAAAGATTAATTTCAACCCATAACAAGATATCAGGTGACCAAGTATCTAATACCAAGAGGAATAACTATATACAAGTCAGATTTCCAAGGTTCCCCACTTGCTAAAATATTTAAAATATCTGTATGTTCATACCCTATAATTCACATTTATGCCTGGGTATAAAGTCTATATAAAACTTATTTACTTGCACATTAATACCATTTGTTTTAAAACTGTATATAAATTCTTCAACAACTGTACCTAATAGCCTAAAAAAAAGGTAAACAATAGTTCTGGTTACACATCTACATTCCAGTAACTTGCAGTAACTAGTACAAACAAGTAGAATCAAATTGATTTTAGCACGCACAAATGTGCAACCATGTGTTAGAAACACACTTGCACAACAGAAACCTATTTTTTTCACCTACACGGACAATTATGCAGTAAGTTGCATTCTTGAGCAATCCATACAGGATTTTCATAACTTCATTATAATATTCTACTGATGGCTCAACAGCTCTCTTAAGTATTCCTTGAAAGCATTTCTTTTTAGTTTTCAGTTTTCCAGATTTCAGTATTACTGAAATGGCAAGGTTTACAAAGTCTCCAGATCAGTGTAATTTGTTTTGGTTACTAAAGCAAGAAGCCAACATCTTAAAATTAGTGGACTGCAGAGGTTCTAGAACAAAGTTTATTAACAAAAGACATATGCTGACCAAGACTATTTTCTGAAGTAAGTAATCTGATGAGAATGGGTTGCACAGTATGTATACTTCTGGTTAGAATAAAGCACAGCCATCACATTACCACTGCAACCTTTAATAAGAGGGAAGTGTATTTCACACAATTCATCACTAACATGCAAAAGAAAGCAAGGTGATTCCACCCTGCGTGTTAGTTGCTCTGATTGACAGTTGAAACATACAAATGCCTTATCTGAAGAACACAGTAACCCATCTAGAATCGTGATTCAAAGATACCTCCTATAAACTTTAGTAAAAAATCTTTAACTTCTTTTCATAATTACACAGTTTGCAGTTAAATGTTGGTAGATAAAACAGATGGAGCTTCTTTTGTTGCAGCACAAAATTATATCACTTAATCCTCATTTCCGTGGCAAGACTATTCTCCAAGTTCAGGAGTTCTGTGTTTTTTTTTAAAGCCTCAAGCTCACATTTATTTTTTAAACAGAAGTACAGAAACTACCTTTTTTTTAAAAACATCAGGCACGCACTACATAATACAAATCCAGAGAGTAACATACTTACAGCTTCAAATTGTAAGTTAACGTGCTCCAGGAATTTCTGCCTTAAACTTTCAGTCAGTTCATTGAAGCGGTATCGAAAGAGATCCATTTCTTGTTGAAGAAACCAACGCCTGAGATCCTCACTGCAGAGAAATGACCGAAACCAGCATATGTTTTCTGATTGTGCATTCTCTCTTTCAACATAAAGCAGATGTCAAGCCTAGTGAACACAACATTAAATGCAGGGCTGACTTTGTCATAGGACCCACAAACTGAGGAGCTTGTAAGAGAAGGCAAGAAACTGTCAGGAAGGAGCACTTAATCAGAAAAGACTTCTGAAGAGACAATACCTAAAGAAGCATGACTGCGCACGTTTCGGAAGAATGGAGGTAGTCAATCTCAATACTAAAAACTGCTCTTCAGGTATTGAAGTTGTTAGCCTCTTTTAAATGGTATTAACCATTTCTTACCTATTTTAATTTCATCATTTCTTAGTTGTTCTAGATAAGGATAGCCACCCACAGATAATATTCTCCTTAAAGGACAGCTTTTCTTCTTCAACATGGCACAATATTTTTTAGTAGCACTATTAACTTCACAGTTAATCTAATGATGCCTTACAAAGCCTACTTCTTTTAAATATTACTTTTGGGGTATCCCCTAGCTGGAGGAACATGCACACCTATCAGGAAAAGCTGATGAAAACTTTTACCCCTGGGTGGCACTGTTGGACTACTAGAAACTTAGAAAGGGGCTGCAGCAAGAAAACACACGCCTGACAACACACCCTCTGCAGGCCACAGGGAATTGAATCAAGCTAGTTTGCAGTTACGCCTATTTAAGCACACTTTTCAGACACCACTTGCTATATTAGTAGCTTTCACCACCTAACCTAATGATCTGTGCCAAGCTCATTTTTTCTGACCTAGTACAGTAAAATCCTACAGAGTAAGGTATTCTATTTGCCTCCCAAATTTATCTTTTGGAGAACATGACAGTTTTAGACATAGAAATATTTAATTCCTGCAATACCTGCTTTTCAAGACAGAATATACAGGATGCAGTGTCACCTCAGTGCTTATGATACCATTTTCCACTATCTGAGTAAGCGCTAAGTCCACCTCTTCAAGAAAAATAAAAAAAGCTATTTAAAGCAGAAACTGTTTAGCCAGCTTCTTCACTGCAGCACTATATCAAAGCTACCTGTATACAAACATATGAAAATACATTTGCAAATAGTTTAAAGAGCGCCTTGGATCCCGGCCAAGTCTTCCCCTTCCCAAGGGGTTTTTCCGCCTAGACTACCAAGCCAAGCTCTGTCCTGCTGATTCTGCAGCTGACCGAAACAGGTATTCATTTCTGCACCAGATTTCACCCTCAACAAGCTGCTCACCTCTGACCTGCCTATAGCCTAGCTCTTAGGATACTTCCTCGAAACACCAGGTTCGAACCAGGTCTCCCATTTCCCAAGGTAACACCCCAATCAAATGAGCTATTACATAACAGACGAGGACCTTCTTTTAAAAAGATAAGTCACAGAGAAAAAGAAAACAGTCCAAATATCTGCATCTGTCATTAATTCCGAGAGATTCCAGAGCAATTTTTAAGAGATGAAGGGAAAAAACAAAAAAAAAACACCAGAAATGAACAACTAATTATTCATAATCCCATACATGTGTAATAAAGAACAGTAGAAGGAATTTACTTGTAATTGTATGTTATTCATGCCATTTCCTTCTTTCAGGATTATAAACTATGCCAGAGAAGGGCCTCACCAAGGGCCATGGTGAGGTTTCCTCCATCTGGAGGCTTCTGAGGCCTCTGCTACATCCCATTCTGCTCAGGCAGTCTGTAGCCAAACTACATGCAATGTGCCTGGTCTGCTCTGGTCTGCACCACTCTGCACCAAAACTCTCACCTGTCCCAGGATCTATTACAAGGAAAATCTCCATCCATTTCAGCTCCATCTCTTTGCCTAGAGCAGCACAGTCCATCCTCACTTACCTGGCCTGGTCTTCCCTTAGAGCCTGTATGCATCCATAGCAGCAATTCAGTCACCTCAGCTATCACAGTAACACAGTACACATTCTACCACTCTCGCCAAATTTAAACAAATGATACTGCATTAGAGTGCAATTGAACTAGTAATTCAAGCCAAACACACTTTGTATTTGCTGGTTTTAATTAGAAAACAGGACAGCAATGGCAAGGAGTTAGGAGTTCATACTGATGCATGACAAAGCTGCTAATAGACATAAAGCACTGACAACCTCTACCATCCAAAGACTGCAGCTGAGACAAAACAAAAGCACTTGACAGGACCAACTACATGCCTCAGATTACACGTGGAAAAAAAATGGTATGCAAGCAACCAAAAAAAAGCATCTTTCTTTTAGACAGAAAGAACAGTCAGTGGAGAAAACCTCAAACTCAAGCAGTATTTTTAGTTTCCCAGAAATAAGGCTCTCTTTTGACAATATTATAAAGCCTATTTACATAGGTCTTTGGTCACTAAGAAACAGCTGAAGTATATGCAGCAGTTAAATTTAATTGTCCATAACTGAAACAATGACTGATAAACTGCTGTACTTTATTCTCAAAAAGAGATGCCAAAAAGAATAGGCTTAAATCAATGCTCAGTGTGTAAAACCCAGAAGTTTATATATTACAAAACTAAAAAATAAAACTTACACCAAAAGCTGGACATTAATCTTAATCCTGAATATGCATTTTCATCACAGTTGAAATCATGCTTCTAGAAGAAAAGGTCTCTACTTGAACCTACCACCTCTCTGTTTAGTAGCCACTCAGCTCTGTAATATCTATAAAACCTATGATAAAGTAATGTAATGTAACATCTACATCTAATGTTATTAATAAGACTACAGAGTAATCCAAAAAGTACTTACGACTGACAATAAGCAAGGCGTAGTATGAAATGAGAGATATGGTCCTTTCTTCTTGCATCATAATCATCCTCAGCCAAAGCCTACAAAAAATGTATTATTTCAGAGAACTGATCTCTTCCAGATTAAAAATCCACAATTAATTTATCACGGCTGTTTAACATCATATTTATACTCACATTTAAGACAACAAACACAAGACTAATAAAGAAGGGGATTGACAAAAAAAAAAAAACAGTACCCTAGAACACAAACTAGAACTCTGACAGAATACCAGAATTTAAGTTTTAGGAGTAGTATTTCATCACCTGGATCTTTATTCAGAATTTCTGAATGGTGTACAGAAAATAGCGCAAAAAAAGAGTTCCTCTTTTTCTTTTATGCTTACTTTGTAGGGAAACTTAAGTCTGCGGAACTCAGCCTCCAGCTTCATTTTGTATGAATCGCTACTTCTTACATAGCTCACACCAAGGTTTTCAACTACTTTAAGCACTGGGGGGAAAGGAAAGAAAAAAAAAGTTCATATTAGAGACAACACCTTAAAATGAAATCTTACTGTATCATGACTTGAGAAATGAACAGAACAGGTAAGGTCACATAAATTGCTTCTTGTGGTAAGGCGAGCAAAAGGGTACGAAATATGGAGGATAGAGCATGGCCCACCTTATCTGTAGCTCACAAGACCTGAGCAGCTCACCCAACTCCAAGACCCAGACAGTCAGTACAGAAGGGGAGACACCTGACTGATGGATCAGCCTCAGAGCATCAGTTTTCATGGTACTGGCTAAAAAAAACTTGGCTTCAACTGTTTGGGGGAGTTCAGGGGAACCCTGGCGCACAACAATTTCAGTCGCTGTACTGAGAGACATCCAGTAAAGATATCCAGAAACTAAAATATTCTCATAAAACACAACCCTACCGTCCAAACCCATAAAACCCTGACTGCTTACACACCGAACTTTCGCTGTGAAATCAGCTGTAGTTCTTTGAAATATCTACAGCAGCACGTTCTCAGGTAACAGGGGTGTACTTTAGCGTGAGTGGGCTGCTAATTTCTACCAGTAACAGACAGACAGGGTACGTCAGCCTTGTCAAGAGCACAGAATTATGCCAGAAAGAACCCAAAACCCCACCGTGATCGCTTACACCCAGAAAACCCCGAGTGAGGCAGGTTTGGGCCGGCACCCCCGGGGCTGACAGACTTTGCCCGGGGACCCTACTCACGCCTCAGGCGGTCGACGGCGAAGCTCTCAAACTCGGTGAGGGAGATGTTCTCGGTGGGGGGCTCCTGGTAGAACTGCAGGCTGTGGGGGTACGGGTCCCGCCTGTCCCCGGCCAGCCTCGTGTGCCGCTGCCGAGCTCTGCTGCTGAACTCCATCCCCGCCGCCGGCAAGCCTGCGGGACAGACACGGCCGCTCAGGGACGGGGCGGGAGGGAAAATGGAGGCCGGGAAAGGAGCCCCCAGCCCTCAGGGGGACGGGGGACGGGGGACGGGGGACAGGGTCCACCCCCCCCCCCCGGCGGTCCCGTCCCCGCCGCCGCTTCGCGGCCCCCCCCAACCTGCTCCCGCTCCGGCCCCGCGCGCGCTCCGGCTTCCCGCGCACCGCCCGCCCCGCCCGCTTCCGTCCCGCCCCGTCCGGCTGTGCCCGCACTCAACATGGCGGCCTCGGCTACGGGTGCCTGCGGCCGCTCTAGGCGCTGAGGGAGCTCTATGGTAGCTGCCTCAGCAGCCGTGGCGGGGAGGTTGACACCTACAGGGGTTGCTGACGAGTTTAACTGTGGTGATCTCGGATTTTTTCGCAGTCATGATAGGATTTTTGGTCAAGCAGGGTGTGTGTGTCCTGCACGGCGGCTTCACCTTCTCCCCTGTGCAGCTGCCCCCGGTGGTGATGGTGGCAGGAGGTGAATGCCCCATGGTGGCACCCTCCACCCCATCCTCACCCAGAGCGACGAACTTTCCTGAGGAAAAAGAATAAAAATAAACACCATAAAATGTAAAATATTCTTCCCCTCTTTTAATATTCTTCCTTTTTTTTTTTTTTAACTCTGAATTTTTGGGGAATCTCATGGATGACTTTGAATGTCTGTCATGGCAGTAATTTCCACTACTTGTCTGTCTTGAGACATTTTCAATGTTAGGTATGCTGAATATCAGTATAATAAAGTGATTCCCCACAAGCCAAACTGGATTCATGAGTAGCTCCTGTAATTTCAGCTAACGACAGCTGAGCCAGGTACAGTTGTTCAGTAGTACCAGACCACAGCCAGCACTGGATATCCATTCAGGAGGGCCTGGCCATAAAATCATGGTGCATAAATTCATCATCTCAGGTATCAGATGTTATCTCCGAAAGTTAAGGCATCCACCCGAGGGGTCCTCTGGTGCACTTGAAATGGTCAATGCTCTTCATAGTAGAAAGTGAGCATGATTCCCAACCTCTTTGTCTTATTGCTGGGATTGCCCCGGCCCAGATGCAGGACCTTGCACTTGGCCTTGTTGAACCTCACAAGGTTCGCACAGGCCCACCTCTCAAGCCCATCCAGGTCCCTCTGGATGGCATCCCTTCCCTCCAGCATGTCAACCGCACCACACAGCTTGGTGTCATCATCAAACTTGCTGAGGGTGCACTCGATCCCACTGTCCATGCCACCAACAAAGATGTTAAATAGCTCTGGTTCCAGTACTGACCCCTGAGGGACGCCACTTATCACTGATCTCCACCTGCACACTGAGCCATTGATCACAACTCTTTGAATGCTACTATCCAGCCAGTTCCAAACAAAAGATGTTGGTTGATCATTTTGCAACAAAGTCAGAGTATAAAGGGATGGAAAATCAGAACTACCGTGTGGCTTATACCGACAAAGTGAATAAATAAATAAATAAATAAAATCAGTAGCTTAGGCTGGCAACTTGTTTTTAAGAACAGTGAAGCTGCCTACCATGGACCAGGACACGTACTGTTCTCATGTTCATGGGCAACACCTAAGATACTGCAGAGCAACTGGATAGCAACTTTAACAAACGGGCCCCCTAGAAGCAAGCCTGAAAATGTAGACTGTCTCTATATTAGCCAATTAAAGATGATGTTGAGTTCACCTGACATGGGATAACCCACTCCAGTTAATCTTTGAAACAAGGCAGCGCCATCCAAATTGCCTACTGAGAATAGTCCTGTGCCCATGCTACTTCTCAAACTGTGAAGTGTGCCGTTTGGTCCAGGCCAAACCTCTGGCAGGGACCATTTGAATAGTTTGAACAGATAAAAACACCTTCACTCTTTAGGTCTGCTCTGTTAGCCAGAGCTCATATCTGTGTGTTATTTGTTTTTTGTTTTTTTTTTCTCTTTTCCAGGTGGGTGCCACAAAAGTTTCTCTGGAGTAGGAGTGAACCTGCCAAAATCCATCTTCGTTGCATGGGGGCAGAAGTTTTGCTTTTGGCAGTGTGATGTTTGATTCCCAGGAGTCCTTTAATACCCAAGAGATCTTATTCAGACTGGCAGCACGTGGCACAGGGCAGGTCAAGGAGAAAGGTAAGAGCTTGCACATTTGAGTGCTGTACATGACCTGGACAGGAGGGGGAGAAGTTGGACAATGCCGAGGGGCCCTCTGCAGAAACCAGCAATGTTTTTAATTTTTATTTAAAGTAATGTTTTAGGGTTTGGCACGTAAGCAGTGCTACCACACATTTAGAACACATGCCATGCATTTTGGTGGCTATCACCATTTCTTTTGCTGAACCGCGTCCTGCTGATTTTTCACGAGTCAGCAGCTATGTCAGTGCCTGCCATTTTCTATATTTCTTTGTTGCTCTGCTCGTTTTTTTCCATCTAATGCTGAGTACTGATACTCAAATTGTCTGCAATTAGGTGAAGACCTAATCTGTTTCTTTTTAAAAAATTAAATTAACTGTTTACACAGACATAACTGCAAAAAGAAAGTCATATGATTTAGAATCAAAATTAACAACTATGTTACTAGACTCAAATCTTACAGTATAAAAACCTTATGAGGGGGTTGCCAGCCCTTTCACACAAAAACACTATTCTTGGGAAAAGAAAACAGACAAAGTGAAAAGAGATCATCTTGGAGCAAAGTTCCCAAACCACAATTCAATGTCATAACCCAAACTTTCTTACTGACCTATTTATCAAAATCTGTAGATGGTGATAGTTCTCACAATAGTGTTTTGCTTACTTTTTTTCATTTATATTTTCATCATTTCCACAGCAACATGACCAGTAGGGTCTGGTTTAGAAGATATTTTATTACAGAATCATTGATGTTCCCAACAACCCACCTCACAAATGTTTTGCAACAATATCCATATGGCCAGCTGTCAAACTGTCCCCATCACCCCATCCAAACACAGTCCCATCTACATACCCCAAACTCCTACTGTTGTGCTACCTAATTAAAAAATAAAAATTAAAAAAATCTTATTTTGCATTAGATATGTATGATTGCACATTTTCTACTCCCACTGTTGTTATGCTAACCAGCAGTGTCCAGTGCAAATCTTTTGGAGCCCAGTTCTTTTCTACTTGCATATCTACAGCTCCTAAAAAGAAAGTAAACAGGGTGATGCCAGCATCTTGTCTCTCCTTCAAACTGCCCCATTCATCCTTCAAGTCTAGGATGCTTGGACCTCGGCGGATAGCAGGGATCAGCACAAAATGTCCCTTCTCTGCTCCCAGCTCTTACTGTTAATTTATCCATAATCTTATTTACTGCTTGCATCACCAGTCTGACTGAATCCTCATATAATGTAGTCTTTATATATATTCATAGCTTGTTTTCTTGATGTTTCAATTTCTTAAAAAAATCTACTTGAATATTTGTTAAAACTTTAATTTACACAGTTTTTAGATTTCTCCATCACTTAACTCAGTTCCTTTCCTGACCTGGCTTTCCCAGAAGTCTTGACTGGTTTACACTTCTGTTGTAGTGTATTTGTGTCACTGCATCCACCTTCTCTTTGGGTGACTGTTTTGCAGTAACTTTCTCTGCTCCATGCTTTATATTAGCTCATTAAATATTTTCCAGCCGGGTTATACTGAGACTTTTTTCTGACTGTGATGCACGGATACCTCTGTATTTACTATAAATAGCAAGGTAAGTGTTCTGTGCTAGCCTTTAGATTCCTTCAGGCTCCACAGTGAGTAAAGCATGACTCATGCACTGAAGAGAGGTTCAGGGGGCTATTTTGGAATACATTCTCTGTCTCTCAATGTTAATTTATTTAAATAGCGAGGTTACATCCCTTGTGACATCCTAAGTCACTCTGGCTCCACTTGTGCTTTTGGATACTGGATTTAGTTCCCAACCTCCCTGCCCAAATCTCTAGTACACAAGAGATACAACTTCACAGTCATCTTTAATTTATCTCGACAGGTCTGCCTCTCACTGCATGCATCTTCTTCAGTACGTTTAGGATGCCATAGTGAACATGCTCGCTACTTCCTTTTTCCATTTTATATCTTATTTTCAGTCCCTGAGCATCCATCATTTCTCAGGCTACATATCAAGGAAGGATCTGCTCTGTCCCTGTGCTAGACTTCTCTGAAAGGATGCCACACTTCTACTCTGTTAGAAGATGTTCCAGGTGCTTTAAAAATTTTTGCCTGACATTCTGAGGCTCTGGAGTTTTCTGACCTTTTTTTTTTTTTTTTAACACTAATAATTTTTGAGTATTTGACCAGTGTTAGACAGAGAAGCTGTGGATGCCCCATCCCTGGAGGTGTTCAAGGCCAGGCTGGATGGGGCCCTGAGCAACCTGATCTAGTGGGTGGCATCCCTGACCAGGGCAGGGGGGCTGGAACTAGGTGATCTTTGAGGTCCCTTCCAACCCAAACCATTCTGTGAGTCTGTGACTCTATATTAACAAGTTCTCATAGATTTGAGAAATTAGAGCCTGGAAAAAAAAAAAAAGGAGAGAGAGAGACTGGAATTTCTACCATGGGAAAGAAAAGCAGAACTCAGCCAGTTTTGTGTGCAGAGCAGCAGCAACCAAGCAGTTAACACAAACATCCTGGCTGATCAGCATAAACATAGCTTCAGCTCAGCCACTGAATGATTGTTTCTAAACAAAGAGACAGGGGAAGATTTGAAAAATTGAGCATCAGGGCTTAAAAAGTAGAATCAATTTGTAGACTGTGTGTATTCTGCTGCACAAGTAACCCTTCTTTTGTTTTCCTATTGTAAGTCTATCTTTACCATATTTAAATTGTGAGCTTCTGAAACACCTAAACCAGTTTATCAGTCTGTCTACATGTATAGATACTGATGTTCTCTTTTCTTGGAAATTATTACCACTAAATTAATTTACAAGAAGAAAATTTGTTACATATTTGCTGCATTTCTTATACTCTTTTGAGATTAATCCATTTCGTACCCGCACAGCGGTAAAGAATAGCATCCTTTCTTATCAAGTGATCTGTGGGTAATTGAAAATCTTCATTAACCCCCAAAATATTGCTATGCAAAATAAAATGAAACCGCATAAAACCTAGTCAAATCTATGTATCTAGGATTTTTATCTATTTTTGAACCACATAAAGAATGAATTATCAGATTCAGAGTAATGCAAAGAAGGTTTAAAATATTTTTTATAAGGAGTATCTCTTATTGTCAGAAAATTTAAAAATATGATTCTGCCTGCATTAAAGGAAACCCACCACAGCATAAAGATTTTCTTCAGCCTTTTCAGCGTTTATTTAGGGATACTGAATAATACAGACTTGGCCAGGCAGATTTCCCATGTTTAGCCTATGACTTGATGATGAAAAAATGTCCTATTCAGTACTGACACACACAGAGATTTCAAATACCCAGCCGTTGTGTAAAACAGTCTGTAAGATTCCAACCTAAAAGTAATTGGCAGCTGTGTTAGGGTTACCCAGAGCACTTCCACTGTTACAAGTGGAAACCCAAAAAACAAGTGCTCGGGAGTATCCAGTGTGCCCAATCTAGCCACTAAACCTGCACCTATCTTTTAAGCTCTTCTTTCAAAAGGAATAGTTTCCTATGGGATTATTGGAAAGAGGTAGGTATCATCCTGCTGGCCTCCAAAAGGACATCCAGTCTGTGTAAATTTAGGTGCCTGCGTAGCTGATTTATTTTCCATTTGTTTACCTCAAGATTGTTTGTTTGTTTTTCTGTTTTGTTTTGTTTTCAAATGCAGGTGGTGCACGGAAGTGAAAACTTAAACATTTTTGCAAGTTAGGGGAAAAGAGTGTCCCTTGTATGTAATACCAGGTCCTGTTCCCTGTTATGAATTAACACCAACATAATGAGTTAGAGGTAAATCCCACATTCCTTATGCAAGCAAAACTCCAAATTAATTGGAAGCTGCTTAAGTAAGACCTACAAAATCAAGACTATTAATATACTAGCTAATTCTTTAGCCGCCTTCCTACTGGAAACTAAATACTTGCATTACTTTGTCTTATTCCTTAGTATTTTGTCTTTCTATTACTTTCATTTTGTTATAGCATCGCCTTTGGCTGAGGGTAGAAGCAGAAACTGTGTTAAAGAGGCCACACTAACAAGTTTATTAAAAAGCAACAGTGAAAAGTTCAAATAAAGACCCCTCTTCCCATTAAGTCTTCTCTAAAACTGCATTGGTTTCACTGGAAGCAAAATATAGCCTCAGAACTTAAGCCTCAAAGCCCATCCTCCAGCACTGTTGACATCAGTTCCTAGTGTAGCTCTCCTTAAAATTCAGCCTTGCTGATAAAGCTGTTGATTTAGTTTCAGACTGCAGAACTAGAATAACTATTGCCACCAGCATCTTGGTAATCTTTCTTCAGACCACCTACATGAATATGTAGAGATCTTATACACCCATTATTGTTTGGAAAACTACGTGGTACTTCTGCAGAAAAAATAATAATAATAAGCAGCTTTTAAATAACCAGTAAAATTGCCTGCAATATAGACAGATGGAGTAGAAGAGATTACTACATTTGCACTTGGAAGTAAGAAACCAAGTATATTAGTTACACAATTGACTACACAGAACTTTCACAACAACAAAGTTATTAGACTAGGTTGCAGACCTAACATTTTTATAACAAATCCAGTAACACCATAGTGAATCTAAATGGATCCACTTGGTATACCTTACTCTTATATTTTAGGTGGTATTAATGCATTCACCAAAAAAAAAATAGAACACAGTGTCCCAAATACTTTCAAAAGTAAATGTGTTCTTTTTATATATATTTATTATACTTATTTTTTATGAGCCCGCTGCTTACACGGATATCTGAATGGTATCACGTGCTTTGGTGCATGTAGTTTTGCCTGTTCAATGAAATAAATGTATACTGTTAAACACGGGCACAAATGATGGCAGATATTTAATTACATATTGAGTGTTGAGTACCTGTGCAGGTATTGAGCACCTTACCAATTTATGATGAATGCGATGATCTCCATGATAACCTGACACTCCATGCCAGTGTTCTTCCAAGGTCTTCTAGTCCAAACTTAGGCAAAAGTAGACTTTGAAAGCAGCACAAAGCAAAGCTCTGGCAGGCAGGTACGATGGTTGTAATGACAGTCATCATGGGTAAAATCACTGCTAGTATTTCTCTTTGCTCTTTGTCCTTGCCGTTTGTTCTCTGGCAGCCTGAATACTCTTGTTTCCTTCCTCTCTCAACTGCATAGCACAGGGTGCACACACTGCAGCCTTCACCTTGCAAGGAAAGCTACCAAGCAACAGGCATCTATAGGCAGATTCTAGAGGACAGGGAAATAAAACAAAATTAGCATAGTTTAACTACAGAAAATTGGTCAGTTGCACAGCAAAAATACTGAATTTTCCATTTCAGAGAGCGAGCCAAGTCCTATTTTAGAATAACAGAAAAATCCCATGTGTTACAGCTGTCGCAGCCTACAATCACCTACCATTTCAAAGATCTTTTTCAACAATCCTAAAGAGTGGAAGTCTCAAAGCAACAGAGGACTTTTTTTCTACAAATTCCACAGCTGAGGGGTCACATCATACAAAGAACTCTCAAAGTGGATTAGTTTGTGTGCCTAGTTTGAAGCGCTTATTATCTTCCAACAGATTTATTTGATATTTTATTAATTTTTTTTAAAAAAATCTGTCTTTTCTCTGTTCCCTGTGCAAGGTCTCTATTTGAATGCAAAGTCTTTCTCTTACTCTTGAGGAAAAACAAACTTCTATGCCCAAAGGATCACTTAAATTCCAAATTTAAAGTTGATATTTCTGTTCCTCAGGAATAAAGCATCTTTCTAAAAAAGTAGAGGAAGATAGGGGTTTGGGGAGGCTGTTTTCCATACATTCCTTCATGCACAAAATTTCTTTGCCTTCATGTATTTTAAATATATATATTTTTTAAATAAATAGAAATACTTTTTTAAAAATAAAACAATAGCATGTAGCAACAAAGCTACAACTTCACATACAGTTCTCCCTCTGGTAAGAGTAGGAGAGAAAGAACCAAGCACGTGGAACAAATTCATAATATTGGATGAATCACTAGAAGTTGTTTACACATTAGAGAAGTGAGTCTAGTACAAGAAACTACATAGAACAAAACTATATAGAGTGGCAGTGATAGTAGAACAAAGTAAATACACCAGAAGAGTAATAAATGAAAAAATACATTTGTTGTTGATTAAAACGTCTAGTTGGTTGATGTGATTAGAAAGACAATGGAAAAAATCAAGCAATTTTAAATGTGCTTTTCCGTGACAGTAAATCATGCTTAGGGTTTAAAATTTCACAGTATCATCACTCAAGGACCTCTTGCAGAGAGGTGAACAGAGTATTTTCTGCAAGAAAATGCAGTTTCATGGTAGTGGCAGAGCCTCCAGCAGCCCTTTGGTGGCAAGTAGCGAGCAGGCAGCACCCTCCGTGGTACGCCTGCTCATCCAGCTCGACTGAACTCACTCCCTAGCAGGAGGGAGCAGGTGATGCTCTCAGGGAACAGAGCCAAGAGCATGAATTTATTTACACGTCTAGGAACTTCTCATTTCTGCTTTGTATGTCTACAACAGCCTGCAAATTGTACATGGGGAGCTGAGAAAGCAGAAGCTGTAGCAGAGCAGTACACAGCAGGTAGTCTGAAAAAGGGAGGGACAGCCCCAGCAGTCCTCAGAAATACGCTGCGTAGGCTGCCATCCCCACCTCCTCAGTCTCCTCATCTGCCTTCCCCGTTCACCTACGACATTTCTAGTCCACTTGGACAGTTTCTGGGTCCAAGGAACCACTTACTGATGCTCATTTTCCCTTTCCCACTACTATATCCTCCCCCGTTCCGTCTCCTCCATAGGCATTCATTGTGTTACCACCTGCAGAGATTCCCCAGCTCCAGATATGTGGGCATCCCTTGTAGGTAGCAGTAATTCAATCATAAGAGTAAGAGCAGTAACCTGGGGCCACAGACAGCTAATGTCCTGCTAATGCCGCCATAGTTCACTTCTTCCCCTCTCCTGTATCCCACGCAGCCAGCCCCAGTACTTTCCACACTACTTTTCACCCATGTCATATTTACTGACCTGCTTATTCTGCATCTCTGACATTTTAGATGATTACAAATACATCTGTTCCTACAGATTATTGGCTTCAGAGGGAAAAGACTTGCCCTTTCATTTACCCTTAATGAAATTTACCCTTAAAACCCTTAATTTACCCTTACCATGACTTCCCATTTCATTTACCCTTCTTCAAAGTGTTTTCCTTCTGTGATTTTTATTGAGCATTTTCCTCCTGGTCAGGTAGAAAAACACCTGCTTTCAGTTATAAGGTTTCTGTCACCCACAATAAGCTAAAGTCAGACTCATTCACTTTTTTTTTTTTAAGGTTGCTATGACAGACTCTTCAAAGTTCAAGTGTAATGGCCTGAATATACATGAGTTTTCGTTAGCAGCCAAAGCAAATGTCAGAAACTCATTCCGTAAGACATTTTTGAACTTCAAAAAAGACTGAAAAACTGCCTGGCAGAGATTCTGCAAAACCAACCAAATTTTAATATCAATTTGGTTTTGCTGTTAGGACTCTACTAGCCATTTTGCAACCACATTTACTTCAGGATCTTATCTTTCCCATGCTGCATAGGACTAACAAGTCAGTTGGCTAGAATATCTGGATACCTGTATGAATACTCCTCAGCAAATGAGATAGCTCTGGAAATTCAACAGCGCAATTTCTGTACTGCTTTTGTGACTGGAAATCATTTTTCATCAGTGGCAATTTTCTATTTTTAATTGTGGTCTACCAATAATGGGTTGACTGTAAGAAGCTTGCTGGTAGCCTACAAAATAGACTGGTCCCACAATTACTAAAAATAAAATATGCTCTACGATGTACTTTTTCCGCATTGTTTTTCTTTTATTTTACCAGGTTTTAGAGCCAAAAGGAAACTGATTTAAACTGCCTGCATAAGAGAGGCCACAGAATTTCATCCACTGTATGGATGAAACTAAGCTAAAGTTGGGATAAGATATCCGTTTTAGAAAAAAGTTGATCTTACGATGTTTCAGTTAAACTCAAATGCAAGTTTTCTGGAGTAAACTGGAAGTAAAAGGGAGATCTGGTTGTGCTAAAACTTAGTAAAGCCCACACACCGTGGCCACAAGAACATGGAACATATTACCTACCTGAAATTTGCAGCAAGACTTTGCAAACAGTCCTTCAGGTCAATGTTTATTTATTTACATATTACAGTGAAACTGGGGCTGGCAAAGACCACTGTTTACTCTGTTAGATTTACCACACAGCAAAATTTAGTCCTTTTCCCTTATAGTTTGGGTGTAACAACTTACAAAGTCCAATTTTGTTGTCTTTTTGCTTTTAACTAAGAGTATCTTAGCTAAATGCAACAGAAATACAAAAGAGTTGCAGAGGGTGGCCTGCTAAAGAACGTTGCAGAATATTTCACTGTGGTCTGTACAAAGAAGTTCTAAAATTGTCTGTATGCTTTCCACTTGTTTTTGTTGGTTTTCTTTTTCTTTTATTAGTGCTAGTTAGTTCCAAGTTTCTTGCCTTGTTTTCCTCTTTACGGGTGTGGACATATATTTAGTTTTTATGTCTACATTGACATGACCTCAGCCTGACAGTACGTTATGGGAAGCTGGAAGATTTATTGGCAGAAGAGAGCCTGTTGGAAAAAAAAAGCTGGGTAGTGGTAATTGGAGAATGAGTCAGTGTCTGGAGTCCAGCTGTGCTTGCTGCACAAGCCTGACTGGAGCTGTTACTCAGATCTGTTCAACTATCTGAAACTGGCTTTTTAAAAAAAGGATAGGCTTTATGTATGCTGGCTACATTTTTGGCTAAGAACACTGGTACAAAGGCAGCAAATTGTCTTTCTTCCTTCTCACTGTTATTAATATTGCAGTGGATTGCAGGAGCCATGCTCTCGGAGAAGCAATTCATTCCACACACCAGCACATCTGAAGGATGCTATGGCATCAACATCTTAAAATGCAGCAATGGTAGTTGGATATGTAATAAGTTCTGTGACTAATAGTATAGAAACACCTACATCCTGACCCTGGGAGGGAAAGTAGTGTTACTTCTTACCGCGCTCGTTTACAGTGGTAGGAGCTTAAGAAGCACAGCATCAGTTCACAGTTGGCATTATTTTAACTAGCAGGTTGAATTATGAGGCTTGCTGCATCGGCATGCCAACAACTGAAGTTCTAACCTTTGAACAACACAGTATGTTAAGGAAAGAAATCATTTAAATGTCTTTAGAGAATGTTGTCAAATTAAATATTGAATTTGAACCAAATTTTATAAAACTAAGTTCTTACAAATCTTTTAATCTCTTTCACCATACAGATAGAAACAGTTGCTTCTAAAGGAAACATTTCTCACAGATCACAGCAAGAACCTTAGAGTGATACAGTGGATATATCGTACCTGATTTTATCGTCAAGACTGAAAGAAAAAAAATATTAATTGTGAATCATTTACATCTTTCTATTTCTTTTTGTTTTAATAATCCGTGAAAGTTTTAAAAACATGGTTAAGGATCCTTCCCTTCCCTTCCCTTCCCTTCCCTTCCCTTCCCTTCCCTTCCCTTCCCTTCCCTTCCCTTCCCTTCCCTTCCCTTCCCTTCCCTTCCCTTCCCTTCCCTTCCCTTCCCTTCCCTTCCCTTCCCTTCCCTTCCCTTCCCTTCCCTTCCCTTCCCTTCCCTTCCCTTCCCTTCCCTTCCCTTCCCTTCCCTTCCCTTCCCTTCCCTTCCTCCTTAAAGCATCTAGGACCTGGAGTAATTCCTGAGCTCTGTATGGCATTAGAAATAAATCACTTAGTCTATGATAAGAAGGACGCACAACTTGGCTTCATATGGGTCATTCTCTTTTTTGTCCCCAGTGTGCCTACAACCCTCTGCCCAGGGCTCCATTTCACACACAATAACCTCACACTTTCCCCATTCTTTTTTCCCAGGTCTTTCTTTTCTTCCTCCCAGAAAAAAGTAGTACATGTGCTGAGCATTGCCTGAAGGCTGATCAACTGTGCAGTGGTGATCAAATGTGACAGAGCTTTCTGCTGTCTCGCCCCTGGTGAGATCATTAGCTAAGTGTTCTTAATGATCTAAGTGTTATTATCTAAGTGTTATTATCTAATTATCTAACTGTTCTTAATATCTAATCATTATCTTTCTTCTGCTGTCTTCTACTGTCTTTCTTCTACTGAGTTGCCAATTTTCAGACAACATGTTGAATGTTGCCGCCTTTGAGAAGTTTACCCATCTATATTATTTGGTTTAATTTGGCCAGTGGTTTCCAAAGTTACTGGGGAAAAGACATTGGGACAGAGAAGGGCTAAGTAGTTTAAAGATGCATAGATACCAAACCAACATAGCCACAAAAGTGATGGAAAAAAGAGATCATCAGTTCACATCCACAAAAATCCAGAATCGAGAGTCTTTACCATCCAGAGCCCTTAAGCACAGTAAAGAATTAATAAGAGCAGCACAATGCAACTCTCATGACAGTCCCTTTATAAATTTCAAGGGGATCAGGCTAGACTTACAGGGCAGTTCTCAGGTAACAGAAGATCATCAGATGATCGCTCTCACGCAGGGTGACCCTGAGCAGTCTTCTCGTGGGCATAATTTCTGCATCACCGTAATTACTCCACCTTGAAGGTAGCATTAGCTTTAGTTACCACAAATTCACACATAAAGGGAAACACTTAGTGATTGAACTCTTTTTCTGAGTGACAAATACATGTCCTCTTGACATGTCTTTCAAAAAAAAAAAGTTTGAGCTCCATGATGACTTAGGAGAAAAATCATTTACGTCTACTTTTCAAATGCGAGAGACAAGCTTTAAAGGGAAAGTCAACATAAGAAATGGGAAAGATAACAATTAACTCCTACCAATGTCAAGGTGACTAATAACCTAGGCAAAGAGGCTTGGTACTTAAGGACATCTAAAGCTTTCAAAGCAGAAAATCTAAATCTAAAGCAAGAGGGCCACTGTGCACTAGCCCTGTAAGAGGGACACTGGATTAAAGTGACAATATCCTTTCATAGCAACCATCACCAAGGACATCGGTTATAAAAAACATGATGTGAAAATGTGAACAGACAGATACACTGCTAAAAATGAAGCAGAACTGGCTTGTTTTCCATCTGTAACGTTGACAAATGAAATGTTGAACTATTTGTTGAAAAAGATCAGTAATAACTGATGTCTCATTTCCAGTCACTTTCTGCAACTCTCAGGAATATTCTACACCAAACTTACCATGCTATATGCTAGCACTAATGCTTTGCCTGATGAATTATCAGTAAGCAAAAGCAATCAACTGATTTTTCTTTCTACTCACTAACATCGGGACAATATGGAACATAGTATGTTTTGCATGCGTACATAATACATCCACAGAGAATGCAGGAGCTGCAAATACAGGAGCAGCCCAAGCATCTAGTTACAACAGCGTTTCTGACGGTGATCAGTACCAGATGCTGCAGAGGAAATTTCCACAGAATCCACAAGGTAAGCAGCCATGGACAACCTGACCTATAACAACAGTTTCTTCCTAACTTTGCCGTTTAGCAGGCATACGCCCTGAAAGATGGCATCTCACAGCCTTTCCAAATTCACTCTGCCCTATCGCCTTAATAATATGCATTCTGTTTAGCGAACCCCCTCTTTCTCTTTCTGTAGCCCTTCTGCAAGCTTCCCCCACTAGCAGGGTTTTAGCATTCTGTGTGCCAAGGGGTCAGGGGCCAGCTCAGACACCAAATAACAACCTTTGCTCAGACTGCTGAAAAACAGCTGTGAGTCTGTACAGAGGCAAGAAGAATAAAAATTCCAGGCAGAGCTAGAACTGTTGAGACAGGACCGTAAGTAGCTCAAGAGCAAAAACACCGGCATGGAAACCTGTAAAATCCTTAGTTAATAAAAGAGAAGGAGGCTCATCAGCCCAGTCAGAAATTACAGGATCAAGTGACCAGTTGTGAGTGTTGGTGGGCTGGTGGCAGGCTGCTGGCAGCCTGCCCTTCCCCTCGTGACCGATGCCTGGCTGGGGAGCAGAGACACTCAGTGCCGTATCTGGAGCAGTGAGTTTATTAATCCTTAACCAAAGAGGCCATTAAATACAAGCTATTTTTTGTGTGAGTCAATAGGCACTTGCTTGGTACTTGTAAGTTGTGCATATCCTGCTTGTAGAATATCATCAGGCATGGCTACCTATGCCCCACCCCCCCAAAACAAAACAAAACAAAACAAAATCAAATTAAGGACCTTAAGAATTGAAGAATTGAAGATGTGCACTTATTCCTGAAATCTACTGGACTCTTAATAATTCTTCGAACAATCCAATCCATGGATTACGTGTTGCATAAAACATTGGACGTTGTATAAATTGAGACTGACTGCACATTTCTGAGTCTGTGCTGCAGATTCCACATTGAAGCAAATCTTTTTCAACATGTTGTTTTTATATTATTATTTTTCAACCTCTGCAAAATCAGCCAATTCCTACCACCAGATGTATTCATACTGCAGTGATTCAACCCTTGGCATTTTTAGCAGACTCACCACAGGTCATTAGCTGCACCATGTATGTGCAGTTTATTGAGTAGATAGCCCACAACTTTGTCTAGGTTGTTTTTGCAAGCATTTTTGTTCAGTTACACTGGACAAAGCAGTCAGATGGATAATATTTCATGAGATCATATTTTGCAGTAATAAAAATGAAGATTTCTGAAACATAATACTGTTGTTAACTACTTTCACTCACCTAATTTAGCTATCTAAAGGTTGTGTCTAATTTAAGCTATTTGATTTGGCTGCCTCGGTGGTTACTGCAGAGAGATAGAGATCTCAGAGACCAAAAGATCTCCAATATATTTTTCATACTTATATTATCACGAGATGAATCACATAGTATTTTAGAGATGTAGGACTCAAGCTTAATATTTCTACTCAAAACCAAATAAAAAGAACACGTGTTTGTCTTTTGCAGTGTTATGATTAAAATTGGATGAAGTTTCACTGAATTTGGTGAATGTGTCTTTTGTGTGACTGCTCAGCTCAACATAGTTCAGTCTCTTTTCTGGAGGTGGACAGGGAGCTGAATTTCAGTAGGCAACATCACCAAAAACCCAGAGCACAAGTCCACAGGTGAGGGCGGTCAAATGCTGAACTTTACAGGGAAGGAGATATCACTGGGAGATGATCATATGTATCATCATATCTAAACATTTAAGGGGTCTATGTACAGAGAAGTCACATACCATGAAGACAACGAAAGTCAAGCCGAAAAAAGGAAAAAGGATGAGACCTGAGAGTTCTCAGGATGAGTGCTGGGACTTCAAGAAAACAAGCTGTTTCATGTTGGCTTATTCTGACTGTCTTTAAAATGAGATGTGGTCTTTGTAAATTATCAGGATTTAACTTAACTGCCCCATCAGTTCCTCTTTGAACTAAAGAATTTGCAAGACAACCTGCATAAAATAATACTTTTTTTTTTTTGACCAGAAGACTGGTCAGGAGAGGGCTGTCTTGGGGAATGATTTTATTAAGATATAACGAAAGTTGGTGAAAAAATGTGAAGGGCATCCTTTATCTCTTCCTTATTTATCCAGGCTAAATAAATGCATCACTTAGCCATAAATCACAACAAAATATAACACATGTCCTTACAGGGAGCCGTTATTGTTTTCTTCTAGTCCCACAGCACCCTCTATTAGCTCTTAATTTTCCATTCTCCCATTTCCTTTAAACATGCACGTTCCCTGCTCCCTCTCTTTAACAAAGTGAGCATAACTGAAAAACTCCTTCAGCCCTTCCGGATGCTCCAGCACAACTTTGCTAGCTCTGCTTTGTCTCCTTTTCACAACCAATTACAGTGAAACCACAGAAGAGAAGCTGTTCTCCTTTTGTCACCCTTTTTTTCTAAATCTTCCGTTAGCAGATGCTGCCAAGGCCAGAAAACTCCTTTGCAGATCCTCTGTCCCCTACATGGGAAGCAGTCAAGTCAATCAGCTGCAAAGAAACCAGACTGCATTTTGTGCACGTCTTCCATTTCACGCAATCCCCTCAAGGAATGGAGGTTTTGTAGTAACACTCAAGGGGATTTGCTCCAGCCTCTCACATAGGAAGCCCAAAATCACTCCCACAGACATACGATACCCGTATTTGTGCCTCCTTTATTTACTGTGTGTAATGAATGCTTTCAGCTCCCGAATTTCTGGCTTGTGGCGTTGGTGGAGCTTCCTGAACAGATTCCTTTAGCCATCTTTTAGCCCTGCTGCAATTCAGCACTAATGAAGGCTGTGCCCAGTACCAGTCCTTTCTGATGTGTAGTACTCAGTGTTGTCAAAACTTCTTTTACACACGTATCTCTGGTATCAGTTTTTTCACATATGAACGCCATTACTCAAATTCAAAGTGAAAATAACAGAGGGAATGGAAAAAAAAAGTTAAAAATCAAAATCTTGACAGATTGATATATGATTGCAGTGTTTGAAGTGATCCAAGACTTCTAATATCTAAAGAAAAAGGGAAGGGACCAGTCCACAAAGCAATGATGTCCATATAAATGACAGTATTAAATATTTTAAAGGCAAGATCACACAGTGTGGCTGGCTGGATCAGACTTTTATCTCCACACAGAAGGAAGAACAAGATAATCATGATAAGCAATATATATGACTTCCCTCTATTCACTTTCCCATTTGAAAACTGGCCATATGAGTGCTTACTCTTTGCATAAGGCAGATCAGATTATCTCAACTCAGAAATTCCAGTGACTTAACATCAAATGAGAACCATTACAAGCCATTTTAAGGAATGAACCATTTCAATAAATTGTTATTGCATCAAACTGGTAGTTTATAATGCTCTTTGCTACTTTCCAGCTCTTAATACTTTTCAGCAATTTATAAGTTTTTCATAATATACTTCCTGCATCATAAGTAATCAAAACCAGTTTAAGAATAACTTAATCAAATTGGTAAGTTTGTCTAAATTGGGATTTGATTGCCAGGAGCAAGAGTCAATGTAAAAAAAATATATATATAATTATTATTATTATTTTAACATTCCATATTTTCCTTCTGTCTTGTGACACTGAAAACAAACTTTCCCAGTTGACTTGAACCTTTCCATCCAAATTAAGCTTACTGACACTATCTTCCTAATCCTACTTCTTGCAGAATAACACCTTCATTTTAATCTATCATATAAAAGCAACTTATTGATTTATTTCTTTACAGACATGCCACAACCTACCCTAACTTCTTTAAACTATTTCTAGTGTACTGTTACTGAGTGTGTTTAGTGGGTAGTGTCCAAGTGATGAGCAAAAATACAGCCCCATTGTGGCTGGCACTCTGCAAACACAAGAAAGCTACCAAGGAATTTTGATGTTTACCTGAAGTTGTCAAATATCAGTAACCTAGGAATGAAAACAAGCAGCGCAAAATTAGTGTGATTGCAGGGTAAAATAACAAAGTTCTAAGTCTAAAGTAGCCAGCAAAAATAATCTTTTCAGTTTTCTGCACCTGAAATTCCAGTATTATCAATACTCTTTATGCCACAGCCTCTCCCCGCAGAACACAGAGGTGCAGTATTTCCTTTATTCTCTTTTTAAAAGACTTACTATTGCCATTGGCTGTAAAAGCCAGACAGATGAAATGCTTCGTCATACCTCTCTTAATTAAGCTAGTGAGAACATTGAATAGTGCCATTTTTTCATTTTCTGCTGCCACTCTACCATAAAAATGCACTCCCTACTCTCCCAGTCACCTTTTAAAAAATCACATAATGAGATATATTGGGCTCTTTATCATTGCCATTTGGCTAGTACATTCTGCTTTTATTCTTCTTTCAGGGGGGCAGAGATATTCAGTATAACATTGTTAGGGTTGTCTATTTAAGTCTTTTCCTCAAGAACATTTTACTGATTTTTAAAAAGATTTTGTTTAAGGAGTTTAATATATCTTTCCTTTTATTACTGAAATGTACTGCAGCAAATTTATAAAAGACAAACCTGTAAGTAAATTAGTTGTCCCAACTGTTCAGTCTAGCCAGACCCATACTGGCACTTACTGAGCTTCATCAGCCTTTCGAGGGGGAGGGCAGCCTAAAAACAACCCAGTAATAAAAACAAAACTTCAGTACACTCCAGGAGCATCTGGGTGTGGAACAGAGAAGGAAAAAAATACAAAACTCTTATTTTATCGCTGGACCCACATGGGACAGACACCTCATGTAATGGATGCCATGTCAGAAGGAAGGTGGTTAGTATAGTGCTGAGGCCTCAAAAATACAACTGGGGCTGCAAGAACAGGTTCTTGCAATTTTCTAAGAATTTATTTTTCAAGGTGAATTTCTCAGAGTGCACAATATGATCTGGGTGCTCTGTTCCTGTGCTCATATGAAAAGTTAAGTGCAATGTGTCCCCAAGATACGAAGTGCAACGTAGTGCTAAGAGGTATGTTTGGAATTTGGATCTGGTGGTACCCTAGCATACAAAACCTCACACTTCCAAGACAAAGAAATCTCATCTATAGACTAACAAAGATTAGTCTAATAAGACCTGGGTCTGTTCAGCCTTGAGAAGAGAAGACTGAGAGGGGATCTTATTAATGTTTACAAATACCTGGAGTGTGGGAGACAGAGGGATTTGGCCAACCTCTTTTCAGTGGTTTGTGGGGACAGGACAAGGGGCAATGGCCACAAGATGGAGCACACGAAGTTCCACACCAACATGCGAAAGAACTTCTTCACGGTGAGGGTGACAGAGCACTGGAACAGGCTGCCCAGGGAGGCTGTGGAGTCTCCTTCTCTGGAGATATTCAAGGCCCATCTGGACGCCTACCTGGGCAGCCTGCTCCGGGGAACCTGCTTTGGCAGGGGGGTTGGACCTGGTGATCTCCTGAGGTCCCTTCCAACCCCTACAGTTCTGTGATTCTGTAAAAAAAAAAAAAAAAAAACACCACGTAGTTATGCCTGGCTAAATACAATATTTTTCTAACCCAACTGGTATCAGAGGAGGGATAGCTTTATCAGCCAGAATTATTTTGACATGTAGCCAGTGGTGGATTTTCACACATTAGTTCCTTACAGCTCCCACTGAGGGTATGGTCTATTAATTTAGCAGAAGTTCAGAGGCTCATTGTGTCTCTAGGAAGTTAAGCGTGAGCAGTATTCATTTCCACAAAGCCAGCTGCAAAGAAAGTCAATCCCTTTGTTGACAGGTGCCACAGACACCCTACTCCTGTAAGACAAGCCGCAGCACTGTACCAGGTTACCGCATCTCTCAGTAAAAAGCCAGGCAGTAATATTCTTCCATTTTCAGTGACAGTTTAGTTGACATAAATTTTATCAATGTATATTTTGCATTGAAATGTAAGTTATAAAACCGACTCCCACAAGCATCGGGTGAAAATACTTGCGAGTTTTCCTGAAATTTGTAGTAAACTGGCAATGCGCATGAACATCTGAAATGAACACCGAGGTAAGACCTTTCACCCAGTCTTAGCTGTAACCAGCCACACCGTATAAATAATCAACGCATGAATGTGGAAGAGAACACAGGAGAAGTCAGTCCTCAATCTGATGCTCAGGAGTGACTTACGGTGTCATGGGTTTCAGGCTGTTTTTTCCTCCACTGTGATTTATTGCAGAGATATTTCCAAAAGCACTAAAATCTGCTTACAGACCACGAACTTTCTTCATCATTCTACTTTATGAATTACTGTGATTATTTTCCTGAAACCAGACAGATAGATTTACCACAAAACTGACTTCAGTGTCTGCCTAATCTTACATACGAAATGGTTGAGAGTTAGACAGAAAGTAACCCTCCCAGGTCAGGATTTACAGCAACTAGCACAGTGAGATGACCGACCCAGGTAATAACAGACGTCCAGGAAGTGTGCCTAAACATTTTCTCCTCTGTGGGCCTACTTTGGTGGTTTCAGACACCTAAACTAATTGCCATTTCAAAGTGTCTTCTTTTATTCGGGCTTCAAAAAAACAGCTTTCTTTGGAAGATGGTCTTCCACATAAAGGTCTAATTTTTGAGCACTCGTCCAGGCCCTGGGAATCCCTGGGCCATATTGCAACTGCACCTAAATCTCATAACTACATCCGCATGAGTTCTTAATATCCCCTTTTGAATATCCACGACCAAGAATGGGCTGGGAAAGGAGCAGACAAAAAAGCCTGCGTCCAAGGTCAGCGAAACAAGAACAGTATGCACCATTTGCCCTAGGAGTCATCATTTGGTGAGCTTCCAACCTCACAAAAAGCATGAGGCAGCATTTTGGCAGTTCTTTACACTTCCTCGCCTGGTGCTAAGTGTTATAATTTGGAAAACTGAAATCTAGTTCACATTCCTCTTCTGCTTGATTGAACTCAAATCTTTTATGCCTACAGCTTGCCCCTCCAGCACGCATCGTTAAGTTACTTGGTCAGAGAGGGAAGGTTTTGACCGAATGACATTTTTTTCTCAGTTAATGCATTCCCACACAAATTATTCATTTATGAAAATTCATTTTTGATGAAACACATACACCAACTTTAACATGCATAAATTTCCCTCCAATCTCAACATGTTGTGTAATCACAAAGGTTGCCCAGGAACAGTCAGTTCCACCTAAACACAAAAAATCCTAGGAAATCTACAGTTACTTGATGGCAAATGTACAAGAAAAAAAAAATGTTACGTAAAGGGCACAAAAGAGAGGTCAGCTGGGATCCAGGATGTAGTAATCAACTTTTTCACCAAGTAAAATATTTGTTGCTCTTTTCAGCAGTTATTTGAAACAAGTCTATAGCATTTTAAGGTTTCAGATACAGTATGTTGAAAACAATTGAAATAACTATGTAGGCATAGAAAGAATCGTAACTACTCTCAAGACTGTATATTTATATTTCGTGCCATTTCTATTATAATATATTTGAACATAATTTTGTTTTAATATCTCACTCCTGCCCAGAGAATAGGCAAATCTTAGTCATTCTTGGTTAAAACACTAAATAAAATCTCAGAAAACAAGTTGTTATGCTATGTTATTTTTATAGTACAATGAATGACTTTAAACACTTTTGTATTTTTTTCAGTTCTTATAATCTGCAGTTCTAGTCCCAAACAATTTAGTTTAATAAAAATACATATATATAAAAATCCTAAGCTTGGAGCACATGGGCAATAATTCTGATGAAATTAACATTTGCATTTTTCAGACATACTTTCTAATAAAATTGTAATATTATTCTAGAAACAAGGTTTAGATTAATATGGAATTTTCTATTTAATTTGAAATGCTGTCATCACTGGCCTTTACTTCATTTGAACTTAATGAGGTATTCACAACAAATTTTGGCAGAGATGAGAAAAAAAGATTCACCTGACAGGCAATGTCTCAAGAAATGTGTAGAAATAAAGAGGTTCAAAGGACCTACTAAGATATCACTTGATCTATTCATGTATTTTCTTCTAAGATGTCATTGATGAAAAACATATCTGTTGCTGGTAAACAGAAATTGTTTAGTCGCGTGAGTCTGAAAAAAAAATCTGACTTTTTTTTTTGCATGGATTCACAGAAAATACAAGGACTACATTTTGCTGTGATTCCATTAGTAGTTACTGCAGTAGTGGATAGATCTGGTCTGCAGCAGAAGCACAAACTCACAGGATGGTTTGGGTTGCACGGGACCTTTAAAGATCATCTAGTTCAATGCCTCTGCCATGGGCAAGGACATATTTTACTAGATTTGGTTGCTCAAAGCACCATTCAACCTGATATTAAAATACTTCCAATGATGGAGCATCTACAGCTTCTCCAGGCAACCCGTTCCAGTTTCCTGCCACCAGATAAAAAAAAAGGTCTTTATCTCCAATCTAAATCTACCCTCCTTCAGTTCAAAGCCCTAACCCCCTGTCCTGTGACTACAGGCTCTGCCAAAAAGTATTTCTCCATCTTTCTTCTGAGCCCCCTTGAGGTATTGAAAAGATGCAAGGAGGTCTCAAGTAAAAACACTTGGCACTCATTTGCATGTACACTTAATCAAATACAAGGTTTCATTTCATTTGCAGCAGGCATATTCAGTTTAGGCCTGTAAGTATGAATTAAAATAAAATTATATAAATTTCATATCAAGTTGGCCTATAATCCTTGCACCGGTTTTCCCAGAAATTCTGCCTGAGAGTTTTCTGAGTGCTCTAATGCACCCATTTCACTCTGTAGAGTATCCTTTTTAGCATCTTCATTTTTATTTAACACTCTCCTTTGTGTTTATGAAAAGAAAAGGGCTCTAAGTGGAGTTCAGTATTTTTAAACATATTTTTTAAATTTTTGTAAATATACATACAAAAGTATCTAAAAAACAATCTAAACTCAGTCCTGAAAGACTTCAGCAAACAACTTCCTGGAGTTCCCATTACCAAAACCGTTACACAACTGCAATTTCTTTGGCTTAGCCATGGGAAAAAGTAAATCCACGTTTCTGTAAGATTGTAAATAGAGTATTTTTGACTCTGCCAAAAGTGTCCTATTGGAAAACATTCCCATCTATAAAACCGGATGATAGGACACCTTTATCTCAAAACATTATGAAGTTTAATTCACAACTACAGATGGAATACCTGATTAGATACCAGCCGCCCACAAACCTACCCATAGCTGGTCACAGCATCAGGAGTATCGCACAGGTCTCCTTTAACTGTAAATATTTAAAGGGTAACACATTAATAATTTTTACTTCCATTTTGTTCTGCTAAAAGAACTGTACGTCTATACAACTAAATAAAGCTAATAATATAAAATACCTTCAGCTCTGCACTAATCTCAAAAAATATATATCCATAATCTCATAGTTACAGAGTTCAGCAGTCACTCTGCCATAGAACTTGAGTACAAAACAGATGGCATTTCACAGTAGAAACAAGATCAGATATCATGTTGCCAAATTTGTAACATATGGTAAATATATACACTCTTCCTGACTGTGGTAGATCATGGCAACTTTTTCCCCAAATACTTGGTTGTTTTGGATAGCAGTAGTGAAATATTTCACAGGTTTATTCAGATGGTGATTATCTGCATGTTGATTTCAAAAAAGTTTGCATACATACGACTCATAGACAAAGCTGAATTTTTCTGCTTGTGCTAATGTGACAACTGTGAATTACTCCAGTCCTTGAAAATTTTCTCATGTAATAAAACTCTGGCAACCAGGCAAGAGCATTACAAGCCTAGCTACAGGGATCTGCATGTGTAATTATTTTTTTCTAACCTTCTCCATGCAAGTTTCAAATGCTATTGCACTGGTAAGTACATCTTCCTGACTGCCAAGATCAGGCCATAAAAGAGAGAAAAGGTCACACAAGCCATTTCTCAAATCCAGGATTTCTTATGGAGCCTTCAGGGACTCAAAGGAGAACTCAGAAAAAAAAAATGGAAGAAACTAAATGTTGACGAATGACAAAGTTTCTACGAAGAAAAGCATCCTACCACCTCTGTAAAACCCTTAATTACCTGTGAGAACTGCCTCACCTACCCGTAAGTTGCTACGTTCCGGTGACTGCAGCCCTTGAATGGTGTTGGTCTGTCGCTAGGAAGGTCTCACACTTCACAGGAACATTTTCCTATAAATTCAGGAGGATTAAAATACGGCACTACAGAAAGTCTGAATAACACAAGTGAACTCACAAATGACAGTGACTAACAAGAAAAAATCTTTACAGCTTAGGACTCTGGGTAGGTTTCTCTTAATTAACTGTACTTATTTTCATAACAAGCTCTCAGGACTAGAGCAATGGAAGTGTCTGCTTTCCCCTGACCTTCTTAGCCCTCTGACTTTATCCTGTTGAATAGCAAGCTAATTTCCCCACAGAAATGATTGCTGCCAATATTTCAAATGACTTCTATTAGACATTTCACAGAGTTAAAAGACTAGTTAATTGGATTTTAATTTCCCAGGATCATTATCACCTTCCTCTCATTTTTGTTCTACTTGCTTAATTCTCCCCAGAAATGCTGTCAAAATGTTTCTTCACAAAATACACAAAAGCTAAAACATGCATTTTCACAAGATATTTCAGTCAACCTTTGCATACGTGCTGTAAGGTACCTATATTGTCTATGTATGGATGTATACAGACAGCAGTTTTCCAGGTTACTTGGAACCCAGCTCCACTGATTTCCAGGCCAGCTGTGAGTCTTCAGTATATCTCAGCAGTAAATACAAATCAGAAGGATGTTTAGTTCGTTTTTTTATTCCCATACGATTTCTACCTCTAGTGCTCCTCCTTTTGCCACCTGGACATTGACATTTTCAGTTGGAGATCCATCATTTATGAAAGATTGATAGCAGTATTCAGAACCTGCTTTTCCATGGGAATATGGTTAATGCCATAACAAATACTTAATTTCAAGCTCTTTATTGCTAATTCTGACTCAGCCTCTTCCTCCTTTGCTACCTATGCCTTCATATCTCTGCTGTTTGTCAACTGTTTAGTAAACATTTTCCATGCTACTGGGAAATATTTTCAAATTATTACCCTATTAAGGAATGTCTTAATTTCCTTCTTGTTTAGTGGCAAATCCTTCTTCCTCAGACAGCCATTACATTTCATTCCCTGAATACATACTTACTGGAACAAGAGCTGAAAAGAGAAGCAAGTCCATTAGCGCAAACTGCTAATAGTGATCTATCAGAAACTCAGGATACACACAGCTTTAAACACTTCCAGCATTTTCTTCAGGCAAATTAACTTCCAGATGAAGTAAGCTAGAGAAAATATTCAAACTACATGACTGTTCAATGCAAATAACTGAATTAACTAACATTTAGTGTTTCAATCCTGATGTTGTCCCCATTTATTTCTTTTTCTCTTCTTCACATACAGCACACAGATCAAGCATTTTTATTTTTATCAGGCTTTGATGTTAACAGAAATTGGAAATAGACATAGAAAATAGAAATAGAAATAGACAATGTATTTATAAATTTTGCCTTCTCATCATATGACACGCTGCCTGCAGCCGGTAATTCAGCTGCACATCTGAATGTACTGCCTTCAGCAACTTGTTTTATTTAACCTATTTACAGCCCAGTAACTAAGCATAGAAACGATTGCCTTTAGCATGAAAAATGTTTTCAGCACTGCGGACACCTCAACACTCATTAACTTCCACTCATATATCATGTTTGGTTTTGATGGGCATATTTAATATTTACATAACAATGCGTTAATACCTGCAGTTTTTAAAAAAGGATGTTTAGAATTACAAAAAATGCCATAAAAAATGATGAAACACATCTAAATTGATATGATCTTGTTGATTAGTGGAAATATACTCATCACATTAACAAAAATATAATGCTTAAAGTACAGCTTGCGTTACATTTTCACAGAAAACAAGTTATATCAAGTTGCTGTCTGTTGTTTTTTCAGGATTGCATTGGCTGGAATGCATACATTCTGTTGGAAAAACAGCACACAGCAGATGCATTGAACTGGCTCACTAAGAGATTTCAAAACATAGTTGTAATGACAGAGATATCAGCAACTAAAGACTCTAATGGGACTCCCAAGGATTCTTAGTGAAAGATTATTTAACATTTTTATTGCGAATCCAGGCAGTGATAGTCATGTAAACCTTGCTATTAACAAACAGATGACTTTATTAAAGGATGGCATTATTTTTCTGTTGTAGATTGATCTGATGTGCCTTGCAAACAAAATAATTTCACTGTAGCTAAGTACAACATAATACATCTGGAAAAAATGTTTATGGGTTATATGCTCATGTAAAAACTGCCTTGGAAAGCAGTAATCACAGGAGGATGTGGAGAAAACTGTCTGAATAGGTGACCTTGGTGAAATGGTATGGCAACATGACCTTTCGGAGGTCTGTAAAGGGGAATACAAGGTAGAAGGTAGGAAGCTGTCTTAACTTAATGTGGCATAGCTGTGTACCACATATCACTTTAGTATTAGGCATGCAACAGATTTCTCTAAGAGTTAACAGGAGGGTTCTCTGATTCAAGGCCTTTTGGCACACAAAAGCTCTGGCATCAGACAAGACTCTGAGACTAGCAGCCTGGACCTGCATGAACAAAACAAAAGCATAAATTTCACAAAAAAATACAAGGCATACAACTTAGCTGTTCTGAAGTGCAGCTGCAAAATGTGCTAACCCAAAAGGTATGTACTCAAGCATACGCAACATCAACTCACTCTAGAATGAAGATGTAGCCTCGGGAAGGGATAAAGAGACCTCAGTTGTGCAAGGAACTTTTAAACTGGTAATACCTGAGTGTTATTTGGAAATACTTGAAAACTGGAGGTGCTGACTGGGCATTGAGAGCGGCCTCTACAGTCAACACGATGGGCTTTGCAGTACAATGAAAAAGGATTTTAGGTCAGGGAACATCAGTAGTCTAGCTGAAAAAATGGAACATTTTCAGATCTTAAGACTATCAGGTAAATAATTCTGCTAAAGCATATTGTATTTATTTATATAATGTTTTGAAAACAAGAATTCAACATACAGTCAGTTACAAAATGAGTTTATCTTATGCTTAGTAGCATGTTTCCCCACTATATTTCCAACTAAGCTCAATTCATGTCTGAATTACAGGCACTAGGCTTGGTGAATATACCAAATATTAAAGAAACGGCCACTACCAAAATATAAACAAGGTGTTAGGCAGAAATTCTTCACTCAGAGGGCAGTGAGGCACTGGCACAGGTTGCCCAGAGAAGCTGTGGATGTCCCATCCCTGGAAGTGTTCAAAGCCAGGCTGGATGGGACTTTGAGCAACCTGGTCTGGTGGGAGGTGTCCCTGCCCATGGCAACGAGGTGCAATTAGGTGGTCTTTAAGGTCCCCTCCACCCCAAGCCATTCCCCAGTCCCTAGGTCTCACACATTTGGCCAAAATTCTGGGTGATACCCAGCGCACCACTCACAGGAGCACCAGCTGCCTCCCATGAGGACTACCCAAAACTGTGATAGCCTGAGGGAGGCCGATGACGTCCAAGGACATCTTGTGCACAGAGGCGAAGCAGAGAGGGGACGGAAACTGGGGAGCCCCGCGGGTCCCCCTCAGCCTTCTCCTCAGGGCCCCCCTGGCTCCCCACCCTGCCGGTCGCACCCCAGCCTCGGCGGCGGGCGGCCAGCGGGGCCGTGCCCCGACCCCAAACCCAAGCGACGGGGCTGCAGCCCCGACCCCAAAGCCGGGTGAAGGACCTCCAGCCCCGACCCCACACCCCGGCGAAGGGTCTCCAGCCCCTGCCGGGCGCCGGGAGAGCGGAGGCGGCGGCAGCAGCGGGCGGACACCTCCCTGAGCGGCCCCCGCGGCCCTGACGGCGTTTCCGGGCGGGGGAGCGGGGATGTGCGTCCGGGTTGGGCCGGCCCCAACGAGCGGCTTCCTCCCTCCTTCCATCCTTCCCTCCCTACTCCATCCCTCCTTCCTTCCCTCCCTCCCTCGCTGTCTCTGAGGCGGAGCCGCCGCCGTGCCCTCCGAGGGAGCGCCGCCCGCGGGGGGTCGGTGAGAGGGGAGCGGGAGCCGGGGGCGACCCGAGGCGGGAGGCGGCGGGGAAGAAGGGACCCGGGGGGGCAGCGGGGAAAGGGGCCGGGGGGCGGCCGGGAGAGGCTCCCCCGCCCCCCTCGTCCCTCCTCGGCGGGGCCCCGAGCCCTGCCCGCCAGCCCCGGGGCTGTCTCCGCGCCCCGAGGCGGCGACGCCGTGAGGCGAGCTCCTGGCGGGCAGCCCCGCGGGGCCGGGCGCCGAGCAGCCCGGAAAGCCTGAGGGAAAAACCTGCGGCTGAGAGTGGGTTGCGGGTGGTTTTGGTTTTTTTTCCACCCCGGATTTTTGGGGTAAAAGCCTCGCCTGGGTACGGCCGCAGGGAGAGCAGGGCAGCTGCTGCCCCTGCCGAGCCCTGGCAGGCACCGCTCACACACCTCGCTCCTGGGGTGCAGGCTTTCCTAGCTTAACTTGCTCATTAAACATTTATACGGAAGCTATCTAACGGTTTAAACGTTAAAAATAACGTTTTAAGGCAGTTGGGTTATCCAGTTTCTTAATTTTTTAAAAAAGACTCTTGAAAAATGCAACATCTTCTGAATTACCCAGTGATACTTAATACCTTTCATGTTCTGATTCACGTGCCAAAACCTAAATTAGTCATAATAGCGCACAGACTTATTTGATGATGATTCTTTGTCCACTTCTTCAGACAAATTTAGACAAATTCTCAAGAAGTGGAGCAAGGGATGTGGTCACTGGGTTAGGCAGCATCACTGCTGCTGTGAGGTGACGGCACCTGAGGCAGGTACAGGAGCAGGGGCTGAAGTGAACCTTGTGTGCCTCAGACCCATGGTACGCGTTGGACTGGTCACTTGGGCATTTTGCACATCAAAGGTAGAGCATCAGGCATACAACTGACATACCATACGTTCATACAGTGAAAGGACAATGTTATGAACAGTTTTGTTTGTGTCCAATTAGTAAGTGGCAAATTGAAGTGCTGACTGATGAAATAATTTGCCCGAGGTCACCTAAGCAGTCTGTGGAAGAGCTGGAAGTAAGTGGTACAGTCTTTGTGAATCCTAACGTGAAATCGTCTTTCTTCTTGCTTTCTGTTCACAGTGCTTTTATGAACATAGGTATTTACTTTATTTACAGAATTGGTCGTGAATAAGCTAGAGAGTCACCTGAGCTGCAGAGATGCTGGAAGAAGATATGGAGGTGGCCATCAAGGTGGTAGTAGTAGGAAACGGAGCTGTTGGGAAGTCCAGTATGATTCAGCGATATTGCAAGGGGATTTTTACAAAAGACTACAAGAAAACTATTGGTGTAGATTTCCTGGAAAGACAAATCCAGTATGTATTAAACAGATGTCGTGCTATCCATTTTTACCTTTCCTTCTGTTTCTTTGTTCTGTCGAAATCTAAAGATATGCAAAGACTTGAAACACAAGGCTTGCAGTCTCTGAATCTAAGTAAAGGGAGCTGTTTTCTCTTTTGCACTGAGGGCTAAAATTATATCACTCTAATTTCTAATCAAGATTTAGAATTATAAATCAAAAGCAAAATAAAAGTTGGAACCTCTGACATTCTGAGTTTTCTTAACAAGTTTCCTATGTATTCTACCACCTGCTGATATTTTGTGATTTCTTGTTTAAAGTAAAAGTGCTTGTGATTAAACAATTGCACAAGTTAAGGAGCTAATATAGATTAAATAACTGGGAAAAATAGTTAAATACACTATAGACTTAGTCTTTATGTAATATAAGCAGGTAATACCCAATAATGTTTGATAAAATGGAAAATACGATGGTAATAATAAAGAAAAATCTATACATTCTGTAAGCTGATTAAAAAGACAAAAAGACCATTATTCAGCCACCTAAGTTTTGTTTTGATTTCTTGTTATTTCTCTTCATGGAGAGAAATATAGAGGGAGAAGAGGAAAGGAAAAGGAAAATAAAATACAGGTTGTCAAGAAGGAGCACTAATGTAATTGAGGCTCTATTGCCGTAGTATGGTACGGGGGTGAACCATTATCAATACTAAGTTCCATGATATTTACATCAAGTTAAATTTGAATTGAATTACTCTTATATTGTAGAGATGGAAATGTTTCTACGTTGGTTGTTCTGTATTAATCGCAGAACGGTGTCGTTTATTTCAGAGTTAACGATGAAGACGTCAGGCTAATGTTATGGGACACTGCAGGTCAAGAAGAATTTGATGCCATAACTAAGGCCTACTACAGAGGTGAAAATACCATGTTTATTATTTGGTGGTTGGGTGGTTTTGGTCTGCACATCTTTAAGATATTTTTCTATCTCTCGATTAAGAATTTTAATTATTTCATGTGTGGGCAAAGCATGTCTAGCTTATTTTTTTCAGTTCTTGAATGTTTTCCCCTTCATGTAAGATCCTTGTCTTAATTAAGTGCCACTTTATGCATTATGCTCAGTAGCACCCTTTGAAAAAACAGAACATAAGGCAAGTATCTGCACAGAAACTCTTATGGAGCTGTTCAAACAGTCTAACTCAAAATCAAACTTAATTTGTTTTATATGTCAGTGATGTATTTATAATCCAATATACACTGTTAATATATTTTAAGGCAGTTCTGAAGTTTCAGGTGGGAACTCTGATCATGATACTGCATAACAACTGCCAATAATAGAAATAAGGAAAAGGTCTGGGAAAACTAGAATCAGAGTTCAGAAATTTGTTTCTTCATTTTGATTTGTATTTGCTAGCTTTTCTGTAGTTGTGTTTTCCCCCTAAAAGTATTGCCTTAATTCTGTAAGAAGTGCCTTTGTAAATGTTCCAAAACCTGTCTGAGGCGCTTACAAGTTAATCCAAGGGAGAAAAAATCCACCAGTTATCCTGGAAAGATAGTTTATTAAGCACAGTAATTCTCATGCTGGTACTGACTGCTTTGAACACGTTAACATAATAGAGTAATAAGGAAAGTGTATTTACTTCATAGAATAGAAACTATATTATTCAGCCATGTAAAGGCAGCCTATCTATTTAGCCAGTTACAAATTGCATGTTTTCTTTGCATATAATTTAACAGTGGTTGTGAATATTTCCCCTCCTTTTTTTTTTTTTAACAAGAGATACAAATGACTTAAGAAATTATGTCATTCACTTCTTGTCAAAATTACCTGATGGCTGGGAAAAGTATATTGCTATGATGTAAAATCTTAGAAATATTATCTCATTACTAAGTTATGCCTTGACGTTTCAGGGTGTTTCAGTTCTCTGAGCTTTTTATATTTCATGATAGTTCTGATAACTAGTATTTTTTTAGTAATATTTCTGGTTGTCCCTTGTAATTGATGGTTGCCATTTCTTTGGCAAAAGATACTTCTTTTCCTATTTCTTTTTACCCTCATGTGGAAATAGATCATTCTGTTATTTTACAGCTAACGAGTTGAGCACATGAATTTTAGAAGGTAGCTCTTTATTATCTCTGAGCTCTTTTACTCTTCCTGCCCTTAGTTCTCTTGTGTGCCTTGCAGTCCCTAGGTGTTTCAAGCCAAAGCCTTTTTCTCCTCATTACTGGGACTGTTATGCCAAAGCACAGAGCGTCCAGAACTTTGCAGTACACTTACTGTCCTCGCTTACCATCAAACCTGGTGGTTTAAAAAATAATCAGCATGAGAATCTTGGTATCTTGCTCATGACTCATGCCCCGCGTAGCACAGTTAGAGCTCTGCCCTCAGGATCTTTATACTGAAGGGGTTGCTGTGGAGCAGAACGGCAGCATCCTGTGGATGCCCAGTGTGGACAACGTGATCGTTCTCCTAACAGCACGAGCTGTTAGACACAGTGACTGTTCTGCACTAGACTTTGAAGGATGAGGGAGATTTTAGGAGGCTGGAATGCAATTTTGGTTTAGCATCAGGTCTGCAAGCACATTTATATAGAGCAAAAGGTCAAGGTTACTTTATAAATGCAAGGATTTCAATGAGAATTATTGCTGATAAGGGAAAGATGCCTCCAAGGGAGGGGCTGTTTCTTCCAGTCCTGCACCTCCTGCAGATCACTGTCACGCTGACCACTGTCATTACACCAGGGATTGCGTGCTGTCCTGGAACACTGTGCGTTGTCAGTTCTTCAGGGATCAGTTGCTCATCCGTGATGGCACAATGAATGCTTCAGAGTCTGTTTCTGAGCCTTTGTCCGGGGACCAAATTCATTCAGCCTTGCAGAGAAACAAAATTGGAGCTGTCAGTGGACTTGTCATGTATTTTTCTCTGCACAGGTGAATATGTGCAGCCAGGGTAGCTGCGTTCCCATCATCATACAACACGATGAGTCAAACTGTCCAGCAGCCTAAATTCAAATAATTGAAGGAAGCTTTATATGTATTGGTTTCTTTTTTTTACATCGTATCATGCATCTCCTTTTCTATCCTGTAAGTCATGCATTCTCTACGCAGCTAGGTACTTCATTTGTAAGCTAAGCAAATACGCGAGTGGCTGTCATTAGCAGCCCCATGCCTTCTGTTCACGTTACAGCTCTTGCAACGCAGTGTTTGATCGCTTCTTAGTGCTTGCATCTCCCTCCAAACACTACCACTGTTGTCTTGAGTTAGTTTGTTGACGGAAAAGACACCTTCTGCTCATTAGTCTGTTGTTCAGTCGCTGATGCATCAAATTACCGGGCTCCTCATTTTGTAGCCCAGTAGCTAGATGTCCTGTTTGTCAAGTTAGAAGTGTACTCAAGGTAGCGAGGATCCACAGCAGGTAGACCATCAACATTAACAAGAACTTCTGGATGATGATATCATTGACCTCGGATTTTGATCTCAGTTTAAGGTCGAACAGGCCACCGTCAATTTTGTAGTGAATGTGGTTTTGTCATAGCCTGAAAAAGCTGAGGGCAAGAACAGAAGAATGAAGAGGTGTGAGGTATAAAGCCCTGTGGGAGTCGACCCGTGGCAAGGAATTTCTTTACCTGATTTCTATTATACAGGCATTTTGTCCTTATGAAAGGAGAAAATACAGTTACACAGCCTCTGAGGATGGGACAGCTTGCTGAGGGTCTTTGAGACCTACTCAGCTGCCAAGCTCATGCTCTACTTGAATCAACTAGAGATGCCAGCACTACTGTTAATTTTTTTCTGAATTAATCTAGGTGTGGATATCAATTCAGTGATTCTGTAGTCAGTCGGGACAGTATAGGGATTATCAAAGCAGCAATCACACCCAAAAAAATCCAGTATCCTTTTCCTTAATAGCTTAGAGTCACTTTGCAAAACATCTTACAAAAGAAATCTCATTTCAAACATTCACAGAGAGCCTGTTGGCTTTAGTTGTTGTGTTCCTGTCTGGTGTTGCCCTGTGCCTTTGCTGCTGGTGCCTGTTGTACACAATCAGTTGTGTGACAGAGGTAGTGCAGGACTCCATCAGGATTGGGTGAGTGAGGTACTGATGTTACTGACTCTCTTAAATACTGTCATTCACTACAGAGAGGTGTTTATGTGCCTAAATCCTGGGTTTTGTCTTTTTTTTGGGGGGGAACTCCTCCAGGGATATTATGGTTTCTTAAACTTGTCTATACTATCAGCAAAAATATTGAGTATTTAGCAGTATTCTTAGAAGATGAAAATAATCTGCCTTGTAAGATACCTGTCCGGCAGCATCTTTTAGCGCACTCTGATGCCACATTAACTTTTGCACTGTAATGAAGCATCCTTTCAGAAAGATTGTATTTGATGTTTTGAATCGAGCTTGAGAAGAATACTCCTTTTGTGTTCTCTGGTATTTCTTACAAGCCAGTGATCAAAACCTTCAGCAGAAGCTTGGAAGTACACAGTCACATAAGTGTGTATAATTTGTCATTGTTGATAGACATTGTTGATGACGAAAGACACTTCCATTTACTGTTGTTTGTTTTAATAACTTCCTGGTAGGAACCTTCAAATACCAGAATCTGGAAGGCCCTCAAAAATATCTCACTTTGATTAGAGACTGTTATATAATTCCTTTAAAAGCAGTATTGCCAAGCTGACCATTGTTTTTACTGTCCCTGTCCACCGTGTTACAGAAGTATTGCATCTAAATTGAATAAATAAACCTGCTGTTGTAAGCCACCCTCTTTTGACTTGCTAACATGCTAGAACTTTTCCCTCTATGCTTACTGTTGCCAACTTATCTCTGTTTTAGCATTCAGAAGGAATGGGTGGAAAGAGAGATGAAGTGAAAGTTCCTTAGAGTGGAAATTTCGCAATGGATTCCTTAGTCTTAAAACCGAGCGAGATGATGTTTGCAGATGGTGAGAGCCTTGTACACGTTCCCACTCCAGCAGATCAAAGAACTTAAGAGAGGCTTTATTAGGCTAGATGGCAAGATGATGGGTTAAATTCAGCATTGACAGATGCAAGGTAACCTGCCTTGGAAAGAATAATTAGATTTATACATACCTCATAGGATGTTAAGTACATCAGGTTAGAACATGATGTGGACATTAGGGAAAACAAACAGAATTTTAGAACACAAGTAATAAGATAGGGAGGATTATGAAAGGCTACATTGCTACTACTTTATTGGTAGAGCTTAATTTCTGAGGGCAGTTCTTATTACTCTGTATAAAACCATATCAGAGGAGTCTTAAAGGCAGGTGAAAGAATGCTTAAAGAGCGTAGGAAAACTTTGGTAGACTGAACTTGGCTTTGAAAAGATAAATAAAAGGAAATTTAATAAAAGTACTTGAAGGTTTTGTGTCAGAGAAGTATAAGGGCAAACAATACAGGGATACTTGATGAAACTCATGGATAAAAGAAAAATCACACTGATGAAATATTTTTTTCATGCTACATGTAAGTAGATTGGGATGTGTGCCACAAGATACCGCTAGACTCTCCAAAACATTAGCTATCTAATCCTTTTACAAGCAGGCAAAATCCTATTAAATAACGAATATATTTAAGGCATATAAGTAACAGCATTTCTTCATGTGTTTATGTGCAAAGACAAGTAGGTTTTGGAGGATAACAAAGGGCTACTGGACAGTCAAAAGACTACTCACTAATATTTTAACTATTGAAGTACTTTTTGAATCCATGGGTTTTCACTAATGATTATGGGTTTACTGTTACTTGCTAAGGCTGTTATAAAGCCATGACAAAAATATTACAAAACATTTTCTGTGTGTGTGTGGATATCAAAGTGCTGAGACCAAATGAGCATGAAATTTCTCTAAAGAGCTACTAAACAATTTACTTAAAATTTTTAGAAAAAGTTGTGGTTATTTCTCTGCTTTTCAAAATCCCAATTACTGTACTTTAAAGAATAATGTGAATTATGTCTTACAGGTACTGAATCATGAAACACAGTTGCCTTTTGGCTTCCAGTTAAGCTGTCTGAAAAGCAGTGCGCAATAAGCAAACTTCACTTGCCCTTTTTCCAGTCTTTTCCACGGCCCTTCCTATTCCTTCCTTTGCTAATGTACACCTTGCTGGAGATGATTTGAAAAGTACCAGACTCAGCCATCAGGAAGAATTGGTATAATGGTTGAAATAATATGCCAATCTATTCCTTTTCATTTGGGGAATTTTCTAACATTCGTTTGTCACAAGCTGGTGGTAAAAGTGTGCTTTTATGGAAGAAACCAGGAAAAACCCCTCACGCTTGAAATATATTCAATATTATTGTTTTTTATTATTATTATATTGGTTTGTTGGTTGATTTGTATGCATTTGTAATTGTTTTTTTGTATATTTAGGAGCCCAGGCTTGTGTTCTTGTGTTTTCTACAACTGACAGAGAGTCCTTCAAAGCAATCCCTACCTGGAAGGAAAAAGTGGTGACTGAAGTTGGAGACATTCCCACAGTTCTGGTGCAGAATAAGATTGATCTTCTTGATGACTCTTGTATAAAGAAGTAAGAGTTTTATCTTAATGTTTCTGAAGAACAATTAATGTCCCCTTTATACACTTGCTAAAAAAAAAAAAAAAAGGCAAACAAACAAAAATGGGAGGTTTTGGTGAAGAATTCTGATATCTAGGTTATCAAACTTAGGCTCTGCATCAAAACATGCCCTAGAAGCACAGGGTTCTGGCATTACTGCAGGAGCGTAGCTGCTTGGGCAGATGTGTTTGCCAGGCTAAAAACTCTGTTAGCTTCATGCCTTCTTCTGAAGTATCAGCCTAAAAAATGGAGGAATAGCATCAAGAGTTTGGTTCTGCCATGATATTTATTTTTTAATCAGAGATTGTAAAACTGTAAATTTGCCCTCCTGATACAAATTTACAGTTACTGTTAAACTGCTGGGCATTGCCCAGTTTAGTTACCAAAGGCTTGCTAGAGTGGCTAGGACATAGTAAACAGGTTGTTTGAAAAAGTATCTTCATATTCTTTGCTTCCCTTTTCTTCAGTTTGTTTTTATTGCTCATTTTTATCAAAACATTGTAACTATAGAAACCTGTATCTGCACATTGCTGATCCTTCTTTATTATATTTTACTTCATAGATTTTACTGTCAGTTTATTCTGCCTTTGTGTACATGCCTGTTTTCATTCCTGCTATAAAATCAGTTTAACAAATGTTAACTCCTGTTTACCGCAGTGCGGAAAGTGATGCATGATTAGTTTGATCATTCTCCACTACTTTATTTCTACCACCTTCCTGGGAGATTGGAGTTTTTGTCTTTTTCTTGTTTCCTACACTGGCTTTCTTTTTTCTGTGTTTGCTCTCATTGATGGCATAAATCAGCTTGTATTCCCTCTGCCAAGAATACTGAGTATTCTTCAAAGGAAAAGCAAAATTGCATTTGAACTCCCCCTTTATTTATGGTATGTCACTTAGGTTTGTTCTCTGAATACTCCATCTGCCACAGTAATTTCATCTTTCTAATGACATGATTTCTCTTGGTGAAATTCTCATGTTTTCTCAGCTTTTCCTTAACATTTAGCACAAATTCTCTTTCACCAAAAAGAAAATAATTCTCGAACTCATCTGATTGCATCATCTACTGCTTTATTAAAATAGAGTTAAGAAATACGTTTTTTGGTTGTTTTGACTTTACAGTGGTAACTGTTCTGATTCTGAAGCTCCATTAATTACAACCTCCTTCCTTTTGGTTTCACTGACACCTGTCGTAGAAACCTTGGGAAATTTTAGTTAATGAAGTCAATAAATATTGAAAAGCAATTTTTTTTGTTCATAAAGAAACTGCATGTGAAATACTTTGTTGCCATAGTAGAGATACTGTAAAGAAATGAAGGATCTGGTGGTTTTTGACTGTCTGCCCGCCTTGCTATGTTTAACTTACCGCAAAGCGTTTTGTCTGTAAGAATTGATAAATGCTGACAAATTATAGAAATTAGTGTTTAAAAGTCTTTTTCTACTGTGCAGTGAAGAGGCAGAAGCACTGGCAAAAAAGCTAAAACTACGGTTCTACCGAGCATCGGTGAAGGAAGACCTAAACGTAAGTGAAGGTATGAGATACAACACAGTAGGTGTCCGTCCTGCCCTCTGATGTATATCGTATACATACCATGGCTGTGTATCATATATACATACCATGGCTGTATATCGTGTGTATATACCATGGCTGTATATCATATGTATATACCATTGCTTTTGCATTCTCTTGGCAAGCCTTCTTATATTTCTTAGCAGCACGCTTTAAACATAGCTATTATTGCCTGGTATCAGCGTGCTATGCCTGTTTTTTATTTGTGTACATCTTTCCTTTCTTTCCCACAAATGGTGTGTAGCTTCAGGATTTAGAAGTGCCAGCATTTTGGGGGCTTCTTCGTCCTATTGACTGTCAGTAAGCACTGGGCTTTTAAAGTGTAGATGTAGAAGTTCAATTATTACAATATAGAAATTGTTGAAGAGTTTAATTCACAATTGTTAATAGTTAAGAAATAATTGGTATAAATTATTTCGTAGTTTAGTTAAATAAAGTACATTTAACAATTACATCTGTTGCAGCCTTTTGTCTGCTGGTGATACCTTAGTAGTTCCCAAGTTCACCTTTAATGCATATATTTAATATGAATATCATTATACAATTCAGGCACTGTCTTTTCAGGGCTAAGTTTGAATAAACATGAATTATAGTCTCTGCTAACTTTTGTTTGTTTAATCAGGCAAACTTAAAAGTAAACTAATTGCCTCTCCTCCATTAGCAACTTCCCAAACTTTCACCTTGGAACATAAAATTTGTACCATAAAAACTGTAAAAATTTTCTGTATCATCTTTAAATGAGTTATTAATTGCAAATGAAAATTTGCCTATAGTTGTAGGGTTTTCAGTGTCTTAGATAGACGTTTTATACCTTTATACAAATGAGGGTGGCATTAGTTAATTAGAAAAGTGTTCTTTCCAAGTTATATTAATAGCCTTGATTTATATGACTGTTATTATTCTAAAACTTCTTGCAAAAAAAATAATATAGTTATAATAATTCCTACACAACTTTACAAATTTCAAGTTGCATGAATTGGAACATTTGGCAATGTTTATATGCCAGCTTTCTTACAGGAGTATTGAGATGTTTTTGTCTGCCATGCAAGACCAAGACCGTAGTACTGCAGCCTGTAAGATCTGGTTGGCATGGGAATAATTTGGATTCTGGTCAGGTACACAGCCTGCCAAGGGAGAATCACTTGCTAGACTGTGTTAAACCTATCATGTCAAATGTGCTTTTGTCACCAACCAAAACTGGATATGAAGGCTTTATTATTGATCTGAATACTATCTTTAAGCATACCCTGATGTGCCTTTTCTCTTTTTAACATTCCAGTTTTCAAGTATTTGGCTGACAAATACCTTCAAAGGCTCAAGCAACAAACAGCTGAAGAACCAGAGCTAGTACATACAAGCAGTAACAAGATTGGTACGTATGCTGTAATAAACAATAATAATAATAAAAACAGAAGAGAGTATCTTGTGCCATCAAAGCTTCTGGTCCCATCTGTTGCCTTACGGAGTTAATAGCTGGTGAACGGGGTGTAATTTTTACCTTGCTATGGTAGGATGTGTCCTTTCCTTCTGTAAAATAACTTGGTGACTATCTAAAGTTACAAGATTGTCAAATTGATGTACTGAAGTTTCTGGCTAATGTTTGCCGAGTGCCCTTTTATTAAATTCTTTAAAACATTGTGTAAGGGCTTGAGAAGGGATGCTTGGTGGTGGTTTTAATGTAATTAGTATTAGCGTTACTCATCTTAGTGCAGATGTACTCACTGTGAAAGAATCTGGCACGCAATAAAGTCTTTGTAAACTTTGCCTTTTGTGAGGGAACACTGAACTTTTGGAGCCCTTCTTTAAAGCAATCCTGAGTCTGTTTTTTTAATTTTCCTTAAAGCACTTGGGTTGTGTTCACTCTTCTTCCATACTTTTCTCTCTGCAGAGTTTCTAACTTTAAAATTTTCGTGTTTTTCTTTTACTGCATTACTCAACAAACCATAATTTTGTTACTGTGCAATTAGTAGCGTACACATACTCGGAGGAGTGAATCTGCTACCCTTCAATTACATAGCTGTTGTATACTGGCTTTAAATACTGCCTGCCTAGTAATTCCAGCTGGCTCTGCATCAAATTTAGCTGTAATATTGTCCCCAAAGTAGATAAAAGGTGTTGTTGTTGTTGTTGTTGGTTTTTTTCCAGTACTGTGAGTTAGTAACTGTTGCATCTTAAGTGTTAATGTATTACACTGCAGGAAGTGAAGAAATATAAATATTTTCTTGTCTTTAAATTCTGTAGGTGTTTTTAACACAGCTGCTGGAAGTCACCCCAACCAAAATTCTAGCACTCTCAACGGGGGAGATGTCATCAACCTTAAACCAAATAAACAGAGGACCAAGAAGAGCAGAAGTCCTTTCAGCAACTGCAGCATACCTTAGACCACTTCTGGAGGAAAAAAGAGTAACAGTGAATTGGATGAAGTTGCGCAGTTGAATACAGAATAAAAAGCCAGCTTTAGAGGTATTTTACCAGTGCTTTAGCGAATCTTGTGCCTATGGGATCCTTGATAGATGATGGGTTTGTCTAAAATTGCTGATGCAGTGGGTTTTGGTATGTAGAGTGAGACACCTGGTGGCAAAACACAGAACCATGTCTGTCCCTGTGCACTCTTTTAAAAAAATAAGCATCTTTTTGAATGAATTATTTACAGAGCTCTGAACTAGGTTTTGCTGAATTGTGAAGTACATTTAATGTAGGGATAATACTTACAAGTATAGGTACAGACCATAACCTTATGGCCCAAGGTACAGTAGCAACCTCGCAACTCAATTTCAAAGGAAATGTTAGACTTGATTAGCCAGGACACTAACGGAAATGAAATTCTTCATTAATGAAATTAAATGAAGAGCAGAATGAAGATGTGACGTTTTATGCCTGACTGTACTAACGTGGATTCTGGCAGTTCTGTCGGTGCAATATACTTGTGTTCTATATATGGTTGTTACGGTATATATGTAAACATTTGGTATGAATATTTAGGCTAAATTCCAGTGTATACATTACTTGGAGATCAGCTAATGATTATAAAATAGCATTTTCAGAAACAGTTTTCCTTTAAAAACATTAACGTTTCTGATGAGGCTTTGCCAGCTGCTGCTGTGTATGTTTAACTTGCTATACTTGGGCCTAAAAGCTTAGATTTAAAAATGGATGGTGCCAAAAACGTTCCTCTTTTACCTAATGCTGTGCTACAGATGTTTTTGTAAGTTTGTTTTTCCTCAGTCTTAACAGGTCGAACAAGTAAGTCTTTAACACTAATAGATATCCAGATGGAACACATAACGTAATCATATTCCTGTCCAAGTTTGATTGCTGTGTCCTGTGTTATCTATGAAAAAGGAACTTGCAAAATGGCGTCACAAAATATTTATCTTCTTTGGAGAAATTTTTCGTAGGTACTATAAACTAGGTTATGGAGGATCCAAAAACCACAGCTAATAACTGAATTACATTAATGAGGCATTCCTTAATGTTGTCACCGACTCAAAATTAGCTGACAGTTACAGAAAATCTAATTCTGCAAGATCAGAGACATGGCAAAAAAAATCAAGTACATAAATAATTTTACAGAACTGATTTAAACATTTAGGAGCCCAAATCTAAATTAAAGGTATTTGGGTTTAGGCTCCTAAATCACTAAGGTGCTTTTAAAACTGCTAAGCAAGATATCTAATTTACCAAAAATAAACACTTTTTAATCCTCTTCAAGAGCATGCATGCCTTTTAAAAATATCCATTTTGTTTACATGTTTTTGTATGGTATGATATAATTTTAACTTTCTAGGATTTCTACAACAAACCTGCCAGTGACAAATGCAAAATATGCTGCTTGAAGAAAATGTAGAATTTTAATAGTTTTTTAAACAGTGTATGAGAGTGAAAGCGACTCGCCTGATCCTGTATATTTTTGGAGGAAGGACTTTTCACTGTGTGAATTCCTATAGGAAGCCTGACTTATTTTGTTTCTAAGTCAATGAGTATGGAAACTGAAATGTCCTCTTGTCCTGCTGTCTGCAGGGAGAGAAGTGGGTGGCAAGTTATGCACAAGCAGTGTAGATCTCTGAACTCTGCGTTTGATGTTTACTGTGTTAGACTTTCTACTGAGTACCGTTGTTTCTTTGACAAGCTGTCACAGCATCGCCTGGTGGCGGCAAGAAGCCGCTCGGGCCCCTTTGCTGTTGCAGCAAAACTGTGTCCTTCACTGTCATGTTTCCTGTATTCTCTCTTGGATAGATGCCTTTATTTTTTAACAAGTGCATTTAATCACGTATGTATGTATGTATGTATGTATAAACAGAGTCGAGTCCCACCTGTCTTAACAATTTAAGAAGTAAGGTACTTAGGATTTGGTAACAGAGACCTATGATTGTACGCAATGGGGCCATCTTACAGCGTCAGGATGTAGGATAGAGGGTACGCGTGAAGAATTTCGACAACTGTTTTTAACATGGAAACTTTTACATTTCATTGTCTGTCTGCCAGTTTAACATTTTTTTATTATTTTTTCTTGAAAAAGCCCGCAAAGTGTCTGAAGCATCCTTCTTGCCTTGTTCAACTTTGTACAGAGTACAGAAAAATCTTTCTGATGTGTAACGACCATTTGTACTGTTACGTATTTTACAGCAGACATTGTGTTATTACAGAAGCCATTTGCGTTTGAGGTCTTGTCACTATAAACCACTATGTTAAGGACTGAAAACTCAATAGAAATTTTCATAGGTGGAGACTTGACAGACCTGCTAAATTTAGGATACATTGAAATGTCGTATGTATGTGCTTTAATCTAGGAACATATATTTGCAGGACCAGGCAACAGTGAGTTTTAATTTCATTCCCATCTTAAATCTAAAGTGGCTCTTTCTTTGTTGTGCAGTGCTTAATCTCCAGTACGACCAAGATGGAGATTGTCCAAATTAGCATTTTTCTGGGGAGCACTCTGCATGTGCTCTGCTTGAAAATGTAAACTAAAATCAGGGGGATAAAAATTACAGATGTGAACCAGACGAGTTGCATACTGCAGGAATCCTTAGGTATTCATAGCACTGCTCTGCGGGAGTAACTCCTGACTTTTGAATGAAGAGAGGTGCCTGCACTTCCAGCGCTCACATTGTCCTTTCTGTTTTTTTTTACTATTATAAACATCACCCCCATTCTTCACTCCATGTTCTCACTAAAATACCACATTGCAGTCACCCTTCTCGTGCTCCTGCTGACTGCGTGGTGGCAGAGGGTGCAGTTCTGCACCTACCGCAGTTTCCTTCCGTGAGACTGAGCGAGCTGCGCTCCTCTGACATCTGCTAATGTCTCTTGAGTAGCTCATTGGATACACGATTTAAATTTTGCCAGAATTCTTTGCTTTCAGCTGATAAAGCTGATAAAGTTAGTAGAAAACTTCAGTAACTTAATGCCTTAGTGAAGTAAGCATTCACTCAAGAGTACAGCTCTCAAGCATCTGTTGCTCCCGTGTCGTATCCATTCAGTGAATGGGTGTTCTCCCAGCAAGTGGGGCATCGTTTGGTGCGGAGCAGTAGTGCTAGGGATGTATTTCCAACTGGAAATAACAGACCTCAAGGTTGTAAGACTGGTCATGCTAAGATTTTTGTGCTTGTGGCTGTGGTTAATTAAAAGAAAAACAGGGCATTCCACATAAGACGTTTTTGGAGCTTTCTTATTTTCAGTGTTTCTTAAGGCAACGCTTACCTTTTTTGGTCAAAATGCACAAATTACCATACCGTCAGTGTCACTTCCTGATTAATTTTTTTATACTTCAGTAAAAATTGTCTTTTTTTTCATTGTTGGGCTATAGCACATCTGATGTAGTTTTTCTCTGCATCACTTCTGTAGCTGTACGTTGTACTGGAGGGAATTGAGTAGCTGGACATGCACTGCTTTGAGGTTATGCCTGGGTATACGCACATACCTGGTGAACGTGCACTTTGATGCTGTTAATTCATTAGTCAAGTGTATAGCTACCAGTTAACAGACTAATGCAATTAATTATTTGCACTGCTGGACCCTCTTGGGAGAACTCAGTCACACACCAAACTGACAAATATGCTTTGGATTCCAGCGGCGGTTCCTAAGCCGCTCCTGTTTTTCTAAATCTAATCATAAACCTCTGGCTAAAGTTGTAGTTCCTGAGCACGAGGTGTCCATCAAACAGAGCAACCACGGCCCAAGAGGCTTGATTTCATCAAAACCACCGCACTGTACTTCTGTAGAAAGTAACAGTTGTGCAAATCTTTCTTTTTTCATGCTCAAGTGGCATTTAACAGAAGAAAATACTTTTCACTTAAATATGGCATCCTAAAAGGTAATCAAAGTCATAAAGGAAAAAATGCAGGAATTATTAAATTTAAGATGAAAGGTGCTATGGTAAACTAAGAGAAACTTTGAAGCAGTTCCATGTCAAAGAGGGGTTCTGGACGAGTCACCTCAAAGCCAGGCGAGTCCTAGTGCTGCACGAGCCTCATCCTCAGGTTTGCAGCCGAAGGGGAATGCTGATAACTAACTCGTGGAGTGAGTGTTCTTGTTTCCTCTTCCTGACGCACATGTGGTTCAGCAGAACCAACTAAAGTTGCTCAAAAAAATAAAAATAGGACCAGGAGAAAAACCGTTGTCATTGCAAAGCTAAAGATGTGTTGTTACTAAGAAGTGACTTACTCTTATTGGCAAGTTCCCGTGACTCTAAATGGTTAAAATATTATATATATACACATAACTGTTTTTATCACCTTCATGAACTCAAGTAAATGTATTATATTTTTAGAAAAAGTCAATATAACTTACAGTAAATCCTCAAGTGGACAAATAAACGTTTAAAAATGAATATTGTGTGTATGGTGTTCCTGTACAATTCCTACAAGTTAGTTCTGCTGGTCTCTCGTCAGTGACATTACTTATATCATGCGACTTAAGCGCGTTTCTTTGATTACTATTTGGTCTGATTGCAGGTCACTATTTTTGTGGTTATATTAAATTGTCACCATATTAAACAGCAAGAAATTGCTGTAACCCTGTAGCTGTGCGACCTGACTCCGCCCAGGAGCGTGTGCGTGCCAGACTCCAGTTCGTGTGCTGCTAACAGTGGGATTCGAGGCAGCGCCCGCTGAGGTACCCTCCATGGAGTAAGTGTGGGCATCCCAATCCAACTAACACATTTTTCTGAGCTCTTGCCTCTCAGTTTCTTCACTGCAGAGAAAATACGGATTCTGTTCTGCTCCTTGTGGTCATTTAATCAAAAATAATCACAATTAATGTGGCTCATACGATGACAGGGCTTAAATCAACAGCCCATGCAAGGGCCTGATGCATTTTCTGAAAAGAAACAGGCAACCAGTCTGCTGATTTCTCTTTTATTTTTCTAATTTTTTCTTTAAACTAAAATAGAACTCATGGCATCTGGGTCTTCCTCTTACCCAGGCGTCTCAGGAATCTGGAAAGTAATGCACTGCTTCTTCCTCTTCCATGCAATTTAGCACACAGACAAACAATTTGCTTCCTTAACACCCAAACAGGAATTAATTAGCGATGTTTTAGGGAAGCGAGAACTTGAAATGTGAGAAAACTCACATTTTTATGGTCAGAATTTTTAGGTCAGGTAAGTGGTTACCTGCAGCTCAGTGTCTTGTCCCAGCTGCCTTATGCCCGCAGAACCTTGTCTGCTGTGTTCCGATATTTTTATTTTTTTTTTACAACAGACAGCGCTTGGAAGTCTTTCTTTTTTTATAACCTGTTCTTGATTTGATCATCTGTGGGATGCCAACTATGGTTAGCTATTTGGAGTTATTTTAACAGTGGGATTTTAAAGAGTCAGTATGAAACTGCAGCAAAATGCCCCGTAGTCTAGTAGTCTCTTTTTTTTTTTTTCCTGTGTCTTACAGTTGTATGTATGGAAGAAACTATCACTGTTTTTAAAACTAGATTGTTTTGATCTAGGGGATCCTTAATGGATGCAGCGTGGCTTCTTACCCAGCACTGAAGACGGTAACAATGGCTGCATTGCAGCCCTCCTGTGGGTCAGATGATGCAGGCTTTAGGGAAGTGGCAAACAAAGAATTTTAAAAATTAACCAGTAACAGGCCAATCTGAGCCTACACTAATACCTCATCTGTTGATCTGCAGATCGTGATGGCTTACTTCACTCTGTCCTTGAGAGCAAAATCACAGTTGTACTAGTGAGTGCTATAAAAATACTTCCAGCTCTTGATACAGTGAAGAGGATTACAGAAACAGGAAAAGAAGAAAAAAAAAAATCCCTCCTGGCCTAACCTTGTAATGGACTCTAAAAAAAAAAAAAATTGAAGAACTATTTTAAGCATCGAAACTCTATTTTCAACTCAACTATTCCAGTGTGGTTTCTGAGAGCCTTACATATACATTATTATTAAGGGCTTTAATGCTGTTAACTAGTCAACAACTTTACTTCTCTTGGTAAAATTTGCAGGCATCGAAACCAAAAGTAATTTCTGAAATACGATTATAAAATTAATTACTTTCAGGGAATAGTTACAGTCCAAGCCGAAAGCGTGGTTGTTTTGGAAGCACCCACCTGGAGGAGCACCATTTCTGCAGATGAGCTGCAGGAACACCGCCCGTGTAGCAGCAGAAGCTCCACACACCAAGGGAGCCGCACTTGTGGGCACAGCTCTGGCCCTCGGCATCCTCCCGGAGGCCGTGTCTCCGAGCAGCAGCCCAGAAGCCCGGGGTCAGGGGCAAGCAGCAGAGCCCCCGCATTCCCCAAGGGAATGGTGCCCCTTGGTGAAATAGTGGGAGAGCAGGAGGCAAAAACAAACATAGAAAGAACACCATTTCCTCAAGGAGTAAGCTACGTTAAACGTTACATCCTCCTGCACGTAACAACATCTGCCAGCTGAGAAATGAAACGCTTGGCTCTGTTGATCCACAGACGATGATGAGCAGTAGCTGATAAAATACAGATCCCCCTTCTATTAGCTTTAAAACAAAGCCACGAACTACCACAAATCGTGGGAGGCAGGACGGTTCGCTAGGCAGGCGCGGAGTGGCACAGCGCCAGAGCTGGAGCCTAGTCCTAGTCCCGTCTGTAACCCCCAGATAGGTTTGTTGCTCTGAACTTCCTCAGGGTAAGGAGCAGGACAACTGGTAAGGAGCAGGACATTGCACTGCCTATGAAAATACAATATACAGTTTATTCATTTTTTTTGGTTTATTGCCATAATTTGTCTTTTTTCCCCCAAAGTCCATTTCACACGCTATGTATACAGCAGAGAAAAGCTGAAATCTCAGTATATGACAAAACAAATTTAGTTGTTTTTTTTTTTTTTTAAAAAAGAGGAGAATGAAGGAAAGGCGAGACTTTGATGGTTTCTGACAGTTCAGCAGAAGCACGTTACAATTTGCAACAGAGCAACGTCAACTCTACAGAAGAAATCCTGACAGCGTTCTTTATTGCCGAACTAAAATGCCAAATACCATACTAAAATACCAAAACCCATTAAATGCCTGCACCTCGCAACCAAGGATACGTCGGTGCGCGTGCGCGGCGTCTATATGCGCGTGTACTCGTAAACAGGAATCGGTCTCAGCTTCCGTGGGCTTTTCGCGGGGACTCCGCCACGCTGTGGTTTGCCAGAAGCGGCCCCGAGGACAGCTTAATCCTGTTTGTTGTTGCACGACTGCCGAATGGACGACTTCTGGTGCTCCAACAACGTGATGGACTTCTCAGAATTCTCCAGGTTTCGGAGCAGAGTCTCTAGCCTTCGCTTGATTTTCTTCTGATCCTCGATCGCACACCCAATCACAACGGACTGAAATTTCTGATCGATGGGTCCTGCCGGCACGTCAGACGTGCACGCGCCGTAAAGCGACATTAGTCGGATTTTGGCGTCTTCCAAATCATCCAGAAGTTTATTGACAATTTCGTCGATCATCTTGGTGGCGTGCAGCAGGGATTCCTGCTGCTGCGCGTTCCGGATGGTTTCCACAGACACCTCCACAGTGAGGGTTCGGCCCATCAGGCGATTGGCGGTCAAATTCAGTTCTTCTCTCTCACCTCAAGTGGAAAAAAGAAAGCGGTCTGCATTACAGGCTGGTACTTCCCAGGGCAAATTACATCGAGACAATCAAACTACTACAATTTTGCAACAAAAAAAAGTGTTTGTTTTAATAACAAGTGACAATCTGTGAGATTACCAGGAGCCAGAGGTTAGATTCTGTGAAGTAAATAGGATTTAGGCAGATAAATTAAAAAAAACCCAATGTCTTATGATTTGCAGTGAGGCAGTAAGCTTCACTAGAAATGTAAGCAATCCTTTTGCACTGCTGCTAGAATGCTTGCTCTGTCACACTGAAGTAAGCATGTGATACCATCAGGAAACATTATCCAGTAACAAACCAGGCAAATTAAGGAGCTAAGCCACGAGAGATTTACACGGCACCCTGAAAGGCCACAAAGAGGAAACTGGTTCCTGACTACGAGGTGCAATTAGGGGTTAGTAAAAAAATGGATTTCTATTTTGTGATTTTTTTTTTCCTCCTGAAATACAGATTACAACAACCTATTTTACATGTAAGCCCTTGCAGAACCAATAAACTTCCAATTTAAGGCACCGAATATAAAAGATATAGAGTTAGGGACTACATTTAAAGCCGTCTATCACACACCCATGACAAATACCTCAATCATCAGGTTCTTGGAGGCCACACAAACCTTGTCACACTCATGCCTGTCCAGCAATCAAAGCCATGAAAACGCTTTGATTCAGAAGGGCGCCCCAGGTACAGGCAGGCCCCTCAGGAACCTCAGCTGGTGCCGGTGCCACGGCACTGAAGGCACGGGCTATTTCCAGCTGGGGTCAGTCCGGAGAGGATGGCAAAGCAGCTGCTCACCTTCGCTGATGTGCCTCATGTCCTGGCTGTTCTGTATGTTGTGGATCATTTCCAGCAGGGTTTCCTTCTCCTGTTCCATAGCAGACGCCGCGTCACGGAAAGCCTCTACCCTGAACGTGGTTAAAGCAAATAAAATCTTAGGTGAACATGTATTTTATTATTCAAAGTCCTTTTTAAAAACAAAATATAAAAAACAAACACAAAAATAACAAAACCAACCTTCAGTTCAAGAAGTACAGTCTGACTTCACGACCTTCTCCCATATCTTTGGTTTTCAAGACACAATATAATTTAAAAAAAATGAAGCAAGCAAAAAATAAAACTAAAAAGAAAGCACCACACTAATTTGCTCCGACTTAAATCTTTTGTTTTCCTGACAGCGCGGCTCTGTCCCCCTCCACGGTGAGCCTGGACGTGCAGAGCCTTGGGGATCGCTGCCACCCGCCTGCAAAGCGCCAAGAGCTATGGGACTTGTGACCCAGCGACCCCTTTGTATGGCGAGGAGAATGGGAGAGACCGAAAGGCTGCCACGTCCTGTTAACTTTATAAGGCTTTCCCTGCTCAGCGGCACGCCTTTTTTGTTAAGGGAACACGCGGGACCGCCTGCCCGCGCAGCCACTGGGGTTTTCTTTCCGTGAAGTGATGCAGCGAACTGGCAGGAGGAGGCTCGGTGATTCACACGGGATGAAGCTCTCGGCTGATCAGCTCCTATTTCTGGGCTGGCAGGAAAGCACCACCATGGCTGTCCCTCCCGAAATCGGGCTCCTTCCTCAGCCCAAGTCCAAGCCAAATCCTCTTCGGTTCCTCCCTCCCGCGTGCTTTCACAGAGCCACCGCACCAACCAAAGCTTCTGGTTCATCCTAATGCTTGGGAACACAACGGAGCACCGGCGCGCGGCGACTCGCTCCTCCCAGCCCCACACTTCCCGGGCACCATGGGATGGTGACGGCCCACCCACGGCCACCAGCAGATCCATTGGCATCAGGATGGAGCCAGCGTGACCTCCTCAAAGACGGGCTGGCAGCAGGGAACACCAGCGGCCAGAAGAGAGGGCAAAGGCAGGCAGAAGTGATAACACGGATGCAAGGAGTCGCACGTCACAGGCCCCACGTTCGTGGCTCTGTTTTACCAAACACTTGCTCTGCTTCGCTCAGTGAAAGCACGCGCTCCGGGCCTCTCCTTTAATGTTAACTCTACGGAGGAGTGGGAATAGTTAATGCGAAGCGAGTCCTTGCCAAGAAGGAATACTTGTAATTATTATTTTGGACGGCTTAGTAAGAGCAATGAGGCAGGTGGAGTCACCCCGTGCCTCAGACGTCTGCACTTTATAATTTAAGGAGCCTAGCGATATTTTCATAAAGGCCTTGCCGTGCCCTTAAAAATACCACTGTATTTTCACAACTTGGAAAATCCATTTCGGTCCCCAGAAAGCGTAAAGTTTGAAAGTGCAGAATTTCAATTTTAACAGAGTTTTTACATCGGCTCAGGTATGTCACTGCCCTGACTAGAAAACTAAAGGTCTGCCTTCGGGGAACGGATCGAGCCGTGATTTCCACAGGCTTTAATGGGTCCTATAAAGAATGTGAAAAGCTGCGCAGTCAAATATACTACGGAAAAAAAACCCACAGCAGTTCGAGCTTTGATTGACATTACTTTATAAAGCTCATACAAGCAAATCTTGAGAACTGCTTTATTTGCAACAATTACTTCTTGGGAATTATTTTAACCACTTTAACTGCAGTACAGAGTGCCCCTGGGATTTTTATTATTTTTTTTTTCTGGTGCATTTGCTTCCATAAACAATGGCCAAAATGAATGCTTACCCTGGCAAGGGATGCACCAGCTCCTGCCAGAGGAAATGGACAAGAAAGCAGCTCCTCACACTCCCCCAGTCCTACATTATCCCTTCCAAACATGTCCAGTTTGGCCAGTTGTTAGCAGCGTGCCAGGCTAAAAAAAAAAAAAAACTTAAAAAATAAACTCAACTTTGGCAGACCCCTGGAGGGCAAGATGGAGGCACCGTGTGGCAGCACGGCACACCCTGGCGCGTGGGTTTTCTGGCGAAGAGGAGGATTTTGGTTCCCACAGCAGCTAATAGGGGCCTCACCCTCACGGCCCTGTGCGACTTGGATCCTCGCTTGGTTTCCAGCACTACTGCTGATGGAATTACCATCCAGCGTTACCGCAGGGGCGTCAAAACCTGTGAAAATTCATTCAGAAGCTGGGAGGGATGACTTCTTGAGCGCAGCAGCGTCCCAGTGCTGTGGTCTGACAGAAGATGGAGGGAAACGGGCTGAGAAAGGCAAGACTGGAGGAATTGAGCAGCTGTAGCTACTGGGGACCTTGGTCTTGGGCAGGGCAGGATGGTTTCAGATACCTGTGCTCGAGGACAAAAGAGAAAACCAAAGCCTAGGCAGTCAGGAAGACAGTGCTACGCGCAGAGAGGATGCTGGGCAGGCTTGAATCAAGGTAAGATTTTGAATTCCTAGTGCAAGTTATCTCAGTGATCAGTTTCCTTTTTTTTTAAAAAAGGAAGGAAAACCCCACCATACATCAATATAACCTAAACTGGCAACGTATAATCTTTAGCCACGCCGAATGGAGACCAGAAAAGGTCACGAGAAGGTATCAAGTTGAGGGATCGCCACTCGCTCCAGCTCCCGCACCACATCCGAGAAAGACCCCGGCGCAGGCAGCCTTCCTCCCCTTACGCACTGCAAGACCATCAGGTCCACGCCGTCTTTTTCCTACCAGAGGGAAACACCCAGTCGCAGTTTCACTTGGAGCGCATTTCTTGCTTTGAACATCAACTCAGTATTCCATCGATCGCCTAAGACTGAAAAAAAAAAACCCACTCCGTACTTCTGATTTGCCTTGGTCTGTGAGCAATTAGACGTGCAGGGCCTTTTTTCCCTACATACCATTTACATGAGGAGAGCATTCCCCTGAGGAACAGGTGGACCAGCCTGTGCTTTTGTTTCCAGGCAAGAAATCCGATACCCGCTTTCTTGAGACAGCTGCAATAACGCGGCGTGGTAAGCTACGGGCTTACTTAAATAGCTTATTAAGGCTGGTGTGCTGGAGGTGAAGGTAAATTTTCAAAGGAAATGAGAAACGGCTAAAGATGGTGCAGCTTTTTTTTCCCCCCGAAACAGAGCTAAACACATTGTGCTAAGACAAAGCAGGATTTTTCACCCTGCCATCCTCAGCTGCTTGAACTGAGCTGTCCCATAAACACGGGAACGAATGAGGGGGAAAAGGGTTGTCCTGATGGGGAACAGAAGGGGAAAAATAAAATTAAGAATGGGATAAAAGGAAAAGAAAAGCAGGAGTGTGCGTTTCTACTGTATGTGTCACTATACCTAGAACTCCACGTTCATAACACAGCCACCGGGGCACGGTGACTCATGAACAGAAACTCTGGTCCCGCTTCCAACTGCTGCTGAGACTTCCTGGCAATGCAGGGCAAATACGGGCAGTGGGGGCACCAGAAAAGTCCGAGCCTTCGCAAACTACAGACCGGCCCCGCTGCTGGGCTCCTGCTGCCCGGCAGCCCCAGAGCTTCACCCAGCAGCACCTCTCCTGCTCCTGCTCCCACCGCTGGGAAGCCCGTCCCTGTGCTGGAGAAACCTGCCTGGGGATTAAGAACAAAACTCTGAAACTGCAATTCTGCCCCAGAGCAAAAGAAGCAAGCACTGATCTACGGAGAAGGGGTGTTCAAGGGGCTGCAGTCCCACTCCAGCCGTGGTTTCTGGCTTTCATGGTGGGAGGAAGGGGAGGAAAGGGAAGGCTCCTCAAAGCAGAGCACTTCCCAAAGGGGAGAGGGCTGCCGAGGGGTTCAGCCGACCTCAAGCAACTCGATGGCTGAGTCTTTTTAATTAAAGCCCTCGATGATCCTGTAGTACACTTTGAAAAAAAATATCACTTATTGTATTTACAAGTCACATCTCAAGGGATTATAGCCAAACTGAACCAGCTGGAGAAGGAAGAAGCATGGAAGCTCTTCCTCCTAGCATCCAAATTAGCTTTCAGATTAGGCATCTAGATTAGATACACGCAGAAAGAAATAAAACCTGAGTGACTTTAATCAAAGCGGCTTGACTCTTTTTTGCCATCATTCCACGTTTAGAAATACGCCTGTTTGAAAGACCCACAGCAAACTGGAAAGTTGAATTTCGGGCTTAGTTTCTGGTTAACCCATCTGTCTGCTTTGTTTCAGAGCTGCTCGGCAAATTTAAAACACGTTTTTGCATAGTCTACTGCTTATTTGGTTCAGCGTTTTGTAATCATACATTCACGCACCAGGTCTGGATGCGAGCAGCAAGGCTTGTTTGCAGACAGTCACTTTGTTTAGGCAAATTCGGAGAAGTCTGTGAAGGACTTCAAGGAGATTTAATCAAGCTAAGCGAAAGGGTAATAGACTACTACATGGAGTCCGCTCTTGAATAATGCAAAGTGATGCAGGCAGAAAGGGGAAAACACAGCTCCTAGATCTCCCAGAGCTCCTTTAATTATAGGAAAGGCCTAGAAACGTCCTGGGTGGCTCTGTGAAAGCCACTGATCAATATGCAGCTGTAATGAAGAAAGGGTGTGTTGAAACAGCAACGCCACGAGGTGAATCAGGGGTGCACCCACATTACCGAGGCAGCAATCCACCTCAAAAGGGACACGGTGTAATTAGGGAGAGCTGGGAGGACGAGGAAGATGATTAAAGGCACAGAATCATCTCTCACACGGCCAAACTAGGGATGGGGAAAGAAAAATAAAATGAAATGGGTCGCTTGGAGAACGTCCTGCAAGAAGAGGAGACGAGGCACGGTGCAGTGATGAAATGCGGCCCCTATTTGTCCGCATTGAGGAAACCGTAACTAAAAACCATAGGAAAAACCATAACTAAGCCGCAGAGGGCAGCGCTGTCAGCATCGTAGCCCACAGATTTCTCGGTTTCTGAGGTGGGAGCCCTCACAGTGCTGCTCACACCTGCGTCCACGGCTGGAGCTGGGCAGGTCTGTGAGGCTGATCACCTCACCCCGGCACCCAGCGCCACCCCAAAGCGCCTGGGCACCGTCAGGTCCCCCTCCTGACCCTTCCTGACTGGAAAAACCCCATCCAGGCGGCGGCGCTTTCCCTGAAAAAAGCCCGTTTTTAGGCGGGCGCGCCCCCCAGCCTCCCCGCCGCGCCGCTCCCCTCAGCTCCCCTCAGCTCCCCGCCACGTCCCCCCTCGGCACACCTGAGCTCCAGCTGGTCCAGGTTCTCCAGCAGGCGGCTGGACCGGTCCGCCATGGAGGTGGAGCGGTAGAAGCGGCCCCGGAGCTGCCCTGCCGACTGCTGCTGCTGCTGCTGTTGCTGCTGCTGCTGCCCCTCGCTCGCCTTGGCGCTGATCTTGGCCTGGGCCATGGCAGTCGCCGGCGGCGAGCGGGCGGCGGCTCCCTCCCCGCGTCCCGCAGGCGGCGACGGCAGCCGACTGCCAGCGCCCCGCTCATGGCCAAAGATGGAGCCCGCCCGCCGCCTGCCCCCGCGGCCACCCCGCCTCCTCCGCGCCCCGCCTCACGGAGCGGGGCCGCCGGGGGGGTTCGGGGCGCTGGGCTGCCCCTCGAGCCACGCCGAGGTGGGCTTGTCCCGTACTGGGAGCCCAAAGGGTGGCCCCGGGGCGGCCGGCAGCCCCGCGCCGCCATGGCGGTGCCTCAGGGACAGCCCCTCAGGGTCAGCCCCTCCTGGGCGCGGGGCGGCCCTGTTAACCGCCTGTGTCCAAGCTAATAACCCCCCAAATAGAAGGCTTAATGGAGAGAAAAGTGTTTAAACACAGAATCATACGGTATCCCCAGTTGGAAGGGACCCACAAGGATCATCAAGTCCAGCTCCTGGCTCCTCACAGGACCACCCAAAAAATCAGACCATGTGTCTGAGAGCATTGTCCAAATGCTTCTTGAGCTCCAGCAGGCTCAGTGCTGTGCCCACTGCCCCGGGGAGCCTCTCCCAGTGCCCGACCACCCTCTGGGTGCAGAACCTTTTCCTCACACCCAGCCTGACCCTCCCCTGTCCCAGCTCCATGCCGTTCCCTCGGGTCCTGTCGCTGTCCCCAGAGAGCAGAGCTCAGCGCCTGCCCCTCCGCTCCCCTTGTGAGGAAAAGATGCTTACTCTGTATTGCTGAGTGAACAAAGGGCTGGTCAAGCAATTTGCTAAAACTTATGAGTATTGGTGGCATCTATGACTGCCTAATGCCATCCATCAATTAAACGATAGATGGAGTGGGGATGGGTGATCTCCGAAGATGAAAGCTTTCTGCACTTCTGCCACACCTATGGTACCAAAAGCAGATGTTAAACCAGGGGAACACCCTAGCAGGCCAGCCTGTGCTAGTTAAAATGCCTCAAGGGTCAGAAGCGAGGGGAACCACAGCTGGCAGCGCTGTGTTCAGAGCCCTCCTTTCACTTTCCTGCCCGGGCCAGTGGTGCCCATCCCATGGGGGCCCATCGGGCTGAGGCAGCGGCTCCTGCAGAAACCTGCGTCGCTTCCAGCAACTCAAGTTGTACTTGGGCTTTACTTGCCATTTCTGTGACTGTTTGAAAAGGAATTTGCTTATCCCTAATTCCAGGTTTGGGCAAATACTGCATGGCTCCAGCAGACCGATTTCTGGCACCCAGTTGAGAGGGATTTTGTTGCATGGGATATTGTTTTGTACGCTTCCCCGGCCATGATTCAAAATAGCTGTTTTCTCAGGCTCGTCCATTCAGAATGATATCATGTCCCAAGCCCTCTTGTTAAATTAATTGCCTGAGTTTCCTTTGTTTTACGTAGATGGATAAGTAAGGCTCATTGCCTGTGAGCTCATGGAAATAACTTCATTTGAACAACTGTTCCATCCATCTCGCTACAGTCTTTGTAGAAGGTGATTAAATACCACTTCCCACCCCAAACATATACAAACAGAAAGCCTTTGTAGCCATGGCACACTCTGTAACCATTTTTTCCTAGGATCCTGCCATTGTTTCCATGCCAATTTATTACATATCAGTCAGGTTGTGTTTAAAAAGCAGAAATCAAATAGCTAGTAGCTGAATTATAATGGACTTTCTTTTTCCTTGCATAGGGGTTTAAGACTATGCAGGTATGGAACAGTTGTTAGTCGTGTACAAATGAAACCTATATGACTTTATCCTCTGATGGCAAAATGTTCTTCTACCCTAGAAGTGAGAGTAACACAACCAATGGAACCAAAATGCATGTTAAAAGCAAAACTGGTCTTTTGGACTGACTGCATCATTACCGTCTGGGTAGCCTAGAGTGTTTTCCCATTTAGAAACCTGGAAGGACCATGGAAATTTCTCTTCCTGCTCTCTAGAGGGATAGATGGCCCCTTTTCACCTCAGGTGCTCTATTTCTTGGTGAGATCAGCCCAGAAGGCCAACTGCATCATGGACTGCATCAAATGAAGCATGGCCAGCAGGTTGAGGGAGGTGATTGTCCCCCTCTGCCCTGCCCTTGTGAGGCCCCACCTGCAGTACTGTGTCCAGGTCTGGGGCCAAGCACAAGAAGGATGTGGGGCTGTTAGAACAGGTCCAGAGGAGGGCCACAAAGACAATCAGAGGGCTGGAGCACCTCTCCTGTGAAGAAAGGCTGAGAGATGGCTGGGGCTGTTCAGCCTGAAGAAGAGAAGGCTCCAGGGAGACCTCATCACAGCTTTTCAGTACTTAAATGGGACTTAAATGGGCAGACAGTGATAAGATAAGGGTGAATGGTTTTAACCTAAAAGAGAGGAGATTTAGATTAGGTGTCAGGAGGAAATTCTTCACTCAGAGGGTGGTGAGGCACTGGAACAGGTTGCCCACAGAAGCTGTGGAAGCTTCTGTGGAAGCTTCTGAGAAGTTCTGTGGAAGCTTCTGTGGAAGCTTGTGAGAAGCTCCCCATCCCTGGAAGTGTTCAAGGCCAGGTCGGATGGGGCCCTGGGCAACCTGGTCTGGTGGGAGGTGTCCCTGCCCATGGCAGGGGGGTTGGAACTAGGTGATCTTTAAGGTCCCTTCCAACCCAAGCCATTCTATGCTTCAATGAAATATGTAAAGGGAATGTGGTCACCACTTTTCCAAAATAATAGGTGGCTGGGCTGAAGAGGTAGGGGCCAGTCTCTGGAGGAAGGGAAGTGGCTCACGGCTGAACTGGGACAAGAAGTCAGGGCACAAGGAAGGAAGCAATTAGGTCCCTCAGGGCCACAGACAATGGGATGAGGAAGGTTCCTCATGTCTGAAACAAAGCACAGACTTCACACTCCTTACGGCCTGTGGTGAAGAAAGGTGATGGCTGGGTCAAGACTGCTGCCATGCAGTCCTCTCACTGTCCCTCTCTCCTTATCTCATCCACAGCTATGTTTGTGTGACTGGACCACACAGCTCTAGTCAGGCTGCAGGCACCGGGGAGAAGCCTGTAAGAAGGTGCATATCTGAATGTGAAGTAGCCAGCCATCTTTTGTGTAAACTACAGCATCATAAAAAATGCATGCCACTTGCAAACCAGAGCAACGTGCAGAGGATTCTCATTCACGCGCGCAAGATCTGTTCAGGCAGCAGAAAGCAGCTTTCCCAGGACTCAGGCACCTGACGTATCTATAGAAGTTCAGAGCCAGAGAGATGATCCACCCCAAAAGCAGCACAAAGTGTCCCATTCCAACGTTGCCTTATTCCAAACCCTGATATATACCTTGTCACATACCCTAACGCTTACCTATGAGCTGTCATGGAAGAGGATCAAAGAGCAAGTCCACACCCATGGAAATGCCATGCCAGATTCTTCTCCTCCCTTCTCCTACAGGCCCTTCATCCGAAGAAGCTTCTTTATCCGCAGATGTAATGGAAACACACCGCTTCCCATACGTTCCATAAGGCTTCGGCCAGCCAACCAAAGGCAGCGTTGAGCACAGTAACAGCAGCAGCAAAGATAGGCCAACTTTTAGGGTTTTTTAGGGTATGTTTTCAATCAAAATACATGCTGGCTATTACAGGAGGCTGGCCCCTCACTTAGCACCGGCTGAACCTGTGCTACCGTGTCTACTGCTATTGTTGCCGATGCTAATTAAAGCTAGCCCCATGTTTGCCTACACACGTCGCAGTCATTTCACTGTGTAGGCAAGCCCAGAGGTCCCAAGGCTGTCAGAAGTCTGAGCGAGGTCCTCTATCTGAGGATTGATCTCCAAGCTGGTATGACCATTTCAGGGCATGCAGCACTTCATTCTCATGGAGAGGAACAATACTTAGCAAAATGCTTAGCAAATGAGCCAGCAAATTCTGCACAGCCACAGACACTACGAAAGTTTTCAATGGAGCTCTGAGCAAAAAACAAACTGAAGGACTCCCAGAAAACGGGATTCTGCAGTCAGCAAAAATAAACCACCACAGATTTACAAAGGGAATTTAATATCTAAATTTCCATGCATGCATAGCTTTGCCATCTGAGTGCACACTTGGTGTATACTCACTGCTTACCATAAATTTCCTGGCTTGTTTACACCCACTTTTGTAACGACTTGGACCACATCATTTGACCCAGGACATTGCAACTGAACTCTAACCTTTTGACTTAAAATTCCTAGAGGAAATTTGAAGAAGTTTAGAAGTGTCGAAGAAACATGCATCTGCAGACTTTATTAAGGCTACTTAGCTGGAAAGAATTGTCAGAATGTATCTTGCTGTTATTGTCAACCATTTCTTCTAAATTAATTTTGAAGCAGTTCATCATCCGTCCTCTTCACCTCCTCCCAGTTTACAGCAGTCACTGTAAACATGGCTTGGACAGCATAAGCGGGTAGAGCACTTTCCTTTTAAGAAAGAGGACGGCGTAACTTCATACCTCTGTGAACTTCACCTTATTTGGTAAGGATTCTGTAAAGGTTTGCAATCCACGACTGCTACAGGAACAGCAGTGGTCATGCCTGCACATCTCGAAGAGCTAAGAAAATCAAGCCATCACCCAAATCCATGCCCCTGCTATCTATACAAAGCAAGAAGTTTATAGTAAGCTAATCTCATTCCCTCTTATTCTTGTTTTTGTTATTGAACTCTACAGAAGCAACCAGGCAGGCACGAAGTTCAAGACTACAGTGTCTTTCATAACAGTTGCATCAACTTATCTGGTATCTCATCTTGTCTCTGAACATGACCAAAACAGAAGGTATCTGATCTGAAAGAATATGGCAAACAAAGCACCAAAGACTCAAAAACCTTGTGCTAATCTTGACTTGCCACAATGTAAGTTTTGTTAAACTTGGGCATGCACCATATTGAAACTAAGAGCATTAAAATAAACTGCTGGTGGAAAGCCGGGTAGAGATAAGACTTTTTCCTCATTATAGATAAATGCAAGAAAGCACCATTTGGTTAGTTTATAGTAACAAAGGGTGAACTCAAAGATCACCACAGAAGCAAGCTACCTTTAAAACAGACAAGACAAACGACTTCTGGGGCAAAGGGATGCTCGGCAAACTTCTTTTAGCAGGTGAGTTGTGCTTGTAAATGCAGACAGATCTCAGAATATCCAGGGCAAACCTCAAAGATTTCAGCCAGTTAAACAAGATTCTCCAGCCAGAAACATTAGATTCTGAAACACGGCCGTTTACAAGACATCTTTTTCAGCTGAAGAACAAAGTGCAGTACCATGAGAAGCTGGTGAGTAACAAGTCACTTGTCTGTACACGCAGAGTTTTAAGAATCCACGTTCTCTGCTCTTCTAGAAACAAAGGGATTAGAGGCCTGTGTCAGCAGAAAACTTCATGAAGAAAAATTTCAGAGAGTGTAAGAACATCAAAGAGACTAAAAAAAAAAAAAAAAAGGACAAATTTCAAGACATTGGTAATTCTGTAGAGCACTTTTACTGCAAGAATACAGAGACTAGAACTCTAGCTGGTTTTATAACAGCCACAGATGTAGCAGTTGGGATTTGCTACTTATTTTGGTAAGCAGATGAGGAGGCCAACACAACATGCCTAGCTTTAATACCTAGAGCTCCAAGGACAGAGAATCTATGTGCACACATGGCTTTTTCTTTTTTAATGCATATGATTAAGTTAAGGCCTATCAGGTACAATCAACCTTAAATTTTATGGCAGAATAAAATATTATGAGGAATAAAGTTTATGTTCAAAACCGAATGTAGTAGACTCAGGAGAAGACTGTCCACCAAGGTTTGAAACATTTGTTGAGTTAAGCAAAGAACTTTCTTAAGCTGAAGCATCTCTTTCTGTGAAAAGAATTTGCAACTTTACTGCCTGTGCTGAAAAAAAAACAAACTTCCACAAACCTCTAATTTGGGCTAAGAAGATTTCAAGGATGAAAGTTTTCTGCCTCATTCCACCTTATATTAGAAGAACTTTGCGTGAAAAATTCAGAAATCGATTTAGGTTGAGTCATTAGCTAAAGGCAACTCAAAGTCTTCTAGAATAGTGCTTCTTCAGCAGCAGTATGGTACTACACCCCCAAATTTGAACACGAGTGCTAGTAACCCAACATTTATAGTAGAAAAGCAAGCAGCAGACAGAGTGGAAAAACTTCACAAGGTTCTGTTCAATCTGTAGCACTTTGGTATCAGAGCCAATGAACTGGAAGCATTCAAACAATTTTCTGGGGTTTGAATGGTTTCTTCAAGTTGGATGATTGCTAACAAGTTCTGAGATAAAATTAATGAATCTGGTGAGTTATTTGCCTGAGAGACAGCAAGCAGCAGAAATAAAACAGCATCAGTTTCCAACTTTTCTAACCATGATGGCACACAGCTGTAGTTAGTTTGACTCTTTGGAGCTGGCAGCGAGTAAAATCCAGCTTTCCCCTTTTTTCACTCTCCAAAAATAAGTATTCTTTTGCATAGTAAGTATTTAGATTTATAGCAGTTGCAAGCAAACTCACAAGCTAATGATTAAAAAAAAGCTGGCATTTTATTACATCAAGGTTTCTTACTGATTGACAACAATCATTCATTGGAGTAGAATAAGCTCATAAAGCTGGACAGCTTGCATAGGTATTTTTAAAGAAGGAAATGAGAAAGGTGGCACAGACAGCTTAATTTTAGACATGGAAAGAATTATTCACCTAAAAATAAGGACAGTACAAAAATAATGAACACAATTACTTTATCCAAGGCCACCTCTTCATGAACAGAAAGGAGCAAAGACAACCAGTGTATAGGATTGATTCGTCTTAAATTCTTTCACATCTATTTCAAACAGGAACTGGAAATTTTATTCAGCTTCTGTCCACTTAGATCTGTTCCTTCCTTAAACCAGGGAGAGGTATCAAACCTGTCAAACTTTAAGCCATCAAATCCAGTACTCTACCATGCTATCATTGAAAAATACACACATTTATAAAAATAAAGTTAACAGAGACTAACTGTACAGTCCGTGGTCCTGATTTTGCCATTTACAGCAAACAGTCCATAGACAAAATTGTGATCAGGCAAGACTGTCCACAGACAAGAGTCAGACCATATGTTCAGTTCTTAAGCTGGGGACTAAGCTTCTCTTTATAACAAGATCAGCTAGGCAAATCAGTCTGAGATAATCGGAGTTTACTACTTGTATCTGTTGCAAAGACCACATGGAAAAGTAAATGAAGACGATGACATTTTGTGACAGAAGAATTAAATACCAGAATCCATTAATAATTAAAAAACAAACAAAACAAAAACAAAACTCATAGTAAGACCAGCCTACTAATTAGGCAACAACTTATACAGCTAGACTGGTGAGACTTAGTCATCACCCACCAGAAACAGAAAATGAAAAGACTTTAAAATTTATTCTTATCATACACAATATATTGCAGCAGATATCCATAAACTCCAGCTGTTCATCAGCACGACAGAGAACGTAAGATTATAAATCTAATAATTCAAGATACAGACATGTTTTTGAAGCAGTATTTCTAAACCTTTGTAAATAGATGAACAAGCTTCCATTTTTGTGAGCAGCTTTGATGACACGGTGTTAGTGTATGGAAGTATCTTCATTTACATCTCCTCAAGGCTTCTCTTGATAGCTTCTTCTAATTCTGCATCTTCCTCTGTATGAATACAAAAAAAATTATAATCTCAAACTACGGTTGATAACTAGTCATAGACACAATTGCATTATTATTATCGCATAAAGCAACAAATTACTTCTGTGGGCAATGCCAGTAGACTGAAAATAAGTTACAAAACCAAAAAGAAAGTTATTTCCCTTCTTACATCTTACGCCACCTTTTAAACACTCCAAAACAGAAACAACCTCCACAACCCTTCACTGTGTTAACTAGGGGCAGCCTGGTGATTCGTGTAAGATTGTAATGCAACTGCATATTTATTAGTCAAACGAATAACCACGATTAGCACCCATATCTATGCGTCAAGAAAAATAAGTAAAACTTTAATACAAAAAGACAGACACACAAAACAAGCAGTGTTTTCACTCCAGTTCCTTGTCAATAGATATTCCTGTACCTAAATTGTGACTTGGCACCCCTGTTGTCACTCCCACTGGGAAGACATGAAGCATAGATAAAATCATGATAAAGTCATATTAACCATAAGAGCAGCCCACTTCAGGGCTGTAATATTTTTGATGGTGGGAGCAAAGGCTGCACCATGCTCATCTGATTTGTTAACGACGTCTCTTAAACACCCCCCGTAATTCTCAGAACAGCAGCTCTGCTTCGGCCTTACCTTTAGGTTGTCTTAGGCACTAATTGTTTGGGGTTAGTGAATTAAACATCCTGAAGATAAACAAGGTCAGTATTAATACTATTGGCATAGTTAGAAAAATTATAAAAGCCTTCAGGTGCACTATAATTCCTAAGCAGTTCATCTTCTGCTTTAGGAGGACAGGAGCACAGTCTACAACAAAAGCTGACTGGTTTAGGTCTACTCTTATGACAAAGGAAAGTGAATAGCTATGTATACGCACACTAACATAACAGATTTTGAAACTTTGATTACTGTTGGGCCATTGCTGTATTTGAAGTTCACATCTGAGATTTCTGCAAGGCCTAGCTTTGTAAAGAAATGACACCAATGAATGTTCTCTCGTGTCTGCTAAGCCATTTGCATTCAGCTGGACTTTCTTGCAATGGCCAATACTAATGACAAAGAGGTAAGTTAGTTTCTGAAAGGAAAACATTACATGGTCACAGAAACAAAGATGGATTTTTGAAGCTAAAACAAAGCAGAAAGGCACATTTATTGACAACTGCTTGCATTAATGTAAGTTGTCAGTAAACCACTAAGTCTGCGTAGCTACCAAGAATAAGCTCCAAACCATGACTGCTGCTCGTGGCACACAGCTTCCCAAAGTGATGCCCGGATTGGCTTGTATTCCCTGGAGCTGCTGAAGCAACCTTTTCCGCCTCCAACATTTGCTTTTGTTTTGTCCTCTTTCAGCAGTTGCTGGTGCTTTTTCATTTTTATCCATTTCTGGAGTTGATTTTGCCTCCTCATTCCCTCTTACCCGCTTCGAGGGCTATTGTTAGCCACGCACACAGCTAGCTCGAGGCAGCTGAAGCCAGGCTGCTTCATAAGGCTGGTTCTGATGCCTCAGTAGAGAAGACACCTGGACCCAGGACATCTTGCACGCATCAAATGCCACCGCTATCATTAATGGCAACATCCAGTGCTTAGCAGCACCTGAGCATGGCAAAATTTCAGGACTGTAGACGAATGTATTTTTAATAACTATTTAGCATGAGTTGTTAAATTTATCACTGAATACATTCTGGGAAGATCGTTACCTTAGTTTTATCACTGCATTTGTACAAAGTATTTATTAATATTTTTGTTCTTTTTAGAAGTGGGAAGGGGAAGAGTCAAGTCTTTAAACAGAACATTATTTCAAATGCATTGCAGTCTGTCCCTAAAATTAAGTAACTACATTGTACGAATGTCACCCCTAAGCACAGCAGCAAAAGGTTGAAAACAATTTCAAATAAGGTAAGATATGATGCGAGCAGATAGTTGTACTGCTGATTCAAACTTGTGCATAAATCTACAGCTCACTTTTAGGAGACAAGAGGGCTTGGTTGAGATATAATACCTAATTCTGAATCATTTATTCAGAAGTTCAACTATTTATTCAGTAGTTCTACTCGCAGTCAGAGTCATATTAAACTGGTATGAAGCGAGCTCAGTCACATCTTAAATAGCACAATGCCCAGTGGTGCACCAATAAAAATAGATTTCAAGTCTGCTGGCATACTTTTCAGCCTAGGACGTTCTTTTTTCTTTTTAACTCACAATATTCTCAACTACTCATAATTCCCCAGAATATTTTATTCTTAAGATGTCACTTGCCAGAAAAATGATTTTGAGTTTCTGTATCTTCTGTAACTAACAGCAATCCTGAAAATAGAGAAGTAAAAATTAAAACAGACCTTCCTGTTTCTTTTTTTCTTCTAAGCTCCTTTTCAATGTCAGTTCCATATCTTCATCCTCTTCACTATCTGAAAAATAATTGCATAGATTAAACGTAAATTACACATTGCTTCTAAGAAATAAGTCAGCCACCTCTTACACTTATCTTACTATAATAACATTGCCGGTTGGATTTTAAGAATTACACGTGATCTTAGCTATGTTTTCTTGCCTAAATACTCCATCTGAGCAACAGACTGCTACAGCTAAACTCAGCAGTGCAATGCGTCAATTGAACAATACAATTCAGCAGATGTTGTTCAAATCTCACAGAAACCAGCAGAAATGCTTAGTTTGATCTGTTAATTTGTCATAGCCAAGCCCAGCCAAAATCCTACCACCACTTCCTTTCTAAGTAATGCTCTTCACAAGGCTGGTTTCCAGCTCCAGAATGACGGCTGTATTTTGAAATGTCTAGTAGGGGTTGGTGGACCTAAACTTTTTTTCCCCCCACTTGTTTTAAATGGAGACTCAGAAAATTACAGGTTAAAACCCAAAGAAGTCGATTAGTCACATCACGTATTCGCTCTCCCGCTAGAGGCTGGTGCTGTTTTGGGAGATGGTCTCTGTAATGAGGTTGTATAATATTGACAGTGAACTAGGTCTCCTACGGTCACAGCAACAGAAGCACTTCCCTTTAAAACCAGTTCACTTACTAGTACATAAATGAAATTCTGGTTATGTTTAGAGGCAAGGAAGATTCTGATATGGACATCTAAATTACTAACTGTATGACTTTAGGCATTTTAAATGATTTAAGTATTTGAAGTGACAAATACACGTTATAAGATTTGTCCTCAAGCCTCTGTCACACACACCTTGTTTGAATAGCAGCATTACTGACTCTCCTGACTCCAGGAATACAAACACCAACAGCTGGTATCAAGTAGAACTCAGGAGCCCACAAAGATGCCAGAGACTTCTGAATACGTACTAAAGTTAGAAAGGTCTTTCTCCAGCCGCTTAGCTGATTGCCTGTGCATCCTTTTTGGAGCTGCCTACTATCTCTGGGTAGAAGATACACCGCCCTGTATATCACCATCCAAAGCAAACAAAATATAAGTAACAAAAACCCAGACAAACCCCAAACAAATGTCATTTAAATCACTTATGACAGAAAAAGTGCAAAGAAAAGGCTTTGCACAAGTGGCCTCCCCCTTGTCAATGACCATTTTAATCTTCCAGCCTGGAAGATGTATCTGACTGCTCTAAAGTGTTGTACCTGTTAGAGATGTAACAGCTGAAGCAATCACTCCCTAACTCATTTCTTGGCATAAGGACAATGGAAGAATTGAGATCTCGAGACCAGTAAGTAGCAAGGCAAAGTACAAGAGATTCTCTGGTTTGCTGCCATTTCAAATAAAAGTGCATCGAGAGCTCTTTCCTGGAGGTGTTTTTTTTTTTCCAGGCAACTTGACAGAAGATGTTGGCAAATGGGAAAGGCAAAATTCTTCAGATTGCAACCTGCATAGACAGCTAAACAGCAGAGGACAGGAGCAGTCAGAAGTTCAGCAGCTTCTTTCAGATATTAGCTAAAAAGTCAGCTTTCCTGGAACTGGTTGTACAATCAGTCAGTATTTACCACACAAAGAACCACGATGGCAGCCCACTTGTATGATGTGCACAGCACTTTTCTGCTTACTCCTGGCTTCTCTGGCCCAGGCAATTGGCTTGCCTGAGATTCAGTTTTTCAGAATACAGATCCTTAGCTAAAGTGGATTTTACTGTCAACTAGGATAGTTATGAATATTTGAAAAGAATCTGTAGATGAGTTACTATTTTAGTTCATTAAGAAAATTAAGGATTCATCTTACGTATTAATTCAGGCCTCATCTTACCAAAATGTTTTACCAGTCACACCACTTTAATTACCCCACTGTAATAACATGGGATACACGTCCATATTGGAACAGAGGTATGTGCAAACTGGCATGCAAAACATTTAAATGTTTTAAAAACCAGTTGCCTGTCTCATGATTTATCATGCTACTTATATGCAATAGCAGAACACTGCTCAATAGTTACAGCACAGAGAGCAGGTTTGCCTGAAGCACAGTTGAAGAAACACCATTCCACTACCTACACCTGTAAGCAAGCCTATTTTATTAGGGCATATAGTTTGCAAGCCTCTGGAAATGAAAGCACAGTTCATACACAGTAAGTAGTAGGTATCCAGTTGTGTCCTACAGACTGGGCATTCCACATATTGTATCTCAATTAATATAATACACTGATACCAAGTCAGCAATGGCTAAGATAAATTGAGCCAGAAGAGCTCAGAGAAACTATGAAACTTGAAAACAATTAGTACAGATCATATTCTGCCTAGTTAGAGAGGAAAACCTCACCTCAGAGTCAAATGTCGTTCCAAAGCACGAGAAGTCTCACAAGCTACACTCTGCCTCCACTGATCTCAAGTTTGGTCATTATTTGCAAGACTTCTCCCCCCTCTACCTAACTATATTAATGCATGTTCAACTTCCCACACGGGCAGTTGCTGGATTCTTGTAAATCTTTGAGTTGGTAAAAGCTAACCTATTAAGAAGCCACAAAATCTAATCTAGAATTTTTTTTTTACTTTTTTTTTTTTTGGGCAAAGGCTTGTCAGTATCTCAAACTGAACTGACTTTTCCCATGCAAAACCAAAAGCATGATAACACTTGTCCACAATACTGCCCTCTGCCCCTAAACCTACACAAAGCAAAGATTAAAGGTGTCACGTTGAGTATCTGGTGAGGTAGGCACAAAAGGAGTAAAGTTTTCGGATCAGAAAATTGTAAGATATTCTGATACGGCTCTGTGGGAATCAGGAATAAGACTAACAATCAGAATAAAGACTGTCTGTAGGCAAAAATCTTAATATAAATGTTTCAACAAATAAAGGGGTGAGGAGCAGGAACTCAGCTTGCCTTACGGGCCAGGCAGCAATAATTAAGCATGGAAGTCATCACTTGTCAGCCAAGGAGAAGGAAGGGCCAATGGATTGAACAGATGCGCTTTTAAGTCAGAAGAGACCAGGCTGACTTCCCACGCTGGACAGGCCATTGTGCTTGACCTAACGTTGCTTGTGGTGTGCCTGTATCCTGTGGCTGAACTCCGCTTTGAAGATCTTGGATTCTAGTTAACGTGCCCCACACCAGTATCACAGAACTACAAAATGGCTGAGGTTGGGAGAGACCTCTGGAGGTCATCTCGTCCACCCCCCTGCTCAAGCAGGGTCACCTAGAGCCACAGCTGCCCAGACCCAGGTCCAGATGGCTTTGGAGTATCTCCAGATATTGTACTGGGGAGCCCAGAACTGGATGGGTGTAGCCTCACCAGTGCTGAGTAAAGAGGATGGATCTCCTCCCTCAGCCTGCTGGCACAGTCCTCAGCCCACAGGTCGCAGCCCAGGAGACTGGTGGCCTGCTTTGCTTCAGGAGGACATTGCTGGCTCACGGTCAATTGGTTGTCCACGAGGACCTCTAGGTCCTCTTCTGGAAAGCTGCTTTCCAGCTGGTTGACCCTCAGCTTTTACTGGTGCCTGGGGTCGCTCCTCCCCAGGTGCAGGACTTCGCACTTCTTGGCTGAATTTCAGGAAGTTCCTGTCAGCCCATTTCTCCAGCCTGCCCAGGAGGTGGATGTTCCTCTGGATGGCAGCGTGACCCTCTGGTGTAACAGCCACTCCTCCCAGGTTTGTGGTATCAGCACACACTGCCTCCTCATCACAGCCATTAATGAAGATGTTAAACAGCATTGGGCCCAGCACTGACCCACGGGGTACACCCATAGTTACTGGCCTTCACGCCACTGATCACCTGGGTTTGGCCATTCAGACGGTTTTTAATCCAGCCCGCAGTCCACTCATCCAGCCCACACTTCCTCAGCCTGTACTTACTTCATCAGCATATACTTTTGGTGCTGCTGGCATCTTCTGAAGATGTAGGGTAAATGAAAACACATGACTTGGAGAAATCAGGCATGTCCTGTTTTTTCTTGTTAAAAACGCTTAGCACACTCTGTAGCTCCCAGCTCCTCTGGGGTCACAGAGAAGCAGCAATTGCCCTATTTCTCAGCCAGAGCATCTTAAGATATAGCCTCTTCTCTAGTACATTTTGTTAGATAAACAACAGCTAAGAAACTCTGTTTGTACCTATTCTCTCAAAGAAATCCTGCTGCTCTCTGTTGTCCTCACATATTGCCAAGTTCCTGCTGGAAGGAATAAAACAGGAATGCAAATTCTGTATGAGAACAGAGCTCGGTGATTAGGAAGGTTAACCCTAGAGACGGGAATAAATGCAGTAACTTTCCTTGAGAGACATCGTACAGCAATATTTCCCCAGTCTCAGAAACCTGCTCTGGAAACTGTTAAGCTTGCACAGAATGCAAGCGCCACCCACTGTCCTGACATCCAAGTGTCAGATGGAATTTGGATTAGTGACCCATGCATCTCAGAATAATTAAATCCCCTCTTCTACCTGACGCTATTCTTCTTCTGCAACCTCCCCAGTTACTACTATCACCTTAATAGCTCCTGTCAGGTGTCTGGCTGCTCAGTCACACTGAAGACTTGATGATTGCCCTCTCTTGGCCTTAGTCCCTCTCTCCCTTGCCTTGTCATAAAACTTGTTAACGCACCTCTGGACTGCTTCACACATTGAGCAGTCTTGCACCCTACCTTCGCTTCCCTCTCCTATGACACTCTTAGTCTCAGTGACTCCCAGGATCATCTGCCTCTTTACCATCCCAATGCACAGTCACAGAACTATCACACTTAACTCACTCTCTCTCCAGCCACTTTCCCTTCTTACAGTTGACGTCTGAAGTTTTAGTGCTACATTCCCTTGAGGGTACTATTGAAATCACCTCCTTCAGGATCCTAATGACTACTTAGCCAAAAACCTAAGATCAGCACCCCATCCTTATCAATCCTCTTCACTGCGTGTGATCATGCTGCCTTTAAAATACTGTTCCTTGGCTTCCACAATCCCTTCCTTGATTCCTTCTTCACTAAGTCCCTGGAGGTTCTTCCCCATACACTCCTCCCCAGTACTTACTGCTCGGCTGTCTATTTCTTCATTAGGCAATATCATCTGTAAATGCACATGCAGCTACTCCCTGTCGAGGTTTCACAAATACAGAAGACCATCTCTTCCTCCATGCAAACCAAAGCCTCATTCTATATTATCTCTCCCTGCAGATGTTCCCTCATCCGTGCATTCAAGTGTAGCATGAACACAAATAAAGCTCTTAATCCCAGACTCTGCTCCAACTGCATTTTTTTGGAAACTGGATAACATGGATAATACCATGAATTTCACTCAGACTTTCATTTAACCTTCACCTTAGATATCTCTCTAAAAAAATTCAAAAAAATCACAACCAGGTTAAATTAAACCTTGAAGATTTTTTTTTTTGGCGTGATCTGGGTGGTGAGGTCTTCCCAGTTCATCCACTTGGCTAGAATTTTTGTTAAGGCTCATTATCTGAGGTCTTAATATACCTAAGGGCTTTCTGCCTAGGGCATACATACATATATTCAAACGTACACACAGATGTCACCGACATACCAAAGCCAATAACTTCCTGTTGTAGCTAAACACACGGCTACAACTCAAGGCTGACTTTCTTCTTACTCCCTCCTGCAGCTGACTGTGGCCATTGTAAGAGCTGTGTACATAAAGGAACAAATGCTTCCCGTAGTTCATTCGTGGTGCAGCCAGTGTGCATCACACTGCAGACGGTTATGCCCTTCATGTTCAACCTCTTTGGACGTGAGGGGCTGGAGGCTGTGACCTGTCTTCAGTTGCTTGCAGTCTGACACTTGTGTTAGCTGAAAGTTCAGAAAAAGCATCGTGCATCATTGTGCCATTGATTTTGACAGTCTCATGAGGCAGCCTGGCTCTTTAAAGAAAGGAGAAGAAAGTCTCCTTTTGGTCGTCTTCTTATCAAAAAACTCTTTTACTTGAGAGCTAAGTCAATTAAGGATCTCATTACAACATGAGTTTCTGAGAAATACAGTTAAGCTAAAGCCCTCATTTTATACAAGAATCACTTTTGTCAACTGAGAAGTGGTGGCATTCATACTGGTGTCAGCATGCCCTCAATATTGTCCAGCGTTCATTAGAAGTGTAATTTGTAGCAGTGCTGGCATTCTGAGATATCAGGTGTCGAGATACAGACAAGAGATTGTGCTGTTTTTCTGCACGCGACAAACCCTTCTTTGTAAAGGAAAAATTCATTTTACCCTTCTCAAACCACTCTATCAACATGCATGAATCTTCCATCATGTGTTGTGCCTTCAGCATGAAATTAAAACTCTTGTATTTATGAACTCAGGTTTAAAAGCAGCAGAAGAAATAAGCATAAACGTCTTGCCTACTCTTTTCATACCTCAGAGGAAATTCATGGTCTCCTAATGTAACATATAGTTGATAGCCTGCTCCAATATATGCAGTAACTTCTTTTTTCCCCCTTTTTTTTTTTAAATACGTATAGTACAATTGCCACAGCAGTTCTGCTGAAATGGTAAAACAGTTCACAAGATGCAACAGTCAGAGATTGCCACCACGTGCTCACAAGCTAATGATAGCTTTGTGAGGATGATTCAGAGACACTGCTTCAGAGACACTGCTTCTTCGTTTTGAAGCTCATTCAGTCCCAAAAACTGTCTTTTGTTTTTCAACACAACTTTTTTTGTTGTTGTTTTTCACCTATTTTTCCCTCTAGAATACTGCCCCCAGGTTTGAGACTGTTGGAAGTCAAGAAAATCTCATTTCTATTTCCTTATATTCAACTGTGTTTCTGTAACAGGACAACAGGTTTTACCAGCCTACAATACATAGCACAACTTTCCACCTCAGCCCTCCTGATACTGGCCTTCCTATAGTAAGATTTGTGAATGCTTGCTGATGCTCCTGACCAGTGAAGCACGTATTCTGAGATGGCTATGTCTTTTTTAAAAGACCTTGATAGCCCTTTGGCAGTGACATCAACCCACTACCCAGAGAACATAGTCCTGTCATCAAAACCGAGTTTTCAAGATGATTCTGTTCAGTATGAGTTTGCCTGAGAACAGGACACAAGCATGATTCCAGCAACTTCCTGCTTAAAACATATATATACACACATATTTTTGGTAATGACCACACGCATAACTTCAGTGGGATGCACAATGACCAAACAGCCAGCAAATTAAGGTTTCGGTTAGCTCAAACTCATCATTCTTAGCCAGAATACCCAGGTGAATGAAGCTATACCAGCAAAACCACCCAAAAGGGAGCTAGAATACCCTTATGGAGCAACAGTCATTCCCCTCTTCTCACCATCTGGTACTGGTAGGTCACACAACAAACCACATGTGAAAGGAAGTCTCTACATATAAGACAACTTAAACTGAATGCGTGGAAGCTACAGTTCTCTTCCAATATTTCCTTCTCTGAAACGAAAGCAAAACCATCTTCCCAATTAATATATGCAGTTATAGCTATAATTACATCAGAACAGCTCTATCAAACTAGGGGTTTCAGTACGCTCTAAAAGAAAACGTTAATAGTGGGAACGTAATGACACAATGTGTAGCTTTATGGATAACTGAGAAGAAAAGTCATCTTCCTCCTTAAGCAAAGGGGACTATGCTAGCGAAAAATCACGGTTCTCTAGCCAGCTACAAGAAGAAATTTTACTGGTGTGGCTACTTCCGGATGGAAATGACATCTCCATAATCTAGTTGACAAATCTAGTCCAGCATGGCCAGAAAAATCTATAAGCACCTCTTCTGTGTCAGAAACACACAGATCAATTCCAGCTGACCACAGATCCAACCATTTCATTATCCCATCTATTTTTCCCTACTTTAATCGATCAGTGCCAATTTACTATTCAGTGCTAGCACACCACTTCGATCTTCCTGATAGTACAGGAGCAACACAGGATAGTTCTCCTATACCTGCATACTAGTAGGGTATTTTTCTCAAAATAGTTTAGGGCTACTTCAGAAACAGCTTTCTGTAACATCCACTCAACTTACACGCCCAAAAGCCACAACAAAACAACTGGAAATGCATTGTCTTCTACGAAAACTTTACCTCAAGTTGTTTTAAAATACTGAAAAGTATTTAAAATCATCTCAGCTCCAATATCCTTTGCATGAAAATGAGACTGCTCAAACCTCTGATTATTCTATATAAAAAAGTGTGATCATTTCAGCATGCCATTAACTAGAGGATGGCATTAAAAGTTTCATTGACATTTTTCCTCCTAACAGAGGTGTGAGTCATGTGTCAGTAAAGACAAATATCAAGTGACTGGAAGCGGCCAGGACAACTGGAGCTAAAATAGACAGATATTTTGGGAAATAACAACGAATTTAGCAGGGTCATATCTGTTTCAGACCCAGCACAAATCAGACAAAGCAGATTGGAACACAAGTCAATAAATATGCATGCTAGAGTGCTCTAAACATCTTTTCTTTAACCAGAAAGGACTAAAATAACTGTTTGTCGCATGCTGTAACATAAAACATAGGACAGATTTGTTAGGTAGAACAAAAATGTGCAGTTAAGTCTGGTTTCAAAACTAGTCCCAAGCAAACTGATCTTCTGAGCCATATTTCATCGAAATGCAAGTACACTACAAGAAGCACCAAGTACCAACTTGTTTTATCAGCAAAAGTGGTCAGTTCTTTTATTGAGAAGACTACTAGTCTACTGGAAAGATTGCGCTTAATGTTGACTTTCTACCTTTTGTGGTATCTGAAATGCTGTTTAGCAAGGCACACATCATGTCTCCTTCAATGTGGTGGGGATTTAGGATGCGAGCTGACCGCTGAGTCATCTTAAACTGAGTTTCCAGTTCCAGGAAGCTTTTGTCTCCGGAAAGTATAGTGAAAGGAATTTGCTTGGGCAGGTGCTCATCCAGACGACCAGCCTGCACGGAAACAAAGGACAGGTGTTGAACTGAGATCGTAGTTTTACCTTGTGGAGTTTGGCTAGCTTTCTGTAAGGCAGCTCTTCATAGGAAAGCCTTCTACAGCAGCTTACCTCCACTTTTATCATCAGATGCAAGTTATACGACTGCAAAAGGTGTTATTTTGACACTGCATTTATTCTATAAATAAGGTAATAGATATAGGGAATGGCTACCAGAACAGCACAGATACAGTATGGAAGAATTCTTAAAAACCAGCATTTCAGAACCATCTCCACTACAAACAAGCTGTATGTGCAGAGCATTTTAAGAACCATTAAAAAAAAAAAGTAAGGCAACATATAAACGCTGTTGCAAAACACATTTATAAAACTTACAATTACAACCTCAGGTAGGTTTTATCTAACTGATAAAACACTGTATTAATAAGATGAGTCCCCAAAAGACCCCAGATTCCTGTCCTTCTCCTGCACTTCTCCCAGCCCAAAGCCCTAGGTCTACTCAACACGGTACTGAACATGGGCACTGCTCTTTGTCAGCTCAGCAGGGTCTCTGAAACTGACACCCATCCAACTCCATCTTATAGTTAGCTCCAGATTTGGGCCACTTGAAGGGAGAGGCAAAAGTTACACTTCATTCTGAAGCAGAAACTCTAAGAACTCTTTAAAAAAAGTCTTCATTCCCTAACCAGCCTCCCATCCCTTCACAACAGACTGATATCCTACATGGGATAACATTTTCATTCCAAAAGAAAGATGGAAAAGAAGCAAAGCATAGGGCAAAGTGATAATGATACCTAAATGTACTATATTTACCAAGTTATGCTGTATGATCTTCATGCAATACACAATTCAATTCACACAGAAAAAAAGTAAATGTATAATATTCAGGTTTATCCAAACGTGTAGGAGGAGTGCTTCAAAAATCACTTCTCAACAGGCTGTCTCTACCCAATTCAATGACAGGTTTTATTGTTCTTTTTAGTGGACACAGAAGTTGTGTGAAGAGAACCTAAGAATCTCACATGCAATTAGTACTTAACACCAATGTCAGACATCACCTGGCCACCCTTCTCTAGGTGCAGAAACAACAACAAAGACATTGTGCACTAACTTACATGAACACAGAGAGCAAAGTCTGCTGCCTCTCTTCTGGTACCGCAACGTGGATGAAGGAAGAAGCATCCAATCCTCTTAAGATAATTATAAATTCTGCACTGCACTGGAGGTTTCCAGTTGCTGTGTCCTCCTAAGCAGTCAAAGAAAAGAAATGCATAGCACCGTCACCATGAATTAACAATGAAAGGCAAAAGTAAAGGTACGACTGGCTTTAAAGACAAAATTTATTTTGACCGATGTAAAAGCTAAAAAAAATAAAAATAATAATACATTACTCTAAAACCCCCATAGCCCTTGTTTGTGGGTTAGAAAACAAAAAAATTGGAAAGGAGCTAGCCTGATCCTGCACAAAGCCTCTCATTCTATTTTGTATGCATTTTTCTATTAATTCTGAAAAAAAATTATTTTCCAGAAATCACATGTGTTTGGATATAGTAACATATCTTTTCCAGCTTTATACACAGTTAGTGGCCAATCTACAGAAACAGAGGTGCTCTGGGAAAGCAGTACAATAACAGAAATGCTTTTCTTAGGGAACCCTACACTAATGCAGTGCCAGAGATTGTTTCCAGCAGAATCTGTAGTTTCCTGACACAAACTTGGATGCAGTCAAGGATAAGTAAAATGAGGCTACATTTAAAAACAAAAACAAAACAACAACAAAAAAACCACCAGCACACAACATGAAGGGATTTTCTCAACAATGGTAACCTAAAACATGTAGTTACTAGCTGAGAACACAGCTGGATAACAGGGAAGAGCTGAGCAAATGGCTTGCTACAGATAAAAAGAAAGGCTGAAACAGGTTGCAAGGGAAAGGAAAGGAATAGCAACTGTCTCAAGAAAAAAAGGGAAAACCAGAGGAGGTTGCAGTTACTATGACAACATAAAAAGAAAAACAAATGGAAGGACAATGTGAAGGGAGTGAATAAGAATTTCACGACATTCCCACTTGCTAAGAAATAATGGGTCTGCAACAGGGAGGAGAAAAAACGCTGCTTGATCTGCTGGGTGATATAATGGTTGGGCATAAGAAAGGATTTTGACTGGAAAGTGAAACCAGTCGTTGATTGCACTTCATATGAGGACCTGTGAAACTAAGACTCGCATGAACTGGCCATGAAGGACTGCGCATCCTCCCTGAATCTGACAAAGAAGTAGAAGCAGTCTTCAGCAGATTCCTCCTGGTTTTGTTTTCTTTTCACCCTAATGGCTATAAAAGACTATCAAAAATGATCAGAAAACTCAAGGATATAGTAACAAACTATACAGAAAAGATCTAGAGGTACCTGTCCATGAGCAAAATGATCTTTGAGTTGTTCTCATCTGCTGTGACAGCCTTGGCCACTGCCATTTGGAGAAGACTTGTAATCATCAACCCTGCTTTTTGGTAGCATAAATGTACAACATGAAGTTTTGACGTAACAGCTGGCAGAGCTGTATTTACTCTAGTGGAGCTAGACTACAGAACAGGTGAAGGAAAACTGAAAATCTGAAAACAGAAACAATATAGAACCTGAGCAACACAATGGAGGAACCTCAAAGAAAAGCTAGGGCTGTATTGACAACAGGAATAGTAGACATAATGCAATACGTATCACTAAAAAATAGTCAGAGATGCTGTTTGGAAGTGCAAAAAAAACCAAGAGACAGGGATGTTGCTATTTTTAAAGGCTAAACAAACACAAGAATAGCATGCACTATGTAACTCTGTAAACCACTTCTATGAGAGCATCAACAACATCTCCACGTGTTATTGATGTCTCCCACATCTCCTAGAGCCTTACTGTTCCCAGGCTCTGTAACAATCCTTCTGACACTGAGAAACTGTTAAAATGTTCTCTGATACAGATTTGGCCCATTTTAATGACCACTAACTCTTCAGCAAGGTTTTTCAGTTCAAATCCTCCAGTAACCATTCCCACCAGGCAGCCTGGATGCAGCAACCCCATTTGGAAAACAAGAAATTTAGCGCACTGGCACGGACTGTTCAGGGCCAGCAGGCCTGAGGATTCAAAGCATCCCTGGGCACGCTGTCTTAACTAGCTTACCCTACCAACAGAGGTTCCTAACAACAGATTAGTAGCACTAAGACTGTACTATGGATTATTTCTCAGGTCAGAGAAGAAACGTTTCTGACAAGAATACAGTTCAGACAGGCTCAATCAATCCTTTCCTTACTGAATCGAACCAGGGCATTTAACCTTGGAAAGAGGTAACAGCACAGAAGACCTTGCCATAAGATACAAGCTTGGGTCAATCAATGACAAACCAGTTTAAGCAGAGTAGCAAGCAAAGTATGACTGAAAGCAAAGGTCAGAATTCAAGTGGGTAAAATTTCACTTAACTGTGAAAAAATATTTACTAAGGAATTTTTTATAAAACCCAGACAGAGTAACCCTGATTTTAGATGTGAGCCAGGCCGGACGTTTCTTCAAGTCAGATTCCTAATAATTTCTTATTTTAATCTGTAGAAAAATAAAATGTTGTTCCAAGGCCAAGCCTATTGAATAACTAGAAATCAACAAACGACCTTCACAACTGCATCAAGGCCCTGCCACCCCCATTCACAGCAGCCTTAGAAATCAAGGGGTGCGGAAGTAAAGGGAAATTTGACCAGAAGTCAGTGAGGGCAAAGCCTTACAACAGAGAGGAGTTGGACTCAATGATCCTTATGGGTCTCTTCCAACTCGGGATGTTCTATGATTCTGTGATAATGAGAAGAAAAATAGGTTGTTCAGCCATATAGAAAAGAGACTATAAATGGAAAAACAATGCAGCGGCAAGGCAGTGAGAATGAAAAAGAAACCAAGGATAATTTGGCATAATCTAAAATCCCCAAAAGTCGATATTTTCTGTGGCCCTGTGGCGTATGCACACACATGCAAGAAGACTTTTGCTGTACACAGAGACCTGTTACCGCACAGGGAGACCAAGGGCTAAATAATGACAAGAGAGAGAATGACAGAGAAGCAATGGCTGAGCAGAACACAAAAGTGAGGAGCATAACCTGCTTTGATCACGAAGACCAGAGGTTTCCTCCCCAGAATTCCGAAGCTACAAAACATTAGACCACAGGTCCAGGAGCACTGTTGACTGTTTGAAGAACTCATGCTAACAGACATACCTGCTGCAAGGGAAATAATTGAAGGCAGATACAAAGAAAATCAGTAGAAAAGCCACAAGCTGGACAAGAAAGTATTGAGTTAATGGGATGCTATCGGTAGGCTTCCCAAGAAGTTTTCTTACAAACCCGTAACAATGTGAGTTCTGCCTATCACCTGGTACCACTGCTAATGTCTTCCAGATGTGAGACACCTAGTGATGTGCAGGATGACCAGGAACCTCCCCAAGAGGTAAGCCAGAGACTGAACAAAATTCGATTATAAGCATGTAAAATCATTTCTTCTGGAACTAAAACCGAAAAACATTATGACAAGGACTTGGCAGCCAGAAACTAGCTAGAAAGAATATAATCTGTGAGTATTATGGATGTCCTGATAACTACGAAAAACTAGTATGATACTGCCTAAGCAGCTTGAGCAGGGAAGCTAAAAAGACTCCTAAACCATTTAGTGACTCTGTCTACAGGACAGTCTACAAGGAACAGTAGGAGCAGCAGACCTGAAGACTGAGTTAGAAAAGCTCAAGGACATTTCTACTCATGGTGCCTGTGATATTGTGACTTGAGACCCTAGTGGCTGCTTGTTCTCTCAAAGAATTGCTGCTTGAGTACTTGTGTGGACTCATTAATCTTCTCTTCTTGTTTCCCTCGACCACTTCTTACCTTGAAAGCCCCAGATAAACGTCCCTTGGTTCAGGTTAGCTGGCAGCTGTGTGAATAAGCTTCCCCAGTTGTCCAGATCCACCAACACAATGTGAGTCATGGTACTCAGGTAGTCAAGATCAGGAAGTTCACTGTCTTCAAGGGGATAAAAAGAAGGCATTTTAAGTTCACCTGACTTTCTGGTCAACCAACATACATCAACTCAGACACGCTTTTAAAATTCAAGTATTGAAGAATTCCATAAACTGACAGTAACAAAACATGATGCTATTTGGGGGCTGCGTTGTTTCAGCAGTGTTTTTACATCAACTAAAGTAGCATTTAGTAATGCAAAAATTAGATTAAAGACAGCAGAATCTAGCAGTATGACGGTGAAGAGCTGGATAGATGTGGTAGGCACAGAGCCATTGTCATTCACTGAGACACTGATGCTTTTAACAACACATTCAACTATACACCCCCCTACTACGGGGAGTCTGTGACATTTAATTACATGCATAAAAGCACATAAAATGTTTAGAAACATACTTTTTGCTGTATATCTAACAGAAATGTCAACCTTTAAATCAAAAAATGACATCATGAGTAATTAAAAAATACTTCCAAGAACTCATAAGACACACCTTTGGCATTCTTTACGTCATTCTTAGAAGTAACAAGAATTAAAAAAAACACAATTGGATTTTTTAGGCAAAGCCAACCCAACACATATTGAGAACAGAAATTCTCAGCCACAGTTTTTTTGGCAAGCTAAGTACAATTGAGAAGCTGATGTTATAATAGAACTGCCCACACAGAAAGCACTATCAGCCTCACAAATATGCATACATACAAAGGAGGAAAAGTTTCCTTTGAGTGTGTGTGTATATTTCCAGTCCATTTTGCATTTCTAGGCATTTGATCTCCACCTGGAGTCATTAATTGTCCTCCTCCTTTAATCACCAGATTAGGCTCCCAAGCAATTTGAAAAATTAAACGAGAGCGCCTTTGGACTGAAACATTTGTCTGCCTTTTTGTTTTTCAAGACTTCATGCATGAGGTATATGTCAATAAAATGCAGAGTTCAAGTTCTGGCAACTTAAATCTCACGAATTCAATGTGCAACTTTGAGAAATAACAAATTAAATTCTGAACTGATTTATAGACTGGATATAGGCAAATGATATGTTACATACTTATATTGACATTCAAACAGAGTGTGTTAAAGATAGCAATATTCTTCTAATGTAAAAACCTCTCGATTTCTACATACCTTCACCAGGCTCTTCACAGTGTGCAGAGTTTTCTTTTTTTTCTTTCTTTACATGGAATGGTCCCTGCAGAGGAGGAGACTGTGGTTTTTCCTGAGTCTTGGATGGATATGCATGCAATTTTGCTTCGTGAGGCTTTTTGTCCACGCAAGCCCCACTTGCTGTGAACTTGAATACTGTACTTTCCAATTCCGGTGTTAGACCTGATATATCAGGTTTCTGCAAGAAGCAGTGTTTCATGTGATAGTGTTGATGTGCGCTCTGAAGATCATCAAAGTTTTTGTTGCACGCAGCACATCTAACAACATACATCTCTTGCTTACTTTTCACTGACGTGTGGCAGTTGAGATGACTGTTCAGATCGGCAACGTTCTGTGCAGTTTTGGAACAGAAACAACAGCGAAACCATAAGTTTCCTTTTTGCAGCATGGCTTTCTGACAATTCACATAGTCGTTCCTCCTGTTTATTTTGGAGACGTAACTGGTCCGGCAGCCACAGGTTAAACGGTCTCCTTTTTCTACTGGGAGGAAGTCGTCATCTTCTTTTATTGATATTTCCATCTGTTCAGGCACAAACGCATAGTCCATGCTATGAAGCTCTTTATAATGGATTAGAAATTCTTCCTCTTTGTCAAAGAAGAGATTACCACAAAGGCCACAGAAAAATTTAATTTGTATTTCTTCCTTATGATGCTCTTGGAAGTGTCGCTGCAGCGTTCCTACTTTCCGAAAGTGGCTTTTGCATAACCCACAGCAATACCTGTGAAACGCGTGGCTTTCTAGGGACATGCAATGCTGTCTAACGCTGTCTTCAGATTCAAACATCTCCTCGCAAATGCGGCATTGCCATTTTCCCAGAATAGGACTTTTTTCAGGGGAGAGCTCCATAGGGCTAGGAGTGCGGTCTTTCCTTTCACCCGTGTAAATGCATGCGGTGTCAGAAACTGATGGCATAGGTTCATCCGCTAGAGCTTCTTGCTCGTAATAGTAACTATGTCCACCATGACATTCAGTCACATGCCTCATAATATCCTTTTCTTTGAGGAGATCTACAGAGCATGCTCTGCACCAGAAAAGAAAGTTAGTCAAGTGTGCTCCCCCATGGAATCGGCTCATATGCAGGTGGATAATGCTTGAATTTTCAGCAAGCTTTCCACACACGGCACACTTGTAACAGATTCTATTTGCTGACAAAATGTGATTTTCTACTGCCTCTTCTGTAAAAAACTTTTGAAGGCATTCACAAAACCAGGCTTTTACCTTGCTAGCATTACCTTGACTTTGGTTTCCTACGTGATCTTCGTTCTTATCTTGTAGTTCACTCTTCCGTTTTGAAGGAGAACCACTTTCATTGGTTGATTCATTCGATGTCAAATGTCTCTTGAGCAATGTTCTTGATCGATCCATGGTATGGCTCAAATGAGATGAGTCTTTATTTTTTTCATTGACGTGACAGAACATCAAGATGGACTCTTCCATTGTAGTATGAACTTTAACATTATGCTGAGTGCTCTGCTTATGCTGGGCGATCTGCTTCTCATCAGCAAGCAGCTTATCACAGCTCTCACAGTGACCTTTTGTCTTAAATACCTCTGCAATCTGGGAGATGCTCTTCTTGGACAGTGTCACGGGGCCAGAATTACGACAACGTGTTCTAGAATGGATTAAAAAAGCACAATTAAGGCATTGTATCACAGCCTGAAACTTTTTTTTTTAAACCTTCAGATGTACTTTGAAATTTTTCCTAGTAGCTAAGCAATTAGTGTGTTGAAGTAGTGTCCTCTGTCTACTTCAACTGACTTACTAGTTTGTCAACAGGACTATGCAATGCTTAGCTAATTCTGTTTAAGGTGCAGAAGCTAGATGTTAATTTCTAACACTAGCACTTATGTTTTTGAGAAGGTACATTTTAGAAAGCAAATGTTGCCAACTTAGAAACAGTGGAACTGAGACCAATAAAGTTCTGTTGTTCTCTGTTACAAGAAGAATATAAACAAAAAGGATAGGATCAGCATTCTGCAGTGGATTGCATAGAGTAAGGGGGGGGTAAAAGACATGGAAATTAAGTATTTTTTGGGATAGTTTACCCATTAAGTCAACATTCAGATGGTCCTAGATGCCGTGAAATCGACTAGCACCAGTACAAGATACATCTGTGTAGGTTATACAAGCACACCAGTTATCAGCACATGGATATTCGCATTACAAAGACAGCCTCCCCTCACACACCTGAAGTGAGCTGTTAATTCCATATGTGAGCGTAGTATCTGGGAGCAGGATATACACTTCACTTGGAAGGGGACCTCTTTGCAGAGAGATATCAGCAGTTTCTTTGCATATGACGGGAAAGGTAGAGGAAGGCCATCCTTCGTTTCTTCTGTAACGCAGAATGGCAGAAAATGCAACCATACATTAAAGAGTTCTTTCATAATATTTCAGCCTTCTGACAAGGTTTCTACAGTTGTGTTTGTTTGTCACAGGGTTCAGAAATTGAGTTACCATGTGTCAGCTGATCCCCAGTATTTGTGCAATAAAAGTTTTAAAAGTTAAAACTGCATGAATATGTTAAACTTCCGTAACAATCTCATATCTGCATCTTTAGCATCTTGTTTTTTTCATATTCAGTGACTGACTGTTTCCCTTTTTGTCCTTCTACAAGTTCAGGTCAGCTATCTCTCCCAGGAAGGTTCTTACTGACTTGCTTCACCTTAATCTATCACCACCTGTCTGCTCTTACTACATACGCTTTTACTTAAAGCCACGGTGCATTTAAAAAAGAAAAAAAAATAATGCAACTCATTAACAAGTTTGATCATCTCTCTCTTTCCCGTTCTTACTGTTACTTTTCCTTGTATTCTTAGAATTTTTTGCTGTTCTGAGCATGATCCATGGATAACTCCAGGTACTAGCCGAGTACAAAAAATATTCTGTCGAAAAGAGAATGGTAAATGGCTTACGAACTGCACAGTGCTGTCAATGTTCTGGATCTTAGGAGGCAAACTCTAGTTTAATTTTCTGCTTAGTAAGATGTAATGAACAGTAGAAAGTAATTTGAGTTTGGGCCTTTCAACTAAACAGATCTCACAGACCATGTTGACAATAATAATCAAAGACCTACCAATGCAAAGGAAAAAAAAAAAGGAGCATTTTTGTTCTGAGCTAAGTGCTATCCATCTCTCTATTCTGTGCTATTAATCTTTCCAAAGCAACAGGTTACCAGTAAATTTTATTTTAAACCTACAACATGGTTTTCAACACAAGTCAGCACGTTCATGATTAATAACTTATTTGAGAATACAAGTACGTTAGATTTACAAAATGCAAGAGAACTCCAAAGAGTGCAGCTGACAGACACTTCCATGCAGATGGAAGAACCGATGCAGCCTGCAGGAAGATTCCTTCAAAGCCTCTCTTTACTGTGTAAATCCTGCAGCCACACTGGGGTAGGCCACAAAGGGTAGATATGTTTACAAGGATGAGAAATTGTATTGGTCCTTTTGACCATGTAGACTTACCCTGAAAGCTACACTATCTAAAACAGGGCAGCTTCTTGAATAAGAAGTCAACTCCATCTGTGTGTCATCTACCTCAGCCACTTACCTAATGTTAGAGTAAATGCTTTAATGCCTATTGCATATGTCAAAGCTGAGAAGTCAGTACAGATCTGATGGCTGGTAACCCCGTCTCACAGGTCACCGACCCTGTTCCCAAGAGCATGATTATTCAGACATCTGTGGAATCTAGAAAGCATGGCCCAGGATGTTACCAGCTCACAACATAACCAGTAGCTTAGCCTTCAGTAGCAACACTGCCAGTGCAAGGCACCAGCCCTGCTGCACTGTTCCAGCTAAGGTGATGAAATCTGCAGTTATGTGGAGAAGGAACTTTCAGAGTTTTTTTTTTTTTCCCTCATCAGGTGTGCCAAGGACACAGACAAGAAAAAAATCTCCAGCAGATTTCAGACAGCACAGTAGGGGGCAGGAACATCACAGCCTGACTGGACTGAAAAAGACCTGTATGTGTTTTGGTCCAGGTTTCTATCAATACATTAAATGTAAACCTGTTTAAGACAGTGTCAATTTAATACAGGGTCACTGGAGGATTAGAAGCTTGTATGACAGGACTGAGGAATCACTTCTACAGAAATAATGTAAACTTCAAAGCGTCTTCTCTTACAGAACTTGTAACACCTTACAGAATATGTAACGCCTTAAAAGAAAAATAAGAATTAATTAAAAACAAACTTAAAAGCCTTAGATTTTTCTGCTGTGTAAAAAGCTTAAATCATTTCACATTGTAAGGAGAAATTATCACAAGGAATGAAAAGCACACAAAGTACACTTAGTAGCAACGTACCGAGCAATTTATAAACCTGGAGGAAGTGCTTCTTTCCTGACATATGCTGCAAGCATTCGTCTCTTTTGGTGAAGAGGAAGAAACATTGTGGGCACGCAAAACACTGAATATGCTGTGGAGGGAGATCTTTTTTATGTCCATCATTTTCATTTAGCTGGAAAATAAAATCATCCGATGAGGAAAAACACTAAGCCAACAAAGCAGTTCCATTTCTCCTCATGTCCCTTCATTCCCCCCCCGCCCCGCCTCCCCCCTCTGCCCAGCAATATTTTTATTTTTAGGTTTTCAGATGCCACGTGTATGTACAGGCTATGTGCCTCAGCTTGTAAGACACAAGGGAATGGCCAAACTGCCATTGTAGTAAACTCATCCTTACTGCACTGGCAACTTTTCCATTCCCTTCTTGCACCACTGGTAGCAACTCCCTTCCATCAATTCTTAACAAGTCCTTTATCCGGCTCTCACAAAAAAGCTCCTGACCAACCTGTGACTCTTAAAATCAACTCTTTCCACACTCTTTGCCTTCTACACAACTTCAAATCTCTGCTTTCAGGGCAAAGGTCCTTTAATTCTGCTTATGATGTTTTTGCTTACTCTTTTCTTCTGTCTCCCCAAAGAATCTGCGTGACATGTTTATGCTTTCTTCCAAAACTTTGTTTAGAAAGTGATAACTCACTTTTCTATCTCCCCTTCCTTTCACACCAAAATAATCCTATCCTTACACCTGCTGCAAGAGTCACTTCCTTTCACCAAACTTGTCTCTAACTCCTGCTAATGTTCCTGGACATAACCATATTTGTTATTAAAGCATCTTTGAAGATGCTATCTGGTATCCAATTCAACACCAGATTGCTTAAATAAAACCAGGCACCCTGAAGGTAACAGCTGAGCATCTGTCACTGAACTGAAGGGAAAGTCAGAGGACATCAGAAAAGAAAGAAGGGAAAAGAAAGGAGGCAAGGAACAACAACATAAAAAGCAAGTACTATTAGCTCATATTCGAATCAAAACTCAAATGCTAGATTATCCTGTTCTCTTCCATAAGTTAACTACTAAGTAATGGTAAACACATTTATCAATGGAGAGACTAAAGACAGGGAAGAAACCATTGCACCTGAGTCACTCACGTTTCTTTTCTCCTCCTGTTGCCTTTATTTCTGAGCTCTTCTCTGCTGCTTCTCTTTACCTCCCCTTACTTCACCCTAACCTCGTGCCTTCATCTTTTGTAGTTTTGGAGACACCAAAAACGGGAATACCTTTTGACAGCACCAACAAGGACAAAAGGTTCAAGACAGATCTACAGTCCTCTTGGAAGTACACCACAGAGTACAACGTAATGGTCAGATTTAATGGCAGTGCTGTCAGGATACACCACGTGTTTGAAACACAGCAGAATAACAAAAACTATTTGGAAGACTAAATCAACGGAGGTGGGGTGGAAGAGGGTTTAAAGGACAAAAAAACCAATGCATAATTATGTATCTTGATAACCCTCTATTATGTTCAGTCAGGTGAGTTACTTATCCTTATGATCTTGCCTTAGATAACAGATGATCAGTGTACTGCTGTAAGGTTGAAAATCTTTTGCAGCATATCACACAGGCAACAGCATTATTTGGGGGTCCATGCAATGTGACTGTTGGGTCACAAGGAGAGTGATCAAACCTAGAGAGGAAGAAATAATTAACAAACTAGGCCCCTCTCAACAGCAAAAAAATGTTTTTTTTTTTTTTAATAGGAAAATTTAGGTCTTTTGAAGCTACTGGACAACAACCTATCAAATCAACCTGATCTGCAAAATTCCTCACCTGTCATTAGCTGTATCAGCTGAAGTATCCCATGCAGAGCCAATTCTCTCTGCAGCTTACCAGTTATAATGATCTATTGCTAGAGGAATTATACTGTTTTTGAGAGTGAGAGAACTAATCAAATCTACATTTCCTAAAGACTCTTTTTTAACCTCCCTGTATTGTTTTTGTCTGGGATAGAGTTAATTTTCCATACAATAACTTGCATGGTGCCGTGTTTTGGACCCATGACCAAAACAGTGGTGATAACACACTGATGTTTTAGCTGTTGCAGAGCAGTGCTCACACAGAGCCAAGGACTTTTCAGCTCCTGGTGCTGCCCTGCCAGCGAGGAGGCTGGGGGTACACCAGGAACTGGGAGGGGACACAGCCAGGACAGCTGGCCCAGGCTGGCCAGAGGGATGTCCCACACCATGTGGTGTCATGCTCAGCAGTAACAGCTGGGGGAAAGAAGGAATAAGGCGGGGGGGATGCTCAGAGTTATGGTATTTGTGTTCCTAAGTAACCATTATGTGTGATGGCGCCCTGCTCTCCTGGAAAGGCTGAACATCTGCCTGCTGATGGGAAGTAGTGAATGAATTCCTTGTTTTGCTTTGTGTGTGGGTACAGCTTTTGCTTTACCTACTAAGCTGCCTTTATCTGCATCTATGAGGTCTCTTTTACCTTTCCGATTTTCTTCCCCTTCCCAGTGTAGGGAGGAGGGTAAGCAAGTGGCTGTGTGGTGCTTAGCTGCCTGCTGGGGTTAACCCACAACACTCCCCCTTAGTTTTTCCCCTTACCAGCTTCCCCATGACACTACCATTAGCTGAAACACAGTATATGCTGGAATTGACCAGAAATATAACGAGTGGTGACTAGCAACAATCAGCTACGAACAGACATCTATAGCTACTCTTTGCTTATCTTTATTTTCATTAAGAGCATCTTTTTTATCCTACCATCAACTTTGTTACAACCTGCACTTCGGCCACACCAACCCCATGCAGCGCTACAGGCTTGGGGCAGAGTGGCAGGAAAGCTGTGCAGAGGAAAAGGATCTGGGGGTGCTCATTGATGCTTGCCTGAACATGAGCCGGCAGTGTGCCCAGGTGGCTAAGAAGGCCAACGGCATCCTGGCTTGTATCAGAAATTGTGTAGCCAGCAGGACCAGGGAGGTGATTGTCCCCCTGTACTCTGCTCTGGTGAGGCTGCACCTTGAGTACTGTGTTCAGCTTTGGGCCCCTCACTACAAGAAGGACATGGAGGTGCTCGAGCATGTCCAGGGAAAGGCTACAAAGCTGGTAAGGGGTCTGGACCATGGGTCTTATGAGGAGCAGCTGAGGGAACTGGGGTTGTTTAGTCTGGAGAAGAGGAGGCTCAGGGGAGACCTCTGCAACTACGTGAAAGGAAGGTGTGGGGAGCTGGGGGTCAGCCTCTTCTCGCAGATAACCAGTGACAGGACTAGAGGGAATGGCCTCAAGTTGCGCCACGGGTGGTTCAGGTTGGAAATGAGGAGACATTTCTTCTCAGAAAGAGCAGTCAGGCATTGGGATGGGTTGCCCAGGGAGGTGGTGGAGTCACCGTCCCTGGGGGTGTTCAAGGAAGGGTTGGACGTGGTGCTTAGGGACATGGTTTAGTGGGTGATACTGGTAGGGGGATGGTTGGACCAGATGATCTTGGAGGTCCTTTTCAACCTTAATGATTCTACAGTTCTAACTTCTATGTTTTTAATGTGTTAACCTTTTGCTCTTTTTCAAGTTTGGATGAAGAAGTAATATAACTAGAGCACAGAAATGTTGTTTCTCAGAAAACCAGATATTAAAAATGCTTAGCAAGCAGAAGAAATAAATTTTGAATGAAAAACAAAACAAAAACAACTACAAAAGAACAACCAACTAGGAAGTTTATCACAACATCTGTATAAAATCTGCAACACATTAACCTACCCTCCAAATGAGTTTTTGTCACTATAGGCAGTTTAAAGTAGATTTGATGTATATGTCATAAGTTTGAGCATAGTTTCACCACTACTTCTTGCATTATGCCCTTACCTTTTCAGATGACCTAGGAGAAGATGCCCATTATCAAAATTTCTGTTGCAATGCATCACAGGACAAGAAATGGGACTGCTGTTGACTTGAGTCTGACCTCCTCTCTGATAAGCACCCTTTCTTCCACTGTTAACGGTGCCTGGTTTGAGACCTGTGTTAGAAAACAAAACACTTAACCACAATCTCAACTATAGAGGCTTTTTTTTAAAAAAAGAAAAGGAACACAAAAAAAACACAAAAACAACATAACCAAAACCACAAAACCTAAAGCATTTAGAAATCAGGTTACTTCAATTCTTGAAGCATGCTAGCAATCCTACTACAAAAAGTCTCCCGTTTCAGTTGAAAAATCTGGCTCTTCAATCCCCAGTTAGATTACTTCTCTAACACTTCGACATACTTCCTCCAGGTCTTGCAGGAAATATTTTAAAATTGAAATCTAAAAAAAAATTTTAAACTGAAGTTATACTTACTTATGTAGGCATACTTTCCTGAGCAACCGTTCAATAAATGTTTTCCTTCCAACAACTTCGTGGTAAAAGTTGTTAGCGCTGCCTTAATGGCTTTTATACTTATATTTATTTTTCTAAGCAATAAAACATTAGAAGAATAGTTTTTGTGGAAACTATTACAAAGTTCAGATTCTAAGATCTGGTTATGCGTAAGAGGTGCCTGCAAGCTCACTGTCAGTATTGCTTAACGCAATTATCAGATTTCTATTCTGCAATGCAGCACTTAGAAATAATCACTACTAAGTGAATAAGCAGTGACTTAGAAAACATATCACCAAAACCTAGTTTCAAGGTACCCGAATAAATGCTGATTACTCCTATTATGTATTCACTATTAATCTTTGGTACCTTATTAAGTATTTGAAGCCCCATCATTCCTATTCTTACCTGGCATTTTTAACCACTGGTCCACGCATAGTCTTGCGGCTTCTGTGTCACTGTGTTCCCGAATAAATTCTAGTTCCTGCAACCCGTGAGCATACTGGGAATCAACTTTCTCCTGAAGGTGAAAATATGTAAGGCAAGGTAGTAAATATATATATTTTAATTCAAAATGAAATATGTATATCAAGTTAGACTTTAAAAACTTACATGTGGCTCTCTACATTTCAAAAAAAAAATAAAGAAAAAACTTAGAATGATTTGACTCATTTCTATATAACACAAAGGTGGAATATAACAGCAATAAAATAACACGAGAAGAGTGTTAATTTTTGTGCCCCAAATAAAGGCTACAGCTCTTGCAATATGCTTGCTGAAAATAACTAAGTGAAAAAGTTTAAATATTGATCTTTTCCCTGTTCATTATTAGTATTAATTCTGACAATACAGAAAAGAAAATCTACACTAATATCACAATCAATTAAAACATATTCCTGTACTGAGTATCTTTCAAGAAATACAGCTAATAAAACTTGACCAGACTGGCCAAATTGGAATTTAAAGAAATAGTTTTCTTTTCATATAAATTCAAGAATAATAACAAGAGCAGCTCATGTTTTCATATGGCCCACAGGAATACCACATTCTACCTAAGAAAAATCAACTAATAGTTGCTTTTATTTAGCAACTATTCACAAAATATAATTCCTTTGTAGGAGAAAAAAGTCAATTAACTTACTTCTCCCACACTTACTTAAGTTTGTGAAGTATATCCATAACCAAGAAGATTGTACAAACAAATAATAGAATGAAAAATAAATAAGAAAAAGCTTTTCCTAGCACCCTTGATGACATAAGACTTTATGTATTTGCTTGAAAAAAGGAAACTGCGCTGAAAACCACAAACAGAAAGGTTTCTCAAGTTCTATGAGTTACTAAAACTTCTTTAGTTTCTTAGATGGGTTAAAGCTAACTATGACAGCTTATTATCCTAAGGTAATTCCAGATACCGAACAAAATATGCCAGCCTGACTCAGCTACATCCCATTCTACCCACTGGTCTTGTTTCTACAGAGGCATGTGTGTGTTTTCCAGATACCAGTTATCTGATGGCATACCATTATATCACAGAATCGTCTAGGTTGGAAGAGACCTCCAAGATCACCCAGTCCAACCTCTGACCTAACACTAACAAGTCCTCCACTAAACCATATCACTAAGGACTACATCTAAACGTCTCTTAAAGACCTCCAGGGATGGCGACTCAACCACTTCCCTGGGTAGCCCATTCCAACGCCTAACAACCCTTTCAGTAAAGAAGTTCTTCCTAATATCCAACCTAAACCTCCCCTGGCGCAACTTTAGCCCATTCCCACTCGTCCTGTCACCAGGCACATGGCAGAACAGACCAACCCCTACCTCGCTACAGCGTGAGGTTGGCAGGAAATGGCAGGAAAAAATGTGTCTCACTTGAAAAAATACTTACTGCTATAGCAAAAACACAGTATGCTATCTGTTAGTGGCCAGGGCTGTTAAGCTACAGTCCAACCACTGCCTTAACAATCACAGAATTATAGGGCTTATTACACTGTTGTTCCTGAGAAGACATCAGAAAGAACACCTGAAAGTACACAACAGCAACATTTGTAAACATCTCAAATTTCAAGCACTGCACTTACAAATATTTGGGTGTTGCACAGGGCTGTACTGCCAGCAGCCTCCTGTATCTGAGGTGAAAACTTACTGTGCATTTGCAAATGACAGCTAATACTTCCAGTGTTCAGCCTGGCTTGCAGGCTGCAGCATATTAAGTCCTTTCCCATAGCAATGTGCACATCACATTATTCATCCTCTGCTCTAGTTATCTCCTGGCTGGTACCATACCGGATTAACAGCAAATCATCGGACTGAGGAGAGCACTTTCTGCTTTTTGGGCAATTTGTATCAGTACAACATCTTCCAGAATTTGATTACTAGTAATGGTAACCAAATAGCGATCACTTTTTCCTTTGCAAAGATGGTGTTTATATCTCAAATTCTAACCTTCACACCTTCTTCAACATCAGTATAAATGAAGACAATGTTACCTGATGGTACAGCAATTGACTGAAAAATCTACTTCTTATGTTACACAGAGACTAAGAGACACATTTCAAAATGTAGGAAAAGAGGGCTTTACGTGCTGAAAAAAAATAAGTTGCCTCTGCCATATGCCCACAACACGAACACATCAACTTTTGTATTCTAAGGGCTTTACTTGCTGGCTACAGGTAAGGCGCTGAACACCTGGCTGCTCGGGAAGTAAAAGGAGAGCGGGGGAAATTCTTGTAGAGAATGTGGTCATTCAGGAAAGGAGAGATGGATGAAAATGTTGTTTGGAGGGCACAAGAGGATAAGGAGTAGTCCACCCAGTACTCCTCAACAGATGTTATTGTGAAGGACCACTTTCCCAATAAATCACAAGAAGTATAGATTTTTAAAGACAAGAATTAAATGCCACAGGTAATGAAGAGGGTGTTACGTGCAATCTTTCACTCTGAAAAACAAGAGATAAACCCTACTACCTTTTAGCAAGCAAGAGCACAACTTCCTTTTCTCTTCACTGATTTTAGGCAACAGCCACATGACAGAGTAGACAGTCCTGTTTCTTCACATATATTTTAAGAGCAGGCCTCCTCTGATGTGACACCAGTTTTGATTCTTTTTTCAAGAAGAAACAATGTTTGTGCCAAATATTACAAGACATGACAGTTTCTTTACAAAGAGCCATCTTATATTTGAAAAAATTAGAGGGATGCAGCCTGAGCAGTCTCATACAAAAGCATCTCAAGGCAATGACTACGTTTCTCCACTTAACAGCGTGCTGCCTTTTCGTCTTGTTCATTTGCACAAGTTGGCTGCTCACAACTCCCCAAGTTCTGCTACCCTTCAGCTCTTTCAAAAAGGCACGGCATGGCACAAAGACAAGGATTTGCAGATCACGTAAGATTTTTCTATCATCACTTCCAATCCCACATCGCAAGAATTCTTCAAAATGACAGTAAAGATCCCCCAAGCATATCATAAGAAACTCTGAAAATATCCAATGCTCTGCAGCACCTTCAAATATTTACTGTTTAGGTATCTCCTACGCAGAAAGAATGCTTCAAAGTAGTGTCAGCTTAATTCAGTCACTATATACTCACTCTAGCAGTACATTTTCTCAAGTTACTTAGTAAAGCCAGGACCTATTGCAAACCTCACCTAGACCAGACACAACATTTTAAAATAACAGTTTGGAATAATTTATCTTACACTGGAAAATCTATCCTAATGATTAAAATTCTTATTCAACACAATCTTCTGTTAACAGCATCTCTCCCTATTCAATGACCACGGTGTGCACTTTCAAGGTGAGTTCAGCTATGTTCCTGGTCAGATCAAGAATAAATTTTGCACACCCAGCACATCCCTCAAAAATGGTTTTTCAATCTCTTCAGCAACTACACCCCTCTAGCAATTGATTATCAGTGTTAAGGTCAACTTCTCTTACTACTAACTTCAGTTAAATTCACTTTCACAAAAACAAATATATAAATCTCTGTTAGTCAATTTAAAAAGCCATGACAGATATTACATTAATAGCTTGAACAAACTACATTGCTTTACAGCATACCATTAGCACCTAATGCACGTGTTCCTCTCAGAGCAAAATTATTCTTCATCTTTAGAAAAACTGCTAGCTTGCTTTGAGGTTCTTAGGAAGAGTTCTAGAGCAAACAAAACCCAAAGCAAACAAGAACCAAAAAACATGTATGTGCAAGGTGGCTAAAGGCAACCTACCTCAAGAGATAGCTTTTGTTATTTCTGGTTTGGACTGTGGTTTTTCTGTGGTAAGCACAGAATACCTCTCTTACAGACAGAATCAAAGTTACCAAGACTGGGATGGAAACCTTTTCACAGAACATGTTCTGGTATATGTAGGGAAGAACCTACTCCATGGCTCCAGGAACCCAAACGGACTCCCTTCTTTCCCCTGCAGCATGCAGGTATTTGCACAGTGATCAAATCAAATGATCAAATTTGGTCATTTGATCAGTGATCAAATACCATATCAGCTGTGAGCATGAAAAGGATGCCTTATCTCCCACAAACCACACACTCGTGTATCTGTGAGGGCCATACAGTTCGCTCTTTGAAGAAGACAGATACGTGGTTATACACACAATTCCCCTCATCTCCTAAAGCTAGATAACTTTAGCTCCACAGTTAAACCTGGCTCACAAGCTCGCAAAGAGGTAATTCCCATTACAGTGCAGCCTGACACAGCATTAAATGAATGCCAGGCTGGGACTGCAACAGCGTTTCCCATTTTGTAGTATATTTCATGACTAATAAAAAGCAATTTTTAAAATATCCTGAAACCAATGTTTTAAGGAAGCAGTGCTTCCGGTAAATAAAAGTATTTTGTTTTGATAAATAAATTTTAGATTTATTCTTGTTTCCTATATTTTGTTTCTTCATATATAAAAATATATGCAAAATGAAAAAAAATGTTCTGACATTTCTGATGATTCCGAAGATTTCTTCCTTATGTGCATCTTGACAGTAAGATGTTCTGCTTCAATGGCCAGATTTAGCAACAGACATGCTTTCAAGAGAAGGGACAGAGAAGGAAAAGAATCCTCTACTAGAGCTCAGTAATTCAAATGGCTGTGTTTTCCAACGCCTGAAGATACAAATGTCTGTTGGAGAACCAAAATCAGCACATGTCTGGCAAAATCATTGGCAGATGGCTACAAGGGGTTCTTCTTCCTGTGGAAAAACCCCACAACCTTAGCTCAGTCTCCCTGCCAGAGGTAAGAGGCACGGTGCTGCTAACAAAGCTCTGGGGCGGTGGGAACGCCCTTAGCTCAGACTCAAGGCTCAGCTCAAAGGTGCCTGAAGATTTATGCACAGCCCTTTCTGCAGCTTTGACCATGATGCAGAGGAGGGTCATACAAGATGTTCTGTGCTAGAAACAGCAGATTAACAGAGACTCAGAATCCTGGTAATTCCTCATGTCACCAGAGCAGCCAGAAAGTTTGACTAGAAAAAAAAAGAAAGAATTAAAAATAAATAAAAATGGAACAGAAAATGGTCCCTGAAACCAGTCAGCTTGCTCCACTGCCAAGCCAAAAAATAAAAACAAAAAAGGGCAAGTTTCACTGTGAAAAGTAATTGTAACTCTGCAGATTGCATTACGTGTTGCCACCCAGCAGGAAAATATTCATCATCATGAAAGGGTTTCCTATCCTTCACTCTCAGACTATTTCAAAGCTACACAGCTATCACTGACTCCACTTTATAGCTCAAAAACTGTATGTGGAGACATTAACAAATTGCCACATTCTACGTGGAGGAGGCAGGAGAGGAATGTAGGCCTCTGCTCATCAAAGCTACCTTAGACTACATCCAACAGACTTTTACTCTGTTGCATTACAGTTGCAGAGTCTGTAGTGGACTATAATAGCCCTTGTAACTGTAGTATAATTGGGGGGCTTTAAAAGCCATTAACAGTGTTCAGAAAACTGGGCTAGAGAGGCAGCACCTTTATGGAAAGCAATTTGAAAAACTTTTGGTTCATGAAATTATTCCATAATATTTCATTAAGTTATCAACTCCTTCAGGTTGGGAAGGGATATCAGGAGGAATTAGTCCAACCTTGTGCTGAAATTGCGGGTCAGCTATGGGGCAGGCCAGGTTGCTCAGGGCTTTATCCACTTGGGTCTTTAACACCAAGCACTGTCTGCACAACCCCTCTGGGAAACCTATTCCAGTACTTCATTATCCTCACATTCAGTTCTCTTCCTCTCTACCAGATACCCAGACAGAACTTTTCCTTTTTCAATTTATGACCGCTGTCTTATGTTCCTCTGCCACACACGTAAATAAAAAGCCTGGCTTTGTGTCCTTGATAATCTGCCTGTAGGCACCGGGTGTTGCTGTTAGGTCCCCCCGAAGCTGCCTCTTCTCCTTGCTGACCAAGTCCAGCTCCCTCAGCCTCTCCTCACAGGGAAGTGCTCCAGCCTCTGACCATCTGATAGACTTGCCCTATTTATCAATGTTTTTCTTGTACCACGGGGCCCAAATCTAGTTATAGCATTCCACCCACATGTGGTCAAATGAGTGCCAAGGGCAATAATCAATCCCTTCTCCTCCATCCACGTACTGTGCTCCTGATCATATTGCTCATGATCCCGTTGTAACCCTTTGCTACCAGGGCATGCTGTCTGCATTTTGAGCCTACCACCCACAAGGACACTTGGGTACTTGTCCACAAGCTGCTCCTCAGGCAGTCAGTCCTCAGCCTGTATCAGTGGAGGGAGTTACTCTGTCCCAAGTGCAGGACTTCTGCGCTTATCCTTGTTGAATTTCATGAGGTTCTTGTCAGTCCATTCCTTCCAGTTGTCCACGTCTGCCTGAGAGCAGCCCTGCCACTGAGCCTACTGACTGCACTTCCTAGCTGGTACTACAAACACGAAAAGTCCATGCCTTCCATATGACTGCACTATACAATTAATAAGATTTGGCTCTGCAGTTGTGCCTTTAATTTACAAAGTGTTGTCTCATTACAAAATAATACCTGATACAGACAATTAATGTGGCAAACAGCATACTAAAAATCTCAGACAAAAGCAAGTATTTCACTAGATTTGCCACATGGTGTTTTGTGATAACTGGTATTCTTTGATTATTTAAGCAGAATAACTGATACAATGGTCCCTCTGCTATACACACAAACAAGTGAACTAGTTTTTGCCATTTGCATGAAGATAGTGTTTTTTCCTCTTAAGAATGCAATAACACTACCAAAATCATCACCTAAAGGCCACTGAAGAGAGAAAGTCCATATTGTATTTCAAACAACGCCCCAGAAACAAAAATCTAGGTGTCAGTTCCAGGTCAGGCTCACCAATTGTTTATTTACTTAGTAATGAAAACACAGTTGTGACTACTGTACTATGCACTTCTACTGAAACAAGAACACATCCAATACCTTAAAGGCTTTGTTTTTCTCTTCCTTTTGCTGTTTCTCTACTTCAACGTGGCGTGCCAGACGATCCAGTGTTGATGCAACTCTTTCTTTCTGATAGTCAATGTGATCTTTACGCCTAGCGTTTCTCTACAATTAAAAAGTTAAAACTTTTATTTGGTAATTATTATGTTAGTAACAGATCTTAATACAGTAAAAAGCAATGCCCAAGCAATCAGGACATAATTCAGTACAGACAGTTTGATCTTAAGTTCCACAATCATCACAAGGGAGTGAGCCAGTGCACGTACAGAAGATCTGCCTTTCCTTATGACCCAGGTTTATTGCACACATCCTCTACTGCAACACCGGTTATCAGAAGTCAAGAGGCGGCCACTGCTGACAAAAACAACAGCAGTAGCTCGCTCTCAGTCACTGTCCCTCTCGAAGGTCCCACAGAGTGGACACAAGAAACTTGGGGGATACATGAATTGACTTGACCAGCTTGCTTCTGACTCAAATCCAAACATTCTTTACAAAGAATGAAGATGAGTTAGGACCAGGCTGACAGAGTAAGATCCTACAGCCTAACCACTCCTCTTAAAAAGTCCTTGTAGAAGGAAAAGGTCTCAGAGCAGGCAGATACATTTGCAGGCTCCAGACTGCAAACTAACTTCTGAAGTCACTTTTAAAGTGACATTTTCCTTCCCTTTTCTTCACTATGCTTGTCAAAAACACCGAAAGACAAATAAAGGCTCCAAATTCATTACAAGAAGGCAGAAAATGTCTCTGGAAAAAATGAAGTGTTAGCATACTTCTCCTAATTATTCAACATTAGGTAAAAAAACCAGAAGACTTAAATAGTAGCTCATTCATTAATTACTTGTTAAATTACCTCTAACAAGTTTTTCATGAAGAGTAGATGATGGGAAAAATACAAGAGACTAATTTTTTAAATTATTTTTTCTTTTAACTGAGAAGTCCCAAGATATGTTACAACATACTCACATGATCGTAAGAACTGCTGTTAGGTTCTTCATCTTCACTACTGACCAGATCAATGCATTCAAGTACAGGTCTTAAGGGTCCTTCCTGAAAAAGTGTTAAAAACACACACATACAAAAGCATTAAATTGTTTTCCTTGAAGGTAAAATATTGCTCGCATTAGAGAACATTGATAGCACTAAGAATATTTTAAGGGGAATTTCACCAAGGTTCCAAGAGAGTATATTAACAAAATTCCTGAAGGACAACTTAACAGACTTGTGCACAAAATTGGTAAAACACGCACATATATGCAATATTCACAAATACTTCAAGTATCAACTTAACCTATAAACATCAACTACCAAAAATAAAATGAACAATCTTGGCCTGCTTAATAGCCTTATGCTCTTCACCTCCTCAATCAACTTAAAATCTACATTTCTGGTTGGAAATGCTCAACTTGTGCTGTTACTTCAATGGTACTAGGGTATCAGACTATCACCAAGAAAGGAATAGTTTTAGATTTTACTAAACACAACTAAATGGTGGTAGTTTTTTCACAGAATCACTTTTGTTTTTTGGTTTTTTTTTTTGGTTTGTTTATAAGAAGACACAGATTAAATTAAATTCTGACTCCAAAGGAAATTAAACTCCTAAGGAACTTCAGATATTATGAAAGTGAGAAATAGTTTCATACACATTTATATCCTGAAGTCTACTACTTTCTAAGGATGTTGTCCTTGAATGTTTCCTGATATAAGCATCTTGAGAAACTTCACACTGATTGTCTGTGACCTCAATGACCTGCTGGTCTAGATATTATCAACACCTGATGATTTACAGGCCCTCAAATCCCTCCATGTTTACATTCTGTCTGGTGCTACTGGGTAGATAACAGAACATCGTCACAAACATGAAAAAGCAAACAAAAAACAAATCATACTTTTATGCTTTAACTAATGAGATTCTAATAAGCAATCAGGTCCTGTATTTTTGGAGAAGACACACAATACAACGTCTCGAGCTCCCTGCACATCCACTGTGATGAGTCTTTCAATTATAAAGGCAAAAAGAAGCACTACGTCCACAGTCTGATGTCACACACACACAAAACCAAACAAACCAACAGCAACAAACAAGGTATCATGCTACAACATCATCACATCTCAACTAGCTAATCAGTACAATGGATTTGCAATAGGAAAAGTAAGCCTACATACACCAAACAGAAGTATGCCTAGCTACTCTAACTCACACCCTAGTCACTGCCTAGGTACATACACATCTTCCCTGGTATTTACATTGGCCTCATTTTTATGACAATTATGCACAGAAGAGAGGCAAAGTTAACTAAAAATCTCCACACGCTACAAAAAGCTTCCCATCCAAATTTATTACACCCTAATCCCAATCCTGCTAGATTCTGAAAGCTATTATCTAACCTCAAAGACAATAAACAAAATTAAAGATAGTTTAAGCTTTTGTTTTTTTTTCTTTTAAATCTGTACATGCAATTCCATCTACGCCATGTGACAGAGGTTTTGACTAAGCTGTAGTGTTACCTATTTGTCTGTCAATGCTGCTGCAGATGCCACACAACTGTTAATAACTCCAGAGATATTCCTTATTGTTAAAAGCTAAACTTTCCAGGCAGAAGAAGGAATTCAAGACAGTCAACAATTTAGTGATTTCTTGAAGAGACGCAGTACCATACCCACTACCTCTGTCAGGTATTTGGCAGTGTCCTGAACGTCTTAAAAATCAACCAAGTAGGGCAGGCTACGCAGATTTACTGCCTCATGAGAAGTAGCAGAGAAAACTGCAGCAGCATGCAGTTCTCTCCACTGTGTTTACTGCATCTCATTCTTTCCATTCTTCCACCTTTCAAGGCCGTAAAGCTGCTGAGCTGGGCAGGCACAAACAGCCCTCACTGTCTCTCACCGGGAAGGAACAGGGATGAGACCTTGGACAAAGGACAAAATTTATATGAATTCAGCTGCAGGACTCACATTACCCCTAAAGAGTGCTTAAATTCTAACAATTAAATAAGGAGAATATGATTTTCTAAACTAAATCTGAAAAATCCACAATGGATTATTTTTTGTAAAAAATGACAGCCTCTATAAATCTGTAAGAAATTAAATCCTCAGAAGAAACAACAGGTGCTAGCATGTTACAGTTCAAAGATGCAATCAGACCATCTGACCGTCTCATCAGTTCAGCAGGGTGTTTTGAAATGTTCAAGTCTGATTCTGACAGCTGTGGCTTCCTCAAATGCAAAGATTTTCCTTATTTCTCTTTATTTGATTCCCTTGGTTCAGCTCAGCAACCAACTACTCAAAAGTTAGGAAACTGACAACTGAAAGGCAGAATAACAACCTGCTTTCAAGCCTAACAATCAGAATAGTAAATTCAATTAATTACCAGTAGTATTTCACTTTTTTAGTGTTGTTTGCATGAACAAAACATTATTTTTCCTTCTGCATTTTGTACCTTTTACTAAACAATTTTTATGTATTTGTTAGTTTGCATTCCAACTTGAATACAAATGTGATACGACTTTTTTTTTTTAAATACTTCTCAAAGATATAAATCCTTATTTCCTCCCCCCCCCCTTTTTTTTGTGGAAAAGGGAAAAATAAGAAAAAAAAAGGAAAAAAAAAAATCTATCTGCCTGTATACACTCTTGAATAATAATGCAAATCTCAAATGTAGCACTTAGGCTAGTTTGTGTTGCATTGACCTAAAGGTTAAGCCACCAACTAGGATAAAAAACAAATACTGAAAAGAACTACCGTCCTGGGTCAGATCAACAACTCAACTGGACTAAAACAGATACCTTGAGAAAGCGTAAAAATCAGGGAAATCGGGGAAATTCTGTCCCGAGCACATCTACCTGGCTGCTGCTGAGGTTGACATATGAGAACCCTTGACTGAAAGCTGTCATCAAACGTCAGAGCCTGGGTTAGATCCATCCTCTCTCACAGAAGTGACTCCAACACTTCTCCAAGAGCGCCAGTGGCTGCAGCCCAGGCTCATCCCTACAGCCTTGCTCCTCTCCACCAAGAGGATGCTGACACCACAACGGAAAGTGAAGGTCAAAGCCTCTTAATTCAGTGGCCCTGGACTGAAATCGTACTCGTGGAGGGAGACTGACTCTAGGACGACTCCTTCCTTAAATGTTCACAGAGGCCTTCTGAGAATTTCATGCACGCAGTAGCTTCACATGGACTTTTTCCTTTTATTATCCTGCTTGGAGAGGCGGTGCCAGGTGCAACATGGCCTTTTTACAGGGACAGAGCAGGCACCACCAGTAAACATGCCCAATTAATACTCCAGGAGTATTAATTATGGAGGGAGAGGTCTGAACAGCAGGAATTTAGCTTTTGCTCTGTTGGCTCACCTCAGCAGCTATCTAGTCCCATATTTAACATTATCATTATGAAAATTACTTCCTTTTTTTTCCCCAACTGGTTAAACTAAATAGTAGCACAGTGCAAAGACAGCACCAACCCTGAGGACTCCATCACTGCAAGAGATTTATGGGCTCCTTAAAACCTCTGTAGGGATTCAAAGAATTCCAATTGTTTTTGATGTATCAGTTTTTCTAGTATTGCTGGTTCCTCGCAGTTCCTGCTCACTTCCCTCGGTATGTTTCATGTCATGCATTCCCAACCCTTTCACTCCATAGGACACTCTTCTGCGTCTATACCACTTGAATTATGACTAATAATGACTTTGAATTAAGTTCAAACAGTAACTGGAAATATGTAGGTCGCCCCCAAGTGTTTTAGGCAAGATAGTTTTATGCAGTTATACCACACCCCTTCTCTAGATCTCCACAAAAAAAAAAATTGTATTAGTTTTCCTAAATCACAGAATCAGACAGGTTGAGGTTGGCAGGGACCTGTGGAGGTCATCTGGTCCAACCCCCTGCTCAAGCAGGGCCACCCAGAGCAGGCTGCCCAGGACCATGTCCAGGCAGCTTCCTATAGGTTTATGGAATGAAAATAAATGAAATATACCACACATGTACACAAAATCACAACTTTCAAGAAAAAGGAAGAAAAAGAGAGACCAGGTGACCTACAAGTACTTGTTTTCAACTGGAATATGAACATGCTGAGATATTCAGTGGGCTTCTCCAACCCAATTTATGCAGTACCACTTGGTGCACTGTCTCCTTGAGACATGCAGTACTTAAAAGATCAGGTAGCATTCATACACAATGTTTACGAAGCCCCTACACATCTAACCATACACATTATTATATGGAAACACTGATCTAAAAGCTAGGCAAATAAATTAGAAATCCTTCTGAAAGGTGCACGTTTACTACAGGGACGTGTGGTAGTGACCTGAGAAGAGGGAGCACAGCTGACGTGAGGATGCAGCCAGTGTCAGACACCCTTCCCCTTGTATTCATCACTGACCACAGCAACCTCCTCACCCCAGGACACCAACCCTGCACAAACAAGCCTAAGCAGTCCTCCTCCCATACAGGCCAGACTGTCTCAAATCAGTCATCACTGGACCACAAAGCGTCTGTGCTTTGCACGTGCAAAAACAAGAAAAAAAAGGTAGCAGAACCACTGTTTTTATAGGTTTCTTTTCTTTCAGTTGGTGTTCTCGGTTCTACACCAGCCCTTCAATCATTACACGCCCAAAGCTATATTAACTTCCTCATTCTTTGCCCAGCATTTTAAGAAAGTGAAGCTTATACAACCATGCTACACATGAACGCTTGCCTGTTTATTTAAAGAACTATGAACTCATTAGTCAATTCTGGTAAAATTCAACTAAGAGATCAAGAAGTCTCAGAGATGATCAAGTACTTACAGGTTTAGCAAAAATATGTATATGCCCCTTATACCTCAGCACCTAAATACCTGTGCAGAAAGGTGTACACTGAATTTAGACTCATCAAACATCATGAAAAACAGGAAGAAATCTACTGCCAGTTACTTTTTAGCATTAAAAATAAGACAAATCCATAGGAAGCCACCCATTTTCAGTCCTAGCATCAATTAACAGCTTCTTTCTTATTTGTGTGACTTCTGCTTTAGGAGAAATCATCTTTCTGTTCTCGCACATGCGCCTGCCATCCAGCACCATTTGACTGATGATGGATTGAGGCTAGAGCACTGGCAGCATGAAAAACATCCTGTTTTTCTTGGGTATTTAACAGATATAAGTATCTTAAGGTTACTCGCACATAAGCCACATGTCAGGTGCTGTACTGTAGCTATGACACACTGCTTCACAATTTGAGAAGGCTGCCTAAGGCCTTCCAGTTTTAGACAGCGTATAATGGTTTTGACGGCGTTCTGCAGAGCGAGCAGTGCTTTACTTTGTTACCTTCAATGAGGCTACTCATTAAGCAAAATGCCATGCAACTGACAACGAATGACCTTGTCGTGTACCTCCCCGACCACTTCGCATCCCCCACTCACCTGCTGGGATGCTCAGCTCTAGGTTCTCTCTGTAGGACCAACTGGCATCACCTACCGCCCTCCCAATGAACGTCCCTTTAAGATAAGCTTGTTATCTGTTTAAGACAAACTTGTTATCTTAAAGCTAACAGCTTCCAGATGAAGCAATTTTTGATGATCGTGGTTACGTTTGAAAGGCACACGTTAGTTTTCTGACCCAACGCAGAACCCAAACCCCCTGTTTCACTGCGAGCATGCTGAGAACCCGCTTCCAGGCTCGGGATCTACTTACTCCAACAAACTCAATCTCATCCTCGCTTTCGGAAACCGACGACTTGCTCTCGGAAACGGTGGCAGAGTCGTAAGACTCCATTACCTAGGGAGAAACAAACCCAAAACACGCTTCATCATCCACGCTTGCGGCGCTTTCAGTTTTATCGGGAATTCACCTTTCCAGCCCTCCCATTCCCAAACCGCGGCCTAACCCAGGCAGCGCCCCAGTGCCAGCCTCCCCCGGGGGCAGAGCACCCCTGGGGGCTCGGCATCACCCCGAGGGGCTCGGCATGGCCCCGGGGGCCGCCCCGAGGGGCCGCCCGGCCCCGCTGCCCCCAACACCCACCCTCAGGCCGCTGCCCGCCGCAGCGCCGCTTCCTCTTCCCCCGGGGGCGGCGGGGAAGGGGGAGAGGCGGAGCGGCAGCGCGGCTTGCCGGGACTTGTAGTCGCCACCCGCCTTCGCCCCGCTCCCCTTCTCCATCCCCTCCCTGCTGGCCGTGCACGAAGCCGGGGGACCCACGCGGTGGTGCCGGAGCCGGGGCCGGGACCAGGGCCGGGGCCGGCCATGGCGGCGGGCGGCGGCCAGGGCGCGGAGGCGGGAGCAGCAGCAGCAGCAGGAGGCCGCGGGGCCGGGCGGTGGCGCCGCGCTGAGGCGGTGGGGCTGGGCTGGGCTCCGCGCTGCCTCCCGTGCCCTGCTCGCCCCCGGGGGCACCGTTGGCCCGGCACTGGTAGCCGGGCGGGGAACGTTGTTACCGCCCTGCTTGAAAGAGGCTTCGGTTCTGAGGGAGGGGTGGGGGGCAAAACGTGTGAACCCCCCCCCCCCCCCACCCGGGGGCTCCCTCCTCAAGCCCCCTTCCTTCCCTGCCCGGCTTGCTCCATGTCTCAGGCAGGTGGTGGCAGGGGGTTGGAGCTGTGTGCGGTAACCTGCAGGCCTCGTCTCTGGTGGCTTCTTGTAGGGCTGGCATGCTTGGGGCATGGCCCTTGCTCTCTGCTCTCCTGGTGCTGCTTGTCCAAAGAGCATCTGTGGTGAAAGCTCATGCACCAGGCTATTTAGAGCATGTGGGAAGACTTAAAAGGAGCATTAATCTGGGGATCTGCGACCACCTTTCCATTAAAATTTGAGTTTCCTGGCTGGGGAATGCACTGCAGCAACCAGGCTCTGTGGTGGGGAAGGGTGGGCGATGAGATCATCTGTGGTGGGCTCTGCTGCTAAAAAATGCTCAGAGGGAAAATAAATGGTCTCATGAACGTTAATGAATGAAATGTTAACGTGTTGGACACCTGTAACTTTAAATGATGAGATCCTGAAATAAAATGACACAGCTAAGGTAAATCCTTGTTGTGTTTTTCTTTTTTTCAACCTGTTTTCTTGCTGTTTATATGCTACTTCTCTCCTCCCTTCATCCCACAGTTACTTTGAGCCACCCCAAGTACGTATGAATTGCCTTTGCTCAATACATTAATATTGGGTAAATAGGAACGTGTAATGACACATTTGAGTTGTGTGTCTACGTGAAAGACCTAAATGCACACAAAGCACGTCACTATTCCTTCTTACTAAATTCTGTATACCCAAGAAAGAACTGAGGATAGCATGTAAAGTTTTGAGGATAGTACGTTAAGTTCTGATGATCTGGAAGCTTTGTGAAAGAAATAACACATCACAGGGTACTTAATGTCAGCATTAATTTAGTGCACTTACTTTTCTTGTACACAAGTTACTATACTGTTAGTTTTAAGCCTCATTTCATGTGTGAATGAAAACACAACTGTCTGGTAGACATACTGAGATGCTGAATGGCAAAAAAAAAAAAACAAAAAAACGGCTGAAATATTTTTGTACAGATTTTCTGGGTTTGATGTTGTGTGAACTCAGAATTAGCCCCTTCTCTGAGATGCAATCCTTGTTTCTTTTTTATCGTTTGACTACTAATTAAAATATACTAGGTAACAAATTTGTACAACTTAATCACTGTTGAGGTGTATAAACAAAACTAAACTACTACCGCTTAGAAAATTCAAGTCCTTGTCGATGCCTAAAATTTCGTATTTTGCATTTGTAACTTATATGTGCTAATAGAACGTTGATAGCAGCCATTCTGTTTGTAGCTTGTATTTGCACTTAATTACTTTTTATTCTTGAGGATAAACAATCTGCTGTGCAATAGTAATGGGTTAATAGAACAAGGTGGCACTACTTTTTGAAACTGCTCCTCTATGAAAATGACATTAATTTGAATATGAAATTTTCAGCAGTAACTCAAGTAAACGAAGCATGTTTGCTATTGCAGTGACCCATCCAAACATCCTCCAGCTATGCAAACAATTAAGGAAAAAAAAAAAAAAGAATAGCAAGAGAATTGATACATGTAATCATGTCAACATTGACAGTATGCTAATGAAACTCTGAATTCCAAAATAACAGTATTTTAGGTAATATCTGGGAAAGCACAGGCTTCTTAGGTTGTTGGGCAAGTTTTGGACAGCTCTTATACAGATTTTTTTTTCATGCAGAAGAGAAAAAATGCAGCCCGCTGGACTTGGCTGGTGGACCAACTGCAATGTAGATTCACTGTCTCGTTTTGTGATTTTTTTATTTTTTTTTTTTGCCAAAGGTAGCAGCAGACAAACCTAGGAGAGCAGGGGGTAATCACGGTCTGCTGATGAGTTAAAGTCTCCAAGTCCAAACCTCCAAGCCATGTCTGGGGACTACATAGGATTTGGAAGCTGTTTCTGAGAAGATCTTCTCACATAGACTCAGTAACACTGTCAGCCAACTCCGCATACTCATTATATGCCTTTAAAACAATTATTTTCTTTTATAGAATTTAAAAAGATCCTTGCTTCTTAAAGTGAAACATTGCCTTTTTTAACCATTGATTTCCTTCTTGTATTACCATTGCATGCTACCACCTACTCTTGACCTAGAAAATGTGGATGTCTTTTTTTGACTCTCATCTACATACTATAAGTGAACTTGACATGCATGAAAAATACACTGAAAACACTACTTATTCAATAGTGTATTTTTTCACAAAGTTTATCTCATTCTTCATATATCTTAGTATCTTCCCTCCTTAGACAGCAGGTGTTTTTAATGAGCAGTTCATAACAATATCCAAATTCTTTGCTGTTGTAATCTTCAAATTCAATCTAAAATGCAGCAATAAAAGCAAATTGTTCAAATGATTGGCTTTAGTATTGCTTTGTTTTCAGTACTGAATCTCCCGTAGTCTCTATATGCTGTGCAGTTATATAGCTATTACGCTTTTCTGCACTAGCTGTCAGCCTTCTCTGATGCAGATGCGTCCTCTATCACACATATCAGAAAAATTTTACACTATGACACATCACCAATTTTGATTTTACTGCAAAATTTGGGAGAAGCAGCATTAGACCGTTCTGCTCTCTCTCCCATTCTCTTACTTCTGTAGTTTCTAATCTGTAATTATTAGGTGTTCAATTTTGTCTTCTCCAAGTTTGTCTGCATCATTTTGGAAGAACATTCATACTTCCTTTTCAGTCACACTGCACTAGCTATAGCATTTCTGTTACCCATGTACTTGTAAAAAGGTATTTATCTTGTTGTGTGTGGTGGGGCATCAGTCACATACTTTGAAGGAGAGATAGGAACCGACTCTTAGCAGCTTGCTCCCTCTTTACCCTTTGGTTAAAAACAAAACAAACTAAGAGATAGTAATATTTCATTTTATTTGATAGAAAGTTGCTTCAAAAATATGATTAACTATATACATCCTTATATGCTGTACATACAGGTACATATACAAAATATACATAATAGCAAACATCCTCCTGTTACATTTTATGGATGATAGTTAATAACGTGAGATAGAACTTACATCATATTGTCATACCTGCTTTCATCTTAATCCTATCTACAAGGAACTGATGGACATGAGAGATGAAAAAGGCTAGCAGATCTCTTCAGTCATACCCCATCCCATCCAGAAGTCTTCTCTACAGTGCATTTGATTAGTGCATTATTCTAATAAAGGTAGTTTGCAGCACTTCCCTTCAGAAGTATTCAGCTGCAAAACTTGTCTTCAGATTTTTTTTTACTGGCATTTACCCTATTTCTAATTCTAGAAATCCTCCTCAAATCAAGTTGTTTTTTTTTTCCCTCCATCTTGATTCATTAGTTGCTTGTTTGCCAAGTACGAAATAGATTTAACTGTTAGTACTCTCTGTTCTGGGAGAAATATCCTCAAGCGTGAAAGCTATAATCCGAATGTTCTCTCCTTCCCATGCTAACAGGACACTGTAAAACTGGAATCAGTCAACAAGGAGGAAAAAAGTACCACTCCTCCTCCACAGGCAATTACAGGGTGCATGACTTCCAGTTGTGCCCCTGGAACAAGTGGTGTCAGAGAGCTCAAGAGAAATTGCCCAGCTGCTGGGGGATTTCTGGTACCAACCCCACGAGGAATGCTCTGCCCAACCACCCACTGTCTAACCAAACCGCAGCATACCAAAATCTAAACAGAGGGAGCAGGAGCTGGCACCTCTGTCCCTTACTAGTTGCTTCCAAGAGATAATCCTCCATCCCTTGACTGGAGGGATCTGTCACCCTTAACCTCAGGACCTGATGTTCAGGGAAGAGAGCGACAGCTGCCAAACCAGAGTAGCAGCAAAAGGTCTGGGAGAGAAGCCATGGCCTCCACAGGCTATCCTGGAGGACTCTTCCCTGAGCTAAGAAGGAACGTGCCTTTTTTCATCGTCTTTCCACCTTCCGGAGGTTAAAAAGGAGCTGCTTCTTTCTTGCAGACATCTTGGGAGGCACAGTTTCACTGCCCTGAAAACATTTTCTTCTTTTTAAGTTAACAGCATCCTTAAATACCTATTGTACTACTACTTCTCTGTTCACGTGGCCCTGTGTTTTCCAACCCTGTGCTGGTCGTAGTTTTCATTCATTAGGTTTTTTTTTCTGCTGTTTTTATATCTCTGTAGCTCTTTTGTATTAGTATGCAATAGCTTTCTCTAACGGGTAAAGCAGTTTGCCATCAGCTGTCAAGGTGAAAGCAAGGGAATTAAGGTTCCTCTTATAAATTCTTTTGGTGTTACTTTAAATAATATAGTGTTTTTCTAACTAAGGGGAACTCTTCTTGTATTCTTTGGATCAAGTTTATATTTTCTGACATACAGTATAACATGCATATATTTAGTAATATCTTAAAGACAAAGATATTAATATGCCTTCATTTTTTTCTATGCTGTGGGATTTTCACTCATTTGAGAAAAAGGTTCCCAGGCTTCTATTCTTCTTGCAGTACCTCTGTTCACTGTTGCTAGGCCCCATAAATATTATTTCATTTTAATTTTGTACTACTCCTTCGTCTCCATCGAAGAACTGGTACGAAGCACATCCTGTTACTCCTTATCTGAATTCCTGAGGTCCTGTCTGCAACCCTGGTTGGCAGAGGGCGCTGGTGAGCTGCTGGAGAGATGAGACTCCACCTTAGAAGAAGAGGATTTGGAACACTCCTGCTGACCTTGTGTGCTGGGAGGTGGTGGAGTCAGACGGCTGTGGCTTTGCTGAATTTGTGCAGTAGCAGCTGGTGAATCATCATCCTGCTGGTCTTGGGTGCGGGGAGGAACAGCTGAAGGGATGATGCCCTGAGGAGCAGCTGTTGAACCACTGTTGAGACAGTTTACAACTAAGCTTGCGATGTTAACATTGAACGTGCAATGACTACTGACTGTTCTTAGTTTCTGAGCAGCAGAGTATAAACTCTGCTTAGTTAGTTAACCAGTTAGCTTCATTTACACATTCCCTTTTTCCTTGTTTCACCTCAGCCTAATGAATCTGAAACGATGATTTGTCTGTCTCGGATTTTAATCCTAATTCCTTCTCTTGAATCATACCTGTGTTCCGGGGAAAGGTAGAAGAGGTGAAGCCACAACAGAGATCGTAACTGCCGCATCACCAGGTTTCGATAGTTTATAATCGATTTGTTATTAACTTAAAGTTAAAAAAGTTTGTTAAATTAAAAAAGTTGTTACTAAGGTCCTGCACAACAGGATTTTTTTCTTGAGGTGAACCAAAGGTGGAACTGTGACATTGTGAAGCACTTTTAAATTTTCCTAATTTTCTTGCAGAGGAAACCTGTGTCATCTGAGTTAAAGGAAACGCCACCATTACCTTGGGGATGATTACTTACAGTGTTTAAATGCTTTTACAGTGAGGAAATTCTGAACACGTATGAAACTAATCTATTATAAATGCATTCTAATAAAAGTCCATTCAAGAGAGACTGTGCAAACAATATTCACATTGGTTTCAGTGGATGTTGGGCTGAATTTTACAGAAGCACGTATCAATGACAGACAAAGACATTTCTATTTTAAGATACTACGTTTAAGCTGAAAGGTCTTCAGGCAGTATGGAACAGCAACCCAGAACTGTATTTGTGCTAGCTCAAGATCCTCCTGCCAGGACTACAGGAATACTGTGCCTGTGCAGCATGAGACTCAGGAATTAGCAAAAGTCATGGATTCATCTGATGAGGAAAAAGATTGTATATATAATATATTTAACATTCAATATTATCAGAGAAGACCAAGGCTGTCTTTCTATGCTGTTATTTTTACCACCCGTGTCAAGGACAGGGAAAAGTACTACAGTGAATCAATGCACACTGTATGTTACAAATGCAGAGGGCCTTTGTTTTGTAAGGTCTAGAAGAAAAACATTAACACACTAAACTTATTCTAGCCAGGCTGGTGCATTTGTTTATTGTTTCCAGATAAGAAAACCTGTGTGTGTAGATTCTTCCTATAGATACGATCCGAGTATTTCTCAAGTAGTAATTCATAGACCATAGTAGTAATTCCAAAAAAAAAGACCATAGTAGTAATTCAAGTCCATGGAGTACTTCCAGGTGGCTTAGAGAGGAATTCTAATAGTGAAGCACTGCTACTTATCAAACGATGGTGTTTGTAACAGTCAAATATCTTGTGTTTTGTTATGCAGTGTATTACAGTACAGTATATATTTGAAACAGATGTTATAACTAAACTAGGAAAAAGTAATATATTACTTTGGCATGGAAAGTCTAAGAAAGAACAAATCTGTTCTCCCTGATGTCTCACTGATTTTCTTCTCTTTTTCTGTTCTTCCCAGCATTCCCAGAAGAACTCTCTACACTCTGTTGTATATATACACACCATACATACACATACACACATGGAATTATATATACACAATATAACATATACAGGATATTCTTCTCTGTAGAGGCTTAAGATGTGCACCATCATATTTCAGTATGAAGTTTTTAAACTAGTGAATATATGCTTAAGGGGCTGGAGCATCTCTAGTACAAGGAGAGACTGAGAGAGCTGGGATTGCTCAGCCTAGATGGACAGGATCACCCTGAGCTCTCTCTGTATCTGATGGGAGGGTGTAAAGAAGATGGAGCCTCTTCTCAGTGGTGCCCAGTGACAGAACAAGAGGCAACAGCCACAAACTGAATCAGAGGAGGTTCTGTCTGAACAGTTTTTCACTGTGAGGGGTGACTGAGCACTGGCAGAGGTTGCCCAGAGTGGTGGTGGAGCACCTTGGGCATATATTCAAAGCCCAACTGCAGACAGCTCCTAACAACCTGTCCTAGGCAACCCTGCATTGAGGAGCAGCGGTTTGACTGAAAAAATCTCCAGAGGTCCCTTCGAACTCCAATTATTTTATGTATGTTTCATATACATGGAAACAGTACTATGCTAATAGCTGACCTCCCTGACAGTGAAGGATAAATTGAGCAGTTTTAGACTAGTCTTGTTTGCAAGGTGAAGCATGCCCATAACAAGAGAGACGTTATTTAATAATTCCTTACCCCAATAATTTAGACTCTTCTGTTGGTAAAAGAATGCTAATCTAGCTCTCCTACAGTAGTTTTATCAGTATGAAGTAAAGAGGTATGACTTTCTTTATCTTTACTTGTGGGTTAATTGAGGCACAACAGCTGACAAGAAAATGGAATTACCTGGTCTCTGGAGAGACTACAGAAAATAGTAAAAAAAGTAGATAATGTCAAATCTGAAACGGACATACTGATCATAGTAAACCCACACATTTACTTCTGTCTTCTCCTCCCGTAACTTACTAGCCCTGTGCTTCTTTGCACAGAATGAAAAACTTTTTTTTGTGCTGTAATGCCAAGCTGCACTGCTTCTTTATCACGTACTCTTTGTACAAGGCTATGAAAATACTTACTTATTTGGCAATGCATACGTGAACATGCATCTTCATAATTTTAAGAATGCTTTCAGTTTTTGTTATTACCAGGTAGCATATAGAATTCCACATTGCAGGCTACAACTTTTGTATATATATTTTAAGACTTACCAAAAGCCATGCTTCTGAAAAGCACCTGAGTTAAGATCTTTGCCTAAAATTGGCTTCTTGGTGCAATTGTTCAGTTTTTGTCCCATCATTCGCCTAATTAAAGCATCATCTGTGTTTGGAAACAACTGTTTTGTGATGCCTGCAAAACAAAGAGATGACATATATGAGGCCTCCACATCAGGGAGACCACAGAGGCATGATCTAAAATGCACTCATCGCATCTTTGAAATTTCCAGCTACTTCTGCTTCAGCTCATTACTTTTCTGTCTTTACTCACTACTTCATTAATTTTGTCAGCCCTTGCTTTTTTCTCTGCCTTCTGTATGTTATGCCTGTTCTTGGCATACTCAAAGAGAACTCCAGGAGAGACTCCTGCAGTAAGTGTGTTTATCTTCTCCGTTGTTCTGTTTTTGATCAGAGAAACCTGTTCATATCCATGTGAGTTCTCATGCTTCTGAATCTTACAGGCTTTGTTCATTAATTTTGCATTTGCAGATAACGTCTCCTTCCCCTAAAATTTCCCTTCTGTTTTTCCTCTAGCTGCATGGTTAAATTTTTTGAATGCAATGTTAACAGGATTTAACATCAGGAATGAAATTTCTGCTCTCCTCCATTACCCTCGCTTCCCTTGATTTTTTTTCCTTTCATTTAGTTTTGAAGTTTTACGGTTTCCATCTTCTTTAACTAATCTCATCAGCTAAGTCTTTTTCTACAGTCCTAGAATTCCCAGACATTCCTTGTTTTTCTTCTTCTCCCCTATAATGTTGACACTTTCCTGTTTGAATTCAGGAGGGTTCTCATTAGGGGAATTTGTTAGGGGAACCTAACAAATTTCTTTGACTTCTCTATTAAGCTCCCCTTTTTCACTGAACTCTCTTGCAGCATGCTGTATTCAATGGTCTGACTATATTCTCTGTTTCTCTCCTCAGTTTTGCTTAGACCCTTCCCCAGAATCCACCTTTAGAAAAGTCACTAGTAGATCTTCTCATCCCAATAAATCTTTTTCATTCTTCTCATACTACGTTCTGAAATTGTCTCATCTTAACTCCTCAATATTTTCACCATCTTACACACTCTTTCTTTTTTTTATTTTGCCTTTGGGACTTTTTCTCTGGGTAGGTTCTTACGAAAAAGAGGTTTACACAACTGTAACATCAATACCCTATTGATAACTTGATATTGATAACCCTACTGATAGCTGGTTAACTTCAACAAAACTAGATGAAGGTTCATGAACTAAAACCAAGTTGGGAAGGAAACAGAGAACTGGGGTAGTCCAAGGGAATTACCACGGGGGAGAGATTCTGGTACAGGAGTTTGAGCTATGTTGTTAAGGTATTAAGCTACGGGTGTGAATCCAATAAAAGTCAGGCTTCGTGTGTTCACAAACCAGTTTTCTTTAAGGCTGCTACTTACATTTGAGACGATTCTTTCCTATTCACCAAACATCTTCTGCCTTAAACCTCAGCATAAAACAAATTTTGTTTGCTTCTTTCATCACTGTTCCTGTCTCCTATACTTAGTGTCTCATTTTGCCCCAAGCACTATTTAAAATGTCAAAATTTATAACGTTCGATAACTTCAGAATATAGCAAACATTGTTTTAAATTTGATCCAAGTGTGTCCTCTCTGCCTTCCCTCCTTATGTTATCACCATGCTCCACGTTTGATCACTGCAGATTAGCTCTTCAAAATCTAAAAAGTTATATTACTGTTCCTGAATGGTCACTTAAAACACAAAACTCACACAACAGAAATACTAGAACTTAGTATTTCACTGTCAGGATTTGTAACCGATGGGTTAAAAAACAAACATGGAGACGAAGAAGAAAATATAAAACAGAACACAACCTGAGTAGACCAGCTGTTAAGTATTAGTGCCCCTCCCTCAGAGAAAGCCCTCTGTCAAATCAGTGCCATATTGAGTAATGTTAATAAGTTATCACCTATGATTTCCTGAACTTCATTCTGATTCATAGCTGGTTTCGCTGCTTTATCCTTTGAAGAGGAGGATTTTGCACCTGTCAGGCTGTGCGTAGCCATGTACTCATGTGTGTAAAGTGCTTGCATCAAGTCATTTATAAACTTTTGAGGTTTGCTCTTGTTACAAAGTGCAATCTGCCACTTTTCGATCTTGAACTGGAAAACAAAATTGGTCATAGACATAACTTTTGCAGTTCACTAGAAATATTATATAGTATTATCTCTGAAATATTTTTAAAGTGTATTTTCTTTCTTTCACACAATTTCAGAAGCAATCCCTGCAGCTGTGCACTTGAGATCAATTTTTAAACTTGCATACCATTCATTGTTTGGAACTGTACACACATATTGATTTTTATTTATTTTTCAGAAGGCAGCGTGGAGCAGGCTAAGGACCCCTATTCACACTAGCAAACACTTCACCAAGCAGTCCTTATTACTCACTAGTAGAGACAGGCCATTTTCAGACATACCTAAATCCTGCTTGCACTCCACGCAGGCTGGATGTGGTCCAGTTCTGTCCTGGAATTTGTATAGCCTCAGGAGCACGGCAATATGCCTAAACTAATATTTCTGCCTCTGAGCAGACATGCCCTAAGAACCGTGACATCTGGTCCTAGGCTTTGAGAGTGATTTCTGCACACTACAGTTCTACATCCAAAGTATTTGAACTCTTCTAATGTGCAATTTTGAGTCACCCCTACCAAGGTAACGCTTGGTTGCTTAGAAAGACTGGTCTTTATATTTCTTTGGTTAGGTCAGATTTTGTGTATTGCAATATCTAGTCAAAGCATCATATCTTGATAATTCTTAATAGAATACTTCGGTTTTCTGAGACCCCAATAACTATTCTTTTGACTGGGTCTTTATATTTTTCCTGTACAGCCTCTGGCCTCGGATTTCTCAGTTATGCTCTGTTATAATTATGGAGAACAAGGGAACATCTTCATTCAGAAACTATGTATATATGTATTTCTGCTTAACTGCTGGCCAGCTTCGGGAACAAGAACAGAAACATATGATTCTCCATTTGCTTATTAACAGTTTAAACAGATTGCTAGCATTTTTCTTAGATTACCTCTGAAATACTACTGTTCCCTTTTGGAATCCAAAACATTAGTGTGGAAGTTACCCCAGGATCTCAGTATTTAACTCATGAATCCACATATGTGCAAAGCCACTGAAATCAGTTTGAGAGTGTACCAGCATGCTGAATTAAGCCTAATGTTTCTCTTGGAAAGAGCCTTCTGTACAAAAGGAACTCATTAGTTATGTCATCACCTGGATCATGATAAAATGACTGTTACTGATGCTTATTTTTGTTATACTGTAACAGTAAAGTTTGTACTATATTGAGACTTATTTTTTATGCCTGAAATTATTTTTTAACTGACCTGTTTTTCAGTCTGTTGTTCCTCATCTTCTCCATTCAAAGTTATTGGTGAGCTGGAGTTACTATGCATAGCTGCATATGTATCTGCTAGAGAGCTGTTAGACGCTTTCCAAACAGCATGTGAATGAAGACTAGATGTAGATGTTGTCACTCCCCCTTTGAGCAGTGCTTCAGCCATTCCTACCAGTTCCTCAAAATGGGTGACTGCCTGTGGCAACACTGAAATCAAATGGAAAGTGATGGGTAAAATAGTAATTAAAGCTTTCAGCCCCCACCCATGAATATCTGGCCTCTGCTTTTAGAATATGATTGACCTGTTCTCTGCAAGGCTGAGAGGAATCATTAGTTTATTTCCATCAGGGCACTAAGCTTGATATTTTTTTTCCCTTTTTGTTTACAATCTCTACAAGTCTGTAAAGCTACTGAATATAGGCTACAAAACGTTATACCTAATATTTGCTTGCTTGTTTCAAAGGAGTCGTGTAGACATTTTTCCCTCTTATATTCTATAGAAAATAGATTTTAAGTAGCCCTTTCTCTGAATAATATTTATTTTTAAATAGAAACTTTTATTTAGTTAATTAAGAAGAATCAATTCAGCAAAGCAAAAAGGATGCAAGGGATAAAGAATCAGCAAGATACAGAATCACTGTAATTATTATTAAGAATTATTTTAAGATTGTAAAAGACTAACATAACTGTTTAAGATGCAAAGGAAATGGTATAAATATGAAAGGAAAGTTGTCAGATGTTGATAAAATACTTAATATTCAGAAAAGTGGAGAGGAATGATTCAAGTCAAGGTGAATAACATGCAACAGAGTCAGGTGGGCAATGAAACTGATAAGCACTTAGAAAATTGTATGACAAATAAAAAAAGAAGAGAGATATTAGGCAGTCTAAGGATGCTATAATTCAGTGACACGGGAAGCAGAAAGCCCGCTTTAAACTTTATTCACCCACTAACGGTTTGAAACTTCAGAGTCTGTCTTTGCTGTCCTAGAGTAAGGGACAGGAACAAGTAATAGGTGCTTCAGATATGATCACCAAGTGATTAAGGGTTCATTTATAAAAAGACAAAATGGCTCAACTCTGGGAGTTAGGACACAATTTTTTGTACCTAGAATGAACTCAGAGGAATTACCAATGTAATTTGAAATGATATCATTCCAGAATAAAGAAAATCTCAGGAGACCAATAAAAATTCCTTAATAAATGATAGTTGGAGTGGTCAGTGGAGTATTTGAGCTTAGATGATGGCTATACATGGCACACAGAAAGGTCCTCTTGGCAACAACTGACAGGAGTTACATTTTTCCATTTCTAACTCTATAATTGCATGGCCTCCACACAGGGCAGTTTTTTCTAAGTGCTGCTGGAATTGAATGTTGCTACGTATCAAAGACTGTGGTGATAATGGTAGGCCTTGATCATGTCAGGAGCTTGAGCATCCATAATTCCCACCCAAATAGCCTCCTATAAATCAAGCTTTTCATGACCTTCAGGCTTTCCTCTTCATCAAAAAATTTCCCCTGACTTTACCTTGAAGCATTACCAGGGACTGCCTCAGGCGGCAGTTTTCTCTCATGGTGTCTGTCAGCTTCCTCTTGAGACTTTTTATTTTGGCACACAGTTCTACCTTGGATAGTTGAAATAAAGGCTCTTCATCATCACTGCTACTTTCACTGTACAGAAAGTTGCTTCCTGAATATGGTTCTCTCTGAAAGAAACAGAACGTGCTATCTACAGCAACAACAACAAAAATAAAGCATTAAACCTACCATTAAAATATCTACCTAAAACAGAATATTCCATTTGTACTCAGAATGTATAAACAGACTTGGTGCATTGTAATCATAACTGTTACTGAACATAGATATTACCATTCCTATTAAAATTCAAAATGAAATGTCAAAGCAATACATAACTGTTATGTACTTCTATGTTCTCTATTCACCAATTTTCTAACATGGTTTTAGAACCATTAACTTTACTAAAACATTTCCGTTTGCTTTTGCTTAATAGATTAAAACTGCTGAAGATGAGATGTTTACCTGTTTGTTAATTAAAGATGTTTCAAGTTGACTGAGGATGTTGGCAGGGGCAGATGCCTGAAATGATTTCTTTCTTTTTATATGCTTCATCATCTTCTCCTGTAAACAAGAGTGTAATAAATAGCATCTTTGCATTTGTATGGAGACTTTCATTGTAGTATCTCAAGGCATACTATAAACTTCTATTCACTCTGCATGTAACATTGACAGTATTTACGGAAAAATAAATCCCAACAAAAAGTTAATAATATGTGCTTTCTTTTCCCATATTTTGTCACTGTAGATCTCAGGACAATGCAAAACCTGGTCCCTACTTTTCTTACGTCAGACATCCATCCCCTGGGAGAAAATGCAGCACCCGGAGACTTGAATAAAACTTTTCTTGTTGAAAAGCAAAAAAGAAAATCTATTGGCCTGATTAATCTGACAGGTTATCATGCTGAGGTATCACATGAAGACTGCCTTTATTCCTACCATTACTATTGGCATTTAGTGCATTATACTATTGGCATTTAGTGCATTATACTATGAAGAATCAATATTTACCGTCTATTTCATTACATGACGAGCATACCAATTTCAGGCACACAAAGGCAGAAACTCACCTGTTCTTTATCCAGGTCACTATCTTCACTTTCTGAGAATATCATTTCTATTCTCTTCCTCTTGCCTTTTCCAACGACTTGTATTTTTGTAATTTCATCTGCTTGTAATATCTTTTGCATCATTTCCACCAACTCTTGGGGGTCATCTGAAGCAAAGTTAAAAAAAGGCCAAAGCACAGAAAATAATGTAGCAATACTTTACAACTAGGTTAAAATCTCCTATCACTCAAATAGCACTTACCACTCATGTACACAACTTTTACTAGGTGCTTTTCTGTCTTTCTTTCTCCCACAGGCCAGTTTACTAGCACGTGCTCATTTCGTTTCAGAAGTCTTTCCAGTTCACTGTCATCACTGGGAAGATCCTGAATCCACGAAGTCTCTCCAATTTGGAGCGAGTTGTCATTTACAAAATCAAACAGTGTGAATTTTTTCATTGTTAAATGGTTTTCTTGTCACACAGACACAACCTGCAGGACATCATAGGAAAAACAGCTGTTACTGTGTCATCCCACAGGAGTGTTAGAAGAATACGTTAAAAAGCCTCCCCAAACCCACTTATTCCTGGATTTTGATACTTATCTTGTATGAAAATATCTTGGATAAGGAAGTGAAAGCTAGCCAAGCGGCATGTTTTATCTTCCCTGAAAGATGGGAGATGGTCTGCTCAATACATTAACATAAGTAAAATAATTATCTCCCAAAAAATGCAGAGAAAACATCTTTTACTCACGGAACAATTATTTCCATAATACTACCATGTCTAATCCATCTCCTGCCCATGATCTCTATTACCACATTTGCCCCCACAAGTTTTCAGAGCCAGTGAACCCTTAGCCTCAGACTAAGAGATACAGGTATGATAAAAACTTCACCCAGAATGAGGGAAAGCACTCACTCTATGTGCTATTAAAAGAGATGCGTGACTTCCAGGACTGTATTAATCATCCTGCGGGCACTGAGATCTACAATTGCGGCCCCATAAAAAACAGCCCAGAACAACCCAGGACAACTGACTGGATGAGGGATGACACATTCTGGCAGTGGAAAACTTGATGTACAGAAGAAATGACAGGCTGAGGACTGGAAGTGAGCTGGGCTGCTTCATGAAGAGTAACAGCAACAAAGAAAACCCAGACCCAAATACACAGATAAAGCCTTTGCTTATGTGAAACAATATTGTAAAGCAGCAAAGGACCACTTTAAGACTTTTTAAAGCAATGAAATTGTACACAGGGAGAAGGAAACAAGTAATACTGTATGTTTTATTTTTCTAATTAAGCTGATATGCTTTACACAGAAGTGTGAAACTTAATATACGTTATTAAACGCTACTGAACATGTAATCAGTTCGTATAAGTGCTTCCATTATACTCGGAGAAGATATTTGCTACTTGAAAATTCTTAAAATGGATAAAACCAATAAATAGAAAAACGGATTTTGTCAAGCCTTGGCCTTCTTTCCAACAAACATATTATTTGGCCTGTCAGTTCATAGGGGTGAACTAATTTTATAGAGCATCAAACTCATGAATTCCCAGATGTGACAGTGGGATTTGTGATTTACTTGGCCTCAATCAGTCGGAAGCAAATCTAGTGCCTCATGCAGAGGCTGTCAAAAAGGTAACTCGGAGCTAGGAGAGGAGAATTACATGGGGCTGTTATGTCAAAGTGAGAAAATCTGGCTGCAGTGCTGAAGGAAGCAATGTCAATTCATCTGTAGAAGCCCAGCTTACCACTATTCACCATGTCTGTGCTAAGCCTCCAAAAAGCTGGCTTTTCACAGAGGTGAACTTGTTAATTTGCACAAGACAACTGTGCTCGTCAGCATGTTTACTGATACAATGAGGTAAGCAGCATAAGAAATTGCCACTAAAAAGGAGAATATTAAATCTTGCTTTTCTGCAGAATGTGTTGAGTACGATTGTGGTAGGATTGTTAAGTACTGAACTGCTAAAAAAGGAGACTGTTTGCAGGAATTCACATTAATTTTCTTTAAAGAAAAAATCCATCCCATGTAAATACTGGAGGGGAGACAGCCTGAATATCTATGCTTAGCATGAATCACTGGAGGCCTAATTCTGCCACTTATCCATGCTGGGTGGATCCTCGCCCCACAGAAAGGAATCATTCAAATGAATAAATGCACAGACGCAGCAGGAGCCAAAGGAAGAGAAGTTCCAGCACTGACTTCAATAGGTAAGATCCAAAACGAAATGGCATGTTTGTTCAAACAACAATATTCCGGATTTAAAACAACCCATATATGCAATCACATTGAACATCAGTATTTTTCCTTCTGTCTCAAACTGCTTATCCAGCATGAAGATGTTGACTTCTAGAATCACAGGGCAGACTCAGCTGATAGACTTTTACCCCTGATCAACCTGGCACAACAATCCCCATTACCCAGCTCTTCAATTTTCAAATGAAACACTTTGAGCTTTCCTGTTTGGCCCTTGACAGTCCTGAGCTACTTCACTGCTCTCCTAGAAGCCCACATAATACTAACAGAGTTGTAACAAAGTTAGTGCTGCCAATGTGCTAAGATTAACAGCTGATGTTAATCTGCTAACCTGTATTTTTTAACATTTCCCTGCTGTCCTTCAACAGGCTGTGTCTGTATGGTGTCCCTCATTTTGTACTCAGCCCAACACCCTCTGTTGTTTGTGGTCTGTGTATGTGCTGGTTACCAAGTCAGTCAGATAAGCACCAAACACACAAGGGATTCAGAGCATGGAAGACCAGTGATGATTCCCCCAAAGCCCTGGAGCTATTCACACACACACTGACTACTGAGCACGTTGGTAGGAAGTCTAACAGTTTTCAGGAGGTATTGGACTTATGTATGTTATACAGCTTAGGGTCAATGGATATGTCCACTTCCGGATGTTCAGAGCCCACAACAGCAGCATGGGGTGGCTGGTAGACACCGTGAGGCACATGGCCAGTAAAATCCCTGTCAGTCTTTACACCAGACAAGCTATCCAAGGTGGGGGAAAAGAAAGAGGTATGCATGGCCCTCAAGCATCTGGATCCATGAACAGAGCTCCAGGGCATGATGGCAAGACAAACAGGAAGAGCTGACAAATCCAGCCCACTAGTCAAAGCTAGGGAGAAGTTTTACCACGGTCATTGCAGGACTCAGAGCTCAGCGGTTTGTCTACATGATCTATAAAGCTCTTCTGAGCTGTCAAGATTCTTGCCTGTGGTGGGAGGGTGTACTAGTAAACAGCTAAACTGATTTCACTAGAAGTCTTAACAGCTGCCAAGTTAAAATATAAGCTACATACGATGCTGAGAGAAACTAGGAATGGATTTCACAGAGTCATGGGAAGAGGGATGGGACTGATCCATCCCTGTAGCTCCTGAAAGGAGTCAGAAAACTTCCCAGCACCTTTATGAGGCTTCTGCTCAGACCTGTTGTTCTTGCTGCATTTGGAGAGGCTACAGTAGGAGAGCAGATGTGGGGAGCAACAGGCTGGCCAGGCCTTCTCTCCTCTGCTGCGGCCCTGCTGGGCATCAGCTCAACTGCTTACCTGACACATAAAATAACAAAGCTACTATATTGCCAAATAGAAGGAGCAGAGAACAATAGTTGGTTGTTAGTATTTTTCTGTGATGAAGCCATGGCTTCAGCTGCCTCAATATACATTGATCAAACTATGTCTTCTCCCAGAATTTATTGTGACAACTCATGGGCCCTAGGGATAATATCTAACAGTCTGCTGGCATCATCTCCAGCCTGTGATTAAAGGGAATGGAAAGGTAGAACAAATGTCTCTAATGAAGGAAAGGAACAGTAAAATACATCACTTACTGGAGAAGTCCGGCAGTGTTTTCTCACCCTGTCCTCTCATTGGAGTCAATGTGAACCTTCCCTGGGTAAGGACTGCTGCAGATGCCTCCCTCTAAAACACGTTCTTTGCCAAAACAGACCAAAAGCAATATATACTGTATCGCCACGGAAAAAAAATCAAAAAAATCTGTGGAGTGGGATTAATCTTACTGAACTTTTACTACCTTGAAAATGAGAGGTTGTCTAGCCATGCTTGGCTCTCTTCTGTCACTGCAGAAAGAGAGGTGATTCATCTCGCCCTAAGACACATCTCAGAGAGCAGATGACTTACTGTCTGTGGGAGCCCATTCCTCTCCGCTGACCATTCAGTGACCATGCTATGTCTCCTTACAGAAGCTGGTTGGGTCCAACCCCTCCTATATTAGCTTTTTCTACTTTTGAAGCTGCAGGATAGATTCTGGTAGAACTCCTGATATATGGAGCTACGAGGATGAAGAATGAAGTCTGCTGAAGTGTATCTGGTTCTCTCTTAAATCCTTCTTACACAGTTCTACAAGTCATCGAGTAAGATTTGACACTGAGCGCTTTGTTCAGCGGTTTAATTGGAAGATACATAATCGTTCACAGACAATTGTTCACCCAGTGCACTGCGCTGCTAACCACAGAGATAGAATTACATGACCTTTGAAAGCCACTTATGTTTAAGTTGCCTAATTCTGCTGTATTCTCCAGTTGAAAACGCCAGCTACTTATCTGAGAAGTACTGAAATACCAACTTCTGATTTATCACTGTTCTAAGACGTAAATCTGACTTCACTTTTTCTAAAACCAAGTAATTTGTAGAAGGAAAAAGAAAAAGGAAGAAGCCATTTAATTTTAGAGCTCTGCAGATGAAACATTAATTGGACTTAATTTTTACAAACATGTTAATATCTCACATTCGGCACAGATGCTACAAATTTGCACACAGGATATTATTGCTAAGCAACCCAAAAAGCCAGAACAACAACAAAAATACCCACAAGAGTCATTTAAAGACATATCTCACCCTTTGACTGACATAGTCTGTTCCATTCAGTTTGAGAGTTGGCAGATGGCATGCTGAGATCATTATTTCTCTTTCCTTTCAGTAAATGCAGTGTAAAGTATTACAAATTTACACCATGAGATTGTAGGCCTACTCAATGGCTCTGATTCTGCTGTAGCTTAAAATAAAAGCTTTGCCACTAATTTTAGCAAAACAAGGAACTGTACCACAACTGTGCAAACACGGTTCCATAATAAAGTTCTGACATTTTATATTGTCTACCCTCTAAGTTCACCCTTTAACAATCCCAGTTTTTCTTAGGGAATAAAAAAAAAAGAACAGCACAACTCTTTACTGGACTAGAAAATCATCCATCATGCAAAATTATTTATTTTACTTCAGCACGATTAGTAGCAGTATTAAATTTGGTTTGAGTTACTTTGATTACTTCATTTCATGCTGAACTTGCTAGGACATTAAACACAATGCTGGTGCAAAACTCTTGGGTTACACTAACGTGTCAGAATTCCTGGTTCTCCGTTACAAATTTATGATGGAAAATATTACCTTATTTAAATACGTTATATGCCCTTTTGGAGGTTCTGGTCTTATTCCCCTGAAACCAATGGAAGATTTCAGTAGAATCAGACAGCGTCAGAAAAATGCAGAAGTGTTTTTATTGCTCAAAATATTTCAACTGTGGTATCTTGGTCATTTCAGGGGAAAGTATGACTTAAAAGCACAAATACAGAGTACAGATCATAGAATCATCAGAATCATAGAACATCCCGAGTTGGAAGGGACCCATAAGGATCATCGAGTCCAACTCCTGGCACCACACACGTCTACTTTTCTTGTCATCAATATTACTCTGTTCCAAATTGAGCTAGAAATCTTGGGGAGCATCTATAGGAACACTGCCGTAGCTTTCAAGTTTGTAAGTGTACGGAAATGACCCCACTTGTCTTCCACTAACAGGAAGGATAAAACTACATGATTCTTAGTACTAACAGCTCACTTCCTGCCTATAGATCATTACCCTTGTAAAACAAGCCAAGGAATAACCTCAGATACTTTTCTAAGAAGTGATGGTATTCATAGTTCAGCAACATCTTCTGGCCTTATTTACATAGCTTGTCTAATTGACTTCAAAGCCGCATCAGCACTTGCAATCCACACAGTTACATGCAGAATTTGGCCCATATCTTGTCCCAGATGCTAAAATCCACGGGTTTGGCCCACAGAATTCATGAAGCAATTATTATTTTTCACAGTAGTGTCCTTCATGCTGTGAGCTTTAGCAACCTAGAAGTTCTATAAAATAATATCAATGCCCAAATATGCCAAAGATCTTCACAGGACTGTGGCTTAAATTACAAGTTTGTAGAAATTGATTGGAAATGCTCTAATTTCCACACCAAATCATGTACTTTTGTTGTGTAATACTGAGTGACAGTAAAGGAAGAATAATAAATTCAGTGAACAGATATATTTAATATCTCTAGGAATACCTAACTTTAGTTCTAACTAATAATTTCCTCAGCTAACACTGAAACATGGTGTTGATTTTATTAAATTTCAAGATAGCAACCTGAGATCATTATTGGGCTTTTAGGACAGGATTCAGTTGCTGACGTGTGTAGTTACGGGTGCACTGGGTATCTAAGTTTTCATTGTAATCTGTGGATATTTAGGGATCAATTTGGCTGCCTAAACATAGGTGTCTAGTGCCAGTGTCATGTGCTGTTCTGCTTGGCCTTCAGCAGCTACTCCAGCTGTGCAAATCTCCCATAGGTCTCTCATCACAACTGCCATCCCTTTGTAGATGCCTCAGCGCAGAGCACCTCCATCAGTCAGAAGAGTCAAGACCCTAGCGAATACAATCAAAGCCATATGGACGGCAATTCAGCTCATTTCAGATGCTCTAAGGCCCAAGTCAGTTGCCTAAAAATAAATGTATGGTGCTAAGGGATCACAAATTGTTATGCCTGTCCTCTGAATGCCCCTTCTTATCGGCACATTCCTCACATAGGGCCAGGCTCATGAGGATGGTTACTAACTCCAGGTATCTCAAATGGCATTAAATGTAAAAATTTAGGGAAAAGAATTATGCTCTGGGATTCACTGATTGAGCCAAGTTTAAACAGGAGCTCAGATACCTCACATGCCTGTAGCTGCTTCTTGAACTGAATCTCCCCATCCATGAAAGATCCACATAAAGACAGCAAGATGCCAAATAAGATGCAGGAAGTTGCCTTAATTCTCCATCATGGATTAGTATCTTTTATTAGACAGCTGACAGATGGAAAACTAATACCCACTTTCACTTGCTTGTTCACAAACACCACGCACAACAAAATGTACTCATATACAGACCAACCAAAAATAGTCTATTTATTGAACTGGAGGAGATACCTAAGCTACTGGAATTTGAGTAGTCGCGTGAAAGCTCTCTCCATGCAAGTTAATATATCCAAACTCTTAGATGTAGTAATTAGTCTGGGAGGAGAAACAAATCAGCACGGATCTATAGAGTTCAACAGCTGGCCTTTCTCGTTGTGATTTGGCTTGGGTAATTCAACACAATGCATCTTAACAGCTCCCAAATGATGAAGGTTAAAGAGGAGCAATGCATTTACTTATTTTGTCTAAATACATTTACAGGAAGCCGATGTCATCAGGGGAAGTCTGACCACACGCAGATCTGTGCTGAGGTGCAAAAATTGTGCACTTGCTCCGTGTAACAACCAAGCAGGCAAATACTATTTTCTTAATGTATTCTTAAGAGATGTGTAAAAGGCTGAAAAAAATATCAGAAGTACTTTTCATATGCAACTAATGCAGTTTCAAATTGGATTTGTTCAAAGAAACCCACTGGTAATCCAGTGTGAGAGTTTGTAAGAGGAGGCATCTCACTTTTTTGGTGGCATAAGCTATCTTGTATCTTTTGATAAACCGTGCTGCCCCAAAGCATTACTATCAATGGCATTCTCCCTTCAACTATAAGGGCACAGAAGTGAAAAAACATCTAGAAATTCCAAGCCTGATCTTGGGTCAGTATTTAATAATCCAGTGGCATCTTAACTATCTCTACTCATACATCTTTATTGGCTGTCATAGGCGATTGATGATAGATTAGAAGTCACGCCTGATAATACTCAAAATAGTTGCTGTTTTACTCCAAAGCTCTTACTCACTCCCTCTGGTTTTGCTACGTACTGGTAGGAGGGAATGAACTTGATAATCTCCTGTTAAAAAAATAAATCCTTATTGCTATTAAAGGTCATGAGCTAGAACAAGAGACATATATGTTGTCCTCTTACTCCAGGGAATATTGCTGCAACCAAGATTAGTTCTGAATGCACTTAGGAGAATTTATGGGGAGGTATTTTCCCTGCGAGGATAAAAACCTCAGACCTTCTTATACCTATTTTTTCCCCTCCTGTAAAATTAAACGTCGTTTTGGCATTCCCAGTTCAACCTACCTTTAGAAATTAAGGCAACAGCTGAAAGACCAATACTGTATATTGGTCTGAAGAAATCCTTAAGCAACTTCCAATTATATACATAATACTAATGAAGTGCAATTCCCTCTGGGATGCAAGGCCATATTCAGATTGACAACTGCTACATTAGACACTGCCAAAAATGAACAGAGAACAAATTTTAACCAAGGACAAAGGGGCAAACCACTGCTGTAATAAAAAAAGAAAAGCCATAGGAGCTTTAGCAGTATATTTCCATCTAGGCTCAAGATCAGCTTGTCTGTCTGCAAAGTCAATTTATGCCCAGAGAATTCCTGCCAGCATTTTTCCAGCAATGCTCTATGCTGTGAGTTCACAACTGCATGGCTCCTACACCACGTGATTTACATTCAGTCCAATAAACAGAGGGAATCAAAATATTGTGTGAGCTAATGAACCTACAAAAGAAGAACAATTATCTCAGCATATATAAAGGAGAAAGGTATTTGGTTTTCCATCGTCACCTGAAACACCTAAAACTGCAAAATTTTCCAGTCATGTCTGGGGTCTAATCTGCAGCACTTGAATCAAACAGCTTGGTCTTGTGTGGACCATATAACCTTTGCAGTTTAGTTTCTCTTTTCAAAGGATTTGAAGCAATAATACGTATTTACCTAACTTTCGAGGATATTGCAAGAATTAACTGATGTGCCATCCAAATATATGAAGCACTGCATGGAGCAAACAATTTAACCTGTTTGGCAGAACAAATATTTGCAATACCCTTGATGACCTTAGAACATATCATTTCATGTAACAGATTTTTGAAACCTGATGCTTAAATCAAGCTAGAGATTGTTGATGAACAATGTATTTTATAAGATTTAATCACCCACCAGAAACTCCCACAACATATTCTCAAACATCATACTAAAACTGACAGACAGCACACTAAGGACAGTATGTGACCCGAGAACTACAATATTGAGAGGAAATGTCAATTACGTCTTTGAATTAAGTTGCTAACACCCAGACACTACAGTACTTTCTTTATTTACTTAGGTTGCTTCTAGGTTCCTGCTTGATTAGGAAAAAACTAAATATTTTGTTAAGAAGTATTACATGATTACAGAATCCTTCTAACCAGTTAAGTAGTCATTTAAGCAGAATATTTTACTTAATTATAATTAAGTAGTAGAAACACAGTCTTTAAAGCACATCTACATACCGGTGAAAGGAAACGATCTCACTCTTTCACTTACTTACTCAGATAAAATTTTTACTTTTTTGCTACTCTTCCAAAATTGTATCTTGTATAAACTCCTATTCTTAGGTCCATACCACCAGATCTAACATGCGACTTTCCTTTGGCTCACTGATACAGGGAGTCTTGTAATTGTAAAATGAGGTCCACACAGCCTGAACCTGCAGGAGCAGAGAGGTGCCTTCTCAGAGTTGTTGAGTGCCCTTGAACTCCACAGCTCACATTGCAGGAGGTCAGATCTTTGTTGATGTGGGTTCTCCATTCAAAATGCTCTGATATTTTCTTTTTCATTTTTTTTTCTCCTTTCAGCCTAACCCATTGTACTCAGCTATGATTTTTAGTTTCTTTCTAAGAGCTGCTGAACCTTATGTAAATTATTGAGGAATATGTACTAGTCCATAGATTGCATTGCAATTCTGCATACCGGGCAAGGGTGGGAGAAGAAAATATCCCTGCCTTCAGCCTTAGCAAGACTGCTAAGTCAGAAGAGGCTATCATGAGTGAGAGAATATTTTAGGTCAACACTGACTTGTTTTCCTGCAGGAAGGCTGCTGTTGCTGCATCACGTTCCCTGTTCAACTTTTCCATTATACTGGAGAACTTTGATGTACAGGTTGTTGCTCCCCTGCTTTACACAACTTTGTAAAATAAGGTAAGAAGCTGCACTGAGGAGCAACTGCAACCTGAGGAACATCCTCCTGTACTGCCCTGTCCCCTTTCACTGCAAATGTTTGTGGGTCACCTCTTTGTGGAGCCTCTGCTGCCCAAGCACGTATCGCTGCTTCCTCCCTCAGTGCTGCTCATATGAAAGGTTTCTTCCAAGCTGCCTGCTGCAAACTGCAGCTGTGCTCGTGACTTTGTGGCTGCTCAGCTGCTCCATGAGCCCTATCAAAACAGGCGTCCACAGGATGCTACCTCCCATCTTCTCGCATCTCTGCAAAAGATTTCAGGGTCAAAGTTTGTAAGACCCCTTCAGACTCTCAACAACTCAGATCTCTTTTCTGACCTGCCTTTCCTCACCACATATTCTTGACACAGATAGTCTTAAATATTTGGTTACCTTCTTTCACTTCCTCTTCTCCGAAATAGCTTCCTATTCACCTCCGGGATTCTCCTTCTGAGGTCAAATCTCAGCTGAGAGCTGATGGCTTTCTATTCACCTTTTCTCTTCATTCCTTTTCTCTTCTCTGTTTCTCATTCTTAAGATTTATAAAAAGTTCCCTGAAAAACATTCTATAAAGAAGCTTATATTAAAAAAAACACCGTACATATAAAACTTACTGTAATTTCTCTTTATTACTATTTGGAATAAGCTAGCTGCATACTGTTTGCTTATTTTTAACATGAAATCACTTAATCTACTTAAACTGTATTCACCATTGAAGTAACATTTTAACCACACTGCCCATACCCACAGCATTTATAAAAAAAAGAGTAGCAATGAGCATAAAGAAAACCATAGCAGCAGTTTCATATGCAAGAGATTGTTGACTCAGAAGCCTAGAGCAGTGGCTCTCTGAAAAAATCACACGTCAGCATTTCTTGTACTAAACTGTATTCTCTTCAGAATCTGAAAAAAATTAAGCTGTTGTCAAGTAATTTATCATAGCCTTTTGGCAAAATTTTATCCTCCGGACACCAGTGCGCCTTAAGTCTCAGAAAGGAAAAGCTGTAAACCTTAAACAAGCAGGGTGACTAATTAGAGATCTGTCATTAGTCTAAACGTTGTTCTTGGATAACTGCATAGAAAACGTGAATTCTGCAGAAAATTCCCCGAGTTCTCTGCAGTTTACTATGCAGCCACCTCTATGCTATGTTTCCTGGAATACCCCCTTACGAAATAATATAATTCGGTGCAGAGCGAAAGGTGCTGAAAAGTTTCTTGTCCCTGCAATAGACTGCAGTGAAACACTGCAGCAAGGCTCCGTGTTGCTGGGAAGATCACTCTGATTCACTTCATGTTACAGCGAGGTGACACGAAGCGGTTTAATAATCTCCAGGTAATCTGCATTAAAACCATTTTACTGCAGTGTACTGCGGTATTAGGAGATTTCAGTATCGCATCACATGACAAAACACAACCTCACAGCATTTGTCAGCTCCTGGGTAGTGAAGGAAAGCTTTAAATCAAAAGCTGCCATATAGCAACTTCCCATGCTACCAAGTCAGATGACAGACTGTTTCGTCTCAATATGTCGATATATGCTATAAAATGGGACAAGATTCCTGGAATAAAACATTGCAGACCTAAAAACAAGGCTGTTTTGTTTCTTTCTTAAAGTAGCCACCAGAGCTGGTATCAAGGGAATCTGCCCCCCAAAAAGTCTTTCCCTGACATTAAGGGTAACGAGTCAGTGATATTCCTTCAGCGATAAGTGAAATTTAGCAATACACAGATCATTCATTTCCCATTCTTATTTAAGCTACCACAGATGCGCATCCCTCTCTCCCTGTCCTTCCTGCTTGCGTATTTCGCAATTTAAATTCTGATATATGCTTCCATACATGTTTTATGGATGTCCTATAAAGCAGAAACATCCCAATGTTATCCCATATGCTTCCATGTATGTTTTACAGCCATCCTATAAAGCAGAAACATCCCAATGTCATTCCAATGTTTACACAGAGATTTTTATTATTTCTGTCGAGCTTCAGATCCGTTCCTCCCGCGCTCCCATCCAAGAGGCACGAAAGGTGCATGGATTTTGCCACAAATCAATCCTAACTTTTTTTTATTATTATTATTATTTGCACCGTCGTAGTGCAGAACATTCCCCGGAGACGCTTTCAGCGTGTAAAAATTTTATTTTTTTTCATTTTTTTTTCAGGGAGCAGCGCGACGAGGGGGACCCCGTCTTCTTCCGAAAGCCGACGGGGGCAAGGGGGGACGACTCGGGGGGTTCCCCCGGGGAAGGAGGGGGGTTAGGGGGACACCGAGGGGCCTGCTGCCGAAACCCCAGCCCCAAGCAGAGGGATATCCAGAGACCCCAGCGCCTCACCAGGGGGCACCTCGCAGCCAGCCCGCGGGGAAACCCGGCACAGGCAGCCCTCAGCACGCCATCACCTGTTCGTGGCGGCTCCTTCCCCTCACGGAGGAGGGCCGGGGGCTCCCCTCTCCCCACCGAGGGCCGGGCTGAAGCCGGGGCGAAGCCGAGGTGAAACCAAGCTGGTGTGAAGCCGCCCCCCCCCCCCCCCCGGTACCTCGCCGCGGCCATTTTCCGCCTCCCTCTGCAGCGGCTCCAGCGCGTGATGTCAGCGGCCGGCCCCGGCCCCGAGTCCCAGCCGCGCCGGCGGGGCTGCGAAGTGCCCCCTTCCTCCTCCTCCTCCTCCCTCCCTGCAGGCACCCTCCTCCTCCTCCTCTTCCTCCTCCTCCTGCTGCTGCCGGCTGCCATGCGGCGCTGCGCGGCGGGGGCCGTCCGCCCCGCCCCGCCGGTACCCGCGGGCGCCCATCCCGCCGCGCCCGCTGCGCGGAGCCGCGCAGGGGGAACCCCGCCGCAACGGTCGGCTGCTGAGTCACGGCCCGAATTTCGGGCCCCTCCTCCTCCTCCTCGTCCTCCTCCTCCATCTCCTCCTCCTCATCCTCCTCCTCCTCCTCCCGCCCGGCTGCCGGCGGCGATGCCCGCTCCGCTGCCGGAGGGAGACGCTGCCCGGCCCCCCGCGGCTCGCCGCAGCGCCTCGCTCGCACAGGGGCAGCCGCACGCCTGAGCCATGATCGCCGCCGCTTTCCTGGTGCTGCTGAGACCCTACAGCATCCAGTGCGCCCTCTTCTTGCTCCTGCTCCTGCTGGGGACCATCGCTACCATTGTGTTCTTCTGCTGCTGGCACCGCCGGCTGCAAAAGGGGAGGCACCCCATCAAATCCGTCTTCTCGGGGCGCTCCAGGAGCCGAGGTGAGGGGCCGGGGAGGGGGGCTGACAGGGGGGCCCCGGCTGCCGGGAGGGGAGCGAGGGGGCCGGGAACCCCCCCCGGTGTCTCCACTACAGCGCAACTTTGTGCTCAACTTCGTGCCGGGGAATTAAATATGAATAAAACCCCGGGGGGAGCCCGAGCCCGGCGGCGCGGCGGCGGCGGCGTAGCCCGGGGCCAGCCCGAGGTGCAGCCGGGTGCAGCCCCCTCTTTCTGCTTCCCTTCCAGATGCTGTCATGAGAACCCATCACTTTCGCTCTGAGGTAATTTATTTAGCACGCAATTTCAAGGTCAGAAGTTGTTCTTTTTACCCGAGTACTTACCGTTATCGTCGTGTGTTCTGTGTTATTTTTAAACCGCGTAGCACGCTTTTCGTTTTGCACGAGCGACACAATGCCCTCATCTTTTGGTTTTTATTTCATGTCTGCGTCTCAAATAAAACGCTCCACGCCACCAAACGCGAGCTCTTCACTTGCACCATCCCGGCCGGCCTGCTGATCCGTGCTATTTCCAAAGCAATCGGCCACTTCCAGAGGAGCTACGCTCGCTCTACGTGCCAGACCTACCTCCGCCCAAAAAGCACCCCCCAGCCCCTTTCCTCACCTCACCGCAAAGAACCCAAAAAGCATCCCCGAGCCTCGTTCCTGACCACATTGCAAGGATGTGCAGAGCTGGTACCTTGTGCAGCTGCAGAGCTCGCGTTTGCTTTGCCCTCAGCCCTCACCTGCGTGTCTCTGTCAGGAAGGAAAGTTGCCCGCCTCACTCGAGTGCTGCTGCGGGAGATCCTGGAGGGATCCAGAGCCCCAGATCACTTGGCAGACACCTCATTGCACAACTCTGGCCTCAGAGGTCAGGGGAGTCAAAGGTCTTGCATACCAGAGGTAGAAGAGCAACACAAAACCCAGCCACCTCCTAAGTGGTTCTGAATGAGGAGCGTAATTGCTGGGAAAACATGGAAAATAATATTTGTCTTAGCCCCTACTCTGCTTCCATGCTGCTCTGTAGAGCTCCTGCCTAGATATTTCTCCTGCCTGGCTTCCTGCTATTCATTTAAGGCATGTCTTCATGCTGCTGACTGCAATCCTGGAAGCATTTAGAGAGTTTTGCACTAAAATGATCTTTTGTTTTAAATTATTTGCATTTTTCCTTACCCAGTTGTGGGTGAGAAAATTACCTGATTATGAGTAATGTTTTCAAAACCGTGCATGTGGTACTTTTTTGTGATGTAGTTTCTATTGGAAATCGGTTGGAACTCCTAACTGTTTCGAAATATGTACGCGTTATTGCAGCAAGATGATGCAGGGAGCGTAGTCATTGGAGAGGCCTCATGTCTTTAAACCCTGAGAAGTCTGTTTCTGTTGATTTTATGACTGAACGATTAGTGCTGCAGTAAAGCAAGCTAACAAACATGACCTTCCAGAAGTCAAGAAATTTCTTCATGGTTCAGTACTTCCAATATGAAGTACATGGCTTCCATGTAAGATTATTTTGCCATTGAGCCTGGACAGAGATTAAGGTTGATGCGTTGCTCTGTTTTGAGATATGTGCGGTCCTGAATGCTGACTCTTAAAAGGGAAGTTTGCAAAGTGACTAATTCATTTTTAGTAATCCAGTGTGCGGTTACTTGTCTATCACGCAATAAAAAGCAGACGCATTCAAAATATTTCCTAGATATTTCCATTTACTGAACCATACTAGACCATACAGACCAAAAAGAACTATTGGATTCCTTCATAATTTTCTACATTATCTTTAAACAGAGTAGCGCCACTGCTAATGGTCTAAGCTGCCCGTTTAAGTAAGTGGTGGAGCTGTTTTCCCAATCATTATCTGATCATAAGCTTTTTATTCTTAAGAGAAAACGATGACTCATTTGACATCATTAAATTTTCATTTTCCAGTTGTTTTTTTTCAAGTAAAACCTTATTTTAATGAATCTGATTGAATTGATTAATAACAAATTACAGGCATGCTCTCATGAAAATATTGGCAACATTATTTGAAACAGAATTTGACATTCTCGTTCTATATCAGCACAAAATATTATGCGCTTCCAACTCCAATAGGATGTTAATGAAAGCAAAGCACGATACATGAAAATGTGGGCTTTGCCTAGGTTTTTTATTTTTCCTCCAAAAATAAACATAGCATCCCAACTCCAAATTTTATAGCACAAGGTCCAGCTGCTAGCTTCCACTACGCTTAGCTGTTTGTCAGGTGCAATTATAAATGGTGTTCCTTGATGATGATAAAAGGTGATGAAAAAGAGTTTGGTGGTAAATAGCAGTGGGTTGGCATTCATCTCCTGAGAGCTGTGTTCAAATACGACTTGCATCGCACATGAACGTGCAGGTGGTCTAGTGGCACTGCACAGAGAATTATAATTGCGCTGTCTACAGAGCGGTTGGCAATTCCTGCATGATTGGCTGCAAGCCAGGAAAGCCTTATATTTGGAAAAATAGATGTGTAGCAAATTTATGTTCAAGTTCCTTGCCAGAGCCATAGCTGTTGTGGTGCATGCCTACATTGTCTTTGTCTGTCTACAGCAGAGAACTATATTTAATCACGTTAGTCCTGAACCCCACATAAAAAAAAATAAAAATAGTAAAAAGACCATGGAAGAGTAAATACTATATTTGAAAATGCATGTATGAGCCTTATCAGATATCCTGTTTTGAGTTTTATATGCCACTGGGCATTTAATCCACCATTACTTTGCCCATTTTTGTGAGTCTTGGTTTTGAGTGCCTCTGCGAAACCTGTCTCATTATTATACCGCAAAAGTCTATGCAGATATTCCTTACTGTAGAAGGAACTTGAAACACTTGACCCCCTGCCTCAAAAGGAGGTAAATTTGCATTGCGTTTTTATGAATATCAAGTAGGTTAAAGTCTGGCTTTGTTAAAGGTGCTTCATAACAGCAGAATTAACTAGCAAGAAGATGCAAGAGTTTACAAGATAGCACAGTTGTGTCTCCACCTCCCCACTAATATTAATTTCCTACCATCTGAAGTTTGTCAGACCTGTTTTTTATGTATTCTTTGTTTCAGTCCTTTAAGTTCTTTGTGACTATAACTGCTTTTAGGATTCCCCTCCATTTCTCAGGCATTAGAGATATTCCCTGAACTAAGACAAGAATCGCACCCAGAATAGTTAATGTTTCTAATCTGAGGTAGACCTAGTTATGCCAGAGCTGTAAAGAAGAAAACAAGTAAATTTCCAGGAGAAATATTCATTGCTTACATGACAAATCAGACTTTGATGTAGCTATTTGAACTATTCTCTCCCTTCTTTATTTTGAGAATCAATTGCAGATTTTAATGTCTGTGCTGTACCAAAACCACACCAAAATAACAACTAACTCAGTGAGAGCGTTGCCAAAATAAGGACTACGATCCTTTTTTAAATTCCTTGCATATTGAAAAATTTGATATTAGTGATCCAGTTACTTTGTGCTTCCCTTGTTCTCTGTAGGAGTTTGTTTCTTCATGAAGTATAGGAATTTTCTCTGAGTACTTTGGGGGTTTAAGTGTTTACCAGCTTCTACTTTACAGAGAGGTTTGAATGTTTTCTGTACTTTACAATTTAAAAGCATTGTTTAATGTGCTTGTGTTGCCACTTCTTGTGATTTCAGTTCCTTCCTGAATGAGTTTCCCTTATTTTCTAAGCCTCTGAAGTCATGGGATTATGTGAGATTTTTACCTTTCAATTAAAAAAAGAAGTAAGCTTCTAGCTCTTTTGCTTGCAGAGAGATCTTGAACGTACGCAGGTCAGAAGCTTCTCACAAGCTTTTAGAAGACTAGCCTGCTGCAAATGTCTGGCTAATAGAATTAATACAAATGGTACAATTCTTAAAACTTCATTATTCAAGGGCAAGAATTCGTGAATGGGTAGGTTCTCATTCAGGATTTTTAAGTAGTTGGCTTTTTATGGGATTGTTAAGGGATAATTGTGCTAATTGCTAAACCAGTTGCTGATGGTTATCATATTATTGGGAAAACATCCAATAGATGTAGAAATCTTTAGCCTGAAATTCTCTCTCAGCTTTACAGTTTTCCCTTATCTCACCTTTTAAATTAGAAATACGACAATGTCAGGACCAGAAGGTCTCAGTGTCTGTGGGCAGTCAGGAACACTATGGTATCTTTTTCTATTTATTTTATTTTGACTCGTATATTTTGGGCGAGCTTTATGTGAATGGTTCCTCTGGGACCTGCAGGTATAATCCTGCTAGGAAGCAAATCCATACAAGTTTTACAGTCTGCTGTAAATCGCGACTTCGCTTAAAACAGGTGCATGCCAGGTGGGACTAGTCACATGAGGAAACCAAACAGGAGTTGACCCTTTATGAAAAGGCTCTGGGGAGGGATGGCAGCATATATTAACCCCAGCTGTAGCAAAGGAATAACATTTTGTCATTTGGGTTTTGCAGACCTCCTGTTTTCTATGTAGACTACTGAATAGTCGCTACAAGATTTCGTAGGTCAGCCAAGTCCAATGACGATTTTTAAGAGCAAACAAATTTGCTAACTCATCTATTGTCATACAATAAATAAGCTACAGCATAACAATTTCCAGTAAATGCATGTATTGACTTTGCCAACAATGGATGCCCAGAAAAGGTGTTCGTGTATTTATCCTTAAGCATAGCTTTGTCATAATTGTCCCTTCTTCTCAGGCTGATTGTGAGACAATTGCCTAAAAATACAGTTCTTGATATCTTACAAAACAATAATGAGTGGTCTTTGAAGACTTGTGCTATAATTCATCATGAGCATTGTAGAGTTATTTATAAACTGCTCCAGATATGCTCTGCTCCACTGAAAAGAGAAATCAGCAGACCCTCGAAGATGGGTCTAAGCCTCTAATTTTCCTTTTCTGTTTGTTTGGAGGAAGTGCATTCAAAGAGCTACAGAAACATACAGGGCTGTCCAGAAAAATACATTAATTCACCTATTCAAAGGCTGTCTCTTTGTCTTTGCAGAGCTGCATCAGTCTGAAAATGTTTTACCTTTGTGTTTGACATGTTTTTCCCCCAGGTTATCTAAAGTGTTTTTCCATTAGTTCTCTTAAGAGTTAAGGAACAAGTTTGAGTGACAATAAATTGGAGACAAAAAGAAATGGTTTTCTTAGATGTATGAATGCACATGTATGGGAATGAATGGAGGTCTATGAATGCAGGTTGTACTGTATAAGGACAAGTCCTCCTATCCGTTTTTCATAACATGCCCCAAACAGAATAAGTCACACTGTGCTATCACATAGCAGCTATGTGTCAGCTTTTACCACTGAGTTTCTGTTATTGTACGTTGTCTGTCCATTACTGTTTGTTGGTTTTATTGACGGCAGAACTGTACTTGGACTGATGCTGGGCTGAGCTGTGAAGCAGCCTGCTTGGCAGTCCTATCACAAATTAGGCGGCAACTCCCCGGCTGCTGCAGCGAGGTCACTTGGGTTCCCAAACTAACTCTGCACGAGGTAACTCAGGTGCCTTTACTCTGCATTACAGCATAGTATAGAAATGCCCTATATGTTTCTGTAGCTACCTGGTTTCCTGCAGCTCTATTGAAGCTTCTGACGGTAGGCAGAGCATTGAAATGCTGAGGGGATCTCTTCTCAGCTCCATCAATCACTTGATAGAGTACTGACATCGTGTCACAGTCTGCATCCATGGGTAAGACATGGTCTCAACGCGCTGCGTATTGGGACCTGCATTCAAGTGAGCACATCCTCACAGCTCTGACAGGACAGGGATAACCACTGCATAAAGATCTGCTGCGTAATCAAAGTTCTTCTTATTTAATTTCCCATTAATACAGCCGTATCAACAGCCTCCTAGCTGTCATGTAGGTATTCACATACTTAGGTTAGGGCTTGGCGTCCCCTGCTCTCTCTGCAAATGTAGGTTTTAGTGGCGGTTGCAGCTTCAGGTATGTTGTATGCCAGTTTGCAGTTGACAGTCCTGGTGCACGCAAGCAGCTGCTTGCAAGCAAGCAGAGCCCTGGTTTTAAGGGGCTGCAGGTGGAGCACGGCTTGTCTGTGTCTGTCTGTACCCGTGTGCTGAATGGGAACTGTCATCTTCTGGCTGAAGCTATCTTCACACTGAAACTGTGAATTAAAATAGCTGAGGCCATACCTGTGGTGACCACGCGTATTACCACATCAGCTGGAGAAATGACTCTTCTTGTACAGACAGAAAGGATCGTGCAGGGGTCCACAGACCACATGCCGCTCAGAAAAGCCTAACCATCTACACCAATTCTCGGTTACTGTGGTTAGATTGTAAGAGCGACAGGTCGGGTTGTGGACGCACTTTCAGAAATAGCTCAGTACTGAGCTGAGGCTGAGGCTATCCGATGAAAGAAAGCAGTGCATGGACAGGGTAGCACTACCCTCGGGGCTGTTCCAGCTCCTGGACTATTGTACGCGTTTTCCTAGGGTATGGAAATGCCACCTGTGGGCTTTTTGAAAGAGAGGCCCCATGGATGTGCTATGGAAGACCATGCTGAGGGTAGGGTCACTTTGCTCTTCTCATGCAGAAGCAGGTTCAGTTGAGCTTGGCTTGTTAGGCTCAGCCATGCCAAAAGTGAACAGATCCAGAGCTGCGGCTTCCCAACCTGCCCCCATGCTGCGTGGTGCGGAGGGCATATCGGGCCCCAGCCCTGGCTCGAGGAGGAGTGCTCAGGCTCCTCCATGTTTCCTGGACGAGGACTTAGCACTGTGTTGCAGAGATGCTTGAGCTGGTCTTCACACCCACTGCTTATACGGCTCATCTTGACCTAGCGCTAGCTTGCCCGGTCATATTTGAGTTGATTCCTCATGCTTGTCGTTCACCTGGGAGCTGTGTGCCTGGGTGCCTGTTATCTCGGTGCTTCTTCTGTCCAAAGGCTCCGAGCCCCAGCTGTGCTCCCTTGTGCCCTCCGGCCCTGCATCAAGGAGAGGCAGTGGCTGGCTCTTCCTGACTCGTCAGCAGCCGTGAAACACGAGTTACGGCTGAAGGGTGAAAATACCATGTCAGCTACAGGAACTAACTGCGGCTGACATTTGGGCAAAGACACGTTTCTCGCAGCTCGTGCCAACGTCCTTATCGCCCCCGTCCACTCAGCGGTTTGAACGACAGCGCTCAGCTTCAGTAGTGCAAACGGGAAGGGAAGCACAGATCTTACGGAGCTTAATTTATGGATATCTAAACTACGCTGAAATGCACAATCATGTCAGATTGAGGTATTATATTTATCCTCCTCCTTTGTTCTAGAGAGAACAAAATGATACAACTAGGTCAAGGCATCGTTCCCTTCTGATCTGCCGCTGCCACCTTCATGCGTGTAAAGTGCAGCTGGAGTCGGAAAGTGACTTTGCAAGAACAGCATCCTCTTACACAGCGGGATAAGCTCCCTGTAAGCATTTACAGCTTACAGTCTGCAGAGCTGTTCAGCTGACCCGGTGTAGGTGCTGGCCTTAGGAGAAGCTGAATAGGACTTCAAGCCTCACTGACTCTGTTGACTGAATTTTTCATTGGCTGTAGTAGGATCTTAGACTAGCTCCAGGAGAAAATGTTGGTATCTGCATCTAGGTATCTTAATAGATACCCAAATTCCTCCCCAGCTATCTTTATTTTCATACATATATATATGTATGCCTATTAAATCTCTCATTTGTCATGCATCTGTTTTACACTTGACACCTGTCTTCACGTGCTGAGGTGGCATAAATTCTCTCTCCAGTTTGCGCTCCAAACAAGTGCACTGGACAGATGAGTGATTTCTTTCTATTAGATGTTGTGCAGCCATTGTGTGATTTAGCAATCTGTGTTACTTCTTACTCTCCTTCTTACTGCATTTTTGATATTTAAAAGGTCATTTTCCTAGTTAATTGCTCCTGGTAGGCTCAGGATATATACCATCCAAGCTGAGGAGAAACGATGAGGTGGAAAAGAGAGAAAGCAGAAGGGGAAAAGGGACATGCTTGGGAAATGTGCTGGTATATTCTAAATGCCATTGGCCCTTGCAGACCACTGATCAAGCAGTACTCTGATTTATTTTTGTTCTTAGAGAATTGTTCTGTTCCTCCTGTAGGCTTGTGGTGCCCCGAGGTAATAGGGAAGGAACTGGGACAAGCTATCACAAAGGCAAGACAGCAGTGGAGGGTTGCAAGCCTTCTTGTTAGGGAATCTGAGAGAACAGGCCAGCTTCTGTGGTTTATAGATTTAGACAGGAAAGAGTATTTAAAGGGTATCTTGAGGCATGACTGGGACACTGGTTATTTGCTTACACAACATCAAGTTTTTCTATCAAATCTTACTTGCTCTGGTAGGAATCCTAACCCCGTGATTAAACAAACAACAACAACAAAACATGTGAAACAGCAGTGTGATACAGCAGGGGTTATTAAAAGTTACATTCTCAATTCACATTTAAACCCTGGGATCAAACAAAGGCTTTTATGTATACACTTGGGGGCCCATTTAGGAGCTGGAAAGCAGGTTATTGGTATTGTATTTCATGAACCCAGTTTGAAAAGTAATCTTGCTCAGGTTACGTAAAAGACAATAGCTCGTAATCCCCTTTGAATGTTTGGGTTTATCTTGGAAAATTGAATATTATATGACACATGCCAAATCATAGTCTTCAATATTCGAGAAATAGTTCCTGCAGTGTTTGGAATTTAGGCTTTAGAGGATAAGAATAATATCTCCTAAAATAAATTGAATACATGCAAAGAAGCATCAGTGAAAGCTTGTTAATCAGGGAGTGGAAACTGAACGTGAAATCTTGCATTTAATGTTTTAACTCTTGATTCAGGTCTTTATAGGGATAACCCTGAGCTAAGATTAAAGAAAAAGGTCAATAGAAGCATCAAAAAAAATTTTTTTTAATTGCATTGTATTTTTTGAGAGCTGTTAGAACCAAGAAAGAGCAAATACCGTTGCTCCCTCTGTGTGTGTTTCTGAGGTAATATGCTGAGTGAAAGCAGGCAGTCTTCCTGCTATAGAAAACTAAGACCCAGCCTTAATTAGCAGTTTTTATTGTTAGACAAGATGTGTTACTAGTTTGGAGGACTTAGTTTGAATCCTGGATTTTCAGTTGAATTTTCAGGACTGGCAATTAAATAGTTACCCTTTTTGTTGTTGTTGTTCTGTTTTGTTTCTTTATTAGTTTGTAAACTGAGGATATTTGACATGGAAGTAACCATGGGAGAAGAAGGGAAATAACACGGTCTTGGTCACTTTCAAAGTTAAAGGTGGTCTTACAACACAGATGCGTATAAACATACGTATGTAGGTGAAGCAGAAATACTCTCCAAAGCTCGCTCTCTCAGCCTGCAGGGGAATTTAATACAATAAATTGATTTAATGTTTAATTAAACCTGCTTTTTGAGTTCCAGTAGCCAGGTCAGCTATAGGGTTGGGTTCTATTTTAGCCTGTCTGCAAACAGCTCAAAACTCTGGCATCTTGAGAGGGGCTCTGGTGCTGTGCATACTGATGTCTCCAGGCCGCGAGATGTTGGAGGTTGCATATACATGAAAGTTTCCAAGCTTTAAGCAGACGGTAACTGACAATTCAAAGACTGTTTCCTGAGGCCATTAATTGACAAGGGTAGTAGATGACAATTCTCATGCACACACAGCCGCTGTCAAAAAAAAAAAAAAGCAAGCACTCAAGGTTGGATATCCTATCTGAGCTTCCTTTGGTTTTGATGTTCATTAGTGTACTTGCTAAAGTGCATTTATCTAAGGAACTCACTTAAAAATCTGTAAAGGCATTTGCCAATACAGTTGAGTTGCGTTGTCATTCCTGCTGTGAAAAGCTGCTTACTGCTGACTGGCAGTTTTTCTGCAGTTTACCGAAGCTCTGCCAGAAGGTAAACTGGGTCACAGTCCAGTGTCTGCTGAAGGTAACGCAGCTGGACTTCCTGTAAAGCACTCGGATTTCTCTTAATGCCTGGTGACTCTGAAAACACATACCTGTTGGAAAGATGGGGTTACAAGAACTCAGACTCTTGATATATTTTGCATAAAGTACAGATTGGGAAAAAATGAAGGATCAGTAATTTTGTTTTATCAAGCATAAAAATAGTAGATAACATGATAAAAGCAGTAGGGATAGTAAAAAAAAAAAACAACAACTAGAATAGAGGGAAAAAGCATCTGGTGAATTACAGAATAGCACATGAAAGGAATGGAGCAGTCAAAGATTCAAGTCACCAAAGCAATAATGCACTCATGAGATAGCACTGCTGTGTTCATATGGCTCTATTAAAGTAGCAGCTGAAGAACTAAAAAGAGATACAGAAAAATAAAGAGAAAGGAAAAGAAAAAGGTTTACCACATTATCCAAAATGTCCCCATCTGTAAATAAATATAAATAAAAGCAAACATTAAACAAGTTGTTTAGAAAGTTTCAATTACTTTTTTTTCTGTATTAATGGTCTTGTAATGGAAATAGGGGGAATAGGCAGTGACCTGACAAAGCCTGCAGCGTGTCACGTACTTGGCTATCAAACACCAGACCACACCAAAGAAATTCTGAAGAACAGGACAAATGAATACATGTGCTGTTCAATGTTAATAAATGGGATGCTGGGCATATTACAGGAAAAAGTGATGCATACACTTTATAATAAAGTTTTAAGTTTATGGTCTCCAGAAAGAGCCTTTTGAATTACTCTTGATAATTCAGTGATGAGCTTTGTTGGATGTATAGCTTGATCAAAAAACAAGATGGAATGGGAAATATTTAAACAATAGAAAATCACACAATACTATTATATTTACATCAGTAATACTAATTTATAAGAACACAGTGCTGAATGGGGATCCAGCAAGGATTATGTCTGTGAATAAGTACGTGTAAAAATCTCAGACAAAAAAAGCGGTGCAAGGGAGTGGAATTATTTCATGTAGAGAGAGGAAAAATATATGAGAAGATGAATATCGTACAGAAGGCAGACTGCACCCTTCGTGTGATCATCATAGGTCAGATCCATCCTGTCTAATTTTGGACACTTGCAGCATCGATTGTCTGAGAGCGAAGCAGTCAGCCTGGGCTGCCTTTATGGCCAGCGGAGGGGAGCCGTCGCCGTTCTTCTGACCTGCTGGCTCCAAAGGGAGCCCGCGGAGCTCTGCTGAGAGGGATCCCACAGTGTGTTTCTGTACACAAGTCAGGCACTGAATCAGAGGTGTGAAGCTAAAATTTGGCAGGATAAGATTTATTTATTTATTTTTTTTAAACTGAGCATCTTGCTGTGGAATTCATTTTACACAACCAGTCGGTTGTGCACGCTGGAACACGGTGCCCAGATTTGGAGCATTCATCACTGGGTAGGATGAAAAGACGGGCACAAAAGGTCTATTCAATATTACCATACTTCATTCCAGAAAAAAAACAACTTGTAGAGAAGACATAAAAGGATTAATTCACAAAGTTCAGCTAAAAGGCAGATCTTCCTAGCCTCCTTCCAGAGGCAGAAATGCTCCCTTGAGGGAGTTAACCAGAAGGATGAGCATGAGTGATTTTGGAGAGAAGATAATCCCAAATCGTTCTTGTTTCTTGTCTCCCTCTATGATACCTAAAACTGGTTCTGGTGGTCATTTGAGTTCTTTAAGGAAGAATATCCTGGGGTGTAAATCCATGCCCTTTGTGTGGTTATTTTAGTATTTAGAAGAAAGGAGAGTTAAAAAAAAACACAAACGTGAATTTGAAGTTGTACTTGTTTGGTTTGTTGTGTCGTAATTTTGTAGGGATAAAAAATGAGTCAGGCAGCAGGGTCTAGGAACAGCTCACTCTCAACGCAAAGAACGAGAAAAGGTTTGTCACTGTCCAGTGACACAGCATTCACACGACACCCGAAACTACCAATTGCTTATCGGTGTTACAGCAGCCTCGTATTGCCTGGTTGATCTTAAGATCTCTAGCATTTCCTCAGTGATTTGGTGTCAGATGGTGTACTGTGTGTCCCCCTGAATATTTTGTATTACATTTCTGCTCTCCTGTGTGAGCTCTGTCTTACTGCACAGATACTTTTGTTATTTTCACTGTATTTTTATTTTTTTTAATTTTGATTGCTATGTTAGTATGACAAGTTTTCAACTATTTTCAACTTTGGGTTCAACTGAAGGGTAAGAAATGCAGGTGACGTGCTGAGCATCTGTTCGTTTAGCTGTTGAAGACATCACTGGCTGCTCTGGTTTTGCACTGAGCCTGGGAGTAGCGGCTCCCATGCATTACATCATTTTTGAGTCATTTCTGCATTTTTGATTGCCAGATTTTGAAATCTTCCAGATTTGGGTTTTTGCTCTGGCAAAGTCTCATTGCAGAAATGAGTAAGCATTTCAGGTTTTGGCCTAAGGACTCTGCCCTCGTAACATCATCTTTGTTGATAAGGAATTAATTTTCCACCTGAAATCATGATCCTCGGCCTTTATCGCATTATAATCCTCTCCAGAGCGACCATTTGTGATACTGCAGACAGATTATGACTTCAAGTAAAGAATAAGCTGCAGCAGTAGAAGCAGATGAGCTCTTAAAGAGATAAAGATCCCATTTTCTCGCTAGTAATAAACAGCAAAACAGAACAAAATCTAGAAAATACAACGGAGAAGTACTGTCCATAAACAGACTTTTCTGGAAGTCACAAGTGACTTTTTAGAACTGAAGCACAATACTCAATTAGTAAACCCTGAAGTATTTTGGAGTGAAGTCATTCAGTGAGAGACCCACATACTTAAATCCCTATTTGGCATGTGTCTCTAAGCACTTTTAGAGCTGCTTAGCTTCTACCAAATTCTTCTGTTACGTAAACATACTTTCCCAAAGAGTTTTATCTAGCTAATGGGGATGGGAGTGTGGTAGGGGAGCGTCTGAAGTGTCACATATGTAACCAGGCTTCACCCAGTAGCCATTATCTGTGAATGAATCACAATCTGTTTAACATTTAGAAAATCAAAATAGATTTGCTGGGTATTTTGGTCTCTTAAAGAGGATTTTCTTTTACTATGGAATAATCCCTGATGCACACTAACATTTTTTCAGATTTTTTTTTTTTTTTTTTTGCAACAAGTAAGCTCCGTAAGAGTAGTTGTATTTTTCCCTGCTATCCTGAATGTCTTGGTACCATGGATATGCACTGTGAGTATCTGTTCACAGTGTGTAGAGAAAAAGGAGCAACAGCTTTTCCCATTGCAGTAGTATGATGGAGCATCTCACAGATTTACATCTTTGAATGTTTAGAGATGTTCCTAGATCTTCCGCAGGTCTGTTGGGTGCAGGAGCTTTCCTGCTGCTTGTCTTGGCTGATATGGGCAAGGTCCTTCATCCATGAAGGATACTGGGAATCAAAGTTGGGTCCTACATACAGCCTGAACAGCTCTCTTGCTTCAGTGGTATAAGGAGGGATTGTATATCAGGATACAGGAAATTTTGGTTGTATCTTTTCATCATGTGTGTTTCATAGCCTTGATTCGGCACATGTATGAACTTAACCTCTGGTATGGACTAAGTAGAGCTGGACTCGATTCCTGTCCAGGAGCAGAAGGTTGCTACAAGAAGTTAGATCAGCATACAAGCTCTGATGCTTCATCTTGGCACTTCAGTCTTTTCACGTCATGTTGCATGCTATATACATCTGTAGTAGCTACTAGCATGTGTACGTAAATGTGTTTGTGTGTTTTGGCTGTTACTTGATGGAGCATACCTTTAAAGAACTAAACCAACTGCCTGTCTCTTGTAGTGCCCAGAATAGACTGCATCTCTCTCCCCTTGCAGTGGCATGAATATTAGACGAATAAATCCAATTTGCACAGGGAGCTAGGCAGCTGACTTTTCATTACTTCAATCTATGACCATAACAACATTTGAGCATAGTTTTTCTATGCCGATTTCCTAATTAAAAAATAAGGAAGGAGGAAAAAAAACCATCAGGTTTACAAGGAAATGTATTGCTTCCCCTAGTTTTCAGCTGGCTGGAGCTCAGGACATTGAAATTCACAGCATAGATGGCTTCAGTTTTAGCTAAAATCCCTATTTGTAGCAGTTGCATTGTTTATATGGACCAGTCATTTCTGAGTGCTGGGTTTGCTGAAAATGGACTTTGGTGGAAATATTTTAGTGGAAGGAAAAAGAAAGTAGAAAAATAGGAACTGTTGCATCTATTCTTGATTTTGAAAGGGAATGGAGCCCTTGAACTGCAGACTGACGTAGATTTGGCCCATTTATTCTGAAAGCTGATAGGACCAAGAAAATGAAACTCTTATTTACAACCTGGCCAGGTTTAATATCAACCAACATTGCGTTCAGTACAGATGACGCATGGCAGGCTCCTGCATGCTCATGGTGATTGGTGCAGAGGGAACCTAGTGAAATGAGAAAATGCTCTGTGTAAATGCTCTGCAGGTAGCAATACAGGGCGTGCATTGTACTTGTTGCCATTAAGTAAATGAAATTCTGTAAGGCTGAGAGGTTCTGGATGATGTTCAAAGGTTTTCACAGCAAACCTCTATAAAGCATTTGTGAAGGGCAGCTTTTCCTGAGATTATTATTTTGGCCAACTATACATGTATTTCCCAGACAATAGCAAAAGACAGATGTCTCTCTTAATTATTTTATTCCAAATGGCAAGGTCTCCCCCCAGATCTAGCAGCATCAGGACTCTTAACAGGAACAGTTAGTCATCGTTGTGTTGCTAGCTACTGATTTTTCTTCACTTTAATTCTCAGAAAAGAAAATGGGTATTTTCTGCTCACACTCCCTAAAACAATTTCTCTTGAGGCAGTGAATGAACCTGGAAAATTTTAATTATAAATTTTAGATTATAACTATTCAGTTACAACTAACTAAAAGTGTGGGCTTATAAAGAAAAGCCACAGGAGTTACTGCTACTAGCTGTGTCAATAATATACATAACTGAGAAGTATAAAATAAATGTGTCATTTGCAGCACTTGACACCATCTCTTTATTGTTACATGCAGTATATATGGGTATTATACTAATTTAAGATGAGCATGCTTGTACCTCAAGTCCTTGTAATTGTTAAGGTCCTCTGTGATTTCTCTGTTGTTACGTGGCTCCATTCTGTGAGGTGTCAAACACGATGATTGCTTTTTTGGTTACAGGGCTTTAGATCAAGTCCTCGTCATGCCAGAAGACGTGTAGCACCTCGCCTTGAGGGAACACAACCTCTAGTGGAAGCTCACCACCTAAGCGAGCAGGAAACCTCTGTAAGAAAAAGGAAAATCAAGAAAAGCAGCCGAGTACAACCAGAATTCTATCATTCTGTTCAAGTTACCCCAACTCGAAAACCTGTAAGTATTCTACCTTTAGGGATAAATAGCACTGAAAGTATATTATAGAGGCATGTAATGTAATTCTGATTTTTGGGCCATCCATATGCTGTTCCTCAATTTTAAAAAGCTTTTCAGTTTTCATATTCAGTGAATCTAGATATAAGTGGGTTAGGCTATATTTAACATTGATTTGTAACTCTAAAAATCCAATTTTGAAGAGGGTTTTTTCAACTTTGATTTTGATTTAACGTTCAGTCAATAGTCAATATTCATATATTTCATTTGATAGTTTTACACTGATAGTATTTAACAGATTTTTATAGCACATTATTGAAATTCTTCACCCAGATTTATCAGAGATTCTATGTACTGAACCCAATTTATATTAAATCTCATTACTGCATACAATTTTTGAGATCTCTTCTGCTTTATACAGTCTTTACAATCTTTCTGCTCAACAAGAATTGAATCGTAATTGCTCTTTGCTCTTCAGCTAGATCTATATATACACAGTTCTTTTAATATTGACGTCCTACTTTTAGTGACGAAATATGACTATTCATTGAAACATTTGTACAGTTCATAATGTGAATGCATATAAAGTTACTTCCTGCTGACATAATGCATTTCTCTTTTTAATGAGAGTTCACCGCTTTGATGCATTTGCTGACTAACCTATCTGTACCAATGTTAAGGGGCTTGAACTACTTCAAGTACTGCTTCAAGAACTACTGCTACTACTACTTTAAGCCAGTATTATTAAAAAGGTAACCATTGAGCATACCATAATAAAGATTGTCTCAAGGTTGCACCAGCCTAACTGAACCTTCCCGGGTTTCTGTTAACTCAGCACCAAGAATTATCAGTAAGGTCTGAAGTTGGTTTGAAAAAGAGCATTCCCTGGTGGAAATACGTTGTCTGCGAGAGCAAGAAACTTCTGCCTAGAAAAGAAAGCCAGAGCTGCAGACGCCAGCCAGAATTGTTACCTGTTACCTGATGCACTTAGTTTTTCTGCTTTCACTTTGCTGCTCCCCAGTTTTCTCTGTTCTCTCATGCTTCTGCTTCTCCGTTATTTGTTTTACTCAGCTGCTGTTCTTATTGTGCAGTTTGATCTGGCTGATTTGTCTTCTCCTCTTCTTAAAACATGTTCCTTTGCCTCTTTGCTGTGTCCTTTCACTCCCATCCGACCTTGCTCTCCAGACTGCTTTGTCTGACTCCGTTGTTCTTGTTAGGCCTCCAGCCTCTAACTATGCTCTTGTCTGTTCATTACTTGCTTATCATCCTTTCCTTTGTTGTCCTTCTTTCCTCTCTTCCATCTCCTTTACTATTTTCCACTCCACCCCTGTTTTTTGCATTCTCTTTTTTGTGTGATTCTTCTTAATTTTCTTCCATAGTAGGCAGGTGCTGAAGGTAGGCTCACCTGTACCTGCTGCGGTTATTTCCAGCTGCTGCTGACTACCAGAATGGGGAAAAAAAGCAACAAGTGGTGCTAAATTACAGAGCTAAAACTGTGGAAATGGTTTAGGCAGCAGAACAGGCTCTGAAGAGTGGCTTAGTGAGGCTAACAAAGCCCTGCTTTTCCCCTAAATCAAACATGTCGGAGACTTCAGGACCGGCAAAGATAAAGAACAGAAAGCCTGGAAAGTTACTGTATAACTTCAGTTTCATATTGATTCATGGGTCTACGCTGTATTTGACAAGACCTAGCACCGAAACAATAATAAAACCCAGGTTTAGAGAAAACTTCTCTCAGAGCTGTCAGCGTTATGTCACTATCTGGAAATTGCTTTTGCAGTACATCTCTTACGCAGTGTTATACAGTTCTTCTGATAGTGTTTCGTTCTAAAGCCTTAATGAACTCACATCATACAAAAAAGAATATATCATTATCTTTATTAGACTATGATCCAGAAAGCATAAGTTACTGATTTCATTCCTTATGGACATTTTAAGTTATTCTCAATGTATTATTAACGTCATGGTGATAGTGTGAGTAAGGTTCATGCCATGACAAATCTCTGCAGCATTGCAAAGTTTCTCAGAATCACAATGTCATCCATCCCTCAGTTCAGCACAGCTTTGTTCAGCTTTGTCTTGACATCTCGAATATGAGACTTTTGGCCCTTGCCTTTGCACAGTTTTATGTGACTCAGTGCCAGAAATGCTCTTGTTAGCCTGCATATTTTTCCCCATTATTTTTTCCTGTTATTCCTAGCTCTACCCACTTGAGCCACTTTAAATAAATCATCTGTTGCCTTGATGTTTACACTATGGAACTACTTGTAGGCAGATATGGCTATATCCTGCTTAGTCATTGCTTGAAAAAATGATGTATGATGTCTGCTAATCAAAAGATATAATTTCTCTTCAGAAAACATTTATCTTTCTGATTGTGTTGCTTTTTGTCTATTTCTGCTTTTTCATCCCTATATTTTGCAGAGAGAGAAGGGTATTTCCAAAGCAATTATGAAACAGCCTTATGGGAAGATGTTTCTTTAGTCCAGGAAATTTTTGCTTAATTAGCCTTAAAGTATGTTAGCCTGTTTTGCTGCTGTGTTAAGATATACACTTAAACATTTTTCAGATATTTCTTTAATTTTTTTTGTTGGATGTTTAGATGCTAGGTATTCCTGCTATTTCAGGCTATTTTGTATTTACTTGATATTATTGTATCTAAATCTTGTTTTTGCAGTTTCCTAGCCATGACTATAATTATCTCAATTTGCCTGGATTATTTCTCACTTCCTGCGTAGTAATCAGATCTTTCCAGTATTGTGTCAGAACTAAACTAGGTGTAATTGTGTGTATGGGAGTAATCCCACTGAATACAATTTTCTCTTTGAAAATCTACGTGAGCAGATGCTTGCAGAAATAGAGCATTAGTTTCTTCTGAAATTCTTATTATTTTTTATACTTTCCAGGACATTAATGAAGCTGTTAAATACATTTTGGCCAAAAAGTGATCCTTACAAGACAGAGTTCATACCCTTCCAACTTCATTTCATTCATCTTACTGCAGTGCAACATCAGCATAATGTTGTGTAGCTTACCTCTTCTATGACACGGTGTTAAATCTCATGCCCTGTAGGTCTTCTCCTCGTTGGTAGCTGCGTTATTTGTGCTGACATTCCGTATAGGTGACACTTTATGTCAACTTCACACCAGGGAGAGTACAGATATCTATTACTGAAATGTGCTTTGAATTTTTGAACACAATGGAGGACTCTTGAGAAGCACGACTGTGATCTTTAAATTAGCGTGACTTCAGGGAAGTCAAAGGAGCCATACATACAGGTAGCTGATTCTGTATGGTAGTTAAATTTTCTGAAGGTGCAGAAGGATGTACAAAAAAGATCCTTGCTGTCTAGCAATACTTCTCCAGGGCAAATTTTAAACTGTTAAAAGGGTGGGGTTTTATTATGTTTTGCAAATATTATCTGTATTTTACATAATGGCCCAATCTGAAGCAAGAGTGTAAAACTCTGTAAATTGTTAATACTTTTTTTTTTTTTTTTGCCTGTGATGGCCTGGAACCAAACAATGACCCCGAGTTTGTGTAAAGATACCTGGCTTCTGTGCTGTGAGGTCAGTCAGACATACACTTCTGCCAGTTCTAATCTCACCTGTGTTTCTAAGTACATAGCTGAAATGAGATGCTGTCAAAGCAGTGTCTTTTGGCATCTTCATTGTTAAACAGTTTGAAGGGCTTCTAAATTGCCTGACTCATGCAGCCACCCAGATTATTTAAGATGTTGAGATGTAGTACCAAAATTTGCACTTGCATATGTCATAACAGTATTGCTACAAGTGGCAGACGAGACTATGGAGCCTGGGGCATAAATAAGCCTGGTGCCTCCACTTTCAGATGCACATATAAAAAGTCTACTGATGTAAGCAGCCTCATTTGGCTCCACTGAGACTCCCGTGACTGAAGTGAAGCTTATACTGTAAAAAGTCTGATTATACAAACTTGAACGCAAAGTTAATCAGTTTATAATGTATCTGAAACTGTGAGCTGTTGTATCTAGTCTTATTCAGCTATCCTGATTTTTGCTTTTATGTGTTTAAGCCTTCAAATTTATGAGAAAAAAACAGTATTAAAATATTCTAAGAAAAACATGATTTTTTTTAAACGTCTGATACAAAATCATTCATAGAAGTCTCTATATTAATTGACACTTGGGTTACTTGAGATGAAATATTTCATGTGGGTAAAATTGTTCTGAAGGGCTCTTTACGTGGTGGTTTTTTAAGTATCATTGAATAATGTCCATCTGATTTCACTAGTTTCCACTTGTTCTTAATCTGATGTTATTTACTGTTTTTCCAATATCACGATGTACTTTACTTGTCATTTTGAGTGACCTAACACAGACATCATACAAAAATTACTCATTACCCTGCACAAGATTTGGTTAATTCCAAGTATTAGCTATTTAATCTGTAGATTACATTCATAGCTTTCTTTTGCAGACATCTGCTTGTGTTGGATTGTGTCTCTTGTGAATCACATTTAGAAGCAAATATGGCAGAGCATAATCATATCATCTTTCACCTTCGGCATTTGTATTAACATTATATTAATGTTCTCAGAACGTATGACAAATCTGAGTTACACAGCGCACACACACACGTGTTCTCTCTCAGGATAATTTGAGTGCAGCCACAATGAAGAAATGCACCGAATGTGTGAAGATGAAGCAGTGACTATTTTTTGCTTCAATACCTAAAGAATATTGAAGTTGATTTTGAAAAGAACCTGAGAGGGTTTATTGGGGGATTGATTTGGAAAGATTTTAACAAGACTTAAGTGTCTGGTCATCTTAAGCATCTTTAAACATACCTCTAGGCCCCTATTTTAAGTGCGTAGGATCTTTGCGTATATGACTGTAAATGTAAAAGTCCAGTCTTCTCTGAAATGAATCAAAAGCCTTCAGTGGGCATTAGGTTGACTTTAAAGGTCCCTCTTCTTGTTCCAAACATATACATGTCTACCAAGAGAGTGTTCGCATCTGTTTCTTGGACTGTTGCGTTTTATTGCTTTTCTTACAGCAAATAAATATCCACACTGATAAAGTCTTCTCTTGAAACACTTTTGCGCAAAGCCTTTATTTCCCCACTGTTCTGCTAGTTTCTGTGATCTCCTCTCATGTTGCTTGCTCCTGATTTCCTCTTGGCTGCTTTTCCATCTCCACCCTGCAGCTCATCTGTTGCATGCTAGCAACTGCCTGTTTCTTCCGTTCCTTCTGCCCAGTTCCTACGTATTTTAGGGTTTTGAAGGGATTTCTTAAAGGCATGTTGCGGTGGGTTTCTGTATGCCAGGAAGGTTTTGACTTTACAAAGTGAAAAATATTTTTTGTTAAAACACAATGGTAAAGTGTTAAGAATTAGACTTGAGTTTTGAAGTGATTATTCCTTTTCTAATGATTTTCATCTATGCATGAGTTATTACATCTATTAAACATAGTGCAAAAGTAGTATTTAGCTGCAGTAATGCAAATAATTATTGATGATACATGTATGTAAAAATACATAGAAATAAAATAGTTATTGATGATACATGTATGTAAAAATTCATAGACATAAGTGTAGTGATAGCAGTAACTGTGCAACTCCACATTTAGAGTACCTGAATTGTCTCTTCGGTGCTAACTCTTATTCAGAAAGTTAAGGTCATTTGAATTAATTGTCCACTATGGTGGCATGATCATGCTTGTCTGGAGTATATTTACTTAAATTTATTCTTCTGTGGTTGAAAATAGCATCAAATCTATATTAATTTTCTATACACAGCTTCAAATCATCCTGCATTACTGGGCAAAGTCCTATATTATGACAGTTATTTTCTTGATAGCTGAATTGGTTCCATACAATTTTCATTTTGTCTGTATCAATTTTCATTCCCAAGGCAAATTCTTATTTAGTGAAAATGGCATGAGAACTTAAACCAAGTCTCTGCTTGATCTGAGGTGTTGAAAGAGGGTCAAAGTGCACCATAAGCATGAAGCTAAGACAGCAATCTTTGTTGTAGGATGTGACTGTGTTCTGTTCTCTTTTTTACAATTGTATTAAAATGAAAGCAGCATAGCCAGTCTTGGAGGAGAGGGAAAAAAAAAAAAAGAAAAAAGCAGCATAGCCAATCACGTTCTTTTGATATAAAAATAGAAAATAGTGCTTACTGTCAGATTAACACCTGTCAGATATCACTCACCGGTATGGTGGTTTGCCCTTTCTAAAATATAGATTATATTTTTGTTGAAATTGCAATAGCTTCATGATAAACTTGGCTTTGCATTATATTGCTTTCAGAGTTGGTCCTTGGAGCTGAAGCTAACTTTCTACTAAATTAGAAGTGAATGAGATAAAATATTCTTCAACTGTTGTATCAAAGAAATAGAGCTGTAAAATCTTTGCTTGAAAAACATCTAATACTTTTTTTGCCACTGTTATTTTTTGCCGTGATTTATAGCAACTGGGATTTTATGTTCAATGGTGAAATTACATTACATGTATGCAGTGTAGCCTCACTGAGAAATTAAATTTTTAACTGTTCAGAATTTTTCTTTTTTAAATCCTAGTGTCTTTCCTTACAAGATGGTAATGTAAACCCAAGCTGCTAAAATATGCTAGTGGTCTTAGTAGTACCAAAAAGGGTTTTATGTAGATGATCACAAATATTAAATTCTGTACAGTAGCAGAAGGCAGGTTAAAAAAACCATTAATCAGCTATGATTTTGTTATGATGGTGTTGTTTGCACGACTAAAAATGACCAGTAATTGTCTCTCAGATGCCTAGTAATTATAAAGTCTAAATGCAGATGTTTCCTCTTCCTTCGCTGCCTCAGGAGTCAGTCTTCAGAGTTCTATTGTACAACATCCTACTGTGGCACATAAACACTGCATCTTTATATAGCAAGGGACTCCCTTATCCATTAGTATTTATATATAACATTGCACATGGGTATTATGCTAAAAGAATAGTTTGGCAAAGGCAAGTATTCAAATGTTAGGAAATGCTGGAATTAAGGCTACCCATGCAGCTTTACTTCGGTCGACTATGCATCTGCATTGTCATATAGACTTTAAATGTATGATGGCATACTGTTTTTTCACAGGATGTACTCTGTATTCATTGCAGGATGGAAGTGCTCTTAGGATGACTCTTATGTGTAGGAGTTCTACTGCAGAAGTTGTAGAGTGTGTAAATGAATAAAACAGGAGATTGCGAGAAGAGAAAGGATCTTTTATTTCTATAAAAAGCAGTGAGTGCTGCCTTGAAGAGTGAAGGATGGGCACAAGGTCACTCAGAACTTGCCAAACAACTGGCTTAAAACATTTTTTTATTCTCCATTTTCTAAGGGCATGATTTAAAGCATGTAGTTGGGTTTAGTAAAGTTCTCAAACTGCCATTCACCACTGAACTCCCCGTTTGCTGTGGTCTGTGTGTTACTGATACCTAATCCTAATAACTCCTAAAAATGAGATCCCTGATATCTCAATTCGACCTAGGTATCAAAACTGTCTTCTTGCTTTCAGTTTGTGCCCTGTGTGATGTGGAAGATCATTCATACTTACAAAGCAGTGAGATACTACTGTAGTGATGAGCCCAACAAAAAGTCTAGGAAATCATTTTTTCTTCATATTATTTGAATAGTGTGAAATAAGTTTAGGGGCTGCCCTTTGAACAGAGGATGACAAAACAAAATACTGAACACCTGTTTATGGAGTGAATATCACTCTTTATTTGTACTAAATAGGAGAAAAAGACTGCGGATGTAATAGCATATGACCACATCATTATGACTGTACCATGATAGGAAAAAAAAAAAAAGGCTGAATTAAGGTTGCGTGGTGAACCTTGAGTCTGGGATGCGGTAACATTTTAGTGCTTGACCTTAAAAACAGTACCTTAGCAGGAACGTTGTGTCTAATTCCTTACTGTTGAAGGAAAAAAAAAAGTAAACTTAAAAAGAAAGCTCTGTTGTGTGGCTCATCAGCAGGTTTTGACGCTTGAACTACACCACAAATTTCTGCTATTGGAGCTCAGGCAGAGACTGACAACATTTCTTCTCCTCCTCATGAATCCGTACCAAAGGGATGGAGGTAATGTTCCTAGAGGAGCTCTCAGGTGGTGGAGTTAGGTGAAATCCCAGTTTTCCTACAGGCCCCTTAGGGGAACGTGGTTTTTTTTTTTGTGCACATTCTTCCCAAGCTTCTATTTTTCTATCCTGTACCCTCCAGCCTGCTCCTGACCTGCCTCTGTTCCACCACTGGCTCCTTTCTCCTCCTTGTTCAGTCTTGCTCCTCTGTCCTTACTCCTCTGCCAACCTCAGCCCTTGTCTGTCGCCTTGTCAGCCCTTGAATCACTCCTCTGTGTCACATCCTCTGCGTGTGACATCCCCAGGCTCACCTGCTCAGTCAGCTGGATGCTCAGAGGCACTTACTTGTTCAGCCAGCTCTTTGCTTTCTGTCTCTCCCTGTGGCCTCTGGCTGCATGCTCCTTGTTAGCTTCCTTGGCTCTTGTTTGCCTCTCCTCAGTTCCTACCTTCCTCGTTCCTCAGAGAACCTTGTTCAGAGCCGTTTGCTGAGGCAATACCAGTTTCACTCCAGCACATCAGATCCTGAGCTCTCCCTCGTCCCTTCTCTCCAGCATTGTTGGTTACTTGTCCCAGCTGTTGTCTCACGTCTCCGTTTCTCCTCTAGTCTTTATCCAGCCTGTTTGCCCTTGAACACTTTTTCTCTTCAGCTCCAGCTCCTAGACTTCATTTCTGGAGTCAGCCAGTCTCAGTGTTTGTCCCTCAGGCTGTCAATGCTGGTGTATTTCTCCAGCCCTTTCCTCCAGCATGCTGGTTCCGGTGTTTGTCCTCCCTGCGCTCAGATCATACAGCTTCTTCCTCTTGCTGCCTGAGCACGGCTGAGCAAATCACCGGGAGCATAAAAGAAACAGCCTCCCGCCTGTCAGGTCTGCTGCCTGCCCTCCCTTGCTCTCCATGCTTCTTGCTCACACTGCCATCAGCCTGCAACCGCAGCAGGCAGCTGTTAGATGGAGAGATCAGTTCTGTCTCCATATCTCCAGGCTGGAAGGATCCCGTTCAGCTCCTCAGCGAGGATGGTAGGTGTCCTGACATCGGAGGGAAGGGCTGCGAGGGTGGACTTTGCTTGGTGGTCAGGCCGTGATGGTGGGGCATTGGCCCGGCAGCTGTAGGAGTCTTCAGAGTCTTTGTTCAGTGAGTGCCAACCTGAAGAGATTTTAGCTGTATAGATAAATTTAAATGTTAAATTTGGCAATTTGGCCTTGCTTTTCTTTTTTTTTTCTTTTTTTTTTAAGTTCTGGTAAAATCACACTGGTAGTCACCTGAGCCCTAGGAATAGTGAAACTTAACATTGCAGAGAAGGCCTACTAGATGACAGGGACAAGCAGATAAGAGATCAAAAGAAGTTGACTTGCTCAGCAAAAACAAAAAACACTGAGAGGAGGTACAGCGCAGGCTACAAATGCATAGGGAAGCAAAAAAGAGATTTAAGCAAATGAACACTGTTGTCACAAAAACTAAAGACCAGGTATGAATTTCAGGGGGCAACTGAAAGAAAATTACATCTAATCAAGAGAACAGTAAGTTCTGGATCAGCTTTCTAGTCAGAGAAGTGAGATCAAACCCAAACTTTCAAGAGCTTTACTTTATACTCCCTGATGCCAAGGCTAGCAGATGATATTTATATTTTAAAGACTTAGCACTGGCAAATTTAGACAAGCCTTTAAGAAGGAGGACAAAAGGTCTGTGTCTAGCATGAAGAATATTGAGATTTGAAATCTGTTCCGAAGCCCAGAGTCCTCAGAAAACCTCCCGGATATTTTCATCAGTCCTGCTCTCAGGCTTCTGAGTCAGCCTTTGAAAATTTTGGGGAAAATCCAGCTTTGGGCAAGGAATGTTTTCAACCAAACATAAGATGAGGCAACTGAAAATTGATTTTACAAGAGAAAACAAGTTGATAATTATTAACAGTATTACTACTGTTATGTAATATAAGAACTTATATTTTCAAATGGTTAAATGTTCATTGAATGCTGTTATGAAACTGTTTTAAAACACTGGATTAAAACAGCTTAAAAAGAACAAATGAATGTTTAATCCTAAGAGGAGGGTAACCTATCAGTCAGGAATTTTAACATTCATGACTAAAAGCAGAATATCAATACTATTATTTTAGATTTTCATTATGTCATTTAAAAAAAAAAATCTTCTAAGCCTTCCTTTTTTTTCCCTTGAAACAACCTGTGCCCATCAGAGATTCTAAAATCATTTAAAACTTTAATTTGCTTTTTTTTCTGTCCATAGTGCTTTCATACTCTGATCCACCTTTTACAGCTGGAGTAATTTGTTTTTTATTAAAGCGTTATATATAATCTACAGTGAAAAGTATAGAAGGCTGAGAAGAGCATTTGAGGCTAGGTGATTTGTTATTCCAGACTCTTCGTCTGTTGCACGGTCAGTCTTGTGGGCTTAGTAAGCAGATAAAATTACGTGTGCCCTCCTCAGACCATAAGCTTATCTGTCACTTTATTCTCTTTTGTCTCTGGCAGACTAGGAGGATCTGAATGAATGCAAGATAGATATAAGTATAAGTTAATACAAAGTTTATTTTTAGAAAATGAGAGGTTTTTTTTTGCAACAGCTGTGTACAGCAGTCATCTACGGTATATGCATTTCTTCTACAAAAATAATTCACATGAGACTGAATTTTGAGGCTGTGAAATTGTGACATTGTAGGTACTTCCCATATTAATATCTATGAAGCATTGATTTTGAAAAGATAATTTTAATGGGAGTAACACTCCTGTCTTGCTGATGGTTTTAGCGTAAAACGCAACTAAAATACCTATTCCACGTGCTTCCCAGATGCTCAGAGCTCTAAATATTTCTTTCCCATCTGCAAAATCTTCAGTACCTTTCAGTACCTAATTCTATAATGTAGATACACTATTTTGGGACTAAATTCTGCAATTCATATTGAAAAATTGAGTAGAGAATTGGATGAGAAATAGGGGAATGGATTAAATATGGAATACATCAAGGCTGTCTTGCTGATGGTATTATTAATTTTCAAGCTACATTCAGAAAGAATCCAGACTTTCATTAGCACGGTTTTACTAAACAGTGCTTCAGGAGAACTGGGCTTTGGCACAAAGCGGCTACTTTCGGCTGAACATATTTGGCTCCACTTGTGTACAGATCTTCTTACTTAGAATGAAGTATGCCTTGCTTTCCAATCTATTAATTTGAAAAAGAAAAGAAACCAGCAAACAAAAAAACAACAAGCAGGTTTTCCCTGCACAGCAACATACTTTAAACTCCAGAGAGTTTACTCAGAGAAAAGTTTCTGCTTTACTTTTCTCTTAGCCCATTGTCAGTGGTAGAAATTGCTGAGACCTGTGGAGATTACCGTGGCAGTATGTGAACCCTCAGCTCATCTCACTGTTAGCAGGGAATTACAAATGTGGAGCATCTCTCGACTTGTTGCTCCTGAAAGAGATCACCAATACCTGAAGTAAACGGAACAGAAACTCTACTCTCTGTGGCGTAATATTCACTAATTTATTGTTATTTTGTTAAGTTACAGAAGACAGTATCACTTCAGACCATAAGTACTTGATATCTAGTGTATCCCTGTACTAGAGAGAAGCGATACACAAGCTGCATTGTGGTTTCTTTTGCCTCCATTGCACATGTCTCATCCAGCGACTACTTCAGTATTTTATCCAGTTATTACTTAAAGCAGACTGCATAAGCAGTTGTGGGAGCAGGGATCATAACCCAGCACTTTCCTCTTCCCGCAGAGAGCCTTGATGGCTCTGATGCAGATCGCTGCACTCTTCTCTTTCTCTTTCTGGGCCAAGAAGTCTTGAACTCTTGAATGAGGTACTGTGTTGTCCTGGGTGAGCACATTTTTCTGACTACTTAGTTCTGACCAAAAAACTCAGTTTTGCATCACTTGAGTTTTCGGTGGTTATCCAATTAGCTTGAAGTTAGAAAAATGTGTTTTAATATCCAAGTACGTATGTGGATCTAGTCCTTTATGCACCGTGGAATTTCATGTCCTTGAATAACACACTTATTTTCTTCTTGCCTCCTTAATTTTTTTTTCAAAGTGGGGGAATGGTAGAAATTGACTGACAAGCATCTAGAAAAGAACCCCTCTCTTTTTGAAAGCCTATGAAAGTATCAGGATTTCCTTTTATAAATACAATCACAGGCTCAAAATACACATTATGCATGTGATAGAATAAACACTGAATGCTTATTTCCGTCTCCTCTTGCCTTTAAGAAAGACAGACAATGTAAATTATCTCTACAAAGCAATAATTTGTCTTCATGAAAAACCTAACTGTTCACTAAGGTAGTTTAACAGAGAACCAGACCTTTGATGCTTAGGAGGTTGGTATTTAGAGTATTTGCCCTCCACTTTTCTACTTTATAACTTTATATACAAAGCCAGAAACTAGTTATGTTTGCACATCCCGGTAGTGTAGGCACTTTCAAACATGGATGTCCTCTTAAATGACTGGCACAGAACTAGAAGGAAAATACTTATTAAATACAACTGAGTCCCCACTGGTGGATTTTCTTTCTCTTTCTCTCTTCCTTTCTTTCTCTGTCAGCATAGTTGGTTTTACATTGCCCTTGTTTGTACTTTCATTTCTGTGTCTGTTTTGAATTTTGATAATTTCTGACAACTTACAGTCCCAAGGGGCTTGCATAGCCTGATTACATACATTGGATGTTTTGTATTCTGCATGGCATTATCATCTAATCAGGTTAAACTGGTAAAGATTTACTAATGGGAACATTCAGTTGCCCTAGATTTTGTCTTAAATTTACTAAGTAATTTCACTTTAAAAGTTGATCCACTTTGATATCATTCAATCTGGGATGTTAAAAGACAAAAATAGCATGTTATACTCAACTGATATCTAAGTTATTCTAAATTAGGAGGGATTTTGTTGAAACACATTCAGTAAAACCATGTTTCTTTATATCTGTTCATGTTTACTCATTGTCCACAATGAGCATGATGAAGGAAACGAAAATGTATTCCTGGAATTCTGAGATAGTTTAGTATGAATGAAGTGCAAATAACTCTTAACTAAACTGAGAATTTAATCTCAGTCAGAAACACGAAGCAATGTTGATCTGTACTTCCCAACAGCTTCCAAAAAACAGCCTGAAAGGACCCACTGCAGTGGAAATCCTTCTTAAAGATAAGATGGGAAAGTACAGCATACCTATAACTCCTACTGCTTTATCAGAATTCAGCTGGCAGCGCAATCTCCAACGTCATAAAGATGGAGAACATTTCCAATATGATTCAGTATCAGCCTCTTAGCTGCTTTTGCCAGCTCGATTGCTTGACAGAATTCAAAAACTGCTAAAGTAAATCTCTGCTACTGTTTCCCCCTTGAGGAATGACAGTGCAAATCCCACTGGTGTTCTGGAGGGTATCAGATCCTGTAGGTGTGGCTTCTCCGGTACATGGTGCTGTGTGTTAGCTTACACTGCTTTCCAGCTGCACCATCTTTCATGTGTTTTCCACTTGATCATCTGCAGTGCCTTACCTACAACAAACGATCCTTCTTTCCCTCCTCAAAGGAAAATCACGACTTGATACCTCGCCAAATCCCTTTTACAAGAAGCATACTGATGCTTCTTTGAAATCATCCCCATTACTGGAAACTGCCATGCTTTTATAGCACAGTAGCAGGCCTGACTCTCAGCTGCTGCAAGTCACCTGATTTCAGAGAAAAACCGAGATACTGGCAGCAACGAATGCTGCTCTCCTGAATGCTGTCTGGCCCCAGCCGCTCTGCCTCCTGAAACACAGCAGCGAGGACTCCGCGTGCATTTTGCACCCCCCTGTGGCCCTAACAGTGAGGCGATGCATTAAATTTAATCCTGTACTTCTAATGCGGACAAAACTGATCTTAGATTTGCTTATGTATGACCAACAGGCTTCAATGCACAAGCTGTTAGATGCATAAATATTATGCAAATTCACTAGTTCCCCCTGACCAACAACGGAGGCTACAGATAAATCCTTAGTCTAATGAGCAGAAGGAATGCATAATCGGAGGCATAGAATAAGCAGCTATAGCAGCTGGAGTGTGACCCTACGGGCCTTCCAGCTAAGCAGGGTCAAGCCCTGACCCTTGTTAAGTCTCAGGGTAGGCTAAGTAAGGATGTGCCTGATCAATATTTTGGTGGTTATAAAAGACACTTCACCCGTGACCAAAAAATGCACCACGTATTACTAACAGTTATGTTTTCCCCTTGCATACAGCGATGTGCTTTATAGAAAAATAACAGAAGCGCCTTACATATTTTGATTTTAACACAATATGACCAATTTTTTTCTTGTTCGATCCTAATTAGCCAGGAACCCTTTTCAGGATATCACAGGTTTTCTAATTACTTTTTTTTTTAATTGGTGAACATGTTGCTGTAATCATGGAATGCTTATTCAGGTCTTACTGCTATGGCATGGAAGACGTGTTTGCTAGAAACAAACAATCCAGCAGGACTGTTAAGCATGTTTTGAACAGCGGCTGTGCAAAAGAGAATAATTACAGACTTCTTATCAAAGCTATAAATTTACTCAAGCAAAGCTAAGCAGTTATTCAACTTCATTATAAACGTCTTTGTAATGGCAAAGTCCAGATTCTTAAAAATACTCAGGTGTTCAATAGCTCTGTGTATGCATTACTCAGAAATATCTCCATGCTGAGTAAAAAATTTAGACTGTAATTAAGTTAAAAGTTGGCATTACCGTGGCTTCTTAGATGCAAGTTTGCCAGACCTCCCTATTATGAAAAATTTCTTTCCAAGAATCCTACCTTTTTTTTTGCAGAAAATGAGGTAACATGATTCCTGAAGAGTTAGTAAGCTAAACTGGGTTTTGTTCATTAGTTTTGTTAGTGCGTGCATTAAGTAAGGTTGAAGGACAACTTAAAAGAGCAGAGCTAATTGGAATGCACATGGATGCCAAAGACTGTTCTACCTTTGCCTGCTGAGTTTAGTTTCTCAAAAATGTGGGAGCTGGGTCTTGTCACAGAGCTTATCTTCCACTATTGCAGCACAGCTGACCAGAAGGACAATCTCCTTTTTCCTAAAATTGACCTCTCAATAGAGGGTGTGGCACGTTCAGTGGTACGTATGGAACCGTCCCTTGACAGTGCTTTTGGTTTCTAAGGGTAGAAAGAGCTTTAAAATTGGTTATTTAAACAAACAAGAATGACTATTAAGGTCTCCTTTGAGAAAAGGGATACTTACTGGATAAAAATTAACATGTTCTTTTAAAAGTAAACATAGGGTTGAGATTTCTTTCTCTGAAGCTTCAGTAACAACTGGTATTTTACTTTGTCCTTGTATGTTCCCAGCCGCTATCTAAATACTAACAAAGTGTCACTCCAGAACCCTCCCAACACCATGTCTGGGCTCTTTATAGTTTTCATGTTAAAAGCTAGAAATGCAGAACGTGAAGACATTGCAGGGCAAAATCTGTCTCCGTCTTCATGTGTGACCCAAAAATACTGAGGATTACTGAGCAGCCAAGAGAAGGATGCTCAGCGCTGGGATTAAAGGGAACACTTTCTCTTTCATTGCAAAATCTGGAGCTATGGCCAGGCGCCAGGAAACCTCATCCGTGCCAAAGCACATCGCAGGCCCCGTTACGCCAGCGGCACAGCCAGCTGCCCTCCCTGCCCCACAGCGGGCTGCCGGCAAGACACCTGCCTGTGACCCTCACAATTTATGAGATTCGATGAAGAGTTTCACCTTCCTGTATAAACTGGCAGCAAAATGCTTCTGGCTCCTTGAACTAATTGCAAAGATAGTTGGGGCTGGGATCAGGCATCTCGTGTTCCTGTTTATCTGTGCTACCTGTTTTCCCTTTGTCACCGTACAGAATGGAAATTTAGCTGTTGTCTTTATGCATCCCTTCCCTGCCTCCCTCCCCTCTGAACTTTACCATCAAGCACTGTAAAAAGAGAAAAAAGTATTAGCGTGGAGATGAATGACATGGGGAGGAGCACCCAGTGATAAGGGAGACCCTCTTATTCAGCAGATTATTTACAGTATATCACGGGCAGTTTTCTGCGCAGCATAGCGTGCACCATGTTGTATCTCTGGGTTATGCAATTTTTCTAAGGGTGAAATACCCCCAGGGTAACCATAAAGATTCATTTGTGCATCCCATGAAAAGCAGCAGTGGATCTGTTCAGACGGCAAGAGTAAATTTTACCAGATCCTAGTCACAACACAATTTCTTCTGTAATTTTAAGGTGCCCTCACCCCCCTAAAAAAAGGGCTACGCTACAAGGGAAGCCTTAAAATCCTAGCACCTTTAGTGTTTAAAAAAAAAAAAATCTGGAGCCCAGATGGGTTGGAGGAGGGCAAAAACTGCTAAAACCGAGTGCCGTGAGGTGTGCACCCCTGCGGGCAGCCCCCAGCCCCCAGCGTCCCGCCCAGCGCAGCACCAGGGAGGTGCTGAGGGCCCGCGGAGCTGCCTGGAGGCGCGGGTGCGCAGCCCTCCCTCGTCCTGGCGGGGGAGCCAGACGCTGCCGATTCGCAGCCCGGAAGGTTTTTTTTTTTTGTTGTTGTCGCTGCTGCTGGCTTCATTGTGAGGGAAGCCGGAGGACCGCTGGCCAGCCGGTCGCCCACGATGCTCCCGCATCCCCCCTCCCCAGTGCGCTTCCCCTAGAGGCTGCTTTTTTTTTTTTTTTTTTTTTTTTTTTGGGGGGGGGGGACGACACACACACCTCGCACGCACCCCTCCATCACCACCACGTTCCCAGCGATGGTGAGCGGCGGTCCCCTGCCCTCGTTATAATTATCGTTATTATTTTTATTTGCCTCTTTTCCTCTCCCGAGGAGGGGGGACCCCGGGGGCCGCCCCCGCAGCGTCCCCCCCCCGTGTGTGTGTGTGTGTCTCCCCGCGCAGAGCTCCGGCCACGCGTCCCACCGCTGCTCCATGTCGTCGTCCGCCGATTTCTCCGACGAGGAGGACTCGAGCCACAAGTCCGGCACGGTGTCGCCGGCTCCGGGGGACACCCTGCCCTGGAACCTGCCCAAACACGAGCGGTCCAAGCGCAAGATCCAGGGCGGCTCCGTGCTGGACCCCGCCGAGAGAGCCGTGCTGCGCATCGCCGGTAAGGGGCGAGGGGGGGGACGGGGAGGGACAGGGCGCGGGGGGACCCCCACACAGCCGGGGAGCGAGGCGGGGTGACTAAGCTCTTTGCCCGGCCTTCACGGATGGATGGATGCCCGCAGGTGCAGCGGGCGAGGCGCGGGGCGAGCCCGAAGCCCCCCTCTGTGTCTCCCCCGTGCCCCCTCGTTCCCCCGGGGGCGGCCATTTCCTCGCCGCGGGGCGCGTCCCCCCTCAGCGCAGCGGCCCGGCATGGCGATAGCCGGCGCCGGCCGCGGGGAGGAGGCGCTGAGCCGCCCGGGGAGGGCACTCGGGGGCTGGCGAGGAGAGGAGGGGAAGGGGCCGGGGCCGGGACCGAGGAGCGGCCCCAGGGGAGCAGTAGGGGGCGGCCCCCGCCCGGCCTCAGCCCCAGCCCCAGCCCCAGCCCGGCCGCCCCCTGCTGAAACCCGAGCGCCGCGGCCGGGCGGGGGCATGGGCGTTTCCTCGGCCTCCTCCTCCTCCTCCTGCCGCTAGCAGCCCCCCCCCGCCCTTCTTCTTCTTTTTTTTTTTTTTTTTCCTATTTTTTTTTTTCCCTTCTCGCTGTCTGGAGCCGAGCTGGGCAGCGGGCAGTGCGCGCTAGCCCCCAGCCATGGCCGGCTACCTCTCCCCCGGCGCGTACTTCTACGCCGAGGAGCAGGAGTACCTGCAAGCCTACGAGGATGTCTTGGAGAGATACAAAGGTAGGGCGGCCCCACGGACACCGACAGACACACGGACACCGGCAGGTGCCCTGCGGGTCCCACACCAAACCAGTTCTGGTGGGCGACGTATGTGTGACTCCTCGCCTTGAGACGCGATGATGATGATTTTTCCCCCGAGTGAAACGCGGACAGTGTTTTACGTCTCCGTGGCCATTTATCTTTGGAGCTTATCTTTCACCTTGCATTGGTAGTCGGGTGAAGAAGGATCTTGGTTTATATGGCACCTGAGGTGGTTTCTGTTATCGCTGAATGCGGGGAAAAATAGGGGAAAATAGAAATATTTGCCACAACATCGATGCATGCGACTAAATCTATCCTATTAGACATGTAAATTACATTGCTTTTTTAATTAACTGGGATGGAGGAGGCGGTTTAGGAGACGTGATGGCTGACTGTTTTGCAGTACATTCGCTAACACTGAATCTGAAAGCGTTTTCTCAAAAGTGTTACGGGTCTGATTTTAATTAAAGTAAAAAGGTATGGAGTTACCGTTCAGATTGGATCCGCGTCCCAGAAATAGTTTTCACAGCATGTCACGGCTGACAGTTGCTGTGCTGAGTCCTTCTGCGATATTTGGGGAAAAGATTGGTTGGATTTTATATCTGAAGCATGTATTTTGAAGGATTGTGGTTTTTCAGCTGTGTGCTTCCAGGCAGTTCTGAAGGTTTTAGGTAAATGGTTCCCACTGATGGGAATGGGAGTGGCACAGTTTAAGACAGCTTGATTCGAAGATATCGATAGTGGATTTTATTTGATCCTGGTTGTCATTGGTAAGATTTTGAAAAAAAAAAAAAACACCTACAGATGGTTGTCGTGAAATGGGAACTTGTCAGGTCTGAGAGTACTTTATACCTGTGCCACTTGCAATCTCGTGTGTCATTAACAGTATTGACTAATGACTTCTTTGTGTCTGTTGCCCATTGTGTCAATGCAGCTATGGAGCATGTGCACTATTTCAGTACTGAAATGCATTAGTGCATTTTAGATGAGGAATAATTATGGTTTGGAACAGATCATCTTTAAAAGGACATGTTTATTCTATGCTGTCCCTATTTTTTATCAATTACTTCATATGAAGCTGAATTAATTTTTGCAAAAAAAAAAATGCAAGTAGACTTCACATTGTAAATTAAAAAAAAAAAAACAGAGAAAACTTGTTTTTCTATCCTGGTTCTAATTTAAAGCACTGCTGTTCTGCTTTAGATTACTTTTGATTTGCTGCTGTACTCAGGTTTAATAAGGTTTGGTCTCATACCAGTTTGTCAACTTGCTTAAAAATCTGGGAAAGATATTAGGCCTAATTTTCCCAATTTCAGTGAGAGTTTTGTCTGTGTAGAGACTGAAACATTTGTTTTTCAAGTGTTAGTGGATAAATGGATTTTAGTTACATTAAACTCCTAAAACACATTCATGTTTTTATTAGAAATAAATTCGGGAAATACTTGACTTTTTTTATATTGTGGGGGCCATGTCAGCTCTGTCAACGTGCTAGTTTTGGTTATAGCTAAATCCTGAAATTGTTCAGAAGGATCCAGTTTCTGCTGTCTTAATTTTTAGTGTCATATTGAGTGCATCAGTGTGCTTTATTTTGCTGTTTGAGGTATGCTTTATTCAGCCATTGGGAGCAAAGGTAAAGGTTTGGACTTGTTTTAATTATGATGTATTGGAAGCCTGGAAAATGCATTATTTTTCACAATGTGTTTCCAAGCCGCTCATGATTTCCCATCGAGTCCCAGTAGTATGACTTCACTACAGTGATTGTTGTTCTGACGACTTGCTATGGGAGCTGATCTAATCAGAAAAGAATTGCTACAATATAGGCTTTGAAGAGGGAGTGCCATTTCTCTGAATTTCCCAGTTTTGTAAACACTACCTTTATTTGTTTTCTTAATCAAATGCAAAACATGTTGATTTTAGGGTTTTAAGGTGAGCTTCAATGAGTAATATTAATGCTAATGTTTCTTTATTTTTTTCCCTTTTCCTTTTTACAGTCTGCAGAATGCTCTTGTATTCATCTGGGGCATTATCAGGGTGCCAAATTATCTATGCCCCAGCTGTTGAGTACTGTAACTAGCAGAGTCAGCTGTACAAAATTCATTGCCTGTCTTGGAAGGCTTGGAATCATATGATGCCTCATCATTAAGACATGTGGGCCTTTTGATTTAGGGAAAAAAATAACAGTCCTGTTCAAACGTAGAGAAGTCAGATTTTACTCTCCATCTTTTTCTACAGCCAAAGTAGGCTGCAGGTCAGGAAGGCTGTGCAAAACAAAGGACGTTGTTGCTTTAACTGTCGAAACCAGGATATTTGTATGTCTCCAAATTCTGGCTGCTGACCACATCCCTGGCTGTGACAGTAAATAATCAGGCAACTGTTCGCTAGGTCTGCGATAGCACAGAGGAGCTGTTTGCTATGGGAGAAAACGTTGTTTTCTGATTCCTGGTCAGTTCAGTCACTGGCCATCATATTTTTCTTCTTGATTCGCATAGCAACTCACTGGCAGTATTTCAAAGCATTTTGATGGGGAGGCAAAAAAAAGTCACGTTATCTCAGATGATTCAGAAATCATGTTGAATCAAGTTACATATTTAGGGCAAAAATCACTGCTTTGTCAGTAGCATCTATAGAAATTCAGAGGCAAAGCTTCTATTGCGATAGGAGCAATGATATGTCTGGTATGTTTCATCTGAAATATTTGACACATTTCACATCTTGTTTGTGATAGGAAGAGGAGAAGTAACACAAATATAACTAACAGTTCAGCTTTGTCTCAAAAACTATTATTTTATTGCTCAGGAGGTTGTAATGAACTTTAAAAATTAGTCTTGGTGCTTTGTATGTCATACCACCATTGCCTGGGAACAAAAATTAATAAAATTATTGTTAGCTGCTCCTGGTAAATAGCTTCTCCCTTTGACTTTTTGATAAGCAAATGTCCAGTAGTATTTTGTATACATTTAATTTAAAAAATATTAGATGCCATCTCAACCAGATGGGGTAGGGTATGCCTTGTTGCATTCCAACATGATTTGAGCATTAAAGGTTTGAAGATCAGCAGTTTAAAGATCAGAGTCTTTAAGTACAGTGCATTCATTAGATTTGCTCTGGCATAAATCTTAAATAATGCACCAAGAATTAAACTTAGAACCCCTCCAAAACTGTATTTTTCAGTGCAGGTAGCAAATACTTAAGTTGGAGTAGTAACAGCCCTCTTTTTCTGCAAAATTTTGAACAATTATGCAATCAAGTTGCCTCCCTTTGACATCATTGTTGAAATAGGAACACCTCATAATGACCCTGTGATTGCTGTCTCTGAAAAAGAGCTAATTCATAGTGTTAAGTATTAAAGAAATCACAGTTATTCAAGAATATTCTTCAACTGTATGAACTATAGAAGTTTAAAATATGTAAGGCTTTCTGGTCCATGCAGACCTATTACAGCTGTGAATTTTGGCTCTATAGGACTGGCCTAACTAGCTGTTGACAACAGGAAAGGTATCACATAAATGTTTTCCTTAGGTTGGATGCCTGACCGCTGCTTCCTTAGAATGCTTGCTGCAGGAGGGGGGCAGGTCTGGGACTGGGTACAACTCAGGTTGTGTTGTTTAAGATGTGTTTTCTGTTTCAGTATTGGTGTTTCTTGGTTTGAAGAAATCTGTCACACCACGAACTCAGCTGAAGCATAGCAAGCAGGTCTGTTTTCTGTGCTCCGAGAAGCAAGTCAGAGATGGGCAAGAGCTAGCAAGCGATCTGTTGTGCTTTGTTGCCTGTGAGGGGTTCAGAGGTAACACAATCTGCCTGTCATAGTGCTTGATTGAGGGTAGCTTCAAGAAGAGCTGTTCTGACATTGTGTGGGGATGGTTTTTGAATTCAGATTGAAAATGGGGTGCTTGTCATCCATCTCCTTTAACCAGGATTAAACCTGAATTCAGGAAGGGACCATTTACTCAGAACAGTTTTTTGTACGTCTGAAAACAAAAAGCTGCAGTGTTTCAGGAATGTGGAGGCTCCTAAATGTGTTCAGTATCAGACTTAGTCCTAATTCTGAAATCTGTGAACTGCTGAGACTCCTTATTTATACTCTGAACTCAAGGGCCTTAAGCGACAGCCAGCAGAAATCTCGTTCTATGCTCCAGGCTCTGAACTAATCAAACCTTCTGCTTCAGGGCTCCTGATTTTGAATTCAGAAATACTCGAGTGAGTAATTGACTTGATGCTTTTAATTTCTTTTCTTTCTTCTTTGGCATTAACAAAAACTGGTGGCATATAGGTGTTAGTTTTGTAGGGTGTATGAGGAATTTCCATCTCCAGTGGTTTTGTCACACCTCGTTTCAGGTGCTGCTAGCTTCTAGCCTTGAAACCTATCACCTCTTTATTTGGACAAATAGGATTGGTCTTTTGTTGCACAGTGCAGGGTACGTGTGGATTATCTGGCTGCACATCACCTAATCCTGTCTTTGCCACCGCCCAGGTCTTCATCATGGTGACGTAGTTTCACCTGTTCCTTGCACGTGTCCTACAGCAGTTCAGCCTCCTGAGAACAAATTTGAGCCAACAGAAAGTTGGTTCAATTAAGGATGGAAATTAATGGCGCTTGTGTTATGAAGTCAGACAAAATTAAACCGTGTAAAAAATGTAGGAATGCACTTTTCCTTGGTTTCAACATTCCTTTTTCTTTAAGCAACAAGTTCTCGCTGACGTTTTGGTTCATACTGTGTAGAGACAGGATTTTATTCAGTGCATCTCATCCTAAATATGAAGCAGATCTTGCTGAGTGGAGTTGTGTTCACTTCAATTAAGTCGAAGGGGTCTTGATTTTGGGGGAATAAAATACTGAGAACCTGAATGCTAGCCAATTCAGCAGGGCTTTGTCTGTGTAGAGGTCTCAAGGTTTGGGCAGTGGTTTCTGAAGTTGGGTTGGATGGTATACGTAAGCTGTGGTTCTGTCTCTCTGGCTTTAAAAGATACCTGCTTGGATGACTAAGGCGGGCAGAATTTGGCCATCGGTTCAAGTATCTTTGGTACGTGAATTGGGGCAGAGATCAGTAAAGGTCTGTTGTATTGCTTTTCTGGTACTTCCCAATTTCCACTGAGTCAGAAACACCTTTTAAATAGCAATCACAGGAATATTCCATTAAGCTTTTTTTTTGGCCCAAACCAGATGTTGAAGCATGGAAAAAATAAATTTCAGTCATCACTGTGTTAAAAGGCTTGTTTTGGCCCAGTTTATGGTTTTGGATAAGGGGGGATTAATTATTTGCTGTGATCTAGTTCGCTAATCTCTAGTGATCTTTTGCATGAAAACCAGATTATGCATTCTTTTTTTTTTCCTCTACACTATTTAAAAGGTGCCTGTTTTGAAGAATTTATTCCACCTTTTTGCTAGAACTTCAACATGTATTTAGAATTCAGTGCTTTGTACTGAATAAAAATGGGCTTATTCACATGCTTAAAGTTAAGTGCAAGTATTTTATATGTTCAGGCTTAAAAGAATAAAGTTTTGTAAATGTCAAATGTGAATGCGGCTTATTGCTGCATGCCTGAAATGTTTTCTGTAAAACATCATTAAAGCCATTTAATTTAACAAAGCCGTGATTTTTCTGTGGTGGGTGAAAATATTCATGTGCTGAATGCTGGTAGTCAACCCAGCTTTCAAACAGGTGAAACAATGCTCACAAAGACAACTCAGTCCACTGGTCAGATCCTGAAGGGCACGTTAATAGCCAGATCTTACAAGTCGATCCGTGTAGGCAGACGCCGGTGCTTTTGTGGGTTTTGGTGATCCAGCCACACAAGCCCTTTCCTAAGATCGGGGCCTGAGTAAAAGCTCCGTCTTTAACAGGGCATACTCTTGCTGAGGTCAGTTATCCCTTAGGACATTAGACTTTAGCCTTAGCTGCAATGAAAGTAAGTTAGCGTGTTTCCGGATTTAATTTTATTACGCTTGTGTATACGTCATTTTGCTGCAGAATGTCATCTATCAGCTTTTTCATCTTTTTTATTTTTTAGGGTACGTTTTAAGCAAGTACAGTTACACCAACAATATCTGCAAATAAATCCGAGAAAGGACAAAGATTCTGAGCAACTATATCGAGGGTTAAATTCTGCACATTGCAATTACACAATTAGTGTAACTATTTCTGTAAGACAAGGAGGATTAGGCCGCTGATGGGCTTTTCAGTAGCATAGGCCAAAATCTGCTGTTGATTATAGCCACATGGCCCTGCTGAACTTGGTTGGCTCTTACATATATTTTAATAGTTTGGTTTCAAAATTACTGCAGATAAATATAAATACAGATTTATATTTCATGTATTTAAACTTCATATAAACACAGGTCAGCAGTTAAGTGGGGTTAAAAGTCGAATGGCGTTGGAAAACTAAGTTACTTTGGACTGAGATTCAGGTATCCAGCTATCTGACAGCTATGACACTTTACACCACTTGGATCTAAAATTAGTAGAGCCCTTCTATACTGGGATTAGAGGGAAGCATACATGTTTTAGGGCACAAAACGAGTAGGAGTCTGACTCTTTGCACATCTTCCGGAGTGACGTTTCAGAGGAGGTACGGCTGAGAATACGGGTGAACAGAGAAGACCCCGAAAGTCTTTTGCTGGATGCTGAGCAGGGTATCCTTTCGTTCTGCTCGCGGACTTTTGCTCTGCCTGCTCAGGTTACAGTCCCTGCGTTCCTCATGTGACACGGTCTCTTAGGCACAGCAGAAGCAGCATTAGAAAATGCGTGTAGTAATTTGGACAGACATTTTACAGCAATAATATAATAATGCATCCTGAGCAGTTCTTGCAGAAGAGCCTTTTTTTTGAGAGCTAAACAGCACTTGTGATGCTGTGGTTTTTACTCAAACAAAACTTCTGTTAATTTTGGTAGGAGTCAGGAACTTAGCTATCGACGTTTATAAATATTTAATGCCTTAAATTACCCTGCCTTTAGATAAATTTTTAATCTAGAGATAAAGGATTTACATTATGTCCTAGAAATTAGGAAATGACTCAAGCATTTGTCTGGAGAAGCTGCAACTGTGTAGTTGTCCATAACTTCTGGGAATAAGGTATTTTTGCTAAGATCTGGTTTCAGTGTAGCATATTCTAAAAAGCAGATCTTGCAGTTAGATTCCTAGCCCCGCTGACTTTTAATAGGAATTAGGCACTTTGCTGCTGTTTGTGCCTTTGAAAATCTCTCCCAGTGACTGCATTGTTCAGATTATAGCCTAGTGCCTGAAACCAAATCATAATACCCTGTGTTACGGATCAGTTCTGCATCTAAAGCTCAGCTTTTGGAAGGATTTTAATATGAAATCTTAATCTGGAGGTAAATTCACCATAATTTTCAGAAAGTTCATTTCAGAAATAAAATGACATTTTCAAAACTACTGCTGATGTTGCCTTTGTATTGTAGAGCAAACATTTTTCTCAGGCTCTGTGACTTCTATCTTTTGATTCAGTTTTTAACAAAACAATTGCAAAGATTTTTTCCCTTCTTTGCAGATAATTTTTGTTGACTTCCAATTTACAGTAGAGCCGAAATGGAATTTGGCTCAGTATCCCTTTAAAGGAGAGAAGAAGAGACGCAGATGAGTTACAGGAAGAAAGCCAAAGTTGATTAGGTCCCTTGATGAAATTACCTTATAATTTTATCATGCTTAACAGGATACTTTTGCATTGTTCTATTTCCATTTGTTAGAATAAAGCCCTTGTTAATGGAATCCATATACTCCTTGTGAGGCCAGATCTAGCCAACCTCTGAGAATATGAACCCAAATTCTAATTTGCTGCTCCTTTCTGTTGCAACGTGTGTTAAATGAAATCAAGTCGGTTCGTAGAAGTGTATGTGTTTTTACTTACATTGTACATTTATTTTCACTTTCTCACGGATATGGCTTTCCTTCAGTGTCTTGTCACTGAATCAGTCCAACATACTGTTCAAAGTGGGTTTACATTAGCACCGAGCAGCATCAAAGACTTTTAATCTACATTAATCTAGTTTATAAAGATTACATTTGTGTCCGAGAAACAGTACATGTTTGTGTCTTGATATTTTGGCTATCATACTGAAGCATTTTTTGGCTTTGTAAACCGTGTAATACTCAAGGGAATTTAAAGAATTAAGTTTACACTTTGAGAGCATGTGCATGTCCACAATAATTTGCAATTTAATACCAAATGTATGGATTTGATTAAACAGCGTTAGAATCATCTCTGATCATGGGGGATCATCTTTATTCTGAGCATGAAATGTATTCTGTAGTTGGTACTACAAGTAGATGTCTGGAATTCACATAGTCGTTTCAGCGAGCAGCATTGTGAATGGTCTCTTGTAGTCTGTTGGAGGTTTAGATGCATGACTAAAATATTGATAGGTCTTTGTATAGCTTCTGCTGGATGTTGGAATTTTTCTTTGTGTTTCTCCACCCGGTATGCTCTGTTGAGTTCACCTACCTCTGGTCTTCTCTCTTTCACCTTCTTTAGTGAATATTTCTTCATTGAAGGTTGCATACTTCTTCCGTTTTCCTAGTAAAAAAAATACCCTTTTTTTTTAAAAAAAAAAAAAAAAAAGCTTTGTTCCAAGATAATATTCATGAAAGATACAATCTGACTCCTATTACTCTACCCTTGCTTTTCCTTTTTTCGTGCTGTTCCTTTCAAGTTACGTTTTGGGCTGGATTCCTTGTGCACCATCTTCACAGTGGAATGAACTTCTTCCTCAGACTTTTTCACCCACTTGTGGTGGAAAAAGAGGAAACCTCTGTTCTAGTCCCCTCCTGCCTGCTGCTGGAGTGGGGATCAGTAGTGTTAGTCCTAGTCCAAGAGACTGAGCAACACGGGCTTTGCTCCTGCTGGAAGTCTGCCTGCTCCCTGAATTGTGTTTCAGCTTTCATTAATCTAATGTAAAAATACACGTATGTGGGACAAGTCTTCTCAGGTTATGTGCCCACGTGCTAGTTCCGGCCGTGAATTCGAGTTTCTAGAGCTGGAATAAAGCCTGGCTGGGTCTTGAGTCTCAGGTTGTGTGCTGACGTGCTGGTGTCCTACTGCGAGAGCATTTCAAGTCTTGAGTTTAATCCCTCGCAGTGAAAGTGCTGAGAGAGGAATATCCAGGCAACAGGCACGACTGGGAATGCTGTTAGCATCACCACTTCTTTTGAAGTTGTTGTATTTCTTTTGCTCTTGGTTTCAGTACCCTAACCCACACCTGGATGTCTGAGCATTGCTCTTTAGGATGAGAGTTGCTGTTTCTGTGCTTGTATCTCAGTGCCAGTGAAAGCAAGCGCTCCCTACCTGCTGTGTGCAGCCACGCCAACTGATTATGCAGTGCACTGAAAGGTCGTCTGCATCTGCATTTTAAATGCCCAAGCCTTGTTTGCCATGTATTAGTGTAATGACTCAGCAGATAAATAATTGTGAGATTATTTATTTGCTTATTCTTTTTCCTTTGCAACTAAACAGTCTGTTACAATATTTATCCGAATCGTTTTGGCACTTAACGTTGACAAATGGCTTAGATGGTATGGGAAATACTGGATTATTTTTGCAATTTGGTTTTGTCGGGCTAGCAAATAAGAGAAAGAGAGGCTAATTAACATTTTGGGTCTTTTTATTTTCTGTATTTCAATCAAAAGGCTTTTAGTTCAGTACATCATGATTAAAAAAAAAAAAAATCTCATCTGCAGTCTCTTTACAGTTGCAAATTCTCTCCACGCCATAGTGCCAAGCATTTAATAACTGTACATGCACTTTAATGCTCCTTCTACTGATGTACCTTGTGAGATGAAACAGCGTGATTGTATGTAGTATATTGCTGCATTACTGTTTTATGTTGCATGTCTTTGATATGTATGCAAGAATTCCCTCTGGTTTATTTTTTTTGGTTCTTTTAGATAGTTCTATATTGCAGGTAGTGTTTTACTGATCTTTTTACATTTAGTGGACAGTTTTCCACTGATGGCCTTGGTAGTTCAGTAATGCTCAGCTTCTGTTTTTTATCCCCAATACTTCTTTACTTTCTGTTCAAATTATATTTCATTTCCTATCATTCTGTCTAATAATCTTCTCAGATTTGATAGGCTGTTTTTTAAGATTTTAAATTCTAGACTTCATCCTGTCAGAAAACATTTGTATCATCCCATACAGAATATCCCATTTTTTTGTTTGCTTCCTTCTCCAAATCTTTAATAAATACAGAATGCGTTGATGATTTCTGGAAAACCACACCACTCTTTAACTGGGAGGCAGCCAAGATTCAAGACGTTAGTTATTCTGTAAGTCATTCGCACACACTATATCTGAGTTGCTTTTAGTTGTATTTAGCTTTTTCATAAAAGTCTTGCCAAAACCTTTGGGAAAACCTTTGGTCCATTCTCTCTATATAAAACTGTATATGTGTGTGTGTGTGTGCCTGTGTGTGTGTGTTATATACACACCTTTTTGTTTTTAACTCAGGAAAGGCTAAACAATTACAGAGGAATTTGATTTGTCATTGCAGAAATTATGGGAGTTTGGTGTTATATTCTGAATGTCTTTCCCAGTATTTTGTTGTTGTTTTTTGGTTTGGTTTAAGCTGTGCTTTCCTGTTACTTCCTGTGGAATGAATGAGCTACATCAGTGATTTCTTTCTTCATTTATTTCTTGAAAATAATCTGGAGGATAGTGATATATTTAAGGGTTTATTTTTATAAGCAGCCTTTCACTTTGATATCTTGGTTCTTTCTGAATTTATAAAGGTGATTGTGGCAGTCTGTGTAAGCTGCTTAAAGGTGGCTGTGTTTAGATTTTTGTGTTGCTCCATAATTTCTTCTTTGAGATTCCTTCTTGTGATGGAACATGGGAATTTTTCTGTGAAGGATGCTGTGGAGAAAAAGGAAGAGCAAATTATCTTCTTAAAGACTGGCTCCTTGCTAATTGAAGTGTTTATTCAGATATTTAGCCATTGTAATGGCTTGCTTAGTGGACTAAATGGGGAGGTTTAGATTGGGTATTAGGAAGTTTTTTTTTCATGGAGTGGATGGTCGAGCATTGAAACTTGTTACCCGGGGCACTGGAATCCCCACCCCTGGATGTGGCACTAAGGGACACGGTTAATGATGGGACTTGGTAGGTCAGGTTGATGGCTGGACTAGGTGATCTTGAAGGTCTTTTCCAACCTAGTTGATGCTGTGGTTCTGTGTCACTGGTTTTGATGATCCATGAGCAAGTGCATTATGGTCTTATTTGTTTAAAAAATATTGTTTGCTTTTTGGTTTTGTTTGTTATCCTGATTTTCCAGCCACTGCTTGGGTAGGGTTTCTGTCCTGCTAAGCAAACCTTTCTGGCATAGTAAACTTTTATAGGGTGTGCCCATTTACTTGCTGGGATTGGACATTTAGATTACTAGCCTGTTGGTACCAAAGTAAATTGTAGTCCATAGTGTTCACGTGGAAAAGGATCAACACTGCACATAGTTTATCTTATATGCTTTATTCTGTTTATTACTAAAAAATCTCAGTTAATTTTAATGAAAGTAGTTTAGAGACACTAATATTTGCCTCTTTGAAATCCAACATCACTGTTTTACCCTGTGAAACCTTAACTGCATTAAGGATGCCTGCCTGCCCAGGACCCTAGCTCAGTGCCCAGGGCTGCCAGCCCCAGTTACACCGCAGCAGGGCCGGGCTCCAGCTCCCCACAGCCCGAGCCGACCCAGGGACCCTCAGCCTGGCCCCAAGGGGGTGCCTGGGACTGGGGCTGCCCCGGTACCCCCTCTGCCCTGCTCCTGGTGGGACTGGGACGGGCCCTGCTGCCGGGCCCTGCCCTCACAGCCCCGCCGCACCGTGATGGTTCTGTGGGGGCCCGCTGCTTGCTTCACCTGGCTTCACTTCTCTAACTTGGCTTTTCACTCTTAATTCCTTTCTTCGTAACGTGGTTTTCTCTCCTGGCCTCGTGATACGTTCATGGCAACTTTTCATATTAAGAGAGTGGTTCATGCTTGGCTTTCTGTACGCTCCTGGCCGGCTGGATCCAGTTATGTGATATCGTGGCCTGCTTAATGCCTGCCATTCTGCAAATGATTTGGGAGCTGGAAAAATTGTGTGGCTGAGGAACTGCTCTGTGAAAATAGGCCATTTGAGTGATGTCGGGACAGCGGTGGTGATGCAATTTCTGTGGATATAAAATTATTTTCTTTATCCAGCCTTGGTGAAGCTTGGTTCAATTTTTCTGATAGGTATCTACATAGTACTTTCTGAACTATGGATGTTTTGGGGGAAAAGAAAAGGAGGGAAGAAAAATAGGCCTCTCCCTTCTCTTTGCTCTTTTGAGTTTTTGGTCAGAAAAGAGTAGCAGAAGTCCAGCTTTAGGGCTGATCTGTGACTTCAGTGTTCGCTGTGCACAGACAGGCCCGGTGGTCAGCAGCTCTCATGGCTCTCCTGGGCGATGTGGAAGGGAGCATGGCCGCAGTGGGGGGCTCTTGTTGGTCTTTGGTACTCTGGGAATAGTTATGAAGTGTCTGTAGTGACTCTTGGATTATTCATGAAGTAAATTAGACTAAATATTTTTGGTGTTTAATTTTTTATATTATTTTTTCTTTCAGTTTCTGAGTAGACTAAATGGTAATACCAGTAAAATATTTCATTTGGGATCTCGGAATCGTTTAGGAAAATACGAAGCAATGAGAGCCTTAGAAGGGAGTGAGACAATTGAGACAAGGGCGCTGTCTTTCATGTGAGGGCTTAACAGGAAGATCAGTCAAACATGTGCTTGTAGATAATGCCTTTATTGTTATTAGCAGAGCTTAATTACTTCGGCCTTCAGCCTGAGCAACCAGTGATGGAGATGGAAGAGTTGTAGAGCAAGTTCATTGCACCAATTAAAAGTTACCGAGAAAGAAACTTTAGCAGACACTAAGGAGCTAGGAAGAGACCTCTCCCAGGAGCTAGGACAGCCTCATTCTTCATGAATATGTATCACTAGTTGGCAAAATAATTAGTTAATGTTTGGAGAATGCAGTGATCCTTGGAAGAAATGCTCTGCAGTGTGTTGTTATGCTAATTTGATACACAGGCCTCAGACCACCCACTCTACAGAAAACTCCTTTGTCCAGTGTAACCAAGAAATGAGGGCTGAGAGGTATTACAGCCTTAGTGCAAACGGAGCAAAGCTGAACAGTAAGGGCTGCTGTAACCTGACCATACACAAGACAAAGAGCACAATCTGGTCCTAAATCCAATCCATCCTAAATTGGGATGTTCCATACAACAGTCCAGGTTAACTGCTTTCCACTGCTGCCAAATTTTTTAGGGATCTGAATTTGCTTTGAGCATCAGTGTTTGGCTCAAAAGGCCTTTGGGTATCTGTATCTTCTCAAACAGAATGAATTCTCGGGGGTTATGCTCTCATCTTCTGCCTAAGGTTCACTGTATGCTAAGGATCAGATAAAAAGCTGCTTGTATGTTTTCTCTGGTTTACTAACCAGGGAAACCTGAGCCAAAACTGAATGCTGCAGTGACATTTCTATGTACATTTGCATAAGAATATATGTGATTTGAGCATTTTCCTGAATTGGAACTAATTTCAGGCCTCTTTGAGCTTGAAGAGTTTTGATTATGTCTAAGCCAAAATGCTACAAGTTTTGGGATGTTTGGGTAGGAATATACAGTTTTTCTATTAAAACTGAGTAGCCATGCAAACATGTAGGAGTACGAAGGGTGAAAGAAAAGCAAGTTCTAGATGGGCATGGAAGAGAGGAAAGTGTCGGTTCTGGTCTTTGCTTCTAGGGCTGTCATTGCTTTTTGTTCGTTGATGTTTATATACATACAAAATTCAAAGAATAGGATGAAACACTGAACTGAACTCTAGTGTATGTTAACACTTCCACAAAGAACTAAAGCAAGAAAATTCCACTGATGTATTCAACATTGGCCACTCGTATAAAACATTGCTGTGAACATCAGGAATACCAACAGAGGTTCATGGACATCCCATTCAAACAGGTAGAGACCTTCATCAAAAGCACTGACAGTGTCCTGGGCTCCTTCGAGAGCAGGGGGATCACATAGTGACCTGTGCTGGGAAACTACAAATTCCAGCAGAATCAGGCTGTGGCAGGCAGCTGGAGAACTTCTAGAAAAACAATAGTGAGGATTTGGAAGATAACCATGTTTTTTCTTCTCCGTAATACCTTCTAATCTGTCATCCAGATAAGAGGATGGAAACTCTGAGCAGCTTGTCAGGGAGCAGCAAGCGCTGACTGCCCTGCAGAGGGCTGGGAGCCGGGTGTGATAACAAGGCTGGCGGAGGCACAGACCCTGCCCACTGGGGCCTGGCCCCACAGCCTTAAGGCACTGGGTGGGTCTGGGAATAACAGCCAGGTTCAGTCGACGGTTCGGATCCCCTGGTTTGCTGGGGATGTGCCCAGGGCCCTTGCAGAGCTATCGTAGCTGAGTAGTCTCCAATAGTGCCATTGCCGGCTTCCCTTCAGCACAGGCTAATAAATGCCTCACTGATGAATCTGACTGCATGTCATTCCCCCCCTGCCCTATACCAAGTCCTTGTTTGTTTGTTTTTTCCCCTCCATGGAGTGGTTATTTCCAATTTTGTTACAGGTTCTTTGGACAGAGGACCTGAGACCGTTCTGCAGCTTCCTGTCAGCTTGGAGAGAAAAATTTAGTTGGCTCAAGTTGATCAGGGCTGACAGAAGTGAACAGAAAATGCTTTTGTTCTGTCTCTGTGGCTCCTGATATGCCTCCTTGACAGTCGTGACCTGGTGTCCCATCCTAACGTGGGAGGTACTCCAGCAAGACCTGGAGTAGATGCAGCAACTGTTGGAGCAGTTGGCATTGATCGTTGGGTGGTTAAATACTCCAGACAGATACCTCTGCGTGTAGGCCCAGGGTGCTTTACTTCAGAGAAGGGATTATCTACTCACAAGATTCGTTGCAGGTGAGATGTGCGATTGAACTAAGAGATTCTTTCAAGGTCTTGCACAGTCTAATGTAGGGCATCCTGAATGTAGGCTTTGTCACTGACAGTCCTTGACTATTTGTTGCTTGAAGCAAATAGTAAATTTTTTTTCTTAGTTTTATTAGATTTCAGCTTGCTACCCAATACTACAGACTTTCTGCATCTTGTACTCATCTCATGATAGCAAAGCTTCTCTTAACCATCAAAAAGTCCTTTAATGTGAGGTCAGATTGGGATCCAGTGATCATGAAATTTATGAGTCTTCCCTCATGTGTCTCTGAATGTTGTCTTTGTGACCTTACGCCGAATCAAATATCGCTGGAGCTATTTTGGTAGCTGTCATTTCAGCCGCAAATTTCTACCTGAATTCCCAAGTAACATCATGTCACAAGGACCACGAACGTCCCTCATGGTTCATTCCTGGATGATAGATTTTCCTGTAAAACTTCCCTGCTTTTTAGAACCACATTTAGTACAGAATAAATAGAAACAGGTTTAACGTTCCCTAGATTCTGATTTCTTTTACCGCCTATTGCCTCATCTATTTATTATGGCGTCTGGAAGTTAAGAAGGCACAGCTGTGTCTTCACAGATGAATATTAAAATGGACAACCTAGTTAATCTTGCCAAGGTAGCAGCTGTCTGGTAACCTTTTCCTCCAGCTGAACATCAGGGCTCGCTCCGGGAGAGCGGCTGCTGCATTTACCTGCTCTAGGGAACCTGGCCAGCCCTGCGTACAATAATCCTCAGGCTTCAAGCTCTGAGGAGACCAAGTGATAGTTGTCTGCCTCTGCTGTGTGCGTGCTGTTCAGAAATACCCAGCATCGCAAGCATTACAGGTTTATGCACTTGTTGGCCATGTCTGAAGGGACTTTATTTACTCTACGGTGTTGGAAAATGGGCGAGTTGCTCTAAAGTAAGATAAAATGAGTGCTTACAGCATGTGAGCTATTCTCTATTAATGGCCTTGTGTGTTGGACATGCACAGTGGTGAAATGTGGTTAATTTACTCTTCTCTCAACGAGGACTGTGTTTTTAGGAACGGGCTGGCATTTGCCTCACAGTAACCCCAATGGAGCTGATACGCTCAGTGTCCCTTTGTCGCCTGACGTCAGAGTAACCTCCTTGCCTTGGGAAGGCATATTCTACTTTTTCAGAATGCAGCAGGAATATGACTGGTACTTGCAAGGATTAGAGGTAAGGATTTGAGGACAGTCGTTGAGGTATTTTGTAACCTGGATTAAAAAGCTGAGGCAAAAGTTACTTGTCCTGTGGTTATATCCATACTAGTAAACTAATGGGATGAGGCCCATTCTGTGTTACTGATGCCCACTGGCAGGGAAGAGGCTGCATCCATACTCTGAAATCCCATTTTTCTCCAGTCTGGGCTGCAGGCAAGCTCTCTTGGGAATGATGCATGGCCCACGCTCTGCCTGAACAATGCCTGAGGATTGTCTGGGGCATGAACAGCCAGCATAGGCTGAAAGCAAGCTGGCAAAAAATTGTTAGAATTGGGGATTTAATTCCAGTGCCCAGGAACAGTTTAAGCAGGTTTGCTAGGATAGATGTAGTCTGAGAGCTGTCCTAAAAAGAACTTTACAAATTTAGTTCTTCAGAATTATTAGACTGTAATTAGTGTCATTATTGAACGTTGGCTTCTACTCACGTTAAGCAAGCAATCTAAATTCTGATGTCATATTTTTAGGAGAACTCCTGATGGTAGGACTGAAAAAATTCAGAGCAAAAATGGATGCTTTGTAAGTGAGTACTCTAATTTGTCAGACAAGTGTTAGTTTCTAAGCAATGCTTAAGTAGTCGAGAAAGTCATAAACGAGCATTGAAGAAGCCGGGTGCACGCCTGAGGAATTGCCATAGGATCATGAGATTGCTCCGAACAGAGGTGCTGGCTTTCTACTTAGGTTCGGTGGGAAAGGGCTGCGCCACAAGCATCTGTACCTACATACATATAATTTGATGCTGCCAGTAATAGAAGAGTTGCTTTAACGTTGAAGTATGTTAAGTACACACTGGAGTGAGCTTAGCGGAGTGGAAAGATGCCTAATAGTTTAGAGGGGAAAAGAGAATACTTAGCAGTCTGTATTAGAGTTAAAAGTTCAGGCCTTGCAGATGATGAATGTTTGCATAATTGTAACATAGCAAAAAATTGGTAGGATGTGAAATGGTTACCAGCAGGTCTGTCGTGGTCAGTCCCCTTGCCTTTCGCAGGGTTAGGTATGAAAAATCCAGAAGTAATTTTGTCTTGGTTGTGTTGATGGAGCGTTGTATTCCTTGATTGTTTTTCCAAATCAGAGTTTGCAAAGTGTGAAAAACATTGGGTTTTTTTTGAGAGGCTTATTACCTCCTAAAAGAACGGTGATTTTTATGGAAGAAGGATTTTTGTAGCCTTTTTTCGTATGGAAGAAATGAATTTTGTTTCCTCGAAATTGAGGAAAATGGAAAACCATTTTTTTCTAAAAATCTTTTATCTGCTTAAAGCAGAATAAGTGTGATTTAAGGCTTCCTCAGTGGTCCTTCAGAGAGCACTTGTTTGTGCTGAAATGCCTGAGATGGCATTTGTAGGCTGAAAAAAACCCTAATAATAAAATTGTTAAAGAAATATCAACCAGGATGTCACTGGTACTCAGGGATTAGCGGTTGCTGGGTGGGACATGAAGAGGGACCTGGGAATGTGCCTTGGATTGCAAGGAATGGTAGGGAGCACAGGCACACCTGAAGTGCAGCCAATGTTGCTCTCTAGGCATAACTCAAAAAGGATCTGGAAGGACCCTTCTCATGTTTAGGTTTAGATTTTTTTTCTTATTGTACTGTGTACATACATTAAGACAGGAGTTCACTCCCTGTGCCATGGTTGTTGGTTTTGTACCTGCTTAGCATAGCTTGATTTGTCAGGTGTATGTGTTTGGCCTGATTGATGGAATTTCTTATTTTAGTTGTGAATAGTAACTATTTTGTGCGTGAATTTCAGCCATTAAATTTACTTGTTCTGCTTTGCAGCTGGTCTGTGGTATGGCGCTTTGTAACATCATTGCCATTCAGGTGTAGGAAATACTTTATTTACCCTAACTTTGTTCTGATTACCTAATTTTACATTCTGACCCTGTCATTTGGCCACATATAATTTGTCCTAGTCAGGTTATACATTGGTTCCCAGTTATAACTTGAGAGAAAACTTAAATTGCTCGCATTACTTTGTGAGAAGTTAGCCTAGCTCAAATGAGAGCAGCCAAAGAAAACAGTAGTGTAGGAGAGACGAAGGGTGAAATTGGATTACTGCTCAGAGGTATTGTTTTTACTGTTACATGAAGGTGTTGAGTCAGGAGCCAATGGGTTGCACTGGTTTGCACTGTATCCTCTCACAGATTAGATGAGTTGAATAGTAAGCATTAGGCCCTTAGAAGAAACGGTTTCAATGCACAGGATGTCAGTTAGAGTTAACGCTGATTTCAACATGAGTTAATTCTGTGGTGGAGACAGGGGGATAAAGAAAGATGACCAAAGAGCATATTGGCTATGAGTGCATCAAATGCATGTATCCAGATTCTGGATACCTTTGTATTATCTGATCAAATGCACAATCATCCATTTCTTCAGCTCTAGATGCTGCTGGTGGATTTACTGGCTTTGGGAAAATTTTTACACTAATCTACTCCAAGGCAGTGAAAGCCCTAAATTAGCTGGAATTGCCAGCACTGTGTGAGCAATTTAAAGATGGAGCTAAATCAGCAGGAAATGAAAATGTAGATAAGTGGTACTGAATACACAAATACAATTGCTTTTTCAGCAAAATAGGATCCATTTAAAAATACCAGAAGAACAAAGATCTGAAAGCTATCGTGAGTGAATAGATCTGAGCTCAGAATATCACGCTATGCTGGAAAGCTTAATATTTACTCTGAAGTATTTGTTATGCTTATAGAGCTGTATGTAGTAGCAGTAAAAGAATGCAGCCATTTGAAATCATACTGGAAATGTGTCAGACTAGGAAAATCTAACCATAATAGGAAGTAACATGAATCTTAAATTTGTAGATTTTTGCTTGTTTATCTTTTTAATCAGTTTTTTTTTTTTTGCTGAGTAGTTCTCTGCAAGCTGAAAGAGCATTAAATGCCTTTGTGAACCAAGCAGCAGACCTCACCTGCTAGCTGAAATATGGACCTCACATGAATACCTTGCTTCTGCTCCACAACACAGAACAGGCTCCCAGAAGTTATGCGGGGTAGCTAAATTTGTAGCAGGTAAGACCAAAGGCAGTGCTTGCTTTACACAACTCACAATGCTTTCCTTTTATACCCCACTGTATTTTGTTGGTTAGGTTATCCTTTTGAAGCAGGAGGATCAATTAATCTCTTCCTAAGGTGGAAAACTCTGAAAGCATGTGAGTTTGTGTAAGCGAGCCCTTGAAGACGAAGACGTCATGCAACCAACTGTTGACATGATACTTGTGGCAAAGTGATATTCAGGCACTTCGAGGAAAGCTTATCTCTTTAGTGGGTAGGAGAAATCTGTTAAAACAATAATCTTTTCTTTGTGACTCTTGTACCATGTTGGATGTACAATTGCATTGCATAATTGAAAAACCTTTGACATGTTCACTGCATAGAATTAAGTTTGTAGAAGGAATGGAAAAATTAATTGAGCATCAGTTCTTTGATTCATCAAGACTTTATAAAGAGAAGGTAAATAATCGTGCAACCAGGAGTTTGTGGGAAGGAAAGCTCTAAAAAGGAACACAGTAGTTTCTCAAATAAAAAGGTTTTAGAATCTTTAAAGGAATAAGCAGACGAGGTTCATTTTTGAAACTGGAACAGACGTCTATTCAGCCTTACTTCTAGTTGTGAATTTCTTTAAGCACTTGTGCCCCGTATGTGGACAACTGAGAGAGTGCTTTCAGAAGGAGGGAGTTTCTGTGTAAGTTTAGGCTTTTTTTTTTTTTTTTCCTGTTCATCTGATACTTGGCTTTAACAGGAGGTGTGAAAGATGCACTATCAGTATATATCATAGAATTAAAGATGGGTTTGGGTTGGAAGGAACCTTAAAGACCATCTAACTCCAACCCCCCTCCCATGGCCAGGGACACCTCCCACCAGACCAGGTTCCCCTGGGCCCCATCCAGCCTGGCCTTAAGCACTTCCAGGGATGGGGCATCCACAGCTTCTCTGAGCAACCTGTGCCAGTGCCTCACCACCCTCATAGAAAAGAATGTCTTCCTTAAATATATCTTCCTGATGTATGTAATCATCAGGTGGTGTAGATGGCTCCCACACTGCAGGCTGAACAGATCCCTGTTGTCATGAGGTGTTTAAATTCAGTCATCACTTGGAGACCTTGAGAAATGTCATAGTACTGCTACTGCAAGTCTTGTAAAGGTAAAAATATAATCCTTACATGAAGAGTTTACAACTGACCAAGAATTAAAAGATGGGGAGGATGAAATTATGCGTATGGGTATGTATATAGAGAGGCTTTTATTGTTTTATTGTGAGGCAAAGCTAGAACCCAAGTGTTCAGCTGCACAAATGAGGGAGAAGATTATGTGGAAGGTTCGTAAAAGTAGCCATTTTGCTTTGCTTTTCTTCTGGTGAGGAAAGGGAGGTGTTTCCCTCCTCCTCCTTCTCTCTCAGGTTTGGAAAAGGAGCCTTTCTGTAGAATCGAGCTCATCTGGGTCGAGAACCTGGTCTTTGTTGGCTGTCCTAGAAAGGGCAGCCCAGGGACTGCTGCTACAGAAGGGTAGGTGCTTTCTTCTCTCCTGAGTGAGATCATGACAATGTGCATTTCTACCTACAAAAATAGATATATTTTTGGTAGATATTTTAAAAGGGCTTTGCAATTATATAAATAAATGAGGAATTTTGGGAAAATTTCAAGACTTTCAATAACACTGCTTCACTTCCCTTGTCTAGTCATTGAATGTTGGCTGATTTCCTGTAGGTATCATAGGAGAAGTCGTTCTGGAGAAGTGTTTTGAAGTTAGTGTACATAGTTGGTATTTGAACTCAAGTTAAAACTGTTGTTTGCCTTTGAAATCTCTTTTCAATGACTTACTGTGATACATAGTTTAAGATTGAGGTGCCCCAAAGTGCTCTTGCTCTGTCTGATAACAAATAATTCTTTTTGTTCATATCTAGTAGTGGTAAGAATACTCCATAATGTACACTTTCTTTGGTAGAAGAATGTAATTGACCTTTTTGTATAAATCATTTTGAGAGGAAGGTATGTTAAATAGTGCTGCTGAGAGGTATATTTCTGAAGGTCTTTATTAATAATGAAAAAAAAAAAACATAAGCACTGTTTCAGACATGGGATTTTAAAAACATCTGTGATACTCGTTACAGAAGAACTGATATTAAATCACTTCGTTGCAGATTAATTTTTTCTTAAGATATTTAATTCATGTTTTAATGTATTTAAAAGTTGCTTGGGTATTTATACTTCAACTACGTGTTGTTGGCAGAATGCTAGGGAATGCCACTTTGAGCAGTATAGGTAGCCAGAATTAAAGCCAGAATTATAGCCAGAATTGAAGACCTTGGTATGTCTGATGTCAGTGTTTGTGACTTTTCTAAAATATTAATCTCTAAAATGTTCCATTCTGTTGATAGCTTTGTCTTTCGCTTGGGTAAATGGATGTGTTTGGGCTTCTTCTTGAGCTTGCTGTTGTAAAGATCCCCTTCCACTTTCCCATTTATGATGATATCAAGAGCCATACAGAGGGTTAAGACAGGGATGGCATGATCAAGAGTAATCCCACCTCACTGAGCTGTCAGCATGCGGAGTGTGGGACCTAAACTCTTAGCCACTCTTTGGATGTGCCCCTTTCTCTCTGCTTTCTGACTGTTCTCCTCTTTTGGCGATATTTGAACTTTGGGACTCAGGAGCACTTCCCAGGCCCTGCCTGTCAGCGTGTCCATGTCCTCGTTTAGTGTTGGGGTGAGCCCTGGGCAAGCACTACTCTTTTCCTCTTCGTTTTCTTCTCCCTTCAACTTGAACCCTGCTTTCCAATGAAAGGCAGTCTGGGCATATAGGTAAAAGAAAGCCATACTGTGCTCAGATCAGGTCCTCAGTCTGAATGATCTTACAGCCCATCACAGAACACAGGCACTGTGCAGCACAGGTACAGCCTAAAAAACAGGGATGTCTGCTGATTCTTTCTCACTCATCAAGATCTCCACTGAAAATGGAGAACGATGGTGACTAAGATGGTATAGCAGGCAAATACAATGAGTTTGGCAGAGGAAAAAAAATAATTTTCTATTTCACTGTTTAGCAAAGCCATGCACTTGCAGAATGTGTGGTGCCTAAATTTTAGGGTGCATTTCCATTATAGAACCAGTGGATTCAGCCTTGAAATGGCTGCTGAACAGCACTTGCTATTAGTCTGCTGGTGTCAGTATGGAAGAACAAAATCTTTATTTTGAGGAAGTGATCTCACGTGCTATTTTTGAGGTAATATAAGAACGTGGTTGTGCTTCAGTTAGGATGGTCAAGACCAGATGTCTACCAAACATATTTCATGAGGCTGATGAACATAAAGAGGAGGACTGTAGAAGTAGGTGGTGATGGTGAATTTTAAGCACAGGAAGCAGCTGATGTTCAAAGGCCATCAGGGTGCTTATTATAGAAACATAATACGAAGAAGCAAGTCTTCAGCATGGAAGATTTCAGCCCTGAAAACCTGATGTTTCTCTGCTAACCTAAACAGTTTGGGTTTTGCTTCTGTCCTGGGAAACGTCTGCCTGTAATTGTGAACTAACTTCTCTGCCTACTCTTGGAAATTTTTCCTATGGTAGCTTTAATAATTGTGGCAGATACACGTGGGAGAAAAGTATTTGAATACCTTGAATTGCTAATTTTGCCACTAGTCCTTATGAATGACATCTCTCTACAGGCTGACAGACATTCTGACTTGCACATATGTTTTTTCATACTTGTATTCCCTTTATATGAGGAAGTATATTTCCAGAGATCTCTGTAAGGTTTGCATTTCATGTTATTTAGAACCTTTATATTTTTAAGTACCAATAGCAATTTTGAGTGCTGCAACTTAACTTGTAATTGCCAAATATTCTTGCAGATTATTAGCTAACATTTGAAAGTCCATCATTCTCTTCCCCAAATTTTTGATCAGTTCCTTCAGAATAAAAGCAAGATGAGAATTTGAGAGCTGGTGAGTTTACATTTTGTCTTCAGCACAATGAAAGTCAGGGCACTTGCAGAGAAGTTACTGCTGGAGGGATTTGGTCTGTCTTTTATTTAGTCCAGCATCATCACTGTGATGTCAAGTACAGAAAATGTAGGATGCAATTACAGAAATTATATGACTATGCCCTACAACATGTAAATAGGCAAAAAAAATCAATAATATATTTTTTTAAGGGGGTAAAAATGTCAATCTGTGTAAAAAAAAAAAAAAAAAAAAAAAATCAATAGTATAATGACAGACCAGGTTTCTCTGAAAACTCTAAGAGGGAGAAAACAAGAACTTGAGGATCGGAGTTGCACGTATTATTTTCATTTTTTATAATTGTGTCTTAGTAGAAGAGATGTGCTTTGTGAACAAAACTCTTGCTTCAGTTAACATCCAAAAATACTAGATTTTTCCATCTTGAAGCAAGGCAAAGTTATTCCAATAACCAAACTCAGAAAGAATTTTGACAACCAGAATTTTTTTTTTGTGATTTGGGAAAATCTAGTTCCAAAGGAAGGAGCTGTATGTTTGGGGTTTTCCACTTGCACATTTAGAATACCACTAAGAACTTCCAGATTTTTCTTTGCTTACGATGCCGTGCCTGTGCCCCATCACAAAGGGTCCTGTATTCCTGGAGGGTGCAGAATTAAGTCCCAGGAGAATTTCAGTAATGTAAAACCTTAAAGTAGGCAACTCTGAAATGGAAGAAAATATAACTAATGCAAATAGTACGATATCTTCTCTGGAGATACTCAAGGCCCATCTGGACACCTACCTGGGCAGCCTGCTCTAGGGAACCTGCTTTGGCAGGGGGTTGGACCCGATGGTCTCTTGAGGTCCCTTCCAACCCTTACAATTCTGTGATTCTGTGATATACTGGAATAGGTTACCTTTCAGGAAACAACCTTGTTTTATTTTACTGCAACATGCACAGGTGAGGAGGGCCTCTTGAGACCTTATGTATGTGTCACTTAGGCTAGTCTGCACTGAAACCACTTGCTGCGTACTTTTTTGATTCTTATCTGGCAGGTGATATGAGTTCACAAATACTTTTAATTCAAAGGTTATGTATTTTAGCATCCAAATGCAAAAAATGTTTGCATGGTTTAAGTGGAGGCTCGGCATTAGACAGGGCAAGTAGACAAGAATTGTTTCCTTGCGTTCCTCAGGGCCAGTGGACCAAAGCTGGGAGGTTCCCAGCTTCTCTTTCACACTATCAGGTACTTCTTGCTAATTATGATCTGGAATTTTGCTGTCTTAATTTATACATCTCTATTACCACAGAGTTTACATTTTCTGTACTCAAATGTTTATCATGTGATTATGTGATTTTTTTAAAGCCATTTTCATATGTGTTGTTTCCATTTAAACTTATCTAATGGGGTCCCATGGCATTCTGTTTCAGAAACACACATCAGTGGCTAAGATCCTTTACTTCTACAATACCTTTCATGGTTACGTGTTCAGCAGACTTTGGACAAAGTATGCTCCTAATTGTCTATTTCTTTAACTATTTTCAGTTGCGTTTCATGCGGAGACTAATAGCTTAGTCATCTAGTTCCAAAGTTATATCTGATTTTCCTAAAAGAAATTTTATTAAAAACAAACAAAAAATACAACAACCTCAAATGTCCCAAGCAGAGAAGAAAACTGATATAAGCAAAAAGGAGAGAAACCTTCTTAGTGAAACACGAACAAATCGTTTCAAATTCAAACTCTATCAAAGAGTGTCATTTTCCAGTAGCCATTTTTTTTGCAGCCTACCAAATAATAATGTACCTCACTTGTGTTCTAATGCAACTCCATTGTCCTGGGGAAAAACATAGATTGGGTCATTCTGTCTACTACAAAGGTCTGTTATGATTTTCCTTCTTTGACGTTGAAATTTGACCTTCTAAATACTTGGGTTTCACTGTGAAAGGTGATTTTTTCAACACATTGATTGAGGGTTTTTTTCTAGTGGTTTAACAGAGGGACAGAAACTTGGCACCAAAGGGTAAAATGGGATTTTATTTTTTTTTTCTAGAAAAGAAGAAATGGGAAAACTTTGAAAGAATATTGGTTATGTTTTGAAGGATAACTTCATAGTGAAAAATAGAGTACAGTAGAGCAGAGAGAGCAAATACACTGCACTGACCTATATAGTCCTATATAGTCTGTATTTCATCTGACTGTGATAATCCTGGATGATACTCTTTAATTCTGCTAAGACTATTTACAAGAAGCTGTGGTCTTTTTTTACTCTTTTAAATGGTTGGAAAGTAATACCATTTTAATGGTATTTGATAGTCAGGAGTTTGAAAAATAGTAATGATTGACAGAATGACTGGCTTTTTAAAACTGGAAAAGGTGAAACAGTAGTTGTATTGTTCAATGACTGGGTTATTGGGGCTTGCAGGCCACCTGTAATTTTTTCTTCTTTAGGAATAAGTGCCTTTAACTTTTATAAGCATGGTAGCCCCCCTTGTCATGTGGGATGTTTGATTCGTGTCCGTGACTGCTCTCTCTTCCTCCTTAGCGAGGAAAAGACTCTAGGTTTTGCTCATAGAAAAGTATTTTAATGTTTAATTAATATCGAATATAGATGTTTCCCAATTCATTCATGCCCATGAAAAAAACTTCTTCCAACTTTCTGTAAACAATTCCCTGTGCTTCTGATTCTCAGGTTGTCTTAAGAAAAAAACAAACAAACATGTATATTTTATGCATTTATATTTTCTATAGTTTTTGATGGGCAGAATAACTTTGGAAGTCGACATGTTAAGTATTAGACACCATGTTAATGTGCCAGTGCAGAATGGCAAAGATCACTGCTTCCTGCTGGTGCACATTGAGACTAAGTATTCCTGGGTAAAGAGGACGACACCGGCGTTCTGATTTCCCATTATGCTGCCTGCAGTAATGAATTTTCAATCTGCTAATGAAAAGTGTAGGAAAATTGGAAGGCAGAAGCTGGCAGGTAAATATGACAAATTTGTTTTGGCCTTTCTGTTGGCTAGAGGAAGGCTGGAAAAGAGACTGCCAGACAGAGCTTCCTGGCAAGGAGCGTTGACCTATCCCGTACCTTTGGAAAAAGCACTCTGTGTGTCTAGATGGGATACAAACTTCGTTCTCATTGCATCTGGGAAATCGTTTACAGCCTTTTACCATCAATCTGGAGACTGGAATGTTCCTGTCTCTGCAACTGATTTATACCCTGGGCCAAGGCACAACAAATAAGATTGATACAGCAAGCCATCAGTGATAGACATCCTTTTTTTGTTCTAAGTCTGATGATTATATAGGCTTAAAGTGGATTTTGTCTTTTTATAGTTCAGTCTTTTTCCTTATTTTAATTATTGTTTTCCATTTCCTTGGTACCTACATGTCCCAAATGAACCTTGGCTCCTCACCTTGCATCTGGCTCTGGATGAATACCTTGCAAGAGGTCTTCTTAGGCCTTGTGGTAATAGCAGAAACTCAATTGCAGAATAGTTTCAAAAAGTTCAAAACCAGTATCATGAGCTTGTTCTGTTTTGTTCATTTTAAGCTTATAAATACTTTTATTAATCTCATGATATCACTGTATTTTTAAAATCTTTTTGCAGAGCCTAGTATCTATTGCTGTAGTGCAAGTACGGTGTGAGTGTATGACTGATGAAGTAATTGCTATTATCTATCAGATTTTTTCCAGTTTATTTGGAGGGGCAGAAAAACAGGGAGACCAAATTGGCTGGAGGAGGTAAGATACTACTCTGTCATTCTGTAGACAGGAGATTTAAGGGGTAAAAAACATGATGAAAAAGTGTATCTGGGATCAGATAGTCAGATAGCTGAGGGAATCAGCCTGTATGAAAGATAATCTTAGAACTAAAATCACATAATTACAGCAACTATTAAACCTTTAATATTCTATTGTTTCCCCAGTCATTTATTTCATAATGTAATTCGTCATTTATGGTGATTGCAAAGGCCTGCATTTTTTTCCCTGTTTTTGTTTTGTCCTTAGAAACATACTTTCATTGAAGACCACTTGAACCTATCACAGGTGCTTTGTGATATGCTCCTTCTTCAGGAGAAGCAGTAGAAATACTAAATCACTAACATTTACATTCTTTCTCTCTGGTGGTCTTTTAGGCAATTTGAATTAGAACACTAATTTGAATACTATTTGAAAGCAATATGAATACAAATAAAAACAAAAGAAAAAGCATAAACTTTCAGCTGTGGTCCCTGCTTTCACCTGCCCTACTCTTTAGGATAGTGCTCTTCAAGGTCTAGGGGTGAAGCTTGAGGAAATTTGAATTAGGAAGATGGCCAGCTTGGGAAAACACAACCCTGTTCATCCTGCACAGCTGGAAGATTTCTGCCGCTAGCTATGTGGCTCCTGTGCAGACTGCTCTCCCAATGCCAATTCTGCTTCTGGAAGCTCTGTAATGGGATGCCTCCTAAAAGTGGTTAGGTAATGAGACAAAATCCCTCAGCACTTTCCAGTTTCTCATCCTTGGAAGAGAAAAGTTGAAGTTGGCCATTTTAACCTCTTTGCTTTTTTTTTTTTTTTTAAATATGTGGAATCCATTTTCTAGGTGGGAGTGCTTATTGCCTTCTGGCATTGCTACTTCACATATGGCTCAGGAAGCTCAGATCAGGTTCCTGAACATGGAATTAATCTCATTCTCTGGCTATTTCTGCATCCCTTCCATCATCCTGAACTGTATCAGATCAATGCCAGGTTTCCGCTGGATTAAAACATAGACGAGTCTAATAATATTAACCCTACTTCTCAGCTTTCTATAATAAAAATGTTGAGCAGTATTTTTGGAAATCATTTCCAGAAAATGAGAGACTATGAGTGGTATAACATGTTATTAGATGGTAATAGTTAATGGTTATCAGAAGGCTCAGGTGTTTGTTTTTGTTTTTAAAACAAATTTTAAAAAATTATTACGAAGTAATTCCTGAAATAACACTCTGTGTACTGAATTGTCCTCACAGGAAAACTTTAGGATTTTGTTAGTCAATATCTAGTAATTTGAAATATGTAGTAGATGAACAGTGTTGAGATTGATAGAAGAGAAAGTGAATTTATTCAGTTGATCCACCCAAGGCTACTGAGCAAACTGGCGGAGGAGCTGACCAAGCCGCTTTCCATCATTTATTGGCAGTCCTGGCTATCAGGAGAGGTCCCAGTCGACTGGCGGCTAGCAAATATGACACCCATCTACAAGAAGGGCCGGAGGGCAGACCCGGGGAACTATAGGCCTGTTAGTTTGACATCGGTGCCAGGGAAGCTCATGGAGCAGATTATCTTGAATGTCATCATGCGGCACTTGCAGGGCTACCAGGCGATCAGGCCCAGTCAGCATGGGTTTATGAAAGGTAGGTCCTGCTTGACGAACCTGATCTCCTTCTATGACCAAGTGACGCGCTTGGTGGATGAGGGGAAGGCTGTGGATGTGATCTACCTTGACTTCAGTAAGGCTTTTGACACCGTTTCCCACAACATTCTCCTCAAGAAACTGGCTGCTCGTGGCTTGCACTGGCGTACGCTTTGTTGGTTAAAAACTGGCTGGATGGCAGGGCCCAAAGAGTTGTGGTGAATGGAGCCAAATCCAGTTGGAGGCCGGTGACTAGTGGAGTCCCCCAGGGCTCAGTGCTGGGGCCAGTCCTCTTTAATATCTTTATCGATGATCTGGATGAGGGGATCGAGTGCACCCTCAGTAAGTTTGCAGATGACACCAAGTTAGGTGCATGTGTCGATCTGCTCGAGGGAAGGAAGGCTCTGCAGGAGGATCTGGATAGGCTGGACCGATGGGCTGAGGTCAACTGTATGAAGTTCAACAAGGCCAAGTGCTGGGTCCTGCATCTGGGATGCAACAACCCCAAGCAGCGCTACAGGCTGGGAGATGAGTGGTTGGAAAGCTGCCTGGCCGAGAAGGATCTGGGAGTACTGGTTGATAGTCAGCTGAATATGAGCCAGCAGTGTGCTCAGGTGGCCAAGAAGGCCAACAGCATCCTGGCTTGTATAAGAAGCAGCGTGGCCAGCAGGTCTAGGGAGGTGATTGTCCCCCTGTACTCGGCTCTGGTGAGGCTGCACCTCGAGTACTGTGTTCAGTTTTGGGCCCCTCACTACAAGAAGGACATGGAGGTGCTCGAGAGAGTCCAGAGAAGGGCAACGAAGCTGGTGAGGGGTCTGAAGAACAAGTCTTACGAGGAGAGGCTGAGGGAGCTGGGGTTGTTCAGCCTGGAGAAGAGGAACCTCAGGGGAGACCTCATCGCTCTCTATATGTACCTTAAAGGAGGCTGTAGAGAGGTGGGGGTTGGTCTATTCTCCCACGTGCCTGGTGACAGGACGAGGGGGAATGGGCTAAAGTTGCACCAGGGGAGGTTTAGGTTGGATATTAGGAAGAACTTCTTTACTGAAAGGGTTGTTAGGCATTGGAATGGGCTGCCCAGGGAAGTGGTTGAGTCGCCATCCCTGGAGGTCTTTAAGAGATGTTTAGATGTAGTCCTTAGTGATATGGTTTAGTGGAGGTCTTGTTAGTGTTAGGTCAGAGGTTGGACTAGGTGATCTTGGAGGTCTCTTCCAACCTAGACGATTCTGTGATTCTGTGATTCTGTGAAATGTGTTGTCATCATATCACAGAAGTATTTTAGGGCTTCTTTTCTAAAATGTAAGCATTAAGGTGATACACAAGATACATTAAAGTGTAGCTGCTTTATTTTTTTGCTTTAGGAAAAAAAAAAAGCTGAATTAATTGTGCTTACTTTGGCACCCAGGTTTTAGATATTCAAAAGAGAAGCTTTAAGATCTTGAATATTAAATCTTCCAAAATTGCTTTCAAATCCCATTTCCTTCTTGGCTGCCACAGCGGATTCCAAATGTGTCTCCTCTACGTTTATTAACTGTGTCTGTCTGTTAACTGTTTATGTGCTCAGAAGCATGTGTATGAATTGTGTGATAGTGGGACACCATTTGATATTAGATCATGTGGTGCTTTCTCCCTGTCTTCTAATCCCAAAATGTAGATTTGTGTGAACTAGTAGTTGATCTGAACCAGGTGACTATATAATTATGTTGCTTATCTGTTGTCATTTGATTTTAGAAAGGTTATACGCTTTATTTCAGAGGATGGGTGACTCTGTAGCTTATGTCCTCTTGCTGATGTCTACTCTGCTTCTTTATATCAAACTGGGATGCCTCCATTTTACCTAATTGGAGATAAAAACAGGTATATTTTCATTAGAAACTCAACAACTGAGCAGTGTGTTCCCAAGCCTCTTCTCCCTTGCTTGTATTATATCTGTCTTTAAGCTTTGATATACCATAGAGCTAGCCAACTCGGTACCCAGGGTTCACAGTGGTTCCCTACGTAATTCCGAATCCTTGCTTTCTCTGACAGGAATTTGTCACCAAGAGAGCAGTGGTAATGTAGATTATTCTCATTTTTACTTCATCTTCATTATCATTCTAATAAATGCGTATGAAAACTGTATATTCAGACAAATGCCACTTCCTAATAGTACACAAAGACAAATGGTCTGCTTTTATCGAAAAATGCACTTTGGAATAATACACTGTAAAAAATAATTCACAAATTAACAGAAAGAAAGAAATGAACTTCTGAAAAATACTTAAGTTGGAAAATCTCTCTCTGCTAGGTTTACTGTTGAAGTGTACTTGTGCAGGGAAAACTCTTTGTCAGAGTCATTTTGTCATTTTGGCCTCCTCACCATTCATCTCCCGAGATACCAGGTGTGTATGTGACACATTTGAGAAGTGGTAGTTGAAGGACTTGAAACTTCCAGGTTTCTGACTTAGGTGCTAACTTTCATTATCAGAGAGAGAAACTTGCCATGCTCCTCAGCTGTCAATGTAAAATATTTTCATTTTTATCAGTATTACTCCACTGCCATAAAAATATAATTTAAATATAGTATTGAAATCCGTGGTGGATTTATACTTGTCACTGCTTTTTCTTGTCTTAGTCATCATTCCATTTCTTAGTTACTTGAAAAGGGCACCACTAAAAATTGATGCTATTATTTTTCACTTTATATATGACTCTAGTTCTGAAGCATTACTGCTTGTTCACAATCCGCCTTTCCCAATAGCTGTAATTGAAAACATACCTTTCAGTTTTCCCAGTTTTATTCAACTGAAGCCAGATGCTGGGCATTTGGCCTCTCACTCTGTCCCTCTTGGTCACTCTCTCTCTTTGATCAGAAAAAGATCTCTAGGGCTGGTGGCACTTTTGAAAATGCCAGAGCATTTTAGGATGCCCATCATACTGTGGTCATGGGAGTGGGGTTTTGCCACTGGGCATTTCAGTCTTGGTGGCCACACAGCTGTTGTTACACGGATGGTGCTACTTCCCTCTTGAGTCACAGTCATTTCCCAGGCAGTGGTTTTTGTAAATAGCACAGTAAAGTCCCAGTCACTGAAGTTAATGGAAGTATTTGCATTTGATTGCAGGAGGTTTTGTTTGGACTTCAGGCTTTTAAGGAGATAGACATGTACAAGGATTTCATTGTTATATTAATGTTAGTATTAATTGAGATGATTTGAATCCCATTGTTCAGTTTGTATTGCACTTGTCACATAAATGCAGTAAGTGATACTTCCTTGTTTCATCCTTTGAGATAAGAATTCTAGGGGTTTTCCTAGTATGTCTTCAAATAAAATAAAAAATTGCTATCACTGGTCACCTTATTTTGTGCCTTAGAACACTGACTGCCCGTAGCAAAGCTTGTCTTTCTGGATTTGTATGATTTCATGACAATCATAGAATCACAGAATGGTTTGGGTTGGAAGGAACCTTAAAAATCACCCAGTTCGAACCCCCTGCCATGGGCAGGGACACCTCCCACCAGACCAGGTTGCCCAAAGCCCCATCCAGCCTGGCCTTGAACACCTCCAGGGATGGGGCATCCACAGCTTCTCTGGGCAACCTGTGCCAGTGCCTCACTGCCCTCAGAGTAAAGAATTTCTTCCTAATATCTAACCTAAACCTGCCTTCTTTGAGTCTAAAGCCATTCCCTCTTGCCCTATCTCTATGCTCCCTGACGGAGTCCCTCTGCACTTTCCTGTAGGCCCCCTTTAGGTACTGGCAGGCCGCTGTAAGGCCTCCCCAGAGCCTTCTCTTCTCCAGGCTGAACAACCCCAACTCCCTCAGCCTGTCTTCATAGGAGAGAGGAATCCCAGTTTATATGTACAAATAAGATTTTGACTTGGGTGAGAGGAATTTTTGGTAATATGAATCCTAAAGATCCAAAAACTGAAACCAAGGGAAGAGAGGCTGGGAGGGGGGTGTGGGGAAGGGAACCTTCTGAATTTTAAACCAGGATTCTTTTATTTTTGGGTATCGGTAAAGCTTAAAAATCTAGAAGGACTATGAAAGTCAAAAGCTAGATGAGCTGCAGATCACAGGCAGTTGGAATGGCTTAAATTGAGTTACTGGAGAAAAAAAATAAATACGAAAATGCAGCTGATGCTGGGAGGTTCAGGTTGAATTGCAAAAAGAGATTGCCCTGGGTATCTATGGAGTCTTTGTGTAATGACAATTTAAAGCTAAGGCTAGATGTACTGGGGAGGCTTGGCAGAGTGCGTGTTTATTGTTGGTGATAAGTAAGGCCAAAAATACTTGCAGTGGTAGGTGTTGTTTCAATAACTTGGGGACCATACTTGGGGACTTCCTACATTTCCCATTTGTGGCAGATAACTAAAACCAGTAGTGTTGGAAAGGATGAGAAACAGTCAGAAAGATAATTTGATTCTTTTTATTATTATTAATCTTATCTAAAACGTGGACTTCTTACTATGCAGACAGTTTGAATAACGGGATGCCTGAGGTTTTATATAGCCTGCACTGTGGAATAGACTCAGGGCATTTGTTGCTAGGAATTTGATGGAAAAACCAGATTGTTGGAGGTGCTTTTCATACTTTTATTACAGATGATTGGAAAGAGATTAAGAGATGAAACTCTTGCTGATCTCTGGACCAGTCTTATGACCTGTGTTCTGAATTTCTAAGCTGTAGTGTAATATTTTAAAGATGTTGCTGAAAAACAGAAGGAAATTAACAATCGTAGTTTATTTTCTCACTTAAAGGAAGAGAAGCCTTTTGGTATACTTGCTGCAGCAGCAGAGGATGCTGTCAGACTCTTTCTTTCTGACCAGCTCGATAGACTGCAGCTACAGTCTGTAACCCTGCCCTGAAGTAATGTTCGTTGTTACACCTCAGTTAATGGAGTTGGCAGCAGCCGCCTGGAAGAAATGTCTGTTATGCTTTTAAATCTGGAATGTCTTACAAGGATGCGTGCTCTCAGTCTTCGGCGTGTCTCAGACCGTTCCCGGACTGTAATAATGATGCACTGAGTGTGATGGCCTGTAAAGATGTATCCTTTGTGCTGGGCAAATCTCTTACTGCTCAGCAACTTAGGGAAGATCGGTTCAAAAGTCATTGCGACATGGCTTCATCTTACTCTACATGATGGATGTATTACATACATCATCCAAAATTATTGCTGTGACCTGCCACAGAAGGGGGAGAACACAGCTGACTATGCAGCGTGTTCCTTATACAACGCTGAGTGTATTACATGGGGAGGAGGAACCTGATCCCGTGCAGGACCTGGTTTTATGAAAGAGCTGAAGAAGTGCAACTGAAAGCAGAAAATTCTTCAAAAATGTATGAATCTTCCTAATACTTTATGTGAGAGCTCGGAGGGCAATGCAGCTGTTGTGCTTGGAACGTGACAGTCCGTTTCTTTTCATCATTTTTGGCTTGGCTGGTTGTTGTTTTACCTCTGTTCAGCAGCGATGCAAATCCCTCGGTTTCAGTGGTGACTTAACTTTGCCACATGAGAGCTGTGTGGATGCAAGACTCGCCCATCGTTATCCCAGAAGTTTTTACATTTCAGTACCACTTGGAGAGGTAGGAGGTGAGGATGCATCTGTGTCCTGGATGAAGGAAACAAAGGGCGTAGAAATGGGTGGAGTAATGGGATAAAAAGACAATGTGAAAAGAGATCTGGGCAGATTTGGCAAGCTAGTCCTGTAAGGCACACAGACAGTATATGCAAATATTGTTTATACAGTTTTTGAACAAAGACACCTTTCTTTAAGGGAAACAAAGTAAATACATTGTTTTAACAAGTTTGAAGTCTACTTTCTCTGTACATTTCACATGAAAATGTTCTCTTTTCTGTAAGCTTTGTGGAGGAAAAAAATAAGTATTGTTTACCATAGGGATTAATTGTTACAGAAGATGAATACATACTATTAATACAAAAATTCATATCCGCCCGATGTGGTAGGTCATCACGTGTTTCATCTGTTACTTTAAAATCTCTTTTACAAGAGCTATATTGCTAGTGAACAAGACCTACCTCATCAAGTAAGATCTTCTGGTTGCATGCATTATAAATTGAAGTTAATTTTTCTTTTTATTTATTCGTACACTGGCTACACTCTTTCTCCATAATCCTGTGTTTTGTATTTAATAACCACGAAGCTCAAAAGCCAAAGACAACATCTTTGCGCATGGGAATTAATGTAAAATTCAAGAAAGATTTTTTTTTCTTAAAAAACTGTTTAATATTAAAATGTAATAAATTAAAAACCAGCTGGCAGTTTTTGTTTTCCATTTACTGTTAAATGAGCTTTTCAGTATAACTAAAAAAACTATATTTTTTTGTAGTTTTTCAACCTCATTCAGAATATTCAGTGCAGAGATAAATTTGAGTAGTAATTGCAAGATAAGATCTCTTTTAAAACCGAAGCAAGAACCAAAAACATTCACAATATCATTCTGGTGTCCACTGTTACTTGTAATTCTGCATATTTGTTACAATGAGTGCCTGTTCTGATTTCAGCCTGATACCACCAAATTAAAAGATTTGTTGACCAGAAGATGACACACATAAAAATTATGTAAATATAATAATATAAAGCTGTTTTCTCATAATCTTTATTTCTTTGAAAACATTAATTCTTAGCCTTTTTTCATTCATGCTTTGTGACTTCTTAAAATTTCAAATGTGTGAACAGAAGACTGTCAGAGTGAGATACAGGAAAAATGTAGGCACCGTTTCTTAGATAGCTTTCTTGTCTTTTTATTGTTCATTCACATCAAGTTTCAATACCACTCATCCAACTCTAGCAGAAAGCCTTAGAAAATGTAATAAAATTATCTGGATGGGGAGAACAGTCATTTTTCTCAGTGCAGCTCTTCTGGAAACTCTTTTTCTTTAACACAGTCTTTATGATTGTGAAAAGGCAATCTTTGTACAATGTGGGTACTTTTCCTCTCCCTGGCTGGTCTCCAGCATGGAGCCATACGTTCAGATTCTTCCATGCCTGATTGAAAGTCAGCTGAGGAAGTTTCAGTCTTCCTGCTAGGCAACATGAAAAGGTCAGCGCACTGTTTCAGGGAAAGGAATTGAACCCAAGGGTTTGCAGCACGACACAGAACATTGGGCCTGTTCGTAAGGACAGCTCTTTATTTTTTATTTTCTACAGAAAATGCACAGTTTGTCTTCGCTTCATCTCACCTTTCTTTGTGAGAATCTCCCTTTTGTTTTCAGCTTTTTGTTAATGTAGAACATTAACAAATTGTACATTGTTAACATTAACAAATTGTACATTGTTAATGTAGAACATTAACAAATTAACAACATTTTGTTAATGTAGCTTTTTGTTAATGCTGAACCTGAAAGTTAATTTTATGTTTTTAAGTAACCGTCAATTTTGGCCAGGGCTGTATTGTTGCACTTATGAATTAACTCTTAATTAGGTGATAAGCATCAATCGGGGGAAAATATGCCCCCACCCCCCCAGCAAACAAACAAAAAACCACCAAAAAAAGCACAACAACAACAACAAAAACCATGATGTTTTGAGCATGCCTGTCCAAGGCAAACCTGTAAAAGTAGTTTTTGCTAGAATTTAATTTCGTTACAGGTGTCTGGTTGCTAAGTGTTATGTGTTTAATCCTAGTTGTTTTGAATGTTGGATATCCTCAGTTAATGCAGTTGTCACACCTTTTTTTTTTCCCTTTCTGATTGAACACCATGTGATTTGATTAAGAGGAGTAGAAAATGATGTCAACAGTACATATATCTATGCAAAAGTAATCTCTGCTGTAACTTTCAGTGATTTCCAGTTTCTAGAGTACGTGCTTTTTTTTCTGAGTGCCACAATTCCATAAATCCTAGCAAAACAACTTCCTGAAATATATCCATAAGAATACAGGTGAATCCTTGATACTTACTCACTGGCTTATCGTGAATGGGAAACAGTATACATGATAATGCTTAATTCTTTGAGTACAATTTTGAAAGTAATTGTCTGCACATTTGCATCCTGCTGTTACTCTAGTGGTATGTTTAAGTGACGGATTTTTCTACCCTTACTATACGTAGTATGTTATCAGTCTCTCAATAGATTTGATTCAGAGATGAACGTAAATCTTGCTTTGGGAGTCTCATGCTCAAGGAGGATATTGGAGTACGTACAGATGCTTGCGCAGATTCGCTGCCACTGCAAAGCCTGACTATTAACATGGTGCAGGAACAGGCCATATATCACAGTTGTTATCTGCTGCATGCTCTGCACCAGGGCTTGTTCTGGTTTTCCCGTCCATGCAAATCCCACCAGCTCAGTTCTGCTGCTTTGTCCCTGCTGCTCCTTGTCTTACAGCTTCCTATTAGCATAACTAAAGCTAATTTCACATCAGCTGCCCGCGTAGTTATTCATTGAATAACAGCTGCTTATACTATCTTACTCTATCTCTATTAATTATACTATTACCTGTGCTGTCTCATTCTGAATGCTGTACTTTAACGAAAACTGCTGAGATCAAGTGATGTTGGCAAAAAAAATTGCCTTGACTTAGTTTGATTTGTCTTTTTATTTGGATTTTTAATGAAGATGGTAGCTGGCAGTGAGATGAGCCGTGCTATGGCTGCCACGTATCAGTACAGGGCCAGTTCCCTGGTAGTGAGAGTAGTGTTAGACAGAGGTAGTGTTAGACAGTTCTGCAAGTAGGAGAACTGGGTTTGGAGAACTTGAGGGACTTGACTGATGATAATTTATACCAAAGCTTTTGTGACAAAGAAGGAATATTAACAATTCAGTTTCTTTGCTAGTAACAAACACTGCTGCTGTCATTTTTAATAACAGCATGTGATGAATAGCCAGATGATGCTCAGTTACAGTGAACTAAAATTAGTATCTGAAGTTAACATACAGTAAATATGTAAACCATTTACAAAATAATAGGAAGACGCTGGCTCTCAAAGTCAGAACAAAGGAACTTTGTGCTGCAGCTAATTAAAAATGATAATAAAAGGATTACTCTGAGACAGTTAACTTTTTATTTCATGTCTGTAAAACATAGGACAAAGATGTGATGTCTTTCTCTGAGAGCTTCTCCGTTGGCTTTGGCAGAGCAAGACTACTCTCACACACATCCCTAGAAGATGCAGTTAAATGTATTTTATAGGTGGAGCCATGATGCTTAGATGCTGATCGATTGCATTACACTAACAAGATTGCCTCTTGTGGATCAATTCCTTCTGCTGACTTCCATGCAACATGGAGGAAAAGGGACACAGGCTGAGCAGAGCAGTGGATGGAGAGATTAATATAGTAATGAGAGGGAGACAAAATTGAGAGTGTATGGACAGGATGGAAAAAAAAAAGAAGAAATGGGTGTTGACTGGCAAAAACCTAAAATGGGAAATAGTCAGTGGGGTGGAGAAGAACAGGAGACAAAGAATAGGATATTTAGGAGGAGGAGATGGGGTGTGGCAGGGGAAAGGAAGAAGAGCCATAAAGGGCCAGACAGTTGCAGAAGAGGAATGAGAAGAGTAGCAGGTGAAGAAAGGGTTTTGGAGAACACACTGGAAGATAGAATCTAAGAATACTTGGTCTGTACATGAGTTTTCTGTTCAAAAACACACAGAAACTGCAGAAAGAGTGTGTCCTTTCGTGCTCCTTTAGTGGCTGTTCTGTATAGAAGATAAGGGTCTTCTTATTCTCATTATTTGGGTTAATAAAACAAGTGGTAGGAAAGACAGGACACAGTCTGTAAAGAACTTTTTTTTCTTTTTGTATTTATTTCATTTTTTTTTTAAAGTCTGTGCTAAAAGACAATATTATTAAAAAATTGAGCACTCTGAGTTGGAATGGGAAGTGGTAATATTGAAGTTGCAAATCCGAGATAAGATTTTTACAGTTAGGTCTGGCCAAAATAGTACATAAGTAAGCCTTTAAAACAGACTAACTAGGTGTTAATAGCACCCTTTAAAATTTAACTGCAGGATTTAAAGGATTTATCTACACACGCAGTTCCAGGATTCCTTGGGTGGAGGGGCTGCTTCCAGAAGAATGTTTTTATTTCTGTTGATCTTAATCCATTGGAATCTAGTTCACTTTTGACTGGAGTTACGTAAGGTGATGGTATTCATCAGGTTAGGTGAGATTTGCTTAAATATATATAAATTTATTTTGTTTATCGCCTACTTCAGGAACCAGTGCTCCCTATTTTGTAGCTGTGAGAATTAGGCATATCATTAAAACAAACAAAAACCAAACAAACACAAAAACATAGCATTTCTGAGATTGCGCCTTTTAAAAAGTTACAGCAAAGCTCCCAGTAGTATGGAAATCTCACTTAAGAGTTAGTTCAGAGGGATTGTAGCTGACTCTTGTGCAGCATGGATACTGTAGGTGCCTTCCGAATGAGGATGTGTAGGTATATGGCTGAGCCAGAGCTTTCTGTCTCAGTTCTTTCCCAAGTCATTTTTTTTCCCTGTTGATGGGCCTTGCACTATTGTTACTAGACGTATAAAATGCTACGCTAAAATAAATGTTGGAGAGAGAGGTTCTTTGTGATTTTTTATGGAGTATAGCTTTAGCTATTTCAGTCTGGATTTACATTTATCTCCTGTGATTCCATTGCATGAAAATGTGGGATTATAATTGTTGTACCATATATACATGTGTGTGTGTGTAAAAGAATGTATATATTTATTTATATCTATATATCTATGCATCAAGCACAGCATTGCTAGCTAGTTGATGGAAGCAATTGTCCCACTCTGTTCTGCACTGGTGCGGCCTCACCTCAAGCACTATGTGCAGTTTTGGGCACCATCTTCTTATAAGAAGGGCATAAAACTATTAAAGAATATCCAAAGGAGGGCTGTGAAGATGGTGAAGGGTCTAGAGGGCAAGATGTATGAGGAGTGGCTGAGGTCCCTGCGTTTGTTCAGCCCAGAGAAGAGGAGACTGAGGGGAGGCCTCATGGCGGCCTGCAGCTCCCTCACGAGGGGAGTGGAGAAGCAGGCGCTGAGCTCTGCTCTGTGGGGACAGCGACAGGACCCGAGGGAACGGCATGGAGCTGGGACAGGGGAGGGTCAGGCTGGGTGTGAGGGAAAGGTTCTGCACCCAGAGGGTGGTCGGGCACTGGGACAGGCTCCCCAAGGTACAGCGGTTACGGCACTAAGCCTGTTGAAGTTCAAGAAGCATTTGAACAACTCTCTTGGACATATGGTCTGATTTTTGGGTGTTCCTGTGTGGAGCCAGGAGTTGGACTCAAGGATCCTTCTGGGTCCCTTCCAACTCAGGTTGTTCTGTGATCTTCTGTTGTGCAGACGTGTTACTTCATCTTGCTTTGCTTTTGATGTTCATTGCTGATGGATTGGGTGGTACAAAGAGATGTATGAATGGGGATGGAAGATTATTTCCATTTACCTCCTTTAACCTTTCTTCTATGGGGGCTTTGGTTCAAAACAGTTTGGAAGGGTTGCCTAATGGCAAAAAAAAACTCACAAAAATAATAACAACCGCCCCATGCACATTTGCAATAGCTGTCTATCCCTGTGTTTATGCAGCACATAGCACAGTAGAGAACAATCAGTGACTATCACAGTATAAACAAACAAACACACACAGTCAAATACATTATTATCCTCTTCCCGTCTTTCTCCTAACTTTCCCTCTCCCCACTTAGTTATGGGAAGACAGAAGGGTGAAATGCCGCTCATGCTGTAGTGTAAGCACAGGCTCCAGTGAGGAGGACAGATGCAGCTAAGCCCTCAGAACACAGGCGTGAATGGAGGACACATTGTGGGGAACTATGTGAATAGTTTTGGTGTCTGGTATTGTTCCTTTTCATATAAAAATACTTCGTTTTAACTACCTATTTATTTAGCTGTGTTCGATGCAACTTAGATATTTTGCAGCGTATTCACAAAATACCATAAAACATTTCATGTGGCCACAAGCCAGTATGGTTGTACTGGTAGTTTCCTAAATATTTACAGCTAAGGACCAATGGGGATGCTGCTGGTTTTCATTTATCATCACTTTATTTCTGATTTAAATTTCAGATTTGGTTTTATTTATTTTGAGTGTGGGTGTGTTTGTATACTCTTTTTTTTTTTTTCTTGCTGAACGATGTGTGAACTAGCCACTTTGAACAGAACAACAGGGCATGAGCTCCTGTTTGCTGTTGGTAACCATGACTCAGCCATGTTATTTTTAACATTGCAAATGTGAATGTATTTTTCTCCTACATGATTCTCTTATTTTTTCTAAGTTGCTATTTTTTTTCCTACATTTTTTTTCCCTTTATTTACCATCAGCGTGGAAGTCTAGCTGATATATCTATAACCCAGCAAGCTGCCTAAAATTGAATATTTGAACAATCACTATTATCTTGTTGTAATCGGAGCTGGTGATGTCGGGTGACATTCTTGCCCTTTAGTAGTCAGTTGGCTTTGTGCAGCTGTTCTGGGTGGGATTTGGGGAGACAGAATCCATCACACCTACAGTGTCTGTGCATCCCTGAGAACGAGGAATGTCCCTGCTGTGGGCTGTGTGAATAAATACAAAAAAATATCCTTGCAACCTGACAAAATTCTGCTTTTAAACACAGCCAGTGTCCTGCTGACTTGCCCCGGATGTTCACTGGGGAGACTGAACCACTGATATGCCTGGGAGACTGGGCTCTGATCCTGCCTTTAAACTTCCTTATGTTAATAAATACTCTATTTTTGTGATGGTATAACCACCTCACTAAGCCATTAGCCTATAAAACATCGGTCTCTGCAGAGTAATAATGCCAGGCCTGCATTTTGTTCAGTTTTACTCTTTACCTGTCAGTTGTTAAAATCCAGCAATATTTACTTCTCTCGTCATGAAAGTGCAGCATTTCAAAAATCTCTTCTAGTGCAAGTGCCCTGGACTTCTGCTTGAAAAATCTTGTCCTGCTCACCGACTTGGCAGTTGTGGACCACTGCTGCAGCACTTACCCCAATTACTCCTTGTTTTACAAGGTTTATGGTCTGCGTAACTGAGGATCTAGTATTCCTCCATGAGGCTCATAGAAATTGATGCTGCTTGTGGTAATCTATGTGGACGAAATACAGTCTTACTCTGGCACCAGGCCAGTTGCAGATCTCTGTGTTTGGGCTTTGCTGGATCACGTCTGTGTGCGGTTGATGGAGCATCTTTGTCAAAGTTGAGGTTCATTCATACCATCTCAATTTTCATTAGCAGAACATCTTGCTGATTTCCTAGTGGATCATTTAATCAGGGCTATCATTTTTAGTATAGCTTTTACCTTACAAGAAAGAGTACAGATTTTATGAGGGTGAATTTGCTGCAGTGAGTGTAGGACAAATCCGATTCGTTAAGACAAGTCAGTTGTTAACAAAATCCCACTCAGCTGAAAATAAATTTGTTCTTTCATGTTCCCCCAAAGTTGTAGTCTCACTGCTTCTGCAATACTGTAAAATTGAGTAGTTTACAGCTTGTCAGCGTCTTGTGACTGGGCAGACTGTATCTTGTTTCGTTACAGTCATTTCAGACAGTAATTCATTTGATCCTTTTATCTCAGACAGTAACTATTTGAGGCTTCCAAGCCAAGCTTTGGCCTCTTGGTTTATTAAAAAAAAAAAAAAAAAGCTTTCCTCCTTTTAGAGGACAGAGAGACTGGCAGGCACTCCCTTAGGTGACACCGGAGCTAGCGTTTTCGCGGGGTGGTTTGGATAACATGACGGCTCAGCTGGGGAGCGTGGTGCTCGGTGGTGGACGTGTGGCAGGGTGCCACCACCCGACCTCCCTTACACCTTCACCCCCTGCGGCTGGGTTGTCCCTGGCCATGTCTGCGAGCTGCAAAACAGATATTTTAGCCCGGCAGACCATGCATCTGTGGTGTTCCTTATACACGTTGCCCCATGTACCGGACAAGACTTTGATTTGTCCCTCAATACAGTGAGGAAATAACGAAGGGAGCTAAAACAGACCTAATTCAACCCAGTCCTTTTGCTATTCACTGTCACAGAAGTTCATGCTTCATTTTGGGGGCGGACCTGGCCCTTCCTCTGTGGGTGGCTTTTCCATCCTGCTGTCGTAGGACCACGTTTCCTTCCTAGGTGTTGGAATAACAGTTAATGACAACAGCTGAAATAAAAAGGCAAATGTGCTCTCTTGGTGGATGTTTGGTTCAGTTTCTTATTGTTTCTTGTGGTAGGTTCTCAGCTCCTTCTACTGGGAGACCCTTGTCTCTAACCCATTCGTTTCTGTCATCTGCTTTCACTCAGTCGGTTCGGCTGTACAGCCTCTGCCAGCACCCAAGATACTGAGCTCCTGCAACTTTCCTGCTTCGTGGTGGTTGTTCTGTCTGTGAGCTACGGACCTGCCTGGGCTGGGCACTTGTCTCATGTGCTTCGGTACACGAGCTCTTCGGGTCATGGACTAACAGCTGCCCTGTGCCCCCGTAGTGGTAATTCTGCCCAGGTCCGTGACACCGATCATCTTTGGTGATGCTTTTTAGTCAGCGTAAAATCCCTGTTTTTAAGATTTTAAGCCTCTCTGTAGGACTGCACTGCTAATTCTACATGGCGTATAATAAAGTGTTATTATAAAAGCTATTAGAACAAAATCCATATATAGTTCAGTAATATTTGCGAAGACTAAAAATATAGCCTAACTTGGACGGAGATGCAAGTTTTGGCCTGGCAGCCCCAGGGGCAGTAATCAATCCCTCCGTCTGCAACAGACAGGTGCCACGTCCGTCAGTCCGGCCGCCCCTGCTGCTGTCATCCTGTCTGCTGTGCTGGCTCGCCCCGGCTCAGAGGACGTGGGCTTCTTGAGGTTGTATTTCATGTTCCCTTACAGCACAAACGTCCTATTGATCAGCAGTATTTAAAGATTGAGAGAGAGACAGGCATATAGGAAATCACATCATCTTAGTGACTATTTTCTGGTGATTTTTGTTACCAAGTTATCACTCAGCCTCTGTTCTGAACTGGTGTTCTTGCCAATACTTAGCATTTCCTGAAATACTTGAATTTTAGTTAAGTTTTTCACAATTTTTCTCTACCTGCAAGATTGTTTTTATCTGTAAGCTTCAGGTACAGCTTTATATATTTCAGAGCTCCAAGAGAAAATGATAGTTGTCAGTGCTTTCCCATCTTGTTTGTTCCATCCCCCTCCCATGAGATAAATATAACAGAAATTGGAATTAGGGGGGGTAAAGAAAATCAGCTACCGCTGAAGTCAGCATATGTGCATTTTTAGCTCTATGAGAACAGAAATCGGCCGTCAAGGTTTTAGTGAATAATTTATGTTATGCTGAGTTGAGAATATAGAGGGTGGCTTTTAAAACATGGGAATAAGGCTGTAGCTGGAAAATTGGCTACAGAAATCTTTTGAAGCCTCTGGGGATGAAAGGCTCAAAAGGCTTAATTATTTCAGAGCAAGAGGGGGTGGAGCTCATAAATGAATGCAGGCACCTCCAGAAAAGAGGAACTACACAAGTGCGCTCGTTTTTTTGTTTTTGTACAGTGCTTTTTGGGAAGCAAGCTTGTCTTAGGTGGTGTACCAGTAATATTTGTAACAGAATTTGTCAGAGGAAAGGTATGACAAGATTAACAGACCTTTTATATGCTTTCAGGTCTCCAGATCGGAAGGATGCTGGAAGCTCCTTCCAACTCTGGCTTAATGGATGCCCAGCCTATGTGCACAAGCATCTCAGATAACTGAAGTTCCTTCACAGCTGAAAAAATGTAGTATCTGTACACGTTGTGTTTGGAAATCAGATTTGATTGATTTTGATTTTTGCTTTTACTGAAGACGTTCAACTGACTTAATTTACATCTAACAAGAACAAAGGTTATGAAATGGATAACCATGTTAAGTGTACAAATTCCCAAACCAAAAATCTGTAAAGATTTAAGCGTTTTATTTCCAGGCTAACTCAGTTTCTGTCGCTGGGGGCAGTGTTTCCTTCCTGTACCGCTGCTAAATGTAAACAGGCACTTCCTGGCATATGGCAGCTACATGCCAGAGAACCAGCTGGACTCTGCTGGTACAGAGATGCTGCCTAACTCGGTTCTGCCTTCCAATTCAGTAGCTGGAGTATTTCTTGGGCTTATGGTTGGCTTCATGAGAACAAATGGAGGTATTTTAATATGAGGTAGCTGTGTAGGTCCCTTTTGCGGTTAGTGGGGAGAAGACGGTCCTGAAAAGGCTATTTTTTCCTCCATCGCTTATAAAGAAATCTAACTGTGAGTTACTCAGTTGGACACATCCACACAGTAGACATCCGCAGTTAAGCGGGATGAATCGTGGTCCTGTTGCTCCCACTTTTGCAGTGGTCCATTGCAGAGGTGTTAAGGAATAGTCTTAGGAGGGAAAAATCGTGGCTTTTTTTGTTTTTGTTTTTTTTTTAATTTTTCTGTGCCTACTGGAGGTGAGGCTAATTATGACCAATGGTATTAATATAACTTTGAAGATTATTTTAGATGTATTCATTTATTGCTGAAAGGTACAGTACCTCAAATGAGATCCGGAATTCCCTTATTAAATTTCAAAGTGCAAAATGTCAGCCTGGCACTTGATTTTTGCAGGCTTGTATGGTCACGTATGAGGACATGGACTAAGTTGGCAGGAAGACCACGGCCATGTGTGAAGGGATATCTCAAGTATACAGTTGCACCTTTTGCTAATACTTTTTCATTTCTGCTCTTTGTTTGAAACTCTCTGAATCTTTCAGAAAACCATGAGAGCCCTGCAGTTATTATTCATATAATACCATTACTTTAAAATGTGTTTTATGTCTTCTTTTTTATTGGTAGCTCTTCTGTTAAGCAGGTTGCCTCAGGTTCTAGCGCTCCCCATGTTTCTTCTTCAGTTGCATCAGCAATATGACTACCATTTTGGTAACTTCCGCTTTGCTTTGTAAGAATTACTTAAAGAAAGAAGAAAATTGTGACCTCTCAGTAGTCAAGATGAGTGTCGTTGCTAACTCGTGGGCTAAGATTTATATATATGCTGTTTTATTTTTTTTTTCCCAACAAGCTTTGTAACAGAGATGACATTTTTGCACGGTTGCTGGGAGATGCCACTGGCTTTATTTCTGGACGTGTGAAAATGCTCCTGTTCGTGGTGCAGCTTGAAGTTGCAAAATGCTGAAAAAAAAAAGGTAAATAAAATAGCTGAAGGGAGGAATTTCTGAAAATGATGTCGACAGGCCTAGTAATATGCAGCACGGGCAGAGGAGGTGTAGGTGCTGGATTCACACCTTCAGAGTGCTGACACACCTGAGTTCTGCAGTAGCTGGTTATGCTGGGGGGGAGCTCTGACAGTTTTTTGACAGTATTAAGTGTCAGCATGTATTTCAGGAATAAAAACACTTCCCTAAGGTAAACCGTTGTTAAATAATTTGCATTAAATCTGAGTGGTAACTATTGGATATAGGCATTACAAAATTGGTGCAGCCTGAATGGATGCGCAAGTCTCAAAGAAGGTAAATTCAGAGGTAAAACAGCATGTTAAATGACTTGGTCATAGATTATCAGCCTCTACTAACAGTCATGGCATCTTTCTCCCTCTTTTCCTTTTTCCTTTTTTTTTGTTTTGATAGTACTGGACTGTCTATGCCTTACATCAGGGTTAGCTGTGAACGGTGTTACTGATCCAGAATTTTTCCTGGAGGGAAGTTGTGAAGCGCCAGGACAGAAGCGTCAGTGGTGGTGACACCTCTCACATTCACCAGCACCCAGCTGTGCTCTCAGCGGTAATCCATGTATCGCTTGTTCTAGGGACAGGCAGCTTTGGCTGCCTTACTGGCAGGAGAAATCATTCAAGTTCAAGAGCTTTAGTGAAGCAAAACTTTGTCATTACAAACCTTTTGGCTGCAACTGGAACATGCCAGGCTTCGGCTTTCTGCTTATATGCCTGGTTTGATTATAACATGTAAAGGTGGCGATCCTTCCATCTTCAAATGGAAGAAAATTAGAACAATTGCACAGCGTGCTCCTACTCATTAGCTTTTTTGTTTAAAAAAATTAAATCTTCTAAATATCATATTTAAATAACACCTGCAGAGAATCCAGCATTTAGCAGTGACTGTATGTGTGACTGTTTTGTTTAATGCCAGGGAATGTTTTGGCTTCGTATCCACTTTCCTTTTTTAAATCCTTCCTCACCTTGTTTGACCTCCATGGCTACTTTCAAGCAAGTGACTGCACTCCCTTTCCTCTCCTGTTCTTTTCTTTTTCTTTGAAACATGTTTTTTTTTTTTCTGTCCATACAGCGTAAGCTGTCCTCCAGAGGTCTGAGCATTGTACTGACTGCTGTAAGATCCATCCTTCTGCTGTTCCAGATGCCACGCTTAACCCGTCATTTCAACATGTGTTTTCACTAAAATAATCATCTTTCTGTGTTGCTGTACTGGAATCCTCTTCACCCAACTGTAATATGTACAAGCCTATTGTCTTTGTCTTCACTACCACACGCAACCCTCTCTGCCGTATCATTTTTCATTCCTTAAACTTTTTTTTTCTTTCTAACAGTGCCATTTTCTAAACTGCCTTTGCCTGTTGTTCAGCTGCTCATTGTACATGGCAATGCCTTCCCAGAAGTGACTTTAAAATCTCCTTCCAAGGTGCCACTTCTCTCATCTACTTGGCATACTTGCTGTGCAGATGAAGCCATCGGAGGTCCACGGACCCGTGAGGAAGGGTAGAGGAGGAGAGGACATGTGCTGGGGTGGGTTTAGTGGTCCCAAACTCCAGGGGATCAGGAGGGCAGAGCCCCAGATCCTCCAGTCCTATCTGGGTGCCCGCACCACAAATTAAAATCCCATATAGGCTGGTTCTGGCTGTGCAGTGAGATCAGACAGGAGGGGGCATTTCTGCAGTTAGTAAGAGTAGTGAAGAGTTGGGTACCAGCCCTTCTCCACATCACCCCCAGCCACCTCTGACCCTTTGTTCAATAAGCTTTAGGACTACTGCAGGACCTGATAAATCATTTTTGTATCGTTATCACGGATAATTCAAATGATGCTGTATTTTCTTTGTACGTGCTGCTGTGGGTATGGGAAGGAAACAGATTGTGAAAGAAAATATGCCATTTTAATCGATCGCTTAGGTGTGGAAATTCACTTTAAGAAAGTGTGACAATTATTTTGGGATAATTTTTAACGTGATTAAATTAGCACTGTTATTCCTTTCTCTGCATCATGAGATCACAGCTCTTAAATTTAACATATCATAGCACCAGCATAGCCACATAAAGAAGTTATGTGGTTTACTTCTTTTATTAGCATAGGTAGAGTGTGTGTTTCTTAAAGACCAGGAATTTTGTGTTTGACCTTATCGCTCTCTACAGTTACCTTAAAGGAAGCTGTAGTGAGGTGGGGGTTGGTCTGTTCTCCCACGTGCCTGGTGACAGGACGAGGGGGAATGGGCGAAAGTTGCGACAGGGGAGTTTTAGGTTGGATGTTAGGAAGTACTTCTTTACCGAAAGGGTTATTAAGCATTGGAACGGGCTGCCCAGGGAGGTGGTGGAGTCACCATCCCTGGAGGTCTTTAAAAGACGTTTAGATGTAGAGCTTAGCGATATGGTTTAGTGGAGTACTTAGTGTTAGGTCGGAGGTTGGACTCGATGATCTTGAGGTCTCTTCCAACCTAGAAATCTGTGTCTGTGTCTGTGTCTGTACAAAACCTCATACACAGCTTTCATATCTCTTTGTGAACATTAAAGGCAGAGGTATATTCTTATTTAGACCGTGAATATGTATGGTAAGTCTGCTCTGCTGGTTAAATGGGGGAGACCCAGAAGCTGGTAAATGCAAGTTTGCGTGCTTTCAGGGATCTAGAAGAATTTAAGATGGGAAGGATAGTTTAAGATAGGAAGGATGGAATTTAAGATGGGAAGGATAACTTGATAATCAGGGCTGCCTGCCTGCCTGGGCAGACGTGTTCCCCACAGCACGCAGTTAAGCACACGTGCAGTTCCCAGGTGCTTCCCACTGCTTTTCCAGAGGTAGGTACAGCTATTTGTCCTGTATGGCAACACTGCAGTTGAAAAGCAGTCACATCTCACTGGTCCAGTTAATTTACATAGCTTTCCGCTCAACGTCTTTTTGCACATTTTAACAAGACTGTTCAATGAAGTACTTTTTGTTTACTTGATTTACGTGATTTACTAGATGTAAAGATTGCTTTGCTAATAAGTCCTTGTGAAGTGGATTAAGAGTATAGGTATTCCTGGTGAAATGGCAAATATAATTGAACCGGTTCAACTCAGAGTTTATTTTGGTTTTGCCTAGCAATCAAGAAAAATGGTCAAGGAAATTTCCAAATCATCATAGGCATATTTAAAAAAAATACTTAAATGTTTCTTTCAAGCCAAGTCTTCAGCTGAAATTGGCTGGAATACGAGGCTGATAGGAGTTTCAGAGTGCATGTGTCCTTCGCCTTCCTGTGCCACAGAAAGCATCCAAGTATTTCTTTTTATGTTTCTTTGTTGTCGAGTAGAATCTGTTATTGTTCGTGAGACCAGAGGGAGAACAAGGGGTGAGTGTGCTGGTGAAGGCAGGGGCAACGTTGTAGATGTCTGTGCTGTAAACATCAGCAGATGATTTTTTTTTTAATGTCAAGTGAATCTGATTCTTGTTCTGGTTATCCTGACGCTGTGTGCAAGCAGAATTAATCTCCTTTTTATGTGTAGTGTTGTGTGTGACAATCATACTCTGCTTGTGAGTGTGTTCATGTGCACTGTGTACACTGCAGTAAGTTTCGTGGCCTTAGCTTGTCCCGAGGAAATGGCAATGTAAACTGTGATGCTTACAGGCTCTGTTGTGTTACATGCAAACATTGCTGTTCTCCCTCCATAAATGTCTTCTCTCGGGACCTTTCTGTGGATCTTTTGGAATGTTTTCCTCTGTTTTTTCCTCCAAGGAACGGCACAGTGAGCAGAGCAGGACATGATGTGTGCTGGAACAAAAGGCAAACCAGAACTGGTGCACATCTCCACTGGCTTGTGAAGGGCTGAGGAAGGTGGTAGTGATTTTCATAGTGCAATGCTGCTTACTATCACAAATGAAATGGGCAGTAGTCAGATCTTTCCAATATTGGATTTTAGTTAAAACACAGTTTGGCATTTTAAAACATATAAACTGGCAATCTAGAAACCCGATTTTAATTTGTATCAACACTTCCTGATATCTCACTAAAATAAATACATAAAACTTTCGTCTTTTAAATGAATTTAAATGCTGGTTGAGGTGGTGATGTAAAAAGGTGATACAGCCAGAAGCCGAGAAGTGCTATGATACGCCTCGCAGGGCAGAGTGACATCTACTGAAATGTTCTTTTAGGCTGTGTACAGCTTGTGCGTGTCTTGACAGCTGGATGTGGCATTTTGACATGGGTGTTTTTGCCTATGAAAGTCAGAAATCAAGTAATACTGAAAACTGAAGCAAATTGGAAAACGGGATATTTGTCAGCTTTTCAGCAATGCTCACTGCCATCCGTGGAGTTCTGCTTTGCTGTGCTCTTTGAATTAAAATTCAGCATCTGTCTTGCTACAGGGCTTGGGGGAGAGGGCTGCACAAAACAAGTGTTTGCAATGAGTAAATATACTAACGTTTACATTTCAAGAGGATTTTGGTTATGTAGGTCAACTGCTATTTTAGTTTTCTCCTCCACATGTTTTCTGGTTTTTAAGCGGGAAATTGAATAAAAAGAGGAGTACTACTTGGAACAGTAGAGGAAGATATTCTGAATTCGTTGCTGACGCAAGTCTTGACAGCGTGTGTGGTGTGTAGTTGGATGAGAATTTATATAATGTAAGTAGGAGTGCATGGGGATCGTAGACAAAGGAGAACAGTACGAACCAAATTAGCTACTGAATAAGGAAGCAGTGTGCTTTATTGACTTTCCCCCCCCCCTTGAATGGAACAGGCTTACAAGCAACTGCTGTTATTCCATTACTTTCTTGTATTTCTTCTGTGGGCTGTTTGTACCCATTGTTGATTCCTTGCTTTATACTTCAGCTGTAAACTCTTGGAGGCTGGGACCTGGATTTTGTTTGTGTTTCTGACCCCTTTATACCACTCATTGCTGGGACTGGAAGACAGCAAAATAACATTTGTTGAGTTTATTTCACGTGTCATTTATGAGACCCAAGTTAGGTACTTACTACAATAAAATTACCAAGTGATTCCTTGGGGTTCCTCTTCATTTTGATGTGTGCACACACTCAAATGACAGTATTTTTTCCATGCAGGTGTGATCAGGTGTGATTATTCTTAATTTACATACCCGCAGTTCATATCAGAAGTAGTTTGCGTTTCACTCATTGAGGTTTTATGTAGCATTTTCTATGTAGGATGGTAAACCCAGGCACACCCGCACGGCTTTAAGCAGTTGAGTTGTCCCCACATGGTTCAGGGACAGACCAGTTAATTCTTTGTTCTGCTTCAAGGATAAATGGAAAGCAGTGGCAGAAAACAGGTTCATTTGGGATTTTTGTGAGTGCAGTTTCTTTTTGAGCCAGATGGGTGTGCAATTAACAAATTTTTGAATATTTTCAGGACACAAAGCATTCATATATGGTCTATTGTGATTTCATATTCTCCTGAATTTGTAGGGTTGGGGTGCAGTGCATTACAGAATATCACAAGCCCAAATGATGAGCCATTGTTTTAGGATTTGTGTGTGTGTGTTTTTGTCTGCATGCGGTTTTTACTTTGATTATTGAGATGGTCATAGCTCTGCCAAATCAGTGGGAGTTTGACAATTGCTCCTCTATCTGCAAGGAGGATTAAACTCAGACTTCCAGAATTATCCAAAAGTTTGTTTCTAGCACACTGTAGTGATAACAGAGAAGAATATTCTATTTTATGCCTTATATCTTTCTGTTCCAGCAAATCTATTTCTTAGTCTATATCAGTCTGGATTATGAACATTGATGTCACAGTTAAACATGTCGAAACGCATGCTGTCGTGCACCATCTGATACATCTGGGAGTTTGGAGGCTGGTAAGAGTTTAGCCACAGCAGCCCAGGTCTTCATGAGCTGACAAACGTGTCCATGGCCCAGGGTGTGCAGTGGTGCTCCCAGGCATTGCCATTTGCCTGTGGTTACCCGAAGTAGCTCATTTAAGGGTGCCCCGAGTATGTTCAGCACGTGGCTGGGGGGCAGGTGTGCCCTGAGCAGCCTGTTCTCCCCAGGGTCCCTTCCAGCCCTTCCTCCTTTCATGGAGTTGTGCTGGAGCTTTGTCTTGCCTCGATTCAGGGGGACCGTGCTTATTTGTTTGCACATGGAATTGGGTCTTTTGTGGAAGAAACAATACGTGAACAGCCTGTGTGTGTACAGCTGGAGGGGAAGGTGCAACTGAAGTTACAGTTTTGTTGTTGACTCTCTGTTTGAGTCCTGATAAACCCATCTAATCATTAACAGATGGCAGTGGGGATGTAAATGTCCAAGTGTTAAGTTTCATTTTATAGCAGGGGAGCAATGGACCTTGCAGACAGAGAGCTGTGTCTTTCAGAGCCTATACAAGAGCCGATGACAAAGCAAATACAAGTCTACAAGTGACTAAAGACTTTTTTTTTTTTTTTTTCCAAGTCCTTTAATTTCCTTGGCAGTATATTGCTATATACTTGCTATATATAGTATATATATATATTACTATATTCTATATATTGCTATATCCAAGCTATTAATTTCCAACTTAGTGGTCTATTCTGTCCGTTTTAATAAACAGACATACTAATAAACCACATTGTACTGGTATTTAGTTACGAAGAATTGCAGAGTTCCAAAGACAGGTATCGTCGTTCCAAATCCCAGCATTTTAACTTCTGCAGTATGTGTGTTAGTCTTCTCTCCACCAATTAATCTGTATTAACGTTTCGTTGCTTCACTTGTAAGGCTGGGAAGCTGCTGACGTGGGTCACTGGAGTTCAGTGAGCAAACACGCATTAAGCAGAGCGCAGATGAAAGGCTGGTATCTTTGGATGCTATTTGCAGCTGTTGCAATCAACATAACTTCATTGGGAATCCCTCTTAAGGGATGACTGAGTGTAATGCAAAATCAAATACTGAAGCTCTCCAGTTTATTTTCAGTCTTCATGCTTTCTCGTGTGGTTTTTCTTGCAACTTTTGTAGTATTTGAGCACTTCCCGGTCTTCGGTGCATTTATGTCTGTCAGCAAATTGAGTTCACATTCTGCCTACAAATTACATGCCTCATTTTTTCATAAAGAACATTTTTTCAGAGAGCGTGTGCATTTTTATAGCTAAATGCATATCCAGAAAAATGATTTGACAAATTTAATTTGAAATAATGTTTTTTCTTGAAAGGTAGAGAAATAAAAATATTCTTTTTGAAGAATATATCATAGATCCTAAACATGGGTTGCTTTTATGTTGTGAAGGCTGAACACTAATCACATAGAAGTCAATGGGGGCTTTATTTCAGGAAAGGTTAACTGTTAGCTTCAGTGGGGTCAGGGTTTAGTTTTGTTTGGCTGTAGCTCCAGGAACAACACACAATTTCTAGCTCATCTTCAGCTCTTGAGTGCAGTGACCGTGCAGTTTAGTAGAAGCGGAGCATGAAGCAGAGCATCAGGTTTTTAGAATAACGAGGCAAAACTTTTATCCTGATCCATCCTTGCAATGAGACCAACTTATATATGTGACCTTTCCCCCTACAGTGTAAGAAAATTGATTGATTTTCCAAGGAGAAGAAACTGAAGTGGAGAGATGCATAAATTCTTAACGGAGTAATTGGAGCAACCAGAAGGTTTAGGATAAGATCTAAACTGAGGTTCATATTTTATTGCTACTTAAATTAACAATGCAAACCTCAGGATAGAAGTTAATTGGAATCACTTCCATAACTACGTGCATATATGATCTGACGTGGCATACAAAACGGAGCCTCGTTACTGCCTTGCCTGACAGGAAGGTGCGGAGGAGAAGCCACTTTTGCAAGAATCCTGCTGCATGGATGCACACCTTGGCAGAGTGGGTGGTAGCTGAGTGGGAGACATTTTCTGGAGGGGAAAAAAACGCACAAAACCCCCCAGGTCAGATGATGACAATTGCCAAATGCATCTCTCTGTGTGGGGAGCAGTTGTTGGTGAGCCTCACTGGGGCAGCCCAGGGTTTCGTCTTCCCTGTGCCCTTCGCTGGCAGCAGCTGGCAGTGGATGCTTTGGAGAAGGAGGAGAAGGAGGCAGTGGTTCTTTTCGCTTCCTCAGGTGGCTTGGGGCTGCTAGAGAATAACAGCGGTGGGAACACCAGCACATAATACAGGCTTTTCTCTTAGGGTTTAAACATAAATATTCGATATTTTGGGTGTGTACACTTTCCCTTAGATTTTTCTGATTGCTGATAGGTATTTTTCTTGCATAACCTCACTTTCTGTGTGCCATTGCATCGGTTCTAGCTTATAAACATTTGGGAGTAACACAGTGAGACAGAAGCACTTTGTGCCTTGTCCTTCTCTCTGTAAAGTTCCGTTTGTGTATAAGCAGTGGTATCATTATTCAAGCACCTTTGTGTATGTGCGGGACACTTCAGTAACTGAAACTTCGCATCTGCGGGCCAGGCGAGTTGGAATGTAAACTTGTCACGGAGGAGGAAGTGATGGCAATGAGCAGTAAGTGGGAAGGAGAAATGAAGTTACTTTGCCTGAATGAAATGAGACTTTAAGAGGGTTTTAGATTTTCATCATTTTTAAGAAGCGAATCTGAAGTAGGCTATGCATTTCTGCCGTTTGTGCCTTACGAATGTCTAGCAGCATTCATTTTTGCTTGTATTTCTTAAATTGTAGGATATATCCATTGTGTAAGAATCTTTGTCTGACCTACAGTCGCTTAATTTTTTTTGACTGTTCTTCCAGCAGAGTGAAATCCCATCATTATGTCTATCCTCAACGCTCCTATCCAAGTTTCCTTGCCTAGACTCATGAATTATTATTTTTTTTAATTTCTTTTTCTCACATGCGGATCGTGTCTCTCCCTTGCTCCATGCCCTTACTCTCTGGCTTCCTCTGTAGTATCTAAACTCTATACCTTACCAGCCCGTCAGCATTTATCCTCTTATTTTGTATTTGGCTGACAAGGCCTCCATTCAGTCTTTCTAAAAAAAGCAGTAAAGTGATGCTGTCGCCAAGGCAAACTCCTGCAAACAGCTAGTGCTGCTCCCCAAGCCGTCCTGCTACGGGAACACCAACAGAGGCATAAACAAGGACTGTTATAAGTGCTGATTTTATAAATCCAATGGGAAGCTGTTAAAAAAGGAAAAAAAATATAAAGGTGATAAAATATAAAATGTTACTTCTAAGCTTGACAAACATTTCCTGCACTTCAGGATGAGCTGATGTAAGAACAACACCATTCTATATTAAAATTCACGAGGTAGTCCTTCTGAAATATAAAAATTAAAACACTGTGAAGCAAAGCATACTTTGTGAAGGAAGCAAATAACTGATAGAAGGCTGGGTTGCCAACTGAGCTGATTACTCTGAGAAAACTGACATATCTATCCCCTCCCCAAATCCTGGGTAAGTAACAAGAACTTCTTAGGGATCCTTTAGCTGAGGAGTTACTCTATCATGACAAACACTGAATTTTTATTACCACTCCAGTTCTGAGTGACTAAATTGTTAATTATTTCACAGAGGTCTGTTTTTTTTTTTTTTTTCAAAGATAGATACTGTTGAAAATAATTTGGGAGTTCCCTGATTTCCTATAGTTCTTTTCATATAGTAGATGTCGCCCCCATTAAAATAGGCCCTGGAACTGTGACACCTCCAGACTCAGTGCTTCTGGTCTCAGGTTGGATATGCAGAGATCCCTGTACGAGACATCTAATGCTGCTTCTTCAGAAACTTGTTAGCAATTTAGCAAGACCTCACCATAGTTGCCAGTTTGTTAGCGACATGAATGCTAATTCTGCCTTGATATTTTTATAGCAGAAGGGATATACATATTTTAATCATCAGAAATCATTGTCAAACTATGGTGGGATTTTATATGCTGCATGTCTTGATGAAAATGTAGTGCAGTAGCACACAATTCATAGTGTTAGGTCTGTACTCATACACTTCAATGTATTATATGTTACAGCTCTAGTTCATTCCTAAATTTATCTAGTTCAGGATATTGTACAGGATCAAAGATAATCCCAGATTTTGTAACAGGGGTAGGTTTTGCTGAATTATTATTTCAGATAGTCCAAGTTGATACACAAGGCCTAGAGTTATGTGTACTTTAAAAACCTGCTGTAATTAGGAATACCCACAAACGATGTGAAAGCTGGTAGATTGTGTATTAGTAAGGTTATTCAACGCTTCCCTGTAGAAATTCCACCCCCTCCCCCCTTTTTTTTTAAACTATCCAAGCTCCAAGCTCGACATGCTTGAATTGAGATTTTTACCTTCTGGAGACTGCTCCCGACTCTGATAGGTTTGTTGGGTGCCCTCTGGCTCTTAATTCCTGAGGGAGAATGACTAATTGGTATAGGCCTTGGGAGGCATGTGAGAAGGTAACACTGAGTTTGCAGGAGCAGAGAGGAAGGCCTCCTAGGTGAAGCATTTCAGCACTGCCTGGAGATCTGGATTTGCCCCCCTGTGTCTTTTGTAGCTATGTTATTCTGGGGGAGCATCATAAGACAGGTGTTTTCTCAAGAGGTGATTCATTAATTATGCTCAGAGTGCAATATTTGAGATAGCAGGGGCTAGTTTGTGGAAGAGCTGAGCAACAGAACTTGATGAGAACTAACCTCTGAACAGAAGACTTCTCTGAAAAATTGGATATTTAGTGTCTCAGTACTCAGCGTTTTATATCTTTTTCTTTTCTTCTTTTCTCTACAAAATGGGAATAATATCTCCCTCCTTTCTTAGGAGTTCTGAACAAGAGATTGTCCTGTACTGTGTATTCAATCAATATACTTAGGAATACCAGAGGAAAGCCTATAATGAAGCGAATTTTGTCTTCCTGGCTTGAAGAGTGAACAGTGAAAAGGTTTGGTGCTCTGTATGCAACAGTAACATGAAATACATTATTGAATAACTGGTCCTTAAATTAATAGCGTCCCTTCTATGTACTAGACAGTAGTCTAGTGAAAAGTAAGTGGTCATTTAATTAAATGTTATAGTGCATATTCCCAAGAGGGTTTTATTAAGGCCAGTTTTAATTCCAATTTTCACTCTACTTTTGAGTGCTTCGTTTTGCAACCTTAGTAATGTTCAATGTTCTTTCAACACAGTTTTTTTGAGTTTTAATGTAAGTCAGTACTGTAAATAGAAGCAATATGTGCAAAAAAAATTAGTGTGTTAATACGTAAGTAAGAAATAACTCATGTCAGGGCTTTTGTAAATACCTGGATAAATGTAGACAAACCTGTTGCATATCTGGCCATTCATGTAGGCAAACAAAATGTCAGTAGAGAAGCAAACTTAACTTATCAATGCAAAAAGCTGCCTAAGCAAGGAGATAATTTTTTTTCAAGTCTGTCAGTAGTGGAGAAACTCCCAACTTTGATATTGTCACCGTTGGAAAGAGGAAACAAGTACAGAAATTTGGAGCACATCTAGAAAACTGGGGGTTTTGACAGATAAAGATGGGTTTGGGTTGCATTTAGGCATGGAGGAATGCTCGGCTGCTGCTCTCCAGGAAGGCATCGCAAGAGTCATCAAGGTCAGGTGTTGACTTTGGCATAATTCCAGTAGGAAAACCATCCTGAGAAGCTGCTCTAATGTGCAGGTGCAGCAGTCCTTGCAGGCACAGAGGATTTGTGGAAGGGGGCATCAGTGTCAGAAGGATCTGGTCCCTGAATTTGGCATTTGGATCGATCACAGGCGTAGCATATCCTGAGCTGGAAGGGACTGTGAGGATCATCGAGTCCAACTCCTGGCTTCACCCCGGGCAAGCTAAGGGTTAAGCCAAGGGCGTTGTTATATCCAAGGGTTATATCCAAGGGCGTTGTCCTGGAACACACAATGAGATGCCTTAGTTCTGACAACTGCTTTTTACCCGCAGATGTGCTAACTTGGACCTGTGCTGTGGTGTAGATCCGTAAAGTAGGTGTCAGCCTATTAAGACCGCGGATGTTTTGTTGGGGTAGTTTCGCAGGCATATAAAGCATAGGAGACCTAATTTGTATGTCTGATACATGTCTGCAATAACAGGTAAAGCGGAGAAGCTCCGGTTGATTACTTAACCGTCGAGGGCTTCATATTATGATCTACAGATCAGATGATCCAAGAAGGTGTGCGGTCTTTCTCCAGCCGCCTCACCTGTACCCTGCCTTGGCTGAGGCGGCACCGCCACTACGCATTTCGTGATGACGTGCTTGCCTTGCCACTCGCTGTTGACAGAGGCAAAACAGACTTCCTGGTTTGAAAAGCTCAACGTTTGTACTCAAATGTGCCTTACTGCACTCAAAGTTCAGAACAAACAAGCATATATGTTTCATTTAATGCCTGTAGTGAGTTAAATCCAGAGGGTTCGCAGTTTTTCCGTGCTGTAACAGCAGATGGGCTGTTTGCTCGTGTTTTTTTTTTTTTTTTTTTTTTTTTTTTTTAAAGGGGAGTTACTACTTTCTGACAGCTAGGAGAAGCCCTGGGCTCGGCTTGCTTTTCCCTGAAAGGGAACTGTGAGGTTTTGAAGTGAAGAATGCGACCGTTTGCTAAAGATGAAAAGGACCGGAGAGCAAAGCTGGTGGAGCTCATGTGCTGCATGGGTCAGTAGCGCGGCATCGCTGCCTGGGAGCTCTGCAGCTTCAGCAGCGGGTTTGCTTTGTAATGGAAGGGCATTAGAGCTACGTCTGGTAGATAGCAGGGCTCTCCGTGGGGAAAACTTCTCACCAGAGACTTTGAATGGCTTTCGCTTCGTAGCTGTGCCTTACTTTGGCAGTAGGCTGCCTGTTTGCTAGTTCCTTCACTTGGCTTCGCTGTGCTCTACTTGGAGGTCGAGCACATGAAATACTATTGCACTGCACCTTCATCCTAATCAGCGTTTTCTTTTCTGTGTTTGTTTTTTGATTAAAAACCACAAGTGGTTTTTATTCTGGTGTTTTTCTCGGCATTACAGGTGGCAGTTTTCTTCCTTGTTACACATTTGTATATGTCATAGCTATACAATTTTTCTACAAGCGTAGAAAAGTGTAATTGATGTGCATATATAAAAGGAATATGAGGAGCAAACATCACTTTTTACTTCTGTTGGCATTTTAATTGAAGGTAGGGTTGAAATTAATAGTCACTACATGTTCTAACAAGATGCATGGAATGGAATTTTGGGGATTATTATTTTTTTCCTGTTGTCCCAGTAACATTTTCCTAACTGTAGACTTTCGTGGTGGTTAGTCAAAACTAGATGAAGGTTACCTTAGGAAAACAGGCATGTTGTACGCTTGTGGACTGGTACCTACTAAATTCTGCAGTTCAGAAAAGTTGTGTTCCTTTTACAACAGCTACCCATAATGGAACAGTTGTAAGGGAAATTAGTTCTGGATCTTTCATTTCTCTGTTTTTCTGTTCTCTACATCTGCCAAGCCAGGGCTTCTACCTTACTAGGAGAAATTACTGATGTTGGAAATGCTGCCTTCCTGGATGAAGGCTATAGGAAAATGTCTACATAGCAAAAAGGTTTTTTACTCTGTCCGATTTTTCCCTCACACAATGCTTGTTTTACTCTTAGGTGGTCTCCTAATTCTCTTTTTGGGTCATTGACTAGTATAAGTGTGTGTGGAGCTATGAAGAGGGAAACAGAATATGCCAGAAACTTAGAGATCATGAGTGGTATGGAAAAGGTGTTTTGGGAACAGTTCCTGCTCTGTACAGAGCCAAATGTGCGAGTACACTGCACAGACTAACTGCAGAACTCATCACCATAGCGAATGCAGAAATTAGAGGTGTTATAAAAGGATCAAAAAAAAAAAATCATCTGTGGATCTCACATGGAAAGATGTGTACAAGCTTGTAGAAAGCTTCACAGGCTTTTGCTTGCCTTGTTTTTGAGTTAGTTCCTGAGAACTCCTTCCTCACGAGCGTGAGGAGCAGCAAGCAATGCTCCTCATGGCCCAGGATGGACTCGTGTGTGATCGCAGGCCATTTTGAAAGACCTCAGTACCACACCAGCGACTCGAACATCCATGGATGTGCACTTCCCATGATTTTTTATTTATCTATTTTACTTCCGTTACCTTTGACCAATATGAAAACAATATTTTAATGTAAAATTCAGGATGTGATTCAATCTTCTAGTGATGGCCACAGCTGAAGAAAGGGTCTTGTTTGGCTACCTGAGCTCGTTGCTCCTCCTCAGCCACGCTACAAATAGCCCAAGTCAATGAAACAGCTGCAGTTTTGTTGTACAGGGTCTTAAGGGATCTGGCTATTTTAGGCTTGCACAGATGGTCCCGGTCCTAATGCACTGCAGCTCCTGCTCTGGGGAGCTCTGGGACCGGGCGGCTCCGTAGCAGTTGTACCACCTAATGACCACGCGAGGCTTTGTGGAGGTAACTGAACTCCTGAGCTGGGGTAGTATCACTGTTTCTTTAGCACGGCTCTGTACAATACATGTACATACATCCAGTCCGTGGTGGGATGCTTCCTTGCCCTATTGCTCTTGTTATTTCTTCTTGGTATTTTGTGGGCAATCACTGATGCTAACTGCCACACCACGGAGCAAACTGTTGGCAGTAGCTGGGCCTCAGCACTAGGTTAACGAACCCTCTGTTTATGTTATAGAGGTTTAAAAGAAACAAGGTGCTTTCTCTGACTAAAGCATGTTGGAACAAGGGTCATGTTCCGGTCAAAAAGCACAATGATGAGAAAGTCAGCTTTCATATTGTAAGGGATTTTCTATTGGTAAATACTGTAATAATTTATCAGATTATAGAGACTGGAAGTGGTATTTATAGCTCTTAAAAGTGTACTTTGATCTTTTTAATCATCTTATGGATGGTCAACTTTTCTTAGGAAGTTACATTTCTGTTAGTAGTGCTCCTATTCTAACAGCAGGGCTGTAGCCCTGGAGATGTTCACCTGGAACTTCTGCTCAGGAAACCTCTGCGTAACATTCTGCGATGTCCCGCCAAAAACATTTGTATGCTATTATTTTAATTGGATATTTCAGAGCTTTTACAAGCTATTCTCTTTTTAAACCTTATTAGAATGCTATTTTTTAAAGCTGTTATTAAAAAATCTTCTGCATCATTTGTAGAGCTGTTGAAAACCCTTTTCTTTTTCCTTTTTACCTGCAGATGAACGGGACAAAGTACAAAAGAAGACCTTCACAAAATGGATAAATCAACATCTCATGAAGGTCAGTTGATATTTCTGCGATGTCTGGATGATTGATTATTGCAGCAGTGATCATGCATTTTATTAAATGTTTGATTTCAGTATGCAGTTGCATTGCATATAGTAAGGAAGTCAAACTAGCAAGATGTAAATCTCAAGGTTTCTGTCTTTGAGGAGTCATGAGGGAGTTGAAATACTGCTGTCTGATAACCCCGGGTGATCTGTTTGAATACTTGCACTTGAAGTTAAAATGGGACAAAGTTTTAAGGGACACTATTTCTTTCTACAGTGCTTGGCTTTTTTTCTAGCATTAGACTGCCATGGCTGTAGCAACACAGCTAAGGCAAATTAAAAAAAAAAAAAAAAGGTTAAAATAATTTTTAAGTACTGTGTTGAGGAGAGGGAAGTGACCTTGAGAAGAATAACTCTAGATCAGCCAGTGACATCAGTGTGCTGCTTGTGGATTAGAAACAGAGACTTTCTAGGGATGAAAGTCACTTTTCAACATCTTTCTTTTGAATAAGTAGTGAACTTGGTCTCAGGGACAGAGCACATCAGTTTAACAACATGTACAGCTTTTAGTCAACACAGAACTAAAGGCTGTGAGTTCACCTTCACTGCATGGTCCTTCAGTTCTAAATTTAATCTGCTGTTTCAGCGCCAACTGTCGAGCTCAGACATTTCTCTGGAGAAACAGATTGTATAATTACTTAACATAACTGGCTTTGATTTCTTTTCAGAGGTTGAATTCATGTAGAAGTCCCATTAATAAAAATGTATCTGCAAGCTGTCAGAGTTGAGATTTAATTAATGAGTATAATGTTCAGACACTGTTGGAAAGATTTGCTTGTGTTCATATGTAGAGAAAAATGCATTTTTTAAGGGGGTGACTTAATTATCTCTTTGTTTCTTGTGGCTGTGCTTGTAGCTACTTGATAAATATCGGATGCTGAAGCGTACCAGAATTTCTTCAGGGATGTTTAAAATCAACTTTTATGGCTCCTTAAATCTTTAGAAGGTGCAGAATTCTAGTTTTGCATCTTTTAAACATTTGAAATCAGGGTATCTCTTGGAAATGGCATGACTTTGTGGGCTAGCAAAGCCCAGACATTAAGTTGCTCCCCGTTTTTCTTAGCAATAGAGAGAGAACTTTCTCTTGCAAAGTGCTGTTTCAGTTCTTGCTGCCATGACTGAGCCATCAGGATTGGTCCTGACATCAGCCTCCGAGCAGCTGCTCTGCATAACCTCTCTGTGAGAAGGGTGAGTCTGGAGCCTCAGAATGGCACTAAATACTGCTCATACCAACAGGTTTTCCTTTATGGGTTTCCTAGGCCCAAAGGAATTGTGCTGTGTCGAAACAGCTGCTCCCAGTACCTCATCTATTTAGACACCTCCTCACCCTGGTCCTGGGATACCCAAGTGGTCCCGTGCTCTTGTGGAAGTCTTCTTGCTAATGAGAAAAGACAAAGAGGCTGCCGACCTGCTCTGTTCCCTTCTGGGAGTTTTCTGGATTTTACTCCAGATTTACAGCATAACAAATTTATCTGTTGTACAGTACTTCAGGCAAATTAGATTTAAAGAAAAAAAAAACCCGCAGAAGAAGATTGTCATTAGTCTGGCAGCAAAACGCAATCTCCAAATTAACCATCATGCATTTCTCCTCATAATTGAAGATAATTGTGACTGTGTTTGTAGGGGCTACTGATCTTTTTCTGTATTAAAGATGCCTTTTAAAGATGCAGGTTTAATTTTCTGTGGGATGTGGAAAACCCCATCTGAAGCTTTTTTGGAGAACAATCCTTTAATACCAGTTTAAAACAATGCCTGTTTTAACAGATGAGCAGTGTAACGAATATTACGTTTATACACACCATTATTTTCAACAATTTCCAAACATGCACAGTCATTGTTGACATACATTTTGCCTCTTGGGAGTAGCTTAGAAAGGATTTAGACTCTAAACCTGTAAGGCAATCAGGTGAAGAGTTCATACTAAATCCTTTTGACTTGCTTGACAAGGTCAGTGGCATTAGGCCTTCATCTTCAAATAGTTCTTGGTGTGAGTGATGTTAGAGGTAAATATATATATATATATATATATATGTATTGCTGGCCTTGATTTTCATCTCAGATTGCTCACTTTAGGATTCAAGTAAAGGATTGTTAACTTACACAAATACAACTTCATAGAATCACAGAATGGTTTGGGTTGGAAGGGACCTTAAAGATCCATTTCCACGCCCCCTGCCATGGGCAGGGACACCTCCCACCAGACCAGGTTGCCCAAAGCCCCATCCAGCCTGGCCTTGAACACCTCCAGGGATGGGGCATCCACAGCTTCTCTGGGCAACCTGTGCCAGTGCCTCACCAGCCACCCTTAAAGTAAATAATTTCTTCTTAATATCTAATCTAAATCTACCCTTTTCAAATTTAAAGCCATTACTCCTTGCCCTATCCCCCTTGTCCTATCACTGCACTCCCTGACAAAGAGTCCCTCCTCAGCTTTCCTGTAGGCCCTCTTTGGGTACTGGCAGGCCACTATAAGGTTTCCACGGAGCCTTCTCTTCTCCAGGCTGAACAACCCCAACTCCCTCAGCCTGTCTTCACAGGAGAGGTGCTCCAACCTTTCAATCATCCTCATGGCCCTCCTCTGGACTTATTCTAATACCTCCACGTCCTTCTTGTGCTGGGGGCCCCAGAGCTGAAGGCAGCACTCCAGGTGGGGTCTCATAAGAGCAGAGCAGAGGGGGACAATCACCTCCCTCACCCTGCTGGCCACGCTTCTTTTGATGCAGCCCAGGATACGGTTGATTTTCTGGGCTGCAAGCGCACATTGCTGGCTTATGTTGAGCTTCTCCTCAACCATCACCCGCAGGTCCTTCTCCTCAGGGCTGCTCTCAATCCGTTCTCCACCCAGCCTGTGGTTGTGCTTAGGCTTGCCCCGGCCCACATGCAGGACCTTGCACTTGGCCTTGTTGAACCTCATGAGGTTCTCACAGTCCCACCTTTCCAGCCTGTCCAGGAGCCTCTGGATGGCATCCCTTCCCTCCTGCGTGTTGACTGCACCACACGGCTTGGTGTCATCTTGCTGAGGGTGTCAACTTGCTGAGAGTGCACTCAATCCCACTGTCCATCTCACTGATAAAGATGTTAAACTGCCAAAATGATGGATAGTGGCTTAACGCTTTTTGACAAACAAAATAATTTGACACTGGTTCTTCCATTAACTGGGAATTTATGTAGCAACTCAACTTTATCTTTTGGAAATTTTCAGTCTGAAAGCAGTTGATGATACAGTTCTCCATTTTCTGTTCTTACAGCATTATTTCTAGGACCATGACTTGCATGGAAATTAGATTAATCCTTCAGATGCTCTCTCTTAAGACACAAGGACATATTTAGAAAATACTCTATAATGGATGGAATGCAGGGAAAGTAGCACCATAAATGAACGCACTTTTGGCAGAGTCAGTAGAGCTCTCCTGGTCTATACATTGCATTGAATTTGGGTCATAGCTTTCTGCTTTGTTACCTTGTATTTTGTATTAAATCCATGCAGCTCATACATGCTCACAGATTGCTGATAGCTTGTTGCAGAGGAAAAAGAAAAAATGAGAACTAACCTGTTTCAGGCATCTCACTAGATTTATTTCAGCTAGTTGTCTAGATTACTTTTTTTTTTTTATGGTTAGCAGAGAGAAGAGACCAATCTGTGTGTCTTGGACCACCTTGTCTGTAGGTGATCTAAGTACCTTAGGGGCAGATGAGTTGTGTCCTAGAGGTGCTTTCAGTCCACTGACTGAAACAGGTCGGTGTGCTTTATCTGTCACTGAACTATGGTTCAACAAGAAGTGGGAAGGATAAAAGTGGTCACACAAGTTACGAGAGACTGCGGAAAGGTTAAAGGTGATCACAGAAATTAGGAGAGACTGTGGAAGGCTTGACCACAATATGTGTGTGGACAGAACTCCTGCTACAGACATGGGGATGGATTGCACTTTTCTTTAATCTTTTTTCCATCCTATGTACGTTCTTTACTTTTTATCTACCCTGCTTCCTTTTCTCTCTCCCCTGTTCCTTGTTTGTTTTTCTTTTCTCTGTTTTTTCCCCTCTTTCTTCCTCTTGCCTCTTTTTACTTTTTCCCTGCTTGTTTAGTTCTTTCTTTGCCCATTTTAATTAGTCTTCTATTCTCTTGCAACCTAATGTCCTTGGGAAAGTACCGGACTTTTAATTCCTCTATAGCAGTATATTCAAAAGAGTTTTTTCTAGGTCAACAGCATGATGCTTTTTTGGGTTACCATCATTTGTTGGGCGGATGGCATGGTAGCCTACTGTCATTCCTCTAATTAAATTCTGCTTTTAAGGGACTCGCTGAGTAACCACAAACAACAACATGGCTGAGAAATATTTACCCTTCTGCCCTCTGCTGTCCATCTTTAGTTGCACTGGATTCAAGGCACAGAAGTGCATACTGAACCTCAGTGTGTGAGATTAATCCCTTGGCAGTTCAGCTGACCAGTTAAGCATGTGTTTGTGTACTTTACTAAACTAGAGCCACAGTCATTGCAGAAATATTTCCTGCAAACAATCTCTAGATATGTAGGTTTAGAGATAGATAAGTAATAGTTATTTAGAAAATTCAGCTGTTCTTTGTATACCACAGTTCATGATCAAAGGGACTGCCACCACATTTTTTAAAAATGCTGATATTTTCTTTATAATTTTTAATAATTTTTCATTGGGATGGTAAGAGTATTGCACTCATTAAGGCTACTGTTTAATGTCTGATGGTTAGGCTCTGGTTTATACGCTATCTTTTACTTTTTGTTGACATACAGGCTGGAGAGGTGAGATATTGGCCTTACCTGCTGCTGTGGTATGAGCTTCCAGAAAGAAACTCACATTCCAGTGTAGGGTGGCAATGGGGTAGAGATCTCATCTTTTAACTTCTCACAATGTGCCTCTGCTTCTAGTGTTTCACTTTGCTGCTGTCAAAATAGTATGTTAAATTCTAGTACTTGATATAGCAGTAAGTAGCACCTGACATAACAAAACTGGCTAAATTAATGAAAGAAAAAGATTTTCATTCTGGTGTAGCATTCACACATGGTTAAAGAGTCTGAAGTGAAATCTGATTTCCCTTAAAGCCCAGAAATTTTTCCTTAAATTCCTTTGAATCCCCTGAAGCCCGAGAAAAGAATGAAAAAAGTGTGAAATATAAGTCGAAATGAGATAAAAGAGGGAAAAGAAAAAGGTAATGATGAAAAATGAGTAAAAGCAGACAAATTTGTCTTTGTCATTCAATTTGTTTTTCAAATCAATTTAAAAAATTGTTTTGTAGCACCACAGCTTAGTCTTGACAGGTTAAACAAGATGTTTTGAAGTACTTAGTTTCTTTATCAGAAATAATCATGTACAGAAAATGGGATTAATGGCAAGGTGACCAGAGGCTGGTTAGATCAGTGCTCCGATGGGAAATAGAGATACCTAATGGACACCTAGGGAAAGGTGGAAAGGGAAAATGATTTTTCTCTTTTCATAGAATCACAGAATCATTAAGGTTGGAAGAAACCTCCAAGATCAGCTGGTCCAGCCATCCCCCTGCTACCAATGTCACCCACTAAACCATGTCCCTAAGCACCAGGTCCAGCCTTTCCTTAAACACCCCGAGGGACGGTGATGCCACCACTTTCGTGGGCAAAAGTGGTTCCCTTTTTTGCTGAAGGAAGGGTTGTAGAGCACCTCTTAACAGACCTTCCAGCAGCAGTATGGGACCCTGGGGTGCCTTGAGCAGCTGCCTTGAGAGGGAGCCTGTCCTGCCCATGGCACTGCGGGGTGTACCACCACCTGCTGCCCCCCGCAGCATGGGTTGGCTTGGGACCCTCAACCGGTGAGACCTGGGAAGAAGTGTGCTGGCGATGGGAGCAGTGGGCAGCATCCCTGCACAGTCATTAGTTGCTCCAAAAGTCACTTGTAAAGGTATTATGGGCAAGAAGGCTTTTAGAAGTAGCTGGACAAAATGCTTTTAAAACTACTGTTTTAAAGCTGTGTTCAAAATTGCATGCTGTGTTGCAGTGATACATTGGTAGGACATTGTAGAAATAAGTGCTTTTTGTTGTGCAAAGACTAAATGCATAATTCATAATAGAAACCCAGCGTTATTGATTCCTGTGAGTCCTTCAGACAGCTCATGGTTTGCAAATGGCATCTTGCATCAATACCTTCGTGAAACGTTCAGGTATGCATTTAATGGCAGAGGGGCCATTCTGATCCGATGCAGTCATTCCCTTGCTGAAAGCTGGCACTTCACTGACGCTAGTGGTTATCGTTAGAGATAGCTCTACTCTACGATATCTTCTTCTTAGCCATGCAGTTAATCTGTTATTTAACATTCCCCACCTCTTCTTTTAGAAATGAATGCTTTTTAGCTCTACATTTTTATTTGTTTTAAGGTGTGAAATCCTTGGTGTTAGTCTAACTGTGCTGACTTTTTTTTTAAAGAGCTTTACTGCCTTTCATATCTGAAATATACTTTGAAAAAGCATGTTTTTTTTTTTTTCTGTGTTAATAAAAATAGTAAGAAGATTGCTTGCTGTGCAAGTGCATATAAATGAATCTTCTGCATGTTCCTCCTGGTTATTTCTGACAGCTGTTGTAACCTGTACAGCTCCACTTCAAACACAGCATGCAGCTTGTTGAGCTCACTGCTTTAGTCTTTGGGTGTGGCTGAGATATGAGGATTTCCTCCTCTATTTCATTTTTTCAGTGTTCAGCAGGACCTATTTGTGTCTAGGTAGATAGGCTCTTTCATTTTTTCTCCTAAAAATTTTTGACCTTTTGTGTTCAGGACTATACTCAAACATCATGCCTAAGCAGAAGTATTTTTTCCTTTGAGATTTGTTCCTTCACAAATTTTTTTTAAAAGTCAGCTGTTAATGCTGTAAAGAAATATTTGATTTTGTTGTTATCCCTGGAAATATGTACAATTATAATTGACTCATACCACATGGCGTATACAAATTTTTCAAAAATCTTCTACTGACAAGTAAACCTCACAGCATCTGTGACCTGCTTAGTATAATCTATAGGTGTTTGCAAAGCAGATCAGCAAGCAAACTCAGGACTTTTTAGGTGTTTATGAGAAGTTTAGACAAAGGAGGAAGGTAACCAGGGGTTGGTGAGGCAGTGACAAAATGTGAAAGTTTTAGAGGCTGATGATAAACCACATCACAGAATCTCTCTGCAAGCAAATAAATAAATCAAGTCAATAAAAACTGTGCCACAGACTTCAAGTTTATTTGATCCTCTTTAATGCATGCAGACTTCATGACTAATTGGGAGTAGGAAAGAGAATAATTGAAAACAGTAAATTAAATATGCATGAAATATAGCTTAAGTGCATTGGTATTTTTACGGCATGCAGCACTTTTGGAACAGTTGAGTGTATGTTTTTATGATCCTTTTTGTTTATTTATTTATTTTAAATTGTTTTATGTAGGTTCTTATATGAGAAAGGATGAGTATAAGGAGAATTAAGTCTACTGTGAGGTTATTCTATGGTAGACTGGAAACACTAGAACCAATATGTTTCCTATAATAGACTGATATATTAATTCATTCTCTTTTTGTGGGTTTATTGTTTGCAATTAGCTCTCAGCACAGATTTTATTCAATATTTAATTATTTATCCTTAGAGATCATAAGAGATAAAATTCTACCATTTGCAATTAAGTGTTGGCTTTTTAATTAATTGTTAAATTATGCATGGAATTATATTTTATCCATGTACTTTTGATGTGTCCACATTTAATAATTATTTATATACCAATTTAGAAATACTCTGGCTTGATCTTGCCCCCATGGGGCCAGTGTAACTGTGCCATTGGCTCCAGTGGGAGTAACGTTTGTCCCTCTAGCTGGACTCCAGACAGTAAGCAATCGCAAACATTCAGTCATAAACATTCCAAAATATTTTGTTCTACAACAATATTTTGTATGCTTTGGGATGCCAGGCTTGATCTGAGGTAATATAGGTGTGTGACTGCATGGGGACATAAGAATACATCTGAGTAAACAAGTTTTTTCCTGTAAAGAAGCATGTATTGTCTGTTAAAGACGTTTTTGGTGCTTTGAACAGGGAGATTTAAAGGTAGTAGTAATGTAATGTTTGAAATCCTCATCTACCTACTGAGATACAGAATCTGGATTCTAATCTGAATATTAAGTCTGCCAACCTTACCTCTTACCTGCTTTAGGCAGGTGTGGAGTATATTGCCTTTCATCTGAGTTAATGTATCCTTGTAGTTTTAAGCTGTGAAAGCCAGATTTATTGGTTGGGTTTGATACATGCTATTAACATTACATTTCAATATTTTAAACAATTCATCCATGATGAGGTGTATTTGGTGGCATGTGGTCCAAGGCTGGAAGGGAGAGGGCAAACTGGAAGGATGAAGGGTGAAGAAAACTGGTTGCACTGTGAAGCAGAAGCATGTCTCCGGCCAAAGATAAAATGAGACAAAAGGTGGTTGTGGCTGCTGTTGATTCGAGGTGTTGAATTGGAACAAGGAGGTCAACAATGTTTTTTTGGTCACCATCTAGCATTCAAAGCACAGGACCTTGTGGCAATCATTTATCCTCATAACTGACAGAAAAAACAGGTGTAGAGATCTGCATTTAAACTGGTCGTCTGCATGGCCTTTGTAGCCTATGCAAAAAAGAGTTTTCTGTGGCACAACTCAGCTCATCCTCAGCTAGGTGTGCCCAACAGGTCGGGGCTCGCTGTGTGCTCTTTGCCGGCCTGTTGCAGGAATGAGAGTGGCTACCCCTATCCCTGGTGTGGGCATGTGTGTTGTGGGATAAGTGCCACCCAGAGACAGACCTTCAGCCTGTCAGAGCATGCTGGAAATAACACTTGTTTTAGCAGGTTAAGAAAGTTTCTAGCAAAACTGCTGGTTAGTTAGGTCTCCACTGGTGGGGAAGCACTGCTTCAAAACATAAAAGGGGAATGTAACTTAACAGCAAGTGATTGCAAAATCGCAGGCTCACCTTTCAAAGAAAAGAGAGAAGTGAGAAGAAAAAAACCGACAGCGAGCTTCTAAGCAGCCAAACTCTGCAAACTCGGGAAACCAATAGGTAGGGTCTCCTGGGGAGGTAATCTAAGAGAGGAAGGAATGCAGGAGGTCTGGCAGTCGCTGAACGCGCTTGTGTTGAAGACACAAAGACAGGCTGCAGACGGGCAGCGCAGATAGGAGGCACAGTATAGAATATATTGCTGCTTGTAAGAGATGAGTCGAATGAAAACGGGCCGTACAAAAAATGGAAATAAAGGTAATAGGACTAAAGATTTGTATAAAAGAGTTAGTAAAGCATGATGGGATACAGTCAGACAAGCAAAGGTCCAGAATGAGTTATGGTAAGAGAGTGACATAAAAGTCCACAAGTGAAAGGTTCTGTGATTATGTCAGAATATGAAGAAGAAAGGAGAAATACAGATGCATTACTGAGGCGAAAAAATGAGATGTATTATTGAATGGTGTAGAGAAGGCTGAAGTACTCCATCCTTTTTAGACTGCATAACACTGACTTGATGAAACACATTTTAATAAGATTAGAGTAAAATTAAGATAAGGAAAGGTCAGTTTAAAGAACATTTAGAGAAGTTATGTGCTTTCTAATTGCGCAGTTTTATTCACCTAACAGTTAGAAACTAATTGAAGTCATTTATAGCATTTTATCATTTTATTTAAGAATTCACAAAGGACTCCTAGGAGTCCGGAGTATAGCAAGCACAATACCTGTCTCCCAAACAGAAGGAAAGAATGGGGAATTACAGATCTTACAGAGTAATTCACTCTGTGGGAAGGCAGTGAGGCAAATTATTGAACTATCATCTATCCAACCTTTGGCTGGACGACTGATCTTTGAAAGCAAGCAGATGCAGGGGATGCTGTGTGAGTGGTGTACCTCAAGTTTTTGACGTGCTCCCACATGTAGTCTCATTAGCAGGTTACTATCAGAAAGCTTGAATGAAAGGTTCTGAGATATAATTTGCTTAGGTATTGTCATCATTAACAGCTGTGACTGCAGCCAAACCTGGCACTAGCGAGAGCCATGGCCTTCCATTGTGGCTGCCGTCATGGCTGCCATCAGGTGCTGCCACAGCGTCCTCTGCCTCGGGGGGGCCATGCAGTGAGCAAGGACCCACTGTCCTTTCCATCAAAGGTGGGTGTGGACACCTTTCTGTGCTGCATCCTCAAGTGAGGACTCAAGCTCTGTCACTTCATCCTTGCAATTTTACCCTGTTTCTGTAACACTGTGGCTGCACCTTTCTCTGGCTCAGGCCTGGTGTCACGTTGTCAATAGGAAGTGCGGCCTTCACCCTGCCACGCTTCTTACAGGGTCCATCTCCTCTACTGGGCTGAGTTTGCTCATGCCTAGGAAGCTCCAATAGCTGCAGATTAACTCCCCATGCTCTCTGTGGGCCAGCACAGACAAGGAGACAGCTCATAACCCTGCCTTCTTGTAGACACGTGTAGCTCTCCCGTACGTTTGTGGGCATGCGGTTGTGAAACTCCATGTGGCTGCGCTACACCTCATCATTATGATGGCAAGAAGTTTGCAGCCATCTGTAATAAAGCACTAAGAAGATATGTATTCTTGGAAAATCAAGGACAGGTTGTGAGGAACTGTGTTTATTGAGTCTGAAACACAAAACTGAACAGAGACATGATAGCATGTCCTCAGTATGTAAAAAGGGGGTTATGCAGAGGTGGGGGTGAACAAGTCTTTTCCAAAGTCAGGCTCTAAGGAGGGAGAAACAAAAAATTTGGCTTAGTTTACAGATGATTTAGTTTGAAGATTAGCAAGGCAAAGTACCCCCCCCCCAAAGGATAGTAATCATAGTAAAACATTGAAGTGTACATATCATATTGTAAAATTTCCTTCATTTGAATTTTCAAGAATAAATTAAACAAGCATCTCTGGAGCATTTACACCAAACTTAATCTGCTGCACTCCGTGGAATTGAATAAGATGATCTGTTTAGTCCTTTTTAGCCTCACATTTGTATTATTCTGGGATAGTGACAAGCCTAATATAGACCAACCCTGTTATGAAAATAATTTTCAACTTTGAGTCTTAGAGCTGACCAATGACAAGTTTTTTATGAAGCTTATATTTTCATTAAATTAGTGATTTCAATCTGCATCAATCCTACAGTTTCAGTGGGAATGCCCGCTTTCAGTGGGCAACGTGAAAGTAACGTGAAGATAATGTGAAACTTAATGATGTTTGCTTTGTATTCTTCATTACTTGGTATTAATGCATTTGTAAGTAAAATATTTTTAAAAGGGAACAGAACAAAAGTTACAAATTAGGCTTTAAGCAGGTTGTGAGTCACATTTTAGTTATCACCAGTAATATATGCTGAGGCTGCATCTCATAACAATCAGAAAATAAGAGATTTTGAGCGGGTTTTATAATGCACTTTTAATGTTTTTATTTTTCTAAGATTTATACATAGTCTTATACACAAAAGCATCTGAACAAGGAGCATGGCGTTGAGGAAAAATCATAAAGGGCTACTGAGGTGCAAAACAGGGGAGGGATGGACATCCTGGGCATTAGTCACAACTGGTACAAGAATTGTTAATGAGCTGGGAGCACGTGTGGCATTGCACAGGACCTCCCCTGACTTGCAGTGTGTGGCATCTCCTTCGTGCTCACTGGGAGCTGTTCGTAGGGTGAAGGTTACTTCGGTGGTACTAAAGCTAGTAATAGGTACTAAACAGGTACTAAAGCTCTGTAACTTAATATTTTTGGGCTTTAAATTGTGGCAATAACGGAGTAGATGTCTGTTTTGTGTTAGCAGATAACCATTTCTGCTGAGCTTGTGAATCTGTACAACATGGGCTCCATTCAGATGTATTTGCTGATCCCAATATGCAAAGTTAGTTGCAGCCAACCAAGACTGTGGAAGTGTTACAAGCAGTGGAGGTAGTGCCATGATAAAGATGATGACTAAGTGCAATGGGATCTGTGGAGGTATTTTTAATGGCCAGACCTTGGTTCTAGTACTGACAACCCATATTAATTGATGTAGTCCTTTACCTCAGAAAGATCTGAGATGGGAGTTGGAATGGAGACAAGATTTATTTTTCTGCAATAGGCAGAAATAAGGATTTGGGGGAAAAAAAAAAGACTTAAGACTTTTGGTTAAACTTGTCCTGTGCAATAATTGTTTGAGGTATCACAGAACTACTGAAATCCAGAAAAGAACTCATAAATGTGCATATTTGTGTCCTAGTTCTTGCTTACTACATACATAAGATTATGCACATGCTTGCATACTTGCTGAGTTGGGGATTAGGAGAATATTAGAATGCATTTTGTGAAACCGAATATAGGAACATGATAAATATAAGGACAAGGTTTAGCAATATCCTGTTTTTTTTTTTTGATATGAACAATAGTATATTTACCTTAAAGTCATACAACTGTGTGTTTTGTTTTTTTCTAGTTATGTTGCTTTATTAAGAGTTATCCAGAGACATATGAAACAATGGGAGGTGGGGGATAAGATGCAAAACAGAGTATGCAAAAGCAGTGGGTTAATCAGGCAATCTAGATGTCTGGAAGAGACATGAAGGTTAATGTAAAAAAAATTATTTTTATTTTTTGACTGATTCAAATTCAGGTACAAGGACAGGGTTTCAGAGGGGTGGAACACACTAAGTGTGTTCAAATCACAAAGTACCAATGCTAGTAGTGTGTACAATGTTGGCCAGATGAGTAAGTGAAGGATCAGTCCAAGACTGCAGCCAAGGATGAATCTTCTGTTCTAAAATATCTGTTATAAAGATCAGGGATATTGAACTCGCTTTGTGTGGGAGACTTGTTTAAAAGTAACTTAGTAAAAGAATTTGAAATCATAAAGGGATTTTATGAAATGGAGTACCATTAGCTGAGCCTGCTGTTTGGGAAAATTAATATCCAGAACAAAAACAAATGGCTAGAAAACTATGAGTATGAAATAAAGAATGATTTATTTCCAGCGTAGCTACAAGAGAAGTTTCCAGTACAATGGATTATCAGACTGGTGAGGAAAAGAATGAAGGGAAAGGGAGTTTTTGACAACTGGACCTAAAAGTGGATTGACCAGGGTTTGCTTGGCAGTGAACAGGCATGAAGAAGAGACTGAGCACAAGTTTTCCCTTTATGCCATCTTACCACCCACTTGCGGTTGGGCCAGGGGGAAGCAAGTCAGTGTCTGCTTGGCGGTGCATGTCCAGCACGAGCACATTCACACAGAGACGGAGGAACAGCACCATCTGCAGCTGAGTGCTTGTGCTGGCTGCACCCACTGCTGTCCCCTGGGGAAAAGCTGCGCCTGAAGGTTAATATTGCAGGGCTACTCAGTGATTAAATTATGCCAGAATTTGCGTTTGCTTATTTTCAATAGAATGTGTTCAGCTTAGTATAGGCTTCAGTACAAAAGATCATGACCAGGATATGTATTTGGAGTTTGTTGTTTCCCCAGAATCTCTATCAAATAAAATTTTGGTTAAAAATAAGGAGATTAAAGAACATAAGAGAGAGTCAGAGAGAGGACATTGATCTGCACAGAACAGCTTCTGCTCCCTGATCTTTAGGGGTGCCATTGGGTTGGCGATGGACCACAGCTCAGAGCCTGGCTGTGCTGAGCAGGCTGGTGGGATCTGAATTACCTGAGGTGGAGTGGCCTTGGGGTGTATCAAGCAACACTCGTGTATGCTGTGCGGGGCAATCTAAGAAGTCTGCAGAGCAAAATAAGTAGTACTGAAGACATTGGAGGAAGCAGCCTTGCTTGGCAAATCAGTCACATGGGAAAATTTCAACAAATCCGATATTCTGACAATTACACGCTGCATTTTCGCAAGGATCTTGTTGCAGCCTGTTCAGAGCTTTTAGGAAGAATGGCATAAATCATGCTTTGTGTGTATTGGCATGGTAAATCTTTATTTTTGCATAAAAACAAAATAAAACTTTGTGTAAGATTTTTTTAGTTCTTTATTCATATCTTACATTTATTTGCCATGCAGTTGGAACTGGCAGTATGCTTCCTTTGTATTCAAAAGGTGAAAGGACTGAAAGATACAAACTTTCAAAACCTACAGAAAGCTTTTTCCTCATTCCTCACTAGTGCTTGTTGTACAATTTGTCTTCTAGAAACAATCTTCAATACATTTTTAAGAAGCTGAAAAATTAGGGAAGCTCATGAAGATGTCAGGATCTTAGGCAGTGGCCACAGCAATGTTGCAGTGGTCTGAGTGATGACATTTTCTGTGGAATGGTACAATTACAGCAGCTTTTAACCGTCCGTGTCTGTTATCTTATGTTTTACTCTAGCCAAAAATCTGAAGCCCTTCACATGATCCAAAATTTACCGAAGTGAATGGGAGTCTTAAATGATCTTTCTACGGGCATTGAGTCAGGATTTATCAGTGACCTCAGTGGTAATTAAGGCCTGACCTTTTTTTTTCCAAACACACCCACTGCAGCTCTAACTTTTGAGTCCTATCCCATTTTCCTTCCGAGGAGTTGGTAGTGCTTTGTATCTGGGCTGTGCATTTAATTAACTTCACTTCCCCAAGCGAACAAAGTGGTACTTGAAAAGACTTTCCCAGGCTGTGTAGCCTGAAAGGCCTCTCTTGGCTCTGTAGTGTTGTAATTCTTGATGATGCCTGGGGATAACGCTGTTTTTTAATAAAGGCTTGTCAGCAAAACTTCAGTTTCTCAAAAACAGGAATCAGATTTGATTCGACTACTGCCAGTTCTGAAAAATGTAAGGAAAGGCCTGGTTTGGCTTGTTCTCTCAATGATCTCTTCAGCTTACCTGTAACATAGATAAGAAAAATCCCAATATTTTAAGAAAGATACCCGATTACGATCGTCTGCTTTCGTCAGCCTGTGCAAACTGGAACGATTGCAACTGTGTGAGCACAAAGTCTGCCTTGGCTCCAAGGCCTGTGGCCCCAGGGTCGCGCAGTTGCCTCACTTCCTTGAGGGAGTTCCTGGCTGCCTCTGGCACATGGGAGTAGCTGCTGCCTGTTCCTGCCTTATCTGATCATACGCTCTCTCTCTCTGGCCTCTTTTGCCTTCTCCTCAGTATTCTGCAACACATTATTTCCTTTCCTTCCTACACTGTTTCAATTGAGAACGTAATCCCTTGCATTTTAGGTACTGGGCTGAGGCACGCTGTGCTGTTGAACCAATGTCTGTGAGGTGTCTCCATGCCAGGTGTGCATCCCCTTTATACACAAAAAGGGCCACAACACTATTTTCCTGCCAGATTTTCTTCTGAAGCAGAAAAAGGGTAGAGATCGTTTTGTTTTCACAGAGTTTTAGCAGTGCATGTTCTCTCCTTCCTTTCAACACCAAGCAGATTTTGCTTGCAGATAGAGCAGGGACAGACTTTCCCATTTCATCCATACAGGCATAAGCAGCCAGATTTTGTCCAATATCAGCACAGCACAACTAAACATATCAAGAAAAAAAATAAGAAGTGGGTAAGTTTCATCCCGCTTTTTTCTTTTTTTTTTTTTCTTTTGTACAGTTGTGGTCAGATTCTCTACCTGGCTGTGGCTCCGTGAAGTGCATCAGTGAAAGAGGTTTTAGGTGACTTCACTGCCAAGACCTATAGTCACAGCCTGTAGCTTGTTCTTTGCTGTGGCCCATGGCAAAACCAGAGGTCACTGTGTGCAGATTCAGTTCAGATGTGTAGATGTCTAGGGCTGTTGTGGTGTGTTAGGGTATTCAGGACAGGTTTGTGAGAGATGGACTGGACGGACATCAGCAAACCTTCATCCTGGAGAAGAAGCTTTGGGCCAAGTGGCATAACCCTCAGCACATGAAATGGTCTTAGGTGTGTGCCCATGCAGCTGAATCACGGCTTCATTTTCTGTCACTGGAAATGAGAACCAGGCAGACTGAAGGCAATGGTGTCAGGTTTGTTGTGACACCAGCCTACAGAAAAGGAAATCAAGCCCTGTGGCTCAGGGCCTTTAACTGCAGAAGGGGAATTGTACTGATTACTGGGTTGTAACTGATAACAACTCGATTGCAGGGTCAACCAAATGCGTCAGCTGAACAGTATGATGAAGCTATGCAAGTTATGTGGAGTATTAATTCACTAGCTTTCGGAGGCAGCAACCATCTTTACGGTCTTCATTTGTAGAGTGCCTAATGTGCTGGGATCTGGGGCAGGATTACAGTTCTGTGTCTGCTCCAATTTTAAAAGCTGTTTTTATTAGTGGCAGCGTAGGTTCCTCAATGCAGAGCTTAAGTTTACTGGGAATATATGATATGAAAAATATCTCATGCTCATATCAAGGGGGGGGGAGCTTTACTTGACACAAACATTGTAGTATGCATGCCAGAAGAAGAAGATCAGAAGATGAATCATCTCTGAAACAGTACCTTAAATCTTCTCTGTCTCCTTTTGACTGATGAAGCCATTTTGCTTCTCATTTGTCATATGCCCCATAGCCACTAAATACCTCCCACATCTTCCTTAAAGAATCCCTTGTCATGCCCAAATTATCAAATCTCCCACACTCACATGGGTATATTGCAAAAAGCTGCCTGAGGCAGCATGTAACCTACTTCGCACGTGGACCTTGCAGAGCGCAGGGCTGACAATTCTGCTGTTTTATTGAAAAGCCACAAGAAGTCTTAATGAAATGCAAGGGGGGTCTGCAAATCCCGTGGATCCATCCGGGAACTCCCACCTGAATACGTGTGGTATGACACGATTTGAAGGAGTCTGAGTGTGTCAGGAAAACAGCAGTGAAACAATACTTGGTTTTTGTGTGCTTAAAGATCTAAGAATTCATTATATGTGTTGAGAGGCAAAACCTGCCTGAGTGATGATTGAGAGAGGTTTTTTGAGCTTTTCCTCAAGTAGCAATGTAGGATCTCTTGAGAAGCACAAGGTGTTTCTTCTAGATGTGGCCTCCTGCATTGAGTGAACACACTTGCTATACGTCAGTTGCCCAAATACATCTTTTTAGGTACACATCTGCTGCTCAGGGCATTGGAACAAATTCTGTATTATGTTATCATGAGCTAGCATGTCACAGTAGTATGTCCTAATTGATTAATCTTCTCAATAACTGTCAGTCAGTGGTGGAACTAAGAAAGAAGTCTAAGGCATATTGCTGGTTTTCCTGTTGTGAGACCTCTATGGCACTTTCTTCATAAATCGTATGGATTCGTCTCTGAAACATCTGTGATTTCCAGAAAGATGAGTTGGGGAAAATGGTTGTTTCTGAAATACTTTGGAAACGTCAGAGTATAAGAAACAAACCGAAGGTAAACAAATGTACATTGTGAGAGACAGGCCAGAGGATAAATCATCTTTAAGGCACAGAATTATACAGCACCTGATGAGAAAACAAAATGGACAGATTAGAAACTGTTGAATTTTGTTAACTCACGATTCTGCACGTTACCATTGTCAGGAGTTTTGTGTTGAAAAGAGAGGAGACATTGACTTGTGTGCTTGCCATGGTTCTTCAGCAGCACTGGTCCGGTGTCTTTTAGATGTACACCCCTTTCCTCTGTCCTTAACTTGATGTCCTCCCTTGTCTGTAGTCGCCAGCCTGCACTGTGGCTCTGGTCTGGCTTAGGATTCAGTTCTCCTAAGGGAGCTGGAGAGTGACACGTCCTGGCCAGAGGGGCAAGGAGGAGGGGGACCCTCTCACAGGGTTTTATTGTAGAAAAATTGCCTGCTTTTGTGGGAAAGTGTATAGCACTCAGTTTTCCATGGTTCTTTGAATAGAAAACTAAAAAGGCACAGTTGTTTTGGGTTAAAAAACGAAGACCCTTGTGCTTTTCATTTTTTCAGCATTTAGCATAATAAAATCTAGTATTAGGGGTTTTCATGTTATCTTTGAGGCTTTCCTTTTTTTCTGCCACATATATACTAGGAGAACATTTGTTTCTTTGTTTAGCTTAACAGCAGTTCATATTCCCAGAGATTTTTTCATGTGTCATTTTTTAAAAAATAATTGCACATTGGATTTTTAATCACAGTTGGGATTAAAATTAAATTACATTGTATATGTGTGTGAGTCTATAAAGCTATGTATAAGAGTGATATTGTGCATGTACCTTGATTGCATCTGCAGAATCTTTATAAATGGTTTGGAAAACATTATCTGTTGTAATTCCTTCTGGAACAATCTTCTAGACGACTTGTTCTGGCTAGTCTTCAACACGAACGTAAATATACTCTGATACTATTCCCAATTAAGATGATGGTCTTTGTAAAAATGGGTCACATGGTAATTTCATGTTTAGAAGTTGGAGTAAGAAAACCTGAATTAAAAAACATTTATCAAGCTGATCACCAGTATGGAGGCAGTGATTTAATCAATAAGATGGATCTAGAAGTCCTCCCGAAAGTCAGGTAAACAGAACTGTTGCATAAGGCCAAAGGTCTGGATTGATTCCTGCTGTCCTCGTCATGCACACAGAAATGCTGGCAGTCAGGGGATCGTCTTACAGATCTTGTATTGGAAGCACAGTTTGTCTCTAGTAGATGTGAAAACTTTAGAAGAACCTTTTGATGTTGTATTTTATCATCTGGAAGCTTAGGAAGTTTCTGACCTGGTGCCTTACTGGAAACATCAGTGAATCAACATTAAATTGTATCTGAAAAGCCCTCAACCTCTGCCCTGACTGGCAGTGTCAAGAATCTCTGCATCTGAGAAGTGAGGCCCTTTGTTTCCCTTTTAAAGAGCGACTGGCTGAAATTTTTAACAATTTCAAATAAGGTTATACTTGAGCTAGCTAAGCTAACGCTAAAAACCAAGAAGTTGGCCTGTGGGCAGACATCTTTCAGCTTTGTTGTTCCCATCAGAAAAGTTAAGGCTTTCAGCTGACTCTCTTCTCATTACTTCTGCCCCCTCACTCATGGCTGGCCTCCCAGGATCTGGTGGTTATCAGCTCTTTTCAACCCGTTTCAGTCAAAAGAGGTCAAGTGGCAAAGGCTGGCTGTCTCTTAGGGGGCATAGGGGAAGTGGATCCAACGGGTCGGTGACCACGGGCAGAAGAGCACTGCAGAGCCGTCAGGAGGGTTAACCTCTGCAGCTGGTGGGAAGGGCTGTGTGTGCCCTTGGCTTCCCCAGATCAACTAAACATCATATTTCTTTGGAACGTTGTAAAAGGATGTGTGAGCTGTTGACAAAACTCACTCAGCACTGGGAAACATGTTGTTAATTGGTGGGCCATATGGCTTGATTAGTAATATGTTTCAAGGCAGAATGTGCATCGACTTCTGGCCTGACAACAGTGAACGTGCATGCTGAGGGTAATACACGTGCCAAGACAGGATTTTGCTCTGTACATTTTTTCACAGTTCACTGAGTCTAGCTGGCCTCATCTGTAAGCGATCAAGATTTAGGTCAAAATAGGTGAATATCTGGTATCGTTTAAACTGTCAGATACTGATTTTTGGTTGCTATATGCATTCGTTGCATATAACTTGACACTGTTTTTCAATAAAATGAAATAAAATGCAATGGAACAGTATGAGTGCAGACAAGGGTGTGAATTTTGCCTGTTATTATAAAGAATTTAGATTTGTAAATTTGTCATGAAAGTGAAAGTTGATGTATGTGTATGCGTGGATATTAAAAGATAACTGTTTATATGACTGAATTCTTTGGTATAAAAGGGGAGCTTAAATTTTACTTTTGCATTTATCTGTGCAGGTTCGAAAACATGTGAATGACCTATATGAAGACCTAAGAGATGGACATAACTTAATCTCGCTTCTAGAAGTCCTTTCTGGAGACACCTTGGTAAGCTTTTAAATCAGAATGCAGGAGTTCCAGTTTGTTATGTATACATACACTCTGTTAACTCTTAGGATATTGGCTGCTGGAAACTTCTTTGGTATTTCCCATAACCTGTGACTTGATACCAAAGACACAAGTTATGTTTCTGTTGGTAAAATATTGCACCATGAATTCTGTAGGAGAATGCAATCTGTTTGCTTCATTTCTTGTGGTCAGTGAGACTTCTTTTCTTAATAGGGTAATATACTAGTTTTTCTGCTCTTCCCTTTTCTTTATAATTTTTCTTTTAACAAGTACTGGATGCTTAATATCCCTTCCCGTTAGAGGGAGTAACTTACAAATAGCAAGGGTAAAATGTCCCTGAAATTGTCTAACACACTCCTCAGATGTCATTTCCTTTCTTTGTGAGCATTACTTCCTTTGCTTGGTATTTGTTCTCTTCGTTATGTTCTTCTTTTCATGCTCTTCTTTTCATTTGTGGTCTGTCTTGTGTCTTTGCTGTCCTGTCTCCTGTCTGTTATATTCATTAGCCAAGAGAGCGAGATTTTTTGAAGACCTTACGGTTGGTGAGTTCAACAGAAGCATGCGCATATGAACAGCATGAGGATGTGGAGGATGAGGATAAGGGGGTAGGTGCCGACCCCCATAACTGTACTAACAGTGTTTGAAGTGTGGTGTCTGCTAATGTAAAAGTCGATTTTTAGTTCAGTGTTCTGCAGTAGTTCCATAGAAAGGACAAAAGAACTCATGTTGGTAAACCAGGACATGTATGTTTAAAATGGAGGTATGGTAAGGACAAATTTTTATTTGGCCTTTTTTATGAACAGCTAAAATGCTAAGGTTTAACGTATCTGTTTACTTTCACTAAGCTGTACAAAACCAAGGTGCAACATTATCAAAATCCTATAGGACTTTTCTTTTTTTCAGTTAGGGAATTACAGTAGTTCCAGAAATTCCATTAAACCAAGCTTTTATACATGCAATCTCTATTGCCAATTCACAATTAATTCAGAAAAAGCCTTGAAGGCTTTAAAATGATGGCAGAAAATCGGTTTGTCTTAGTTAGAAGCCTCACCCACAGTGTATTTGATGTAATATTGGTTAATATTTTGAAATGAGGTAATTTAGAAGCGCAGATCTATTTCTTAGAATTTATCAAATGTAATAGTTACTTTTTCAAAGCAGATAGTCAAAGTAGAAGTTATGTGACAACTGTGTGTAGGGCTACCAAGTATATGGATGGTTTGCAGGATTTATCTTTCTGGCAACAGATGATGAATTACTGTTTCACTGTGTTTCAACCATCCAGAAGGGAAATATCTACCTATGAAGGATAAAATGCTGAGTTCTTGTTAGTCCAAGAAGCTATTCCATGCCTTTGTAGAACCTGCATTGTCAGCGTTTGCTACAGCAGCTTGTCGTCATAGGGCCTAATTATGTTCTTGGCTCTGTGTGTGTCGTGCTGCAGTTGTGATTTCAGTGGAATATGTGTGCTTTTCTCTAGAGGCATAACATCCCTCAAAATGCTGCGTTTTAGCTATACGGTAGAAAAAAAAAGTATTTCCCCTCTGAGATCCTCAGCCTTTATTTTGTGACAGTTTGGGATTTATTTTACTCTCTCTGTTTTGGAAAGCAAAGTTCCAGGTCTGCAGTCCTTCATTGCATCCATGGAAGTTATTCAGTAGCAAGGGCTGCAGGGACTGATCCTGGGCTCTTAGTGTGAAAAAGAAGGAGCTAAATCAAAGGTTCTACAATGGAAATTAAAGTTTTTTGTGTTTCAGTTTATGCTTCTTATTCAACTCCATTTTCCCATGTTTTGTTTTGGCAAGCGTCTGATACTCCACAGGGGGGAAAAAAGTCAAGTGAGGAAGGCTTGGGTTTATCTTTGCGTTTCACAGCGATTGTCTGAGGAAATACTCTCATTCATGGCTGAGCCCTAGCAGTTATAGTTTGCTTCAATTTATTGCTGTGAAAGTTTGTGAAAAATCTGAAATAAGGAAGAAGAACATAAGGATTTGGATAATATGATGATAAAAAATTAACTGCTTTCCCATTGTTGATCTGTGGCAGCTAAGTAAAGTATTCTTTTTCTGTGTGATTCTTCTTGGTGATTTTACACTAACTGCATGCAGTTTTGCCATGTTTCCATTAACACACCACTCATTTCACAGATTCTTGCTCATATGTTTTTGATTTGAGAAGAGTGATTAGTTTTTTTCACGCTTTATAATGTTTACCCAAGTCAAGAGTTTAAATTTACACTCTAGGGCTGTATATGTTGTATTATGTCTTTTTGGAGGAAGGTATTATCTTTATTAGATGCCTTTAAATAAATATGTATTGCTGTTACAATGATTATGCAGTCATACCATAAATAAATGGTGTTAAATCATAAAAGTGCGTACAGAGATAAGCTTTCCATTACAGTTTACCAGAGCAACATAAACGTCCATGACATTACTTATATTTTACTTTGCTTAATATGCTGTAAGTCTTTAATAATTACATATTGTAGTTTGGTTTCTGTAGATTTACGTGGGGCCTTTCTTTAGCTCTCTTGGCCAAAGTAGTACTTTACAGGGAAACAGCTATCTGCCAGCATGGAGCAAAGTTGCACCTTGGCACACTGATCTTCCTTTCCATCCATTGTACTAAAAAATTTCAACTACAGCTTAAAAAAAGGAAAGTCATTAAAGCACACTTTTCCACCAAAGACTTTGGCTATTGGCTTCAGTAAAACTGTAGAGCCTAGAACATTTTATGTGGTATTTTTTGAGCCAGACTGTTTGTTCTTTTGTCTGAAAAGGAAATCTCACGATTATTGTTTTACAATTTTAGCCCCGAGAAAAAGGTCGGATGCGTTTTCACAGACTCCAGAACGTCCAAATTGCACTTGACTATTTGAAAAAACGCCAGGTACGGTGAACATTTTAATAAAAGATGTTAACAAAAGTTGCATAACCAGTAACTAATAAATAAAAACAATAACAAAAAAAATATCCTCCTTGGTCATTCATGCACACTGTAACATAACAGCTGCTGGTATAGGGCTGCCTTGATCTTGTGCTTGAGACAGTAAAGAGGGATGTGTCAGAAGTAGCTTAACACCAGTCTTTTCTGAGCAATAACATCAACACATGTGGTATAAGATACTAAAGAGGAGAAAATTATGGGGAAGATCCACAGGAATTGCTTATAATAGATTCAAAATCTCGCAAGCTGTCCAAACACCAGCTGGTATGTATTATTTTTTTCGCAAAATCTTTTTTTAGTGCAAAATGCAGATTCAGAGAAATTAGAACTTTGTATGGGAGTCACTTGTTTTGATGATACTTCTTTTGGAAAACCCTTTTCAAGCCTTGTTCCTGCTAAAACCAGAACTCATGTAGAAGGTTCGGGTTTAATTTCACCTTTGGACCAAACACTTGAAAACTGCACTCACTCCCTGGTGGTTTTCTACTGCAGTGGAATGAGTTTCTTTCTGCTTTTACATTTCTTTTACATTTCTTTTAGAAATTTAGGATTCTCGCTTTTTCCTTTTGCAAAATGGCAGCATTCAAAAATGTCAAAATAATTTTTGGAAATTAAAACTACATCTCTGTCTAACCCATCCTTATGAATTGACACTGGAAATGAGCTGTTTTGGTTGATTTTGATTGGTTTGGTTTGTGTTTTTTTTGCTGCTTGAAAAGTGTGAAAAAATATAAGGTAGAAAAAACATAAACAGATACTTAATTTTTATTTTTTATTTTTTAAGCAGATTGCCTTTTCCGTATTGTGAGTGTAGTTACAGACTTTAGGTTGTGGGGTGATACTCGTGCACCAAGAACTCAATCCTGCTTCCCTGAATTCAGAGGGAACTTATGTGGGCTATTGAACAAAAATGCTACTCAGTAGATGAAAGGCTACTTGAACTGATGAGCACAAGGGAATTTTTATGCAGTGAGACCTCTGGATTTGTGCTGCACCGTGCCTTATTTCTGTATGCCAGACCTGAGGTGTATGTCACGGGACGTGTAAAATCAGATCAACCTCTCTCCCTGGGAACAGCAGGCCTCCATCATGTGGCTGTTGATTGTGATCTGAGAATTTTTGTGCTTTCTTCAGCCTTGCAGTTTCATGAAGGTGTAAGCTGTACCCTAGCTTACAAAATAATCGTATGCTGTTGGCATTCTGGGGTAAAAGTTTCAGCTCCCCCTCCCCTTCTTATAGAGGGGGTCCTAGCCTGGAGTGAGAGCTGTGAAAGGTTTTGAAGGCAAAGTGACTTTTCCAGAGACTGGGGTTCAGCTCAGGAAGGAAAGGCAGAGTTAAAGAGGTGTGGCACTCTTGTTATTTCTTTCTAAACCATATTTAGGAGGTAACCTGCTCAGGGTGTATGTATAACCTCCAGACACAATGCTTTATTGTTACTTAGGTTAGAAAGAGTCTATATATGGATAATTCTGGAGCCTGACTTGGGGGAAAAAAATAAAATACAAAGAAAAAAATAAAGAGGAAGCATATTTGACTATCATGTAGAGCTTTGCCAAACACAAACAGCTTTCATATGCAGTGAGAGGAAAACATTTGGATGTCTTTCATTTCTTTTTTTGAACTGGGGAATACACTTTTTTCCAGAGAGAGTGCTTTTTTTTTTTCTTTCTTTCTTTTTTCTTCTTTTTTTCTTTTTTTTTCTTCTTTTTTTCTCCTAATAGTTGAGATTATGTCTGCAGAGCAAAAAGAGAACATGCCTTTACTTATTTAGTGTTGATAACAGGGCATATGTTAAAAAGCATATGCATGTAGCTTTACTAGCATAAGCATAAAATACCTTTTATCTGAGTCATCATTAATTGCTAGGCTACCTGGATAAATAAGACAGAGAGAAATTGAATGGAATAATAAAATACAACAAAGAAAATAGAATTATTAAATTTACTCTGAACATGAGTTTATTGGAATGTCAAAAATACCAACGTTTGTTTTAACCCTGTTAACTTTTTCATGTTTACAGCATTGTGAATGAGTAAAACAGCAGAGGTGATAATAACCTTTGTCATTATTATGGCATTTTTGGGATAATAAATTCTTGGTTTTATCGAGCTAGGTCGTTGTGCTTTAACAGGCGAGTTCTCTTGTTGCTGGATTCTGTCTTTGATATGGGAGAGCATGGGGAAAGCCAGTGATCACTTCCGGAGATTCAGCATTGCCCTGAGACTGATGTACCACAGTAACAGATCAGCATGTCCTTGTTATCCTTTCCCCATCTATCACACCTTCCTCCTTTGACACAGGCTGAGATGAAGGGCATTTGGCACAGGGACCGGATTTGCTGGCATAGTGACAGCTGAGGGATCTCCTCAAGTCAGCGTGGGTGGGAGAGGGTGATTCCTGGCAGGCCACAGGCAGCCAGAATTTAATTCCTTTCAGCTTGTGAGAACTAAAGAAAATAACAGAGTAGGTTCAGGAAGTGAGTAATGCTTCCTTCATAGTCGCGCCTATGTAGTGCGGTATGTATTCTTGGCATATTTATTTCAATTCTGTGTGTTTTCTTCCTTCATTGGCAGGTGAAACTGGTTAACATTAGAAATGATGACATAACAGATGGGAATCCCAAGTTGACTTTGGGGTTGATATGGACCATAATTTTGCACTTTCAGGTAAGTCTAGTTTTGCTTGGTAATATGTTTTCACTAAGATTCCTGCATACCTTTATTTAGGACCTCCAGATAGCCTGTGCAAAAATACACATTATGCCTCTAACGTGTATTTGAAGGTTTTGATAATTCTGTTTTGGTGATATAAATTAAATCTTAAGGTGTAGTTTGCTGTCTAATTTCTTGTCTGTGCAGTCATAGAAAATACCTTGGTTTTTGAACATTATTTAAGACAGAGATTGGTGTATTTCTTTCAGCACTTGGATAAATAGGCCTTGTTTTATTCTACTGTTTTTGACTGATTTTGTTGAATATTGAAATAAAGAGTTTTAAATCTTGTTTCATTCTGGATCTAAATTTCTGATATGAGTATTGTAGCAAGCACTACTTTCAGCATTTTCAAGCAGTTGGTAACAGTTCAGCATTTGTTTTTAGTACAATAAACGTGATGGAAACACGGGGTCACACTAGGTGGCACTCCAATTGTTGTACACTGGGCAGATTGTGTACAGTATAATGCAGCCTTACAGTCTGTGGTGTTAAATTGCTCCTCAAAATGGGGCCCTCACAATGCCTGTGGCTGTAGATGATGTAATTCAGATGACAGATAATTCCCATTTACTGACTGCAGCATTGTTAGCAATAGACTTGGTGCTGTGCAGTCATTTTAAATGGTCGAAACATTACACGATTGTACAGAAAAAGCATGGTTCACTTAAGAATGCCCTGCACTGGACTTATGATTGGAAAAAAACACCTTTTAAACAAACAAACAAACAAAAACACAAACAGCTGCTAGGGTCTTGTTTCCCTTCTTGTAAATTGTAAGAAGAACAAAAGACACGAATAGGACCAATGTGGCAATGGTCTAACCACGGCGGGCAGCTCAGCCAAGGCCAATGCACAGGGTAAAGGAGAATCTAACTTTTCAACATCTACGAGGCCCTGAAGTTCCCTCAACCTCCCTGTTATCTCAGTCTTTAGCTTAACTTCTACATGGTGTATGGAGAAAGGAGTCTGGGCGTAAGTATATTTGAGCATGACCCATAGAATAAGCCATGGGTGAATGTTGCTGCGTTTTAAGAAGTAAAGATTATTAAAAACATGGATAGAAGCAGATAGTGGTAATGAAACTTTTAACTGATGTGTGTTTTATCTTTCTGAACCTCATGAATAGGTTTTTGCAGGATGAAATTTTTATTTTTTCTTGCTAACTGATGCATGGGACATCTGGTACGGTTTTGGATGCTTATAGAAAGTGATGAAAGCTAGCATTACTATTTCCACCTGTGAAAAAAAAAGTCAAGAAAGAAAAACATAAAGTGTCTAATTTAGGCGAGCTGGTGTGACAAAGATTTTCCGCTGTAAGGTAGCCAGCTCTGTGTGAAATATGTAGGACCATTTAAATTGTAGCTGAAACACTTACTTCACTCTATACTGACCCTCAATAACCATGACGTAAATCTCTACCAGTGTAATTCAGGTCTTGTAAATCTGTCAGATTTCATTTTTTCAAAATAATTTGTTAAAAAATCTATGTTAAAATATTTTTAAGAATGAATAGTTCTTAGACTGAATATTAAAACCACATTAATACATATGAAGTAACCAAAGAAAAGGATTTTATAAAATTATTTCTGTCTTTTTAGTAGTAACAACTGCAGTATCTATACTGAATGCAGAAGGGATTCGAAAGGTGATGGGTGCTCTGTGCTAATCTGTGCAACCTTAGCATTTGCCTGTATGCCACTTCTTTTGAGGCATCTGGAAATTTGGTGTTGTTGGCACCTGTGTATGTCAGATTCAGGTTTAGTATACATAAGGAAATTCAGAAGAATGTGCGTACTTACACTTAACAGTTTTTTGTCTTCACTCAGATTTTGAATGGGGGAAAAATCTGAATTGAAATGTCTAACAGCAGAGTCTTAATGAAAGAGATGAAGCTTCGTGACAATAAGAGTGTTTATGCATGGAGTAATCCTATATATATATTGGGAAAGTTGTGGTGAGATTCAATTCTAAATTCTCCCTGTAATCTGATAATCTGAGGGATAGAGGTTTGGTCTATACAGCTGGTATAGCCTGGAGAGTGATTCAGCTAACCACCTTCTGAAGCCTCTTTCCATTTGACTAAACATAAACATCTGTTCTCGGTGGAGATTTATGAGACGCCCACATAAGTATGAAAAGCATGACAGGTTTTATGGGAAGCACACCGTCAGCTGGGGAGAGACTGAGATCAGGCAGGATAAGATACATCTTAAATGGAAGTAAACATGTTTAGCAACAGATTTGAGACCTGGGGCCCAGTCAATACAGCCGGTGGAACTTGGTGGAGCAATTGACATGACTCCTGTAGTAGGTGCTTAGAGTACCTACTGAGCAATTTAGTTGCCCAGCATAGGCTCTTGCTGTGATCTGAGATGATGCATCGTGTCCTGCCTCACCTGTAGGTGCAGATGCAGCTAGGAGGAGAGTTTCCTTAGGTCCTTTGTTGCATCTGCTATCCCCATGTAGATATCCTAGATGGTTTTAAGTGACTCAGATGTTCTAGGTGGGCAATTGACTTTCTCCTTTTGTCTTTACTTCAGGGTACGATAGCTTGTTGCTAGAGGTCTGATGACTGTACTAACTAGATCTGCCAGGCTTGATTCAGTTGCATGAAGATAGGTGTCATTTGAGGTTCATGAGAGTATCTAGGACGTGCATGTGGAGTTCTCTGATGAGACACCAGATCTGTGAGAGACCTATGTTCTTCTAGACTTGCAGCTGGAGGCCAGCAGGGATATAGCAAGGTATTTCACAGGGCTCTAGAAGCCCGTCTTTAGGAAACCGCCTCAACTGAATAAAATGGGCTTCTAGAGACCTGGCCAGCATATAAACACCTGTACAAAGACACCTACACCAGGTGTCTTTAAATTTTCTGATCATTTGCAGAAGTAGTTGTTTCTCAGCGAGTCTAAGGGTCTGTTTGCTGTGTGATGTTATTGCCTCTGTTTCATCATTGTTGGTAATCTTAACACCATCGCTACCTGGGATGTAATCAAAAGGTGAGGGATTCTTTTGCCTATTGTTTGTGGTTTCTTGTTTCTCAGAGTCATGGCACTTATCTGGGGGATAATATTTCCTCAAAACCGAAAATCCTTCTGAGTATTGGAATGAATTTAGAAATGATTTAGGGGAAGGACATGATGAACAAAAACGAGATGATAACCATTTGAGGATTAAGTTTCTCTTGCATCTGAGTTATGTCTAGAGATGTTTATGGCTTTCTGACTCGGTACCCACAATTAGATAAATGTAAGCTTTGTTCTGCATTACACCACTGGCTTTTGCAGCTGCACAAGTCCAAAAAATGTACATTCTTCTGTGGCCCAAGTAATCGTATATAAGATACAGAAATGATAGAATAGGAAATCCAGTAGTTTACTGAGTTAATTATATTAGAAAATAATTTGTCCTGTAGATATGGAAAATCCCTGAGACGCGTTGTTAGGATTTAGGCAAGCTTTCAATTATGCATTTCACAAGCTTTTAGTAATATGTTTGTTTTTTATTTCAGTTTCATAATGCAATAGTTACTATTTGTGGCATCTTTATAACCTGCTAAATCAGATTGCACTGTTTTTATGATTATATGCTGCATGTATAAATGTCCAATTTAATAATTGAAAAGATTTTTTCTTCAACACCCAGTACATTTTCACTGGTGACATTAGAGATGAGCAACTATAGATAACGGCAGATTCTGGACCTCAGAAATTAACTACGTTTCGGTAGGATAATTTCTTGTGAAAATCAGTGATCATTTCTTTTCAAACCACTGCAAACATTCTTTAATTTCACAGTCTTTTAGAGTAATCTGTAATTGTTTGAAAACAAAACAAAGCAAAAACTGAAACCTGAAACTTTTAAGCATCTTAAATTTAAGGCCTCTGTGAATTCAGGCCTTCACAATTTTCCGGAACTTCCAAGTCATGACTCAGTAGGTTTGTTTGTTTATTTATTACTGTTTCACCATCATTTTGCAGCTCAGTAACTCCTGTGAAACACTCTTTCTTCCACTCTCCCCATCTTCCTGCAATCAGGCCTTTTTTCCAAAAGGCTGCTTGTAAGGCTCCAGTCTGTAACGCTTTTGTCCAGACATTACGTTGCCGTCCAGCCCCCTCTAGAGAAGATGGGCTCTTTTTCCCAGGCCTCCTTAGGGCACGTGTTACCTCTTAACATTTCTGATGTCAGCCAGCAAAATTTTTTTTGCTGTTGGTTCCCTGTAAGCCTTCAAGCCAAATTCATTCTTTATCAGTCCACCACAAAGCAGTCCTGGGACTGTTCATTTGGGCTAGCGGGTCAGCAGTTAAATATATGCCTGTGTTGGAGAAAAAGGCAGGAAGCATGGATTTCTTTGTAGGTTACTTGGTGGAGATAGATGATAGCTATCCAACCTTTTCTCAAGTTCCTGATACCTCTTACTGCAGTTAGGTGTTTGGAGGCTGCAGTACAATTAATATTATTTTGAAGCACTCTTGCATTGGTCATGAAGGCTTTGGTCTTCATTTGGGGTCTGAGAGGTGGCCAGAGAAGGAGACAAGTTAGAGGTGGTGGGTGGCCCACTCCAGCAGATGACTTGTAAAAAGCAGAGGAATAATGAGATATTCTGGGACCTCAGCACCTTCCTCTGTTTCAGTTGCTCTGGTGTTAAATCCGTGATAATAGTCATCAGGTAAGAGACATGTTGCCTATTTTTCTGTTCCTGGGATGGCAACATGGAATTGAGAGTTGGGTCTGACCTTCACTTGCCATTCTCATGCCACCTATTTCTAGTCTGCCAGGAGCAGCTGGATCTGGAGTTGGCCTCTGGGCCCTGTCCAAGCTCTGGGGCTTGGATCCCAAAGATGGACATTTAATCTGCCTCTGCTTTAAAATAGCTAGAACAGTTCCAGGTCTGATCTTCTCAAAGATTTAAAGATGGGGCTATGAGGCTAATTGTATAATCTCCGACTGTCAGTGGTCATAAACTCTATTCCACCGGGGACTTGAGATTCCCAGTGGCAGACCTGTCACTCCTTATCTGATGTGATATGCTTTTCCAGTATTTTATTCCTCAGCTGACTTCCCAATTATCGCTTCCAGAACTCTTCAGCAGTTGAAGAAAATTGCTGAATCTCAGTTAGGAAAATGAGCATGAAATTCTAGGAATTTCTGGGATTCATCTGATTCACGGAGATGAGAAGCATTAAATCTCATTGCAGAATCATATTTATACTTTACATCTAATAATAGCGGGATATCTGTAGCTGGATAAGAGTTAGGAGCAGTTAGCTCATTCAGTTGATTCTGTTCACGCTTAATGCCATAAAACCACCACCAAAGAACAAATTCTTCTTTCCTCACTTTGCTAAGAGTCATCTCACTGGACATAAAACCTCTCCCCTGCCAGATCTGCTGTTCAGGTGATACTTTTGGTACCTCAGTGGTACCTTGTAGCTAAACAGCTCTTTCACATTTTGAGCAGTGTCTATACAGTTCAAACAGAACTGCATATAACCTTTTGTTTGTGCTGGAAAGCCTTTATTTCTTGGTTTGTTCTCCATCTTTTGTTGTGTTTTAATTTTCACTTTCTCTTTGACTTAAGTTTGTCTCTCTGTCATTCTGCGTGTGACCTTTGGGCTGTGCAATAAAACGCTTTCTGGTTATCTGGTATGCTGCTTTAGTACCATGAAATGACACGTAACCTTTATGCTAAAAGCTCTATTGCTTTTCGTGTGTTGCTTTAAAAAAAAAAAAAAAAGAGGGGGAGGGAACATAGATCTGAAACTACCTTCAGTGGATTCTAGTTTATTTTGGCAGCGTTGCCACCTTAATGTGTGATACACCTGTTCAATGTTAAGAACATTTCACAGCTCCACATTTGATTAGTTACAGAAATCTATGGTTAAATGCACGCAAAACATACACCTCTTCACAAGCTATTTCATGCCTTGATGTTAATTGTTTGTTTGCTATGTCTTAATGTTAACCTCTTGTTTGTGATTAAGCAGCCTCTAAGACAGATCAAATTGCAGACAAGTGTTGGTCTAATCCTTTATTCATGTTATACTTCTTAAGGGTTTATGTGCTAGAAAAAGTCTTTCACTAATCTCCCTTTAAAACTTTCTGGTATTGTTGATCCAAATTCTGGTATTTGGATCTCCGGGTGTTTCTTTAACAAACAAAAACAAAACAAAAAATCCTAACACCAGAGCAATCCATGTAAGTATTTTAACAGCTTTGATTATCTGTTTCTTTGGCCTCAGCCAAGGCTGAGCTTCCATTGGGAAGAATTTCAACAAAATTTCTGTTAGATGAAAGTGGTCATTTTGTCCTTAGTTGCTTGCATGTCCACTTAACATCTTCGCTTAACACTGAATGTGATTTTACATAAACTAGTTTTTTTTAAAAAACAACTGATGTAGGTGCAGTTTTTCAATCCTTTTTGTCCTTGATCTTTTATTTGGTTCGAGGACATAAGTGAGGGATCATAAAGTTTACTTTTTGCTTCAGAAAATGCAAGGAACAGTAGAAAGAACTGTTAAGAGAGGTGATAGCCTTCTAAATAAGGAACAGCTGGTAAGTATTGTTAAATTGACTAAGTATCAAAAATACATGTTTCTTATCTTTTTCTGGGAGATAAAAAATGCTGCTAATAATCTGTACAGATATATTTGGAATGAATTTATTCCTAGCTAATATTGAGAAATAGATAAATTCTGTGAATAGCTGCAGATAAGCCATCTGCATTCATCTAAACTGGCCTGGAACACGCAGAGGTAAGCCAGGATTGTTGGAAGCGATGGGCTTGTAACCAGTGTTTCAGAACTGATTCTTGTATTTTTGCTGCCTCAAGTTTTAGTTGCACTTCAGAGGCATCTCATTTTACAAAAAAGCCAATAAACTACTAAGAAAAAAAAAAAAGTTTAAGGTATATATGGGGATATGCTAAATCAGAAACTTTATAAAATACTGTTGACATTACAAAGCACAGATTGTCAGCTGTAAAATAACCATGTGTTTCTTCTGACCTGTCTTGAAATCAATTTATGCTGACATTTTTATGTCAGTCAGTGTGCCACCAATTCTAATGAGGGTTTTGAAGTAGTGAATAATGCTTTAGGGATGGTTTTTGTTTGGAAGAAGGTGGTGTCATACTGCTTGTTAAACAAATTGAATCAGTATAAATTAAACATGCAGTAAATCACAGTTCGTTAAAAATCAGTTAGCTAATACAGTTACTGTTTAGAAACCTCATGTGCCTTCACTTAAATATGTATTTGCATGGGAAAATTTAAATGTGCAATTTTTCTAAGCAGTTTCTTAACTCAAACAAACAAAGTTTGTGGAGGAAGAACATTGGCAGTGTATTTGTGGTAGGCTATATTAAGTACACTTTTGATTACAGTTAATATGGCATGAAAACTTGTAATTGTTCATACAAATGATGGACTCTTATCTTTAATCTTTTGCATAATTTCTGTTTTAGGAGGATAGTCATAATAAGTCATTTTTTTAATGAGTCCATAATGAAATATTTCATTATATTATGATATATTGTACAATAAATTATTATTATAATAATTATACATATTATTAAATATACATATACATATTATTAAACCAAAAGCTGTATCTGTGTGAAATGAAGTCAGTCTTGGTCAGTTGCATTTCAAAGTCCTCAATCTTCTTTCCTGATGAGAGAGGAGAAAGAGAGGTATATTTTCAAGTGTAAAAGCTGTTTGATTATACAAACACAACAGTGCCCTTTACAAGGACTATCTTTTTATTTTTCTGATGTGCTTTTGTGTTAGTTGGGGAGGACCAAGTCAGGACCCAACTCAGTCCCATGGGGAGGTGTGTTTTATATCACTGAGTCCTCTGGGCCTTGGCAGGAAGGCAGGTTTCTAAGCTGGCTAGAGAGCAGCTTTTTACTGTGAGTAAAGGGAGCAAATGTCACAGCCGCACCTTTATGTTGAGCATACTACAAATGCAAATAGAAATCAAGGCTGTGGAATAGGATGTGGTCATAGCATAAACATCTGCTTGGAGGAGAAATGTGCCAATATGTAGCTGCTTATCTAGCACTGGTACATACCATTCTTTAACAGCCTTATACTCTGTTAGTGTTATACTATAAAATTTTCTGAGCAAATTTTACCTCAGTGCCTTGAGAATAGTCAGAAATGAGCATTCCTATTCTTGTGCATTCTTTGCTTGCTGACAGCACTTTCTTAACATGATTGCTTTCGCTCCCATCTGTGAAATACTGTAGAATATTTTGGTGGAACTTGTCCCTGGGGGATAAAGTCCCTGGGTTTCGTTATTGCAGTTCCTTTTAAAATAAATGAGGGAAATTGAGTGACAATACCTGATGATGCTTTGCAAGCTACTTGGTAGTTCTCTCTCTGTGAGGAACCATACACATTACCCCTGCCAATGTGTGTTGTTTTAGTAGGTTTTGTATATTGGTAACAAAAACAAGCAGAAGCTTGCATTTTTATTTAATTTATAAATAGATACAGATATTTTCCAAACAAAGTATGTTGGTGATCAGACATGCTTGCATTTTAATGGTTTACGTTTCCATCTAGTTTTCGTACATATGCTCCTATTTCTTGGCTATTATTTTCAGAGCTACAGAACAGGAGCATGGGAGGAGGAAAAAACTTGACTTTAAAAATACCAGTAGAGTTTAATTTGGACGTATTATAGCTACTTTTTTTTTTTTTTACAGTAACTGTAGACAATTTTCTAGACAGACTGGCTCTTACAATTTTGCTTCACCTTTCTCTGCCAGAAGTTTTAAATTGGCAGCAAGGTTCCAGCCCCAAGTACACAGCACCACTGTCCTGAGCTCTTATGATAGTGGTGAAGCAGCAGGTTATTTATAGCTGGCAGATCGGTAAAAATCACGTAAGCTGCTATGAAATCTCCACATACAAATAGGAGCTTGACCCCCGACATGCTGCCAAAGCAATCTCTGATTGTTTACTTTAATCTTCCTTTCCGTGGATCATTGGATACATAATAAGAGCATAGGCAGGGAAAAACAAATTTGCCAACTAAATCGCTGTAGCTATTTATTGTCCTGCTTGCTTTGGATCTGGAGTGAAGCTAATAGTTTCAAAGGTTGCTGCGTATTTTCCTACTTTATCTTGTTTGAGTTACCGAATGAAACAGGAAGTTAAATGTATTCAAGAATTTTTCTTTTGCTCATAAATGCTATGTCATCTCTGTGAAAGGCCATCAGCTTTCCAGCCTAATGCTGCCGTGGTGATGTTTATTTAAGAGGATTGGTGGCCAGAAATAAGCCACAGTGTCTAATCAGACACAGGCCCTGCCTGGGCACCCTGCCACAACATTTATTGCGTGTGCGTTTCTCATAAGCAAAATGGCTACGTACTGAGGAGGATGGAGGGGAAGCCTGGAAGGAATTACGGTGCAAACTGCAGTTCTTAACGTCCTGAGGAGGATTTAAGTGTATGTAAATATACTGGGATGAATGAGGCTGTGTGTCTGTGAGTTCCTGAACACCAAATGGGGAATGTCTGTGGATGCGTAAGGGCTGAAAAGGAAGAACAGTACTTGGATCCTGCCAAAGCTCCCTTAAGTCCAGCTAAACATTCCCCTGGAAGAAAATATTTCAGAAGAAAATCGAGAAAGAAATCAGTGGACGGGAGACCAGATTCTGTACCACCTAAAGAAAATGAAGAAGGAAGTCAATATGAAGTGGGGATTTCAGAAAACATCGAGATTCTTCCAAAGGGTATGGGATTGGCTGATTCCTTCCCACAGAGACTAACAGTGGATGGTAATGCTCTGCCCGTGAGTACAGACCTTTCGGCTGAACTTATTAAAGCAGAAGTTTTACCGAGGGAAACAAACAGTGATTCTCCCTGTCGGGGCAGTTTTCATGGTGATAATCAGAGGCTCACCCAGTCTAATGAAACAGAGGCATGGTTAAATGAACGAGACAAGAGGAGTTCAGAGGAACGATGTGCTTGGAAGAGGAAATATTCAGACTGTGACAACAAGAGAGAATTAGCATTTCAGAAGAAAGCAAGTGGTCTTTGTTACAAAAAAGCTGCTAGCTTGAATTCTGCTATCAACCTTTTAGGCAGACAGCATGAAGAAACTGGGTTTAACAAAACTTCTCGCAGAATTGTTGAAGATGTCCCAGAAAGCAATAAATCTGAAAAGTTGTGTCACTTTCTTCCTGAAAGCAAAAGTGATCCACTGCTTGAACAAAAGAGGTTTTATTCTTCTGATGATGTGTTTTCCCAATTGCCAAAAGAAAAAGCATTATATAGCATTTCACCAAACAGGAGCAAGGTAAATACTTTGGCACCGTACATTAACATTGCAATTTAGCTCAGAATAAGTACTGGAACAGTATTTTTGTTGTGTTATAGAAATGTCCTCCACTGTGCTGTATGTAAACGGTTAACACATGCTGTGATGCTACAGGTAATCGTAGGACAGGATATATACTTGATCTTTTTCATAGGTTAAGCAGTACCTCTGTACTTCAGGAGTATCGATTTATCCTTGTGCTGTTTGCTGTCTGTAGTTAGATTTCTTTCCTAATTTAAAAAAAAAAAAAAAGATTTTGATGTTAAAAATCTAGGAGGTGGAGTGAATTCTGGAGAGTTGCTTTAGATCACCTTTAATATCTGTGGTAGATTTTCTTATCAACACTTAACAGTCTTGTAATACTTTTTAGTCTTGCATCAGATAAAGGGAATATTTCTAATTCTTTTTAGTTATGACCAAGAGGAACTGAAGAATGACAGAAAAATGTAGGAAGCTTGAAATAGAAAAAGCGGACGTAAATCACGTTAATAATGCTCTGCACTTTTAAAAGATCTTTCCTCCAAAATTATGTGCTCTATTAATATTAATTAGTCAAATTCCATCTTTCTCTGAGGGTAGGATTAATTTTGCTTTACAATATATCTGAAGTGCAAGCTTAGTTGCAGAATATCTGAAGGAAAGCAAATTTTTGTTTGTTGGTGCCCATATCAATCCTGCCCCACTCATCTTCAGTACAACTGAAATCTGTAAGTGTGGGTCAAATGCCAGTACCAGGATCTGGTGCAGAACTGATTCCCCTTCCTGAACAGGGACATCTGAGCTTTGAGTTGTGTGAACAGAGAGAAGGGGTGTATGCCAAAGGTGCTCTTCCCAGCAAAAAGCTAAGGGCAAATGTGTTGCTTATATAATTTACTTTTGTAACATGACACAAATCATACTTTTTCCAAGCTTAGGCTTTAAATACAGATAATGCCCTCAATTACAATACAGAGTGCATGCTTGTACAAATAACCTTCTAATACAGAACTCTAATGGGGGTCTTTGCCCTCTTAATCTTAACTGGAATTCAGGAACAGCTTAGGGATGTTCTTTGATTTGAACAAAATGTCATTACTGAGCAGAGGAGTATGAGGCCATGTCTGTTCAGCCAAGCATGACCACTTTTTCCAGTATAATCAGAGTAACACAACTTCTAGCATCACTCCAGCTATTACTCCAACCAGGCATATACTCCTTGATACCACAGTAAAAGGGGAAAAAAAGACCAGACCTCTTTTGAGCCCTACATCAACACTGAGGCTTGTGCTGGTGATACTGGTAAAACACTGCCTAATTATATGAATATGGAAACTACTGACACAGCAGGCTAAACACCTGAGTTGCTGAAATGTCTGGTTTTCACTTTAATTCCCTTTGTCCATTCAGAATTCTGAATGCAAATAATTCTAAAAGCACCTAGCTTTGACCTGAAAAGAAACCCAGGAAGAAAACTAAATTTCAGACTTGAGCTTAGTTTACAAAGTCATGACCATTTTCTCTTTGATTGCTTTTGAGAATTAAACAGGTATTTGAATATCTTGTATTTTAGTATAGAACAGTAAAGCTGTTATTTATACAAATCCACAAAGTTGCTGATAGCAGCCTGAGCTGATACGCAAGGTTTGCAGTTACCAGTCTCACTGGTTTTACCATTTGCTTTGCCATAATTGCAGAGGTCAGTGGCACACACTCGCCTTGTCAGCTTATTCAGGCCGTAATGTGTGCTCAGCTTACACAGTGCTGCAGCTGTGCCTGATGTTTGGAAGCATGTTGGCTTGCCATACCAAGAAGCATGTACTAGAGGAAACTGATTAGTGCAGTGAGCTAATTTGCACTGTAGCAAAGGTCTGACATTTTATCTGCTGAAACAGCATGATAACCACTACTGGAATATGTTGAATATGTCCTTGTCCTTAGAGCCTCTTTCTGTGACACATTAATATGTCTTTCCTTATTATGCATGTGACACAATTATGATTTTGTGTTCACACATGTTCTATTGCATTAGCTCTGTTTTCCTATTTGCAAAACTCAAGCAACTGGGATGTTCTGTTCATTCTTGACTGTTCACTGAGAACATGGAGATATAAGTTTTTTTACGCTCTGCCTGGGCCTCGTTTCTACAGCCCTTTTTTCTAGTACGAGAGGTTGACTTCCACAAGCAAGATATTCTCTGATACTGTTCTCTCTGATACTGTTCTAACTTAGGGCTGTTCTAGAGCAGATGGCAGCTTGCACTAAGATCAAGAAGTTGACACTCAAGACTGAAACAGGCTTCCTATGACAGCCCCCTTGTCAGTGATGTTTTAGCAAAGTGCAGGTAGAGTAGGAAACCAAGTCTCTAGTTTTGGCTTCTCTGTAGAGGATACAGTCACTGTGTTGAAACAAGCCATGACTTTCAATGAGTATCAGCAAAAGATAGCTACCAGCTGGTGTTAGCACCAGTTTTTATGGTTGTCAACTTGTGTAGAAACCAATGGCTTCTCTGTATCACAGCATCAGCCATCACTGTTACTCTTCCAGCTTAATCTGTGGTAGGTTCAGTTACAGTTCATGAATGTGATTTTTTTCTAGGAAGGATATGGTTAAACTAATATATAAACAGAATAACCTACTTCCACTAGTCAACTGTTAGCTGAGGAGATTACAGCCAAGACAACTTTTTGCTACCTACAGTGTCTAATAAGAGCGAATGTCTTTTCTATGGTACTAATAATAATCTGCAAGAAGAAAAATGTATTTGGATCAGGTTAGAGGTGATGTACTTCCCTTCGGAATTTAAAAAAATGTTTTTTTTTGTAACCGGCTTATTCAGTAAAATACTTCTTGTTAAGTAGTCATCTGTTTATTATTTCAGTTATCATTTCAAATAGTTGTAATACAGCAAGACACCTTCCAACTACATCCCACCATCATGTAATCTGGTGTTTTCGTGTAGTACAGCTAAGGGAGGGAGAGATGTCAGTTGTTCTGCAATGTGATTTGCAGAGCAAGGGTGCAAAAGTCAGAAGTTCTGCTTTATTGGCATTGTTTGCTCCCTTGTAAAACATGAAGCAGATGCAATCCCCCTTTGGTGCTGGTGAATGAAGGAGATTTATAATTGATGGAACTACAAAACTAGCAGTGAAAAGGTTCTGAAGAGGTCATCTGTGTCATCTCTGTACCTGAAGGCAAGACAACTTCATGAAAACCATTCCTGACTGTTATGCATAGCTTGTTCTTCTGTGACTGCCATGCTGCTCGTTTCACATCCTTCCTGAGTAATTAATTCTAGTGCTTATCTGTCTTTTGTATTATAAAGGCTTTTAAGCTGAAAACACCTATGCCCATTTTAAACTCATCAGTTCTTTTCCTATTCCCAGAAGATTTGATTTATTACTGGTGTTTTTTTACACAGCTTTTTACATATTTGAAGACTGTTGTCATATTTCTCCTCAGTTTTCCCTGCTTTAGACTAACTAAACACATTTTTTCAATCTTTCCTAACAGGCCATGCATTTTTAGATTTCTGTCTTCCTTGTTTTTCTCTTCCAGTCTTCTCCAACTGATCCAAAAATTTTTGAGGGTGTTGTCCAAAGCTGGACACATGGCTCCAGAGAGACTTGCATAGAGCTGAATAGAAGCATTTACATTTATGGCCAAATGGAAATTCACAAAGTCCAACAGTAACGTCAGGGGAGATGAGTTCTTGTGATCACATGCAAGTTCAAATTCCATTCGTATAACTGCACTTCCCTCAACATGCTGTCAAACAATCCTTTTCAAACACAACGCATAACTACTTAGCTACTTAGATGGAAAATAGGGCATAAATATTCCCGCCTTCTGTTTGATAGTCAGGAATGTTTTGGTTCAAGTAAGCTTTTTAAAATGACAGAATCACAGAATGGTTTGGGTTGGAAGGGACCTTAAAGATCACCTAGTTCCAACCCCCTGCCATGGGCAGGGATGCCACCCAGTAGATCAGGTTGCTCAAAGCCCCATCCATCCTGGCCTTGAAAGTCTGAAATGTCTTCATAATTGATGTATTTTTTTTTCGTTTCTTTATATTCTTCAGACTTTTCTCTTTTAGGGCTAGCTAACATCTGAATACATTTTATTCATTTTACATCACACATCTGTGTATCATCTGTAGCTGATTCTATACTTTTGTATAGTTAAGTCCATTATGTTCAGTTTAGACTGCAAAATATTTGGAGTAGGGTGGAATCAGAGGAAATACTCCTTGCAATTTATGCTAGTCTACTCTTTTCTTTGGACTCAGAACTGCATCACTGAAATCAGTGCAACTTCTGATCGTGAGGCTTTTTGGTGTACAGATTTCGCGTACTGTGTGGTGCAGAGAGAATTTACAGGCAGAGCTACAAACACTTGCAGTGGCAGAGGTGAACTAATTAGTTAGAAACAAGAAATAAGGTGTTTGGTGCCGTTTAAGACTGATCATGAGATACTAGGGCTGTCCAGAGAGTTACCTCTGACAGTTTTTCATGTATAACTTGTAATTCACAGGCTTTATGAGATAATTTGGAGAGCTGGATCCCCAGCAAGCAATTGTTTAAGCCCACGCAAACTCAGTAATTTGTTCCATGCTCAAAGAACAAATGTCTTCTACTAATGGATTGTAGTGGGTTGGTTTGCTAGGTTTGTGGGATATCTGAATGAAATTTGTACAATAAAAAATTTGATTGCCCCTAACTATTTTCAGTTCCAGTATTCCTTAATTTAATACTTCTTTTTCTTTCCTGTGATAAATGATACTATAAATATAAAATATTGCATAGCTAGTAGAAAAATATCTATACTGTCATTATTTGTGTATGAAAGGGAAGACGTGTTCTCTCTGATACCCTATTTTCTGGGAGTAGTATTTTATTTGTTAAGTGTTATGAGTTAACAGAGTGTCCTGCAAACTACAGCTCCTATTTGTAAGCATAAGAAAATACAGCTCTTTGACTCACTGTTTCCCTCCTTTGTATTTTTACACTTTTAAAATATGAATTCAGTGTTTATGACCAAGTCTGAAATCTTAGCCTTAGAATCTGAAATATTTTAATTAAGAAACAGAAGTTCTTAGGTTGTTACAGATCTAAAGCTAATAATATTAGTGTTCCTTAACCTGCGTTGAGAGGGGCTACTTCCGTGAGTATAAAACAACTTTAGTTTTTGAAGCCAGTGTAGTCTGTTCCTTTTTCTTCAGCTGGCCAGCTAGGCTGTGAAATGGTAACTCAGAGGATATTTGATCAAAATCCTATTGATCTTAGGGTAATGAGCTAAATTCATGCTTTAGCCATCCAGAACCTGGGCTGAAAACTTGCTTAGTGGGTATCTTTCAGGAGAACTGCTCTCCTTCTGTCTGTGACCATAGCCACAAATGCTGTTTACGTGTAATAACAGATACAAGCATGACCTTCAGAAATTGCCTTGATATCTGAAATCACTTTCTGCTGGAGGAATCTAACATGCACTCAAATATGCTGTGTTTGCACTCTGCAGTTGGAAATGTACATAGCCAACACAGTTCAATTAACCGTGAAGGAGGCCAAAGGTTTGAACGTAGCGGCAAGGAATGGCCATTAGCAAATTGCATTGCTCACTTGCTTATGTTAAAATTTATTGAAAAATGTGATTCTTAAAGGTTACACACAGAGGGCTTTCTGAAAAAGACAGGAAAAAAATATCGCTTTTATTTTTTTGTTAGACATCTGGCACTTCCAGATGACATCATCTCTTTCAGAAGCGTTGGCCGGATAAGTGGTAAATGCTTGACTTCATTTACATTGTGGTCTGGTTGTTCTGTCATGAATAGAAACTAAAGCTACTGAAAAAATATTTGGTTTGCTTTCTTGCTTTGAAGTACCATGGAATAAAGGTAACCAAAAGAAAGGAACTTTTACACTGAGGATGAATTTCATAGAGTTCTACAAGAAAATTTTCAAAGAGATTTTAAGTTGGTCTTTTGCCACGTTGCTTTCCCTGTTGATTTCAGATTTAAGACTCATACATCCTATACTTCCTGTGATTTCATGTAGTAAATATTCCATGCAGCATTTCGACACCTAAAGATTTATGAACAATCACAGCTGTAAGTGTTTCTCTTCAGTGTTTTAAACAAAGAAAGGGTTTTTTTCCTTTGATTTTTCTTAAAAATGGTCAGTGTTGAAGCTGTGGACATTAGGAAGCAAAACTGCTCTTGCTTATTTGGAGGCTATTTATGGGCTAGTTTAACAGTTAAGATTTTTGCTTTCTAGCAGGGGTTATCTGTATCCTTCCCTTACCTTGAGCCAGTAGATATGATGGCCTTTGATAAGTATCTGAAGAACTGGTTTCACAACTTGGGATTTTGTTGATACTTAGTTAGAAAATAATTGAAGTTAATTTGTTCCCTACATTAAACTTAAAATTTACCAGGTGGCTGTAAATGCTCATCATCCCCTGAAAGTGTGAAATGTGGTTCAAGCATGGTAACTTTATTGCCCTGACATCTCCAGGTCTCTTCCTTTTGTCCCCTGCCTCCTAGTGCTTCCCACCACCTCCTGGTAGGTGTTGAGTAGCACCACTAGGAAAGCTGCATCTCTTTGTTCCTGCCACTGGGTCCTGTGTGGCTCTAATGGGAGAAGGAAACTGTAATTTGCAGCCTGGCCTGTCTGAATTCCCCCAGGAAGATCCCAGATGGAAGAAACCTTTGAATTCAGAGGCCAGGAAGCGTCATTATGACCATCTACGAGAAAATAGTATTTGTATGTAAAATTACCGGTACTTTCCAGCTTTCCTGCTTTGTCTGACACAAAGATGGTAATACTTAGAGAATACAAAACCAAATCCTCTATATCTGGGGTAAAATTTTTAGTTAGAATCTTTCAATCATTCCTAAAATGTTTCTTGGAAAATGTTTTCTTAAAATCATTCATGTCATTTTTAATATTAATGACTGTTTTGTCACTGAACTGCTGAATATAATTTAACCTGTATTAAGAGAGAAACAGTTAGTTATTATAGCTAAATAAAATACGTATAATATGTATGGTATAAATATGGATATTATGTAGGTGTGATTATCTACATATAGCACATATTGTATTATGTAATTATATAACATTTATGTATAATGGGTATAACATATAAAAATAGATTATTATTCACATTATCAGCATAAAGTAGACATATTTAAGTATTTCTCATTGTGTAAGAGTATTATAGTGTCCCCAGAAATTGAGGCTGAGAATTGGCTGATGAGAATGGTGATACTACACCCTTTGTGTTTCATAATGAAGACACCAAGAGTGTATAGGGATATGATAAGAAATAATATTAACTTAGTATGTGAATAATTATATTCATTTATGATGATATATGCAGATGCCAAAGAAAGAAAAATATTCACTACTGAAGAGTGTTTTTCTGCAATCCTTTAAATACTATTGAGTATTATATGTAACTGTAATACTTACATTAATTGTATTTTAGATATCTGATATCCACGTTACTGGTGAGTCAGAGGACATGTCTGCTAAAGAGAGATTGCTCCTGTGGTCGCAGCAGACAACTGAGGGTTATGCTGGAATCCGTTGTGAAAATTTCACTACCTGCTGGCGTGATGGAAGATTATTTAATGCCATCATTCATAAATACAGGTAAGTGCTCCATTTGTTCTCTTGAGAAATATTAATTACAATATTATAATGTACATAGAGCTCTGTGGTTTCTGCTTGTAATAGCACCGTGGCTGTGGAGATGGCGATGTCCCTTCCTGGGCAGTCCCTTGCTTCTAGCAGCCAAAAGATGCCTCATTAGCCCTTTGGTGTCCCTCATTCTTCAGAGGTGAGCCCCCACAAATCTTACACATCTTACATGGGGCACCTCCAACTGAGCAGAGTGTCCCTTTGGTCATACTGTAACATCAAGGTACAGGCAGGGTCAAGGCAGAGCTAAACACCGCAGGCCAAAACTGCACTGCTAACGGAGGCCCTCAAACTACTGAGATATGCCTTATGACACGAGATACGTCTTAATTCCCCATGTTCTTCTCCATTTGACTCTACTGTTCCTCTGGAGCTGAGTGCTTCTGCACTGTTTCTGCTTGGAGCTCAGGTTACTCTAAGATGAGTCTCCTAGAAAATGGCAGGGCATTCTCCTGGAAAATGGGACCAGTTGGCTTGAATGCTCCCAGTCTGAGAAGGGCATTGTGCTGCTACTTGCTCTCTCTTTCCATACTTTTGTGACCCCGTTCTTGTAAACAGGTATTGGTAAAACCATTGGTGGCTGCAGGTAGAAGCTAGGTCAACTTACTTAAACACTAAATCAATGTTGTGGTTTAGCCCGGCTGGCAGCTAAACACCACACAGCCGTTCGCTCACCCTCCCCCCTCCCTCTCCGGGATGGGGGAGAGAAATGGGAAAGTGAAGCCTGTGAGTTGAGGTGAAGACAGTTTATTAAGACAGGAAAAATAATAATAATAATAGTATTAATAATAATAATGTGTACGAAATAAGTGATGCACAATGCAATTGCTCACCACCCGCTGACCGATGCCCAGCCTATCCTCGAGCAGCCGGCCCCCCACCCCGGCTAGCCACCCCTATATATTGTTCAGCATGACATCAGATGGTATGGAATACCCCTTTGGCCAGTTTGGGTCAGCTGTCCTGGGTCTGTCCCCTCCCAGCTCCTGCTGCACCCCTAGCCTGCCCGCTGGCAGGACAGAGTGAGAAGCTGAAAAGTCCTTGGCTTGGTGTAAGCATTGCTCTACAACAATTAAAACATCAGCATGTTATCAGCGCTCTTCTCCTCCTAATCCAAAACATAGCACCCTACCAGCTACTAGGAGGAAAATTAACTCTGTCCTACCTGAAACCAGGACAATCAACTTACTTAAAATCCAGTTGAAGATGTCTACTGATGAGAGGAGGTGTCATCTGGATTCTAAGTAAGAACAGGTGTCTCTTCTTAAAGCTGACTTTGGCATCAGAGCTCAGCAGAGCAACAAGATTTAAGCAACTTTGCTCAGCGTTCCTTCCTCTTGGTGGCATCATGCTGTATTTGTATATTTGTTTGCTCCTGACTTGAACAAGGAGGTTCGGAGGTTTGTGTGTTAAAGGACCACACAGGGGAGAGTCTTCTGGCCACTGGGCTAATTAACATGAACAGATTCATCCCTCACTTGTAAGGCTTCCAACTTCTGGGGTTTATTACAGCATGCGTAAAGAGTTTGTGCAGTATGTGATTGGGTATATCTTAAGCTTGAGAGTATGGGATTTCCTTGGTATAATGCTGAAGGAGTGTCCGAAATAAAACACATCAAATTTGGCTCTCTCTAGTGCAGATTTACTTGTTTCTTAGATTTCCTGTTGTGGGACCACTTGGCTCACCACAGTAGGAAGCCTAGGAAGAGCCAGCATGCATGCAGTGTCGGGACTAAGAGACTAAAGTAAAATGGGAGACAAATGAGTCAAGCAGATGCGTCCTATTCCCCAAGCACTGTGTAGAGAGGCTGCAAGCATAACATAACGCTCTGAGTCCCGGGGAAGGTAGCTGTGGCAGTGCATAACTTTTAGGCAATATGAAGTTGCATCTGAATCAGTCAATTGTTTTTCTAACTAATGCTTCTGTTCTGGGTAGCCAGTGAGGGAGGAGATGCATGCCAACAAGCAAGTCTTCTTTTAGTAACATTGGCAAGACAAAGGGAAATAACTGGCAAGGGACTGGGCTGTTTTACTTCAGGACAGAGCAGCCAAAAGAATGAACATAGCACAGGCAACTGCTTGAAAAAATAAACAGTTTGAAAGATACAGAGAGAGGGGAGGAAAAGGAAAGAGCATAGTAAGGTGGGATAAGAAAAAAATATTTCCCAGAACTTCAGAGACTTGTACCAGGTCTTCATATGCAGAGCAGCATAGCCCTTACAGCTTAGCAACTAGTAGTTGTGGTACAGATCAATTAGTAAATAATTAAAACCTTGAATTCTTTCCTCCAGCTGTAGAAATGTTAATGCTTCAGGGTATTACTGACTACCTGCAGTTGCTCTGCTGGAATACTGTTTTTGGCAGTGCTCTGAGAGTTCATTCACAGCTTTTCAGCTGAGAAAAACAGGCACCTTTGACAGAAGTGCTTTGCATCAAGCACACAATTCAGTGGCTGAGGTTCAGTGTCTCTTGAGCAAGAGTCCCCATTTTGCATCCTTCTGTGTCAGTGTCCATTTAGTTTCTCCTGTTCCTGTAAACATATCTTCTATACCTAAGGATAGTGTGTCCTTCACAGGAATGTTTACAGTCCTTATCTGATGTCTTTTTTGCTCTGAGAGGTTATAGTCCTTGGACTCAGTCCTCTTGTTGATGAAATCAATGAGATTCTTCCACTGATTTCATTGAGCTTCTATGTTTCTTTCCTTCGCAGTTTTGTGTCTTTAAAATAGAGATAATAATTTCCAGCTCTTGCTCACAAGATAGGAATGGTCTTCCCAAACAGTCGCCTGGTATTTTTAACTACAGTGTTTTATTCCAGAGAATAAAAATAAACTTAGCTTATGTTCAGATTGATAAGTAGGTTAAATGCTAACAAATGCACATATTTCTAGCTGTGGTTGTCCATATGCTCTTTTTGTCTGTTTTAGTACCTCCCAGCCTCCGTTTTGCAGATCACAGGTGGTCTCAGGAGTTAGGCTGTGTGTTCTGCAGATGCTGCTGGCTGGGGCTGGCACGTGCCAGGGCAGAGAAGCTCCAGGCACCAGTACGTGCTGGGGGCTGTGCGGCTGGAAAGCAGCTTTGCAGAAAGAACCTGGGGGTCCTGGTGGACACCAAGTTGAACATGAGCCAGCAATGGGCCCTTGCTTCTGAGAAGGCTTGTGGTATCCTTGGCTGCATTAGGCAAAGGGTTTCCAGCAGTTTTGAGGGTGGTGATCCTTCCTTCTACTCAGCGCTGGTGAGGCCACCTCTGCAGTCCTGTGTCCAATTCTGGGCTGCCCAGTGCAGGAGAAACTTGGAGCTCTTGGAGAGTCCAATGAAGGTCCCCTAAGATGGTGGAGGGCCTGGAGCACCTCTGCTATGAGGAAAGGCTGAGAGAGCTGGGACTGTTCCATCTAGAGGAGGCTCAAGGGGGAGACCTTACCAATGACTATAAATACTTGAAGGGAAGGTGCCAAGAGATGGAGCCAGGCTCTTTTCCGTGGTGGCCAGTGCCAAGACAAGGGGCAGTGGGCATAAACTGGAACACAGGAGTTGCAGGCTGCACATCAGGAAGCACTTCTTCGCTGTGTGGGTGATGGAGTTCTGGAACAGGTTGCCCAGGGAGGTTACGGAGTCTCTTTCTTTGGAGATATTCAAAGGCCACATGGTCATGGTCCTGGGCAACCTCCTGTAGATGTCTCTGCTTGTGCAGGGGGTTGGACCAGATGACTTCCAGAGGTCCTTTCCAACCTCAACCCTTCTGTGATTCTGTGCTCCAGACAGTGGGGTGAGGCTGTGGTGCTGACACCTCAGAGCTCCCTGTGGGCATGGGGTGCTCCTGGAGAGCACGTGTATCAGCCACAGTGCAACGTGGCAGCTCCTCCTGTGCCAGGTATGCTGTGCTCACCGGAGATACCTCTGCCGTATGCAGCTGCCCCACCCTGGGCTAGGAGGAATGTCAGCTTACAGCAGGCGCTGGATGAATCAGCTGGATGAATGGGGCTCCTCAGCAGGAATATGACTGCAGGAATATGACAGGGATTGTGTTCAGAGCCCTGCTGCCATCACTGAGAGGCCTTTCCTGGATGTGCTTTTGAGGACCTGAACCATATGGCTCCAACATTATCACTGCAGTTGGTCATCCATGAGGTTAGGAGATGTTGCTGTCTAGTTCTAGGCGACAGGGAACTGGAGTGGCAGGTTAGAATTATTTCCTGTCTAGGCATAAGTGAATTTTTAAATTTCAGGTGTGCACCAGCTTCAGTACTTCCCAACGCTGCCAAGGGCTGGGCAGGGAGCTGAGCTGTGAATCAGTTGCCAGCAGGCAGGGAGTCTCCCCTCCGTGGGGCTGAGAGCACTTCAGGGAAAGTGAGAAGTGTTTTGTTTGGGTTGCTGATAGCAGTCTACATTTTTTTCCTCCCAGCTGAGGATCCCGGCACCTTTTGGTAGAAATCATTTAAGATTCATGTTGCAGAAATGCAGGAAATGATGCATGGATTTACCATGGCTCCCTACTTCCACCACAGTGCATGGGAAAAGCAGGGTAGGCCTGACATTTCCCTGGCATGACTAACTTCCCTCTGCAGCACCTCAGATGCATTCAGCAGGCTGATGTGCTGCAGCTGGGCAAGCTGGATTCCTCCTTCTCCCTGCCCAGTGCTCACCCACAGCCATGCCGGCAGTGCTCTTCTTTCCATGAGGAGCCTGCGGACGTGGGCAGTGTGCATGTGCCAGATCACGCACACGTGAGTTAGTTATACTTTGGAAGAATATATAGAGCTTCCATTTTAAAACATCCTGTATGTGATTAAAACCCTGGGAAATGAATGGGGCTCCTGGCTGGCTTCAAGAACTGCCTCAGAGCTCCACTGCAGGTCCTAGGTTTTGCTTTTCATGTTCTTCTTCTGTGTGAATATTTGTTTTTACACAGAAAGACCAAACATAATTATCAAACTAAATAGTTTTAATACTGAACTATATGATGTTTGTTGATTATATGCTTTTATTTAAATGTATCAGCTTTCAGGCTGTTTTTTGAACCTCCACAGCTTTCTTTGGATGTGATCAGGTCCATTAGGAAAAGTCACACATAAGCCCAAGAGACTCAAGAAAATTCTGTATGTCTCATCTGTTATGTAATTGGCCTTTTATAGCTTAATTTTTCATTGAAGACGTGTGTTATTTGCTTCAGTGTATTGTGTTGGAAGAAATCTGACTTCAGGCAGTTTAAAAAGTACGTGATGTTTCTTTCATACCATCTCATCATACGTAGCAAAAACCTGTAAACCAGACTTCAAAGTTGAAGCTGACTTTAATCAGCACATACTGCCCAGATTTTCCCAAAGATACTGCTGTGTATACACTTGAATCTTGGTCTTGCATATCTAGACACTAGACTGTGCTTTAGGTAAATGCTCTTGATTTGTGTTTTCATTTTCTTGTGTACGTGCCTGTCTCCCAGGACGAAGAAATACTCATTTTGTAGAACTGTACCTTCTTGTTAAGATACATAGAAACAGTTGGTGTCTGTAGAGAATGAACTATACTCCTATTTCATTACGAGTTGTATATCAGATTGGAGCTAATCATCTAAATTATAGATCTACATTATACTTTGAAGATAAGTGTGTTATAAAGCAAATGAAATTCTAATGAAAAGTCACCAGCAGTGACATCAAAGTACCAAGCTGCTTTTTTTGACCTCAGACATACCTGAGCCACTGGTGCACAAAAACTGCAGGCAATTTCTGTTATAAAGTGTCTGAAAATAGAAGAAGTTAAGAAACAGCGAAAATAATAGCTGAATTATATGAAATTTATACTCCATAGCACCTATAGACACTTTGTTAGTGGTAGCTACCAGTACTCAGAAAACACTGACATGGTTACAGACCAGTTCATATTACTTTCTAAGGAAAAAAAATGAAGTACACAGGTTGGAAAAAAAGATTTAATGTCAGGCATGCACCATATTTGTAAAAATCCATGCATTCCTTTCTATATTTTATGTTTTTAAGTTTTAGTCTCAGGTGTTGGGTTTGTTCCAGCAAATAAATTGGGTCCAGACCATGCTGTCTGACCCAATGGTGCATCATACAACATGGCTACAAATTCTCTCCACTACACCCACACAGGGAGCAACCTCCTGAGAGCAGTCCTAGAATCATAGGATCACAGAATATCCTGAGTTGGGACTCAAGAATCATCGAGTCCAGCTCCTGGTTCCAGACAGGACCACTTAAAAATTGAACCCTGTGTCTGAGAGCGTTGTCCAAACACTTCTTGAGCTCTGAGAGGTTTGTCGCTGTGCCCACTGCCCTGGGGAGCCTGTCCCGGTGTCCGACCACCCTCTGGGTGAAGAACATTTTACTAACACCCAGCCTGACCCGCCCCTGTCCCAGCTCCATGCTGTTCCCTCGGGTCCTGTCACTGTCCCCAGAGAGCAGAGCTCAGTGCCTGCCCCTCCGCTCCCCTCGTGAGGGAGCTGCAGGCCGCCATGAGGCCTCCCCTCAGCCTGCTCTGCTCTGGGCTGAACAAACCAAGGGACCTCAGCTGCTCCTCATAGGTCTTCCCTTCTAGACTCTTCCCCACCTGTAGTTCTCCTTTGGACACTAATAGTTTTATGTCCTTCTTATATCGTGACACCCAAAACTGCACACAGTACTGGAGGTGAGGCTGCACCAGAGCAGTGTGGGACAGTCACTTCCCTCCACCAGCTAGTGGTGCTGTGCCTAATACACCCCATGACTTGACTGTCCCTGTTGGCTGCCAGGTCACACTGCTGGCTCATATTCGACTTGCTGTTGACCAGAACCCCCAGAACTGTATGTGTAGTTAGGGTTGCCCCATTCTGGGTGCAGAATCTGGCACTTGCTCTTGTTGAACTTAATATTGCTGGTGATTGCCCAGCTCTCTAATTTGTCAAGATCTCTCTGCAAGACCTCTCTACCCATGATGGGGTCAACCCCTCCTCCCAGTTTGGTGTCATCCGCAAACTTACTCAGTATACCTTTAAGTCCTACAACCAAGTCATTTATGAAAGTATTAAAGAGAACTGGTCCTAAAATGGAGTCCTGGGTCAGTGTTGTCCCTTGAACTGTGCCCAAGTATTGCCCGGGAGAATGCATGTTGGCACAGGCCAGGGTCATGCTACGGGAAGGACCAGGAATTCAAGGGTTACAGGCCCTTGATCTGGCCTTCTTTATGCTCTTAGTGCAGACATGTCCAGTTATGTCTGCATTTTTGCTCTTAAATGAGTTTCAACAACCATACAAAATGAAAAGATACTGATTAGGAAAAAGATAGGGATAAACTGAATTCTTAAAACTTGGTGATTAGGGCAGGCAGCAATTCTGATGAACAGGCTTGCAGCACACACGTAAAGGTTTTGAGACGATAAAAAAGCAAGGTTATTTCATATAATTCTATACAAAGACCTCATTCATACAGTTGTCTACAAATTTTGCCACAACATAACAGCTAAGTATTAGATAAGCTCCAAGAGAAGGAAAGCAGTGATACGTAGTTTAAAGAGATGCAGTTTGAGCACAAGTTAGAAGAAAAATGTTTTTTACTCCTTTTTTTTTTAGAGAAATGCAAGGATCTGATTGAAAGGGACCTTTGGTAATGGTAAACTTTATGCAAGATCTTAATCACAGAATCATAGAATAACAGAGTTGGAAGGGACACACAAGGATTATCTAGTCCAACTCCTGTGTCCCCAGAGGACCACCCAAAAAACCCCACCCTGTGCCTAAGCTTCTAAGTTGCATGTGATTTAGAGAGTGAAGAGGAAATGGTTATTATCCCAAAATGAAAAAAGGAACAGAGGCTAACAGTGATTGCTGCATAGACAGAGATTGCAACAGATACTTCTTGTGGAAGAAGCAGTAGTGGAAGAAGGAGGAATGCAAGCTGCACTGAACAGCGTGTCGCAAAAAGAAGTAGCAGTGTGACTGCTCCATAAATGCTAAATAAAGTAAGAGGCTAATTTGGCATGATCACAGCAATTTTCTTTGGAAACAGTACAATAATAACTCTATACTTTGAAAATTACGAAGTGGATGTTTATCAGTATGTGGCATAGCACAGAGTGAGCTAGATTCCTGTGTGTGAAACAACTGTTCTGGTTTAGGACAAGCTGTTTTCAGCCTTACACGGGACAATATGACATGTATGTATAGCTAAGTGAACACTAAGCCCCTGGATGGCAGCGGGTATGTCATCCCTCTGATGTTAAAACATGTTGCAGCAGATCAGGTACTGACATGAATACATTCCTTAAGGGGAGGGATAGTGCTACCTCAATTTGCAGTAACATGTTGAGCACCCTGGGGGCATAAATGTGAAAGAAACTAAATATTACACAGTATCAGGGCTTAAAATGCTAGGGGATATGTTTTAAATAAAGAGATTAGTTGCTTCTGCTAGTTTTGGCTTGCCATTTTGTAAAGTGTGATTTATTGTTACCCACCTTTAACAAATAGAAAATGTCAGTTTGGTTGTGTTTGCCCCTCCACCATTGTTCAGAAATGTGCCTGCTACTGTTTTTAAGGGTTTTTGTTACATAGGAGAAACTAAGTTGGCATTAAGACTTGGCAATTTGGGAAAAGATGAACAGCATTTAGGATACTTAAAGATATGGACAAAGAGATGTTTGTTTAATGTTATTTTCCTGAGTATTCATGTGCACGTAGCTAATGGTTTTAGAAATATCAAGTAACCTCAGCTACAATTTAATTAAAGGTACTCAGAAAAAAATTGGGATGGCTACTGGTAGAAGTTGTATTAAAACAGTACTGGAAACTAGCCTGCAAATTTAACATCATGTGTTGTGGTGATGTTTAGCCTTCATGGGTACTAGATGGAAGACTTCCAGGCAGTTGAGTTGATTAACTAAGAATGACACTTAAAATGATCCCTCTGTATGTTGTGCTGGATCCTACTGCGAAGCAGCAGCTGAAAGATAACAGTTTAATTTTTGCAGCAACTGAAAAAAAGTCATATCGGGATGAAGTCAAAGCTTTTTTCTTATTTTGGCAAAATGGAAGTAAAGTGAAAAATAAAGTTCTGGATTGAAAAGACAATATCTGGTTCAGGTTTCATGTCTCCTACTCTTTGATCAGTAAAGACCAGGACAACTTACGGTGTCAGAAGCCTTTGTCCAAAAGTGCATGGCGTCTGAGCAGTGATGGTGTATGTACTTACAATAAAACAGGAGAGGTCTTGGTCTTCTGGCAATGCTTTTGACAAACTTGTGGCACATGGAGAAATGGTTGCTTCCAAGGCAGGATGGCACAAGGAGTCTCTGGAAAATCTTGGGTTTGAACTCACTGCGGTAACTCACCATTCTTCTGTGTTGATAACTGTATTAATCCCATTGGCAAACTAATGTGTCAGACAGTCACCATCAGGGTCTGGAAGGAGTTTTCTCACCAAACAGGAGAGAAAAATCATTTGGTTGAGTTTCTTCATCGTCTTTTTGGTATTCAGACACTCCAAGGAAAAGTATGTGATTTATGGTTATTTCTGTAGATTGTACAGTGTGGGTTGAGGTTAAAAGCTATGAGCTTTTTCCTATTTAAATTTTATCATAGGCAAAAAATTGGCAAACTTGCTATACCAGTATGGTTTCTGTAATGATGTTTATCTCATATTACAAAGAGAATGTAAAATCTGGCTTTAAAGATGGTGAAAAGAAGGAACAAGATCCTTTCTAGTTTCATTCATGCATATAGCAATCTTGAAACCTTCATCACAACCCTTCCGCCAAGTTATGATCACGTTTTGTTAGGCATTTTGCTAAAGCTGAGCTCCACATTTAACTAATAGGACTTTGATCTTACAATGCCTCAGTTGTGTCTTTATCTAGACCAGTAGATATGACAAGTTACGGGTAACGTTTTGCTGTGCTAACAAAGGTGGGGCATGAGGCTTCAATTTTTTTCACTTTAAAATTTTTTTTTAAACTTAGTGCTTGTCAAATTAAGGACATACACAATAGAATGAATAATCTGAATTATCTGCATGTATTGTTAGGGAGACTAAGTTAGGAAATAAGGAAAAACAGTCCTCACATGCCCTTCTTTTTGGTGCAGTTAAAACATTCTTTTCCAATTAGAAGTTTTGATAGAGCACGCTGGGATATCTGTGGAATAGACAGGAAATGTATTGGTGGTGTCCCTTTATTACAGTACTTACAGGTCACCATCAGTTGAATTTTTATTTATTTATTTTTATAATTATTCAACATACCTGAAAATTTAGAGCAAAAATTAACAAAAAGATACACAAATGAGGGTGGAACGGTCCAGCTCACATGAGAATTTTACAACTCTTGAGGGCATAAAAAGACATGATTGTTCATCTTTAGAGGCACTGAATGAAATCTGTAGGGGCACATAAAATAATGAATGGTACAGGCATTCCTGCCATGACAACAGAAGAGAAGACAAAAAGAAAAAAAAGCATACAAGTCATAATGATTATGTGAATAAGTTAGCACAGTATATCATTGAGTCCCGGGGATCTTGTAAAGTCTATGGTTGAAGAGCCATTTGTTAGTCTTGCATTTGAGGTTACATGAAATACTGTCTATATTTCCCCCCAAAACATGATATTTCTGATAAGTAATAGAATATTTATGTAAATCACTTCAAAATGTCTGTGTGAATTGACCAATATCAAAGGATTTTATGGAGTACTTTTCACCTGCTTTCACCTTTAGACTTCCAGTAAAGTGCTAAAAGATGAGCTACTAGATAAGACATATCATGCATCTATTTAATTTTGGTGGTAAATGTTTGGTAGCCTTTTTGACTTTGTTTCATTAATTGAATGAGAAATTAATTCTTCAAGAAGTCATAAGCAAATCTTCAATAGTCATTGTTATGAAGTCTCTGAGAGCTGGTCTCTGCATTTCAAAAGTATAGCCATGCTTTTTATTTCTTATGTTTCTGAGATGTGTCAGTCTCAAAACATGCGTGCTTAGTGAGGCGTAACATTTCATGAGGGCTTTGCAACTATCTGAACTTCTACTCAGTACAGTCAATGGAGTATACAGGTGGATTTGGATCCCTCCAAGTAATACTCAGATACTGGATAGCTTGCTAGGTAGGTTGTACTGGATCTGTTGATCGCTGACTGTAACGAAATGTGTATGCACACTGGCAGGGAGACACCTGAATTTAGGTGTCTGGATCTGGAGCTGAATCCCACTCCTTGTCACCTTCCTCATCTGCATATACGTATAAGGGAGATCTTGGGGTCTCTTAGGCAAGTATAAAAGCTGGGTACCTTCAAATCCTTCTCTTTTTTTGTCATGTCTGGGTGAATTTGTTAAACTTAATAAGAACCAAAACCTGTACCCATAAACATTATGTTTTACAATTACTTATCTTGTGAATGTTCAAGGCTGATTACTGATGGTAAGACCTGGCTGTACATTATTGTGCACAAGCCTTTCTTTCTGGGCAACTCCACCCCATAGTGTTGTAACTAGAGATTAAAAGACCTGTCTGTCCTCTCACCGCCTATTTGCTCTGAAGGATAGATGCAGCCAGTTCTTTGTTTAGATACTCCATCACACTTGGCTCTCTGTTGTATCTTTCATGTTCCGTTTTCTAGCTAACCTAAGGAATAGGAAGGAGTTACTATAAGTAATAAACATATTTTGCTTCATCATCTCATCTGTGGAGTTCCTGGGAAAGTAACAGATGCGTTAAGAGAGAGAGAGTTAAAATTTCAGTTGTTTTACATAGACATTACTTATCTTCTAATTCCTTTGTTTGCTACCTTTCTGCTATGAATCAAAATCTCTAGATAATATATTTCTTTGGTTCCTTCTAAAACATGTGGTGAATCCTGTCTGATTGAGAAGTCTCTCTATTCTTAAGGGCTTTTTAAAATGGCTATGTATTCTGGTGTGGTCTTTGTTTCAGTAGTTCTCCCAACCCCGAAAAAAAGCATGCCTTTTTCTGGTATGTGTCCCTTTCAAATGTCTGTGAACAATGAAGCAAAGAATCTGTTTACTTTTATAGGCATTTTCTAATTACAGCAATGGAGAAGCTAACTAGGCTACAGAAACACATACATCTGTACTCTGCGTCTTCAGTCCTGTTTTCTCTGTGAGTTCAGCTTGGAACTTACTGTGTTAATTTTTACGCTCAGTAAGCCAGGAAAGAAACATCCTTTAACACTGAGCATTACTCAGACACCATCCAGATTTTTGAACAAAGCAAAGTTGTGCAGATTAAACAGTTTAGATTGTTCATGTAAATAGCTCCAGGATTGTCAGAAATCCTTTTAAACTCATTAACCATATTTTCATGTAGAATATTGCTCAGATGTATATCTATAGTAATAAAGTTAAACGTTTTAATTGGGAAAGTGTCATCAGGGAACAGTGAAGAGAAGGATGTAGTTTTTTCATCATCGACTGGGAAAGTAAAAGTTCAGCCAATTATCTTTTTCCAGTTTGAAATATCAAATCTCATTCAAATCTGACCTTTTGGTTTAACGGACAAATTCTGTAGTTTCTAGTTTGGATCTTGAACTGTTTAACTTGGTACTAAGCTCTGACTATGGGAAAATCTGTGTGTCCAACTTCCTTTATGATGCATAACTCTTCCATTTCCAGGAGCATTTGCAGAGTAGAAAGCTTAAACATGATACATGTAGCTCTTTCATTAAAAAACAAACCTTGTTTTTTATGCTCTTATGCAAATAGTGATCACTTGCTTCTGTTTGTGGTGCTATATAATGTTTTCTGGAATTGTTTGGAATTTGGTCAGTTTCCTAGTTGAAGTGGCATTAACCACACCTTTTTTTCCTCAGTTCTAATACAAATTAAGTCTAATTTCTAACACCTACTCTAAGACCTGGAATGGCAGGCACCAAACATTTTATGAGTTAAACGATTAGTGACTCACTGCGTGGAAAGCAAACACCTTGACTTAGGTGGGGCCGTAGCAGGAGCATCTCTTTTGCATGGAATGTTCCAAGTCTCCTTGTGTTTGGGATGTTTATGTGTGCTTTTGGATGGCAAGGGCCCAGCCTGCTGAAAAATCTGCTGTAAGATGACTCACAATATTATGACAGAAGTTAGAGTCACTGTCTTTTACTTGAAAAGGATTTAATTTGTCCTTAACTGTATATAAAACCACCTAATTGGGCTATGCAAATTAATATAAAATTCAGTTATAATAAATGACAAATAACAGTCATCTACAAACCTTGCTTATTTTCTCTTTTGCCTTAAAAATTAAAATGTTTTCCATGATGGGTGATGCTATTAAATCTAGTATTTACCTCGATTAAGACAACTAAATTAATACAATTAAATTGTATTAGGTTACTCACCATACCTGCAATTAATGCAGTTTGCAGTATTTCAGAATTCACCTGAGAAATGAAATATTGAAGATACTGGAAAATATTTGTGAGGCTTCCTAATGCAGCACCACAGAGCACAGCACTGCTGTGCACAACCTGTGCTCAGTAACACCGATCCTTCAGAGGAGGATGGGCATCGGCGATCACGGCACTGAGATCCCTGCGAGCATGCTCACAGGCAGGTTCCCAGGCACTGAGTTAGTGGGCACAGCTCTCTGCAGGCTTCCAGCAGAAAAAAAAGCAGTTGTTGGTATTTAAAATCGTGAGAAAACACTCTTAAACAAAATGAACAACGTGGCAGTTCTTGATTTCATAAGCCCTGATTTTGGATGAGTTTTTAGTGGTTAAGAAAAAGTCTTTTACCGAGAGGTCAGAACAAAAAAAAACAAAAAAGAGGTACCCTCCTCTTTTTCTCTATGCTTTGCACTTTCTTTGGCAAGTACCAGGTGGTTTTGCATTTAAGTCATACCTGTCCTTTCCTTTTTATATGCCATCAGTGGGCTTCTTCCCAACCAGCTGTTGAGCCTTGTTTCTGCTTCACAAAACTCAAAGGCAAACGCTACTAAGACATAGAGAAATGTTGTCTTGTATAGTATTTTCTGGTAGATCAAGACTTGAGTCAAATATAGACTAGTAAATCTAGGTCAGAATGCTCTGTGGTAAGTATATAATTAACTGGAAATAGTGTGGTATCCATTGCAAGTTTCCATTGTTTCTTAAGGGGAACTTGAATAACTCTGGCTGGTGCGAGTTGCAGGGATGGGAAAGTGTTTAAAACGGGAGGCATCTCACAGAGGATGCTGTTGTTAAGTTTGGGGTGAAGCCACAGCAGCTACCCAGAATGATGTCTAACACAACCGATGACAGTTGGTTTTTTCTTGATTTTTTTTTTAACCTGTGTCACTGCGAGAAAAGCCTTACCTCTTATTCATCTAATTTAAAGCTTTATTCCAATGGAGATTCTGATGTCAGAGCGCTTGCAGTTTGCGGCTTGTTTTCTGGGAATAGACGAGGCTTTTTCAGCAACTTGTCCTTTCTTGTTCTGAGAGTTGGCAATTTTACAGGCAGCATAAATGACGCCTGGGCCATTGCTACCAAGCGTGAAACCAATGTGAAGAAAGCAGGTGAAAAAAATAATGAAGGCAACAGTGTATGCTTACAGAAACCTGCTTATCTCATAAAAACTATGTTGTGAAAGCAACCTTTATTATTCGTACCATCTCTGTTAATGTTGCTGAAATAGGAGACTGGACTGCTCCATTTCCTTTTCTACTGTTGTCTTTAATTTCTCCTGGCTTCTCGGTACTGCTAAGTTTAACAGACAATAATGTTTTCATGGCATTGTTTTCACTGCAATGAAATTCAGAGAATAATGGCATGAGCTTGATCACGCTCCCGCTAAGCATATTGAAAGCGGAAACTCCCGCTGGTTTAGAGGGATTATATTTCTTTTTACACCGCTTAAGTTTTATTATTAATTAAACATTCTTTCAAAAAAGAATAGGTGCAGTTTTAGTATCTGTCTTACAGACCTGTCTTCTACAGAGCACAAGGACAGCAGTGATTCTAAATGTGTGGAAAGAAATTTCTGCTTACAGTACCCTTACAGTTAATTTAAAGACAAGCTTGTATTGATTTTTCTAAAGCTAATGCCATTTGGGGATCAAGGCAATCTGGGGTATTGACAAATGAAATGTAATTGTTAGTTTTGAAAAATGTAATTATTTTAACAGGATTATTTCTCTCTCTTGTTTTGCAATTATTTAAAGATTCTGCTAGGTAAAACGAAGAAAGTAGTTATTTATTACTAAAGTTTATATATATATTTTTTTCTTTTGTTTTAGGGTTTTGTTGTTGGTTTTATTTTCCCCCAATGTGGGTCTGGTTTTCAGTAGCTTAGAATTTTAGTAACAAAGTTTTCAGGGCCTTGTGACTGTTTGGCTTAAGTGGGATGAGTTTTGTGCTCAGTATGTTTCAAAAATCCCCTTTTCCTTTTACTTGATGTGGCTAACAGGATTGCAGCTAGTGCAGAAGGCAGACAGTAACGCCGTCTGCACTGAGAACTGCAAGATCTAAAAACCTGGCATTACAGAGCAAACCTAAAGGATAGTATTAATATTTAATTAATTTAATTTGAATTTTGCATCAATTTAAAATATTAAAGTAGTGATGTTGGTATAGGATAATATATACAGACCTTAAAACTGTGTATAGGTGGGTTTTGCTTAGGACAAGTATCCCATTAAAACAAAAGTGTTGTGGCTGGCAGTAGAGTTCAGAAGGAGGAAGGTGGGGAGGTGCTAGTGCGTGGGGCTGAGGGTTGTCCACAAGAGAACTGGCAGCAACATTTATCTGAAAGCAGGACTTTGGTGAAGTTTGAACAGGACTTCATCAAAGCCCAGTAAGAATACTTGCCTCCAGGTTAAAGTGATGTTACTGTGACCGAGCTAATTTCCGTATGGATTCTGACCAGAAATGTGCACTGAAGAGTTTGGTGCAGAACGCCTATAATCTTGTAAAGGCAGTAGAATTGAACTTCTACATATAGATGGGTCCTAAGAGAAAAGTGAGCTTAACCTCCTCAAGACGAGTGGAAAGGACAAGGCAAGACAGTACAATGCATATGAATAAATAAGAACATAAGGGATACATAAAAAGGGTGGTTAGAAAGGTCAGCTGGTAGATGGAAGGAAGAACTGACAGTATTGTAGTTGTCTGCTGCTTGTATTTATCACTTAGTTCTGACCTCAGCTCGTTCACATATTTTTAATGAAATCCTTTTTTGGTGAACACTGTGTTACTGTATCCTTCCATGGTTTTGGATTGAATTACTAACGCTGCACTGATTTAAAACTGGAAAAGAGTTGTAATCAAGTATTACTGTTTTTGTTTGGCAGGCCGGACCTGATAGACATGAATACCGTTGCTGTTCAAAGCAACCTTGCAAATTTAGAACATGCTTTTTTTGTAGCAGAAAAACTCGGTGTTGCCAGACTTCTGGATCCTGAAGGTAAGATAGCTGCAAAGGACTTTGTTGCTAAAACCCTAGCAGTAAAATAAAGTCCAAACTGCTGGTTGTTGCACATTTGTGGGCATCTTTACAACTATGTTGTAAAGTACTGTTCTGTCTTGCTCTTCTAGATGTTGATGTTTCCTCACCTGATGAGAAATCAGTAATAACTTATGTGTCATCACTTTATGATGCATTTCCCAAAGTACCAGAAGGTGGTGAAGGCATTGGTGCAAATGTAAGTAGGAGAAAAATACGTGTGCAGTGTGCCAGCATCATAAATGATTCTTGGTTCAGCTCTAGAATGATAGCTGGATTTTCCATAGTCCACGTTCTTACTTTCCAGTCCTACTTTTAGACCTAAGTTGTGCCTCTCTGATTCTTACAAATTTGAAAACAACAAAAATATATGTTTTCTGTGGAAATATTTGGGACTAACATGGAATAGTACAAATGAGGTATTTGGAAACTTTAGGTGAGGTGTAATGAGCACGTACATGTTTCAGAATTATGGGGTTTAGAAATCTCTGTTCTATGTGTTTGAAGTCCTCAGACTTCGAAGGTTAAACAAAGTGGAGTTCTTGGATGATTTTCTTCTGATCTGTAATCTGTGTTGTGCTTTGGTAGGATGTTGAAGTCAAATGGGTTGAGTATCAGAATATGGTGAACTACCTCATGCAGTGGATCAGACACCATGTTACAATAATGTCTGACAGAACGTTTCCCAACAATCCTGTGGAGTTGAAGGTAAGATATGGCATCTTAGACTCCTTATTGGAATGGCGCTTTATCATACTTACGTAAAGCATGGTTGAACAAATGAAGTGCCTGTTGATTTATACAATCAAATCAGCTGTAGAACAGGATCATCATAGCAATATAGTTTTTTATTAAGTAGTTTTTAGGTGACCTTTGCAGGATTTCTGATATGCAATGTTAAAAATGTTAGAGATGGGATAGGCTGGGTCTATAGATAGATTTTATAACCCTTGTTAAGATCTCCTTAGATAGTTTTGTAAGCTAGATTTATTTTTTTTTTGAATAAGAGAGGAAAAATGGTATCATGTAGAAGTTCACTTGTCTGAAGCTCACTTGAAAATCTACTCCCTAAACTTTTCAAAGGACAATAAAAGCATTGTTAATATATGAATGATCAAAAGCAAATCTTTAGCTTGTCACAGATCATTTTCACAAAACTTATGTAGAACAATATTAGAACATAAGCTTATAAAGAATCTTATAAAAGAACCTTATAAAGAGGGTTTAGGGAGTAAGGTTATATTCACTGTAAGTAAAAGTTGATTTTTTTTTTGTTTGTTTCTGCAGGCACTTTATAATCAATATTTACAGTTTAAAGAAACAGAAATTCCACCAAAGGAGATAGATAAATCAAAAATTAAACGTCTATATAAACTGCTGGAGGTAAGTTTAAACATGCATTGAAATACATAGAAAAGTTCCCTTTTGAAGGCTTAAAATAACAAGTATGTATGATTTTTTAAGGTCTGGATAGAATTTGGACGCATCAAACTTCCTCAAGGCTATCATCCAAATGATATAGAAAAAGAATGGGGAAAGCTTATTATTGCGATGCTGGAAAGAGAGAAGACCCTTCGGCCTGAAGTAGAGAGGTATGCTAGTGAACATCTGACGGGATTGGTTAATATATCTTCTGTTATTTTACCCTGTATTGAAAATCATGAATGTTTTATTCCATTGTAATATCCACGTTATTTTTCTATTTCTATTCCTGTTGAATAATTCTGATTTTGTTCAAGCCTGAACGTCTCTATGTGTTTTGTAGAAGCGGGTCCAGATATACTTGGATGATCTCAGAAGGTCGTAGTGAATAGTACATGTGCCTCAGATCGTCAAAGCACTTAAACACAAATATACTGTCCTCTTTGTACAAATGGTCAGGGCCAGGTTGATACCACTTCATTGCCTCGCTTGGACTCTATTTCATATAAGCAACACCCTCATTCTTTACAAAAAATGTGTAATTCACTTGCACTGATTGTACTCAGAAACACACAAAGTGTTCAGACATGCAAAGTGCATAGTAGTCTTCCATGGCAGAGGAATGTGTGACGCTGTTTTGTACATCATTAATAACGTACCAAGCATGTTTAAAATCTTAATGCAGCCTTAGAGCATTTCTGCTTTTTAATGGTACCTCTTTTGAGTTCTGTGGCAGAAACAGAGGCTACCATTCATTAATTCAAAAAATCATTTTATTTAACCCTAAATTAAATGATTCTTTGGGCTCCTACCTGGCTCTGTGTTCATTCTGCTTAAATTTAAGCATCCAAAGGAGACACCTAAGATCTAAATCACTTTATAGAGAAATCTGGCACTGACTTTTGAGTGACAATAGGGTTTGGGCACCTGTAGTTAGGTGTGAAGAATCCAGACCACTGTGTAGTAAGTCCTCAGAAAGACAGATTTTAAGAAGAGAAGATATCAAAGACAGTTGGAGTTGATTAGATACGGATCATGCTCACAAAATGTGTCTTCCTTACAAAAGCAGGAGCATGACTGAAACAGCAGATTCAATGGGAGGTACTGATTTACAGTATCCCTGTGGTAACTGCTATCGAAGAGATTCCTATAGAGGAATTCAAAGTTATCCCCACCATGTGGATCAGAACACTGGAAAGCAGTGGTGGAAATACAGCCTGCTAGATCTTGTAGGCTAATGTGTTCTAACATGCCAATGGCAAAGTTAGTGCCTGCCTTCACCAGAAGGAATTCTATTCATAATTGCAGAAAGCTGGATTATCTTAGTTGGGAGTGTATATAAATGACATTAGTTTATTTATTTACTAGTCAGATAGGTGGAACACAGATAAATATAAATGCACATAAACTCCTTCCCATATTTCAGGATTGGTGAACACACTTAAAAGTGACAGATTGTAAAGTGATAGTCAAGCAAAAATGTGACCTTAGCTAATAAAGAAATTTGGTGAGCCACTAAAACTTTACCTCCATGTCTGGTGAATACGTCCAAAAGTATCAACAGAGACAAACAGCATGTGGCCAGACTGATGGGTGGGATCGAAGTTAATACGATGTCAGTGAGGAGAGTGCCGGACTGAGTTCCAGTTTGCAAAACTAGCAGGGTTTGAAATTGCCACAGGGGTGTGTCTGTGCCTTTGCCATGCTCTTCTGCTTGAACGCAGTCATCTATGTTGTGGGTGAGGTTTTTAGGAGGTGCTAAAAGCAGGAGGTGAATTACTGAAGAAATTACCCAAACCCTCAAATCCAAGTTAAAATATAAACTTAAGGGCAGTGATCAGAGTTTTCTTATTTGTTTTGTGGTCAAAACAGTAAGAAGCAATTAGCTCTGAGTATGGAAGAAGTTAAAGGGAAATTTGCAGGAGGATGGATTAGTGGAACAGGGCAGTTAGTAAACATGCATACTTGGACAGTGGAGTAATGATGGTGGGTTGGATGGTGTACAGGTGTCTAAAATTAACTTGGTAAGAGCTGATTACCTGTGATATTCCTGCAGTTTTATTGTGCAGTTCAATTTGAAACAAAAGGAATCAGCCCAGCCTGAAGTTTCTACACCATGCAGTGGAGCGTGGAGTTCTGACTTTGGTCCTTCTTCAAACTTTTCATTCAAGAGTCTGAGAAACACTTTAAAGACTTCTTTAAATTCTTATTTGGCTTATAGACATTTTGTGACACTTAAATAAAATATTTGGTGCGTCTGTTTCCTAGAGACGCCCTAGTGTTACTGCCTAGTCTGTACTTGCAAAGCTTTAATGCAAGGTAAGGGAAGCCAAAAGTGAGGCAGCATACATAGCCCCAGGTAAAATACTTTGAAGAGCTGGCAGAATATTAATTACTGGGTTTTGAATATGTATTACTGAAGCCTATTTAAAGAAGGAGTGCTAGGTGTTTCAAAAGCCAGTAGTGAAATTTCATCCCTAGAAGCTGTGCATTTTGTAGGAGTTTTATTTTTTCCATTTTTCAGCAAATGTAAACAGCCAGAAGGACCGTGGTCTGGATGTGAAAATGAACAGCACTAGTTATAGCTATCATAGCAGCGATTCGCTGTTTAGCAACAGTACTAGTGCTCGAACCAGCGTTGACTCTAATGAGAATTTTCTTTCTGTTAATTGTGGTCCCACATTGATTAAATCTTGTATAAGCTTTGGTAATGCCACCTTAGAAGGAAACAGGTAACTTGGCATATATATCTGTGCTCTGTGGTTGCTGGGTTTTGTTATTCTTTGTTTGTTTGAAGTCATATATGTATAGTAAATATAAATAGCATTAATACTTATTTTTCCAAAATTCCCTGGCATCACCTAGGTTGGAAATGCTGCAGCAGATTGCAAACAGAATTCAGCGGGACAGCCGGAGCTGTGAGGACAAACTGATACTTGCCCGGAATGCTCTGCAGTCTGTAAGTCAGTCAGTGATTTTACTTGTCTGTGTTCATGAACTTGCTGTAATGGGATGGCTACTTCAAATAAATAAATAAATAAATAAAAATCTTTAGGATTTTTAAGTGTATACTTAATAACTGATACTTTTGTTTTTGTTATACCGTTACCATTAGTTTATCATTTCTGCAAGAAAATACCGAAAATTACCTAGAGTGAGTTCTGTTAAATTTTTTCTTGGTAGTTAGATAAAGTTCTTTACAGTTGTTTTAAGTATAGAAAAAAAGTTTTAAAAAATTAGGTTTCTTACAGCTTATTTCTCTTTGGTCTAGCTGCAGGGCTTAACGGCTTTCTTTTGTTCATTCAGGACACCAAGCGATTAGAGTCAGGGCTTCAGTTCCAACATGAAGCAGAGATAGCTGGGTATCTTCTTGAATCTGAGAACCTTCTCCGCCAGCAAGTGATTGATGCCCAAATTCTTATTGATGGAAAATACTATCAGGCAGACCAGCTCGTGCAGAGGTACTTTACAATATATTTATATCAATAAATAAATCTCCCAAATATGGATGCCCATTATGGACATAATTTTCAAATCTTCATGTCTGTGGATAAGCTTCGGTCTGTCACTTGGTACCCAAATAAATGTTCCAGGTGGTTACATCACCCACAAACTTTGTTGAAGATGAGGAACTGTTTGTGATCATCTGTGAAAATGAAGTAATTCACAAAAACACCACGACTTAAATGTTAAAGTTTCCTGATATCTGAGTGTAAAGATGTTAGCTGGTTTTATTGCAGACAAAATGGTTTTAGAATTCACTAACTTTGGCTTTAAAAATGGAGGTGAGATTTCTCACGATAGCTGTAGGTATCTTAGCAGGTAGTAAGAGGGGTAGCATTAGCTTACGTGTGTCAGTGTGTACAGTCTTAGGAGAAAGATACGTTTAAGCAGCATAGTTCAGTTTTATGAAGAAGTAGCTCCAAAGTTTGTCAGGTTCATTCTGGACGGGGTAAGATCAAGTACATAGCAGCTATTTAGCAGCAAACTGCAAATAATTTTATCTACCACAACATGTAGTATCTTGTATAATTTCTGCTCGGGTGATTGTTCCCTGGTATTGTGTATGGTACGCCCAAATGCCCATACCATGCTGATTTTTTGTGTCATTGCCTGACTTCTGCACCTACTATCTGTATTCATAGAAGTCAAAGCTGACATAGCCTATACTTTCTGATACAAATGCTTATTTATAAATATTTAAGTACAACTGAAGTATATGAGATCATGTGAATTCATATTGCTGTTCAGTTCAGCGTGATGAAGCTATAATAAGCATTCAATGAAATCATTTTATTTTATTTAAATTTTTTTTTATTTTAATAGGGTTGCAAGACTTCGTGATGAGCTGATGGCCATACGTACTGAATGTTCTTCCGTGTACAGCAAGGGACATGCACTGACAACAGAGCAGACAAAGCTGATGATATCAGGAATAACTGAAAGCTTAAACTCAGGATTTACAACAAACCTAACCCCTGAATTAAATGCTGCCATGACCCAAGGTTTAACACCTTCTTTGACTTCTTCCAGCTTGACATCTGGCCTCTCATCAGGTCTTACTTCCAGGTTGACACCAGCCATCACTCCTGCTTACACACCCGGCATCCCACCACGGTTAATCCAAAGCTATGTGACAGGAGTAGACAGCGGGACTCTTCAAACACTCAAACTGATGCAAATCAGAAAACCTCTTATGAAATCAGCTTTTGTGGATCAGAATTTAACAGAAGAAGAGGTGAACATGAAATTTGTCCAGGACCTATTGAACTGGGTGGAAGAAATGCAGGTAACAATCTTCGTAGAAATGGTCTGCTTCTAATTGTTATATTTACTGCTTGTAGATCATGGCTAATTTTTCCTTCTTCTTGGTAAGGTGCAACTTGATCGGGCAGAATGGGGTTCAGATTTACCAAGTGTTGAAAGCCATTTAGAAAATCACAAAAATGTCCACAAAGCTATTGAAGAATTTGAATCCAGCCTTAAAGAAGCTAAAATGAGTGAGGTATAGCACCATATTCTTTATCTCTTCAGTTACTTTCTTACTGAATGACCCATAAAGTGCTGTAGAATTGTGTTTGGGTTTCACAGTCTTACTTATTTTTAGTTGTGATCTCTAAATGATGTATCATGAAATCAGGAGGTCTAATGGTTGAGAGTAACTTATCATGTCTGTTTTCTTGTCTTTTGACCTCATATACCAAATACAGATCCAAATGACTGCCCCTCTTAAACTCAGTTATGCAGAAAAATTGCACAAACTGGAGAGTCAGTATTCAAAACTCTTGGTAAGTTTCTCAATATGTCTTTGAGGTTCAGCTTTTCCATATACATCATCTATGAAAAGGGATGAGTTTCAAATTCTGTTTTTTCCTAATCTTATTTGTTTTTCCTTTTTAATAAAGAACACATCAAGAAATCAGGAAAGGCATCTAGATACTCTTCACAATTTTGTGTCTCGTGCTACTAGAGAGCTGATATGGCTGAATGAAAAAGAAGAGGAAGAGGTTGCGTATGATTGGAGTGAAAGAAACCCCAATATAACGAGAAAAAAGGAATACCATGCAGTATGTATTACTAGTATAGTCCAGAGGGAAAAATTCAGTCTTCTTTAATAATTCAACAGGTTTCTAAAATGTTTCTGTGTTTGTTTTTTGTTTTTGTCTGGCAAAAGGAATTAATGAGAGAACTTGATCAGAAAGAAGAAGTAATTAAATCAGTACAAGAAATAGCAGAGCAGTTGCTTCTTGAAAATCACCCAGCTAGGCTAACCATTGAGGTAAGTTAGTAAAAACAGTACACAAACAAGAAAACAATTTTGTGATTTAATAGACCATAGATTTTGGAGGAAAAGAAGGAAAGTGCTTGCTCATAGGAAGTTAAGCAACAAAACTCTGAATAATGGGGCCTTTATTTCCTCTTCAGTGCCTCTGTTTTAACTCCATCTTGCAGTTTCCAAAAAGCACAAACATTTCTGTAAAATTATGGTTATGTTTTGGACTGCTTATATAAAATCCCACCGAAGTCTAAAATTAAAATTTCTGAAGTGTATCTGTACAGACATTTCTCTTGCTGGGCATGCATGCAGCTTCTATAGTTATTGATGCAACCTGCACTGGTAGACTGAGGTCGCAGAACAGTCCTTACATGGTTTCTCTCCTGTTGGACTGAAAGGAGTTTCAGTAGTGCATTTCCAGTCACTTATTGTATGTATTGCTTCCTGATATGGTTTGGGGTTGGTTTCATAGCCTTCTTGTTAGTAAGTTATGAAATGTGTTTGGATATTAAAAATCTGACCAGGTGATGTGAATTACTGCGGGTTTGAACTAAGCTCTATATGTGAACTGTTTACAGAAAATTTATTTTAGCTGTTGTAGGGACATAACAAGTTTCCACAGGAAAATGTTGAATACTGTTCCCTACAGATTTTCAAGAAAAGAATAAATGCAGACAGTGGGTGGTAAAAATGGAAAGAATAAAAAACAGTTGCATTATATAAGAATGAAAAAAGGCAGAGAGGATGGATTTTTACGTTTCTTCACCTCATTGAGTTTATATCAATGTAAACTGGAAACAGACGAAGAAAATTTTTCCTTTCTTCCTTCTCACTGCGTTTACTTTTATTATAATGCATGATTTTTTATTTAATCTGTAGAATTATATTCTTTAAAAGTATATGCTGTTACTAATGGGTAATCAGTATATAAATATACATAATATATTAAAGATGCATGTTATGAAACTAGGCCATCACAGTGAAAATACGTATGTAGGTTATGATGTCTGCAATAATGCTATATTAGGACATGAAAAAACAATTCTTAAATTAATGCCTTCTGTGCAGAAAAATTTATGCGTTAATGGATCAACTTGAGATTCATTGAAGCCAATGGAAAATCTTTGAAGTCCCTGAGAATTATACAGAATTCCCAAACTGAGACTTTCAGCTGCTTTTACCGAGTCAAGAGTCCCCTCTGCTGGTGAATATTAGAAGAGTACATCTGTAGTGACAGCACTGCAGTCAGTATAGGAGGCACCATTCAAATAGGGCTGCATTCTTGAAAATCTTTACAACACGTGCACAAAATTGCATATTGCAGCATGTCCTGAATTATTATTTTTATTGTGCACTCAGTGTTGGTTTAATATCTGATTTGTATGGAGGCAGGTGTCCAGCTATTCAAACAAGTAAATAGAGTGATGGAGTCATAAACTGGTTTAGGCTAGGGGAACCTCAGGAAATCTAGTCCAGTCCCTGCTTATAGTAGTGTCAGGGCTGAATCTTGAATGCACCCAAGGATGGTGATTCCCCAGTCCCTCAGGAAAGGTTTTCTGATATATGACTGTGCTGTAATAGCAGGGTTTTTTCTCACATTTGTTAGGAATTTTCTTTGTTGCAGCTTGCTTTTCTTGGATAAGGCGTTCAAGTTTAGATGCTTGTGTTTGCAACATTACTTTTATGTTGTCTAAATTCTGTAAATGTATCTATGTTTTAATATTCATTTCCTTTTGTAAAATCTGTCTCCCTTAAAGGCATATAGAGCTGCGATGCAGACACAATGGAGCTGGATTCTTCAGCTCTGTCACTGTGTTGAACAACATTTGAGAGAAAATGCTGCATATTTTGAGGTAAGGAAATAATATAAGTGTGAAATGTTTTAAGTTGTGCCCACAGTCAAAAAGTTCCATTTTGACTGAAAATGCTAGTTGCTCTCTCACAGTAGTAGTAGAATTGGAATTTATCATGTACAATTATTAGATGATGAGATGTACTCCCACAGTGTTACCACACCTGCATTGACTTCCCTGTAGTTACATTAGTTCAGAACAAATGAAAATCTGGTCTGATGGTTTTAAACAATGCCGTAACAACAAGCAGAGAATCTGAGAAAGAAGCCGTGTTCTCTCCATGTCATACAGAACTGCAGTCAATAAAGCTTTTGTGGCTGGATGTAGAGGTTAATGATGGCCAAAGCAGAACATATTCCAGGTTGTTGTTCCAGGAGAACACAAACAGAAATGGAATGGGCACCATTAATAAAGAACAGAGCAGAGAGCACCCTGACAGCAGACATGTCCAACAAAACATCTTTCTGATTATCACCCTTTTACTTACCCATCAAATATGCATGAGGATTGAAGATTTAAGGATTTTTGTTTTGTAGAAAAAACATTTTCTACTCCTATTTTATATTTAAATTATAAATAGCAGTCCTTAGTGTCTTCTGCGTTTTGCAGTTGAATAGGAAGGCTATTGGGATTAAATGTCTTTTGATTGAGAAGAACAACAGCCCAAAGTTAGGAAATGGATGCTGAAGAAGACAAAGTTGAGTGGTTTGGGCTCCTACTGGTAACAGTAAGAAAAGGAGAACTCTGGACTTGAGGAATGAGGATTGAGTTGCCAGTTATCACAGGCCATTTCCCTTCCCAGTCATTCTTAACCAGCGCCCTAGATTGAGGCAGAGCTGCCAAGTGTGGTTGCTCACTTCCTCTTCCTTCCGAAATGTTCACTCCGGTGTGCTTGCTAAATCTGCAGCTAGTTTCTTACAGTTCATAAGCTCTATCTGTTCTTTATATGTGAAAGTAATTATGAATCCAAGAATAATGCTTCATAATTATGAAGCAAGAATGAATTCAGAAATTTTTCTGTTAGCTGAAACCATAATTAACTAACGTTCAATAACTGCTGAATCAGTTTTGCATTTAGATAGTACCCAAACCAACTGCTGTTCCAAGACATTACAACATGTGCCTCCCTTAAGCGTACATTCAAACATGAGATCATGAATATTGTTGTGTGCTACAGTGGTCACCTCGAACTGCTAGGGAAGGTGATCTTTAAGAAGATAATGCTTCAAAAAACCTTCATGATGTAGCTATTTATATGTTTTTTAGCTTGTTTAATAGTAACACAGATATTCGTCTCCTCCTAGTTTTTCAGTGATGCCAAAGAGGACATGGAATATTTAAAGAACTTGAAAGATGCCATATACCGAAAATACAGTTGTGATAGAACAAGCAGCCTTCATAGGCTGGAAGACCTTGTCCAGGAGTCTATGGTAAGAATTCAAGTATCCTGTTAATGTGAGCTACAATTAAACGAGATATGTGTAGATTATACTTGGATATAAAAGCCATGTTATAAAATTGTTCTTTTAAAGGCAAATAAGAAAATAATACTGATATTTTAGAATTTATATATATTTTTAGATATTTTAGAAGTTATAATTAAATATTTTTATCCGTCCACATGTAATGACTTTTTCATACCCTTAAAATACAGTATTATTTATTCTTTATCTTTACAATAGCAGATGTTGTGGGAAACCAGTGACTTCAGAAGGATAAATTGTTCTTGTAAAATGTGTTACTTTTAAGAAACACAGTAAAAGAAGTCAGAAAAAGAAAAGCTTAACAGGATCAAAGAAGCAGAACTGTATTCTGGCCACTTCTCATGATGTGTTCTTTGTTCTTTTCTTTACTGTTTTAGGAAGAAAAGGAACAACTCTTGCAGTATAAGAGCACAGTAGCAGGCCTTGTAGGGAGAGCAAAGGCAATAATTCAGCTGAAGCCAAGGAACCCTGACTGTATACTGAAAACATCCATCCCAATTAAAGCCATCTGTGACTATAGACAAATTGAGGTTAGAAACTTGAATTTCCTCAAATCAATTACAGACGTGAGAATTCAGCTGAAGTTTCGTTAATTACCATGTTCCTGGAGAATGCTGGGCTCTAAATGTCTTCCACCCTAGTAAACAAGAGCAAATCCTTGTGTTGAACATTGTTTTTGTTGTTCTGTTGCTTATTTGGTGACGCCATTTACAAAAGAGCTTTGTACAACTATTTTGTAATGCTTAGCTCATTAAATTATTCTGCTTTTCTGTTAATACTAGATAACTATTTACAAGGATGATGAGTGTGTTTTAGCAAACAACTCCCATCGTGCTAAATGGAAAGTCATTAGCCCAAGTGGTAATGAGGCCATGGTTCCATCTGTATGCTTTACAGTTCCTCCACCAAACAAAGAAGCAATAGATACAGCCAACAGGTAGGGACAAAACAAAAACAGCTTTAAAATATGTTTTTTATATAAATATTTTTGTTTTCTTACACAGAGAAACATTTCCTTTGGGTTAGGGACAAGGAAGCAGATTTTTTTTTTAAATTCATTAATATGGAACTCAGGTTAAAATGTATTTTTTTTCCTTTTTCATACATTACTGCAATGTAAAACAGCATTCTCTTTTCTTAAATTGGATTCTTTTTATGTTTCAGGATTGAACAGCAATTTCAGAATGTACTGGCCCTTTGGCACGAGTCACATGTGAACATGAAGAGTGTGGTTTCCTGGCATTACCTTACAAATGAAATTGAAGCCGTTCGAGCTGGCAATGTTGCCTCGGTATGTACTATGTCTAGCAAGGGCCTCCTAGCCACTTCCTAGGAAGTAAGGCTAAGAGGCATAGGCTACACTTCCCGGAGGTAGTGCATAATTAATCATTTTGCAGCTATCCTCATTTTCTGGAAATAGCTGGCAGTGCACCACTGTGCAATATTCTGCCTTTATCTGAGCAACTTACACAGATGTACATGGGGAAAGAGCAGAGAGATTGTATCATGAAAACTACCAGTACTCTTTTTGGGCTAATCTCTCTAGTCTCTTGTTGTCAGCAGAGAGACAGGATCTCTTGAAAGCAGTTGAACAGTGACTAAATCTGAATTTTGGTTTGGATTTATCTTGAAGATGTCTGGGGAGGTTAGCTTCTCTAGGCTAAGGTTAATGTTAGTGAAACTCCCCATTATTTCCTTATGCTGCAACTTCTTACTAACAGTTGGACGACTGTGAAAGTTACGTTTAGTTTTTCAAGCTGAAGGCAGATGAATGCTGATTCCTCTTCTCATGCATGTCTGTAATTTGAAAAGCTAAGTAGATAATTAGGATAAATTTGTCAGAAATAAAATAGAGATAGAGATCAAAATACTACTCTGTCTAGCTAAAACAATGTATGAGATCACTGAATTATCCAGTGTTGGATGTACAGCATAATGATATTTAGTATAGGAGTTTATTATACAGCATCAGAGTGTCTCTGGCTTCAAACAGTTGCAAAAATTTTTTGTAATACCCAAAATGACATGTTAAGTTCTAATTTCCCGCTGTTGTTACTGGAAAGAAGGAATCTGAGATAATACTGAAATGTTCCTCCTCCTGTGACTCTTGCTGGGTGCCTGTTTGTTGCTACAAGGCATAGATGGAGATGGAGAAATGGTGTCTGATGTGGGGTTGGCTTAACACAGCCCATTACTGGTGTTAAAGTTGGAGAAGGATTTTATTTTGAATATAATCTATCTGGTGTTACTCTGATACCTGTCAAGTGAACCCCAGTCCAGGAACAACAAGCTTTCAGAACCTCAATTTTTTGGCTTTGCTATCTTCGTAATTGGTCAGTACTGTTTTTTAATAAAAAGTGTTAGAGGTAACTGCATGAGTGTTGCATCATTGCTGACCGCACCTTGGGTTTATGATCTGTTGCAGATAAAAACAATGCTGCCAGGTGAACATCAGCAGGTTCTAAGCAATTTGCAGTCCCGCTTTGATGATTTTGTGGAAGACAGCCAGGAGTCCAAAATCTTTACAAGCTCTGATACAGCACAGCTGGAAAGGGAAGTTAATATTTGCAAGCAATACTATCAAGAGCTTCTGAAATCTGCAGAAAGAGGTAAAGCTTTGCTGAGAAAAGTAGAAAGCTGCCCTCGCAAGAGAGATTATAATTCTCAATACGTATTCTCTGTATAAATTCAAGCTCTAGTGAATTACTATTTTATCATATTGATATGGTTAATGTTATAGTTCCTCTGAATGGATAAAGAACTGTCATTTTAACATTTTGCACAATTATATTGTATGAAAAATCAAAGCCTTTTTTTTAAGCTTGCGTGTATTAATCTATGTAAAAATATTGTTAATATACAAAGTGGTAGAAAAAAATTAGCCCTCCCCCAAATTTTTCTGTACACTACAGATTACTGTTTAGTCAGTGTTTCCTTGCTGTTTCTGAATGTTTGAATTCAGCTTCAGTACTTTGTTGAGTTCATAACAATATTAAATTTTTTAACACTGTTAATGCAAGAGAAGTGTCCTAGATTTTTTTGTAGCTCCACAGAATACCTGTAGTTACAGTTCTCTTAACTCTGTTTTTAAATACAACAAGCACAAAAAGCTTAAAATAACTGTTCTGATACTGTCAGGTAGCTAATCACTTACAGGAGTACAGTAGTGCAAAGCTGATTACTGCATTAGCATAGTCCACTATACTTAAGGAAAGATGTGTTGCCTTGTGCCTCCAAAGGAGAATTACAAAAAAAAATATCCCTTGAGATTTCCTAGAGAATCGTGCCTGACATCATCTGGCTGAAAGATTCAGCTACTGAATTTAGCAGTGTCTGCATAAGGGATGATGCCTGTGTGTGGGATGGACAATCGATGATATATGCTAATTTTCAGTGTGAGGAGGTGGTCTAATGATAGCTAAAATTTAAAGGTTCCTAAAATTTGTTTTGTAGTAAAAATTATGGAAATTGATGGGATTTCAGTCATTCATGAAAAGACCTGTCGAATGGTGACTTTATAAAGTCTTTTGTGAGAAGACATGGTGAAAGTGTCACAATGGCTTTGTTTGCTAAAATGTTCTTTGTTTCTTTCAACAGAGGAGCAGGAAGAGTCTATTTACAACCTGTACATCTCAGAAGTCAGAAATATCAGACTTCGGCTGGAGAGCTGTGAGGAGCGGTTAATCCGACAGATCCGAACCCCAATGGAAAGGGATGACCTACATGAAAGTGTGTTTAGGATTTCAGAGCAAGAGGTAAGCCTTTGGGAAAGGCTCTTTTACCTAGAGTACACATCAGATTGATATAGTATAAAAACACTGTCAATCACTGTTCATTTTTACAGAAACTGAAGAAGGAGTTGGATAGACTGAAAGATGACTTGGGAGGCATCACAGATAAATGTGAAGAGTTTTTCAGTCAAGCTGCTGGTTCACCTTCAGTTCCTACTCTGCGCTCCGAACTAAATATTGTCATTCAGAATATGAACCAAGTTTATTCTATGTCTTCCATTTACATAGATAAGTATGTAATAGGCCATCTCCCATCATACACACTGTAGTTTACAGTTTTCTCTTCAAGATAAATTAAAAATATTAGTATGAATAATAATGATCAAGTAAGAGGAGTTAACAATATTTTAGCACTGTATAAAGGGGTATCTGTGACATGAAAAGACTGAAAAACACAAGTGTGTTGAGTATTTTTATTGCTTGTTCAGTTAACAGGAGATTACTGTATTTTTATTGCTTGTTCAGTTAACAGGAGATTACTGTTTTTCAGATTAAAAACTGTAAATTTGGTGTTGAAGAACACCCAAGGAGCAGAATCATTAGTGAAACTTTATGAAACTAAGCTGTGTGAAGAAGAGGCAGTAACTGCTGACAAAAATAATATTGAAAATCTTATGGGTACATTAAAGGTAAGAGTCTACAGGTGCCTGAACAAATAAATAAAAGGGAAATGATCCATCTTGTAACATTTGTTCTGGTTATGCTTTACTGTATAGTTTATCAAAAGTTGGCGTATGTGTTTGGAGGAAAGTCTGCATTAGGACTGATACCTCAACAAAAATAGACTTTGAAACACTGAGAATTGGATAGTTTGCATGTGTATAATTGCAATTAGGTAATGCTTTGCAGTTTCTGAACTTCGAAGAATGCCAGTTGTTAATGCTTCACTAAGACTTATTTTTCTGTCTCTGCAAAGGTAATGCATGCTTAAGGTAACATAAATATATTCTTATGTAAACATGTCCACGGTATGATTCCTCTTACTGCTGTGGTATACTAACTGGGGTTTCCTAGGAGGTTTGGCATTTATCTTTCAGAAAGGCTAAAACTGAAGTTCAGCATTTTTAATACTCTGCATACAGCTTATTTCAATATCTCAAATGATAAGTAATGCTTTTTTGTTAGTGATTGGCACCTACCTAATTTTTTGAAAGCTGTAGTTTATCAGATAAAGATGTTGATTTGCTGGCTGTGTTTTGATGCTTGTGTTGTGGGGGATGCTGTTATTCAGAACTATTTTGCAGTTCACAGCTAATTAGTTGCTTCAAACTCATTTTGGTGTCATTCTAGTGTTTGAGCAACCAGAAGTAATTGCTTATATAAAATATTCATTTATAAGTAGTGTCATAACTTAGGAATTATTTAAAATATTTAATTTATCATACATTAGCAATGGAGATCTGAAGTAGATGAGAAAAGAGAAGTATTCCATGCCTTGGAGGATGAGCTGCAGAAGGCAAAGATGATCAGTGATCAGATGTTTAAAATGCACAAGGAACGTGATCTTGACTTCGACTGGCATAAAGAAAAAGTTGATCAGTTAGCCGAGAGGTGGCAAAATATTCATTCTCAAATTGAGAATAGGTTTGTATAGCTTTTTGTTATAATCTGTTCATGTTTTTTGATGTTCTTGTTGTTTCTGTGGAAAAATAATCAAGAATGAATGTTAATGAGCTATTTGCTAAATGCGCTAAGATCAGGGATTCTTATCTTTTCTGTGCTGCTGACACTGTTGTCTGTTGTTTCTACAGGGATTGTCTCTGCCTGTTGAACACCAAAAGATTAACAAAATAGAGAAACTTTGTTTTATTTCTAACAACTTACTGAGACACAGTAGAGAGAAACTGCCCTTTTACTTTCCAAAAAAAGCCTACAGAAATGGCTTGCTGTCCTATGGAAATGCCATCTGTTTCTCCACATAATTTGTTCTGACAGGCAAAACTCATGAGCTGATTGATCAGTTATGACTGGCTTCATGTTTGCTTGCTTTTAATGACTTAAGTGCTAAGTCTGGAAGCCCTTAGCTTCTATTGACTTCTGTGATAATTTTGTTGCAATAGCTACCAGATTAAAACTTCTGGAGAAGTGCCAGTATTTTCTTTTGGTGTGCAACTGGTTTCATGCAGTCTCCTTAAGCAATTGCAATGTTGCTATAATTTAAGCCTTTCAGTATTATTGTTGTGACTATATTGGAGAGTGTTACTCAAATGCACATGCCTTTACAGATTTACAGATATCACAGAACACGGCTGTCAATAATTTTGAAGGAGATGTCCATACATCTATTTAGTGTTGTTTCCTTTGTAGTATGGAGAAGTTAAGGAAGTCTGTAGTACACAGTCTGAATTTATTTCCTTTAAAATCTACTTTAATTTGTCATTGTAGATAACTTGAACAGGAGCATCAAATACAGCGCTGTTTATGTAAAGTTTCACACAACACCCTTTCACATTTTTGTCCTCCTTTTCTAAGGGATGAGTGTCCACTCAGATGTAATACTGAAGTTATTTGGTTGCAATTAATTAACTTAGTTGGCTCTGTTCAACATCACCAGTAGTTAAAAGGCAGATGGGCAAAAGCTGGCTGATTTAGAGCTGACTGGAGAATGGCTAGCCTTAAATCAACTCAGATGATTCATCATCTGATAGCGTGACAAAAATTAAATGATAAAACAATAGTTCTATGAGGTATTGAAGTGTCCTTATTTCCTCATAGGTCAAACACGAACCAAATGATCTCCTTACAGCTCTGTGTTCTGAATAGAATGTACTGAAAAGTTGCTGTTAATACAAAGTGACTTCTAGTGTAAATAGGACAGATTGTGGTGGTTGCAGCATGTAGCTGTAAACAAACTGCTTTCTGCAAATGTTCACTCTGCTGCTTCCTAACAGCTTGACACTGATGATCATTATATGGAAAGCATATACAAATATTGGCTGCAGTTACCACGATCCCTTCTTACTTTCATGGTTATTGGCGTAAAACTATGCTTAAGTATGAAACCTGACAAATAGTTTATCCTTTGCTTGCTCTTTTTTACTCTCCTTTTGGCATCCTGAGAACAACAGTAGTGCAATTCAAAGTATTTATTCACAGTCAGACAATTCACAATTCGAAGTATTTATTCACAGTTGAGTAAGTTTCTCTGTAATTATGCAGTGTTTTGGATGAGTGGTATTTGTATGATACTTGAAGTAACAGTATAAGGATCATGAAAGTATAACGGTGAGTATTGGAAACCACTTTCAAGAAATACATTGTACTTTTTGCCAGGTCAAAAACATAATTTTAAAAGGAACTTTTTAATGGTCAACAAAATCACTTGCTTTAGCATAGCAAGTGTAACTGCTGTTGTTTTGTGGGAGGTATGGGGTATGGTGAACCGCTGCATAACTCCAGCTCAGCTTTTTGCCTTCTTAATTCACATAAGTCACATTTGAAATTCTCCGACTTCATAGAATTAATGACTGTTGCAGAGACCTTCCTCTTACAGTGTGCCTGGGGATTCCTGTGCTCATGGAGTTTCAAGCAATTTAGCTCACTAATGAGGGATATATGCATAGTTTTTTTTCTGTAGTAGAATCTCTCTTGGGTGTTGTTTATGACAAATGAAAAGGCTTCATCAAGCCGGGGATTTTAGTGTTTGAGAAGTTAATTTACTGTTCAGTTAGTGCTATTTTACAATGTTTATAGTATGCTATACTATACTTAGCTTAGCAGAGCTAAGACGTCCAAAGCCTTGAAGGCTGTATTCAGTATTGTAGTTTTTATCATTTATATTCATCTTTACTCCTTATATATTTTCTAACATAAAATCAGGTTGCGTGACTTAGAAAGTATTAATAAATCTCTGAAGTACTACAAAGATACTTACAATTCATTGGACACTTGGATTCAACAAGTGGAAGATACTCAGAGAAAGATTCAAGAAATTCATCCTGAAAATAGCAAAGCACTGGCTAAACAGCTGAACCAGCATAAGGTACGTAAGGGATCTCATTGTAGGAATTTGCTGCTGTGATGACTGGAGAAGAATTAAAATATCAGTTGAACCCAATGATGTCAGTCTTATTTCTTGACATGAGGTGCTTATATCCCTCAGCCTTTATTGTAAAAATCCAAATTGTCAGCAGCTTTTATATTTTTATGTTCACATATGTTATGTGCAGCTAACATTTTTAATATATCACTCATTAATTATTACTATTTTATAGACCAGTTTTGGTCCTCAGATTTGCAAACATAAAACCTTAGAGAGTGCCTAAAATTATTGGCTTATCACCTCACTTTTTTATTTAGTGCTACTCTTGGTAATTATGGACATAGAAATATATTTATAACAATAATGTATTTATATAACAAAATATTTTCATGTAACAAATTATATGTGTGAAATGGTATAACCCTAATTTGTTTTTGAGCTTTGCTCACCAGGTATTAAGCCTGGCAGGATTTTTTCCACCACTTTTGTACTGTAAACCAAGCAAAACCAGGAAATGGGCTTGAGCTTGCAATTACTTGTACACATGTGGAAATGTGCGTATTATGTAATTTGATGTTGTTAGATAAAATAGAAATGCTAATAACAACAGCCATAAGAAAAGAATCACTTTTTAAGATAAAGATGTAGATTCATATTTTACAGATGCTGGTTTCTGAGATTGAGATGAAACAAAGCAAAATAGATGAATGCCAGAAATATGCAGAACAGTACTCAGCTGCTGTGAAGGTAATAAATACTGGTATACTTAGAATCCTTTTATTAGTGTCAGTATCATGTGGAATGCTGACTATTTTGTGTATTTTATGTTTTTTATAGGACTACGAGTTGCAGACTATGACATACAGAGCTATGGTTGACTCCCAACAAAAATCTCCAGTGAAACGTCGAAGAATGCAAAGCTCATCAGACTTCATTATTCAAGAGGTAAACGGATTTCTTATGATAGGAAAACTTGATGCATCTTTGCTTTAAACTGAGTAAACAAAAGAATGAGATTTAGGATTTATTAGGAAAATGAAATTGGAATCAAAGTCGGGATAGGTTCTAGAAAAGTATTTATCACTTCTTAAAAGGTTAATTCTAGGTAGTTGTCTTTTTACATTACGTGGCATTCAGGGTGAGTTTCACTCTTGCCGCCCTCCCATTTTGTTTCTCTGCAGTTCATGGATTTACGGACTCGTTATACTGCCCTAGTGACCCTGATGACGCAGTACATAAAGTTTGCAGGTGATTCTCTGAAAAGACTGGAAGAGGAAGAGGTAGGTCATCTGCTAAAAGACAACCGAACAAAAAGAACAGCTAAGCAAATAAAGAGCAATCTATCTATCTGCTGGAATTATTCACAAAGTTAGCAGCAGATACAAAAGACCGAATTCCTTATATACTGTGCTCTATACAGTAATGTAGGAGTATCAAATTACAACATTCAGATAAGCAAAACCATATCATCCATACGTTTTACCAGTTCTTCCAGTTGGAAGGATCCAGTTGGAAGGCTTACTAATTTCTGCTGGAGATGCAGTTACATACAGTACATTTTAATACTGCAGTATTTTAGGGCTCGATCTTTGGGATATATGCCGACATTAAGCTGAGTATGTATTCTGGTCCACTTACAATATATAAAGGAGCCCATTAAACAGGGAGATGCAGTGTCCTCTCAAATTTCTTAATTATTTTTGACATGTTTAGATTTTTTTCCTTCTACCTTTCTACTGTATTGATTCCTTAGGGTCAAATAGAATTTTATTCATGTTTAGTGTTGAATCTTATTAACAAGCGTAGGTTACTGAAATTAAACTGACAGATTAGTCAGAATACATTCTTGCTGCAGAAATACCATTCCAAATAATTGAGAAAAAAAAATGAAAAATTTCACTTTCTTCATAAATCTGTTTCTCTCGGAAAGTAATTCAGTTTCTTAAGGGCTATAGTGTTTTAATATAATCTATACACTTCAAATCTCTAAAATAAAGCCCTGTTATAGTCTTATGATTAATTGTGCCCATATTAAATTTGGTCCTGTGTAACTTACATAAAATTGGAAAACATTCAGAAGTATAAATTTTAATGTTGTTACAGAAAAAAAAACACACAGAGTTCTTAAACGAATTTTACGTAATTCTGGTGCTGACTTTGTTTTTATTGCCTTTCTGGCTTTTGAATACCTTTTGAACAAACCACTAATGCTAAGAGAATGCATCTTTGCACTAATGTACATCATTAAAGTGGTGGAGTGTGCAAATGGAAATAGATAAGCTTCTTGATACGTAGCCACTGAAACTGAGTATTTAGTCTAACTAACAATACTAACTTTATAATGGATAAAAAGTGAAACAAAGAACAAGAATTGAAATGGGGACCAAGAATCCTGTGAATGCTGATAGGCTTCATGTTCCTCAAGAACAAATGGAATCTATTAAATGCTTCTGAGTCTCCATCTGCTCTGAATCCCCAGGACTGCTTTTTTTCTTTTGGAAATCAAATACTCTCTATCCAAACCCTGATCTGCTCCTGAATTCTTCTAAATTTCTGATAGCTTCTTCGAAGATAACCTAAATAGGTTTCAAAAGAGGAATAATAGTATGTTTTCCTCAGATCAGACCTCTGAAATCTGTGGTTGTTCCAAGATTTTCTTTCATGACAGTCTTTCTTCTTAACTCTCAGTAATGGCGTTAAGAATGCACAGAATAAAGAAAAATAAGATCCTTTCCATGATATCTCTGTTTAATCCATGTTACTGTCATGCTCAGAGCTTACCAGATGACAGTGAACTCCAGCAACCTGTGAAGTCAACTGAAGTCTTTGAACGGTTGGTGTGTAATGAAGCAGTTGAATTCAGAGAGGAAAATGCACCTAATGAAAGCATGATGGATGTGGAATATATGCAAAAAGATAACTCTTTGGATAAAGCTAAGCAAACAGAAAATACACTGGAAATTCACAGAAGAAAATTACACAGAGATGATAAAATCAAAGTTGATAGAACATTAAAAAAAGTTGTAAATCTCAATGATCAAGAAAGTAGCATTAGTGGCAACAGAGAAAATAAGCTACATACGGAGCAAGATAATGTAATGGGGTTTGGTAATCAAAGTAAAGAAAACAAAAATGATAGAAAAGATTCCTTTGTTTCAGCTGAGATCTCTGTGAGTGCGAATAATTATCCTGGTGAAAGGTTAAGTCAGCAAATCGTTAATGGAGAGAGACAGAAAATAGAGGGAGTGTCAAAAAAATTATCTGAAGTGGAAATAATACGTGAAAATAAAGAAAAAGGTTGTTCAAGAAAGGCAGGGAGCAATGTTCCAGCAAAGGAAGGATATGAGATGCAATCAGAAACTAATTTTGAGCTAACAATGAAGAAAGATGAAGTTATTACAAAAACTGGAGAGCATGCCCAGAGCATCAGCCCTCACAAAGAGCAACATTTTTCAGCAGAAACATTTTTTGAATGTCAGAGTAAAGAACATTGCTTTACAGAAAGCAGTAGCAGCAATACCGTAAGTTCTGAAGACAAAGAGTTTCAAGTGTGTGGTGAAGATGGTGACTCTTTATCAGGTCTAAGGAATGCTGTACCTTTAGAGAAAGTTGCATCTACTTTCAGAGAACTGGGAGTGCACAACAGAAGTGAAAAAATGAAGTTAAGTCTGCAGTCTGTGGGTAATCCAGGCATTTCTGGTAGTATTGAAAGGGACGCAAACAAACTGCACAGAACATCTCTGGGTAAAAGTTACTTCATAAAACAAAGTGAAACCCTAGAAAAATCAACTCTAAATCGAAATGAAGCCAGGAGTACAACACAAGAAATTTTGGCTTTTTCATCAGGAAATATTTCAGAGAATCAGCATGCAACAAAAGTCTCTCAATCTAATCAACCAGTGGAGAGTGATCCAAGTTTCAGTACAGAATTGCTGAGAAAGGCAGGTGATTTAAATTCCCTCTCAGAAATTATTTCTGGAGGAGATAATCATTTTCCATTTTCAGAACATGGATTAGCAAAAAAGATTTTGAGTCACGAGGGGGAAGTAAGTGAGAAGAAAATATCGCAGGGTAAAAATTATGGTTTGGACAACATAAATATAAGCAGGAAGAAACTGAGTGGAGAGGACAAGTTAGAACAGGATCAGAAATGTAAAGATTTATTGCTAGTAGCAGAAATGGACAGCAAGGATAAAGGTCATAACACAAAGGTACCTGGAAAAACCACTGGACTACAGAAAACATTCTGTGAAAACACAGGAAACAAAAACTCACTTGACAGGAGAAGGGAGACAAAGACAAAAGACAGTGGTAATGAAGATAAAAGGAGCACAACTATAACTGAGGTACCAGAGTTTTTATGCAATGCAAACAGAAAAGTTAAATTAAGAATGATTCTAAACCAATCCAAATCAACGTTTGAATCTGAAAATATGTCAAGGTCAAGTGATTTAAAGTTGATTCAATATAATTTAAACAATGCATATACTAATGATATACTAATTACTGTGCATTTTGATTTTTTATTTTGATTTTTTGTTTTTCATAAATTTATCCATATATTCATTTTATATTACTATTTAATTGCCATCCTCTTCTCCACCCAGCTGATGCTCAGCCATGCCAGTTAGAAATAATGGAAGCTAACAAAATTTAATTTGGGACTAATCTGTATTTTCAGTTTGTTTCAAGCATAATACATAGGTTTAGTGCCAGAAGAGCATAAAAGGAGATCGGATAAGAAATCACTGTAAATGTTTTGTGTTGGCTAGGATCTGTTCAAAATTGTCTGTGTGGAGGGTCAGGGGAAGTACAGAGTGAAATTGAAAAAGCTGCCTTTGCATTAGCCTTTTAGGAAATTAGTTTCATATATCATGTGAAGAATCAGGTAAATCTGGTAAATTTGAACTACAACATTTTGTTTATTTGAAAATACTGCTATAATTTCCTTCCATGCCATATCTGTATGATTGTAGGAATATGGGTGTGTTCTTACCTCATGTTAGCTCACACTAGGTACCTAATGCCATAATTGTGCTACTGAAGGTAAGGTATGTATGGTTTCAACTATATTCTTATGCATTGCTTCTAAGAGTTTGCCTTCACCTGCCAACATATGGAGACTACTGTCTGGTTTTTGCTAGGATTTTTCTAACTACCATGTTTATGTTCTAACTGTGTCTACACCACAGAGCAGCTGTGCTCCTAGTCCCCCAGCCGAGGCAGTGGATGTGTTGATACTGTGGAGCACAGTACAGAACATAGATATATTGGGGGATAGTTCCCTTTGTGGTCTTGACGCATCTTGACTCTAGCTCTAAATGCTGTTTCTTTTCTTGGAGACATCCAAACTTCTTGTGAGTTACTTTTGCTTGTGAGCATAAAAAGCTTCCTCCGTTTCCTGCTGTACTGATCCAAAAGCGGTAGTTTCTGCTTGGGAATTCTTGTGCATAGTGTTTGGCTCACTGTTTGCTCTACATATTTGTTTGGAGAAAAAGCGTGTGCAAGCTGTTTGACTCTGCTAATCACTAAGAGGCATCTGACTGAAGTGAGAGGCTTCAGGACTTCTTCGTTATGCGGATGTCTTTATGAAGGGTTTCATATTTGGCTAATGGTAACTTCCTGAAGCTTACTGTATCAAGAGAAGGTGATGGTGGTGGGAACTGCTCGTTCTACTTTCTGGATGTACCATGCAATATGAGTAAGTATTTTCCACTTTGCTTTTAAAAGAGCTTAATGTTTCATACGCCGTATTAGAAAAACTACATTATAACTTGTCTTATTTTTCTACAGATATTAAGGAAGGAGGAGGCATCAGTGCGTGAGGCATATTCAGATCTAATGGCACAGCAAAATAGCACGACTGATGAGAACAGAAAACTCATGGGAAAGGTAAAAGCACTTGAGGAGATGTTGGAGGATCTGAAGAAGCAAAAATTCCAAGTGGAGCAGGAGCTCCCCAAATTGAGGGAAGCTGCAGAAAATGAGCGGAAAAAGCAGCAAAAGGATATGGAAGAGATCTGTCTTCAGAAGACCAAGGCTGAGCAAGAGGCAAAGCAGTGTCGTGTAGATCTAGAGAGCACTGAGAAAGAGAAAGCAGATGCAAAGCAGGAGTTGGAGTGTGTAAGGCAGCTTGTTTTTCAGGCGGAGACTCAAAGAAGTATACTGGAAGAAAACCTCCGGGCTTTTCGAAACCAAATAGAAGAAGGCACCTTTACCAGAAGAAACCTTGAAGAACATCTGAGAAGAAAGGATACTAATCTTCACGATTTAGAGCAACAAAAAAAATCCCTTATGCAGGAGCTGAAGAAAAAAACAGAAGGAGAAGAGAAACTTATGAAACTGATAAGGCAAATGGAGCAAGATCTTGAATGTAAAGGGAATCTATCAGAAATAAAGCTGAAAGAAAAAGAGAAAACTGAAGCCAGAAGGAAGGTTGTTGAAGGCAGGTACTCTGTAACTAGAGAAACTTCCCTGCCAACTTACACAGCTGGGCAAAGCAGCCAGTGTAAGACTGATTCTGAAATTACAAGTTTCCAGAAGAAACAAGAAGCAAAAATAGTAGAAGAACTAAAGCAGAAGGTGGATGAACTAAATCTTGCTAACAAGAAAGCTGATAAAACTATTAAAGACCTCAAATATGAACTGAATGAAATTGAGCTTCAAAAATCATCAACAGAGGAAAAGTCTCGTTTATTAAAAGAAAAATTAGATGAAGTCAATAGTGAACTTAAATGTCTAAAAATTAAGTTGGAGGAAAAAGACCAAGTAGAGCAGGGATATTTGCAACAGTTGAAAGAACTGGACAAGCAGTTACATAGAACTACAGGTAAAGCTGAAGAGGTGATGCAGGAAGCTATAGATCTTAAGAAAATTAAGATGAACTATCAGGAGGAGCTGAAATCTGTTCATCAGGAAAAGGCACATCTAAAAAGAGAAGTGGAAGAATTAACTAGATCACAGGCAAAAACTGAAATCACTATCAAACATTTAAATTCACAAATCAGTTCTCTTCAAAAAGAGAAGCTGGCAGCTGAACACAGAACACAGTCATGCAAAGGAGAAGCAAGTAATCTTCAGGACAAATATAAGAAAATACAGGAAGAATTGCTTCAAAAAACAAAAGTAGAAAAGGAGTACCATCAGGAGATCCAGATGCTGAAGAATGAATTAGCCAAAAGTAATCAGGTGTCAGAAACATTGAAACGAAAGATAGAGGACCTTAATAAATGGAACACTGAAACAAAACTACTAATGAAGCAAATTCAATCTGAATCAGAGAAGATGACTTTGGAAAAACAAAGTATTCAGAGGAAAAATGAAGCATTAAAAACCCTAGCAGATGGTTTCAAAGAGCAGCTGCGTACAACAAATGAACAATTGCACAAGCAAACAATAATGGAGCAAGAATTCCTATGTAAAATCAAAAGTCTAGAAGATGATCTAGCAAAAACAAAAGATTTAGCTAGTGAATATAAACAAAAATGTGATAAACAAAGTGCTTCCACCCTAACCATTGAACTGGAGATTAAAAATCTAAATGCCCAAGTGTGTGCTTTAACTACAGAAAAGAAAGTGAGTGAACAGAAAATACAACTACAGGAAGTTCATATACAAGAACTAAGTAGTAAATTAAAAAAAATACAGGATGAACTCCACCAGAAGACTCTGGATGAACAAATGGCACGCAAGAAAATGATTCTGTTTCAGGAAGAATCAATCAAGTTTAAACACTCTGCAGAGGAATTTAGGAAAAAAGTGGAAAAATTACTGGAATCTCATAGCAACACAGAAAAGGACATTTCTGGCATAAAACTAGAGTGTGTTGCTCTTCAGCAGGAAAAGCATATGGCTGAGGAAAACATCATGTTGTACAAAATACAGATTGAAGATCTGCAAGAAAGGCTTAAAAAATGTCATGAGCAACTGCAGCAAGGGAAGCATGCTGAAATGGACTATCACCAGAAGTGCAGGAAACTTGAGGAAGAGTTGGAAGTGCAGAAGCGTTTGGTTGAGGGCTTGAAACAAAAAATGGACTTGCAGGTCAAGGAGAGTGAACACAGATTTCTTTTGTTTCAGAATGAAGTTCAGCAAAATAATAAATTCAAAGATTGTGGATTTAACTTGAGCTGTGAGAGAAGAGGGAATTACTTGAATGACACCTCAGCTAGAGAATTTGAACAACTTCTTCCACATGCAAAACCTCATTCACCTTTGTTCAGGCAGAAACAGGAGAGGTCAGGCTTTACGACTGGTCAAATAGAAGAAAATACACTGTACGTGAGTGCTGATGATACGATACCAAAGGAGGTGCAGTTCCAGATGTCGAGAATAAACCAATCACTAGAAGATGGAAACCCACAATCTTTTACAGAGTTTGTTTCTCAAACAAGTACGCAGTTCCAGATAACTTTTGATAAAGGAAGTGAAATCAGTGGAACATCTGAAAGAGACAAATTAAGAAACAGGAACCTACACAGTTCCAGACAAACTATTAGGCCTGGAGAAGACATGAAACATGAATTAGGATTAGTAAAACTGCACCCCTTGGAGGTATACACTACATTTTGTGAGGGTTTGCCTTCCTAATACTGTTTTTTACTATTCTATTTCATTTTTTTTTAGTTATGCTTTACAGTATTCTGTATTCTCTTTCATGTTTCTTATGTTCTTACCTTGGTGAAGGGTACCCCTTCATTTTCACATTACACAAGCTTTTCATTAAATCTTTGCGGCAGGCTTGTTAATATATGTGAAACACTTCATTTTCCATGCCTTGTTGGAAATAGGAATTCACATACACCGTTCTATCATTACTGGTCAAAATGAGCTTTGATTAACAGTGGTAAGTTCACATAGTAACAACAAGTGTTGCTTAGTCTACTCCTATTCTGGTTGTTGAATAAATATTTGAAACAGTGAATCCATTTTAAAACTCTAGCTACCTATATTTCTGTGCTGTCCAATGCTAATAGCAGCTCCCCTTTCCAACATACTCAAGTTCTCCCTTTTGTTGCTCTGGTGGTGGATTTAGGAGTGAATTATGTACAGCATAGTTCTGCAGATCTGTTTCTCACTGTGCAAAATTCCTATTTACAGATAGTGAAGAACAAGCAGTATGACATGCATGTTGAAGTTACAACATTAAAACAAGAAAATGACAAGACTTTTGGTAACGAAGACAGAATGTTTGAGGGATACAAAACATCTGAAGGGTTTAGGAGAGAAGACTTTGCAAAGATGAATTCTTTCTTAGGGGAAGAGATTTTGAGAACTGCTGATGATACTCAGTTGGAGTATTTTACAGAGGAATATGATGATATTAAATTTCAAGGTCTCCGACATGATGTGACTGCCAGACAGCTGGCTGAAGTTAAACTTTTAGACAGGGTTACAATTGAGGAGCTCCGTTCTGGGCAGAAAACTATTAATGAGGTTCAGAAAAGTCTTGAAAAATTTTTAACTAAACCTACAGCTATAGCTGGGCTGTACCTTGAATCCAGCAAAGAAATACTCTCTTTTGCTTTAGCGGTAAAGAAAAGAATCATAGGGAAAGCATTGGCATTAGCATTTTTAGAGGCCCAAGCAGCTACTGGTTTCATCATTGATCCTACAACAGGTCAGAAATTCTCTGTTGATGATTCAGTTGTTAGGGAGCTGGCAGATAATGAATTCAGGAGTAGACTGCATGAGGCAGAGAAAGCTGTTTTGGGTTATTGCTGTTCTGGTAAAGTGCTATCTGTGTATCAGGCTATGGAAGCTCGACTTGTAGAAAGACAAAAAGGTAAAAATATCCTTGAAGCTCAAATTGCAAGTGGGGGGGTCATTGATCCTATAAGAGGTGTTCGTGTACCTCCGGAAACTGCAGTGCAGCTTGGCTTGCTTAGTAACACAGTTTTAAAATTTTTGCATGAGCCCTCTAGTAATGCAAAATGCTTTCACAATCCAAATAACAGGAAAGCTATGTACTACTGTGATTTGCTGAAAATGTCTTTATTCAGTGTAAGCAGTAAATGTTTTCTGCTTCCAGTTGGTGAAAGGAAAATAAGCAGCCCATCTGCAGAGAAAAGTCATAAAATTTCTGTAGTAGACATCAAAACAGGAGCTGAAATGTCTTCTTATGAGGCTTATCAGAAAAAATGTGTTGATAAAGCTACATATCTTGAGCTTTCAAAACAGGAATTTGATTGGAAGGAGTCTACGTGTTTTGACTCAGATGGGAATTCTTTTCTTTTGCTTACAGATCTTAAAACTGGTGTACAGTTTAATATCGAGGAGACCTTAAATCAGGGTAGAATTGACAGAGCAGTAGTCAATAAATATAAGGAGGGTTTAATCACAATTAATGAGTTTGGAGATATTTTACTTACCAGTTCACAACCAAATAAAGATTTAAAGAGTCCTATTGCAGGATTTTGGCTTTCTGAAACCAATGAAAGAATTCCAGTTTTAAAAGCCTCGCGCAAAAACCTGGTAGATAGAGTTACTGCTCTCCGGTGTCTTGAAGCTCAGGTTAGTACAGGAGGCATAATTGATCCATTTACTGGGAAAAAGTACAGTGTTTCAGAAGCTTTGCAAAGGGAGTTAATTGATGATGGTTGTGCCAAGCAAATTCAGCAATGTGAACTAATCTTTACTGGGATCATTCACCCTGTAAGGAATACAGTTATGTCAGCTGTTGAAGCTATGAGTGTAAATGCCCTAGACAAGGAAATGGGTATGCGCTGCCTGGAGTATCAGTACCTGACTGGTGGGTTGATAGATCCAAAATCTCACTCCAGATTAACAATGGAAGATGCAATTAAGAGTGGTGTTATTGATGCTGTCACAGCTACGAAGATGAAAGATGAAAAAATGTATGTTAAAGTTATAACATGCCCCAAAACAAAGAAGAAGTTAACCTACAAAGAAGCTTTAGAGAGAGCTGTTTTTGATTGCCACACTGGACTACGATTATTAGAAGCTGCTCAACCCATGAAAACGGGAATTTCTAGTCTATATTATGCTTCGTAATGGAATAAGATATTAGTGCTCGTTTGGGGCCTGATTTAAAGTCAATTCAAGTCAAGGAAAAGATCTATGATTATTTTTATGAAAAGTTACAGACGGTATTGTCTAGTGTAGTCATGAGTTGCTTTAAAACTAATTAGTGTAAACCACTAATTAGTATAAACCAGTAACCTGTAATTAGCTATTACTTTTCATAAAGTTTAAAATTTTAGGTAAACTTAGGTAAATTCATAATTTCAAAATGCAGACTGTCTTCAGTGTTCACCTGAAGGCCATATCTGACATAACGTACGTGCAGGTGTTACAAAAGAGAAGTTATACCGAGGTTGGTGGAGTTAACATTAGTGTGAAATACGTATATTTAGGTGAGACGAGGATCAGATTTTTATATTAAAAACTGAAAGAGATTGCCCATTTTGTGAATGAAGACAGTGCAGTATTTCATACAACGCACTTCATTTAATATTAAAAATCACTTTGCAACTATAATTTATTGTACAAAGGTGAAAAAGTACTATACAAGGGCTAATCTGCAGTCCAGTAAGCACTTAATGCATAAGTAGCTTTTTCCATGATAGTATTTAATTAATTTTAAAAGGCTACTCATATCACAAAATTGCATATCCAGTTTTTTTCACACTTAGGTAACTTTTTTGATAATTTTTCTCAAAACTTTAATAGGGAAATGAATTACTATTACATATCCAATTAATAAAAATACCATTGAAATAGAATGTCTTCATTTTTACTTCTTCAAGGTCTTCATTTTATTTGCGGAAGCACTTCATTTTTACATGGAAGTGCTTAGATATGTTTTCTAAGTACTATTACATTTCAAACTACTAACAGGTCATGTTACTATTAAAATGTATATGTATTTTTCCATGCAGAAAAATATGAAATGTGTCAGCATTTTACTTTTATTGTCCTTGTTTCTGTAGACATAGAAGCAATGTATTCTTCCTAACTGTAATTTAGTAATCCATGTTCATAGATTATACAATACCAGTATCCTGTGTTAGCTTTAGATATCCATACCTGAGGGTAATGCAAAGGCAGCAATTCAAAGATAGTTTATATGCAAATGTTTTTTAGATTTTATCTGCTGAGTAGTGGCTGGGAAGCTATATATATTTTTTTAATATCAATCATTTTATAATGAATGTACATGTGTATGATTAAGCACTATAATCATAATTACATATCTTTTGAGGAATTATTCTCTTAATGTGTATAATTATGTGGCATTTTTGTTCTTACGTCAAAGTGTTGCAATAATGCATGTGGTGATAAATAAAAAGAAATCGCTTTACGGTTATGTGATACTGCCATTGTGGTAGAATTGTGTTTCTATGGATGTGAATATTAAATATTCCAACAATTTACATTTACATGTTTTTTACAATCTGTGGTGCTCGTCAGAAGTCAATGGAAGAAGAAAAGAAGGAACATGTTGAGAAAGCTGGGGATTTGCTGAAATGGGTGTCAAACCTCAGCAAGACACTCAGCAAAGAAGGAGGAGAAAAGGCTGAAAAGACAGATTTGCCTAAGCAGCAGGTACATAGATGTCTTTTGGTAAAATAGCACTTCCCCTTTTTAGTTTTTTGTATTGATTAAAATGATAAAATATTCCATAAATGCTTTTTTTCTCCAAATCACCATCCACAATTTACTAAGGATGTAATTTCACATTTTGTTGTGAGTGGAGGATTGGATAAATGTTCAAACAAACACATTACTCAGGAACAATTGCAAGCTGCCTTTCACACTCCTGGAGTGTGTTATATTCTGACAGTACAAAATCTCAATTTAGAGAAACTATACCCTGCATGCCATAATCCAGCTATTGTAGAGGGACAGTGTGTCCTGGCAAGATGGCACTTTGTAGGTCTGCTGCCTGGTCCTGACATGGTTCAGTGAATGAGCCTGGTGACTTCTACCCTAGCACCAGGAGGGAGAAAGTTGGCAGGAGGGGCCTGTGGGCCAGGTTTGTTTTTATTTGCTATTAAAAAGTTATCTTGAGGGGTCTTCTTATGGGTTGGCTTATGAGATGGTAGTTGAAAGTCTTTGAACAGATGCACACTCCTCTTCGAATCTGCTGCCTTAGGGAATACAGAGGGTGTCAGCTGGGCCCTTTTTGCTACCACGCTAGTAGTCCACAGGCTGCTGGAGGGGCCTGTCATGCTTTCTTTGTATTTGGTAGATCTGTTGTTGTGCACAGTTGTTACTCTGACCGTGCATTTACATCTGTGAAGTTTCACAACATTTCTAGCAGCTCCCCTGCCAGGTTTGTCACACAAAATAGCTTAGTGACACCTAAAAGGATTTCCACAAGTGAAGGCCCACCTGCCCACTTCACAGCAGAGAAATGAAGCACTGTCTTTTACACATCTCTCGGATGTAGGCTGGATATGTAGTCATGCAAACGTGATTTTGGCCCGTCTTTTAAGCTGCCTATTCTGTGTTTTTATTTTGGTCATGGGCACTGGTGCCAGTTAGAGTGGCAGCGTGTACAGGAGTCAAGCTTGCCATCAGGCAGGATGTCAGCTCTGCAGTCCCCACCTGCCACCAGTCCCAGTGTGCTGCTTGTTCATACAGGCTGTGCTCACTCTGCTACCAAAGTGCAGACCTGTTTGAGGCATCAGTGCTTGTTCTGTTAGCGACAGAAAACATTCAATTCTGGTCTTTTTATACTTTTGATGGCTTTGATGAAAACCACTTGTCAGCATTGGGCCAGTGTCCAGCAACTTAGAGCATCTCAGTCTGCCACGGTGACTACAGGTGGCATCTTTCTTTAGCTTTAGCTTTAGCTTCCTTGAGCTTTAGCCCTCAGAAAATAACCTATGAGTTAGCAGCCTGGGCTTCCTTCTACCTGTGCGTGGCAGCCATTTCCTGAGGGCATTTGCATTACGGCCTGTGAGGTAGAAGGCACCTTCCAAAGGCGCCTGGTTTTGTCTCCACTCCTAGTACAGGTGCCTAGACAAGTTTTGTAAAAACTTGATAACTAATTTTTGATCTTTTTATGTTTTGTTTTGATAGCTAGTGTTAGCTGAAATACATTTTGCACAGATGCCTGGGGGCTATGGGGTGTAGCCATGAAGTGGGTGGGGAAGCTGCTGCCAGTAGTGGCACAGCGCAAGCAGGAGCTGCCATGATGCCAGTGTCCCAAGGAAAGGAAGGGGAGCCAGTGACCCCACCTGCTACCTCATCCTGCTCATATAATCTCATATTATGCATACTGTGCTTTCTGTCTGTGTTTTTGTTCAAGCAGCATGAATAGTGGCATTGTGGGTCAGTGGTACTGAATGCAAAGGGAGGCTATGTTGAAGATCAGTTATGTCCCAACCCATGTGAAAACAGGACCCAAGCGCCTTACTAGCATTCACTTACACCTGCACTGAACTTACTGGACACCCCTCAGTACTTCCTTTCTCTTTGCTTAACCAAAATCAAAGGTAGTGCTTTTGTCTGAAGAACTGCAGGCAGTTTCTCAGAAAACTTAAAAGATTAAATTCTTGCAAGTTCCTCTGCCAGAGGAACTTGAGTGGGTATGTACTTGAGTGGGGATGACACAGAAATGACAGAGGAGAGTATTAATAAATATTTCATATTTCATATTTCATATTTTTAATAAATATTTCATATTTTTTAATATTTCAATAATTCATTTTTCCCAAGTAATATTACATTTGTCTCTGTCATTGAATTTCATGAAAGTCTGTGGCCTTCTGCTATGGTTGTGTTGTTTTTTTTTAAATTACTCTTTCTTATGGTGGTGTGCAACTTCTTGATTGTGACTGTTGTATGCATATCTTTGTAAATTTGCTTTAAACTGTACCAAATACTAAGTGGTTTTAAGTGATTAAATTTCAAACAATAACATTTTAAAATAAATTCTGTTTGTCTCACTGAACAGTCTTCCAACTCCAACAGGTTATTTTACCAAGAGGCTTAGTGTAATGACTTATCCATATGTATATGATACAACTTAGTTCTAAGAATAGCCCCTATTTTTAATGAAAATTTCAAGTTCCTACGCTATTGAGTTTTGTTGCACGTTGAAATATTATGTTATTTCTCTTTTTATGCATATGCATAGTGAAGTCTTAAACATAGGTTGTTTATTTTTCAGATTTCCCTGGATGAAATATCAACCAAGAAAGAACAAATAGCTGAAGCTCTGCAGACTACTCAAGCATTTTTAGCTAAGCACAGTGACAAGTATGCCATTTCTATGCTTTTATTTTTCAAATAATGTAAATTACTATAATCAGTACATACTGATTGCTTGAAAAGAAACCAAATTCTCATGTGACAGTTTCAATTGTGCTATATGTAGAAATACATGTGTTTTTTGTTGTTGTTGTTTGCTTGTTTGTTTTATAATTTTGACTTCCCATTCTGGTAAAAGCTTGATTTGGTTTTATTTATTTCAAGAATTTGATTACATTTATGCCCCTCTGGTCAGCTTAAAAATGTTAGATTGTAATTTTCATTTGAAGTCAAAATAATTAACAAATCAGTACTATATATCACAAGTTTTGTTTCATTTGCATCTAAAATCATATTGTTTAAGATGCTGCTAAATTGCTGGGATAATTCATGTCTTCGTTGGTAATAAGTAGACAAAGGCAAATGCAAGTGGTAAATGCCTTAGCAAAGGCATTTAAAGTAAATTGTAGATGATTTTAAACTCTTTTCCTGAGTAGCTATAAGCGGACCGTAGCTATCTTGAACATCCTCATAATTAAACTATATTTTTTCAGACTACTTTTATCAATCTACTCCTCCTCCCCCCCTTTTTTTTTAAAAGGTAACGAGATCACTCCCTGCAGCTAAGGCCAATGGCATCCTGTACTGCATTAGGAAGAACATTGTCAGTAGGTCGAGGGAGGTGATCCTCCCCTTCTGCTCAGCCTTAGTGAGGCTTCACCTGGAGTACTGTGCCTGGTTCTGGGCTCCCTGGTACAAGAGAAATATGGAGCCCCTGGAGCAAGTCCAGTGAAAGGCTATTAAAATGATTAAGGGAGTGGAACATCTCTTGTATGAGGAAAAGCTGAGGGACCTGGGCCTGTTCAGCCTGATTACTGTGCTCTAGGGGACCCTGCTTGAGGAGGCAGGTTGGACTAGATGGTCTCCAGAGATCCCTTCCAATCTCAACCATTCTGTGATTCTGTCACAAGTTATCAAGAGATCTCCTTTCCCCTTTTTTGTTTCTGTTTTAATAGAATGACAGATGAAGAGAGGAATGAAATGGAAAAACAAGTCAGATCCCTCCAGGAGAGCTACAGCTTATTATCCAATGAAGCTTTGAAGCAGCTGCAGGAAGCACAGTATTTGGATGATGAAAAGATGGAAGAAAAGGTAACAAGATGGAAACTCACATTTCAAGCTTTCTTGAGTGTTACTGCATGGTTGTGGAACCATACATGATGAGCAAAAGATGAAGCTGTAATTAACTGCCTGTGTGTAAAGGAACTTGAGATTTAACTGACTGATGGTTTTGTGTATTTGGTGTAAAATACTGTGTATTACCTTACCTGCGCATATGAATATTCTGCTCATCAGGGTTTTTTTTTTTGTGAAGAGTCTTAATAACGTGTGCCTTGCATGAAGAAAGATAAACAAATCATTCATCTCTTAACTCTTCTCTTAAAAGCCATTCTCTGACTGCTATATAAGTCTGTGTGTGTGCTGCAAAAAGGACACCATAAAATAACATGTTAATCTTTCCAATATATCACTCAGAAGTGTCCCAGAAGGGATCTACTTTCAGTTTTTCTTAAAATTTATCTGGACATAAATAAGGGACTGCATAATGTTAATAACTGTGAGACACTGCAAATACATTTGTTAATGGATCTACGAATATATGTGTTAATGGATCTCAATCATAAATATGGGATTCTCAAAAAAATGTTGCAAATGAGTATTCTCATATACATTTACGGGCAGCGTCTGTGTAATTAGTTTAATAATGTTGCCAAACTGACTTCATACTTTCCATGCAAACTAAATGCAGTATTTGGTGCTAGAATATCTGATTCCATATTGTTGAGCGTATATACAGAAGTGCTGTATGCTGTAAACATGAATAGCATGGTTGTTTTGAATCACATACTGTTTCTGAATATTCTAACCTTTCACAGACATTTAGAGCATGACAATTTGCCTTTCAGGTACATGTTCTGTTTGCTCACTCTGCAATCATCTCTTCTATTGTCTTTCACTAACCCTATTTATGTATGCAAAGCATAGGTTTTCGATTCACAGATGCATGTTGATTTTAAACCTTTTATCACATCGTGTGCTGTTCAATGACTGACATAGATCACTTGCGCGTTTGAGCTGCTAACATTCACAGCATTCATCCAGTCCTGGTAAGTACACGTTTTTATGCTTATCATGAATTCAAAAGCAAAAAAAAAAAAAAAAAAAAATTAAGATTTGTCTAAAAATAGTGATAGCTGTTCTTTTATATTCCTTTTTAGGTGAATAATGTCATTGCTGGTATCATTGACCAAACAACTGGAGAAGTCCTTTCAGTTTTTCAGTCTGTTCTAAAAGGTTTTATTGACTATGACACTGGAGTTAGATTGCTCGAAAATCAGCTGATCCTCACTGGAATCATTTCTCCAGAATTAGGAGTATGTTATGATTTGGAAGAAGCTAAAGCTCGTGCCTTAATTGATGAGCAGACTCTGTTGCAGCTGCAGGAATTAAATAATGCAAAGAAACTTATTTCAGAATCATCATTATCAAACCTTCCAGTTGTGTCAGCTTTAGAACAAGGTCTAATTTCAGAATCTTTAGCTATTAAGATTCTTGAGAATCAGCTTTCAAGTGGGCACTTGATTTTGCCATCTACTGGAGAGCACCTGACTTTGCAGAGTGCTTTCCAGAGAAACCTGATTTCTCCAACATTATATGCAAAGCTTCTGGAAAAAGACACTTGTAAAGATCTCATAGACCCTAACTGTGCTGAAAAGATTTCCCTTGAACAGATGGTTCATAGAAGCATAATACATGAAGAAACAGGGTTAAGACTCCTACCTGTGAAACCACAAGAAAAAGGTAGAATCACATTCAAGTGTGGAAGGAAGATAACTATTTTGAGGGCAGCCCATGAAGGACTCATCGACCGGGAAACAATGTTCAGGCTACTGGGGGCTCAGATGATGTCTGGAGGTATAATTGACCCTGACTCAGGGAAGCGATTGACTGTGGAAGAGGCCACGAGACAAGGGATGATAGATCAGGACACCGCTTGTGGGATCCTCACGCATCAGGTTCAGGCTGGTGGAATCCTTTGTCCAAATTCAGGCCAACGCTTGACTGTTGATGAAGCTGTACAATGCAATTTAATATCATCTACCAGTGCACTGCTGGTTTTAGAAGCACAGAGAGGCTTTGTTGGACTAATATGGCCTCACACGGGTGAAATATTCCCAATATCAACTTCTTTGCACCAAGAGATGATAACAAATGAGCTGGCATTCAAAATACTAAATGATAGGCAGAAAATAGCTGCACTTTACATTCCAGAAACTTGTGAAGTACTCGGTCTAGATCAGGCTGCACAATCAGGGTTAATAGACATCAATACTGTGTCTGTTCTGAACAGTGTGATTTTACCAGATAAAATGCCCAGTGTAGAAGAGTTAGAATCCCCTTGTAAAAATGCTGCAAAATGGTTATCAACATATGAGCTCTTGCCATCTGTATTTCATGACTGTGAGGAGGAACACGAAGATTCTGGAACACAAGACCCTGTATGTCGTAATACAGATCAAGCTAAGAAGTTATTCATATCTTATCTGATGGTAAATAGTTATATGGATGCAAACACTGGAAGAAGACTTCTGTTGTATGACGGACAACTGCAAGAAGCCATCAGTATGTTGCTGGAAGGGGGTAGTTCTACGTACAATATTAATGAAAATGAGTTTAGCAACAAATACATAAGCCCAATAGGAATTAATCAAAAGTCAGCTGACAATGTCCATTTTAGTAATGTTGCAGGCAGTGTTCAAGGTGATCTTTCAGGTGTTGAAAGCACTTCTAATGACAGAAAGTTAATTCAGTTTGATGATTTAGGGAATGATAAATGTTTACAGGGAAAAGATCTCTATGTGTGTAGATCAGGTGTTTGCAATACTAGTGGTACTGAGCAATCAGAATATGCACAGGAGATGTTGTTAACTAAACCTCCAGAACTTAGAAATGTAGAAAGTAGCACTCAAAATTCCACAGACAGAAATGTGCTCAAAGGTCTTCTGGAGGATTCTGAGTGGACGCAAGTAGAGCTGTGTAAGCATAATGATCAGAAAGCAAATTCAGGAAACATTGAAGGATTTCTTCTAAATGACTCAAATCCAAATCTTATTTCAGAAACAGGGAAAGAGGATATTCTTTTGGCAGACAGTCTGTGTAAGGAAAACATTAATGATAAAACCTTACAAAAGTCCTCGAGTGTGAATGACTTGTCAGATAATAAAATCTGGAGAGACATGGAAAGGTGCATGGAATATGAGCCTCACATACTAGAAGCTGACAGTTATGGAATGGTACTGGACAATGGAAAGAAAGATGACTTTCAGAGAAGTTTTGGTTCATCAGCCAGTGCAGATAATGAATATAGACTTCGAGAAGAATCAGGTAGTCGGTGTGGTCACACGCTACAGTTTGATGATAATGGATATAGTGAGCAACCTCTACAGGGCTACACTGATGTGCATAACAGGGCATCCGTAGAGGACTATCCTTACAGACATGGCAGGCTGTCTCTGGAGGGTTGTACTGATTTGCCGCGTAAGCTTTGTCTAGAAGATGGTAGAGACATACAGTGGATGCCTTTGTTGGAAAGCAATACTGTTGCACACGATGGACCTTCTGTGGGGGACAGTAACAGCACAGCACAAAGTCTAGCAGTAGAAGAAAGCGATCTGCAATTTGACAGGTTATTACTGGGTGACAGTAGTTCTGACTCATCACTAGAAGGAAGTGATAGCATCCCACAGTTTGAAAGTAACCACTTGGAGCATGAATATGGTGAGGTAGCCTCTGAAGAGGACAGCTCGCTGTTAGATGATGACGACGATGATGCCTATGAAACTCCTCAGGTTGATGATGATGACAGTGATGTCTATGGTTCTCCACAAATTGATGATGATGAGTCCTATGACACCCCTCAAAGTGATGATGATTTTGATACCTTGCAGTTAGGGGATGTTGATACACCAGAGCCAGAGAATGTTCCATTAGGAACAGAGGAGGGGGGTGGTCTAATAGGTCTGAGAGAAGAGAACAGCTCTTTTCAAGAACTTCCAACTAGTGCTGGAGAGAGTGTCCATTACTTAAGGGATGTAAATCTGATAGGTCTACCTGACAGCATAAATACAGCTTCTGCAAGTGCTGAAACCTTGGAAACAGTCCCTGAGGAGGAAAGGGAAAGAACAGGGGGCTTTGGAGAGAAGCAAAAATTACCAGTTACTCCGGAGAGTGAAGGAAGAAAGGAGGGATGCCTCACTTCTTTATTGAATTTGTATGAAACAAAAGTACAGCGAGACAGAAATGAAGAAGATGAAATGAAAGCAGAAAGCACCTCCAGTGAGGATGAATCTGAAGGAACACAGGAGGAGGAAGATTATGATTATGACTGTATTGATTATGATAGTTACGATGACTCTGATACTGATTCTGACAGTGATGAAGAAATGGATACTTTTTACTCACACCATCAGTGTAAAAACAAAGATGAGCAGCTGTTAATTTCTGTAGGAGACATACAAAATAGTGACAAAAATAATCAGAATATTGATGACTTTTGCTATTCTTTAGGCCACCAGACAGGGTACAGTTTGCAATTCCAGTCTAACCATGGAAATAGAAGACTGTCCTTGGGAAACTGTGAAACTTCATCGGATGTTTATGAGGAAAGGTATGCCAGTGTTACATGTACAAGCGAAGAAGAAAGACAACAGAAAACAGAAAACGAATATGGGATTTGTGTTGAAAGTAAACACATTTCACAAGATACTACAGAGCATATTCAGTCTGAAAATACCTTTGACACTAAATGGATGTCCTGTAAGAGTGAAGAAAGCAATAGAACACAGATTCTTGATGATACTATGACATCTGACATTAATGTAACACCATTCCTAATTAGAAAGCAACCTAATGGTGATGATGAAAGTACTCAGACGAATATGCTTCTCTCAGAATGCTTTACTGATAGCATGAACAAAAACAATAATACTGTGCCAATATTACACTCAAGTCGTGGACAAAGACAAAAAGAAGCAGTATTTGCAGAGAAAAAGATATTAAATGACATGGCTGGTATGGAACAACTAAAGGCAAGTTCATCCCAAAAGGACAGTAAATTCCTCACAGATGTGCCTTATCCAAGTGATGATAGCTCACTTCATGACCGGGTAGATCCAATTACCAATAGGAAGCATGATCAAATAGGAAAAGGTTTTGAAATTCGTGCAGAAAATAAAGATAGAGTAAATATTATAAAGGAATGTGATATTACGGAGCTAAGTAAAAGTCCCATACATATGGAAAGTCTTGGGGAAATATTTGATGCATCAGCAACTAAAGGTGGTAGAGGAACTCCTCTTTCAAGTAAAGATAAAGGAAATATTGGTGAGATTTTGCCTGACATTGGAGAGACAGTTGTCTGTCAAAGTATTGACAGTATTCATAAAGACATTTCAGAAAACAGGAGCAGCAGTGATAATGAACTTACCCTTACAAAAGCAGGTGCTTTAGGAAGTACTGAGGACGCCAAAGAATCAGGGGATGGGATTGTGCTACCTTCTGGGAATCATGCACATACCACTGATGCTTCTTCTGCAGTTCTGAGCAGCATAGGGGCTGACTCGAATAATGGTGACCAGAAAGAATATGAAGGACTGAAAAACACAAAGGGAGAAGAATTCCTGGCCAGTGAGACTTCTTCCTTTGAAAATGGTTTCAAAAAACAAATGTCCATGGAATCATTACAAACGGAAATAGGACCTTGCAAAGATTTTCAAGTAAAGAAGGGCTTTTCACAGTCACCAGAAATGTCTGACACACTAATGGAAGACTTAAAGAATATATTACAAAGGAAATTGAAGGTGGGACATATTTACTGCAAGGAAGAGGGTGAACCCCTAAGTTACTCTGATACCAAAACTCTGATGCAAAATTTACTTGCAATGGTTAGAAGCACCCAGCCTGGAAGCAGCATGTCTTGTGAGTCAAATCTTAGTCAAACAAGCAGTACTGCTAGAACAGCATTAATGGTTACTGCACCATGCACAGAGCCAAAGGACAGCGATGCTCTTTCCTTGCTCTGGCCTGATTGCAGGAGTCCTGATCTTCTTCGTGATATCCTGAAGCAGGAATCCTGTAAGCAAAAGATGGATGATCCAAATGAAACGAAGAGTGAAATAGACCAAGAGGTGAAAGGTCCTGTTGCAAAACTTAGGACTTCTGAAATTACGGAGATTTTTCAAATGTCATCTGGAGATGAATGTACAAGCAAATTAGAGGAGCTGATAAGTGGTTTGCTTACGAGCTCACAGGTTGCTGGCATCACCACAGGACATGAAGGTAAAGGCAAAGTAGATGGGCTTTGTACTCTTTTCTCCACAGAACAACCAGAGTTTGGATATGAAATTCCTAAAGAGAAAACATTGGCAGATGACATAGCTGTTGCTTGGAAAAGTGACCAGGAGTATGAGAAGACAGACAGCCTTTCCAAAAGCATTACTGAACCTGCTTACAAAAGCAAAGAAGCAGTCCTGGATGGCAACCTCACTAGCATGGTAAGTATCAGCAGCTGGTGTGTGCTGTTTCCTGTGTTAAAGGAATTGCATGAATCTTCCTAATTGCTGGAGAGAATAATTAAACTGGAAAAATGGTTGCAAAATTAAATAAATACATTTAAAACAAATTAAAAGAAGGATTTTTATTGCTTATTTTCAGTCTGCCAATTTGGAAAACCTTTTCTTATTATTAAAACCCATTTTTAGGTCGATGGAGTACAGAAATGTTTCAAGTTAACAGAGAAAATGAGAGAACATTTGATGGTGCTTCAAGAAATGAAAAGCCACCTAGATAACCAGAAACCTATTAGTAGCAACCTGGAAATACTAAAAGAACAATTAGAACAACTAGAGGTCAGTAAAGTGTTCTTTATGCTAGCACTTCAGTGATGGGAGCTAGAAAAAGACCTCAGACGAGGGGAAAAAAAAAGTGAGATTTCAAATATAATTAAAATAAATCAGATTTAAATTTCTTTCTTGCATAGTAGCTTAATACATTTTATATATATTCTCTTTGTAGTCATTTGAATCCGGATTGGCTACCTTTGCAATTATCCTAAAAAAGGACACAAAGTTGACAGAAGAGTTTTTAAAGTTTAATCACAAGGATGTTCCCAAAGAGAAACTTAAAGAGCTAAAGATAAGCTATGACTATTTGCAGGAAGCATTTCTGGTGGTCTGTGATACATCTTCAAAACGAGCAAAACAAATAGTCTGTGCTATTGACTCGGAAATGGTATGTTTTTATCACTGTACATCTGTATATTTTGTCTTGCTTTTCTTAAGGTAATTCAGCTAAAAAATAAGGGTTTTGTTTTATCTGAACGTAAAGTACATCTGATTCCGTTTAACATGATAGAAAATATGACCGGACTCTGGGGGCATAAATAAATATACAATTTCCCTTTCTAGTCTAAGCTTGCAGAATCACACCAGCAACTTTTAAGCAAACTCCAGAGATTTTCAGACTGGATCACAGAACACAGTAAAATCATGAATGACTTCACAGTGAATACTAATGACGTAGAAGATATGAAGCAAAGTTTACAACTGCTCAAAGTAAGTATTCTTTATAGCAGATGTTGGTGCTTCTGGCAAATGTTACTGCTTATTATGAACTTATCGCTAGTTTTTGTATAGCTGCTCATTAACCTCTATTGCTTAATCAGACATTTGGAGCTCATTACTTAAGAATACAATTACTCAATGATCCATTAATAAAGTATTGTTGATTTGGTTTTTCTCCTTAAATTTTTTAATAAAGTTTGGCTTAGTGAGAAGGCTATTGGTTCTCCTTATATTTGTTGTAATAAATGTGACCCTTTTTTGAAAATGTAGTTTATGTTATAGATATTTTAATTATTACAATTAAATCTTTAAAAAAAGATCTGGATTCTATACTGAAGTTTAGCTACCTTCCAAATCAATTACATGTGAGAAGAGAAGATGGGGAAAGATAAAAAGCCTTTTCATTTCCCACTTTATTGAAGTGAGTTATGAAAAACAAATCAGATCAAGTTTTTAGTGGTGTTCATACAGTATTTTACTGTATGTATGTATTACCTTGGTGTGTATGAATGTTAAAAATGGCATTATTTTACTGTGCTTTGATAGTGTTCCAGTATGTGTTATATTGTCGTAGGGGCTGAACAGGATGTAACTGTGGGCAGAATTTGCCGTGCTGCTGGAAATAGGGCTTCTCATTGTGAAGTTAAGAATGGGAACACTTTGAAGGAAATATTTTACCATCTCTAGGTCTTCAGATATAGAATCTAGAAAACTTAAACCAAAGCTGCCATTTCAGTCAGCGCATGCTCGCCATAAATTCTTCAGTGTTGAAGGTCAGCATGTTCACAGACATCCATGAGAAAACAAAGAAACAGTGATTTTCAAGATCATCTTATTTATTACTTGCACATGGACTGTACCAGAGGCAAACCATACACAAATTCAGAAACCCTTAATGGAATGTGTCAGAATGATCCTTATGCATTTTTATTAACTGTGGCTACAATGTCTCTCAAAAGCATTTTGGAACAAGGGCTAAGTACAGAAGATAGTGGTATTTATGTTTTATTTGTACTGAATTTGTCCTCCTTGCTAGCCATTTCCTTGTCTTTTGTTTACAGAACACTGCTGCAGAGCTTGGCTGTACAAAAATGCAACTGGAGTCCACTGCGTTTGATATTCAGTTCTTCATTTCTGAACACGCCCAAGATCTTTCTCCTAATCAGAGCAAACAGCTTCTGAGACTCTTAAATGCCACCCAGAAATCTTTTCAGGAAGTACAGGAAGCAATAACATCTCAAGTGAAAAGTTTAGAGACTGAGTTACAGGCAGCACAAGAGCTGGGTGATCAGAAGGTTTGCCTTTCTGTGTAAATGTGTGCTGAGTGTTTCTGTCTAGGGATGAGGAATTTTAATACCAGCATGCACTATTAAGTGTATTCTTATCTTCTTGGTTTCACTGCAGATACATTCATAATTCTGCAAAGATGGCATTGATCTGGTGAGGCATCACCTCCAGTACTGTGTGCTATTTTGAGGTCCACAATATAAGAAGCATATAAAACCCTCAGAGAGCATCCAAAAGACAAAGATGGTGAAGGGTCTAGAAAGGAAGACATATGAGGAGAAGCTGAAGTCCCTTGGTTTGTTCAGCCCAGAGCAGAGCAGGCTGAGGGGAGGCCTCATGGCAGCCTGCAGCTCCCTCACGAGGGGAGCGGAGGGACAGGCGCTGAGCTCTGCTCTCTGGGGACAGCGACAGGACCCGAGGGAACGGCATGGAGCTGGGACAGGGGAGGGTCAGGCTGGGTGTGAGGAAAAGGTTCTTCACTGGTCAGGCACTGGAACATGGTGACCAGGGCAGTGGTTGCTGCACTGAACCTGACGGAGTTCAAGAAGCATTTTAACAATGCTCTCATACATTGGGTTTGATTTTTGGGTGTTTCTGTGAGGAGCCAGGAGCTGGACTCGATGATCCTTGTGGGTCCCGGCCAACTCAGGATATTCTATGATCCTGTAAAGTTTGGCGAATTGTCATTTTTGTCTTTCATTGGTACAATCACAGGTCACAGAAACAGCATATTAGATTATGGACAGGTACAGTTTCAGGCATTATAATCAGTTCTTTTAAATATTGTTTAAATAAAGCATTGAACTCACGTCCTCTTCTGGCTGCAGCTATATTGATGAACAAGTTTACTATTCCACCACTGCTTATCACTTCTGTCTTGCTGACAATTTTCTTTTCCTTCGATTTGCCATGTCATCGGCTTGTGTGATCTTTTTTTTAGGTCTTCATAGGCGAGTACCAGATTTGTTTAAATCTTTGCTACCATAGCTCATTTTGACTGAGACAGGCTAGAGAGACAGAAATATGATTAAATCAGATATGTCATTCTAGGCACGGGCATTGAGAAGCGCCATGAGTCAAGTTGGTACAGTTACCTCTGCAGCTGGCAAACAGGCCAGCTTCATAGTCAAAGAAGGCTGATAGATGCTGCTGTGTAACTACATCTCCTCTTCTGTCACAGAAGCACAGTGAAATTTCAGAGTTGCCACCTCATCCCCCAGTTATGCATAATGAGAGGTGTTTCAATGTTCTGAGGGCTTTGTATTATTTTACCATTCTAAGAAAGTTTGTTTCCATCATACTTTGCCAAAGAAATGTAAAATAGAGGAGAAACATAGATACTTTTATAGGATGTAGTAACAGTAATGTTCTTGCATGTTTTGTTCTTTTCTACTGCTTAAGAAGTCAGCATTTTCTATTCAGGTAACATATTATGCATACCAACAAGAGCTAACTCACAATCACAACTAACCTCTGTTTTGATATCCTTTTTGCAGAATTAATAGTGTTTATCACAGGTTTCAAGCGGTTAAGAGACTGGATTTTCACTCCTGCCGTTTGGAGATTTCATCTTTCACATATGTGCATGGCCAGACTTCTATTGGGCAATTCCATCAAACATGGTCTCTCTTACTTACAACATATTTGAGGTTTATCCATAACTTCTATATGTTCATCTTGCTCTTTGTACCACTGCTATCATGTTTACAGCATACTTTTAAAAAGATTGCTTTGCAATATTGGTGTTCAAAGGTTAATTCCTCTTAGAGTGTCTGTTAGTTCTTATAGTGGGGAAGTTTTTGTTTTATCGTTCAATTGTATTTGGCTCTAATATAGGATGTGGCTGAACGGCAGCAGGAATGCAAAGAGAAGCTGCAGGAAATATGTGATTTGCTTAGACAGACTGAAAATCGACTCATTGGACAGCAAGAGTCTCTCATTATTGGAGACAGCAAGGCTGAGCTAGAACAATACCAGACCAAACAAGAGGTACGTACAATTCTAGTTACATAAAGTAAAAAAGACTAAGTGCAGAGGAGAGTGACTAGACTACCTTGTTGAATAACAAGACTGAAGTGCTTTTACCTGCTTACAACATTTTGAGGAGTTTTTGCACAAGGGGTTGGTTACAATTCTGTGCTTTTTCTTTTCTTCTAGTAATACTTTCACTCTCCTTGGTGTCTTTATGTAACAGAGTCCTTTCAGTTTGTTTGCTTTCCTATTGAGACCTTGCCTTTTAGCATCATCTTCTGCACATTTTTTACTGTGTACATGGGAAAAAATAATTGAGCTGCTGAACAAAGACCAAAAAAAAAAAAAAGGTGTTTGCTCCCAGAGCAGAAGTTATAACAAGGTTAATCAGAAAGATCTGGTGAATAATTTGCCTACTTCTATTTGCAATCTTTTTTTCTCAAAAGGAGATACAAAAAGACATGAGAGCAAGTGCCCAGACATTGGCAGAGATTGTGAAAAATACTGAAACCTTCTTGAAAGAAAATGGAGAGAAGTTGTCACAAGAAGACAAGGCTATTCTTGAACAGAAACTGAATGAAGCTAAGACAAAGTGTTTGCTCCTTAGCCAGAAGGCAGAAGAGTCCAAAAAAGAACTGGATAAGGCTATGACAACAGCAATTAAGCAGGAAACAGAAAAGGTTCTTAGGCAACCATTTCATACTTTCATTCAAACTTTTTATGTGTTTTAAGGGATTAGTCTTGCAATTTGTTATTGATATACTGAGGACAGATTAAGTATTTAATTTGGGTGACTAATAAACTGCTTTCTGTTTTTTATAAAATAAACAGCAATATATATGCCAATTTATAATGTTAATTAATTTTAAATGGTCTGTTTGCATATGATACTACGTAGTGCCTAAAGATCTCCGAACTAAAAGTGTATAATTTCGTTGTAGGTTGCAGCCATAGAACAGCTGGAAGAAAGTAAAAATACAATAGAAAATCTCTTGGATTGGTTGTCAAATGTGGATAAAGAAGCAGAGCACGGTAGGAAATTTAAGCAGGCGATAGAACAGAATGGAACGCACTTTGAAGAGGGAGATATGAAGGCTTTGGAAGGAGAGGAGGATGATGTCAATGGTAATCTGTTGGATATTCAGCAAGACATTGAAAGTCAAGTGGATGGACTAGTAAAAAGCACAGAAGATAATCTGAACCAGCAGTATCAGAAAGTCAAGGTACTATTACTGCATTTATTTACATTTATGTGCTAAACTTGTCAGTCTTCATACAACTTGAGTGAATTCAATTACATCCTTTCTGTAATAGATTTTGGAAAGGTCACTAGGAAGTTAGTGATGCACAGTGATAGCAATTTCAGTAGTTAGAATGTATTGCAAATTTGTCAGTTCTTCAATGTTACCGTGGTTATTTACTGCAAAATAAGAAAAGAGCATATTTTCAAAGGCAAATTCTGAGAATCTGATGGTGAGTCTATTATTTTTAAGTTTTATAGTGAGAAATTAATGCAGTGCAGTCACATTTTGATCAGTATTACAGGTAATAAAATGCAAGAAGCAGCACCATAAATTCATACTCTTTATGAGATTTTTTCAAAAATCTTTGTAGTAGCCAAATTTAATCCCCTGCAATTCCCTGTGAATACTGATTACAAATAGCTACAGATAATAGTTTGCTGAAATTGTACTCTTCACTTCTTATCCCTTTAACACATTGGAAAGCACTATTTCAGGGCTTCATAGGAATGAGTTACATAAAACCACAGTGCAGCATTTTAAAAACAGATTTTCCAGGTAAGTTAATTGGAGGCATTTAAAATAATAGAGCTCAATTTTATGGCCTTTGTTTACTTACAGTTGAGCAACCAAAAACTTCCATATGTTGTTTGATGGGAGTGTAGCTGAAACTGGTAATGCCGATAGCTGTTACTATTTTGGTCTTCCTTTCTTATTAAAAAAAATGAAGGAAATGAAATAACTTGATTTTGTTTTCATAACAAATTTACTTTCACTTGTTTCACAATTCTCGTCTGTATCTAATGCCGGCAGGATAATTGTCCAGTATAGATACAGAAGAAAAGCATACTAGGCTATTTTACATAGCCATTTTACATGGGAATTGAGGACCTTCAAGAATAGAGATTTTTTTTTTGAAAGACATAATCTAAAATATGGATTTTAGTTAGCATACGGTTCTAGTTTCTATGATTTACTATTTTCTGATGATATTGAAACAATTTACATGCATAAAATATGGCTAGATCTTTAATGTCAAAAGGCCCTGTTTTAGGGATATATTAGATAAGAATCACGGCTCTTGAAATTGAAAAACAAAATAAAAAACTTCGGATATGTTTGTTAATCAGATTACAAGAATGTTTGTTCACTCAGAATATCAGAAGGAGATAACTGAATTGTTGTTAAAGTTTGATGCTTTCACTCCTTTTGGCTTGTTGGTTTGAAATGCTAGCTACAGTATATGTTACAGAAAGGAGAACATTTCTGATTTAGAAAGTTGCCTACCTTCAGATACTTAATTTATTAAATTTTGAGACAGAGAACCAGAAAAAAAATAATTACATTAAGCACACCATCCTAAGTATTAAGCAAATAAATTCTCTTAGGAAGAAAAACAAAACTAAAGAGATTGATAATGTATAGTTTAACTACACAGAGTTGTCTTCTAGAGGTATAGGAGGAAGTGTTTGTGTAATTATATATCCAGTGGTATTTGAATGCTCCATTTGGTCATGGACTGTATATCTGGTTAAAATTACCATCAGATATTTCTTAAAATTTTGAAACTGCAAAGAAATATGCTGACCAGGAGTCAAGCTTTCACTTAAATTAGTCAGAAAATGTTTTTAATAAATAACAGGAAAATTTTAAAAGCTTTTAATCATTTTGATGGACTTTTTTTTACTTGTCATTTCTAAGCAGAATTCAGCAGAGATTTCAAGACAGTACTTGTCTAATGGAATCATCTGAGAAGGTGCTGGTCATAATTATTTTATTTTTTCTTGCAGGCTCAACATGAGAAAATTATTTCACAGCAGCAGGCTGTCATAATAGCAACTCAATCTGCTCAGGCACTACTTGAGAAGCAAGGCCACTACCTTTCCCCTGAAGAAAAGGAGAAGATGCAAAGGAACATGAAAGAGCTGAAGGCTCAGTATGAGACTGCTTTAGCTGAATCTGAACGGAAAATGAAGATGACTCATTCTCTGAGGGAAGAACTTGAGAAGTTTGATACAGATTATAGTGAATTTGAAACCTGGCTGCAGCAGGCAGAACAAGAACTCGACAATTTGGAGGCTGGTGCTTCTGACTTCAGTGGTATTATGGTCAAATTGAAAAGGCAAAAGAGTTTTTCAGAAGACGTTATATCTCACAAAGGTGATTTACGGTATATTACAATTTCTGGACAAAGAGTTTTGGACGCAGCAAGGTCATGTAGCAAAAGAGATGGTGTCAAGGTTGACAAAGATGGTATTGATACTTCGGCTACTTATGCTGAAGTGCAAAATAAACTGGATAGTGCTTCAGATCGTTTTAAATCTCTCTATACTAAGGTAAGTTTATTTATACCAAATACGAAAGACTGCTATGATTTAGGCAGTTTGTATAAAGAGGGGCTAATTGGTTAAAAAAATTACTGTGGGAAGTTGTAAATTCTTTGTTTCTTCAGGTTAGATAACAGAACGAGAGGCTTTTCTAGAATGTCTGCATTAGTTGAGTGCCAGAATACCTAAAGTCTGAATGGTTTAAATTTTCTACTTTGTGTTTAGTTTGAGTGTGAATGTAAAGATTTAATTGCAAAATTTTCAAAGAACTTAGTTATATCCCCATAAAAATTTTATTAGAGCAGCTTTATTTGTGATCTCACTTTGGTCAATTTGCCAAATTCTACCCTTTACGTATATACATTTAGCAGACATAATAGAGGTACCTTAAATATTTGACCCTAACTATGAAGAGCAAAACCAACACAAAGTAGACTTGTCTTACTAAATCAAGAACTTGAAGGGCAGACTTTTAAAAAGCGAGATCTTCCAAGTTGTAGATAGGCTTGCAGGAACTTTTTTGCCTTTTGTAAAGGCTTGTTGTCTGTAATAAAATATTTAATGTATTATATACTTACACTGCATATATATTATGTATTTAATAGTAACATATATATTTACGCATTTGTGTGCACATACATGGGTTTATAGGCTTGTGTATTGAAAGAATCCAATCAGTTCTTAGTTAATTGGCTGTATAACTGAGTGCATTCTATATTTGCCCACCAGGTGGAGCTGAAGTACCAAATGTAAATACTAAAATGCAGTGTATCTCAGGTTCAAAATATAAATATTTAAAGACACTTTATAAATATTATTAACATAATTGTTTATAAATATTAGGACTCGGTACAGTCAGATTCTTTATGTGAAACCATCTCTGAAAAGACCGAAACAGAGTTCTACTGGCCTCTTCATGTGATGATTCACAGTGTTCATTTTGGGAGCATACTAACATATAGATCTAATAGGAACTTGGTTAGATGACATCCTTAAGTTACCAAAACAAAGCGTATGTGCCTTATGGAGCAATATCACTTTGGATTTGTTAGGCAGATACTTATGAAAACAATTATCTGTTCTCTGTATTTTAACGAATATGCACGTACCTTCTGTTTTTTGGAAAATTTCTAGCTTCTACTGGCTAGATTTTTGCTGTCAGAGTGCTGATAAAGAATATTTAGGTTGGCGGATCAAAAAGTCTTCCTAAAGTTTTTCCTGTTCTGGTACAATGGGTTAAATTCTGGTTTACTGACTGTATTGTTGAACTGATCATAAATTGTCCTTGAGAAGCACAAACTAGGAATAACTGTCTAGCTTACCCAACTGTCTTACCTGAGTTCAAAAATCAATTAGTCAGTGGAATGACGACAGGAAAAAAATCATTCAGTATTTCAGGAAATGAAAGTAAAACAGTGAGATTGTTATGAAACACAACACACAGTACAATGCCTGAGTATTTCCTTTTTTGTTTTCTACTTTTAGTGTAGCATCCTTGGAAATAACCTTAAGGACCTTGCAGATAAATACCAGCATTATGAAGATGCCTCATCTGGACTTTTGTCGGGTCTTCAGGCCTCTGAAATAGCTGTTAACAAACAACTATCTGAGCCAATTGCAGTGGATCCCAAAAATCTCCAAAGACAACTGGAAGAAACGAAGGTAAAAAGCTTTAAAATGCAGAAGTTCTTCTGTCCTAAAAAGAACTGCTTTCTGTCAGAAAAACTGGATAATCTAATATAATCCAAGTGGCTGCAGGCCAAATTCTTGCCTTGCAAGTCTGCATGCAACTTTTATAGTTCTCAAATTCAGCTGTCTAGTGTGTTATCTGAAAAGAACTAGGGTGAAAATAAAATGGGGGACCAAGATGCCATTAGCAGCGATGAAAACTAGATGTGTTTCATATCACTTAGCGAATAGTAGGTGAAATCTGAAAAGTTTTTGAACTGACAAAGGATTTAGTGATTCCAGTTTGTTGTCACAGTAGGGCTTGTGACCTGGTCCCTGATGGAGTAGACCGTATGTTGTTTTCTGTGTGACTCTTACTTTTTTCTATTCACGTTTGTTTACTGCATTATCTCCAGTAAGGGATCGTACTGGATCAGCAGTACACAGTTTTTCTAGTCAGTTTACTTTCTCCAGTTGTAACCAACACTACATGCCCCACTAAAAGCAGATATAAAATAATTTGCACTTCACAGAAAAACAGGTGTGTGGTTTTTTTTTGTTTTTCCACTGAGGAAGTAACTCACAACTTTATGTCTATCCTAGTGTAGGCAAGACAGGATAGTGATGGAGCTTGCGAAGGTAAACCACTAGTTAGGCTCATAAAGGGTAGGCTTATGGGAGGCTTTATGAACCCAAGTATAAAGTGGCTTGTTTAAAGTTTCATACAGTCTGTTATTTTAGAACTGTCTCTTGGATTTTCATAAACACATTCTATTATCTATACTATAATTAAAATGCAAATTCTTTATTTCTCAGTAAGCAAGGTTATTGTTCAGACATCTCATTGCTGTTTGATCTGTGCTATGTGGAGTTTCTATGCAGGTCTGGTATGTTTGCTATTGACAAACAGTAATCAATGTCTCTTGGAAAGTGGATACTTTAACTATATCCCTTAAAACAGTCTGAAAGTCATACATTTACTACACGGTATCTTTCAAATCTGCCACTGGAATTGTTCAACACTTTGGTATATGACACATCACAGGAATAAAAAAATACAGTAATTATGTAAGATTTAAGAAAATTAGCCGTTCTTTCATAAATAGAAGTGTAAATTTTGGACTCCAAGACATTGGAACAATTGAGGTGCATTTGTACTTCCAAGCACAAAAAAGGTAGAAATAACACCAATTACAATTTGAAGCTCCATTTAAACTTTTGTTTCTTATGCCAAAACGAATTATGTCCTGTATAATGCCAATTTTCATGCAAGTAATACAAAAGGAGTGAGTATTAGGGGTCTTTTATGAAATGCCTACATGGATTACTTGCCACACAAAAGAGCACTCTGACTATGAGCAGGGAAGAAGGGAGAGACTACAAAGATGCAAGGATTCAAAAGATTCAAAGGAAGAGAAAAAACAGGAGGCTGAAGAAAGACAATTAATGAACGCAAAACAAAGAGAATTTCTGAAGAAGTCAGGTGTTGCAAGTTAAAGCTGTCCCTTCTAGCCAACACATGCAGCTGATAATCCAGCTAGACACAGGCCTTGGCAGTATGGTGGAGTCTAATCTTTTTATGGGGATTAACTGTTCTTCAGAATAATCTTCAGTGCCTCTGGCATAAGTTTGCTTGCTTTCTGCCAGCATTGCAACGTTTTTGGTATGTCTTTTTTTTTTTCCTCTTTTCTTTCTTTTTCTTTTGTACAAGTACAGTATATTTCACTAGTGTAAGGAAAAGTTCTCTTCAGGTCTGTCTGAATTTTATTTTGTCAAGAGGGTAGCAAGATACACTATGTTCTGGCATAATGTTATGCTCTGGCTACCAGTGCTGAATGCACTGACGTGACTTCTTTGTCCCAGCATAGCAGATGGGATTGAATTGTATGTTCATAGCGTTAGTGTGTATCAGAAAAAAATGAGAGGTCCCTTCATTTTGGACTTCTGCAAAGTTCAAGCGAATCAAGACAAAGATACGTCATACACACTAGCACAGAGACCTGAAGTAGTTTAGAGACTGTTCACCCTAAAGTGGTTTTATACACTGGAGAGAGAAAGCCACTTTCAGAAGTTGATTCGGTCTCTCTATGTTGACTCTGGAACAAGTTATAGCTGGGGTAGTCTCTAAACCTGTGTTCCTTGGTTAGAGGGAGAAACCTAGGAAAAATTCAGTGTTGCTGGCTCCAGGAGGTTTTAAAAGCTATAAAGATGATGCCATTTTTTCAAGGTATTCATGTTAGTGCTACAATATCAGCCTGATCCTTTGTTAGTACAACTGATGGTTAGTGTGTAACTGCTGCTGACTGTATGTTTTTCCCTCTGTTCTCTGATGCTGAATTGAAAAATAAGTTTATTTTTCTTTTGAATAACACTTGAGTCAGTACAAATGGTCTTTAAAAAACAATTAACCAAAAGATACATTTTGAAGTTACATGCAAGAAACCAGTTGAGTCAGAGGAGTATTGTAGGACAGAAGATAAAAAGATGGTGAATAAATTAAAACAAGGGTCAGAAGGCCAAGACTAGTCAAAACCAGGGGTGAATGTTTGTGGGGAGGTCACAAATTAAGTTAGTTTATTCCCAGCACTAAGTTTAGGTTGTGTGGCATATTTCAAGCCTTACATGTTTTGGATATACTGAACAGTATAATTGACAATTGTGGAATTTTGCAGGTTCTTCAAGGACAAGTGTCTAACCACCAAATTGCTGTAGAAAAACTTAAAAAAGCTGCTGAAGTGCTTTTGGATACAAGAGGAGAGTTGACACCAGACAAAGATGAGATTCAGAAAACACTGGGTAAAATGCTTTCTTTTCTTAATACCCATTTTTATCACTTGTGGCATGCAGGTACCAGAAGAGACAAAATACAGAGTTTCCACATCTCTGTGTCACTGCTCACGTCTGTGTTTTGTTGAGATATAAGCTGTTACGACATGGTAAATCCTTTGTTGTGCTGTCTCCTAGGTTTGATCATGTGCTTTTCACTTAAAACCTGTCATTTTATTTTTAACTTGTTTTTTTCAGAGGGAGGGATTATGTTTAATTCCCATGTTACAGATGAGCATGTCAGAGTTAGGGATTTGCTTAGGATCATAAGTTTACCACTGGGAAAGGATATGTTCTGGTTCAAGGAATGTGACTCCAGCTATCTGTTTCCAACCAATTATTTGAAGTTTGCTTAGCCAAACTTATTTTCTTCTGATTTCAAGTAACTTTCCGTGGCAGGTTGTCCTTGGCCAGCTGCATGATGCCCCCCACAGCCTCTCTGTTACTCTCCTTCCTCAACACAATGGGGAAGATTATTATGGAAAAGCTCATGGGTTGAGATAAAGACAAGGAGATCACTTACCAATTACTGTCACAGGCAAAATACACTCAACTTGGGAAAAAGTGGATTAAATTTATCACCAAACAGGCAATAGATTTGGATAGTGAGAGACAAAGTGAAAAAATTAAAACACCTTCCCACCACCCACCTTGTTCCCAGACTCAGTTTCACCCCTACATTTCCAATTCCTCCACCCTGACACAAGGCCGTGCGGGGGGGATAGGGAATGGGAGGTCAGTCCGTACAGTTCCATCTCTGCTGCTCTGTTCTCACACTTTTCCCCTGCTCCAACCTGGGACCTCTCCACAGGCTATAGTCCTTCAGGGTAAACCTGCTCCAGTGTGGTCTCTCCATGGGCCTCAGTTCTTTCAGGAAATGTCCACCTGCACTCGTTTGGGGTCCTCCATGGGCTACAGTGTAGATACCCACTCCACCATGGCCCTTGGGATGCTGGGGAATCTGCTTGGGTGCCTGGACTACCTCCTCCTTCTCCTTCTACGGCCTTGGTGTCTGCAGGGTTGTTCTCCCACTTGTTTTCTTTTTTCTTTCTTTTGTTTTGTTTTTGGTTTTTTTTGTTTGTTTGTTTCCTTCACTTCTCACTCCTGGGCAGCGTTTTGCTCTTTCTTAAATACATTTTCCTAGAGGTGCCACCAGCGTGGCTGATGGGCTCAGCTGTGTCCTGTGGCAGGTCCATTGTGGAGTTGGCTGGAACTGGCTGTATCATGGGCCAGTCCCCCAAAACCTTGCTGCTACCAAACCTTGCCACCCACACTGAATACTCTTTCCTGTCAGTTGTGAGAACTAGTACAGCATGGCATTCATCACAGTGTGAGGCTTGAATACTGTGTGTGTATATCACATTTCTATCTCTTACTGGAATCCCATAAGTAACTTTCAGCAACAACATAAAAAACTTGCATCTTTGGAGTTGGTGATGAAACTCCATAGGAGGTATGTGGAACTTGTAACTTTCAGAGGGTTATCCCCAAAGTGTTGATGAACTGTCTAGAAAAGCCATTCAGCTCTAAGAGACACAGCTGTAGAGTAGCTCTCTTAATACCCTACTATTTTATTTCTTGGGAACAGTCAACAGCTGCCAGAAGCTAGAGCTGCATGGGAACCAACTTCTAAAAATTTGGGAGCACAGTTGTAAGCTGCTCCCTCATTTCACCTGTCATATGGGCTTCTTGGCTGTGTCTGATTCCATTCTTTTGTTGTGTTGTGTGTTTTTACTGAATACAGCTGATGTTTTTGCTTACTTCTGATACAGGCAATTTTTGACTCACACTTAACCTGGTGACAAATAATAAAATGAGTTAAAAGTTTAGTTTGGCTAAAGGAAACTTTGAAATGTATTTTCTCTTTATCAGATGATATTGTGGAGAGATATGACAATTTATCAAAGTCTGTGAATGAAAGGAATGAGAAGCTCCAAATAACTCTGACACGATCCCTAAGTGTGCAGGATGGTTTGGATGAAATGCTGGATTGGATGGAAGGTGTTGAAAAGAGCCTTGAAGAAAAAGATCAAGTGCCTTTGAATTCTGCTGCTATTCAGGACATCATTAGTAAAAGCATTGTAAGTATCACACTCTGAAAGAAATATTTGTTTGAAGTTAAAGTTTCAGAAAGAATTAAAATCTTACTTTAATGGGCTCAGAATACTTAATAAAGAAGACTGTTACATGAACTGAAACTGCATAAGGATTTCTGTAGCTGGAATAGATCTACACTGATGGTCCTGCTGTACTGATTTATTGTATTACTTCATATGGTGGACCAGTTCCACTTCTTGAATTTTAATTATAAGCAATACAGAGTGGCTTTTGCTTGTTTCAGATGCTAGAACAAGACATTGCAGGTCGCCAAAGCAGTATAAACACTATGAATGAGAAAGTGAAGAAGTTCATGGAAACGGCAGATCCATCCACTGCATCCTCACTGCAAGCTAAAATGAGTGAACTTGCAGGACGGTTTTCTACAGCAAGTAAGAAGCATAAAGAAAAGCTTATGAAAATGGAGGAGTTGAAGACTAAAGTGGAGTTATTTGAAGGTCTGACAGAAAAACTTCAGTCGTTCCTAGATGAGAAAAACCAGGCTCTCAGTGAGACTGAGGCTCCGAGAAAGGATGTTAGTGAAGTATCTCAGTATATGCAGGTACTGTACCAGTCCATTTGTATACAATGTGTGTATCTACGTGTTTGAACTATAAATAAGACATGCTTATTTCACAGTTTCAGTTGGTTGTCAAAAATCACATTTAATTTTGAACAGCAAATTGCCGAGTCTAATATGAAGAATATAATTCTGTTTTAATTCTGTCTTGCAGGAGGCTAGTGTAGAATTGGCACAACATAAGAAAGATCTGGAAGTTTTGCAGCAGCTTCTCGAAGAACTTTCATTCCACGCTCTTCCTGGGGATAAAGCATTGGTAGCAGAAAAAGTAAATGCTTTGTCAAAAAAATTCAGAGAGGTAGAGCAGACCGTAAAAGAAAAGTAAGTCAAACAATTATTGAAGTGTTTCAACCTCCTAGGCTGATAATACTGTGTGAATGTTATGTTGACTGCTATCCACTTGTGTGCTATCTCAAGAGAGTACACTTAACTTCAGAGTAGAGAGGCTTTTTCATTTAAAAAAAACCCAACTGTTTGGAAATACATCTGTAGCTAGTCTATCTAGCCTGTTTTGCTTTCATCACTTAAGCGTTCTTTGTATTTATTTTGCTACTTGTTCTAGTCATGCAATTCCTTGAGTTAGGGTTGATCTGATGGTATTTGAAATACTGTCTTTGCTTTTATTGCACAGGACTGAGTATACCTAGTTCACCAGCCCTACCAACATATCACTTTAGGTTCAATTCATGTTCAGTTAGAAGATAAACAAGTTACAAGTGCTCTGACAAGAGTTTGCCTCTCCTTGGTACCACTGTAACTTTATCATCTCCAGTTAGATGGATAAGCACAAGACAGCTTAGTTTTCTACCTACTTTGTAATCATCTATGCATCTTCTATCAAAATGCCACAAAGACGGATGTTTTCTCTTCATACAGAAAACTCACAGATCTGTGTCTGCAGTCTTTGAAGCCAGCGTTGAGGCTGTCTGTGAATTCAGGAATGGCATTATTGGATTGATAACATCTATTGGTTTAATTATCAGAAGAATTATTGACATCCAGTGCTGAACTTATTTTGTTTTTAATATTCTAGAGAAGAGGACGTATCATCTTGTCAGCAAGAAATGGATACTTTTGAGCTACTTGTGGAATCTTTAAAGAAATGGATAAAAGAGACAACAGAACGTATTCCAGCAGCACAACCCTCTCTGAATACAGAGGAGTTAAAGAAGCCTTTGGAAGATACCTTGGTAAGATACTGTGATACAAGCAGCTAAACACAGCTAAAGGAAATAGGGCAAAGAACAAACATAAGGCATAGGCAGCCACAGTGATGGGGACTAAGGAGCTTGCAGTCTGCATTTACATTCCCATTTCATTGGCACGTTTGGATATATGTGGTGGGTTAACCTTAGCTGGCTGCCAAGCACCCACCCAGCCACTCTCTCACTCCCTCCCCTCAGCAGGACAGGGGGAGAAAATACAGGTCTTGGGTTGAGCGAAGGGCAGGGAGATCGCTCACCAATTGGTGTTATGGGCAAAACAGGCTCAACTTGGGAAAGATTAAAAGATTGCTAATTAAAAGCAGTGTAGGATACTGAGAAACAAAAACTAAATCAAAACACTGTCCCTCCATCCCTCCTTTCTTCCCAGGCTCAACTTCAGTCTTTCACTTATGACTATTCTCACTCCCCTGCCCCAAGTGGCACAGGGGTATGGGAAGTAGGGGTTGTTCATAACACTTTGTCTCTGCCACTTCTTCCTCCTCATGCTCTTCCCTGGCTCCAGAGTGGGGTCCTTCCATGGGCTGCAGTTCCTGCCAGAAAACCTGCTCCTGTGTGGTCTCCTCTCCACAGGCCCCAGCTCCTGCCAGGAGCCAGCTCTTGCGTGGGCTCTCCCTTGTCTGCAGCTTCCTTCAGGGCACATCCACCTGTTGTGGCATGGGCTGTACTCTGGATATCTGCAAGACGGTTTTTGCCCTTTCTTAAATATGTTATAACTGAGGTGCCATCAGCATCGCTGATGGGCTCAGTCGAGGCCATTTTGGAGCTGGCTGGAACTGGCTGTGTCTGACATGGAGCAGCCTCTGGTTTGTTCTCCCAGAAAACACCCCTGCAGCTCCCAGCCTACCAAAACTGCCACGTAAACCCAATTCAGTACTACCAGGGATTCCCAAGTAACAAGGTTGTTCCGTTCTCAACACTAAATATTTTAAGTCTGAACTCAGTTTTGCAATGAACAACTGTCTCTTTTTCTTAACCAGAATTTAAAAGATGAATGGACGTTAAAAGCAACTGAAGTGCAGAAAATGAATAGCAGAGGAACGTTGTTGTGTAATCTGATTACTGCTGTGACTTCTCCTGCAAAACTGAGAGCAGTTGCAAAATCAGGTATGCATTCATATAATCAGGTAAATCTAACATCTAAGGAGTTTTTAAAGTCCTTAAATAAATAAATAAATAATGTATTGCATCCTGTGATTAGGTTTCTGAATATTATGGCGCATGAGAAGTCAGTTAGCCGTGTCTACTCTGACCATCGTTTGTTGTGATTCTCATGTCAGCTATGTCTAACTACATTAATAATTCAGTACAAATTCTTACTGCTTTACTTTGCCAAAATAGTGTAAAAGCACTTTGTAAATGACTTTGACAAGTCCTAAAACCTGTTACTTCTGTCCATAATTCCCAGAGAATGAATAAAATGAACAGTATCACAGTCTTTTTCATCTCATCCCAGGAAACTTCTGATAATGAGAAATTGACTCAATCTGATTGGTGTTCAGTGCTTCGTATACCTGCCAAGTCTGCAAGTAGGACAAATATAAACCCTATTTTTGCAAACACTGATGCACCTGCACATCTTTGCTCACAGAGACACCTTTTTCATGGCTATTCTGTGTGACTTCAAACAAGCACATAATTGCAGAATCACAAAGGTTTTGTTAGAAAGATGATGAGGACATCACTTACCTAAAAAGTGAGCCTAGACTAACTAGCTCATCCCAATGATGACAGCATAATTAATGCTAGTCAGTATTTTAGTTAAAGTGACATGAAAAGGAATCAACTTTGTATCCCAGTATGAATTTCCTAGGCCAAAATGTGCTTCCAGCCTGAAGCTTTGACTGACTTATCTTTACCAATAATCTGATTTTAAAGAAAAACAAATATATTTCCATGACTTTTTGTACTCTCGTGTTTAAACATTCATTTGTTTTACAGAATCTAGTAATTCTGCTAAGTATCATTGAAGCAATAACTTAAAGCATGTGGTACCTGGGGCGTTTCGATGGCCATAAGCACATTTTCAGTCAGTTCTTTAATTTATTTCCAGACCTTGTTAGTTCAAGTGCTGGCCTTCAGTGGTCATTTGCAAAGGACAGTGGAAGGATGGGGACTTCTAGAGGATACCTGTCTGGCAAGAGTAGATCACTTTCTTTTTGACATCTCTCGGTAGTAGCTACTTCTGGTTTCATTTGTTTGAATTTTAAATAAAAATCTTCAAAGAACATTCTGGAACTTTATATAGGATATTTGTGCACCTGCCTCTGCTCCTTTCTCTACTTCTATGTATCCAGGTAAAAAAATAATTAAATAAATAGCGTATAAGAGCAGTCACAATCCTCCAGACTAGAGTATTCACCCTCCTAGACAAGAGCTGTACTGTGTATCACTTAATCACAGTTAAAAAAAAAAAAAAAGAGAGTCTGGCTAATAAGAGCATGAAGATTTACAAGGCTCTGGTTGGGGGCTGTGACTTCTCTTATCTGTTTATTTTCTCTTGCCATCTTCCAGCTGCCACTAAGGTGGCCCTAACCGTCCAGCTGGTACCGTGGGCTGGATGCACGGCCTTCTCCAAGGCAACCGTTAATCTTTCCCTGTTAACTGCTCACCTGGGAATACGAATGTGCAGGAGAGCGGGAGGTGGTTCTCCTGGCCCTTCTCTGTGCCATGACTCTGTGTCCCTGCTCTGTGCTCTGATGGTGTTTCACAAAGTTCGTGTAGCCCTGAGTCCAGAGGCTTTGAAATGCTGTTTAATTAGTAGGGCTTCTTGGCTGCCTCCGAGTGACAGTAAGGATTCCACACTGCAATCCCTGAAACAGCATGGAACATATTGTCAAGTCTTGCTAATGATGAGATAGGAAGGGATATGTCCTGTTGATATCAAGAGGGTATTTTTTGTGCAGAGGTACAGTCTTAAGCAAGCCGTGTCTTTGGTTGTGTTGTCTGCAATGACCGCTTTGGGTTTCTCTGCTGCTCGGTGTTCAGTGCTTTCCTCATGGTTTCAGTGTTTGCCACTCTCCTGGCCAATGCCCAGACATGGTTGGGTAAAAATGTTCTCAGTGGGCAGCAGGGAACGGATTCCTTTTTGGGAGGAAGAAGTGACATTAGCCGTATGGGTATGAGGAGGCCTCACAGCTAAGCCGTAGACCTTTGTCCACTATATTCATTTTTTTAGCGTAATATTGTAAACTGTAAGACTGCTCATGCATCGTGCATACTATATGTGCGTGTGTTCACCCCCCCACACTCTACATATGCTATGCATATGTGATCCCACTTACGGTAGTAGCTGGCTGGAACAGGTTAAAACATACAACAACCTCCAAATATATAAAACCATCTAAATAAAATGTTTGTTTTTACATGGTTAGCATGCACATTTTTCTTTAATGTTATAATGAGAACTATTCATCGTGTTGTTTCAAAGAGGAAGTGTAATGCTGGTGCTTTGGCGGGAAAAGGCCCAGCTAAGCATGTGACTTAGTCTTTCTTGGGCTGTAGGTGGCACAGTGTTAAATGGTGAAGGAGGAGCTCCAGGAACTCAGGATTTTCTGAAAAATAAAGGTGAGTAATCACTAAGTAAAAAATTCAGGATGTGATAAAGAAATGTGCTTGTGAACTACTGTTAAATATGTTGATATTTTTAAGTGCTGTATACAGACCTGATTGCAACAATCTTTTCTAGACAGATTTCATGTCACTGTTGCATCAGGAAACTATACTGACTATTATGATGATATTAAAATCAACTGTAAAAATATCTGCCTTCAATATGTCCTTTGAAAACAGATCAAATCTTTGCTTTCTGAACAATATGTACTTCTATAAACATATATAGAGAGGGCTATTCTAATATGATATACGGATTTTGAGAAAATTATTAATGTTTATGTGATTTGAAACTTTTTAACACCAACCAACATACACAACATGAACAGACATGTATGGATACGTAATGCAAAGACACACGTTTTACATACATTTGTATCGCTGTATGTGACCAGTTTCTTTTCAGAAAAAAAGGACCTTATGTAGGCACTCATATATGCTTAGGGATAGCCATGTACTATGTGTTAAGTCTGCAGTGTTCATTCTTCTAAATTACAGCCTGTACACTGACTGCCTCCTCAGCTCCCTCGCTGATAACACACCTTTATAATGGTACTTGACTATGAGCAAGATACTGCTGCAGTAAGGTTAGGCAGTCAAACTAGTAACTGTTAAGAAATAATTAATAATAATTAATAATTAATAATATAAAATAATAGAAAATAATAGAAATAATAATAACAAGAAATAATTCTTAACGTGTTTAGCAGCTTCTGGTTTGGGGAACTATTAGCCATGGTAACTTGAAGTACTGTTTAGAATTTCTTGAAGTCTAAGTATTGTTTGAAGTATATGTAATCTCTAATGTAGTCTTTGTTCATCTTTCCTTTTACAGAACTGACAACTGTTCAACAAGCCATGTCTGATGTAAATCATAGTTATGAAGATTTGGGAGTTTTATTGAAGGAAAAGATTTCAGAACTAGAAAGTATGCTTTCAAAAATGCAAAATATTCAGGAAGAATCAGCCTCAGTGATGCAGTGGTTACAAAAAATGGACAAAACTGCATCAGATTGGGAAGCTGCTCCAACTGATAGTGAAGCTGTTAAAGCTCAAGTTGAGCAACATAAGGTACATCATGTCTTCAGAAAAAAAAAAAATCTGTTGCAACTACTGAGGGAATTCTATCTGAACAATGGATGTCTCAGCATAGCTTAATGTTGCAGAGAGTATTTAAATGATCCAGTAAACATGCCAGTCAGGCTTAGAGCAAATCTGGCAAACTGTGTCAGTGCAGTAAAAGGAGCACTGGGTCAGAGAGAATGAATTTTTCATGTCAAAAAATAATAATTCTGATGGCCAATTTAAATAGGTAAGAGTATATTGATTGTGCAGTCTACTTTTTTGATATCTTTAGTTGTTTAAACCTATTTACTGGATTGCTCATAAGATCTGTACAGCTGTATCTATCCAAAAGCTGTTTCTGCAGCTGCTGGTTCACTGATGCTCCACAGACCTCCCCAGCTCTGCAGCTGCAGAGGCTTACGTCTGTTCCAAGGCAGTGTTTCTCTTCAGCAGCCATGTCATGCTTGTTAAGTCATATAGCTGCACAAACGTCTCCTCCCTTCTTTTTAATTGATATGAGAAAATCACTGAATCAGGAGTAAGCTTCTGTCCTGCTTAAGCATTGAGGAGATATGTTACTCGCAATGAAGGACAACATTTACACATATAAAGGTTTATATGTAAAGTGAAATGTAATGGGTAGCTAAGCTATTGAAGAGAAAACTCTTTCCTTGTCTGTGACTGTGGATAAACAAGGGCAGAATTTGATCCTGCTGAAGTACTTTTTTTTTGTCTACACATTTGGGGTTCACCCTTAAAAATTAAACACCCTCTGACTTTCCTTAAGTTTGACTTTCCTCAGACTCGGTTAATATTCGGTCACAGAACTCAGACTATATGTGGAAAACCCTTCTTCCTTCATTTGTAACAAAGACTGTTCAAAGCTAACAAGACCATCTTACTCTCAGTGTAATAACAGAAGAGTGTTCCTAGCCAGTTGGAAAACTGAGTGATTACTCAAGCAAGAGCCATCCTTTTGATGCAATTGGACCTTTTACTAAAAGTTCTAAGCCAAGCACAGATATGTTCAGTGCTTATTTTAGTGTAGTGTTGTTTTTTTGGAGAATAGTTACAATGAAACTCCTCAGTGCAAATTCTGTGACTTCAGAATGTTGATATAAGAGACCTTTCCTGGGCATAAGACTGTCCACTTCCATCTGTAAGAGCTGTGTGAAGTGTTCTCAAGGAGCTGCTTGGGCATCTTAATCCCCTGAGCTTAAGTCTGCACTTAAGCTATGGTGCTCTCTAAATGGCTGTTCTAGATTATCTACGAGAAGCAGTCAGTCTGTGACAGCAGAACTATCAACGAGGTAAATGAGTCCACACAGAGCTCTTATATATTGTTGCTTAGTTGGGTAATTTCTGCTTTGAACCTTACTGTGCACTAGTCAGTTGGCCTTATGTACAAGAACAGATTCCAGGTATATGCAAGTATGATGAGATTTAGTGGATCCTATTTATCTGAATTATTCTAATCCTTTCGTTTGTTCAAATTAAACAGTAGTTGTTAATATTAATGTCGTTTACATAGATGAGGTCACTTCTTCCAAAAAAATATGACCAGCCAATACATGCCATTAGAAAGGGTTTTGAGGCTCATAGCAGAAAAGCAGTATATAAGTGCTAGATATTTATGGTTTACTTTCATGCTTGGTATCTCAGAATTATGGACTTCAAAAATACTTTGCAGTTTATCTTTAGTGTTACATTTATTTTTTTACCATTTGATTTTACAGCTATTTGAAACTGAATTAAAGCAAAGTGAGAATAAAGTGCAGGAACTAAAGGACAAAGTGACAGAGCTGTTGGAGAAGAACCCCGACTCTGCCGAGGCACCCAAATGGAGACAAACATTGGATAAAATAGGTATTTCAGTAAAGCTGTATTATAACTCAGACTGATTTAGAAGTTGTTTTATTACATTTTTTTAAAATGTATTAGCAATCACACTTGCTCCCTCCTACCCCTTAAATTCTGTGGTAATAATTCCCTTTACAAGAGGGTGGATCTGGCATAATTCCACTGAAGTTGGTGGACATTGAATTTATATCAGTGCAATTAAGAGAGGCTATAGCTTGGCTGCATGTTTTAGAGGACTTTACCTTTTTCAGACAGTGTGTGGCTAAGACTTGAGAGGTCAGCTATTGCTCCAGATACATATGTTGTTGTTCTTACAAAAAGTGCTACAAACAAATTAAGTTAATACTATTTTCATATAAAGAACACTTTGAGTTGCTGGTAATGCCTGTCCCACACACTAGGGGCTTTTGTCATTTTGTGGTTTTGATGGCTTTCTGCCATTTTCTAAAGCTGACTTCATAAATTTTGCCGTAAAAAAATTGGGAATTGCCATGTTTGTACAATAGATTTTGAGATAATACGGTGTGTAATTGTTGTGAGCTTTTAAAAACTCTTCTTAGGTTTGTCATATTTTAAATAAATCATAGGTCAGTCAGTGTTTCATACTAATAGGCATACACCAATAATAATAATAGCTGCACCAACAGTAATTGTAAAGGTAAATCTGTCTTTTTTAAAAGTGTACTTCCAAAAGGTTAGGTAGCAGGTAGCAGTTTAGGTAGCACGTTTCTTCTCAAAGAAAATGTGAGTAATGCTGAAAGAGAATTAATTCAGAATGAACAGGAATCAAAGATGGTGGAGTGGCACAAGAAAATGAAAAAACAGACATTAAATTCAAGGACAGGGAGCATTAGCAAAACACCAGAGCTGAGTCACCAAGCACTGACAGTATCACAGAGGGAAGAGGGAACTTAAAAGACCATGAGACTCAATGGCTGCCTTGAAAGCCACTTGCTACAAGTGGAAGAGATCATAGTTTGGC